>NC_081836.1:16509166-17907083 GCF_030867095.1 Alligator mississippiensis
TCCCACCCTACGTTAATGCTGTTCAGGGGTGGACCTTGGGAGTGGGGGGGTGGGGGGGGAGGGGAAGGGGGTGAAGTGTTGCAGCTGCATTCTTCCCCTTTGATTGCTTTGACACCCCAAACTTTGCAACCAACTCCCTGGGAGAGGCAGCAACATTTCTAATTCAGGCAGTGCTGAAGGAGTCAATTGATTTCATGGCACATTTCATCTACCTCATTCCTGCTAATCTCTTTTCACTCCACAGGTGTTAATGACCCTCTCTCTTTTTTAATGATCTTGATGTTCCACTATTCAAACTATCCTGTCTTTTGCAATATTGCTGTCTGTTAGCAATTCCTCATAATCTCTCTCTTCTGTTTCACAGCCCTGCAGCTGTATTTTGTTCTAGTAGAAAACTTAACTCAGGTGTGGAAATAATTGACAGTGAAATATTAGTTGCCCTGTCAAGATGCTCAAGAAGACTAGAATTTATTTTCTGAATCTGAATAAGAGATGTACATTTAACTATAATGACTACAGGGCTAACAAAACAATATCTCTGGACTATTGTTACCCAGTTTGTTTTGTTTTCTAAACTGAATATGTAAACTAGTAAACTAGTACACATTTCAATAAAGTTATATTTGTTTTTGTTTTGATCTTGCACTGAATAATATAGCCCTACGCCCCTAGCACAGTAGTGCTCAACCTTTTTGCCCCATGGGCTAGATGGGCAGTGTGTCAGGTCTGTCCGTGGGCTGGATTCATCCAGTGGGCTCAATTTGGCATGCAGGGCCAGTGTGGCAGGGGCCAGATCTGGCAGTGGGAGGTGGGCAGCCCAACCCTGATAAGTTTGCCAGGAGGTGGGAAGTGGGGTTAGGGAGTGGCCTGGCTCCTATCTGGATGCATGGAGTAGGGGGTGTAACAGGCCAACTGGGATGCACAGGCTGGGAGAGGGGGAAGGGGGAGGAGAGCAGTTCAGCCTGATGGGGATGTGCAGAGGGAGGCCCAGCCCTGATCCCACTGAGTGGCAGTGGACCAGGTGGGGCTGGATCCAGCTGCTCAGAGCTTCCACCACTCCCCCTTGCCAAATGTTATGACCTGTGGGGATCCCCACTGACTGGATCCCATGGATGTGCAGGCTGGATTTGGCCTGCAGGCTAGGGGTTGAGCACCCTTCCTTAGTATATTAGTAAAGCTTCTAGTTTCTCTTTAACTGGAGAAAAATATGTGTTGTGTTATATGTAAAGATGCAGCACACCACTGCACCCCACCTTTTCAAAGTCCTAGATCTGCCCATGATGCTGTTTATACAAGGGCCTTGCTGTCAGAAAGAGTATGGCTTGCTATGCTAGTGATGTAGGCTTTGTGGCAATAGAATAACAGGCATGAATTGCTTTCTGGAACCACAACAAATAGGACACAGTCTACACTTTGTAGGTGTACTTAAAATCCAGGTGGATTTCTAGGAAGAGCCAGGGAGCAGGCACTTCTATTGCTGTCCTGACTGTCTCTCTGCAGAATGGGTTGGGGCATCGAAGATAATATTACTGTCACCAAATGCCAGTGATCTGGACCAAGAGATTCTGCCACTTGTGCTACCAGCAAACCAAGACCCCAGGTTCATTTCTCAATGCAAAGGGAGTCCTCATGGAGTCCTCTTTCACCAAGAGAGTTTTCCTCTCAGTCTTCCAACCATCACTCTGTTCTTTGAGTAGTGCTAGTCATTTTGGCAGATTGTAGCGCACAAGCTGCAACTGGCCTGAAATAATGCCAGTCTCCCTTACCTTCAGTGTAGTTGCTTACTTGATCAGAATGATTTGGAGTCATTAATTTAAAAGTTACGTTTTGATGTGCCTGAAAGAAAGATCAATGACTAATTCTCAGACCTGAGCAGGGCTCAAACCCTCCCTGCCTGGAACATCCACATACACTTCATATTTTATGGTTTGGTGCTTCAAGCTTTTATGATCAAGATTAGTTTTCCTGAACTGTAGACTACAGATCAATAAATTTTGGAGAAACAATGGCACTAAAGGGCATCCTTTGCAGAGATACACTTTTCATGCAAGGAATGTATGTATTGAGCAGCAGGGGAAAGCAGCCATCAGTTAAAGTTATAAATCAGGTAAGAAACCAGTGGGCAGAAACTAAAGAGAAACTTCCTAACTTCAAATTCTCCCAGAATGGGTCAGACTGGCCTTCAAACACCACATCTGAGCTGATGTCAGCCAAGTGGGCAGTGGTCTATAGCCTATAATTCCTGGTCAGAGCTTATGAAAACGGTTACAAGTCTGAGACAGGGGACAGGTTCATCAAGGCATGTGCACCTGCTTCCTGGGGTTCTGAGGAAGGCCCTGTCTTGTGGAGCTGGGACACCTTATCAGGTTAGACTTTAATAATGAAAAACACATAGGGCTTGCAAATATATCAGGCAGAGAACATGACAGTAGTTATGGAGTCACCTGTGCGATCCTGTGAGCTAAACTCAAAAGAAGGGGCAGTAATGGGACCAAAACAGGGCTGGGGGGGAGGCGTGGGAGGGGAAAGAGAAACTTTGCATACTCATAAGCCAGGGAGTACCTGCAGCTCAGGATGGGGTGCAGGGCTCTCAACTCCACTCTTCAGATCCTGTTAAAGAAGTTCTGCTCCTTCACAGCCTTGCCTCACATTAGCAACTGCAGGATGAATTCCTGGGGTGCGCCTACAGAGGACCATAAGCACATGGAGACCCCTGCCTTAGGGGGCCTCTGTAGCAGCCTGAGTGAATGCAAAACCAAGGTGAAGGAGACAGGGGCAGAAGCTATCCCTTGGTGGTCAGGGGGGAAGGCGTGAATCGGGGCAACCGCCTTAGGCCCTGCACTTTGGGGCGTCCTGTGGACAATCATGCCATCACTCTGCATGCCCACTGTGCACCACTGGCTTCATGCTCCAGCTGCTCACCGCCCCCCCACTTCACACAGGCCCCGCACACCCCTGAGACGGCTCTGGACAGGGGCACAGATGGTATTCTCCTTGATTGGGAAAGGCCTGGGCCGAAGAGGATGCATTCTGCACATCAATGCATGGCTGTGCAGGTGGTATCGCCAGCAGGGATTCAGCTTTTTCGACCATGGGATGTTGTTCCAAGAGGAAGTTTTGCTAGGAAGAGATGGGATCTGACAAAGAGAGGAAAAAACATCTTTTCAGACAGGCTCTCTAACCCAATGGGGAGGGCTTTAAACTAGGTTTGCCAGGGGATGGAGACAAAAGCCTTGAGGTAAGAGGGGAAGCAGGAGACCTGGAGGAAGCACAATGAGGAGGGGCAACAAGGGAGGCCTCCTCATTCTTCCTGAGAAAGTAGGGCAATTGGCTAGTTACCTCAGGTGTCTGTACATGAATGCACAGAGCCTAGAAAACAACCAGGAAGAACTGGAAGCCCTCATACAGTCAAGGAACTATGATGTGATTGGAATAACAGAGACTTGGTGGGATAACTTGCATGACTGGAGTACTGTCATGGATCAATATAAACTGTTCAGGAAGGACAGGCAGGGGAGAAGGGGAGGAAGAGTTGTTTTTTATGTGAAAGAGCTGTATGATTGTTCAGAGCTCCAGTATGAAACTGTTGAAAGCCTCTGGGTTAGGGTGAGACAGGAGAGCAACAAGGGTGAAGTTGTAGTGAGTGTCTGCTATAGACCATGAGAACAGGAGGATGATTCATAGATTCATAGATATTAGGGTCAGAAGGGACCTCAACAGGTCATCAAGTCTGACACCCTGCCGTGGGCAGGAAAGCGCTTTGGGGTCAGACAACCCCAGCTATGTACTTGTCCAGTCTCCTCTGGAAGACCCCCAAGGTACGGGAGAGCACCACCTCCCTTGGAAGCCCATTCCAGATTCTGGCAACCCTTACTGTGAAAAAGTTCCTTCTAATGTCCAACCTAAATTTGCTCTCCACCAATTTGTGGACATTGTTCCTAGTTACTCCGGGGGGTGCCCTAGTAAATAGAGCATCTCCTATTCCCTGCTGCCCTCCCCTGATGAATTTATGGGCAGCCACAAGATCACCTCTCAGCCTTCTCTTGTGAAGGCTGAAGAGATCTAGGTCCCTCAGTCTCTCCTTGTACGGCCTTGACCACATGAGTGGCCTCCTCTGAACCCTCTCAAGATTCTCCGCATCCCTCTTGAAGTGCGGCGCCCAAAACTGGACGCAGTACTCCAACTGTGGCCTGGCCAGTGTTGCATAGAGGGGAAATATCACCTCCCTGGACCTGTTCGTCATACATCTGCTAATGCACGATAAAGTGCAGCTAGCCTTATTGATCACTTCATCACATTGACAACTCATGTTCATCTTGGAGTCAACTATGACTCCAAGATCCCTTTCCGCTGCTGTGCTGCTGAGAAGGTTGTCCCCCGGCCTGTAAGTGTGCTGGTGATTCTTTTTGCCCAGGTGCAGCACTTGTCTTCGTTGAACTGCATCCTGTTTTGTTCTGCCCATTTTACCAACCTGTCCAGATCCACCTGGATCCGTTTCCTACACTCTGATGTGTTAACTTTGCCCCATAATTTGGTATCATCTGTGAACTTGGACAGGGTGCTCTCTACGCCCTCATCCAAGTCACTGATGAAGACATTGAACAGCGCCGGTCCAAGGACCGAGCCTTGCGGGATCCCACTGCCCACATCTTACCAGGTCAATATTGACCCGTCCACCACGACTCTCTGGGCGCGACCCCTAAGCCAATTTGCCACCCACCTCACTGTGTAATCATCTACATCACAGCCTGTCAGTTTATTTACAAGAACAGAATGAGATACTGTATCAAAGGCCTTCTTAAAGTCTAGGTAGATGACATCTACCTCAACTCCTGCGTCTAAGCATTTTGTGACCTGATCATAAAAAGAAGCAAGGTTAGTCAGGCACAGTCTACCTGCAATGAATCCATGCTGATTTTCTTTCAGCATTATTGCCCCTGCTGGGCTCCCACATATGTGATCCTTAATGATTTTTTCCCAAGTTTTTCCAAGGATAGAGGTGAGACTAACTGGCCTATAGTTTCCTGGTTTCTCCCTCCTCACCTTCTTGAATATAGGGACCAAATTGGCCCTTTTCCAGTTCTCAGGGACCTGACCATGAGTGCTTGAACAGCCATGCCGGTGGCTCTGCTATGACGCTGGCCAATTCCTTCAGGAACCTTGGATGAAGTTCATTGGTCCCACTTATTTGAACACATGCAACTCCTCCAAGTGCACCTTCACTAAGTCTGCACTAACAGTTAGTGGACTGGTGTCCCTCCAGTGGCTATCTATCATCCAGTTGGGAGATTTGTCTTGGCCTGTATCTAGGAATACAGATGTAAAGAACTCATTGAAGAGCTCAGCTTTGTACCCCCTCTCTGTCACCAATTGCCCTAGTTTGTCCTGTAGGCTATCCTGTGCTTTCCTTTTGCTCCCTGTATACCTGAAGAAGGACTTTTTGTTGTCCTTAATTTTTGTCACCAGCCTAAATTCTAATCCTGCTTTGGCCTTCCTAACTGATTCCCTGCAAGTGTGAGCCTCCTTGGTAGCCACCCCCTGTTTCCACAGCCTGCATACCTCTTTCTTTGCCCTTAGGCTTTTCTGGACTTCTCTATCCAGCCAAGAGGGCTTCTTGGCCCCTTTGCCCCCTTTTATGTGCAATGGGACTGTCTCCTTCTGCACCCATAAGATCGCTCCCTTGAGAAACGATCTCCCTTCCTGGACCCCCATTTCACCAGTGCTCTTGAGCTTTAATGCCTCACTAACTAATCTCCTGAGCACACTGAAGCTTACAGGAAGTGGAAGCTTAGACAGATGACTAGGGAGGAGTATAAGAATATTAATTGCATGCAGGGATGAAGTCAGGAAGGCCGAAATGCAATTGGAGTTGCAGCTAGCAAGGGATGTGAAGGGTAACAAGAACAGTTTCTTCAAGTATGTTAGAAACAAGAGGAAGGTCAGGGAAAGTGCGTGTCCCTTACTAAATGGGGGAAGCAACCTAGTGACAGGTGATGAGGAAATGGTTGAAGTACTCAATGCCTTTTTTACCTCAGTCTTCACAAGCAAGGTCAGCTCTCAGACTACTGCACTGGGCAGCACAGTTTCAGGAGAAGGTGAGTAGCCCTCAGTGGTGAAAGAACAGGTTAGGGACTGTTTAGAAAAGCTAGACAGGTCTGTGGGGCCAGATGTAATACATCTGAGGGTGCTGAGGGAGTTGGTTGATGTGATCGCAGAACCACTGGCCATCATTGAAAACTTGGGGGGATTGGGGGAGGTCCCAGATGATTGAAAAAGGGCTAATATAGAATTCCTATACATGAGCAGGGATGCTGCTGTGATGTGCTGTAATTCCAGCATGTCAGAGCAGGCTCAATTAATTGAGTCTGCTGGAGCGTGGCAATTACCTTCCTCCAGTAGCCTCCTGTGTTTCGTGTATCAGCATCCTCGTGCTTCAAAATGATGCTGGGGGCACTTTATTTAAAGTTTGTTTGATGAGCATTAGATAAAGCTCCCTTGTTGCCATTTTGAAGAGCAGGGATACACCAGACACTCTGGGCACTTTAATTAGAGCTTTTTCCCATCTTTAAGAAAGGGAAGAAGGAGGATCCAGGGAACTACAGACCAGTCAGCTTCACCTTAGTTCATGGAAAAATCATGGAGCAGGTCCTTAAGAACTCCATGTCTAAGTACTTGGAGAAGAAGGAAGTGCTCAGGATCGGTCAGCATGGATTCACCAAGGGCAAGTCATACCAGACCAACCTGATTGGCTTCTGTGATGAGTTGACTGTCTCTGTGGATGCAGGGAAACCAGCAGACATAATATACCTTGACTTTAGCAACGCTTCTGAAATGTTCTCTTGCAGCATTCTTGCAAGCAACCTGAGGAAGTATGGGTTGGAAGAATGGACTGGAAAGTAGATAGAAAGCTGGCTGGATTGTTGGGTTCAACGGGTAGTAATCAATGGCTCAAAGTCTCATTGGCAGCTGGTATCAAGTGGAGTGACCCAGGGGTTGGTCCTGGGGCTGGTTTTGTTCAGTATCTTCATTAAAAATCTGGAAGATGGGATGGATTGCACCCTAAACAAGCTCAAGGATGACACCAAGCTGGGGGGAGTAATAGATACACTGAAGGGTAGGGCTAGGATTCAGAGTGACCTAGACAAATGGGAGGATTGGGCCGAAAGAAATCCCATGAGGTTCAACAACGACAAGTCCAAAGTCCTGCACTTAGTATGGAAGAATCCCATGCACCACTACAGCCTAGGGACTGACTGCCTAAGCAGCAGCTCTGCAGAAAAGGACCTGGGGGTTAAACAGTGGACAATAAACTGGATATGAGTCAACAATATGCACTTGTTGCTAAGAAGGCTAACGGCATACTGGGGTGCATTAGTAGGATGGTTGGCAGCAGATTGAGGGAAGTGATTATTCCCCTCCATTCAGCACTGGTGAGGCCATATCTGGAGTACTGTGTACAGTTTTGGGTCCCTCACTACAGAAAGGTTGTGGACAAATTGGAGAGTCCAGAGGAGGGCAACAAAAATGGTGAGGTGCCTGGGAGACCAGACTCATGAAGAACGACTGAGGGAACTGCGCTTATTTAGTCTAGAGAAAAGAAGACCGAGAGGGGATTTAATAGCAGCCTTCACTACCTGAAGTGGGGTTCGAAAGAGGATGGAGCTAAGCTGTTCTCAGTGGCGGCAGATGACAGAACAAGGAGCAACAATCTCAAGTTGCAGCAAGGGAGGTTTAGGTTGGATATTAAGAAAAACTTTCTCATTAGGAGGGTGGTGAAGCATTGGAATAGGTGGTGTTGAAGCACTGGAACGGGTTACCTAGAGAGGCTGTGGAATTTCCATCCTTGGTGGTTATTAAGGCCTGGCTTGACAAAGCTGGAACAATCTAGTTGGGGATGGTCCTGCTTTGAGCAGGGGGTTGGACTAGATGTGACCTCCTAAGGTCCTTTCCAACCCTAATTTTCTATGATTCTGTAAGCTGCTTTTGTCAGAGCCCAAAGGCACAGTATAGAAATGCAATGACTTTGTTTGACTCTTCCTGTTCTACTTTAGACAACCCTAAAATGCAGACAGACAACATTTACTTTGCTTAGCAGAGTTAAAATGAGAACTTCACTCATTTAGGAAAGCCTGCCTGGGGAACTGACTCACTTTAAGGAAACAGACTGAAAATTTGCCCAAACATGGGAGCAGAGGAGAGGAATAAATCCCTGAAAAGGCACCAGAGAATGTAAGAGTGGGGAGAAAGCTGTAAGGCAGCAAGAAATATTAATTAAAAATATAGTGGCCCTGGGAACCAATTCAGAAAGCAAATCTGCTGCTGGGTAGTGTAGTGCTGAGCTGAGGTGATAGAAATACTGATGAGTCTGTACCTCCATGAGGGCTATTCCCAGCCTGTGGACTTTAACGCTTCCACTCTGCACTGAGGCATTGCACTGACTTTCCAGAGGCCCATTTTATGGGGCCAGAAGACACCTGTCTCCTGCTAATGGACCCAAAAAGTGCACAAGACCAGCCAGCAGGTAGAATAGATACTAATGAGGGGAGAGAAGTACTTAGGGGTAAGCATGGGAGCTTAGGGATGTGTTCTCTGGACTTAAGGAATTTCTGAGGCATCTGTCATCTTGCTATATGTATGATGAGAGTTGGTAGAGCAGAGAAAGCCAGGGAGGGCATCACAGTTGGTCAGGAGAAGTCTCTCCCAGACCGAGTGCCCAGAAGGAGCGGAACGAAAGAGGTAGTGGGACAGATTCTGTTCTTCGTTATACATAAATACATTTGGAGTAATGCCCTTGGCGCTGGAGATGTGGCCCTAACCTTTGCTCTGAAGGGTACTAGTGGGCCTGTGCCAGCCACAAGGGACTTAGGAGCAATGCCCAGACACCAAGGAATGCTGTGGTAAGTGTCCCACCCATGCTTGACTCCCAGTGCTTCCTCATTAAGAGCTGGAGATTGCCTGGTGAGCAGTGGAGCTTTGCCTGCCAGCTTGCTCAGGTAAAGGCCAAGTGGAGGGGCAGCACCTTTGCCCTGCTTGAATTGCTCTCACATGTGCAGAGCCCAAAGCCCTCATTTTCCCTTCTAGGTAAGCACAAACTCAGCTTTTTTGTGCCTAAGTCAGGTGATGGGTCCAGCAGAGAACCAAGATACAGTATCCATATGCTGCCATCAGCAAAGGCAGCAGCTGCTCAAATCCCACTGTGGGAGCTAAAGGAAGGAAGTTAAACTCTGTCACCGGGAACAATCCCCTGGCAAGGAGCAGCTACCTGTGGACAAGCGCTGCTGAGTCATTTTACCATGTGGAGGTCTCAGGCCAGAGAAGCTGGATCTATTGTTCTCCAAGTTGGGATATTGGTTAGCTGGATAGGCAAGGAACAAGCAAGTTAACACAGGTTATTTGGGTAGCTGGGATATCCCCACCATTCCTGGAGCCTGGTACCATGCTGTCACACCAGAAGGAAAGGAATCTGGGGGAATCCCCTATAGGAGGATCCTGCATGGAGGATTTCTTGGGGCAGAGATTTCCCAAGCAGCCTTGTCTTCCTTTTGTCAAAGTGTCATGCACTGCTGGTAGCAACGGAGCAACCTAACAACCTTCCAGGTCTGGGTTGAGCCAAACCATCATACACATGTCCAGCTCCATTTCTGAAGGTTATATGAATTTAGGTCCTTGGCTTGCCAGGAAGGTATGTAGGAGTTGTAATATTGAATTAGGCTAGTGCTCTATGCAGGCCCAATATGAGGTGCAGTTATGGTGGGCAATTTTGCAATGATGTGTGCCTGTGAGAAGTCTGTCCGTAGGTTGCTCATGACCTGAAGACTGTTGTATCTTTGGCCATTGTCAGTATTGTTTTCTGGATGCTCACGTCTCAGTCTTGCTGGTATCCCCTGATGGCAGTGAGTCCCATAGGTTGGTGGTGCATTGGGGTGAAGGCTGTTAAATTTGACCAGATGTAAATTTCCTGCCTTCCAGGTTCACTGACTGCCCCTTTATCTCTGTAATAGAAAAAGGGGTAAAATCAAAGCAACTTATTCCTGTCCACTAAAGAGGCATGAAACCTGTCACTTGTCATTAGCAATAGCTAGCAATAGCCTTTCCAACTATGTTGTTTATTGTTCTGTGCTACACTTATTTCCAATTATGATTCAGTTTAGTCCAATTAAATGCCACTTACACTTCAATGTAGTTATCCAGTCCAATACTCTTAATTAGTTTGTAAAGTATTAAAAGTCGATTTTAATTATTTCCAATGGGTTTCAATGAAATCTCAATTAGACGTCTTATACTCCTATTATAAGCAATAGCTCTTCATTTGCTTCCCTAAATGCCATTACTTTTGTAAGTTTCCACTGACTCATTTTAACTAATATATAATTTGAGTCAGTGGGCAGCACAATGCACTGCAAGAGATATTTAGATTCAGGCAGTTAACTCCAATGAAAATAATGGCACCCCATCACAGTCAACAAATTCACCTGAAAGGCAGTCTTTTGTTACGATAATGAAACCCATGCTTAAGGGCATAAACTCATCATTGCTGGTTCAGAAGGGAATTCTTTCCTTCCTATGTGTAACAGAAGGCTAGGTGTAAGATTATGATGATGGGAGGTAGGTTGCTGGATTCAGTAGCCAACTACCTTCATCTCCTCAGGCAAATCCTGCGCTTGTTCTCCTCATGCTGTCTGTGTTGGTCACATCTTCCTTTCAGAAATAGAGACTTTAGAGCCCATGGCTTGATTAGACTCATCTCACTGCTGAAGCGACATACTCCTCTCACCAGAATGTTGATCTTTCTCTTTTAACTGGGTCCTCTTCCTTCTCACCTATTCTTGCCACTTGCTTTTGCTGCATTAAAACATTTCCATGCTTCACCCCATGCTTCTTTACCTCATTCTGGGCATAGGGACTGGGGGTGGCCCAGAGGTGGTGCTGGTGGGGGTGAAGGCAGCAGGGAGGAGCCATAGGGCAGCCCCGGTGAGGGCTCTGGGCTGCGGCAGTAACAGTGGCCCAACAGCAGTGAGGGCGAGGTAGCTGTGTCTGTCACCAGGTCTTGCTTTTTCCTCATGCCCAGCAGCAACTTCTACCTGGCCACCATCCCCACCGCCCACCATGGCCAGGGCAGGTGGGTTTGGAGTGGGCCGTGCAGGGACCCCGGCCCCCTGCATGGGACAGGCTGGGGCTGGGGCTATGTGCTTAGCTCAGTGCTTGGGTGCTGCTCATGTGGGTCCCAGCCAGTCTCCATGGGACTGAGGCTGGAGGTGGTGGCATCCAGAAGGAGCTACCGCCTTTGGGATGCTGCAAAATGAAGTCCAGCATGGAGCCACCCCAGCCCTACTGCACACACAGGGTGGAGGGGTGTGTCACAGGCTGGATGGTGCCTGGGCCGAGGGACCCGCTGCAGGCCTGATCCCTCTGTGGGCTGCATCTAGCCCTCGGGCTGTATTTTGCCCACCCCTGGTTTAGATAATCACTGGAGAAGCTAGGTAAAGATTTTCTCTGAAGATCATACTAACCATTCTGGAAACTTTGTAGAACCAGTTGATCTCTTAATGAGATCACAGAAGCCCATTATTATAAAAGAATGTATCACAGGTTGTAGGAGCGGCAAAAAGCAGCATGGTACAATCATGTATATCTCCCTGCATAGTTATGGCAATATTTTAAACTTGTATTAAAACATAGCAGGCTATTTTCAGTTTGTATCACATAAGGGATCAGTTTTTAATATCCTGAAATTGCCAGGGACTCCTTCTCCAGAAAGCAATTGAATTAGGCAGGGCTAGTGAATAGCAAGTGGATGCTAAGATAACTGTCATCCAACCCCTTTTTAAAAAAGAAGCTCTTACTGAAATATACTTCTAACATGGCTAATTGACAATGGCAGCATCTACAAGAGATGCTGACTACGCAGTAGCTTGTCACTACTGTCCAGTAGTGTCACATTGCACAAAGTGTGACGTGACGCTACCACGCAGTAATAATGAGCTACTGCACAGTCAGCGTCACCAAAAAGCCTTTCAGGGATGCTACCATGCAGTAACTCCATATGCAAGTACTAAATGACTGCACAGTAACAACTGCGCAGTCAGCATCTTGTGTAGACGCGGTCAGTAGCATGTAAATGTTAGTAATCCAAACCTCCTTTAGTTGTGTTCCCAAGTAACTCCTTGGATGGAAAACAATTACACTTCTGGACAGCCCTCATTCTTTTGCTTTATCAGTTCAGGACAGATACAGTTTTAAAAACATGCCTTTGAGTTCTTGTTCTCCATTACTACCTTGAGAAAATTATTTGAGTGAATAAAATCTTGGTTATGCATTGTGCATGTGCACACAGTCACCTTGGCATGCATTCGGAAACCCATTTCCCCTCTTACCTTTTCTGAGTGTCATTTCCTGTGCTATTGTAAATGCATTGCTTTGTTGCCTTTCCTAAAGTTAAGCAGCCTCATTACAGCTCAGCCTAGAAGCTGTGTTTCTGTGCTGCCACTCTGAAAGTAATTTACCCTTTTTCCCCAGGCTCCTGAAAACTTGTCATAGTGATATTCAAAAAAAAGTTCCCTGCTTCCTTTCTCTCCCACAGTTGCCTTGCATTGCTCCAGCTGTGACAATTTATAATCATTCCACTCAACAGAATTTGGTCTGCTGACATTTTAGTTATACTTGTCCATCTTGATACACTGTCCTTTAATAATGATCACAATTATATCAATAGCTTACACATAGCTTATCTGGGAAGTTTACTATATGTTTACCACTGAAGCCTGAACTGCTGTGATTTAAAAAAAAATTTAAGCAATCTCGGCCAATTACAGTATTTTAGACAGTTCGATTTGGTGCCTGATGTGACATATTGTATGTACCCACTGCGCTATGTTTACATCACTGTGCTTCCAGTAAGATAATATTTGCTTGGAGCAGGAGCTGCAAATGCTGCAATTCTACCTTTTGCATTTTTTCATTTAAAATTTAGAAATAAAGGCACTGGGATCTTGCTCTGGGATTTGTGTTCAAGGTTGTCCCCCAAGTGACCTTAAAAACCTGAAACTTCAGGCTGGGGAGTCAAATGCAGCAAGAGAGGTGATGTGAACTACCTCACTTCCCAAGGCCTGCCACAGCAAGGTCCCCTCCCCTCTGGGCCTCTGCAACAGGTACAAACCCCTTGCAGCCCCAGTAGAGCCTGCGGAGATGCCAGCTCCTGCAGGCAGAGGAGGATCACCCATCCTTACTCTCCCTAAGAGGAAATACAGAGTGGTCATCATGTGAGACTCCTTCCTGAGAGGGCAATCTGCTGCCCCAACCCCCTAGCCTGGGAGGTCTGCTACTTCCCGGGGGCTCACATCAGGGACATAGCAGAGAGGATCCCAAAGATTATCTGGCCCTCTGACCACTACCCTATGCTCCTTATCCATGTGGACACGAATGGCATGGCTCGGAGCAATCCCAACTGGGTCATGAGAGACTACAGGGCTCTGGGAGTGGGGCTTAGTGGATTGGGGGTGCAGGTGGTCTTTTCCTCGCTCCTCTCAGTTGTGGGTCATGGGCTGAGGAGGCAGAGATGGGTTGTGGTAGTCAACCAAAGACTGTGGTGCTGGTGTCATCGTGAAGGCTTCGGCTTCCATGATCACAGTCTGCTCTTTGGTGAGAGAGGCAGTGGTCTGCTGGGGAGACAGCCTCCACCTCACTCTGCTGGGGAGGAGGCTCTTCTCAGCCAGACTGGCTGACCTGCTCAACTGGGTTTTAAACTAAGCCCGCCAGGGGTTGTGGGGATTATCGCCCCTGCTAGCCCACTGGGCAACCCTTGTAAATCCAGCAGGGTAAGGCACGTAAGGGAACCCACCCCTATCCTTGCCCGGAATGATCTGTAGGGAAGGCAGGGGCCCCCAATGGGACATTTGCTTGCCTGTACACCAATGCCAGGAGCTTGGGGAATACACATGAGGAACTGGTTTTCCTGCTAAACAAGAATGACTATGACTTTGTAGGGATAATGGAGATCTGGTGGGACTCCACCTATGACTGGGCCACAGGTATAGATTGCTATACCCTGTACAGGCATGATTGTGCAGATAAAAGGGGTGGGGGTGTAGCTCTCTATGTCAAGGACAGCTACACATCCCTCCAAATTGACATTAGCACCCAGGAAAGACAACTGGAATTTCTCCGGGTTAAAATACATGGGGAACATGGCTCAGAGGACATCATGGTAGGAGTCTAATACAGACCCCCTAACCAGAAACAAGAGCTGAACCAGGAATTCACCAGGGAACTGGCTGAGGCTGTATGCTCTTGGTGCATGGTTGTCATGGGAGACTTTAACTACCTGGACATCTCATAGGAATAGCACTCGGCCAAATCCAATCGGTCACAAAGCTTCCTCCTGTGCATGGACAAGCTCTACCTGACTCAAGAAGTCTATGGGCCGACAAGAGGTAAAGTGTTGTTGGATCTGGTACTGGCCAAAGGGGATGGCATAGCCAGTGACCTAAGACTCAATGGAAAGCTGGGTGATAGTGACCATGAGCTGATCACCTTTACTATCCATCGCAAAGCTGGCAAGTCAGTCAGCAATATTGAAGTCCTTGACTTCAGGAAAGCTGACTTTGACCTGCTCAGGAGGCTCATTGTCAAGGCCCTAAGGGACCATGACTCAACAGGAAGAGGAGTCAAAGAGGAGCGGTTGCTTCTCAAGGGAGTGATCCTGACAGCACAAGGGATGACCGTCCCATCTTGGAGGAAGGGTAGCAAAAGGGTGCAGCAACTCGCTTGGCTCAGCAGGGAACTCAAGGACCTCCTATGCCTCAAAAGAGAGACTTATAAAGGATGGAAGGCTGGAATAACCACTAGGGAGGAGTACTCAGCACTGGTTTGTACCTGCAGGGAATGGACCAGGAAAGCCAAGGCTACAACCAAGCTCCATCTGGCTTCACATATCAAGGATAACAAAAAGTCCTTTTTCGGATATGTAGGGAGTTGGCAAAAAAAGCAAGGGTAACATTGGACCCCTGCTGAACCAAATAGGACAACTGAAAACCAACACCCAGGAAAACACCAATCTGCTTAATGGGTACTTCGCGTCAGTCTTTCATCAGTCCAATGGGACCGCCCTGCCTAGCAAGATGTGAGACAGCCAGGGTGAGGGCGTATTTATACCCAGCATCAGTGTTGATCTAGTAAAGAATCACCTTGAGAGGCTGGACACCTTCAAGTCAGCTGGTCCTGACAGATTACACCCTAGGGTACTCAAGGAGCTGGCAGGTGTCATAGCCCAACCATTGGCAAAAATACTTGAAAATTTGTGGTGCTCAGATGAAGTACCTGAAGACTGGAAGAAGGGCAATGTGGTACCCATCTTCAAGAGAAGGCGGAAAGTAGTTCCTGGGAATTACAGGCCAGTCAGTTTGACCTCAATCCCTGGTAAGAGTCTCGAGAAAATTATCAAGGAGACCTTTCTGGATAAGCTGGCTGAGGGCAACATCCTGAGGAATAGCCAGCACGGGTTTGTTGTGGGTAGGTCTTGCCTGACTAATCTCATCTCCTTCTATGACCAAGTGATGTATCACCTGGACAAGGGAGAAGAGATTGATGTCATATACCTGGACTTTAAAAAAGCCTTTGATCTGGTGTCCCATGACCTCCTCATGGAAAAATTGGCCAGCTGTGGCCTTGGTTACACCACAGTCCGATGGCTGGGTAATTGGCTCCGAGGTTGGACCCAGAGAGTAGTGGTCGATGGCAGCAAATCATTATGGCACTCGGTGACCTCCCCCAAGGCTCTGTCCTTGGACCAGTTCTCTTTAACATCTTTATCAACAATGTGGACATTGGTGTCAGAAGTGCGCTGGCCAAGTTTACCAATGTCACATGTATGTGTTACACCAGAGGGTGGTAAAAACTGCAGGGGTGGTAGCCCTTGATGAGGCCACAAAGCCTGCCAAGTTTCAAGAAGATAGGTGCAGGAGTTTGGGGGGAACTGTACCCCAAATTCTTGAAAGCAAAACTCATGTCATGTCTATGTGTTACACCACAGGGGGGTGAAAGCTGCAGGGGTGGTGGCCCTTGGTGAGGCCACAAAGCCTTCCAAGTTTCAATGTGATAGGTGCAGAGGTTTGGGAGAACTGCACCTCAAGCTGCTGACAGGCAAAACTCATGACATAGATGACCCAGTGTGTGTTAAGGCACAGTGGGCTGAAAACTGCAGGGGTGGTGGCCCCTGTGGAGGCCACAAAGTCTGCCAAGTTTCAAGGAGATAAGTGCAGGGGTTTGAGGGGAACTGCACCTCAAGCTGTGGACAAGCAAACTCGTGACATGGGTGACAGTGTGTGTTAAGGCGCAGCAGGCCAAAAGCTGCAGGCCTGGTAGCCCCTGCTGCAGCCACAAAGTCTGACAGTTGTCAAGGAGATAGGTGCAGGGCTTCTGGGTTCTGGGGCCCTGCACCTGTAGCTGCTGACAGGCAAAACTCGTGACATGGGTGCTTGTGCAACTGTCTGTCTTGGGGCTCGGGCTGGGGGTGGGTAGGCCTGGGGGTGGGCAGGCCTGGCTGCAAAGCTACTGTGTTACCAGTTACCAATTAATCACAATTTACTCAGGGACCAGCTCAATACACAGTACCTAGCTACTACATAACGAGTTAACAAGCAAGGATTAACACCTACAAAACCACAGACTAAGGAGAGGAAATAATCAATACAGACAATCAACTGCCCCAAGACAGAGACAGGCAGTTGCACAAGCACCCATGTCACGAGTTTTGTCTCTCAGCAGCTAGAGGTGCAGGGCCCCAGAACCCAGAATCCCTGCACCTATCTCCTTGACAGCTGGCAGGCTTCATGGCCTCAGGCTTTGTGGCCACCATCCCTGCAGCTGTCACCCCGCTGCACCTTAACACACACAAGGTCATCTATGTCATAAGTTTTGCCTGTCAACAGCTTGAGGTGCACATCCCCCCAAACCCCTGCACCTATCTTCTTGAAACTTGGCAGGATTCATGGCCTCACCAGGGCCTACCACTCCTGCAGTTTTCACCCCCCTGTGGTGTAACATATAGATGTGACATGAGTTTTTCTTTAAAAAATTTGGGGTGCAGTTCCCCCTGAATGCCTGCACTGATCTTTGTTACACTTGACAGGCTTCACGCTCTCAGCAGAGGCTACCACTCCTGCAAGTTTCATCCAAATCAGACAAAAAAAACAAAGTTATAGATATTTCATTGATTCCCCATTATATCCTATGGCCAGATCTCTGAAGCAGCTCTGAAGCTTTCCTGAAGTTGGTTAGGAAGCTCCGAACTGCTTTGGAAAGGCTAACAAAGCCAGTGCTTCAATCCAGACATGCTGCTTCAGATGCTGAAGCGGACAAAGCTTCTCTGGATCCAAAGGACAGTCCGAACCCTCGCACAGCCCTATCAAACATTATGCATTATTATCCTCTAATAGGGTATAAGGTTTATAAAGCATCAGGTGCAGAGCCCAAAGGAATAGAAAAGGGCAGCAAGCTGCACTAGGGTAACATCAGTAACCTGGGGGCAGAGGCCCCCCCAGAAAGAGAAATGGGAGCACCCCAATGTCCCTGTAGCACCCTATAACCTTACTTAAATAACCCAGTGGGTGGGGCCCTAATCCCTAAACCCTCTCTCCTGCCTCCTTCAGGGGTTTCCCAACGGTTTGCTCCAAAGAGAGGGCTCCCTGTGGGAGTTCTCTCCTCAGGCAACTCATGCTCCCAGGACCCGCAGAGGCTCTCTTTGTCACTCCAGTGGAGCGTTTCCTCCCTCTTCCGGGCCTCAGCTGCTTTGTGGGGCTCTCCCAGCCGGCCTGCTCATGGCCTTGCACATCATCATGTGCACTGATGGCCCTGCCTCATGCAAGGTGTGGAAGACCCGAGCCGCTTTGTGCGGTGCTGGGGTCTCAGCCCGCTCCCGGACCCTCTGTGCACTGATTTGTGTACCGCTTGCCCAGCCCCGTGCCGGGGTTGGGGAACCAAACCACCTTGTGCAGCCCCAGGGTCTAGGTCTGCTCCAGGACGCTCTGTACACCAATATGTGCACCAAGTGCCCTGCCCTGTGCAGGGGGTTGGAGACCCCAGCTGCCTCTTGCAGCACCAGGGTCTCGGTCCGCTCCCGGACCCTCCGTGCACCGCTCCACCCCCAGATTGCAAACAGACCAACCAGAGAGAGAGGGGGTTAGTTCTTTCTCTGGTTTGGCTCTTCCCTTCACTCCTGGGTAGGGGTGGAGCAAGCTTCTCCCCTTGCCTTTCCTTATTGGTGGGGAGTGCCCCACCGATCACTTTAAACCTTTCCGGAGCTGGTGCTCTGGGCTGCCACCTGCTAAACCATCACAGTTATTATTCAGCTTTCAGCACTTTAACTACCTTGGCTGAGCCACTTCCCCCAAGCAAACAGACACTAGGCTAACTCTGAATTACCGTGTCAATCTTCTCATTAAGCCACAATGCCTGGGTTGCAGTTATTCCTTCTTGCCATGTCAAGGGAAGCAGTTGAGGTTGGTGTGAGCTGAATTTCATTCAGGATTTCCACATCAGGGAATTCATTACTATGGGAGTGGAGGGAGGTTCCAGCTCCCTGGGGTAAATCTACTTCTGACAATTGCCTTTATTACATCAGAGCCTGAACAATATGCAGCTGCTCCCAGGATCTTGAAACAAGGATGAGCAACCCCCATGATGTTCAAGTCAAGAAACACAGAACCAGATGCAGGCTGGACTACAGTGTATGGGAGCTGGTTTCTGCCAAGACCAGCCCCAACCCCTAAGCTTTGGAAATAATTGATCTGCCTTGTCTATACCTCCCTAAATGTTACTATTTCATTATTCACGGGTTTAACATTTTCTCTGTCCTCCCCTGAACAGCCCAGTGCTCCCCTGGCTTCTCTGGTGCTCACATGGCCACTTTTCCAGACCTCTCTACTGGGAAGCAGCAGGAAAGGTGAAGCTACATGTTGTGGAGAGGCTGTGAGCCTCCAGGCCATCACTACAAAACAGGAGGCTCCCCCTGAACTCAGTAGTGACTTCAGGTGTGCCTGAGCATCAAGGGAAATCCTTTTAGAAAAACTGTCCCCAGAAGCTGGCTCCCTGAGGTGACATTAGCAGGGCTTCAACTTGCTCAACAAGTGGAGTGGCTTGAAAGAGAACTGCAAAGAAAGCAATAAGTACCACTCACTGCATCCTTATCTGCTAATGCTACTAAATGTCACCCTGTCTCCCCCACATAGCCCCTCAATTGGAAACCCCAGGGTCCCTGCAATGAAGCACAGGGGAGAGTGATGTGACCCATCTCATAATTGCCTGGCCATCTCCTCCTCAAGCCATTTTCCATTCTCTACTGAAAGGGTGTTAATTTTAGGTTGCTGCTTTTGATTTAAAGCCTGACATTTCTACCTGGTGCAATCTCTGCATGGGGTAGGGAAGCCAGCAGCGGAGGCTGGCAGATATTAATTATATTTGCAATGCAAACCGGCCTGGTGTTTGTCTGTGGGCTGCTTGTCTTGGGTTCACTGTACAGCAGGGGGTTCCCAAATGTGTATCCTGTTGCCAACCCAAGCTCCAAGTTATACTTTATAGGATGGAGCAGATTACTCAGAAAGGGATGTAGCAATTATTGCTGAAGACAGAGTTGAAGCAGCAGCATCCACTGGCCTAAAGATGGAATAAGTCTTACTGAGTCTTCCAGGGTGTGTCTACATGTGCATATTAATGGGACACAATAAATCCCGGTGCATATCATGCCAGAGTTTATTGCTCCTGGGCACCACATTTACACGTGTGCCTGGGACCGCAGCACCTTGAGCCAGGTCAGAGCAGCCCCAGCTGGTGGCAGGGGAGGGGGGGGCGGTATAACCTGGGGTTGCTCCGACCTGGCTCAGTGTGCTTTGGAGGGGCTGGCTGGGGCACAAGGGTGCTCCAGTATGAGACTAACTGGCAGGTAGCCCTGCACTGAACCACCCTCATGCCCCAGCCAGCCATGTCAGCGTCTATACCTGTGCTGCTGTGCAGTAAAAAAATCTGCAGCAGGATAGTACTTGTCTTTACAAATACCACCATGCTGTTGAGTTTATTAGTTTCCTGTGGCCTAATATGGCCACACACGTAGATGCTAAGATGTTTACTGCAGATCTAATTAATCTACTCCACAGTAAACGCCTCATGTAGATGTGCCTCCAGTCTCCAAAAGACAGAGGGCAACTTGAGCTGCTTCATGAAATCACATTTTGGCTGACTTTGTGGGAAAACTCTGAAAATGTTCGTAATGCACCAGTATTGGTAATAACCCTTCAGTGAAGAAAGCAAAAACAAAAACCTTGCTCATTTTTTTTTCAGCACTTGGTCTACTAAAGGCATAAAATACGCTACAGATCAGATGCTGAATGGTGAACTGTGAAATGTCCTGTGGACCTGTCTGTAAGAGAACCTGTTGGCAAATAAAGAGGGTGGGCATTGCACAGGGCTCCTTGTCTGTAGACCCCTCTGGATCCAATGAACATTGCACACATGTTTTGGAGGATTTTACTTTCCATAGAAGAAAAACTTTCATTTTGTTGCTCTAATCCCACCACTTGTGTACACACCCTTTGTGCCAATGTAGATCAGCCTCGCACAATTGTGATGCAGATTTGCCAGCCCAGGCATAAAATCTCCTGCCACCTGCCTGCTGCTGTGATGACTGAGAATGAAAACATGACTGCTGCTTTAATCACATGTGCAAGAATTTTACACCTCTGGAGTAGGCAGGCAAGCAGGAACTTGCCAGCTGCATGGAACGACGCTTTCTGTTCTTGGGGTTGGGGCCTTCAGGTGTTTGCCCACTCCTGAGTGGCATAAACCACCCCCGCATTGAGTCTTTGTAGGGAAGTCAGCTCCTCGACAGGCTGTGCACACTGAGCTCCCTGCTCACCTCTAGACACAGTACTGTTAGGTTCAGGCTGTGGAACATTTCCTGGGCTGAGACTGTTGTAGCATTGTGGCTGCTGAGAGCTGTTGCTCTGTCCCCGTGGAGTTTAGTTGGAGTTTTGCAAGTAGAACCAATATATCTAATGGCTGTGAACCTCCTAGCACAGCTCTTAGCACTTGGTTAGCAAAGAGCTCCTGGTAAGGAGGGTCATAACACTGAGCAGTGATATGTATTGAAGAGAAGATTGTATGTGTCAGTCTCACAGCACCGAGGTTCGGTTGGATATTAGCGTCTCGCATGTATGATAAATTAGACAAAATGGTATCCTAGGGATGAACAGGCAGATGCCAGCACAGCTGCTGCAGCAAATAGACTTGGGGATTTGGAAACTAATCCACTCTGCACTGCTGAGGGGAAAGGCTGTTGAAAGAAGCCTCCCTGCTCACTTCATTGGCCTTCTGGCCTGACTGGCTGCAGCAGAGAAGCTAAGGCACCACCAAATTTAAAGATGGCTTTTTCTGTTGTTATAAAACCTCAGCATTTCAAAGAGCCTTGAGAAGCAAGAGGAATCGAGGCATGGCTGAAAATACCAGTGCATTGAGAGGGCTCTGTGCTTTTCCTGTGATTTCAGAACCAGAAGCAAAGCCACCGAGTGTCAAGTCCCCAGAAGCCCTCACCGATGCTTGCTTTTATTCTGAAGCCCTTCATTTCACAGGTTTTAAAGGTGTGTTTATTCCCATGTCAGGGCAACATCATCTGCTCAGTGGAGTTCCTCCTCCTGATGCCTTGTGCAGCTGTTTTATAAACCCCTTTAAAAAGTCTATTTTAGCAAGGAAAGAGCTTATTTTTCAGGAAGTTTCTTAGTTCTCATGGCTGGCGAATGGGACTGAAGCTGCAGCCAGTGTGGCTGCTTGACATGGATGGTCTAGTCTGGCTGTTGGGTCATGGTTGGGGAAAGGATTCCCTTAAATGCATCAATAGGACAGTGACTGGGCAACTCTGGCAACAAACCAGCCAGTGCAGACTTCTGCTGCTATGTGTAGCCCTGGAAAAAAAAAACTGGCCAGTCAGGACAGAACCACACAACTCATATACAGTCCCAAATAGGATCACAGGATCATAGAAAAGCGGGGCTGGAAGGGGTCTCACCTGATCATCCAGTGTAGCCCCACATAAACAAGTCAGTGGTTGCATCTACATGAGATGTTTACTGCAGAGTAGAGGAATTAGTAAGATGTCTCTGTCTACATGTGCGGAGCTATTAGGCTGGGGTAAACTAATTAACTCTGCAGTAGGTTAGTTCTGCCAGATACAAGTACAGTTCTACAGCAGTTATTTATTTTGCTGCAACACATGTGTAGATGCTGATGTGGCTGGCCAGGGTATGTAGGTGCTTCAGTGAGGGGATGCCTGCTGGCTATCCCTGTACTGGAGCACCCTTGTGCCCCAGCCAGTCCCTTGGGAGCACATTGAGCTGGGTCAGAGCAGCCCCAGGTTAGCAGACTGATCCCCTGGGCCTCCAGCCAGCCAGGGCTGTGCCGCCCTGGCTCAACATGCTGTGGTCCCAGGTGCATGTATAAACGCTGCACCTAGGAGCAATAAACTCTAGTGCAAACTATGCCGGAGTTAATTGCATTGTATTAATAACCATGTGTAGACATGCCCAGTGTGGCTAAACCCCCCCAATTTGTATGTAGCCTTAGTGAAGTAAACCTGTCTGGCTCCAGTGTTCACCACATACTTTCAATCCTATGAGAATAAACCAACATCTGCACAGCTCCTCTGCCTGCATGCCAACCTGCAACAACAAATGGGAGTGCATAGAGCTAAGCGCTTGTGTGCAGCTCTACAAAAGATAGAGCCAGCATCTGCACAGACCCACCACTCACAGGCATCACTGTAAAACGAGCTTGGCTCAAGTGACCGCAAACAGCCGATCACAGCAGCAAGGCTGCTTGCATGTGCTGAATGGTGGGGAGAGAATTAACTCCAAAATTGAATTTAGTGTTGTGTTTGGCAAGGAGCGGTTATAAATGACAACAAAGGGAAAAGATGATTTAAAAAATGATGAAAAATAAATCTCTGAAGTGCCCTTTTTAAACATTATTTAAATGCAGCTTTGTTATGTGACATCTTTATGCATGTCCACAGTCATTTGTGGGAACAGCTCATATAAAAGATCACTTCAAATACTGATGAGTAGCTGTCTTGCAATCATGTCTTTTAATGTTTGTATAAATGCTCCTTACTTGATCTTACTTTTATTAGAGAACTGGGAAATTTGAGCAGCAGAAACGCCCCTTTAGGGTAACAAAACAGTATCAACAGCAGCAAAGATAAAGCAATTCCCAGCTCCAACTGAAGATGAATCCTCCTTTCTGCTTGTTATAAAATACCTATTATCTCCCTTTATCTCCAAGCTAACAGTGTTATTTCAATTTAACCGCGTATGAGGAATGCAAGGAAATATAATAAAAGGGCCATGGATGCACTATTTAATGTCAGAATGACAGATGCTTCAATTAGGCAGACAGGGCTATTTCTTCCCAAAATAGATAAAGATGAAATTTTTATAAGATTGTGCTGTTTGTGTTTATGATACTGTACTGTTACAAGCTTTCATTACAATATAAATTAAAATAAAAGCTCCTGTTTCAGTGGAAACTCAAATGGGTTTGCCAATAATTTTGTAACTCATAAAAGCAGTTTATCCAAAATTTTCCCTTCCCCTTCCTGTATCACACTGACACATTGCATTGACTTATTGCCACTTGCATTGTGTGGACAGGAACATACATGGTGCCTTGGAATGCAAATGTGAAGGTGTGGGTTAAGAGTGGTTTTGACTCACATTCCTTGGTTTGCAGGAAATGGCCAAGTGCAAATGCTCCCGTTCCTTTGCAAATGCCACAGAGTGGGATGCTCCCAGTGTGAGAGAGGAACACCTCAGAGTGCGCTCAGCTAACTATACTACCTGGCCCTCCATGGTATCAAACACCCTGGGAGAGAGAGATATTACTCTGTTTCTGAGTGCACCTTTTCTTCCTTGAAAAGACAACACTTTTGGCCTCAGAAGGGAACTGAACATTTTCATCCCTGTGTCTGTTTTAGTCTTGGCTGGAAGTTGAATGTTTCCACGTGAAATGATTTTCAGTTTCTTTGCTGACTTTTGCATACCTTGCTCTGCTCAGCAGTGCCCTGCCTCACGCCTTTCCCTTCCTGTACCCTCTTCCCAGGCGTAGTGTAGCGGGCTCCACTGTATGACACTTCCCAGGAAGAACTCTGTCTTAGCAGACGAACTCTCCCCTCTGTACAGAGTACAGCACAGTTCCCAAATGGTGCGCTGGACACTTACAGGACCCCTGCCTGGGGTGGATTTCACCCCAGGTGACTGGCACCCAGGACCCAAGGCTTCCTTTTACTCTCACATGCATTAGTGTGCAAAACAGATGTAGCTCAGCTGAAGCACATGGAAGGAAGTTGTGGTAACATGAATAGAACTGTAGTTTTGGCCAATTTGCCTAAGGCCCCACCCTCCATACAGATGCAGGGTTTGCTCTTCCTAAATTAAGCAAAAGGGGATTCACAGACTGCTTGCTTCCAAGTGGCACTCACATTTTTTAAAGCCCTGGAGTTTAGCAACTAATTGGTTCACCCTGACCTATGGTTGTTGTCTGGGCATTTGTCCCTGACCACCTACCAAATGCAAAACAGTTAAACCATTTTTCCTTCTGGGAAACCCACAGCATGAATTGAGAAGTGGTATTTATTCACCTTTAGAAAAATATATTTCAACATGACTACACCTGTATGAAACTGCAAAATGGTGTACATGAAAGCCAGCATGTGGTGTGTAGGTATTATCTTTGCTAAACCGAGAAACCCATGTTTAAGTTAATGCTTTGCTCGGGAAGATCTGATTGTTGCATAGGGACTTAGCTGGACACAACTGTAATGCTAGCTAGGGAGCACCATGAGGAAGCTAAACTACATGCTCACTCTTTCCAACATAGGAACTTATCTAGGTGGGACAGTTTCCAGGAAATAAGCTAGGGGGAGCATTTATAACACAACATCTTTTTTTGCGTTAACTCCTTGTGTGGACACTTTACATGCAGTAAGTGCAAGGTAGCTCATTCCACTTTCTGAGTGGACACTGACCTTTGCAGACAAAAGCAGCCTTGTCTCCTCAAACTCATTGGCTTAGTTTCACTGGTGCCAACTCTGTGTGAACATGATTATTCCAGCTCAACCAAAACAAGACACTTTTAAATCAAAATAAGAAGAGCATCCACACATGGGCCTGCCCCAAATTGACTACATTGCTTTATTTTAAACACAAACAACTCTATGTACACCAATGCCCTGAGTGAGGCCTTACCAGTGGTAAGCAGAATGGGGAAGAGTATAGAGTGGAATAGCATTCCTCACATGCTGTACCATGTGCTCAAAATGGCTATGGTTATAGATAAATTATTCTTTGAGGTGATGGCTAAGGTTTTAGTCAAGTTGCCCTACTGTAACTTTTGTTTTGAGTTGCTGCATAAGACACTATAACAGAGATCCAGTTGCATCTGTTAGGACACTAAAGAGCCATAGTTATTCTCTTTAGGAATGCTTATTCCAGTGGTTTTGGCCAAGCTTTCCTTCACTCTGTCATGCTGCTGTTCTGCAGGATATACCATGCACTGTATGGCTTCAGCTGTCTTCTGTACAATGGTTGTCTCTCAGTGGTGCTCACTCTGGCACATGGGACTTGATTCAGCAAGATGGTGAGCGTGCTGGGTGCATCTATACAAGACATCTGCTGTGGAGCTGCCTAATTAGCTCTGCAGTAAACTTTCAATGTCTACACGTGCGACCCTATTAGGCTGCAGGAAACTAATTAACTCAGCTGCAGGTTAGTACTTGTAAATAGAATTACTATCCTGTGGTGGTGTTCTTTAGTGTACAGCAACGCATATGTCGATGCTGACAGGGCTGGCTGGGGTATGTGTGCGCTTCATTGCAGGGCTGTATCCTGGCTAACTCTGCACTAGAGCACCCTTGTGTCCCAGCCAGCCCCTTGGCAGCAGGTTGAGCCAGGTCAGAGCAGCCCTGAGCTGGCAGGCTGAACCCCAGTGGCCCCTGTCAGCCAGAGCTGCTCTGACCTGGCTCGGCATGCTGTGGTCCCAGGTGTATGTGAAGATGTGGTGCCCAGACCTGACCCCGAGCATGCCCCTTGTCACATTAAGCTTAAGTGCTTCACTGCGCTAGGAACACAAAAAACAGGGTGTTGAGACTGGATGCAAAATAGGCAAAGTGTTTGGGAAAATCTTGGCATGAAAAAGCTTTTAAACTAACACAAAATCCCATTACAAATTGAGATGCTCAGGAATATTTCCTTTTAATTCAAGAAAATAGTAATGATGTTTAGGGAACGTTGACCCTCTTGACAGTCTGGGATTTCATGCAGATTAGAAATCTGGAAAGTTTAATATGAGAGTAAATAATTAATTTCTGTCTCCTTTTTTGCTACAGTCTTTTGCAAGAATCGCTGCTGGTCCTGCTTGGTCAGTCAGATCCTTCAAGTCAGGATATAAAAACAAAACAGGTCCCTCAGCTTGGACCTGACAATTTGCTCTTGCTAACAGGTTAATCACATATAAATAGCAGGTTCCCAATGTTCCCCCTGCTGATGCTTTATTCTATTTAGTACCTGCCTGTTGCACAGAAATGACTATCTCTAATCATCAGACTACAAAGCTATCCAGTTTGATATAATACATAGTCTTGGGGCAGAGATGAGGGAGGCTAAGATCATCAGTACAGACCTTGGCCCTTTTTTCTGATCACACATGTGCACGTGCGCATGCACACACACACACGTTTATCTAGGATAATTCTTACTTAGCTAGGGTTTCCTTCTACCTTTCCTCAGTGATTTATTCCTGTAGCAGTTGCTTTACAATGGCATAGTGGTAGGCTGGGTGATGGGCAAATTGTTCCCAGTAATTTTAGTCACAACTCAGATGGCTAGGTATATGCACGACATCACAGACCCTGTTGTACACAGTCCTGTTGTTCTGTTCTGCGGTTTCATGAGTGACCTCTTTTTATACACTTTCAAAATCTATACTAATCTTATCCACAAATGGTTTTTCTTTCCCTTTTTACTTTATCTGGGATTATTAGCCTCGGCAGATTATGAAGCATTCTTAAAAGACATAATGTCTTTCAAGAGAAAGTCTTGCGAGAGGAAGCATAAGAAATACAGCAAACCTTTTTGAAAAGCATGATAGTTTTGCTGGCAATTTAGCCAGCAGTAGCTGGGGTCATTGACTGTATATACAGTACCCTTCATTTTGCCTTTTACCCAGGAGAGAAACATAGCTCAAACAACCATGTAACACCTAGAGTTTCTAGTAACTAGGCCTAAAGAAAGTAGAATAATATTTAACCATCATCTTGAAACATCAGAGGGAATAGCAATGAGTAAACATACATGGTTGACTCTAAGGGCATGTCTACACGAGACGTTTACTGCAGAGCTGACTAATTAGCTGCACAGTAAACCTCTTAGTGTCTACATGTGTGACTGCAGGAAAGTATTAAACTCCACAGCAGAGTAATAAATTGTATTTATAAGTAAATATTTACAAGTAAATACCAGTACAGGAAACCCTTGGTATTCGCACGTTCAGCATTTGCAGTTTCAAATATTCACGAATGCCGAACCTGCATTTTAAATACACTTTAAGCACTTACTGGAGCTTCTTGGGAGCTCTGCGCTTCTATGAAATCTATGAAATAACCACAGTGCCCTATTTGCAGATTTCACCATTTCCAGGGATTATGGGAATGTATCCCCGACGAATGGCAAGGGTCATCTGTACTACCGTGCTATGGAGTTTTTTCATGTGCGGTAATGCACATGTAGATGCTGACCCGGCTGGCTATGGCATGAGGGTACTTCAGTGCAGGACCTGCCTGCCAGCTAGCCCCATGCTGAAGCACTCTTGTGCCACAGCCATCCTCTCTGCAGAACAGTGAGCCAGGTCAGAGCAGCTCTGGGCTGGCAGGCTGACCCCCAGGGCTCCCTGCCAGCCAGTGCTGCTCTGATGGGGCTCCACATGCTGCACATGAATAAACTCTGGAGTTGACTGATCTAGAATTAATTACTTCCAGGCTCATGTTCAAATGGTGCCCCCAGGAGCAAAAAACTCCAGAGCAATAAGCTTCAGAATTTATTCATGTGCACTAACTGCATGTGTAGACATGCTCTCTGGTGCTTAAGCAAAGGGTTGTAATTGCATCGAGCACTTTTTGTAAAGAAGATGCTTTCAGAGCAATTAGTATCAATTCCTCCCTGGACAGAGTAGTCTAGTGGTTAGAGAGGGCTATTAGATGGCTGTTAGACATTATTAGGGCTGGATAATCATATTTCTAGTGTATTCTGAAACTGGAAGATTCCCTATTTAATTCAGTCAGATCCTCTATGAAAGAGAGATGCTGCTTATATCCAGTGAGTTAACACTGTATGCTTATATTTACTCAGCCTCTCCTTAATCAGTTTTAGCATGTCTTGTCCAACCCTCTTCATTATTTTGTCCATGAATATTCATACAATCAAAATTTAGTTTCTGCAAAAGTTAGCAAAAAAAAACAACTCTAGGCTGACACAATCATTTTAACAGAACAGCAACATTAATTTTGCAGTAAACTGAGATTAATTTTAAGTAGAAATGCCAGTACTGTATAAAGGTGAACTCAGAGGTATTCTTAGGCTATTCAGTGAATTTCTAACATAGATTAGCTGAATTAGCATTGTGACCAATTTACAGACTCAGGAGTTCATAAAAACACATTTGGCAAATAATTTTAACAAACCCTCATTGTAGCTGATCAAAAAGCAAGATACATTCTTCTTTTGTTTTCTTTTTTTCTCCCCTGAAGTTAGATTTTGATCAAATTTTATAAGCATTATACTTGGCGCTGGTTAGGCCACCGCTGGCATATAGCTTAAAATTCTGGGCTCTGTGTTTTATGAAGGATATGGAGAAACCAGAAGATTCAGAAGTTAGCAGAGCTGATAAAGGGCTTGGAGGAGAAGCCTTATGAGGGAAGGTTGAGAGATCTAGATATGTTTAGCTAGGAGGAAAGGAGATTGGGGAGGGCATGATCGCAGTTTACAGATATTTGAGAGGCTGCCACAAAGTAAAGGCAGAACAACTTTCTGAGAGCAGGTCATGATGCAGGATCTGCAGCAAAGCAGATTTAAATGAAAAATCAGAAAAAGTTTCATAATTGTAAGAACAGATGGATGTTAGAACAAGCTCCTCAGGGGAGTTGTAGAATTTCATTCAATGGAGATTTTCAAGAAGAGGCTGGATAAACATTTTTCTGGGATGGATTAGTAATAACTCAACCTGCACTGAGCAGGGTATTGAATGACCTTTGAGGTCCAATCCAACTCTGATTCTACCCATCTGAAGATATCCTTATATAGCAAAGCACTTAAAACACATCTTTAACTTCAAAAGGGACTGCTCACTTGCTTAAATTGTTGACGTGCTTACATGTTTTGCTGGTTTGGGGTACAAATTAGTGGCCGTTATTGTGTCTTTGCAGATCATTAGAAAATGGGAAAAAGTTGCTAAATTAATTAAATCAGTTGTTTACAAAAGTAGTTTTCCTTGCTGTACAATCCTCAATATACATTTTCCAAAAATGTACAGGCAGGCTGAAGTGGAAGTTTGGTTCTCATCGAAACTAAATATAAAACATAAGGACAGAAACAAAGTCCTGCACTGCATCCAATCCCAAATACCAACTTTGCCAAAATGTCAGAGGGGGATTTTAGATTGTGTCTATTTCTAATCTAGTAGGAAACTCCCATCTAACTTTAACCTTTTCAGATTCAGCCCTTCAAAGGAGAAAAGAAAAGCCCTAATCTTCCAGTAGTCTATGGTATATGTCCTCAACAAACATTATTTTGAAAGTTTCCCTTTGTACTTAAATACAATTTTATGTCACTTTGACCCTCATGTGATACCACAGGCTATAACCTTTAGAGATATCTGAAAGATGCTGATGACACTTACTACAGAGTTTACTGTAGATGCCTTCTGGTAAGTTTTTGCTTTGAGATGTGGATAACCTATCTGTGAGCCCTTGAAATTTCTGAAGGTCTTGCCTTCTTATCTCTGCTAAATTCCAAGGCATATTTGCACAGTAACTAGGTCAAGGAATAGTCAACAGAAAAGTTATGTCTGTGTTTACTCTGGAATTATATATGTATCTTGAATTATGCATGAATTAAAAAAGTCAACATTAGAAACACAATAAACATTTCATGTTTGCTAGGTATTTGACTGGTGTTAATCTGGCCAGCTGGATTCTTCCATCAGAATCCAAGTACAGGGCAAGCTTCCTGACTTTCAGTGTAATTTCTGCAAAAGAAATCCCTGCAAATGGAAGTCAGTACTGGCACCAAATTATTGTGGCCCTTGGACACTGCCTGGTGAGCTTCTAAGTCAGGTCTGGGGCAGAAGAGAGCTTATGCTTTTCAGTATAGCCATGCAAACGGGACACAATAGCATACATTCCTCTCAAGATGGGATCAGTGAAGTACACAGAAGCACGTAAAGGAAATAAGAGTTTGCATGAATGAAAATGCCATGACAGGCTGTCATCCCCATTTCTTCAAGCCTGTAAACCTTTGTGCCTGTACGGTGGGCTGCTCCTACCTAACAGGGTGCAGAACTGGATGCTGGACATGGACCATTCCTTTATCACTAGCTCAGTGGTATGATGGACCGTGTTCCTGAGGAACTCTGATAGTATTCCACCAACATCTTGGCATCTTTCCCTGCACCTTCAGACACGGTACATTCACATCAAGGTCATGATGATGTATCCCTTGTCCCAAAGATATTTGAGAAGAGAACAGGATGGATCACAAGTGTCAATGAGTTTTTGAAGTTTTGTACAAAGGCCTTCCCCTGACACTACCCACTGCTTTGTATGCATGAAACATTCAATGTTTGAATACACTGATTAGGCAGGTGCACTCCTTGCATGCAGGGAAAGTAAAAGTGGAAGTATTTACTGATATTTGTGCACTTGCATGAAAGGTACAGAGCAAATGAGATGTGGAACCTATAAAAGTGTAGAAGGTAACTGCTGATCATTCTGGATCATGGTGTATATGTGAGGTTACCAGGACCAGCAACATGTATGCCTTGGCAGGAACACAGAGGAGTGGAGGCTGCCCACACCTTCCATCTCTTCTTTAGGCCACTGAGACAGAATCCAAAGGCCAGACGGAGTCTGGAGCCTTGATGACTATAGTTATATATGTATCCAGGAATTGAATGCAGGTCTCCCGCATGGCAGACAAGGAGTCTACCACTGGACCACAACAGTATTACTACTGAGTTAAAATGAATTTTGTGCCCTGAACCTCAGGAGATCTCAGTACTGCTGCTGACAGCCAGACTGACAGATTCTGTCCTTGGCTTGCTGGGTGTAAGTCTGATGTACTTTAAGAGCTGCCCACACATTCATAGTGGGGCAAGGTAGAGGATTGGGTCTAGCATTTTTTTCAATAGATAATTTAATTCAGCATTATTTTTAAAAGGCTGCTTTTACTTGTCTGGAATCCAACCCCCCCCCCCCCCCAAACAAAATGCATCATGGTCACATCATGGCTAAGGAAATGCTGAAGGCCAATTAAGGCACATATTAAATTCTGTATTGTAGCCCATAGGATCAGTTATTGTACCATACTTTAATATTGCACTGTGCAAGTACAATGTTTTTGCTTTCTACAGTTTGCATGGCATATTGATGTTATTTAGAGGATTTTTTCCAGCTTTGTTTACAGTTTGTATGTTTTAGTCAGTTAATCTGAATCTGATTTGTCATAAAGTGCTAGGGATACTTTGTTAACTAGGCACTATAAAAGTTATTTATTATTATATTTTCAACTAAAATAAACATTACTTTATTTATTAATCACTTCTCAAATTCAAAAGGAAACATCTGCGTGGATTTGCAATTAAGTGGACTTAGGACTCAAGAGAGATTTCCCTAGTCTTTCTATAAATGGAGCCTGAGTTTATTCTGCATTTGTTTAATATTCCTGAATGCTAATAAGCCTTCTCCTTTGCTGTGAACCATTAGCTGTCATATCCCATATGGCTATTGCCTGCCTCTCACCAACAGGCTTTAATTACTCGGAAGAGATACTTTTTCTTTTTAAAACTTGTCAGAAAGCAAGTCTTTAGGGGCTTCCCTTTCTCCCACTGAAGCTTTATAACAAAAGATTTCATTAGCATTTGCTGGTGAAGAGCAGGGCCATTACTCACCTTTGGGGGCTGTTAAGATGGTCTCTCCCCTCTCTGAACTGAGAAAGACTTTTCTTTGGAGTTGGAAACCTCATTTTATAATGGTCACCATCCTGTAGAATGCTCTGCACTCCATAGCATGCCCTTCCCACCCTGACTTCAGTGCTCTCTGCAGGATCTGGGACTACAATGTCAAGTGGGAGTTCATTAGGTTTTCCACTGATAATTATATTCATTTTCCCGTTGGCTGTTTTTTAGGGATGCAATTGTTGAAGCTCGAATGCTGGCCAGGGCAACAGAGAAAGCGTTGGCTAGAGCAGCTTGCAAGGTGCAGTGGCAGAAGGCCAGAGATGCGGTCTAGTAGCAGGTGCCAAAGGGAGCTTTTCTTTTGTGGCTTACCCCAAAACCCCAAAGTGCTACAATGTATTTAATTTGGATCATACCCTAGCCTTTCCGTTTAATCCTGGCTTTTAATTATGGGCAAGGTTAATGGCTCTTGGCCAAGCTGCTATAAATGTCCTTATTTTTTATTCTAGGGCTGTCTTGCACTGTTGATGAACAGGGTTCTGTGTGGCAGGATGTTCCAATGTGTTTGCTAACAGGTTGGTAAAATGTTAGAGCAGATTTAACAGTCTCTGAGTCTGCAGCTCTTACATGCGAGTTAAAAGTGGGATTCTGTTCAAACCCTTGCCTTGTCGGGAATTCTACTCAGTTGGAAATATCCCTTTGCAGATTATGCAGATAGGAGGAAGAAAGGTCCTGGTTTTTCACCTGAAAGGCAAAAACGAAACCTGATGCCCAGCTTTGCCTTTCGCTGCAGACTGGGGGCCACACTTGATTTTTGGCCATTGATTTAATTTGGGCTCCACTGGGAATACTGAGAAGAATTTTGCCTGTGCATTTAATAGCTGACTTAACCAAGATATATAAAGAGAGGGTCAGTGCATCTGGGCTGGCTCCTGCTTTGCATTCAGTCAGTTATACTGAATGACTGGATGGTTTAGGGGAAAATATGCATAATTTCACCTCTGAGGGAGTGGTCTGCTCTTCCTACTGGATGGTTGGGATTATCTGATGAAGTTGTTGTTCCCATTGGATGAAATCTGGGTCTGCCTCCCCCTACCCCCCATTATCTCCCCCTCCCAAAAGCTGCTTTTGAATAGAAACTCGGGTGTTTGAGAGCCTGTGAGCACTGCAAGCACTTTGATACTTTGCACCTCTTCAACGGATGGTAGCTTCTTCAGATGGCTGTCGCTGCTATTTACAGTACCGGAGGGCTGGAGGATGGGGTAAATCTGGCACCTTGCAATCGTTTCTCTGTGACACAGCAAATTGGGCTTGTGGTGAGATAACATCATGTGGGAATGGGCAATTCAATGCTCTGCCAAGAATGTCTTCTCAAAAAGGCCCCTCTATAACTTTTGAGACTGAATTCTTGGAAGAGTGCCCCGATTTGTTTAAATGTTCATGATTAAAATAAATGTATTTAATTATCCACACAGATACTACTAGGAGTCCTCTAATTGCTCGTCTAATACTGGCTTTCAAACACCATTTCTTGCTTCTTTCAGCAGAAATAGGACTCCTCTCTCTCTAACATACAGCAGCTAGACAAAGGTAACAGGCTCTTTTTGTCAACTTCCATTTCTCAGTCTAACCCTAGGAGTGTGATTACTGCATTTCTTTGTAACAGCGTGCCTCTCCTGTTGTCTTGCTTTATAAATAATATTTGTCACCTTGAGCCCATTTTAAGTTCATTAGCTTTAGTTTCCATTCCTGTGTGACAGGACACAAGACTTCAATAGATCCCTTAATTCTAAGGAGGAGGAGGAAGATTAGTTAGTAATGCCTTTAAATACATGTCACCAACTGACTGAGTCTCATGCTATTGACAGCTATAAGACAGGCATTTTTTCCTTTCAGTCCAATGAGATTTGCCTTATATCAGGGCTATAGAGCTTCAGGGACCCTTGGAAAGTTGTTGTTCTACTGCTGGATGAGATATTAACTTAAGCTGTTGAATGGTAGCATAGGAGAGCAGAAGAAAGAGAGATCAATAAAAGATGCTTCTATGAAATTGAGTGTGGTCTTGCTAGAGGGAGCAAAACCATCCCGATCAAAGAATTTATCTTGCTGACAAACTGAAAGTGCAATCAATTCTACACCACTCAGAAGTGAGTCAACCTGCTGATATAATTCTTCTACTATGCACCCAGCGTGACACCTGCAGAATATAAATTAACTTTAAAACATGGGGGATAGGCAGATGCTATGGATAAAAGTCTTTTTTACATGAGCTTGAATGATAAAAAAGTCACTTTGATTTTTAGCTCCATTCATGATTTAGTGTCTGTATAGGTCTTTCCAGAAAGGTAGTTCCCATTTTACTATTGCCATTAAAATGAAGATTTTGGGATGGGCCAACCTTGGAAGATTCAGAAGTGGTTTTGGTTCAGAGAAGCAGAGGAATATCCTCTTAGAAATCTTTGGCATTTGTCCTGTGGATCTGGACATGAGCTTGAAACAGGGTGTCTCGATAGAGTGCTTTATGTTCATTCACTGTGGTATATTAACTATAGCACGGGAAGGAAGGAAGAATAAGCTAACATTTCAGAATATATTTAAAACTTGAAAGCAGACATAAGTAGAAGACAATGAGATTTGTACAATACCAAGTTCTAGGGAAAAGGAGGGGGTGAGTTATTATATAGAGGTGAAGAAACACAAAAGCTTAACATCATCAGAAACACTAAGGAACTGTCAGAGACTGAAAGAAGAGAACACAAGACTTCTATGGACAGTGATTTGCATTATGGTAGCACTATTGGTAGAACTTTAATATCTGTCTTTATGTATAATTTCAGGGGGTTGGATATATCTTTAAATGTCAAATTTGTTATTTTGTAAATTGGGTTTATAAATAAATAAAGTTAACCCCCGCACCTCAGGACTGGGCATCAGACTATTGGGAATTGTGGCACAAACCAAAACTCATGTCTTTGTGTAGGCCACTTAAACTGCCTGGGTGTATCTACATGTGCAATTGGTGTGCCTCAATAAACTCTGGTGCAGTTCATACCTGAGTCAGCTTCTCCCAGATACAGTGCACCTGGGACTGCAGCTGTTGGAGCTGGGGTGCAGCAGCCCCGGGCTGGCAGCAGGTTCAGAGGGTCAGCCCTGGGCTCTGGATGGCAGCAGAGGTTAGTGGAGGGGCTGCCCTGGTGCACAAGAGTGCCCAAAGGGCAAAGCCGTGTGGCTCTATATAATAACTATATAATAACTGCTGTGGTCCCAGTCACTGTCCATATGTGCTTTTTGTGCAGTAAATGAGTCCATCATAAGATAGTACTCTCCCAACTACCTTACGGCCAAGTGATTTAATTTACTGAGCCCTAATGCCAGCGCACGTGTAGATAATGATGCATTGCTGTGGAGCTAGTTAGTAAACTGCTCAGTAAAGCGCATGTGTAGATGCACCCTCTGTGCCTCAGGTTTTCCCTTGCTGGGCTGCTGGAGGGTTTTATTCATCAATGTCTGAAGTGCTTGGAGAAGGCTCTGTTACAATGCAAAGAAAGTACAACTTTGATTTCTGGTGTGGCCATGTCTGCTCATAGCATGGACTGCCCCAGCACAGGCTTCTTCTTATGCTGTATTTTCTAGTTCCAGTTTCTTACCTGGACCTGGGAAACCAAGTCTCATCAGATCATATCAACAATTGAGGAGAGGCTTGGTTTGGACAGGAATCTACAAACCACTTCATGCTGGGGAGTGGTGAGTACAGAAGGCTTCTGTTCTGTCTGAACAAGCTCAGCAGGAGGTTAATGGGATGGGTTAATGTGCTAATTGGATCTTTCAGTGTTGGCTCAGTTGCCGGTGTGAGGACTCATATGGTGACAAGGAACTCACACAGAATTTGGCCCCTTGGTCAGAGGTGGTCCTTCTCTGGCTCCAAACACAGTGGCACATTACTTGGCTCCTGAACTTTTATAGTGCACCCTGGATTTCAGCCCAGAAGGCAACACTTGGCTGACCCCAGCATCCCCTTAAAGGAAAAGTCTTGGTCTGAGCCACTGCTGCTGGGCTGCAATAGTGACTCAAGTCACAGCTAACATGAAATGAGTGTAATTTTTTGTGAATTCCTTGGGCCCAACAGTGCCAGCTGGCTTCTGTGGGGAGAGTGCAATGATGCTCTTGGCACTGGCTTTCTTCAGTACAGATACTGCATGAGTATATGGGAAGAGATAGCTGTCCACGGTGCCAGAAGTCCCTGGCACTGCTGCCACCAGTAAATGAGTCTCACCGTGTATTCTTGGGACAACTCCCTGACAAACAGGAGAAGAGGACACTGTGCTATTAGAATGCAGATGAACTTTAAGAAGGAGGAAAAAAACCCAGCTTGGGTTTCCATTAGGGCCTAGTTGCCCAAATCTCCTTTCCTTGTGATATGAGCCAGCTAGATTGCATGCTAACCTCCAAGGGTCGGGTTTGCATCCTGCGTCCCCAGTGCTTATATACCCTTCTCTCTCAAGGATTCAGATTATCCCACTTCCCCTTTTCTACAGGACAATGTACATGCCGATTTTACTGCAAAGAGAAATCAGTATCACATTCCCTCCCTTGGTTGCAAGGGTTTCAGTGATTTTGGCTCACTTTTCAGCTTGGACTGTTTATTGTACCACAGGGGCAACTGGCTATTTTAGTATTTGAATTCTGCTCCTTGCCAGCCCACAAGGTCACATCCCTTAGTGATTTCAAGTAGGGATTTCATGCTTGCTTCCTTGCACTGCTTTTGTACTTCTCTGTCCTTTCCAGAACCAGAGTAAAAAATGTCATTATACTTCTTGCACTGTGCCCAGTTCATTTGGGAAAGACTCAGCTGAAGTTATTGGTGCTGTGCTGATTTATACTGCCTGAAGATCTTTCCCAGTGTTCATGTTGAGAAATTAGTTGTATTTTTTCCTCAGAATGTGTCTGGCAACTGTCTGAAGGTTAAAAACAATAACTAACCAATATAAAAGTCAATTATTTGAATCAGAAACTTTGGGAGTTGGCTGCTTTCATCTTCAGAGAATTCTCTTGCCACTCACACAAAAATGAAGATTGATGGAGACATAGCAGATGAACAAATGAGAGACATGTAACAAACTGAATGCCACACCTGCATTGTATGATCTTTACATGATGGACTATTATACACACTGTATATCTGATGACAGGAGACGAATATTTCACTCTGGACTGGAAGCAAGGTGTCTGTCTCCATTTCTGCTTGGAGAAAAGAATTCCCTTTTCTGACGGAAACTTGTGAACCTATGTTGTTTGCAAGCCTTATGCAGACAAAATATTACACAACTGCAGAACAAGCTTAGGAGAAAAGCACTGTCACCCACTGTTTGAGCAATCCTTTAATATTTCCTAGCCAGCTCACAGAATTTAAATTATATTCATTAAGCAAAATATCATGAATTGGAAAAAAAAGAAAAAAGAAAAAACCCAACAGTGCTGGAGGCAAAGAATGAGAGTCTGAGCTTGTTGTTTGAACAAGTTGAAGGACAGATGCAAACGAAGTTAGATCAAAATCATTAACAACTGACAGCTCAGTATTCAGCTTTCAGTGTCTCTGCATGTCAAACAAATATATTTTATTGGATTTTTTTTAAGTTGAAAACTTGTGAAACAAGGCACTCCATGTGGGGAAGCTTTATGTGCCAATCCTGCAGTCCAAGAAGCTGGTATAAGAAGAGGGAGTTCCCACTTTTATATAGAAAATCATAGGGGTTAGGGTCACAAGTCAGTGGACCAAAGGAGGGAACAGGTAAAAGGTAAAGAAACGTCAACACATAAATATACTCAGTGCCTTAGCTTCCCTTACCCCCCAACCTCTGGAAATGTCCTCAAACCACCCTTTAGTCTCTAGAGCACTCAAACCGCAGCCTGCAGCAACCCCCAGTCTGAGTCCAGCTCCTTTAGCCCCCAGTCCTGGTGACCGAGCCAGTGAGATCTCCAGCTTCACTGCGCGCTCCTCTGTGCGGGGCTGACCAGGCTCCACGTGCACCCTGCTTTCTCTTCCCCTTACTCCAGCCTCAAAGTTTCTTCTTCCTTTTCTCCTTGCCTCCCCAAGTCCCTGGGGGTTTCTGGGATTGCAGTCCAAATTAACAGTCAGAATAGCTCTGCAGACTGTCCCCGGTTCCTCCTGCTGGTACATGCGTTACATTCACATTACACTTGTTTACCTCCAGCATGCTCAGTCTCTTTTTTGGCCACCATCTGTTTTCAGAAGAGGGTTTGCAAGCTCTCTGCAAATTGTGAATAAGTAATTAAAACACCAAAACCAACCAGCCCATCAGCACATTAAAGAGACACCCAAGATAAATTATCCTTACTTTTATCTTCTCCCTAATTAAGCTTTAAAATATCACTAATCCATCATAGTTGGTTAAAAGAAAAAAAGGCCCTTTTCCAGAGCATTATGTTTTGATAATCAGCTGATCTGTTTTCTCTCCATCTTCAGGGTCTATCAAGTGCTAAGTTGTTGTTTAGGAACATGGTTTTCTTCACATAGACCGTGCACCAGGCTTCCCAAAGTGCCATGTGTCATCTGACATTAGAAATGAGATGGGTTTTTTATAATCTGACAGCCTCCTTAGGGACCACCATTATAAATGAGGCAGTTTTAGCCAGTACTCAAAACTTAATACATTTGCTAATAATAAATATATTAATGCCTTTAGTGCTTGAGAGAGAGGGGGAGACCTCAAGATATGAAGATGGCTTAATTACAAAGAAATCACTTTTGATGGATGGTAACATGCAGCCTGCACTTTAAAACCAACTAGGCAACTTGACCTGGAGGCTGTCATTTACAGTGGAGTTTTTTTTCTTTGCCTCAGCAATCTTGTATGGGTTGTATCACTTTGCTCAAACGCGCTCATTATCCCCCATCTTCTGCATCCTATGAAACCTTCCCACTAATCAAAGGTTTTATAGGAAAATGAAAGATGCTTCTAGCCTACCATTCTTCCAGTACATTACTGTCAGCATTGAAATTCACCATTGAGCAAGCAGTCAGCATGAGGCCCCAACACTACTTAAATCCTATTTGAAGGGATTAACTGGGATTTAAGGCTAAGGTTTTCATGGGAGTCTAAGGTTGTGACTACTCTGCAGTCACTGCTGGGGCTGCAGCATAGATCAGCTGTATCAAAGCTAGCTTTAAACTAGCTGCTGTGGGTACCAGCAGTAACAGAGATCAGCCTGGGCTGCGAGCCCTGCCTGAGAAGTAGGGTAACTATGTGCACTGAGATTCATGTTGCTACAGCTATACTGTTAGTGTACCCAAGCCAGCTGGCAGCCGCTTTGGCTCTGGTATAGATGTACCCTACATTGATTACATTCCTGAAATGCATGGACTGATGTTGAATTTGGGTGTCTAACTCTGGTAGGGCCTTTAAAGGACTCAGCCAACATGGCACCTTGGCTTTCTGCTGGTTTTGCTGCACCGCAATCCAACAAGTCCTTTGAGGTGCTTCATGCAATACAACTAGCCCCCTGGTGCAACACGGCATATCAATGACACCAACCTTTTGGAAGAGTTTACATCACTGACAGCACAAGCACTCAGGATTATCCAGGCATATGGACTCCCTTGCACTGGCTTGTTACCTTTCTGCAAACCTCTGTGCCTGTATGCAAGCAATGCTGACTGTGATCATACCCCCAGGATGCATTTCCCCATAGCAGACTCATCTGGCATAATAAAGGACAGTGGGACATGGTTCTCTTTTTCCTCCTCCGGTGTTAAGGTTACACATTTTTTCTCAGGTTTACATTGTGGCTCTTTGAGCAGGCAAAGCCCAGTGGACTTGCTTGCTTGGACCCTGGGGATCTGCTTGGACTTGCTTAGACCCTGGGAATCTGCTTAGGTACCAGATTACTGCTATCTTGATCTCTAATTCAACAGAAAATCCAGCATGCACATAAGTGTTCTACCAAATCATTCACTAAGTGCTGTAGCCAGCAGGCCTCTCATCCTCATCCTTCTTAGAGGGACACCGCATGTGATTTCATATTTATTGATATATTATACACTACACATGTTTGTTGGTACAGGCAGGACAAAGCAGCATGCTTTGCACTTGGATTGAAAAGTGGCTATTGTTAGACCATTATGACCATATATTTCAACATTACGTATTGATATACTGTGTTCTAGAGGAACAGGTGCAGTTATTTTCTGGAAAGGTATATCATGGCAGTTCCTTTTGGAGTGCTACTAACTGTGACTTTGTGGCTTTTTCCATATTGATTTTAACTTTATCTAAAAGGAAAAGAAAAAAAATCGTTCAAATATTCACTCCCTTTTGAAACATAGAACTCCTTGTGGTCTATGCTATCATGGACTAATACAGACCCTGAAAAGTTGCTACCTTTGAAAACTGATCACCCAAACTTAAAATGCATCTGAGAACTAACAAACAGGGTACATCTACATGAGATTTGTTACTGCACATTAGCACAGTTTACTGCATAGTAAGCATGCATGTCTAAGCGGGATTAGTTACTGCACAGTAGTGCATGTGTAGATGTGACCTGGGAGCAAATTTGTTTTTGCTCCCTCAGCTATAAAAGCCTGAAGACATTCTGTGCCCTGGGGGACACAACACAGACAGCCCTGGGCACTGCAGGCCATGTGTGTCCCTTTGAACAGGCCAAAGTCTATATGTGCCTGCCTGCCAGCACCCCAGCGCTGCTGCTTGGCACTGCACTGCTGTGTGTGGCTGCCAGGGCAGTGCCGTCAGGGCTGGTTGGGTGCTAAAGGGTGCTGAAAGCTTCTGCAGCCCCTGGTCAGCCCTGTCAGTCTTCCAGGGCCACCTGCAGGCAGCTTCTGGGCAGCAGAACCAGCCCCACCTGCCTGTAGCACACCTCCAGCAGCCTGCCCTGCACCTGCAGGTGCTGTGGGACATTGCCTCTGCCACGCAGCTGCCAATCCCATGCTGTGCCCCTGTGCTGCTGGGTGCTGCTGGCAGCTGCCTAGGGCCCACAACACTGGAACAGCTGTGCAGAGGCCCAGAGAGCTGACGCAGGACCCAGCATGGCAGTCCACATGCCTGTGCCCTCCACCCAGGGCCCCAACTGAAGCCAGGAGGATACTGGTGACCTTGTGGTGCTCTGGTGTGGGCAGAGGTGTTGCACCATTTTGAGCAGGGCAGGTGTTCCAATGCCCACATTTATGAGCCCCTATCAGGCCAGATGAGGGAGTGAAAGCATGACTGGTTGGTGCAGTAATGATACATAAAGGTCAAGGCTTTGGGGGCACAGTGGGTCATCATGACCAACCATAATCGTCAGTCCAGCCGTGCTCACAAGACCATGCCCTTTATGTGGCAACTGATGGCCATTCTGATGCCTGGGACCCAGGCCACAGCCATGCAGTTTACACCAGAACCCCTGCCCTGGCCTGGCACCTCTGGTGAAATGTCAGGGGAGGAGGGACCCGTGGGTGTGCAGGGGCCTGTCCCACCCAGATCCCTGTCTGCAGTTTCCACCAGCAGCTCAGGGAGCTCTGGCCAGTACCTGCCTTGCCAGCTGCATAGACCCAGGGCCAAACATGAGGTGTGGCTGGCCATGACGCTGCCAGCAGTGCCAGGTTCTCCCTGGGGGGGAGCCCCTGGCTGGGTGCCTACATGGTGCACCCTACAGGCCAGTAAACAGGAGGAATTGGCACTCCTTCTGGCTGATGAGGAATTCGACTTGATTAGGTTGACAGAGACTTGGTGGGATGATACACATGACTGGGCAGTGAATACTGAAGGTTACAGGCTTTATAGGAAGGATCAGATTGGGAAGAAGGGAGAAGGAGTGGCCCTCTACATGAAAGAGCAGTACCCCCTCCCTGCAAGTCATGTTTGACAACAGGGAAGGTTCCCTTGAGACCCTCTGGGTCAGGCTACAAGGGGGACCAGCACAGGGAGACCTGATGGTGGGAGTCTACTACAAGCCCAAGAGGAAGAAAGTGATTGAGCATTCTCAGGAGAACTGACAGAGGCAGCTAGCACTTGAGACATGATTGTCATGGGTGATTTTAACTACCCAGACATCTATTGGAAAGACCATTCAGCCGCCTCCAACAAGTCAGCCAACTTCTTGGCAACAACAGATGATCTGTTTCTGACACAGGCTGTGGAAGGGCCTACTAGGGGAAAAGCCACTCTGGATTTAGTGTTGACTAAACGGGAGGACATCATAGGCGACCTGAGGATTGGTGGTACCCTGGGCAACAGTAACACAACCTGATAAGGTTCACCATCCACCGTAAGACTGGGAAGTTAGTCACCAGAACAGAAGTCCTAAATTTCAAGACGGCAGATTTTGACAAACTCAAGAGGCTCATTGGAGAGGCCTTCTGCAATGGGCAACTGAATGATTTGGGAGTGCAGAAACGATGGTGCTTCCTTGAGGAGGCAATTCTCACAACTCAAAAACAGGCCATTCCCATGCAGGCAAAAAGCTGGAAAGGAGACAGGAGACCTGCTTGGCTCACCAGGGATATTAGGGACCTATTGAAAAAGAAAAAATAAGTATATATACAATGGAGGAATGGTACAGCAACCAGGGAGGAATATACCTGTATTGCCAGGGCCTGCAGATACAAGACATGGAAAGCTAAGGCAGGCATGGAGATCAAACTGGGCAACTGGTATAAAAGACAACAAAAAGTCCTTCTATGGATACATAGGGAGCAACAAAAAATCAGGCTGCACTCTGGGACCCATTCTGGACACCCAGGGGCAGCCCACAGTCAATGCTTACAAAAAGGCAGAGCTCCTAAATACATACTTTGGTATTCCTGAAATCCAGCAGGGCTGCTCAGCTGGACAGAGGCCCAGGGAATAGGGGGACGGCAACAGCCTACATGAAATCAGCCCAGAACTGGTGAGGGATCTTCTACAATGCTTTGACATTTTCAAGTCTGCTGGGCCAGACAACCTGCATGCGAGAGTCCTGAAAGAACTGGTCAAACTTATAGCAGCACCACTAGCCAAGCTGTTTGAAGAGTCATAGAACTCAGGAGTGGTCCTGGAAGAGGGCCAGTGTTGTGCCCATCTTTAAAAAAGGGAAGAAGGATGACCCTGCAAACTACAGACTGGTCAGTCTGATCTCAGTCCTGGGTAAAATTTTTGAAAAGTTGCTTAAGGAGGCCATCAACTACAAGCTGATAACAGGTGGGATGCTAAAAGGCAACCAGCTTGGCTTTGTCAAGGCTAGATCATACTTGATGAATCTTGTGTCCTACAGCCAGGTAACTAACCACCTGGCTGAGGGACATGAGGTTGATGTCATCTACTTAGACTTCAGTAAAGCCTTTGACTCTGTCTCCCACAGGATTCTCTCTAACAAACTGGAGAGTACCAGGCTGGACCAGTCTACAGTGAGGTGGGTGGACAACTGGCTTAGCTGCTGCTTCCAGAGAGTGGTGATCAATGAGATGGCCTCATACTGGAGGGCCATCTCCAGTGGTGTCCCCCAGGGATCGGTGCTTGGACCTGTGCTATTTAATATATTAATTAATTACTTGGATGAGGGGGTGATAAGCTCAATGATTAAGGTCGTGGATGATACCAAGCTGTGCGGAAATGTGGGCAAACCAGAGGATAGGGCAAAGATCCAGGATGACCTTGACAGACTGAAATGGGCAGAATGAAATCAGATGAGGTTTAACAGGGAAAAGTGCAAGGTCCTTTTCCTGGGCAGGAAAATTCCTCACCACAACTACACAATGGGTGATGATCCACTGGCTGGCACATCATTTAAATCGAGACCTGGGGGTCACGATTGACTGGAAGATGAATATGAGCCAACAGTGTGATGAGGCTTCCAGAAAGGCAAATAAAACTCTGGCATGCATCAGCCGATGTGTAGCCAATAAATCCAGGGAGGTACTGGGCCTGTTCAGTCTGAGTAAGAGAAGGCTGAGAGGTAAGATGATAGCTGCCTACAAGTACATAAGGGGGAGCATCAAGAACTAGGAGAGCAACTATTCAGGATGGCACCTCAAGGGAGGAAGAGGACCAATAGACATAAACTAATAGAGGGTAAATTCAGGATGGACACAAGGAAAAACTTCTTCTCTGTAAGAGTCACCAGAATCTGAAACACACTCCCAGCAGAGGTGGTGCAGTCACCCTCCTTGGAGGTGTTCAAGATGAGGCTATGGCTACACCAGGGGCCGGGGCTCTCCCTTGTGGGAGTGGGGAGTAGGGAGCAGGGCACCCGGCTGAGGCAGAGGTGGCAGTGGATCCTGGGAAGGTAATTGGGGGGTGAAGGCAGGGAGGACCTGGCACAGATGTGGAGGATCCGGAGGGGCATCCCCTTGGAGCCCTCTCAACTGAGCCAGCATAGAGCCGCACTCCCAAGCCATGCACAAACAGAGCATGTAAATAGGCGCACCCTGTAAGGGCACACTGGCGTTTGCGCTGGCATTTGCACAGGCAGGTAAGCAGGAGGAGCCAGGAGGAAGTTTTCAGCAACGGAAAAAAGAAGGCACCACACACTACAGCAATGGTAAGGACGTGGAGTGCTGCTATGGACCCTGCCCAGGGGGCGTTGCCTACCCGGGGCTTCTCTGAGGCCTCCACCCAGATGGGACCCATGGGGGAGCTGGCAACACCCTGCCCCCCTGCTTGTGGGGGTTGCCCTGCATGGCTGGGGGGGCAGGAAGCGGGGGACCCTCAACCTGTCCCACATGTGCCTTCTTCAGGCCTTGGAGGGGCAGGTGAGGGAGCTGCAGGTAGAGGCTAGCAGGCTGAGGGGGATCAGGGATGTAGAGGATGAAACTGATGGGTATTTCCGTTCTCTGCAGACCCAAGCTCCAAATGGAGAAGCACCCCAGGAGGTGCTCTCCACAGTGGAATAGCAGAAGGTTCCCTCCAGAGCCAGGGCTGCTTGCAGCAGCACAGTATCAGCTCCCCCAGTCCAGCTGGGGAACAGGTATGAGGCCCTGGCAATATTGGAGGAAGAGGAAGGAGAGGAGGAAACACTTGGAGAGGAGACCACTCCACGCACAGCACAGACTGAAGGAGGCCAGAACACCCAAAAGAAGAGATGCTGGGTGCTCGTCATAGGTGACTCCATTCTGAGACGGATGGAGGAGCCCATCTGTTGCCCTGATTCCATAACACGTGAGGTCTCCTGTCTGCCCGGAGCTCAGATTCAGGACATGACAGAGATGCTCCTGGACCTTATCTGGCCCACTGATTATTACCCTATGGTCCTATTCCATGTGGGCACTAACGATGCAGCCGGGAACAGTCCAGATCACCTCATGAAGGATTACAAGGTTCTGGGGGCCAAGCTGAAGTAAACAGGGGCACAGGCGGTCTTCTCATCTGTTCTCCCAGTGAGCAGATGTGGACGATGCCATGAGACCTGCATTAGGGAGGTCAACTTGTGGCTCTGGAACTGGTGTTATGAGGTGGGCTTTGGACCACGACCCATACTTCCAAACAAGAGACATGCTCGGGTGGGATGGGCTTCATCTCTCCCCCAAAGGTAAGCCTGTGTTCTTTTTCAGGTTGGCTGATCTCCTCCAGCGGGCTTTAAACTAGGTTCGTTGGGGGAAGGGGAGGACGAGGATGGAGGGATCCATGGAACACTGAACCATGAGATACCCACAAGATCAGCCCAGGTAAGTATCAAAGAACCTATCAGACAGCAGTATAAGGGGGTTCCAGGGGCAGCCACCAGGGGAATTAAGTGTATATATACAAATGCCAAGAGCATGGGAAACAAGCAGGAGGAACTAGAACTCTTGCTTGCGAGAAATAATTTTGATCTAGTGGGACTAACTGAAACCTGGTGGGACTCTACTCATGACTGGGTGGTAGGAATAGAGTGCTATAGGTTGTATAGGAGAGATAGAGGAGGGAAAAAAGGTGGGGGGAGTTGCTGTCTATGTCAGAGAACAGTACACATCTTCCCTAATCTAATTGGGATCAGATGGACAAGCAGAGACTCTGTGGGTTAGGATCCAAGGGGGCCAGGGGGAAAGGAACCTGGTGGTGGGGGTCTACTACAGGCCTCTAAACCAGGAGGGTGATCTAGAGTGGGTATTTTCCAGGCAGCTGTCAGAGGCTGTGCGGTCTAGAGATATGGTAGTCATGGGGGACCTTAATTACCCAGACATATGCTTGGAGGAACAGTCCACTACATCTAACTGCTCATGCAGGTTCTTAACCTGTATCCATGACCTCCACCTAACACAGGAGGTAAGGAGTCCCACCAGGGGTAATGCCTTGCTCAACTTCGTGTTGGCCACAGGGGATGACCCAGTGGGGGACCTGCAGATTCCAGGCAACTTAGGGGACAGTGATCACCAAATGATAAAATTCACTATCCAGAGAAGTGCAGGCATTATACCCAGCAGGACACAGGTGCTAAACTTTAAAAAGGTTGACTTTAATAGGCTCAGGGGACTGGTTAGCAGGGTACTAGGAACCAAGAGCCTAGATGCTTTGGGAGTCCAGGATGGGTGGTCATTCCTCAAGGAAACCATCCTCTGGGCTCAGAGTGAGACAATCCCATGGCAGAGGAAAGGGGACAAGGGGGCCAGGAAGCCCCTTTGGCTAACCAGGGTCATCCAGGATACCTTAAGGGAAAAAAAAAGAAGCATACAGGAAGTGGAAGCAGGGGGTAGCTAGCAAGGAGGAGTACACTTCTTTGGCCCATGCCTGCAGGGAGTCAGTCAGGAAGGCCAAGACAACTCTAGAACTCAGGCTAGCATCAGGGAGCAAGGACAATAAAAAAGTCCTTCTCTAGGTATGTTGGGAACAAAAAGAGGGTGCAGGGTAGCATAGGACCACTACAGGATGGGCAGGGAGGCTTAGTGATGGATAGCAAGGACAAGGCAGAGCTCTTCAATGAGTTTTTTGCCTCTGTCTTCTTAAACAGGAACCTAGACGAACCCTCAATATGCATCACGGACACCAACAAGGGGAACATAAGCTGACCAACTGTCAGTGCCAACACAGTAAAAAGACACTTGGAGGGACTGGATGTGTTCAAATCTCCAGGACCAGAGGGACTCCATCCATGGGTATTGAAAGAATTAGTGAATGTCATAGCTGAACCACTGGCAAGGATATATGAGCAATCATGGTGCTCAGGTCAGGTCCTGGAGGACTGGAAGAGGGCCAGTGTCGCCCCAATCTTTAAGAAGGGGAGGAAAGAGGATCCGGGGAACTATAGACCAGTCAGCCTTACCTCTATCCCTGGGAAAATCCTAGAAAAAATTATCAAGGAACACATCTATGGGAGCCCACTGGCTAATGCGATGTGGAGGGGTAACCAACATGGGTTTATAACAAGCAGGTCCTGCCTGACTAACCTAGTTTATTTTTACGATAAGACCACCAAATGTTTAGATGCAGGAGTCGAGGCGGATGTTATCTATCTGGACTTCAAGACGGCCTTTGACACAGTATCCCATACCATCCTTATAAATAAACTTAGGAGATTTGCCTTGGATGATTATATGGTAGACTGGGTAGCAAACTGGCTCAAGGGTCACACTCAGAGAGTGGTGGTGGATGGGTCGGTGTCAACATGAAAAAATGTGTGCAGTGGAGTCCTTCGGGCTCAGTTCTGGGGCCGATGCTGTTCAACATCTTTATCAGTGATCTGGATGAGGGGGTAGGAAGCACCCTGTCCAAATTCGCGGATTACACAAGAGGAACCAGATCCAGGCTGACCTAGACAGGTTGGGAAAGTGGGCAGAGAGCAACAAGATGTAATTCAATAAGGACAAGTGCAAGGTGCTGCATCTGGGGAGAAAGAACTGTCATCATACCTATAGGCTGGGGGCGACCTTCTCAGCACCACTGAGGCAGAAAGAGATCTTGGAGTCACTGTTGACTCCAGGATGAACATGAGTCGTCAGTGTGATGAAGTAGTCAGCAGAGCCAATCGCACCTTGTCGTGCATCTGTAGGTGCTTCACAAACAGGTCCAGGGAAGTGATTCTCCCTCTCTATGCGTCACTGGTCAGGCCGCAGCTGGAGTACTGTGTCCAGTTCTGGATGCCTCAGTTCAAGTGGGATGCGGACAACCTGGAGAGGGTCCAAAGACGAGCCACTCATCTGATTAAGGCCTGCAGGGAAGGTCCTATGAGGAAAGGCTAAGGGACCTCAACCTTTTCAGCCTCTGCAAGAGAAGATTGAGGGGGACCTTGTGGTGGCATACAAATTCATAAGGGGAGAGCAACATGAAGTAGGCAATGATCTGTTTACCAGGGCACCCCCCTGGAACAATAAGGAACAATGGCCATAAGCTACTGGAGAGAAGGTTTAGGCTGGACATTAGAAAAACGTTCTTCATGGTGAGGGTTGCCAGGATCTTGAATGGGCTTCCAAAGGAGGTGGTGCTCGCTCCATCCTTGGGGGTCTTCAAGAGGAGACTGGACAGGCACCTGGCTGGGATCACATGACCCCAGGTTTGGTGACTCTTTTCTTGCCTTCCAGGGGCAGGGGGTTGGACTAGATGGCCCACTGAGGCCCTTTCAGACCCTAGAATCTATGAGTCTATAACACTCCAATTCCAGGCCAGGCAGTGCACAGTCCCTGGCACAGAGCATCTTATTTCTGAAATGTTGTAAACTCTCACAAAAAAGTTTGTCTCTCATGGCTCTGCAGTGCTTGTACCTGGATGCAGAGGAGAGACCACAGTTGGCAGCAGGGGTGCCAGCTCATTCACCACCACCCACTGCTGTGGGCCAAGCTCCTAGCCCTGGAGAAAGAGCAAATCCTGGTCCTACAGGAGCAAAACAGCATCCTGGGCTGGGCAGTAAAGACCATGGATGATGAGCATTGGGTGATGGACACTGTTCAGGGCCTGCTGGTCTTGTTCATGTTTGCTGCTGTCCAGCTCCCATCCCTAGCCCTGCAAGCCCCTGGCAGCCACCCACTGCCCTGCAGCAGGCCCCCACTTGGGTTTGGGAGGAGGTCCTGAGGTGTCTTTAGCTGGCAGGAGCCCCTGTCCCAGCCCCTGACCTGAGTCCAGTGCCCACCTGCCTGGGCCCACATCTCCCACTTGCCCTGGCTCCACATGGGTATAGAGCTGGAGCTGTCAGCAGTGAGGCCAGGACCACACGATGGCCCTGCTGGCCGTGGAAAGTACCTGGTGGAGGGGGGGTCCAGTAGTTGCGGTCACCCCTGGGCAAGCCCCCCACCTGCTGTACTCGCTACATCACCTGGACCTGCAGGGGAATGTCCAGAGGCCAGGGTTTTGGCTGCCTGCTCCTAGGCTCTGCCCCCTAGGCACCCCCACTCCAAAGCCCCCCCCCCCACCTCTAGGACACCAGAAAAAATACTTTGTAAATAGTTTGCACAGGGAAGAGGGTTTTTTTTGTTGGTGGGTGGGGAGGGTGGTGGTGGGGGCTCTGTGTGTTGGGGAGGGAGAGGGGATCTATGTGTGTTGGGTAGGAGGGGTCTGTTTCATGTGAGGGAAATAAAGACTTGTTCTTCTGACCTGCGTGCAGTGAGCTTGGTGCTGGGGGCAGGTGGGGGGAGGGGGGAGGATTCTGTGGGTTGTGGAGCAGGGGGACTAGAGCAGGGAGTGCTGGAGGAGGTGGTCAGCTAGGGCTGAAGCTAATGGAGCAGATCCCAGAAGGTGGCCCAGGTCACGTGGAAGCCATCCAGCCACTGCTCCTTGTCCCAGTGTGCTGAATGACATGCAGCCATCAGTCCTTGCTGATGCAGCAGGCCCAGAGATGGTGGGTCTGGAGGCCCAGGAAGGCAATGGCAGCCGCAGCGATGGCACTGTGGAGCCTCTCATTGGTGTCCCTGGTGGCAGCAGCAGTGGCCCTGGGATGGAGGTTGGCGGCCAGGTAGGCGGTCACTGGTCAAAAGGGTGCTGGGTAGAGTGAGACAGCTGTGGGCTAGGTGGTGGTTGGTGCAGCGGGCCAACAGAGTGATCACAGCAGTCAGCAGGAGCCTGGGGCATAGGTCATCACTGCCAGGGTGAGGTGCTGGAGCAGCCATAACGCAGGGAGGTAGAGTGGCCATGGAGAAAGCTGCTGTGTGTTGTCTCTGAACTGGGCGCACTGCTCCTGGGCAACGAAGAAGCTATCCAGAGAGCAGTAAGTGCGCCTGGCTTTTTAAGAGGGCTGGCAGATGTTGGCAGCTGCAGCTGGAGCCTAGAGCTCCCTCCGGTGGCTGCAGGGGCCGGATGCAAAACTGCTCCCTAATCTCTGCATGTGTAGATGCGTTCCTGAAAACCCTTACTCTGGCTTAATTTATACCAGGGTAAATTGAGGCCAGACTAAATCCATGTATAGACGTGCCCTCAAAAGAACCCTTCTTCACTGACATCTTTAAGTTTTGCAGGTTACGCTCTTTATTTTTTATTTAAAAAAATTAGATATGTTTCTTACTTTTCTCCTTTAGCAAAAAATATGAAATAAAACATATCAAACATTTAATTTACTTTTAGTCAATGGTTCCATAGGCCTGATGTTCCATATCTGATGTAATCGGTAATTGTTCATGTCCAGAATCTAGCTGGTTTCTCCAATATAAGTTAGAAATGGACTCTAAGTGTCATCAGTTTCTTCCATTTTGTGTTCAGAACTATAAATCACTTTCTCTTAGACTGGCCTATCTGTAGCCTGCTCTGGCCCTGGTGTGCCAGCCAGTTTTTCAGTACTTGGCTGTAATCTATTTTGCTCCCATCTTACTGAAGTAACCTGTTTAGTCTTTTCATGAGAGAGACATTTATTGGTTTCAACAGAAATATTCCAGAATCACTTTAGCCTCCCCAAAGCACATCTTAGATTCCTGTAGATTTCTAGCATCTCCAGCACAGATTCTTGAAATCAATATATTCTATAATAGTATGGTTGCCTGTATTATTTTATTCAGATGAGATTTAATCCAAGATCCTTTTCCCATATGTGCTTATAAGTATACATGGCTGGATTTCTAACTTCTGTGGATTGGCATAGCCTCAGGGTACAGGACTGATTTCCCCTCGTAGAGCATCTGGCTCAATAAGACCTAAAAAACCACTCCTAGAGTTTATAAATAGGACTATGCATGCACTTCATATTCTTCTCCTTGCCATCAAATAGGTGGAGTCTATAGCATTTTCTCTAGATATTTACTTCAAAAGTACTTAACAAAACGCCAGGGCTAGGGACAGACATTCTAAAAGCCTGAGTCTGAATTGATTCAATCTTTGCAGGTTACTGTAACCTGGCTAGGCTAAACTGGTTTTTAACTGTACAGACATCCCAGAAATGCAGTCTGTGTCCGCCTGGCCTCAAACATCCGGTTACGTGCGGCCTTGGCCCGAATAGCTGGTGGCATTCATCTGATGGTCTCCAGTATGCCGTTGAGTGGATGTTTATTCCCAGAGTAGCCTCTCCCAATCTCGCTGCCACGACTTTGAATGTTATCCCACTGAGGGGGCTGACCACTCGGGGTCTCTCTGCGGCATGGCGTCTGTCCGGTGGTCATCTGCGGGGCTCCAACTCCCCTACGCCCCGGCCTCATGCCAGTCTTTGGCGGACCACTGAGTCTTCCTGGCCGAAACTCCTGATATTGTTGTACTTCTGGGTATTGTAGCCTTAGCCGCCCTCTCCTGTCCTGAGTACTAGCTCCCTAAGGGAGACTCGCTGAGTTAGCTTTGGGTTTCCTGCAGTTTCAAACCCTGATCCCGAGACCAACTTTCTTCATGGGGCAACGCCTGACCCATGCCCCAAAACAAAGGTGGAGCACAACGAGAGCTCCAATGCAGCTATCTAGCCAGAGTTGCCTGGCCCTACTCCTCAACCCCTCCCAAAAGGGGGAACCACAAAGAATAGGCACAAAAAAACACTATTATGTCACGGGGAACCTGTGTGTTCCCCTCCCTGGTCCTTACTCCAGGGGTACTGAGCACCTTGCTCCCTATGGACCTGCAAAGGGTTAAACCCCACGCGTGGCCGGGGTAGCCTGTGGCTTCTTGCCCAGGTCATCTCCCTCTTTGCTCATCTCTCTGAGGGTTGTGGCACAGCTCCTCTTCTCTCCCATTAGAGCCGTCTCTCTTCTCGTGTCTCGCATCACCTCCACGGATGCTTGGCTGTTTCTTGTATCCCGGGTTGGCCACCAGTCTCTTGCTGCCTTGCTTCGCAGCCTCCTCACTGCTCCCGCTTAGTGCCTCCTGGAGGGCGAGTCTCCTCTGCTTCTCAGGTGCCCTCAACACTCCCACCTGTTCTGGCATAGAGACCCTCATCTGGCTCTCCTGTGACTCCAACGCTGCTGCCTCTGCCAGTGTCAGGAGCCTCTTCTGGTTCCTCCATCTTACTGGCAAGCTGTCCTCTGCTGAAGCAGAGAGCCCCTGCCAGCTCTCTCTCCCAGAGGGAGTCCCGGGTGGTGTCTGGTGTTGGCGCCTCCACCAGCTCTCTCTTCTCCCACACCCCGGTGGTTTCTTTTATCCCTGCCGGCCAGTGATTACCAATGACATCACCGACCGGCTTTAGCCGTATGAATGCGCGGCTCACGACTCGCACGGGTTCCCTCTCTCATTCCAGCTGCACCACCGATCCTGTTGTGGGTGTTTTTCTTTTGTTTTTACTTTCTTTTTCCCCTCTGGTTCTTGTCCCTGGGGGTCCCCTTTTATGGTTCGGGGTCCTTTCCCCCGCTCTCACCCGGGACACAGGCACATGCCTGCAGTGGCTCAGGCTAGAAGCTGGGGGGTGCTAGAGCAGCCCTCCCTTTATTTCCAAGGTGCTGAGGTGAGGGGTGTGTGGCCAGGAGTTAGGGAGGGGTTCCCAGCCAACAGTCCAGCAGGCAATTGATAACACAGTGTTGATCACTCCATTAAGAAAACAAAAGCTTCTCTACGTTAGTTCATGCTCTTCCTAAACAAGTTTTTCCAAGGAAGGAATGGAGGGACATTACCAGCTACCTATTGATTAGCTCCAAAAAGCCCTAAGTGGACACAGTCCTGTCTGCCTTTGTTTTGTCTCCTACAGCACAGACTGTACCCAGCATGTGGTATGCTAATGCTGAGAGATGTCTGTGTAAGGCAGAGGGGAGGGGGATCCTTGCTTAGCAGGGAGTGTAAGGGGAGGGGGGAGGAAAGGGAAGCCAGGCAGATGGCCTGCAGTCTCTGCCGGAGCTCCAGCCAGGGAGCAGGGGGGAGGGGCCAGCCTTGCTGTGAAGCAGAGAGCCCAGCCCAGAGAGCATGCTGGGATGCTGGGGGAGCCTGGTTTAACTTAAACCAGGAAGGGGTCTGAGACAGACATTGCATAAACCAGTGTGACCCAAATCAGTTAAGTCTGATACTATGTTCAACCAGGTTTATCTCAAACTCAGCCATTTTCAAACTGGTTTATGTGCACTGAACATCTGGTATGTTACAGGTTTAAACCAGTTTCTGATTACTTAAACTGGTTTATGTGTAATGTCTGTCCCTAGCCCATGTGCACAGCAGAAATAAATCTGCTTTTGAATGAATTACAAATCGCTTTTGCTGGTGGAAAAATTGTTGAACGGAGAATTTGGTGAAATTTTGCTGGGGTTAATTTTCCATTTACAAAACAGGTTAGGCAAAACTGACAGTGGACCTGTGATTTTTGGAGCAGGCCAGTATAATTCTGGAAATGGGAAGGATGCCAAATGTCAGGTTAAGGTTCTGGCCGCTGACATTTTGCACTGCTCTGCAATCAAACATGAACTATATTTTATTTCTAAGGGAAGAACAAGCCAGATATTAATTTTTAGCAGGTACAGTTTTGCATCTGAGTAAGCAGAGCATAAAACCATCTGTAAAATGGCTGTTTTTGGAACATATTTTGGCCCAGATCCCTCATCAGGAGCTAACGGGTGTAGTTCCAGGGAAGTTGATGGAGCTGGGTTGAATGATACTGGATGAGGATATGTCCCTCTTTCACCATAGCTTCTCTTGGTTTCCTGCACACCCACCATTCATTCTCCACTACTACACTCGTTCACAACAAAATGCCCCCTCCACAGCATAAAAGTTTGCTGCTAGGTGGAGCCTTTTGTGCAGCATATCTTCCCATCTTCCAGGAAGTTAGATCTTCTCCATGTTACAGGAGATGGGTCATGTACATTGCTACCAGTCATATATGTTAACATTTACCCCAATTACATCATTCAGTCTGAGCACGGTAGATCTCAACCAGTTGAAAGATTGGCTTAGTCAGTGGTCAGCCGAGGTTAATGCTCACTCTGCTAAAATAGACTTGTTTTATAGTCATCTACGCTCTTCATTTTTTAAATTCTGTCCCCTCTTGGGATTTTTGTAACCTGAACTGGGAGAAAGAGAGACTGACTTTATCTGCCTACTTATTCAGTACCTAGCAAAATATGACCCCGATCCCCAATTGAATCTCATACGACTTACTGAATTATAAAAAAGAGCAACAATGGATGGTAATGAAAATAAGAAAGCAGAGAACACCACACCAGTAATCACAATACCAGCCTCTTCTTTAAATTTTCATGGCTTCTTTACAGAAAGGATTAAAAATCTAACAAACCACCTGATATAATCCCCGCATCTCTCCCTGCCCCCTTGGCTTTGACATCTTTGAGGTCTTATTGCACTTTGACTGACGTTGATAATTGTCTGATATATGAGAAATATGGGCATAGGAACCCCAGGACATCTTTGACTATGTGGAGAATAGAGATTCTTTGTCCTCGAGAAAATGGCAGCTGCTCCCACAGATGGTTTTTGCTTCTCCCAGTATGGCTCCCTGGCTATTCTGATAGGTAGACATGAAATGAGACATATGCAGAGAGCAGCAGCATCACACACTGGCTCGGAGCAGCTCCCTGAGATCTGCCATTAGGAAGCCTAAGGGAGAAGGTTTTTTCTCAGGAAACTTGGTGCAGCTGTTTACATTGTTTGCTATTACAAGCTTGTTTGGAACTCATATTTGAAAGCACAGATGCCAGTATTGGTACTGCAAAAGAGCTGGCAAGTAGGGAAGTGATTGTAAAAAAAAAGCAAACAAACAAACAAACAAAAAAAATCCCAAAAAACCCAGGTGGTCAAGCAATCAGTAGCCTGTCTTCCTGCCACTCGGCTGTTAAATAAATGAAATTTCTCCAGGGGTGCCTTTGGCTTGCATATTAAAGCTGTATAACCTAGGCATGATCAAAGTTTCCATATGTGTCTGGGGCATCTCTGGCAGTTGGCAACATGTTAGGTAGCTCAGATATTTGGTAGCCCAGAAATGACTATAAAGCACAGTGAACAGAACCAATTAAAGACATCTAGCAAATCTATGATTGCCTGGGTTTTGCTACACTACACACCATGGCTCCCTCTACCTGAAAAGCAAAGGTGGGGTTAAAGCTCAAATCAGGGTAAGCCCTGGGTGAAGGAGGATCTCTTCTTCTTCATTGTTTTTTGTTTTGTTTTTATTTTTCCTGTGTGGAGGCTATGGATGAGTGCTGCTCAAATTAGTCATTGCAAATAATTTACCCAATGACATTTTGTCATTTTTTTTTGTAAATAAAAGGTATGCATGCATAGTTTTCTATCAGATACTGAATGATTTGTTCACAAATAATTGCTTTTCCATTCTTGGGCCTGACACAGAGGGGAGCAGAGTTCTGCTTCCTCCTAGAAGAGACCAGTCACAGGCACACACATTAGCCAGTCTGTCGCAGCAGGGCATATGCTTTTTTGGCTAATAAACTCCACAGATATCTTCATTGGCCAGGATCACCAGCTGTTATCTTTCAGGAGTGGAAAGGACAGTGAATTTGCTTTGAGAGAAGGTAGTGTTGACAGCTAATGATTCTTTTAAGACTAACCTAGTCAGCTACTTGAGTCTGGAGACCAAAGGCGATCTAAGTTAAAACAGACAAACCCACTTCAAATACAATTTTCAGGCTTTATTGAAGGTGGCTAACTAAAGAACCAACCTCAGCAAATGGCCTTGTCACATTTATTTTTTATTAAAAAAAAAAAAGTTTAGAAATCTGTAATTACTGCTTATGAAATACCCAAGTAAAAACCCTGTGTACACTGCTGGTTGTATGTGCTCAGGTTGGCGTGACTGGAATTGCCTTTGAAAGCCTACTCTTGGGAGAAGACTCTTCAGAGCAGACATGATCAAGTGCTACATTAGATCTAGGTTTTGCAGAGCCAAAGGTTGACTTGGAATTGGTGATAATTTGAATTAATTACGCCATTAATAACTGCTCTTGAAGGGTCTCAAAGAGCAGAACCCTCGGCTTCAGTAATTACATTTGCAACTGCTGGGAAGCAAAATACTGTAGCAAATTCTTTGAATATCTTATGTCCATTTTCAGAGAGTTTGCAAAAATGTTCACAGCTTTAATTCTAACCGAGTGCTGACCCATGGAAACAGGAGTGTCGGATCAGAAAAAAAACGCAACCGAAATGACATGTTACAGGCAGCAAAGGCAGAACTGAATAGTTAACACTGGAAACATGGGTAATGCACTAAGCCAGTCCAGGAGCAAAGTGATTGTACGTCAAGGAAATGACAGAATGGAACTGTGGTTGGGTACTGTGTTTGTAGACATGGTGAAGTCCTTTGTCAGAGATGTTCTCTAACTCCTGAGCCTTGTTGTTCATGGTGAAACTGCATATTGATCCTTTCTCTTGCACCTTCTAGAAGAGGCTTTGCCTCCATATGAAAGGAAAAATCCATTGTGGATATAAACTGGCATAACTTCCTCAACTTCAGTGGTGTCCAGCACCATGCTCCAACTCTTACAATACCCATCTGAGTTAGTCAAGTAATATTTGTGCCTGTATTACAGATAGGTAAGCGGAGATCCAAGAGAAGGACTTGGGATCATACAACTAAGTCAGTGACGGAACCACGAATAAGTGAACCAGGAGTTCTGACTCCCAGTGCCCTGCTTTACCTAACAGCACTCCAGTTTTGCCAGTCTATAACCAGAAGTAGAATTAACTGCAGTAAGGTGGGTGCAGCTTATTGCACCGTCCTTGTCAACAAGCAATCAAATGCTCTTTCTATATATCCTTGTTACAGGAATGTGGGGACTTCCCACCCTTTGCAATTCCTGTGTGACACTTCTCCACCTTTATATTATTCTTCCAGTCAATAGTCATCCCCATTAGAGAACTGGGTGGGCCTTCCCAGAACTCCTCTCCTGTTAATATAATTTCTTGTCATGCTAACTACTCAGGTCTCCCTGGATTTTGCTCCAAATTGTGGTGATGCACAGACCTGATGAAGAATGCTTTGCATTCAAAAGCTCATATAAGTCTATCCCAACCATGCAGCTGGTCCAATAAAAGATATCACCTACAACAATACTTGCCTCTTGGGAATGCACTAGCATTTTATTGATTACTTTCCCAAGGCAGCATACTTTTCATGGCATATTTGCCTTGGTTCTATCCTCTTGTTGCAGACACATGCAGATCTAAAAATAAACCTGGGGTACTATAAAAATAAGAGACATTGGTGTTTCTTCTGAGAACCATGTACGTGACAGCTCCTCTCCCTGTAGAAATTCAAGCGATTGTCTCAGCTGTAATTGGAGAACTTTCCAATGAGCCTCCAAAGTATTAAGATTCAAGTGTATTATTATAGAAACTTGCCAATGAAAGTAATATATTTCTCTGCACTCCTAGAGTATTACCAAGAGCTGGCAGAATTATAACAGTATTCTTGAAAGTCCAGGGGAATAAAAACAGATGATCTTTCTCATCAAAATTTACCTCATTGCAAAGCTAAGTAGTTCATGACTAAACCTCTGATCTTTACCTCAGTCTAACTCAAATCACTTTCCTGTACCTTGCTTCAGAGTGCATTGGGTCCCACAGTGAGATATATGATGGAATATTCCTAGAAAAGTCACATTATTTCTCACTCAGGTTTAATACACACTCTTATAGGCTAGCTGAAAAAAGACTGAGGTGTTTCTTTAGGAAGAAATCTGATCTTTTTGCGCTCATATGCTTGTCACAGTTAATTTCTTCAATGCCTTTCTGATGAAGTGAGCTTGGACTCATGAAATCTTCTTCTGTATATGTACGGATATGAATATATGTGTGTTTATGTACACACAGACACACGTACACATACATGTATATAATTTAGACTATAAGGTGCAACTCTATCCTGCCTCCTGCCTTCCCTTAAGTATATCAACTCAATGTTATCTTTCCTGCTTGGTGCAGGGGGCTGGACCCGATGATCTTCCAAGGTCCGTTCCAGCCCCTTACAATCTATGAATCTATGAATGTAGACCCACTGTGGCCCAGATTAAATTCTTGATCTTTCCTCTGAGATCTTCACTCTCCTTGGCACCGTGCCTGAGGAAATCACCTTCACTTTCACCTTCACTCAGGCCTCTGATCTGGGAAGGCTTTTTGATGCCTCCTTCTTGGACTGTGTTTCTTGTGTTTGAATGGAGCGTGGCATGATTGGGGCACTGCAATATCAAGAAAACAATGGTACAAGAAGCGAGGAAGTAGTTTGTTCTCTCAGTGCTCCTTTTCTTACCAGGCTTGCCAGCCATTCTTAAAACGCAGGGTAGGAAATCTGAGATCATAACCTTGTAGCAGAGCTAACATAGTCTCCTGACAAGTGTGGCACATGAGACCTCTTTAGAGACAGGGTCTAAAGGGAGTCATAAGGTAATTTTGCCATTAACTTTGATGGAGACAGGGTCAGCCTCTAGACCTTTTCTCAGTAGAAGCACAGCAGCATTGTCTACAACAAATGGACCCTGAGAAGGGAAATGACTTGCTCAAAAAGAACTCAGGAAGCCAGCAGTGGGAAACTCTCCTGACTCATTGTTTTTGAACAATTAACCTCTCTCCCTCCCATTTGCTACCAACACACATTTCAGGAATGGGCAGGTCAGGATCTCTGAAGTAAAAGAAAAAAATGCTGATTCTACAGAGGGTTTTTTGATACATTCCTCTGAAAAGAGCAGATAGTTGCATATATTGTAAGGGTAGACTGAAAGGGGGCTTATGGGTATAAATGAGACTGGAAATCTGTACAGTGGAAGGATGATTTCTGATGTGTGCAATGGCCTGGGTAGGCTGGCACGTTTTAAGGTGATGTGGATGCTCTGAATGACATGTTCATTAGGGCTGGGCAAAACGGACCATATCCGATTTGGATTCAGCCTGAATCAGGGACAGTGATTCATTTCATTAACTTGGATCACTGTGCTTGATTTGGCTGAATCTGAATCTGAAGATTCAATGCTGATTCAGAGAATCAGCGATTTGGCCATTGACACAACTTTAAATGCTTTTTCTACATACCTCGAGGTATCGGGCACAGCTTGTGAATGCTGCGATGCTGGGGTGGATGGAGTGTCCCACAGGAGTGGGATGGGGGGGGCCCCCCATGTGCTCGGTGGTGGACTGGAAGTGCATCTGATCCACTTCCAGGTCTGCTGCCAGGTGTGCTGGGGAGCCCCCCATGCTCCTGTGGGATGCTCCATTTGCTCCAGCATCGCAGCACTCACAAGCTACCTACTACCTTGAGGTATGTAGAAAAAACATTTCAAGCTGTGTCTATATCTGAATTGCAGAATTTTTATGAATCTCTCCGAATCAATTCTGAGGGTTCCAATTCGATTTGGAGAGATTAAAGTGTCCTCTGATTCGATTCGGAGATTCAGCCACTGAATTGGGCCGAATCTCCACCAAATCAATTCATGGACCGAAGCTTCACACTGCCGTAATGTAAATTATTTTAGGCATTAGCCTTGCTTGGCTGATCCTGACATCAATGCCTACTTATCTTATTGAATTACTAATATTGGAGCAGAGACTGGGCTGATAAGTCTTTTCAAATACTGGGAAAAGGGAGGGGAAGAGAAAGAGAGAAAATGAGCATACAGTTAGGCCCAGAAATAAATCTGTAGGCCTTCATTTTGAGGCATAAAACTAAGCTGGCATTTCCCTTCATTATGAAATCATGCCGCATGCAGTACCAATTACACAAGTCATTGTCTGTGGGAAAAAGCAAACAAGGTAATCATGGTTTAATAGAAATTAAAATAGTTTATTTTCATCAAATCATTAATTTACTATACAGTCAAAAATTACTGTTTCTGGCATCTTCCCTTCCCTGATTTAACTGTCAAGCCCTGAATGTGGCAGTGATATTTTAATATGAATTATTTGTGTACAGCTCTAGGTAGGCATAGGCAGAGGGAGAAAATATTACTGGGGGAGGGGGCGAGCGTGTGTGCAACTGTGCATACACCCCCCTCCCCCAAGCAGGTAAGTCTGTTGTGGGGAAGTAGTGTGGGGGGGCAGATTGAGGCCCCCATGGTGAGGGCCGGAGTAGAGGCAGGGGTAGGGGTAGGAGTAGGAGTGGGGTGAATGGGCCCGCAGGGCTGGAGCGGGTTGTGGTACACTTGGAGTCTGGGCAGCTTGTCCAGGGGCATTGGGGGGGGGGGGAGGGCTTCCACTGTGCACACCCTGGGGGAGACCTGGGGGAGCATGTGCTCTCCCCCTAGATCTGTGCTTGGGGTGGGGGCTGGCTGCAACTGCAGGCTGGACTCTGTGCCCCACTGCCATTGCACCAGAGCAGCGTGATGCCATGTGCCTGATGTGTGCAGGGCACAGAGTCCCATGACCTGCCTCAGCCCCAGGGTCCCATTCACCACAGCCCCTGCCCCACTCCCTCCCCACTGCGGGGGCCTCAATCTGGCCCCCCATGCCACTTCTCCATGACAGACTTACCTGCTGTGCTAGGCAGTGCTCCGCATACTGCCGGGCTACTGCAGGCTCCAGCTATGTGTCTGTGTGCGCCCCTCTGCCTCCCCACCCATGTCGTTGCTCGGAGCCCACTCCTGGGCTGCCCTGTGGCCCTATCTGCTGCCACCAAAGCCCCACATTTGGGGGGGCAAAGCCTCGTTAGCCTGGCCTTCCACTGCCTATGGCAGTAGGATTTCATCTACTACAAACTATCAAACTGAGAAAGCTTAAAAACAGAATCCTTTAACATAATTAACCAATTCAGAGAGTGACCTTGGAAGTGAGAAATCCGTGGTGGTTAAAACAAAGAGCTTGAAAACAGAAAGAGTCTAGACAGCTGGAAATACAACTGAAGACATCCTTGGACAGTTCCTCAAGCTCATGAGAGATGGGGACTATAAATTATTTGCTATTCCTCTTTGCCAGAGTAAACTCCCACCTGCCAGGTGTTTTAGTTTCTATATGAGAGAGCACTCTCGTATCCAAGGCAAAAGAGCCTGTGTCTGCACAGCTCTCTTTGCCAAGGAAACTACTGCTTGTGTAACTACACACAGCGGTCTCAGATGGAAGGTGCAAGTCAGACAGGCTAGCTCATCCTGCGCAAGTCAGACTTCTTTGCAGTACCACTACCAAGTGTGTACATGTGCACAGGTGATGTGTAGGAGGGGTACAGAAGGGCATGTGCCCCCCCACCCGAGATTGGCCACCACTGAAGCCACCACCAGCTTCTGCAGGCAGCCGCTTCCCCCGCCCCCCCCTCCCCAACATGGTTGCCGGTTGGAGCTCTCTCGCTGCTGCTGACAGTTTGGATGGCAGCTGCGGGCAGTACCCACTCGCCATCGCCAACAGCACGGACGGCAGCTGTGGGCTGTCCCTGCTTGCCGCCCACTGCTTGCCACCCCCCTGCCCTTGCCACCGACACTGTTGTGGCTGCCTGTGGGCGGTCCCTTCTCACGACCACCATGCCCCCGCCACCTGTGGGTGGTTGCTGTGTCCCCCCAGCCTTGGGAGGCACGCGTCGTTCATGTACATGTGCATGCATACATGCATGTAGGAGTGAGTAAAACATATGCCCAATGGTCAAACTGGGTGCCTGGAAGCCAGGACAGTTGGATTCTATTCTCCGCTCTGCATGGATTTGCAAAATGCAACAATTCCTTTTATCTTTGTGTTGCTTACATTGGTGAGCGAGATCATAAACCATAATTGAGTCTAAATAAAACTTTCTATTTGTCTACAAGGATGTGGTTAAACATATATTGCGGAGGAGACTTGCTTGTTTGGATTCTATGTCTTGGCGTGTCTGTCTGAAGAAAAACTGAGGGGAAAAATAATATGACAATTCTGCTGTCTTAATTTGCTCTTGTATTAAGATCAACGAGTTCCAAAGCACACTGAGAATACCAACAAGTCCAGCAGGCCCAGACTCATTTTTATTATTTGTTTTAATGTCTCATTAATGCCAGCCTCAATGCGGAATGGCACAGTTGACAGAATAGCTGTCTTTGGTTTACAGAGGATCGCAGTGGTGACTCAGTTGATGCAGGCAGCACAGCACTAGCTTGAGAGTAGCAGGACAGCTCTTTATTTCCTTTAGGTTTTAGGAGAGAAGAGAAGGCACCAAAATTTAACAAGCTGAAGCCTGCTGCACTGGGAATGAAATTGGTCTAACAGAGCCCTTCCTTTGCAGGTCCCAGGCATGCAGTGCGAGTTTTCCCTTGGAGACAAATTGCATTTCAACTATATTGCATTCCAATAAAGTGTGGCTTTTACTCTAACTCAGGGGTTCTCAACTTTTCCAATATTTAGATCTTGTTTGTACTTCTGTGGACACATGGGGAGGGCAGGGCGGGCACTGATGTTCCCTGAACTGAGATTTGTGTGTTAAGCAATGCCAGGTGCAAGCCCCTGTAAGTAATGTGATGGGGGCTAGAACAGAGGATAGCTGTCACATATCCAGGCCATGTTGGTTCCAGAAGAGACAAAACAAGGACATTAAGATCAATTGGATGGAAATCTATGCAAATGACTGCAAGCTAAAATAATGCGTTTATCTGAAGTTCTTTCAAATGAAAGACAGGATTCCCATAAATGCACTAAACAGACTTCTAAAAATGAATAATTCAGATACACATAACAGTCAGCAGTTGGAAGCAGGGGACTGACTAAAGCTTGTCTTATTTGGTGTGGATAGCAGACCACTCAGGGAAGTCCCAAGGACAAGAGTGGAGAATCATTGCCCAGAGCAGGCCTCTTGCTTTCACTTGGAGGTAAGGATCAAGGACTTCACAGTAAAATTCGAGACATCTTAGTGCAATGGGAATGGCCCATTTAAATAGCCTCAGCACATTCTGATCATCTGAAAAAAACAAGGCACTCACAAATACCTTCAAGTCAGACTCAGATCTAAGGCAGGAGACTATCCCTAGGGTGAAAAGCAAGTCACCCACCCTTCCATATGCACACACATGGTCACTGGGCCAAGAAGGGTCACAGAACTCAGCCAAGCAAATCCTCCGGGCATCTGATTGCTACAGACATAATTCTACACTGGTTTACAAAACAGGCCAAGTGGTGCTCTGCTCCCCAAGGGCATCCACTTGAGCGCTTTTTTCTTGTTTCGATGCTTCAGAACTGTGAAATTTCCTTTTTTTCTTGCTGTTTTTCTCATTTCTTTCAAGCTGCTCTACTCCCAAATCTCTGAGCAGAGGTCTCTCCAGGTCAGTTGGCATCTAGCAGCTTTGCCCAGCAGAAAGAGCAAGAACAGGCCTGTGACCTATAAGGCATTTGCAAAGGAGCTAATGTTGCCTATCCAAAAGGTTCATTCAGGCAGAGAGAAGAAAGGCAGCTCTCCTAAGGGAACCTGGGCCCTGATAAGGAAAGAGAAGCTGGGAGAGAAAACAAAGGGGAGAGCAAAGCACCAAACATAACTCAGGAATTGTGCTAGAAATATCCCTTCTTTCTTAGAGTTTAGCTACTAGCCTAGGTGGCCTGTGTTGTTCCTGCCTGCAGAGGTGGCTTCATTGTAGCACTGTTGCAGCATTTGTTAATGAAACAGTAACTAAACTGTGTGGCTGCAGGGCAGCTTTAGAGGTAGAAAGTGACAGGCTGCATGATGAGATGTTACAAAGACTCATAGATGCAGAAATCTTTATAAACAAACCAGATCTAAGCTGCAGAGAGATAGGTTTTCATGGAAATTTTCAGAGAGTGAAAAGCCTAGAGCAAAATGAATCTGAAATGGGCACTTGAAAAGTCATTTTGACGAAGAACAATTTAAACTTGATAAACATGAGCTTTGCAAATACTCGCATTTTGTAGTAAACTGTATTTTGGTGCTGGTTCATAACAGGTTACTTTATTAGGTGCCAGAAGCATACTGCATTTCCTAGTGAGTTATAATTCTGACTTTTGAATGTGATGGTCTGGATGACAGTATAGATCGGCTCTGAAAGGCTGGTACCAGTCATCAGAATTTGTCTCCCTAGACATTCCCTTCACCTTAAATTGCATGAAATTGTTCCTAGCCTCAGCTCTTGCATGGTGTTGCTTTGGCTTGTTAGCAGCTCTTGCCTATCACCCTAGAAGCAGCTGACCTTCTGTGGTAGGTGAAACAATTCCTCTACATGCTTTGATGAAGGGGACTGAGATCCTTTAGGGTTGAGTGGAAATATGTACTTGTGTAACTGCTATTGCAGTAGCACCTGGGAGCTGTATCAGGTCCCATATTAACAACAAACACAGTGCCTGCCCTAGGGAACTCATAATCTAATTGAGTAACAAGATCTTACACAGTGACCTGGGCTAACTACAGACAGTCAAAAAGTCCAAAGCTAAATCGATTAAGTCTTTGCAAGTTAGTTTAAACTGCAGAGATTAAGCTGAGAAACAATTGGATATACATTTCCTTTTGATTCAGGTATGCAGCCACATACCTGCAGTGGCTCAAGCCAGAAGCTGGGGGGAGGGGGGAGGGTAGCTGCCCCTGAAGTCTATGGGATTTGCAGTCCAGAATCACAATAGTAGGACTCTGCAAAATTTCTCATCACTTCCTCTTCCTGCTTCCAGGTGCCTCTGGGATTTATAGTTCACAGTCGCAGCCAGCAGTAAATTTCAGTAAGTTTAGTAGGGCAGCTCTATACCTGGGGGAAGATGGGTTTAACCCCCCTCCCTGTCCCCAGACCACAGCCAGGGTTTCCTTGGGTGGGGGAGTGCAGTCCCTGCCTAGCCTTCCGCCCTGCCCTCCCCGCCAAACCTCTCTCTGCTGGAGCAAACAGCACAGCCCAGCTCAGGGCTGGAAAGCACGCTAAGATGCTCAGGGGATTGTGATTTATCTTGAACCAGGAAGGGTCTAGGACAGACGTTTGATAAACTGGTTTGACCCAAATCAATTACGTCTGATACTACACTCAACCAGGTTTATCTTAAATTAGTTTCAGCCATTTTGAAACTGGTTTATGTGCACCAAGCTTCTATTCTGTTACAGGTTTAAACCAGTTTCTGATCACTTAAACCAATTTATATGTGACTTCTGTCCCTAGCCTTGGAGCGGGAGTGGAAGGCAGCATTGGTGATGTGTAGAGGGTACATGCAGGTGCACCCCCTGGAAGTGACATCTGGGAGACCCCCCCCCCCCGTCAGTGATCTGCCATGGGGAACCCCCCTGGTTGGTGATCAGCCACTGGTGCCCCCCAAGACTTGGGAGGCACCAGTGCCCCGTGGAAGGCAGGGTGAGACTTTCTAAGAACCCTCAAAGCTCTGAGCCCTTTACTCCCACAAAGGTTTGACAGAGTCCTAGCATGAAGAGCCTCCCCAGCCCCAAGCCCAGTTCCTAGGTTAATGAATTGGCTGAAGGGTGAATCTCTCATGGAAACATATTTCTTGAAAGCTAAAGCCTGCAGATCTGGCTCATCTCAGAAAATGAACTGGATTCCTATGAAGTAATGAGCAGGGGTCTCAACTGACTAGGTCTGAACAGAACATAACTCTCCCCAAACAAGGCAAACCCCACTGTAAGATCTGGCTCCTGAAGTGCTGCATGAGTTGGGTTTTTTTGGTCCTGTGACAACCCTTAGCCCAACCACTTTCACCTGTGTGTGTATGTGAGGCTGCCAGAGGTGGCTACAAGACATTAACTCTGCGGCTGCCATATCATTTATGAGAGTGCTTATATCTCTAGCCATGTGAACTGCTCCTCAGTCAGGTATTTTCATTGTTCCTGGAGACAGCCTTCTTGCTTACAGCACCTACGCAGTAAAGATGAACTTATAAATGGGGCTATTTCCCCTTGGTTAGGGGTACTGCTAATGCCAGTTAGAGCTAAGCTGGAAGTAAGATGCCACCCCATTTTACAAGATGATTTTCAGTCACATGCAGGGAACCCTTTAAAGCATTCCAGCCCATCTCCCCTAGATTGCATCATGGGTGCTTTTTGCCTAGTCCTATTATGATGAGTAAATGGATAGATACTAAGTATCTATAGTCAGGCAGCTTCTTTGCCCTGGGAAGCTGAGCTGAGCTCTTCAGCGGTTCCTGCTCCTGAATTATAAGGACAGGAGGCAAAGAAGAGTGGCAGCTCACCTGTCAGGAATATATCTTTCCCCTCTACATTGGGGGATGCACCAGGCAGAGGTCAGGGGATTATGGCAGAGCCCCCCACAAAGTGTGGGGAGTGTGACGCAGCAGGGATCCCCCCCCCCCCCCAACCTGGCAGCAGCCGGTGAGTAGGGGCTTTTTTTTAAAGAGCCGGGGAGCTAGGGCCGGGCAGGACAGCCAGTGCAGGGGGGCATGCTGGGAGAGTGGATGCTCAGGGGGACTGGGGGAGCAGGCAGGGGATGGGGCCTGGCAGGGGTCCCCCCATGGTCCCCTGTCCCTGCTCCAGCTCCCCCTCCCCTGCCCCCTAATTACCAGCATGGAGTCCGGGTCCAGCTACCTGCAGCAGCCAGTGAGGACTGCCTGAATCTCCAAAGCTCTCCAAATCTTTTCTGAATTGATTCAGAGAGCTTTGAATTGATCCAGAACTTTTAATTGGTCTCCTAATTTGATTTGGATTCGGAGATTCGGCCATCGAATCGGGCCAAATCTCCGAATCAAATTAGTACCTGAAGCTTTGCACAGTCCTAATGCTCAATGAGTGCATCTACATGAGATGTTTTACTGTGCATTAGATTAATGCACAGCAATTACTATGCAGTAGATTAGTCTAATGCACTGTTTTCTAGTACCTGTGAAACAGGTGCTAGATATTGGTTCATTAAACTAATGTGCTGAAGCAAATTGTCCCAGTCAGCCTAGGCAGCAGGGGCCACAGGGGGTGGGGAGAGCTGTCCTGGCTTTGCAGGATGCTGCCTCCCTTCTCCATGGAGATCAGGACAGGTCCAATCTCCATGTGGCTGGAGGGCAGCTGGGACAGTTATTCCAGTCCCATGGAGATTGGGATGGGTCCTGATCTCTACGGAGCTGGAAAGCAGCTTCCTTGTGGCCAGGACAGCTCTCCTCCACCCTCTAGACATCAGGACCAGTCCTGGTTCCCCCTGCCAGCCTGGGGCTGGCACCTGGAGGAGCGTAGAGCTTCTTCTGGCTGCTGCAGGGGGACAGAGAAGAGCAGGAGCAGTCCTAGACTGAGCTTCTGATGGATGCATGTTCGGATGTGTGTGGGGGCACAGTTTAATGCGCCTGAATTTTCTGCCTATGTGTATATTAATTGCACATGTAGATGCACTCAGTATTCATAGGAGATAACATGTGCCTAGGATGCCACCTCTTCTTCTGTTTTCAAGCACTTGCAAGTCAGTTCTTTTTTGCTCTTTGAAATGATTTGATACAGACATTTCCATTTCTTCTCTCTGGTATGCCTCCCTTGGAAAGAACTCATTGCATATGTTCAGTATTCACATAGCTTTAGCTGTAACTACTCCCATTGGAAACCAGTGGAGATGAAAGGAATACTGGACTCTTAATCTTGGGTGACTTCACAAGCCCTCTGTCTGTAACTGATGACAAAGTGGGGGCTAAGCACATTTCAGGTGAAAAGAATTGCGAATATACATTATACATTTTAATCTGAAGTGATTAAATATATTTTACTTCCTTTCCTTGCCTTGCAGGAGAAAGGGAAATAAAGTCTCTGTGGTAGATAACTAAACACATCATTGCAGGAGATTAAATGGTCTGAAGCTTATTACTTTACAGGCAGCATGTTTGTGGTATGGAAGGACTAAGCTGCATTGAGAAATGTCTGTAAAATAAGTTGCACTGAGAATAAATCCTCTAATACTTCCTCTTAGCTCCCTCTAGTATCATTCATGTGTCTCTCCCACATGTGTACCTGTCTTTAATTGCTTGCTCTCACCTGGGACCTGAGGATATGGATGAAGTCTTCCCCAGTGTCAGCCAAACAATGAGACCACTAGGTCTGCATGTAGCTTTGGTGCCAACAAGCACTGCTGTGCTGAATCTGGTCCAAAGGGAGCTGTTCTCAGCATTGTTTCCTTCAAAACCTCCTGGTAACGCTCATTAAATCTTGGGTGTCAGTGAAGACATTCCACTATCTCATGTTGTCTGTGTGATCGCAGGAAAGCTATACTCTTCATCCTGCATCCTATTCCTCAACCATTCTGCTTCAGTCTTGTGATGTCTGCAGGATGCAGCCAGGAAACGCAACTTGGTTTGGTGGCAGAAATGGAAAATTTGTTTCAGGTCCAACAAAATGTTTGATTTTAGGTTTTCATTTTAGTAACAAAGTATCACTTCAGATTGAAAAAACCCTCAAATGTTCGGTTCATAAATGTCTGTACAAAATGCTTTGTCTTTTTCAAAAATTTTGACCAGGTTTTTTTTCTTGGACTGATTACAAGTCAATTAATTCAACACAAATTCACAAATTATTTTGGCAAGCCTGAGATGGAAGAAAAAACCCCCAAACAAAGAGATTTGACCTACAGATTTCCCAGAGCTATGTCAGTGAAGCATTCCAAAGCAGTTCAAATGCAAATTATTTCCTGCCTCTAGGGCTGCTGTATTTTCTGTAAGCATTCGGCTATAAACTACAAGATCCCCTGCGAAGGTAAACTGCTGTAGTTTGCACCTGGGGATACATATGTACACAGTATCAGTGGCTTGCTTGTCAGTGGATAAGTGGTTCCTTTTTCTGAATGAAATAATTTGTATGGCAGCTAGTCTACATAGACAGAAGAATAATAAAACTGTAAATGGTTTTATAGACAAGGCTTCTTTAGCTTTTTATATGAGCCTAATGAGTTTAATAGGGCATTTTGGGGTGATGAAGAACAGCCATAAACAGAAGGTAGAAGAAGGGAAATTTGCTATGGTCTTTAAGGAAAAAACATACATATAATCCCCAGAGGAGATGGAGGGAGGGAAGCGGGTGTTTAAGAACAGAAATTGCAATGGGAGATCTATACATAAATGAGAAGTACTAAGCCTTTTACATAAAATGTCAGAGGGAACCAAATGCAGAGGGTAGTTCTGAAGCTAGAGCTTCCCCCCCACTTCCCTTCCTTCTTACATGCAGCTTCCATATTTCCTGTGGACAAATTGCTAATGTGGTTTTTTCCTCCAGGTGTATCTGTTACAAAAGGAACAGCATTTTCTGGCTTATGGGATGGCAGTGGAACCAAATGAAAGGAAGATAAAGTCCCAGGCCCTGGCTGTTTCTGCTCATATGATCAGCTCTTCTTGGTAGTCGTTCCCTCTTTGATCCCTGAATCTAATTTATTTATAGATCACTTGCTCCCTGCAAGGAGGCCCAGCTAGTATTGGTGTATGCATTCATGAGCAGCTGATGTCAGAGAAAATCCTGGAGCACGAGCCAGAAAATTTACAGATAGTAGTCTTGTCAGTGAGGATTTGCCTGTGTTTAGTACCTCCTCCACCAGTCGCAGCGTAGCAGATTGTGCGCCACGGTATGAAAACGCACCCTGCAAACAAGCTACTTGCAGTCCACAGGATATCCCCTACATGAAAAGCTTCACAACAAAATAACTCTGTTTATCTTGCACCAACCATATCATTAGTCCACCCACAGCAGTCAAGCCACCACACACCTCCACTGCTTTTAGTCCCAGATTATTAACAGGAGCTGTAGATATATTTTTTCCCCCTCAAGTGAAGTTTCTCAAGTGGAGGTGCTATGCAGAGCACAATACAGTGAATACCTTTGGGCATGAGTAATCAGCATCATTTCAGACATTTATAGAAAAAGACCAAACATTAATAATTTAGGAGCATTTAGGCAGCAACACTTTGAATCTCAAAGGAGGAAGAAAACCCCGACTCCCAACCATTAGTGATATGAGAACATCTTATAGCAGCTACTTAACAGCACGCAGCACCACAATGCTGCAGTTTAGGACAGGAATAAAGAATAATGCTATAACCAGTTGAAACTAGCCAAAATTTAGGTAGGAAGAATGTTCCTGGAATTTGTCCAAAAACAATGGTATAAGTGGATATACTGAATGGATTACAAAGCAGCTGAAAAACAAGACAATAAGAGCAGGGGAAAACAGTCAGCATTCACTATGCCAGAAGATTAGCAGTGGGAGAAATTATGTTGTTTAATTTATTTCTAATTATTTGGAAAATGTGGTGAGCAATGAAGGGGCTGAGTATGCATGTGACACAAAAGTCAAGTCTGGAGAACACCGTGAAGAACTTTTGAATGAGCCAGCACAGTTAATGAATGGGCAGCATGAAGACAAGTCTGGCATCTGAACTCTCCAACTATGTTGTTGGGTTCTAAATTGATAGGAACCACTCAGAAAAAATCCCTGGGCTTTACTGTGGGGAGCTTAGTAGAAACAGCTGTTTTGGGCACAGTGAACAAAATGTTAGGTAATTTAAACAGTGGAATAGAAAATGATATTGAGAATACTCAAATGCCATTATATAAATCCATGGACCATGCCCCGCTAAATCTGGTGAAGGAAAGCTGGCAATAGCCAACAATTTAGTAGCTACACAAGCAAGAGATTAGCATAGAGGGAATTAAATCTGTTCACAAAATGGGAAATGAATCCTATGAAGGTGATAAAATCACTGAACTACTAAATGAAAGGATTCTACAAGGTACATAGTAGTATTACAAAATAAGCCAAGTGACCCTATGTAAACTCAGATGGTGCACCTGCTGTGCCTAATATTTTTCTATCTGTAGGGAGTGGACATCGTGGTCAAGCTGACATAGAGAAAATGCTGCTCATATTCTCCATGGTTATTAGTAGGCTATGGGCTGCATGTAGGGAAAATACATTTTTATGATGCTCAGCCAGTAGGCTGCAGAGAGAGAAGCATTTCTTCTTTCTTGGCCTTGTCAATAAGGAATAGTGAAAATGGGCAGGGTGATCTCTAAATACAGGAGACAACTCCTCACTCAGAGGCTGGGGTAGCGATGCCATGTTTGCATAGAGCTCAGCGGCCTGTGACCCAACCTGACTGTGGTGTTCAGATGTTACGATTATGTGTGTTAAACACTACTAAGGGTGAACATTGACATGTCTCTTGATCCTCTCGTATGGTGGGTTAGTGCTCCAGTCTGTCTCTATATTCTTTGTCAGGCATTAGATCTACTTACTGAAAAAATTAGGAAGCTGTATCAGTGTGCATGGGCCATGGAGCGTTTTTCAAATAGAGATCTGAACCTTTATATTGAGGACTCTTTGTTTTTGGGCAGGACAAGGGTGATGTTCCAATAGCCCTTCTGTTTGGCTGCTCTCATCTGTGATCATGGGATTTGCCATTCTAGGGTACTCCTATATGGCAGAAAACAGAGCTCTGCAGAGGTACCTCAAACTAGCTCTGAGTGTGTTAGCTTCAGCTAGTGCAGCTCTATGCCTTCCAGTTCCCAAGTGAGCTTGCTCTGGCCTAGCTTGGCAGATCTCTGCACAACACTGCCTTACGCCATGTAGAAATGCAAGACTCCCCCACCCCCAAAATATTCCTGGCCAACCAGATAATCCTGCCTCTTGGAGCAAATTTGCTCCCTGGCACCTGAAGCTTTGACATCTGTGGTTTGAATATTAAATATTCCTATCCTTTGTAGTCACTGTGTAACCCACATGGTCATGAATTCCTCAGACTAACTCAAATGGACAAAAATAAGTGCTCTTCACACTATCTACCTTCATTCCCGTCCCTTCTGCACATATGCTAACCTGTAGTTTGCCTTGGGCCAGATTCAGTCCTGGTGGAGCATTGCTGTTAATACAATTATATTTGATCTGGGACAGCTTAAATCATAGCACTATTTTAAGCTTAAGCACACATTTATTCTCCTTGCTCTGATTTTTCAGCACAGCCTTTGATGATGCAGAGAATACATACTCTGCTGCCAGATTTTTGTTGTAAATCCTCAAATCATTTAGCAAGTTAGAGCCAATTAGCTCCATTTGAATTGTTCGAATCTGACAGCTGGAAGGCCAGAGAGGTCTTCTGATATTTATCTGGCCTATATAAATGCATATTCTTATGCCTGCTTCTCTCCTTCTCCCATCCTCCATCCTTTTTATTACATCCACTTGTGTCCTTTTTTAATTAGATTAAAAGCTCTTTGGAGCACATTCTGTTTTTTATGCTGCATTCACACTGATTGCAAAGGAACTCCACATTTCTGATTGCAAGTTGTACTGTACAACAAATAAATAATCATGTTCAGCGTGTAGCAATGTAGGCAGTAACAGCCATAAGAAATAGAAGCTTATTTTCCATGAGCAGGATCAACTTCAAGGTGTGTGGTCATTGTCCTCAAACATTTGTGACAAATGCCTCTCTGGTATTATATTCTTTAATGCATTGTTTTTTTGCTAATGATGTGCCATCCTTTTATATGGAAATGTGACTTTGGCTCTGTTTTGGAGATGAAAAAGAGATATGAGCAGGAATGAGCCCTTTGCCCTCTTAACTCGTTGGTTTTTTTTTTCCTGTTGTGAAGGAGGTTATGGTTGGGTTGATAAAAGGCAGAATACAGAACATTCTTTCCATTTCCTACAAGCTTTTGATCCATTTCCACTTGGCAGCTTTTGCTTCAGTCAGAAAGGCAGAGAGGGGGCACAGGAGTGGGCGAAATACAGTTACAAAAAATGAGGAACAAGAAGCAGCATCACATTTGTGCAGCTTTTCAGGGTGGATCTACAGAGATGATACTGAGTTGCTTTCTACTCTATGTGAATTCTTTAGTGGGACAAATAATTTAGAGTGATCTAAATGCTGTTGACAAAATATAAACTTGGGAAAAGAAAATAGATGCAGGATAAACAGCCATTAGTGTTCAGAATGATTTGTCCCCACAATGCCACTTCTTGGGATGATACACAGCACGTGGGAATAAACAGTGACAAATGTAAAGTGTTTTATAATAGTCCTGGACCCTTTGATGTGCTTGTACTGCTATTTATGCTGTGATGCTAGTGCAAAGGTGTCCTTCTGCTGGTTTAGCTTGATTCATTGAAAGTCTTTAAGTTACATCAGCAATCTGCTGGATAAAACCAAATTCAGGTCCAGTCTCTAAGAGTCCATTGGATCCAACTAGGTACCTGCAGGGACCCATCACTGCCACTAAGCCATAACTGCTGCTTGGGGGGGTACACTGTGTATCTAAGAGCTATGCCACCTGCTATCCGCTTCCCCTGGTGTCTTCACATCCCAGCAACCTCATCTATTGAGGGCTTCTTGGGGTAATTGGAAAGTGGCATAATTCAGAAACCTCCCCTGCCCTTTTGGGAGTTTTGGAGTTTTTCCCTTAATTTTTCACTTTGCTAGTGTGAGTGATGGGTAGTAGAGAGACAGGTGGACAGGCTGAGATCCTAGCAACGTAGTTTCATCACCCGGCAAAGATCCTCTTTTCTGACTGCTTTTCAGATTGGATGGTTCTACCAACATGGGTCCAATCAGCTGACAGCCCACACTAATGTCACAGACTATTATGATACAGCAAATCAGGTGATAGGTAAAGAGGATGAGGGGGTGTTTCATATTAAATTCTCTGTGTATCCTGGGATCCAGATGTATGCAGTGCAAAACTGGCCATGTTCCCTGGACTGCATGTTTCCTTAGCTTTTTCATACTACATCACCTGAGTCAAAGCAAACTGACCTGACCATCAAAGAAGTGCTGGAGATGGCTATGAAATCTGCCTGAGTGTTTTCAGAAAGAGCCGGCTTCCTAGGACCAAGGAGCATTACACACATTGGACAGTTGTTACCACATGGCAAATTGCACAGATAGCTTGTGACAGCTGAAAACCCCCCTGCAGGAGTAAAAATCATCAAGGTTCATTACTATGATGCCTCTCCCATAGGGAGAAAATAGTGTGGAGCAGGAGATGTGTGGGTGTTAGATTGCACACTTTGACTAGCAGGTGTCAAGAAAATACCTAGCAAACAGTTTGCTGCTTCCTAAGAAGGGAAGCCTGTTGTGGGTGATGGATCAGGTTGGCAAGACAGGGTTTTGGGGAATGCTATCAGAGGCCCTGTGGAGGGAGTCAGAGGTAGGGGGGTAGTTTATGTTGCAATGGTGTGGGGGAGAAATGGTGTTACAGGCATCTTGGGGTTCTTTTCTGGGTCCTGCCTCTTGTTTGACCTTGGGCAAGCCATTTCCCTTTGAAAGCAGCCAGTGAAAGAGGGAGATAAGGGCTAGTTACTGTTGCTGATCAACTTTTCTTATTGTGCTGCCCACCCAGGGAGCTCTGCACTCAGGGAGAGCCTTCTTGCTAAGGAAATTTGGAGGCTAAGTAAGTAAACAACAACATCAGAACTGTGTATGTAAACCGCACGCTGATATGGATCAATGTTAATCACAGGTCTACAGTTTTAGACCATGCCAGATAATGAAGCAAAACTGCATGAAAGGAAACTAAAGAAGATTAAATAGCAGACAGAATTCATATGGCATTTTTTTACCTTCTAAATACAATGATAAAGGTACAAAAAGGGTGACTACATAAACAGAAGAGCTGGAGCTCACAGCAGGGTCATTCAGGACACGATTAGATACCATCCGAAGGGAAATGAATTACTGAACAGGGACAGGCCCTGGTACAAAGAGCGTCCTTTAATTGTTCATGAGAAGCTGTTCTATTCCTGCACATCTGTGACAGAGGTCAGTACACACTGGAAGGACTGAATGATCAAAGCCCACAATCCTTAGCAAAGCAAAGCAAAGCAAAGCAAAGCAAAGCAAAGCAGTGTATTACTATTAATAAGTAATATATTTGTAACCTGGTGCACCCAAGTTACTGTGCTCTCCTCTCCAAATAGAAGGGATGGGCGGCAGGCAAAAGTGCTGCGAGAGGGATCTGCAATAAGTAGGCCAGATCCCTCTACTCCCTATAGAGTCAGGCCAGGACAAGAAATTCTTAACTATATACAGATTTATTAATATATACAAGAATTAAGAGAATTGCTATTAATAAACACATATATATGTTTATATCATATCTATTCTATGTTTATTATATCATATATCTATGTTTCTATCATATCAATTATCATATAATGCTATGTCCTGCAGGTAAAGGCTGAAAGATTACATCCCTCAAGGTAGCCCCAAACAATGTGTTGATGAACAGTGGATTTAGAATAGACAAACAACAGGTAAATACAGGTGAGCATGTATAAATACAATTAAACAGCAGTCAAAACACACATATACATGGGTAACAAATATACATGGGTTATATATATAACCATCAGGGAAGGGGTCCCAGCAGTGCCCCTTAAGAAGTTTAAACTTAACAGTCTATTAAATTACTAATATACAAAGTTAAAATATCCACAAAATATAAGGTGCAGTGTCACAGACTAGGAGGCACTCTCCCACAAAATGTAAGGTGCCTCAACAACCAATTAGTTTAAGCTTCCCCGGAGATAAACTGCCCCACAGTCAGGGTAGCTCCCCTCCCCTGTGGAAATCCCTTCCCCAACAACTCACAACTCCAGGGCCTGAATCGGTGGTTCTCATTAAACCTGTGTGAATAGTCAGCTATTCGATCCAGCTTTGCATCCAGCTGCTTCGGATGGCAGTGATCCGATCTGGAGCTCTGGACCGGGTTCCCACTTTGATCCGGCCGAAGCGGCTTTGAGGCTTCAGAGCTGCCTTGGAGATCTGGCCATAGGGTATAATGGTGAATCAATGAAATATCTATAACTTTGTTATTTTTGGTCTGATTTGGATGAAACTTGCAGAAATGGTAGCCTCTGCTGAGGGCATGAAGCCTACCATGCTTCAAGAAGATTGGTGTAGGGGTTTGGGGGGAACTGCACCCCACATTCATGAAAGCAAAACTCATGTCACGTGTATGTGTTACACCACAGGGGAGTGAAAACTGCAGGAGTGGTAGGCCCTGGTGAGGCCACAAAGCCTGCCAAGTTTCAAGAAGATTGATATAGGGGTTTGGGGGGAACTATACCTCAAGCTGCTGACAAGCAAAACTCGGGTCTTAGATGTGTGTTAAGGCGCAGTGGGCTGAAAACTGCAGGGGTGGTGGCCCCGATGAGGCCATAAGTCTGCCAAGTTTCAAGGAGATAAGTGCAGGGGTTTGGGGGAACTGCACCTCAAGCTGCGGACAAGCAAACTCGTGACATGGGTGACACTGTGCGCTATCCCCCGCTGTAGCCACGAAGCCTGCCAGCTGCCAAGGAGATAGGTGCAGGGCTTCTGGGTTCTGGGGCCCCCCATCCATGGGAACTAGATGGTTCCCATATAAGGCACCCCCATCCATGGGAATGTGATGGGTCCATGGGGCCCTGCACCTCTATCTGCTGACAGGCAAAACTCAAGACATGGGTGCTTGTGCAACTGTCTGTCTCTGTCTTGGGGCAGTTGATTGTCTTTATTGATTATTTCCTTAGTCTGTGGTTTTGTAGGTGTTAATCCTTGCTAATTAATGCATTAGCACCTAATTAACACCAACAGTCTGGACTCTGTGCACCAAGTCGTGCACCGACACCGCGTTCCTTGCAGTGGAACTGGGGATGCAGCCACTAGCCACTCTCGCTCACAAAGAGGCATCTTCGGGCTCTTCAGGGTGCTGATTCTGCCCACTGGCCAGCACACACAGCTCCTTTTAGCCTGTCCTCTTCTCCATCCCTCAGTGCATCTTTCTTGTGCTGGGCATGCGGCTCCTTTTATTCACTCTGGAGGCTCTACCCGGGGGTGTTGACGGAGCTGCAAAGAGCACTCTACAACCAAGTCTGGGGTTCTCCTCTCCTCCCAACCCCCCTCCATCCCCTCCCGGGCAGGGGTGGGGCCAACCCCTTCCCAGCATTACCTGATTGGTGGACAGGCTCCACCAATCACAATAAAGATTCTTCAAGACCAGGCTGCTGGGCTGTATCGGTAAGTCCACCACATATTAATAGGTTAGTGAGTATAGATGTAATAGTAAATACATAAGTAAAATATGAATATAGTAGTATATAAGACGGGATGTTGCCATATAAGACACTGCAAATTTGGAGCATGGTAATATAGCAAAAAGTACAAATTGAGGGAGTTTATATGCCACATATATACTTCTACAAACTTCTTTTGGTACCTTTCAGCTAAGGTGGAACAAAGAAGGTCAAATTGGTTTCCAACACTTTTTTAAAAGCTGCTATGATTCTGGCACATAGTTTAAAACAGGAACATAACTATACTCATTTCCCTTCTATAGCACCAGGAAATAGTGTTACAGAGAACAAAAGAAAAATCCCCCTTAAAAAAATCCAAAGTTTTGAGCCCTTTAACTTTGGATCACAAATGTATACAGGACCAGGAACCTTTCTTGCTGTAAATCAACACCTCAGCCTCAGCTGGGGATCTATCTGGGGATTTAAATTAATTGAGCTTTGAATTTTGGAAGAAATGGCATATTCCCTTGACCTCTCACCTAGAAAACAACAGACCTTTTGACAGTCTTTGCTAAGAATTTAACCACTGACCATTAAATAAAAAGCACACTGGATTACTGGAGCAGATCTCTTTTGTACTCATACTCCCAGCTGCGTGGATAATACCGTACAGGCTTTTACAGAATCAGAAACAGAACTCAAATTGAAACAGAAGACTTTTTTTAATGGATCCCTCCTGCATAGACAACCTGTCCAGGACAACTCGTTTAGGAAGGACCCAGTCACTGCTGAAAGGCAAAGTAGCCCTTGCAAAGGGATTTTGTGGCTTTGGGTTTCTGGGTTCCCAACATGTCTCTGAGGGGTCTGGTTTCCTGAAAGTGGTAAACACCCATGTGTTAAGAGCCAGGCCCCTCTCAGATGCTTTAATCTGGAACCCTGCAACTGAGATCTTCAAAACTGATGGTTTATGGAAACTCTTGGCCATAGTGCTTAGACAGACTTCAGTGACAAAAATATACAAGGGACCACACAGGGCCAGCCTTAGGGAAAATGGTGCCCTGGGTGAACTTGCATTTTGGTACCCTTTCTACCACCTACCCCCCAAGCCAGTGGTGCTGCTGCAGACAGAGGCAGGCAGGGGCATGGGCCACAGTCCAGTGGGGAAGAGGAACAGCCTGGTGCACTAGGCAGGTGGGCAGGCAGGCACCACTGCTGCTGTACAGGATCAAGGTGGGTGGACTGGAGCAGGAGCCGCCCTGCCCAAATGTGCCTGGTCGGGCTCCTCCCCAGCAGTGGCTGGAGGCAGGGGGCGGGGGGCAGGCGGGGAGGGGCTGGGCTGGGCACTGCTCCTTCTGCCCGCAGTGGGGATTGGCTGGGGTGGGAAGGGGCAGGGCAGAAGAAGAGCTCTACTGTGACTGTAGGCTGCTCACGTATGAGTGTGTGTCTGTGTGTGTGTGGCTGCACATGTGTGTGTGTGGCAACCCCCTCAGCATGGTGCCCTGGGCAGTTGCCCATGTTGCCCACCTGTAAGGCTAGCCTTGGGGCCACAGATGCTGTGCACAGTACTGACCCCAGAGCTTAGTGCAAAGCTTAATGTTAGGTATATAGCTGGCTTCTGAGTCAGATTTTTGGTCCTTTTGGGAGACACAATGGTGTGCCCATTCTGAGTCCTTAAACCCACTGCTGACTGTGCACATCAGAGGACAGTGGCTTATTAATGCTCCTTGTGGCCCAATTTGTAGGTATGGAAACAAGGTCCACTAACCCACTTGAAAGGCAGTCCTTGGAAGTGCCAGGTGCTGGGTACCTCAAAGTGTGGGACTATGCTGAAATGCTATCAGGAAAATGATCTTTATACACCACCAGCATATTGTGTATGGGAAGCACTGTGAGTTTCTTGTCTGAAAAGCATGGGCAGTGCACATTATTATCAAGCTCATTCTAGCCCACAGCCACTGCACACATCTCCTTTGCCCATATGCCAAGACAAGGAAATTCTGACAAGGCAATTCAGTTGGAAATACATGGACTTTATGGGGAGAGCTACACTGTGCTGGTGTGCAGTCAGGCAGTGAATGAGCTGCAGCATGTTTCAGAGGGGCAAGGAACTCCTGTTTGGAAACCAGATCTTTCCAAACTGTCTTTGGCAATTCCTATTTTATGCACTGAATAATGTGTGTTTTTGTATCTTGATGCAGAGCAAGCCCAACTTGTAGACATTTTCAGCTGCTGCCAGGTCCACATAAGCCCAAACTTATTGTGGCTTTTACAAAGTCAGTGCTAAAGCAATAGTAATTCTTTTCTTCTGTGATGACAATGAACTTGTCTGACATGCTACACTCATTGGAGGCTTGGCTTATGTCACAGGAGGACACGTTGGCTCTCTGGAGAGTCATCTGTTACTGGTAAACGGCATCTGCATTGTGTAGTCCAGAGTGAAATCAGTCAGGCCATCTGAGATAGTGTATCCAGGGACCGCGTTTCCAACTCAGTAAGAATGATTACAGAAATAAAAATAAAAGATGAAATACAGTAAATAAGGAAAATAAAGGCTGAAGAAGCAGCATCATGAAAAGAACTGAATGGATGAAAGACAGCTCCTAGCTCTGGGAAGAAACAGTGATGGGACTCCCGTGGTTTGTTTTATTTTCTTCCAAGAGACCAGCTGTAAAGGACTCTATCACTTCCTGGAGGGGCAGTCATCAGGATGAGAGATAGGTTTCTCTGCAATTGCTACTTCAGGTCATCCTGTGACCAACAGCACTGAGGCAGCAGTGCCACAGTGTGCAATGTGCAGTTCTCCAGGGCTGGGTTATGAGGGGCATCAGCATCCTTCAGGACTTGTTCCATGTGAAGTATGAGATGCCATAGCCTTCCAGCTCAGGCTGCTAAGGAGGCCCTGGATACCTGTGTCTTTATGGTTAGTGTTATTGGACATATGACCCCAACTTTACTTGCTGTTTGGGCACGGGCCCCAATGTCAGTTTAGTATTTTGGGCTGGATTCTACATGCGCTGGAATCAGCAATGTAGGAACGGATCCACCAACTGACTTTTTCCATCACTAGTGACTGCAACTGTAGTTAGCCCCCCAAGCAGGCTGTGATAACAAATATTAGCTAGGTAAGGAAGGATCTCATTATACCTGATGGGAAACAGTGATGAGACACCATTTACCAAAGCAAACATACAAAAAGAAGAGAGGAACTATGCTCCTTGCAAGGCTGATGCTAAGACAATATTAGAGACACTAATATGTTTCAAAAAGCAAACAAGCTTTTGTCAGGGATTTGTCTGAAGGAGACTTCCAAGCACAAAACCAGGTTTTTAGCAGGAACACAAGCCATCCATCACTAACGATGTAGTCAGACTCGGATAGCTCATGGGAATCATTGTGGCTCTGAACGAGTGATGTTTGAATGCTGACTTTTTCCCAGGCCTCTACCGGGTACAGAAGTGCCCAGTGAGGAAGTTTAGGGAGCAGGGACCAGTAATGTTGAGAAGTGATCTGAAAAGCTCTGCTAAATAAATAGATGCACCTACCCGAACCCTGTGCATGTTTGCAAATCCTCAATGGACTGTGATGAAAGAATGCCTCCATAACCTAAACTGGACAAACGCCTTCTGTAAGGAAAGAGAAACCATCTTGATCTCTGGAAATCTTCCTCCATTTCCAGAATAGAATCTGAAAAAAACACAGGCTGGGATTCTCAGAGCAATTTCCAAATATCTATCAAATTCCAGTGAGCTCTGAGTAACCCAGCGATGTTACACTCTCTTGAAAATACCAGACCAGTCAGCGTCTTGAATGGGGGAACGTAATGTGCTTTAGTGATGAGGTAAGACAGGTGAAACCAGTTCATTCTGTTTACAAGACACTGGTTGCTCCATTTGGCCATTTACACAGCCTGCCATAATACATTAGCCAACCATTATCACAGACGGCTTTATTTAGTGAACAAAGCACACAAATTCGGGCTGTGCTGATTCATGCTTACTGGAATTTATTATTAAAAACAGAAGTTACAGATCCAAACTGTAAATTCTCATCCTTTGGGTTTTTTTCCTTCCCTCTCTTCATGGCTTTCTTTGTCTTTCTCCTTCCCAGGGATTTGCTCCTTTTCTAACTTTTCTGATGCGTCTCCTTTTAAACAGGCTGTGCCAAAGTAGAGGCAGTGTCAGTATTCTAGCCAGGCTGCTGTGGAGCATGCTGTGGTCTTAATATGGTGTAGGCAGCCGCTCCCACTGGGACTGAGATATTTCTGGTCAGTAGGTCAAGCAACATTAAGGCTGCTTTCTTTGTATTCAGCAAGTTTTCTGAGCAGCTACAAGCAAGCAGAAAAGTAGAAAGAGAAATACCACATTTTCTTCTTCAGCAAAAATGCTGGATGCTGGATCCTCGATGCAGAAGGGAAGGGAGGGAGAAAGAGTCACATTTTCATTAGGTCTCTTGTAATGGGCTCTTGCACGTGAACACAAAATCAATATTTACATCTACATTTAACACAAGGCCTATATGAATACTGTATGAAATGGCCAGTCTTGTGCCAGTCACTGTGAGGCAGACTAGAGAGTCCCAACCTTGACCGTAGGGTGCAAGGTCCCAGAGGAGGTGCTACGGGTTGTAGTAAAGACAGCCAGCCCTTCTGGAGAAAGCAGGGCTGCTGTATTTTCAGAACACAACACGGAGCTACTCAGTGTGACCAGTCAAATCATAACTTCAATAGAAAAGAAAACCTTTATTTTGAGTTTAAAGTTTTCAGTCAGTATCTGCCAACTGATAAGAATTTGTCCACCTTATGCTACCCAAAACATAACAAAAGTGACACAATAAAGCAGAATGGAGAAACTGCACTCAAACTGAGAGTGGGAAAGAACAATGTAGCTCATTGAAAACATTATATACCTTAATTGGAGGCTTTGTTTAGTGTGTGTTGGAAATTAAATTCCTGTTTCTTTTTTTAAAGAGCTTTATTTTCTTAATTCCAAGCCTGAATAAGGGCATTTATGTGGCCAAATGAATCCAGGTTTTAGCGTTTTATGAACTTGCTAAGCAAGGTAGCTATTGTCTTCTTTTGAGAAGGCTGGCTTTTGTCAAGCAGTGTTTTGCCTTTCTATTTTTCTTAATGTTGATGCATGTTCCCCATTTGCTTTCACCATAGTCTTATAATTATTGTATTAATTAAAGGGTGAGGCGTTTATTTTACTTTTCTGCTCTTTGCAAGCCCTTTGAGAATTCCTGCTGTTTCTGGACTGGCTTTCTAAATATTCTGCATATACATGCAAGAATAGAAGGGGAGGATTTCATAGTCTCATTGATTTTAAGTTAAAAAATGGACCACTGTGATTATCTTGTAGGAAGCCACAAGACTTTTATTAATTAACTGTTGTGTTGTCTCCAATAGACGCAGTTGAACCAGAGCGTATCTTTCAGAAAACCCCCCATCTATTTTTAGTATACAGATTTCTAATGTAGAAAACACATTGCTGTTCTTGTCAGTTGTTGCAATGGTGATTTGCCCTCATTGTTAATAATCTGAGGGACAGTGATGCAAAATGAATTCAGCAGAACAGTGTATACAGGGGATGGGGTAGCAGCCTTGTTCTGCTCACATGCATTTTGAGAACTTTCTATCAAGAGCAATGCCCCTCACAAAACACACTTAACAGGGCACATCTACACATGAGCTTTACTCTACATTAGACTAATTAAATGTGCAGTAACTCATGCCACTATCTACACATGCACTGGGATTAGTGTGCAGTAGATTAATTTACTAAAGTGTAGGATAGTCCCATCAGACACAGATACTGTCCTATGCTGCAGTAAATTACCGGACTTAAAAGCACATATAGATGGTGGCATTGGGCTTAGTTTACTTTGGCTCAAATTGAGCCAGAGTATATTCAGTCTCATTAATTACACATGCAGACATGCCCACTGGGAAACACACATCTTCATTTTAAAGGTAAAATTTAGTAAAGTGCAGGATGTTACCGGATGCATCGTATGGCATGGTTTTTGGAGATGCTGATGCTCTCTGGACTTGGCATCCTTGCTAGAAGTGTTGGATAAGGCCCTTAGAATATAAAGTCTTATCCCTTGAACAAGGTTAGGTACTTGATGGCAGGTTGTTCAGTCAACACTATCTATAATGCTTCAAACATAGGCCTTCCTACTGTAATATTATGGCAACTTGAGGGTCTTGAGAGGTCATTTCACCATTATGTTCCAGCCTAAAACAACTCAGTCCATGCAATTAGTTTAATTCTATTTTTGTGCTTGGTTCTGTCAACAGGACTAGGTGCAATATGCATAGATCGTGATGTCCATTTTTACCCTCTTTGACTCAACAAGGTTTTTTAACATCTCAGCAGCTTTGTGGTAAAAAACTTGCAATCTTGTATTTCTGCCCTATTACATCTTGGCAGTACTAAAATATACAGGCTCACTCAGGTGCATATCTGTGAATTTAGGGGCTTAATTTTAACCACTCTAGCTTGAAAAAATAGTTCAAATCCACTGAAATTTAAATGCCACTCATTTAATTAATCTCACCTGAATTTATGTGAGATTCTAATATGCCTGAAGGTAACAAAGAAATTGCTTGGGCTTGGGGGTTGTGGAGCTGCTTACATGATGTTCTTTGTAGGAGAGAGAGAGATAATAAAACATGTTTGGACAAGTTTCCAGTGAGGCAAAACTGCTGCAATTGTTTGAAATAGTCTGAAAAATTGATCCCATTATGTCTCTGCTGTACCAGCAAAGCATGAAAATCAAGCTCTAATTGTTTCAATGATGTGAGAGAAATGCACTATGGGAGTTTTTTGTTCTTAAAAAATAAGAGATGTGTGTGAGGCTGACACCACGAGAAAGGGACATGGCCTTTCCCTGGTAGCTGATAACAAATGGCTGTGGTCTCCAGAGTTTCATGAGAGAGGAGCCTTCTGCTTTATTACTTCTATCCTGCTCCCACCCCTCAAAAATTACCTCCAGTTTCATAAATAATAAACATTAAAATGATTTAAATAGACTCTGCATGAGCTTTGATCCACAGACACTGACACCAGGGTTGGATCTCACGGTCCAGGGGGAGTTGACAGGACTGTGTACCAGTGCACGGCCTGTGCTAGCAGATGCTCATGTAAGATCAGGGCTGTCCTGAACTGTAAAACAGAAGACAGCCCTGAGGAACTTCACTGCCTTGTTCCATAATCCTTGTCCTGTCTCTCTTTCAGTCATTAATTCCCAATACAGGTTACACCTTGTTTGAACCCTAGGCTATAAGCTTTTTGTGGCAGCAATACTGTCTTTTATTTTTTTATTGGGCTGTATAATACACAGACATCTTCTGGGGATTGCAAATAATACAAAATAATAACTACTTTAGTTAAGACAACATTGTCAGCTCAAGCTCCCCCCCCCCTCCATCCCCCAAATATCATCAATTTGGCTTAAAAATAATTTAATTAAAAAAAAAAAAGATTATGCATTGATGCTTTTTAAAAAAAAAGCAATTTAATGTAGGGCTTTTAAAATATTAGGGCTCTTTTACCAACTTTTTGTTGCAATCAGGGATAAAAATATAGGGTTTTCTCTTTTTTTAAATGAAAGCTGAGGTGTTCACATGAGTCCAGCAACTAGGGCTTTAAAAAGACCACCAAATAGTGTGAAACTTGTACTAAATTGTGAGGGCTGCCAGTGTGACAGCAGTCAAAATCCATCCTCCTTAACCCTGCGCGACTGCTTTCCTAGCCCATTCATGCCCAATATCCCTACCCAAACAATATGGGCATGCTGCTTTTCCTTCTTTATCTTATATAACCTTACAAGAACAATAGAAAAGATCCATCATCATCACCATCATTATTGCTACTACTACCATTATTATTGACAAACAGAACTAGAACATGATCGCATTTACACTGATGTAACTTAAGGGTAACTCTGGATGAAGTATATGTATTGCTCATATTCTCCATGAACTCGTGTTCTCCCAATTGTTTAAGAAAGGATGACTTATTGCCTCTGAGAGCTACAATATGTCTCTTTCCTTTTCCAAATTAACTCTAATAAATGGCGGCAAATCAGTGCTCCACTAAGGGAGGCAAGGGAATTATTTAGTTCATTTTCCTTATTATTAGTAAGGGATATATTTTCACCCAAGCTGAAATTCTGTGCCTGCAAAACTGGTACTGTTATTAATCTGTTTCCCAATGAACTGCCAATTCTGGATATGAATTGCAAAACAGGTTTTACCAATATATGTAGCAGTTCATGTTACAAATATTATTCAAATCACTGTAGTGTAACTTATTTGCAGAAACATAATAGAATGAAAACAGCAACATAATGAAAGTATTACATAAGGATTTCAAAGTTGAGCCAACAAGATCAATCATACACTTTCAAAATATTGAGAACTTTATCTCCAATCAGTTAGCTTTTATCTATTTAAGAACAAACAGGTTTGAGGACACTTGTGGTGCATCATAAATAAGCTGGAAACTGCCCTTTCCGCTGGAAGTAAATAATTGACTTTAGAAAAAAAAAATCTGTTTATGCATAGCTATTTCAATTACCTGGATGATGACAAGGAACACAGGGAGAGGTTAATGGTTGTAAAATATTTAAAGAAAAGATATTTGTCTGTGCACGCTATATTTTGTCTTTCATTTAGCCACTAGAGGGAAATTATCAGTGAAACTAAATGATTGGTATGTATGACTGTTTAAGCCCTAGATATATGCAAGCTACTCAAAGCGTGATTTAGACAAATGATTTGTTCATTAGCAAGACAGCATGGGGCTTCTAGCTATAGGAATGGAAATTAAGGGGTTCTTCCTCGGATGCCATCAAGGCGGAAATGTACTCAGGCAATGGAAGAGCTAGCCTGGTTGAACTACAAAGCACACAGCTGGGTCGAGGAGCAGAGGGTCAGCAAAAAGCAGATGTACAATACGAGTTACTCCTGAGCCTGAAGATCTCCACAGTTTCACAGACCTATGTTTGTCTTTTGCAGGGCAGGTGCATTTTACACTCTCTAAGCCTCCACGTCCTGTCTACACTGCTTCTATGCCAAGCCTGGGCCTGCCTCTAGGAAACAGGCCTGGTACACTCTTCCATTCAGCAAGTACCAGAACCCAGTTGATTATGCCCTGTAGCAAAAGCACTTGTGCCCAGGGCTGCTCTCAGGTTCTCTGTCTCGGCTGTGCTTCTTGGTGCATGCTCAGATCCACTCAAAGATGGCTACACTGCTTCATTCCTGTGCTCTGGCCCCTGGCAAATGAGAGAAAGTAGGTGGGATGTGCACTTGGTGGTGGTGCCAGGCTGGTGGTGCCAGCAGAAAAGCATGATGTCCATGGAGAGCAGAGGTCAGGCTCTGACCCTGACTTCAGTACTGGGTAGAAGGGCTGGAGCAATATAAAGGGCCCCTAAAAGCACAGCACTCAGCTGAAGGATTCCCTCAGACTGGCATTGTGGAGGACAGCCATAAGCCTTTGCAAGGAGGCACTTTCTGGAAGGAGGTGCATGTAGATAGAAGGGCTACAGCATGAATTGTTGGGCAGCTTAGATAATTATAGGGGAGCCTGAGGATGCTGCTACAATGGAGATATGCAGAACTGGCACCTGAACTCATTGCTCCTGATCCCTAGTCCAGTGCCTCAGCCAGTGAACCCTCCACCTGCCTTCCCCAGATACTAGAAGAACAGCAGTCCTTCCTTTGGCCTTCTACCTCCCTTGATTTTCCTTTTGCTCCCCTTCCTCCAGGCTGCATCTGAGCTCAGTGAATTGAGCACATGCTGGATGATATTAATCTAAATCACTTTGCCCAGTGAATTCTCTCCTCCACGTGGGAATGGGAAATGATATTCTTCTTTCCTGCCTGTGTTTATTTTTCTGAGGTGATCCATTTGGCTGCGTCAATGTTTAACATGAGAACTGAGACTTATTATTATTATTATTTTATGCGCAGAGGTAGTTGAGCCTTTTGTGTTTGATTAATTCACATCTGATGTTCTTTCTGTTTGTGTTGTGCTTCCACAAAATAATTTAGCCTCCAAATGCATCGTGTTATGCTCATTGTTTTCCCATCTCTTTGGAAGTTGTTCCGAAATTGATATCACATGTGTACAAACTGACAATACATTTGGGGCACAGTATTGCTAGGCTGGCTTTCTGCATTTATTTTAGCTTCCCTGCAGTCCTAAAAAACCAGATGGAGAAGCCTCCTCCAGTGTCCTCTGATGCAGGCTGTTTCACTGTGTTGTGGTAGCAATGCATTTCTGCAGTGCCACCTTAATTGTGAGGCTTCACTTAATTACTAATTCTTTAAAGAGTGGTGCAAGATGGAAGCCCTGTAGTCATAACCCATACCAGATGCAACACAAGATGCTGTGCTATTGATTTCTCCATAGCTAGTTATGAATTTGAAGGACCTTTGGGTGATGTCATTGGTCTCTGTGGTTCATTTGGTTTCTCACGGATGCCTGTGGACCGTTTATGCTGGTGATTTTGTGTTATTGATTCTCAGCCATTAGGAATTACATTGAACCTCCAGCTTCCAAGAATTTCCTTGTCACCTGCTAATGGATTATGGTTACTACTATGTTCAAACCAATGAAAAGCCTGTAACACATTAATACTTACCTGAGCCAGCTACTTCCCATAATAGGTACTTTATGCAGAAAGTGCCATTAAAAAAACTGCTTCACAGGGAGTCAGTGGCAATTAAAAAACTAATAATTAAAAATATATTCCTGTTGTCTAGCAAAATTACTGCTGCTGATTTCAACTGATTATGCAAGCCTTAACTAGGACTTCCCTGGGTTCCCAGAGTGCATTAGAGCTCTGATCTTTTCTCTTGAATTTATCTCTAATGTAACAAAAGTGAGATGCTTCTTGGAACTGGTTAGATGAAAGACATAAAAAGAAGTTACTGTAAATGAGTAGTGGCGGTGGAATTGCCTAGGGATATTTAGAACCTGGGCATTTATTTTAATGCCGTTATCTCTCTCACTTACTAGAAAGAAGCATCTTCTGAAATTGAGATTCATACTACCCAAGAACTGCCCAGCAGATAGAAATTGGTGTGTGTGTGTGTGTGTGTGTGTGTGTGTGAGCACATGCATGTAAGAACTTGGGTTAGGATCATAGAAACAGAAAAACTTGTTGGAAGGGACCTCAGTAAATCATCCAGTCTGATCCCCCGCTCAAGACAGGCTAATTTCTTTCTACACCATGCCATCCAAGTTGTCCATGTTAGGGCAGTAACTTCTGTATATGGATGCTCAGTCAGCCCACTGGCAATATCTAAATGTCTAGGTACCAATTTGACATTGCAATTGGCACAGCTATTTTAGCACTGTGCCAATTTAGCACTATTTTAGCTGTGCCAATTTAGCACCAATTGGCACAGCACTATTTTAGCTGTGCCAATTGCAATGTCCCTTGCAATTGTCACAGCTTGCAATTGGCACAGCTATTTTAGCACTGTAAGATGCCTAAGCCTCAATGCTGAGCTCACAAGATCATTTGCATGGTAGGAAGGTGGGGTCCTTGGTAGTACAAAAGAATTCAGCCCTGCTCTGAGGTGACAAGATGAAGGATTGGCCAGAGCCATTTGTTTACAAGGCAGAGAGCTCTGCCTCAGATAAGGGATGCTTTGCTAGTCCTACCAACGGGTGAGAACATGGAAACTGCTGCTTCCGTCCCTGCTATGCAGAAGGGCCTCTGAGACTTAATAGCCTTTATGACCAATGTTATATAGAAAGTTAGATTGATTGACCCTAGCACTCACTTTTGGCCTTAAAATGTACCATGCAAGGGATCTGGTATGTTCCTGGAATGCTTGAAGTGTTAAACAGAGAAGTACATTGATTAAACATGGAGGGTTATGAGTAGTTTGTTCTGAAAGGGCTCAACTAATCCAACTTCTTGTGACTGTACTAAGTCCCAAACTGTGATGTCCCATTGCTCTGCATAGTATAAAAGTTACTATGTTTTAACCCTAGACTCAGTTGAATTGCACTGGAGGGTCAAGAAGTTCCTATAGATTGTTGTTGAGGAACTTTGGGACAGGAGGTGCTAGGTGGATATAAGTGCCTTGCAGCATTCCCCCAGTTCCTTGGCACTCCAGTGTAACCCATCTGGCGGTGTGTCTAATGTAGCTCAGGCCACTCTGTTTGCAAGGTTGTATGAAGGCATTTGTATTGATTACCAAGGTGGATGTGAAGATACCTCCTTCTCCGTAACAGGTTCTGATTTGAGGGCTCTTTGATCATTCTGCCTCAGCTGTGGGAAATGTGATGGTTCTCTTTGTTTCACTTAATGTCCCTCTTTTTACTTTCATCCTGTTAAATAATTTATTCTTGGGTTTTTTTTCTATTTGCTTTTATATTCCTGTTCTACTTCCCTATTAAAATTCTGCTCTGGCGGCTCCTGATTAAACTTTGAAGATGTTTCTCCTCATCCTCAACCTTTCTGCAGAAGCCAGCTGCTCTCCTTTGCAGCTGGGAGTGGAGGTAGAGGGGAGAATACATTTAACTCCGTCGCTGCTATGGGCCACTCCATCGACCTTCTTTTTTCCTGGCAACCCCAGCAAAACACGCTGTAGTCAATGCACAGCAATCATGATTTCCACACCACTTTCAGTGATAACAATGAGAACATGGTAGTAATAAGCCATTCAGCCAAAACTGAGTGAAAACAGCCTTCACTTAATACACTCAATTTCTTTCCATGATTTAAAAATAAAAAGCCAGGCTGACCTTGAGACAAAAGTAATTAACTGGGGGCAAATCTGCTCATTTTTACAGGTTTGTCATCTGATTTCCTCAAAGTCTCTCATAAAACCTCATGGCTAGGACCTGTGAGAGTTCATCAAGTTGTTGTACTGAAGCTGAAATTGCCTCCTGCGCAGCAGTGAAGCTTTTCCACCACACATGTGCCCACTTCATTGTGGAGGTGTGTGCTGTCTGGCCTCACATAGGGAGAACCCAAAACAGCATTGACCAGAACATCCTCTCAGAAGGGCTCATTTACCCAACTCAATTACTTTGCTTGAGTACAAGGCTGATATTATCCTTTGGTGTAGGTAAGAATCCCAGACAGAGTATTGTTCTTCCATCACTAGTGAAATGAATAGAAGGACTTGATTTGTCACTGCCAAACAAATAAATAGCAACCCTCTTATCTGTACAGTGCCTGATCTAGCATGAGAAAGAATTGATTATGGGCTGCTTTCTTCCAAAGAGGAGATTGAAGATTCAGAGGACTGGTGAAATATGCCTCCTCTTTTGGATGAGAGAGAAATAACAACAACAACATAAAGAAAGCAGAAAAGAGGACAGACTGGAAATGGAAAGTGGAGATTCAGCTTTATAAAGGGCAAGACAGAAAAGAACTGGCCACTTAGCCGTGTTTCCCACCTCCTGCCCCACCACCCCATGTCCTTTCAACATCTATGAGTGGCCAGTGCTGCCTTGTTCTGTATGTTCCCATGGAAAGGACCCTAAAGCCACTCTCCATAAGGAGAGAAATAAGCCAAATTTTCAGCCAGTGTTCTCACTTTATAAATCAGATTGGATTGCACACAGTTCTCAAAACTTAGCATTGCTTCATAGAATCATAGAAAATTAGGGTTGGAAAGTAGGGCTGTGTGAAACTCCGGATGGTGATTCAATTCGGAGGAGATTCGGCCCGATTTGGTGGCTGAATCTCCGAATTCGAATCAAATCAGGGGATGAATTTAAAGGTCCGAATTGATTCAAAGCTCTCTGAATCTTTGGAAAAGATTCGGAGAACTTTGATGATTCGGGCAGTCCCTGGTGGCTGCAGCAGGGAGCTGCAGCCGACTCTAACCTGGTAAGTGGGGGGCGGCTTTTTTTCCCCCAAGTGCCAGGAGCTGGGGCAGGCGGGGCAGCCGTTGCTGGACTGGGAGAGAGGGTGGGGGATGGGCCTGGCCTGGCTGATTCAGAGATTTGGAGATTTGGCAGCAGTCGAATCTCTGAATAAGATTTGGCTGAATCGAATTGGGACAGCGGTCCGAATCACTGAATCCAATCACTGTCTCCTGAATTGGCTGAATCCAAATCCAAAGTGAATACTAGCCACTTCACACAGGCCCATTGGAAGGGACCTCAGGAGGTCATCTAGTCCAACCCCCTGCTTAAAGCAGGACCATCCCCAACTAGACCATCCCAGGCAAAGCTTTGCCTAGCCAGGTCTTAAAAACCTCCAAGAATAGAGATTCCACCACCGCTCTGGGTAACCTGTCCCAGTGCGTGACTGCCCTCCTAGGGAGAACATTCTTCCTAATATCTAACCTACACGTCCCTTGCTGCAGTTTGAGACCATTGCTCCTTGTTCAGTCATCTATCACCCCTGAGAACAGTCTAGATCCATCCTGTTTCTAACCCCCCATCCGGTAGTTGAAGGCTCCTACTAAATCCCCCCTCAGTCTTCTCTTCTCTAGACTAAATAAGCCCAGTTCCCTCAGCCTGTCCTCAGAAGTCATGTCCCCGCAGCCCCCTCACCATTTTTGTTGCCCTCCGCTGGACTCTAATTTGTTTACATCCTTTCAGTACTGGTGGGAGGGCAAAACTGGCCACAGTACTGCAGATGTGGCCTCACCAGTGCTGAATAGAGGGGAGTAATCACTTCCCTTGACCTACTGGCAACACACCTGCCAATGCAGCCCAGGATGTTGTTAGCCTTCTTGGCAACAAGGGCACACTGTGGACACTGTGGACTCATATTCAGATTACTGTCCACTGTAATCCCCAGGTCCTTTTTTGCTGCCCAGCCAGTCAGTCTCCAGCCTATAGTGGTGCGTGGGATTGTTTCATCCTAAGTGCAGGACTTTGCAGTTATCCTTGTTGAACCTCATAAGATTCCTTTTGGCCCAATCCTCCAATTTATCTAGGTCACTCTGAATCCTAGCCCTACCCTCCATTGTATTTACTACTACCCCCAGATTGGTGTCATCTGCAAACTTGCTGAGGGTGCACTTTCAGCTAACTTTCAGGTCGTTGATGAAGACATTGAACAAAACTGGCTCCAGGACCAGTCCCTGGGGCACTCCACTTGATACCAGCTGCCAACTAGACATCAAACCATTAGTTACTACTCGCTGAGCCTGATGCTCCAGCCAGTTTTCTATCCGCCTTACAGTCCATTCATCCAATCCATGCTTCCTCAGTTTGCTTGCCAGAATGCTGTGGGAAACTATCAAAAGCCTTGCTAAAATCAAGGTATATCACATCTACTGGTCTCTCCGCATCCACAGAGCCAGTCATCTTATCATAGAAGGCAGCCAGGTTGGTCAGGCATGACTTGCCTCTGGTGAATTCAAGCTGACTGTTCTTAATCATCTGCTTCTCCTCCAAGTACTTAGAAGTGAATTCCTTGAGGATCTGCTCCATGGTTTTTCCAGGGACTGAGGTGAGGATGACTGGTCTGTAGTTCTCTGGATCCTCCTTTTTCCCTTTTTTAAATATGGGCACTATGTTTGCCCTTTTCCAATCATCTGGGACCTCTCCTGATTGCCATGAGTTTTCAAAGATGATGGCCAGTCACTCTGCAATCACATCAGACAATTCCCTCAGCACCCTCGGGTGCATCCTATCTGGTCTCATGGATTTGTACGCATCCAGCTTTTCTAAATAGACCCTAACCTGCTCTTTCACCACTGAGGGCTGCTCACCTCCTCCCCAAACTGTGCTGCCCGGTACAATAGTCTGAGAGCTGACCTTGCCTGTGAAGGCAGAGGCAAAAAAGGCATTGAGCACTTCAGCCTTTTCTGCATCCTGTCACAAGGCTGCCTCTCCTTATTCAGTAAGGGACCCACACTTTCCCTGATCCTCCTTTTGCTACTGACATACTTGTTACCCTTCATATCCCTTCCTAGCTGTAACTCCAATTGTGCTTTGGCCTTTCTGACTTCATCCCCGCATGCACGAGCAATGCTCTTACATTCCTCCCTAGTTGTTTGTCCAAGTTTCCACTTCTTATAAACTTCCTTTTTTTTATTTAGTTTAATGAAGAGCTCCCTGCTAAGCCAAGCTGGTCTTCTGCTGTACTTGCTAGTCTTCCTGCACATCAGGATAGTTTGTTCCTGCACTCTCAGTAAGACTTCTTTAAAGTACAGTCAGCTCTCCTGGACTCCTCTTCCCCTCAGATTGGCCTTCCAGGGGATCCTGCCCATGAGTTCCCTGGGTTAGTTGAAGTCAGCTTTTCTGAAATCTAGGGTCCTTACTCTGCTGCTCTCCATCCTTCCTTTCCTCAGGATCCTGAACTCAATCACCTGGTGGTCACTGCTGCCCAAGTTGCCATCAGCTACTACATTACCCACCAATTCTTTCCTGTTTGTGAGCAGCAGGTCAAGAAAAGCATGGCCCCTAGTTGGCCGTTCTAGTACTTGCACCAGGAAGTTGTCTCTAATGCTCTCCAAAAACTTGCTGGATTGCCTGTGCACTGCTGTATTGTCCTCCCAGCAGATGTCAGGGTGATTGAAGTCCCCCATGAGAACAGGGCCTGTGATTGGGAAACTTGCACTAGCTGTTTGAAGAACGCCTCATCCACCACTTCCTCCTGGGCTGGTGGTCTATAGCAGACTCCCACCATGACATCACCCTTGTTGCTCTCCCCTCATTTGCCTACACAGCAAATCATTAGCCTTCATTGGTCTGATGGCCTTCCAGAGTGCTTTGCGTTTGTGTCTGCCCTGTGTAATACAAAAGTTCTAGTGTAGCCTAATCTGCAAAATCATGACAGTGCTAAATTCACTTGAGTTAATTTGATGAAGATGAAAAAAGGAAAATGGAAAATTTGAGGTCTACCTGTTCACCCAAAGGGGGCACTAGGAGAATGAGTACATTGGCATCACAGAACCCCCTGGAAGGAATATACTTCCTGAATGGAGAGCATTTCTGTATGTATAAAGGCATTCACATAATAAAGAATGATGTATGATACACTAAGTAGAAGGAAGACTTGGTGGAGAAGCAGACCATGAAACTAAAATGGTTTTTGGAACTAAAACATGCTCCTCCGACAGGCTGTGTTAATAAAAGCCTTTTCCAAGAAGGGGCTCTTTCTCTGATGTTACAAAGATTTTAGATTTTCAAAGTGGAGCAAAGATTCAGTGGAAAAAAAATACTCTTCCACAACGGAGCTGAAAAGGCTTTCAAAACAGCAGTATTTCTTGTCCCCTGTCTTAACAATGGAGTTCTTTAGCTGGCATTTCATTTCCTTTTCATATGTGGCAGCTTCTTTACTTGCTCACTTCTTTGAAGAAATGGATTTTTCCCCTTTTGTTCTCAAGCCTTTCTTTTTCCTTTTGGAAGAGATATTTCAGTCTGCAAGATTTATTTTATTGTATTTTAACTTGAATATGAATCTTCCAAATAGAAATCAGGAGGAACAAATGCCATTTTCTATCATGTACCTTGTATGTATGCGGTTGTTTCTGGTTTTATTAGAGTCCAATTCTATTACTGCTAATGTTGCTTTGTTAGAAATCTGTGGTGGTGCAGACACATTTTCCTGCTGTGGCAGTACAAGCTTCATTCTGGAGCCATTTCACTCTCCCACTGAATCAAGAGGTGTTCTCTGTAGAGAGATACAATCCCTTTGTAACCTGAAGGCTGACCCTCATCCTGTCATGATGGCTGGTGAGAGTGCCAGGGTGACAGGGGTATGATCTTTCGACAAAATGTTCCTTTCCCAAGGGGCTGTGTTTGTAAAGCTGGGATAACCTGATGAAAGTCAAATAACCTGAAGGCTGGGTCCAGCTGCCGTTTGCTGACAGACTCCAAGAACACAGCGGCAACCTGTGTGTGATGGGAGAGGAGGGACTGTTTGCCATTACAGATAAGCAGATCATTTGCTGCCTATTACAAGAATCAAGCAGGTAATTACTTGGACACAAAGCTAAATGCTTTTAGATTAGCCTGTAGCAGTTGTTGGAGGTAGTAGGTGATGTTGTTGCCATTATCATTATTATTACACCAGCACCCAAAGGCTCCCTATGCTAGGCTTGGTTCAGTGCAGAGGCAGACATCACTGTCTGCCTTGAAGTGCTCAGTCTCTCTCCGCTCATCTGGTTATCATCAGTATTTATAAGCATATTGCAAGGAACCATTTGTGCTTCTCCAGTTTATGGAGGCACACTCTGCATGGCACCGCAAGCTACACAGGACAATAAAATTGCAATTAATTGACATTGGTGTTCATTTCAACAATGTTGTGTACCTTGGAGGATCTCAAAGCACTTTGTAAACCAATGGCCTCATGTTGCAGCTCTTATTTATGGAAGCCAGAGAAAAGTCAGCTGAGTGCAGGGCTTGGCGCTACCCTGCTGCCTCCACAGCTTCTCCTTACAGAGGGTTTTCCTCACTAGGCATCAGTTAGTACGTTCCCTCACAGCTTGTACAGAGATGGGTCACGCTAGAAAGCTAGTAAGATAGAAATAACAAGTGGAAAGAAACTCTCATGTGGCTAAATCTGCTATGTGAGAAATGGCTATCCCTTTTCTTATCCCAGCGTAGGAGGTATGGGGGAGAGGTCAGAGTGCTGGGCTGTAGAAGACCTAAGCAGGAACTATACTAGTGCTCAGCCTCCTTAGGATGCAGTGAGGAGAAGCACATTTTGGATTGTGAGATGCTCAAATGCTGGGACAGGTAAGCTTCTGAGCTAGACAAATGTATGCCTGGCAATTCCCCATGACAAGGCTGATTACAGCAGGCTGCTCATTATTTGCCTCAGGCTGTTCCCATTGAATGAGAACCCTTGCCCTCATGCACAGGGCACTGACAGATATGCAGCTCCCCCTTCGCAGGAAGTGCCATGAATTACAGGGTTCTCCCAACCCAACAGATATTCCCTGTTGGGTCTGGGGGCTTGGGGGCTTGAACTCTAGTTTGGAGCAGTTGCATGTCTGCAGCCACTCTCCCCTAGCCCTGCCCACCCTCCTCCCCAGCTCTGTTGCTGTCTTCAGAATCGGAGGGGGAGAAGTGAGGGGAGGGAGTTCTGCCTGGGGTTTGCCCAGCCTGCATTGGAGGGTGGGGCGGGTGGACTGGAGCTCTCCCAAGGCCCAGGCCTGCTCCTGGCATTCACTGACACAAGTTCATGAAGGTACTCTGCTTTGAAGTGCCTTAATCTGAACCTCCATGTAATGAGGGTTCATATTGTTGTGTGGTTGGGCACTTTTAAAGTGTTTTGCAGCTGTGCCCTTCTGTAAGGGCACAGCTGTAGAGTGCTTCAGGGGGCCTACTGCATGACAAAAATCACTTGGGTCAGCGCCCACAGTGCTGTGCTGCTGCTTTATAGGGGCTCATGTTAGTCATGTGGCCAGAGGCTGGAGCTCCCCCCACATGGCCACGGGGGGCACATGGCAGGCTGCTCTGACCTGACTCTAAATTTAGTCCCAGGGTTGCCTGCACATGTAGACACTGGCCTATTCCCACTTACTGTGCAGTACATTTAAGCAAGTGTAAATGCATGTATAGACATGCTCACTGTTACTTATATTCCAATAATACTTGAAGGCAGGACTGAGAACAGGACTGAGAGCGGAGTGCTATCACATAAAGAGATAATTCCTACCCTGGGAGAATGTGGGCAGGACAGAAAGGAGGTGGGAGGGGTGACAAAGAAGGGAAGTGGTCTGTCCCAGATTATCAGCAAACACAGGAATGGAAACCAAGCCATCTGACTCTCAGTTCAAGGTCACTTCACTAGGTCTGCCTACCAGCCCACTTCAGCTGGGATATAAGTGGGGTGACAATTCACTCCATGGCACTTTTTTCCCTTTGTACCAAACCCCACAACCCCAGGGACTGGCACAGGAAGCTGACAAGGGAAAAGTTTCTACTTTTATATAGAAGGACTAGGGCTAGGGCTAGTCCTAGGGCTTTGGATCACAAACTCATAGGCTAAGAAGAAAGGACCATTAGCATTAACATTAACTAAACATTAACATTAAGTTATATATACTTATAGGAACTATGCAACAAGTAATAAGCAGTAACACTGTGGTAAATTCACTCAAGAACAGGTAACAGGTAGCGAGCACTGCCATTGTGGTACACTGAAGAAAACTTAAACCCTCTCACATCTTTGGAGGTGCTGCAAACTAGCCTCTGGTCCCAAGAGTGCTCATTTGCTCAATTGCTGTCTGTGCATGTTTCCACACCTGAGTCCCCCTGCTACAGTCCTCAGTCTCAGCTCTGTCACTCCTCCAGGGTCTCTGGCCATGTGTTTCCCTCTGCCGCTGCTTCCTCCACTCTGCCACTGCTTCCTACTTCCTCTCCCTTTTTTTCGCTGCCCTCAAAGTCTTTGGGGGTTGTAGTCTACACGCAGTCAGCACAGTTCTGCAAGACTGTTCCTCCTGGGGACTCCCAGGAGTTTTAGTCCAAATCCAGCCAGCAGGCTTGCTCCCCTTGCTGTCACACATTCACATTACAGTGCATAACATTCAGTTCACACAGTACATGTTGTCTAGCAGGACTCTGCACTACTGCCTTGGTGGCATCACAGAGCCTAGAGATGATGCCTGCCCTACATTCCCTTCTCTATCTTGCCTGGCTTCAGTGTGTTGGGGTTTTCTGTGCTCATTACAGTACTTGTCTTCAGAGCCTGCCTGAAAGTTAAGACCTCCATAAAATACTGCCCGGGGCCCATACAGCATCAGCATTTTAATATCCCATGTTTTTGTCAGCCCAGGCATCTATTTCCATCAGGTCAATAAGATAAGATGTGGACTAAACCATAAGGCATTATTAACTGTGAGGTAAGGAAGTGGGTAAAGGACAAAGGAGGCTGACAAGTCCATTGTCAAAATGCTGAATCTGGGAATAGGTCAAGCATCAAGGCCCTGCTCTGATGATTTCCAGCCCAGGGGTGACATTTGAATTATTCTGGTTGATTCTTATTAAAAATAAGGGAATGAAGGAAGAAAGGGTCACAGGACCATAACATCTGGATGACAAAGATTTTAACAAGCCCTGTAAATAGTGTAATTAATTTTGCTCATTATGGCCCTGGTTGCAGTCCCCTCCTGGCTCAGGGTAGCACACAAGCCCACCTGATTCTGCCTTGAATTGTCATGGTTTACTGGGATTCCTCCTCTCTCTGGAAAGGTAAATTCTAACTCCTGCCAAATAAGAAATCTTTTTATTGTATAAATTATGACTGGGGCAAGCTCATATTTTTTTCTCCAGGGTGGCATATGGTGATTTTCCACATGGAAGAGTGATATTTCCTTATGGAGAAATTATATGGTGTTCTAATGCACAAACATGCTGTGCAAGGATCCAACACTGTTTTCCTAGACCATCTTAAGGCTGACTTTGCAGGTGACATCCCACTGGGTTGTCTTGAAATGTGCAATAAAATTACATATGTTGCTCAAAGCAGATTATGATGTTGCCTTGAAATAGAATCAGCCCTCAGCCTTGGTCTGCTCCCTGCCTGAGACAGTGCAGGTTCATAGAGAGGTAATCAGATAGGCATGAAAAAGAAATTTGCAGACACTTGTTAGGTCTTGGTGTCTGTGAGGGCCTTACACTGTATGTAGAGCTTGCTCTAGCTCTTGTAGCAGGCTTACCTTGCCTGCAAGGCCTGGGAAAGGGGAGAACCCCCAGTGTGAGACCAGAGAGTCAGAGCCTGCAAGGGCTTGGCTCCCGCACGAGACAGAGAGCCCCGGTGCCCAGTGCAGGGTGCCAGGCCATCGAGGAGAGCCGAAGGCACTGCTGGGGAGAGGCTCTGTCAGATCAGCCATGAGCCTTGACTTCTCCAGAGAGGAAGCGTGAGTTACTGGGGAAGCGGGCCCTGCAGTGGAGGCTGACATGGGTGAGGAGGGTCTGCCGCCTCGACCCTCTATTGCAGGAAGGGGCGTGTCCACATCCCAGGGCCCTAAAGGGGAGGGGCTTCAGGGAAACCCTTTGGGGAGGTGCTGAGTTCACTCCCTATTTTGAGGTTCTCATGTTAAGGGCTATATAGGTAGGGGTATTCTTTAAGGGGGTCTCACCATGTATATTGGTATTGTTATTTGTGAAGGTTTAAAGAAATATTATGGTTAAGTTACTTGGGTTATATAGGTTAATATCCCTATGTGTTAATTGTGTTGTATAGGTTGTAAGTTATTTGGTTCATATTTGGGTATTATATGTGAATTGTGGAATTATATATATAGTATTATATGTTAAGCCTTGTAAATATTCTGTGTTTGTATTTGTTCTTGTAATAAATTGTACCTAGTTAAGTATTTGGTTTCGACCTTGCTGTATAGAGTGTGGAGGAAGCCGCTCTAGTAACTGACCCCTTCCTCAGCACCCTACTTGACCACCAACGTTGTCATCGGAGGACAGGGGACACCCCCCAGGTGTACCTGGGCTACACTCATTAAAGCAAGTGGTCAAATTCATATTGGCTGCAATAGGGGTAAGACCTGATCTACAATGCATGTCTGTTACAGCTGTTTGCTCCACTGTTTGAGTCATGATCTTATCACACCTCTTGTTTCCCTGGAACTTAAACCCAATTTTACTGTGGCTGGATGGAAAACTCCTCTGGGAATCAGTTTGGAGTTACTCATTGGGTGAATCTACATGAGATACTTTACTGCACATTAAGACTAATCTAATGCACAGTAAAGCATCACCCTCTACATGTGTGCAGCAACTACTGAGCATAGATTAGATACAGGTACTAGAAATCAGCACATTAAACTAATGTGTTGAAATACATGTGTAGACACTGACCAGAAGCAAATTGCTCCTGTTTAGCCTAGGCAGCAAGGGGCCACTGGGGGTGGGTAGAGCTGTCCTGGCTCAGTGGGATGCTGTCTTCCAGCCACCTGGGGATCTGGACCTGTCCCGATCTCCATAGGGCAGGGAGATCTGTCCCAGCTGCCAGGCAGCTGCCTGCAGCCAGGACAGCTCTCTCTCACCCCACAGAGATTGGGACCAGATTTTATGTGGATAAAATCTGTCCTGGTCAAGGGGTCAGCACAGGGCTATGGCATAATTTTAAGTGCATGTCATCCTTATCTTAAAGATTTAAAACAGTACTGGTCCTGTGACTTTTATCTACCTGTGGCAGGTGAAGAGACCCCTTTGACCATGTGTGGCAGAGATGACTTCCTAGTTTTATAAGTACAAGTTTCCCTAGTTCACTACCACCATGTGTTTGTGTGCACTGTCTGCTGCCAGTGTGTACCAAAATTGTCTTGTGAAAGTGGTAGAAATGGGTCTGGGGGTCAGTACAGTCAAGGTCTTGGAACATATCCCTATTTGTTACATTGTGAAGTGGGTTCCCTTTATGGAAATTCAAGTTACGCACTATTTTTCAAGAACACATGTACAGCATAAAGCGAGGGAAACCTGTAGTTTGGTTAGTTTCTAAAAGCTGAAACATCCTGTACCATTGGAAACAGGATTGCTAATTGCTATTCCCCAGAGAAGCTATATTTGTGTAGCTGGAGCAGATTGGAGGTGGAGCTTTTGCTTCTGGTCCACCGGAGAGTTGGCATGTGCAGGATTAAGGGAGGAAAGTGCTTTTTTTTCAAAAGGATGATAAATCAAATGTGAAAATAGAACACGGCTCCTTCTTGAGAGCTATTTCTCTGTAGACATGCTGCTTCAGTGATGATGTTTAACCAGGATAAACATCTGCATGTTCAGACTTGAGTTGAGAAGAAAAGCCTTGTCAAGGACATTGGGCTTTGTCTGTACACATCCTAAATGTTAATTTGGAGGGGACATTTTAATTGCACAATTAATAACTGGAGCAGAGGTGCTTCACAGCAGGTAGTCTGTTTGTTTCTGGGTTTTGCTCAAAACCTAAAGCCAATTGTTGGGAACAATTGAATATTTTCTCCCTGGCGCTTCAGACTCTTCACTTCTGAAGTGATCAGTATACGTCACTTCCATAGTGATATTCAAAGGAGCACTTGATGTGCATTAATTAACAATGCCTCCTGATTACCTCTGCTGTATAGATGAAGAAACCAAAGCATAGATGGGCCAGGGAATTGGTCCAGGCTGTGTAGTGCTTAGTAGGACTCTCTGCCTGAAGTAAGTAGAGCAGACTTAGATCAAAGTGTGAATGTGACCGCCTGTGCTTAGAACGGATACAAAGCTGGAAGCATCATTGTAAGCTGTAGAACTGTAGAATCAGCAGTAGAGCTGGGCAGTTTCCTTCACTGGAGCTTCTTAAGAAGAGGCTGGATGAATATTTGACAGTGATGAGTAGGATCAAGGTGTTTGGACAAAGGGTTGGATTAGATCAGTGATTCTCAAACTTTTCTGTACCAGGACCCATTTGTAAACATCAATGGCCAGTCTCAACCCAGTCCCCGTTACTCCTAATCCCACTGACCCCAGGCCCTAGTCCCCAAATGTGTGGGGTAGGGGGTGGGTGTGCAGGGCAGGGGGTGGGTGTGTGGGGCAGGGAGGCCCCAAGAAGCCCCTTGCAGGCTGTAACTCTAATAGCCTACAAGGGAAAATCCATGCTTTCCCATGCTTTTCTCCTTTAAAGGAGAATCCATTTTTAAATTTTGTTGATCCAGTTGCTTGTGACCCTTTCATATATTCTTGCAACCCACTTTTGGGTCATGACCAACAGGTTCAGAAATGCTAGACTGGATGACCTGAGAAGTTTCTTCTCTGTACTGCCCCCTGTTATGCTAATAGTGCTTCTGCTCTCCCTTCCCTTTTCCATACAATAAACCTGTGTAAGGATCCAACACTCTTTTCTTAGACTATCTCCCAAGCTCACTTTGCAGGTCACTCCCACTGGGCTATCTTGAAAAGTGCATTAAAATTAAATATGTTGCTCAAAGCAGATTGTGATGTTGCCTTGAAATAGAATCAGCCCTCAGCCTTGGTCTGCTCCCTGCCTGAGACAGTGCAGGTTCATAGAGAGATACTCAGATAGGCATGAAAATTTTTTTCCAGACACTTGTTAGGTCTTGTGTGTCTGTGAGGGCCTTACATTGTATGTACAGCCTGCTCTAGTTCTCATGAAAGCAAGTGGCCAAATTCATATTGCCTGCAATGGAGGTAAAACCTGATTCACAATGTGTGTTTGTTACAGTTGTTTGGTCCACTATTTGAGCCATGATCTTATCACAACCCTCGAGTGATGAGCTTGGATGGGAGAACTGCCAGGAAAACCTGGAGTGTTGCAGGAAATGATGTCAGTGAATGACCTGTTACATTCTTTCCTGAGAGTCAATAGCTAACCAATATCCTAGAGCAGTGATTTTCAATCCGTGGTCCATGGTCCCCTGGGTGTCCTCAGACTATTTTAAAGGGGTCCACAAAAGATGACTACAATTATTAAAAAATATGTGAATACCCACACTTACAATTTAAAGGGGTCTGCACCTCCATTCAAATGCTTTTAGGGGAACACAAATGAAAAAAGTTTGAAAACCACTGCCTCAGGGTGTGCCTATACAGATAACTTAGGCTTTAAGCTCTTTGGAGTAAGGTATTTGTAAATCGTTAGCAGATCATGTGCCAGTTATTGGTGACCAAGAACATGTAACCTAGTTCCTGGGTTTTGCAGGCACAGTATAAAGTGTTGTTGTGTTAAGTGGCTTCTTCTGTGCAGATTATTATATCAGTTGTTAATAGGGACCATCTTCTGTGTATGTATGTCTGTACACAGTGCTTTGCACTGTAGCACTCAGAGCCCCAGTTGTGACTTCTATACTGCTCTGTGATAGCATCCATCCTGCCGGGTGTCTGGGGTCACTGGAGAGGAAGTGTAGGGGCATGCATATGAGCTATTTTTGTTTAGAAGTTGGTGTAGGGGTCTTGTTGTGGGATCCTACTGAAGCCTGCATGTTTTACCATGTTTCCACAGGATATCATAGTATCATAGTGCTTAGGGTCGGAAGGGACCTAAACAGATCATCAGGTCTGACCCCCTGCCCCGGGCAGGAACAGGTGCTGGATGTGACCCCCACTTCTAAAAAGGCATATACATATGTAGGGAAATTTCATATCTATGGCTCTTGAAGCAAATGTAATTCAAGCTCAAGGGCTTAGAGCAATAATAACCCTTAGATTTTTTTTCCTTCTTTACAGCTTTGGTATTTGTAACATCCAGAAAACAGCCAAGCTGAGGATCGCACCTTAACCAACATGCATTATGTCACTTCACACCATATTACTCTCCCTGCATATTTTTCATAGTAATCGGATTTGACTGTTTCCTTGCAAATTGACAGAGCACAAAGGAGACAGCGGAGCTTGCAGATGGGTGCATAGGCAGTGAGAACTCTTTGAATTAAAAATAGTTCTGCATGTCAAGATGCCCCTGTGATAAATCACCACCCCACAGGAACCTTTGATCTACTCAAATACAAAATGTAATCATTTGCCACCCACACCCTGCACTTTAATTTAACCCATAGGTGTGTGTGTACACGTATACTGGCTTCAGCATATCTATTTATCTGTCTACACATAAGTACCAAACCCAAACATTACAAAAAAGCCCTTGTGTTTTGTATATTTGTGTAGATGAGAGGAAAGATGAAAGGAACCAAGGTAGGAATATTGTGCAAAATGGGCCCAAGCTGTCTGAAAAACATCCCTAAGCCTTTCCTCCTAAGGCACCTGCAAAGTTGAAAATCTCCTTTCACACCTTGTTTACAGATGAATTTTCAAGACAACTAAAAAGGTAAGGACTGGAAAAGCAGGGGGCTGCTAAGTTGGCTTGACATCCCAGCTCTCCAGTCTGAAGGAGGCTGACATTGAGGGGATAGATTTGAACTTTCCTCTGTGGCTATTGTGAAGTGAGTTGGGGAGAAAGGTTCACCCACATCGTATGTGATCCCCAGCAGTACGGGGTATCCTGGCTGACAATCTCGGTAGGAAGCAGAAAGTATAAGGAGACTGAGATACCTTTTTATTCTACAGAGGCAAGATTTCTGTTCCCAGGGGTACAAAATCAGCAGTCAACTCACTTTAAACAGACAAGGCAGTTGTGGTGGCCCCTTCATTAACCAAGTCAGTAATCTGTCAGGCAGATTCCCTTCCCCTGAAAGCTGGAATTCAGCTCTTCCAGGACACATTCATTTTCTCTGAAAGGCTTTGATCAATGTAGATCATTCATGTCTTTTGTTTAGCTCTTCAGATTAATGCCCCCTTTCAGAAAGGCTGACCCTCTCTTTGGGCTGTCTTCTGCCCTCTAATTAAATACATCTCTTTTGTTAGCTGTCTCACTGGAAATTAAAGCTCATTTCCTGCATGTTTAGATAAATCATGCTCAGAAGAGTTGGCACATCTTTAGCTCCTGGATGGGACCCCCCCAAACTCCTTTTTGTCCCATGCCCACTCCAGCATTTCTTATACAGGTACCTAGGGCATTTTGGATGGTCATTTAAATGGAAAGCAAAGAAGAGTTAGAAGTTGTTTGATAGCCAAATATAGCATGTGATACTCTGTCCATTGCTTTCTGGGACAAAGCAAACTATTCTCCATTATTTGGGAGAGGGAAGTGCTGCAACATTTCACACAGGAGATCCTTCCCCAGGAAAAAATTATTGACTTTATTTGCTCTCCTAGAGACACAGGTTTGTTTCACACGCACAGTCCCTTGGGGGCCTGCAGCCTATGATGGGATGTTTCCCTCCAGCAGTCAGTATACAAGGGTGACACAGGCCATCTAAGCACAAAGGTAAATTGACGGAGACAAAGGCCAACTAGATCTAAAAATGATGTCAAGCGAATGCTTGTGAACAGAGTTAAGGGAGAGCTTACATTTGTGCTAGAGTCCGGAATTAAGGCCAAGATACTGCTGGTAATATACTATATATCATCTCAAGTGTTTGAATAAGTCAGGTCTCGGGTGAGGAGGACATTCAAATTACCAGTACATAAGGCTAACCGAAACACTGCAGGTTTCAGGTCACTGTTACGGCTCTGCTGTACATCTTGATGAGAGCCCTCGCTACGTGTTTTGGAGACCTGTGTTCTCGTTCTCTCTTTTTTGTAAGGGGCAGTTTTCTAGATTTCACTCAGAAACAAACACCCTTTGCTTTCCAAGTTTCCAGATCATTTATACCCATTCTCAGTGGCTGATGCAGGGAAATATGCCCTGGACACACAGTTTTGATAAATAACATTTGAAAAAAAAATCCTTGTAGGTTCTCAAAGGAAAGAAAAGCTAAGAAAATAGAAGCATTTTAGTTCTGAAGGACATGAGTTGACTAAATGTGCATAAGACATCCCAAATAATTAAAAGGAGATGAAGTTTTATGCGGCACTTCTATGGGAGGCAAATGGGAATAGCATAGCAGATGATGAGTGATAATGAGAGATGAAGCAGTGTTGTTATAAATCAGACAAATTTAACAAACTGACTTGGCATTATGATGCTGTTTAAGCCAAACCTTAGCTATTAGTTAAATTCTCCAAACTCCTTTTAAAAGCTGGACATTTCATGCAGCACTCCTACTCATAACAGGTTACCTGCAGCTGAACTCTGATTAATTCTTGTTCCTATTCACTTTTCCCACTCTCCTATGATTTCCTTCTTCCATTTTCCAGCACAATAACCTCCATCCTTGCCCACCCATTCTTCTTCCTACTCTGATTTCACTTAAGATTAAGGAAGCCTTGGCCTAAAGACATTTTGCCTTATAGCAGATGGTTGGATGGTTAGAATGGAGCATTTGGCAAAGCCCCTACACAGAACTGCAATTCTCCATATGATGCACCATTCGTTGGCCACTGAAGTGACAGTTCTTATATTAATGTATTTCCCTAGTGAATAAAATTGTTCTGTCCAGTTACAGAGAGGACTGGTTGTCCTGGTTCTGCTGGACTGGAACTTAAGAGTTCTGGGTTCAGTCTCCGGCTTTATTGCAATTCTGTGACAAAGGAAAATGTCCTCTCCATGCTCAGTTCTACAACAGAAATATTAAAATGGTCTCTCTCCCACTCTGTCTTGCACAGTGCCTAGCACATAGAGGCCTGTCTGCACTTTTGTCAAGACACTATTTATACTGCACTGACCTGTGTGGCTTCAGACCACCTTCAAAACTTTAAAAGAAACGTGGGGTATTCACAGTTTCTTTCATGGCATTCATGGATGGAGGAAATATTCTCTCCTTTTCTGTGGTGCGAAAGCAGTAAGCAATGATATCACTTACAAGTAATTGGAGGGATCTCTAAAAGTGCAGCTGCTGTTCCATTATAGTGTGAGCTCATCTTGCTGTGCGGTGAGTGGTAACTGGCAGGTTTGTAAATTACTTTGGAATTGTCACAAGAGGTGAAAATTAATTATTGCTCATTGTAAAGCGAAGTTAGCAGAGAGATGCCAGGCACAGTGTGTTGACAGGTCAGTGTCAGCTCATTATCTCTGGCAAATTTGTTGAGCGATGGGTTTTTAAAAGGTCTGCTCAGTTCGGCCAAGTTTTGCACTTGGAGAATGGCATTTTAAGTGTCTCTGCCTTGGAGAAAGGAGGCACAGACTTAAACTGTCACACTTAGGGAGGACTCCTCTTTTGGATGTCACCAAGAGTTTGGATTTGTAACTTTGATGGGCCTTTGTTGAGCACATTTCCACATGGCTCCAAGATGGAGAAAGAACTGATTTATTGACCTGTAGGTGAGATGCAGCACGGCAAGACCAGCTGCAGTGCAAACAAGAACAAGACTTCCTGCCAATTACAGTTCCAGCCATGGTCCGAGCACATTTCCATTGATGTTCTTTGACCAATCCTGCCTTGTGTGGGTCCTGGGTGTAAAGGCTCCAGTCTGGGATTCTGCATAGACTCAGGGCTCACAAGATTAGGGAACTGGTACACTGGGATGTCATTGGCAAAGCAAAATAGGCATGAGGAAGTTTTTCCTGGACACATACAAAACAGGCAGGGAACAAATGTGAAGCTGAAGAAAATGCAGATTAAACAAGAATGCCAGACATTGCCTACATGCTTCCCAGTGGAGATTGTCACTATACTTGGAAGAAGCAGGAGGCAAAAGGGGAGGGAGAAAGTGAAATGTGGTGACAGAGGGGTGGAAAGGAGAGAATAATAATGAAAATACAAAAAGGAAATGAAATAAATACAAGGAAAAAGTCAGACTGCATCTCAAAAGACTTCAGGGTTCAGTGAGTAGATGGGACAAAAGGAAAATTAAAACAGCCTGCTTCCTGAATAATACAAAGATTGGAGTGCAGGTGATAAGAACATGAAGGAAGGTGGGGGAAAAATAGAATGGAGAAATTACTGAAGGGAGTAAACTGCAGGCAATGTGCTATTTTGCTATGCTAATAAAGAGATGAAAGCAAATGGAATAAGAGCAGAGACTGGCAGAAGCCTTATTTTTTGTTGGAAAGAATAAGAGGATAAACGTTTTTAACATTTATGAAGTAGCAAAATAAAGCAAAGAAAGACTTAGAACATCAAGCTCATAGATGAGAAAATTAAAGTACATAAAATATTTATTCATTTGTGCTTAGTGGCTGTCAGCCATGCGTGCACTGTAGAAATGGTATGTTTCTGGGCATAGTTATAGTCTTTCTCCTTTTTCTCCTCTCTCCCAGAGATGAACAGGAACAATTTGGTAAATAGAAGTTGAATGTGTAGTTCATTTTCTACATTCCATTAATGTTTCATTTCTTAATACCCTCAAAACAAAATGGGAACTTGCTGTACAACATTATTCTCTGTTAATAATAAAAAAAAATGTGGTTCCAGGCTAATAATCAAGATTATAAGCAGGCATCTGTATAAAAATGTGAGTTTAGTGCTGGGGAAAGGTGCCAGATTGACAGAAGCCCTGTACTGATTTGCAGAAAAGGTACAACCTGGACAGTGGCAACACAAGGTTTCCTCAAGTCCACTCTGCGTCTTTGTCTCAGTTCTAGGAGGGCTAACTCTCAGGGATGAATTTCATCTTTGTGTTGATTGAACACTTCCCCTTTTTGTGCTACTTGCTGCAATAGCAAATGGCATCACCGGCTGCCAGAGTGGTTTTGCTAGCACAGGGTTCCTTCCTGCAGGAAAATTCACCGAAACGCCTCACAATTCATTTTACAACATACAGAAAGTTGAACAGCCAAGAGCTGATAAAGTCCAGGGCTGGAGTCATCACTGTGAGGGGGTGACTGGTGGAATGGGGGCTTTCAGTGACAATGTGATGGGCAATGCTGGGTCAATGACCATGTTAGATATAAACAGAGTTTTTAAATACTTGCTTGCTTTTCTTGAACTATTCTCCCACTTCCCAGGTGAGGGTTGGTCATGTGAAACAACAGCTTAATGCAGTGTCATAAGTAGGGTCTCATTGCAAAGGGAACTTTCAAGTACTTTTTAGCAAAATGCCAGAAATATTTAGAACTGTTTTTTTTAATTTTAGCATGGGGGATGATAGTATGGTTTCAGTTCAGTCTGTAGCTACATAACCACTTACCAGAATTTGTCCACAGACAATATTTCTTCGTACTCTCCTGAGTTAGAGGCCAGCCAATGCCCCGAGTCACCACCATTTTTTCTTTCTGACAGGTTTGGGGAAAGAAATACAGCCACCAGGAGTGAACAAGAGTGAGCCCTTTAATGGAGAGAAAGACCACCCTGAAAAATGGATTAACAGCTCCAGAAACAGAGCAATGCCCCTTTATGAGTGTGCACGAAGGGCTAGACTTGTGGCTTTAATTCTGAATGGGCCAAATTCAAATTGTTGTAGTAAAAATATCCAGCTGTGTAGTCACAAGAAAAAATATCTGCCACATTATCAGGCTGCTTCCAGCTTTTGAGTGAACAGCTAAGCGGGTGAGTGTTTCAAATGAACCAACAAGTGAGGGTCTGTATCAGTCAACAGAGGAAAGGCAAATCTGTAGGAGATAAGTTGGACGCGCTGGCTGAGATCCATCCCTCCCAGGCTAGGCATCAGCAGAGCGTTGGCACATGTAGCTGCTGTGTGTGCAGAATATAGGATTTGTAATACAGACTATAGGATTTGTGACACCAAAAAGATGCACCCTTATTCAGCTTCCCTTGAGGGCTGTGGTCAGTCTAGATGGAATTCAGAGCCAAGAGGAGCAGAGCTGCTTCCAAGGCCTAGCTGCCACTATGGAAACAATTTGCTGATCAACAGATCTCCCCACCTACTAAATGAAAAGAAGCCTGTGAATGGGATTTCACTTGTCATCAGCTTATCCTCATCAGATGCTCAACTGGGTTTTGTCCTAGGCAATGGGCATGTTGCTAGCCTCTAGCCCATTACTAATTTTAATTTTCTTGATAGGGAATTCCACTCACTCCAGTGCTCCAGTTCATATCACTTGGTATCTATCGAATGTGCTTATTATCCTGTGAGGGGAGTGTAGAGTTTACTAGCTACTATTTGCAAACTGCTGTTCTTTTGCAATTTGCTTCTATTTTTCCCTGTTGTCTTAGAAGCAAATATTTTTCCCCTTGTCATTGAACCAGATTACTTGCTTGCTTTTCTTTTCTCTAACTTGTACTGAATATGCAGCCCATGATAAATGGGGAGGAACACTATTGCTAATGAACCAAACACCATCTCTTTCACCTTATCCTGCCTTAATAAATGAATACCAAGCCAGAAATTATTCATTCTAAAACTGCAGGTCTTTCAGCACCAGCAAATCTAGGAGGTTTCTAAAGCGCCAGAGGGTCACCCAGAACTGTTGTAGTCTTCAGCGTTGCAGATTGACAGACCTATTGAGCAACCAGAGCCCTCTATACCTATGAAATTCGGCTATTTGGTGTTTGTGGCCCACTTGTTTCTCTGCTTGCCTCCTATTTGAAGAGCGAAGCTGAACAGCACAAGGAATTTTGCCACCTAACTGGGTCCTAAGTCTGGGGGAAAATTTTTGTTAGCTTTGCCAAAAGGATTTCCATATCCAGTTTCTACATGGGAAGCCTAATCTACACCAGGGGTAGACTATGCCAGAGTGCCAGTGTGGCACATAAAGGCATTTTGCTTGGCACATGCACCTCAGGGAAGATGGCAAGGAAGGGGCTGGGGCTGCGTCGCCACAACTAGGATTAGGCCCCTTGCAGTTCTCCCACCGTCCGCTCCTGGCATGCCAATATTTTACAAGTTGAGGTTGTGGGTGTTTTTTGCACTTTGCCCAAAAACATTGTTCACCCCAGTCTACATTATCTAACTAGATCTCAGGCGTGGCGGGAAAGGCATGAAAGAAGCAGTTCTTATTTTCCTTCTAATCACTTGTTATATAACACGAAGATAACATCCATTTCATTAAAATGCTTAATTATGTTATTTACAGGAGACATTAGTGGAAAGCATGGCTTTGGGAAAAGATACACCCCTTCCTCCCTGTCCCTTAATGTTACAAGCTGGAGCAACCCTATGGACCTGCTGATCTGTTACAGTTGAGAAGCTGCCTCTCAATCTTCAGTCCAGAGGTTTCTTTCTTTAACAAAAAACTGAAGTCTGACCTAGTATGAGGGGAACAAGGAGCAACTGATAACCATAACAAGGCATTTTCTACTTACCCACCTGCTGCTGCTTTCCTCTATATTGGGAAAGGGGTGAGCAATATAACACAGGATCAGAATTCTCTCCAGAAGGAAGGAAAATACAAATGACATTTTTTTTCAGGATCACCAGTGAGAAATCACTCTAAACAGCCTATAATGACATATTATGGAGCACAAATGTCAACTCCCACATCAGTCAGATTACTGTATTTCAGAGCTGCAGGCACTGCATTGTGTGGTATGCATTCTAATTGTAGCACGATTTAAAGCCCTCGGTCCATGGAGAACTTTTGTTCAGTCACTCTGCAGAAAAGCATTTTTGATACCTGGCCGATACCAGAACTCTAAGGAAAACTAGAAGGATAACACTTGTGGATGTAAAGAGTTTAATTAAAGTCAGTATAGATTAACTGTAAAGGGAAAATAGGTTATTATGCAGGAACATATTTTAAAACTTTTTAATAGGTTTTTCTAATTCTATTCAAAGTATTTATAGGCAAAATCTATGAGGGAAGGATGGAAATGAAGACCTGAAGGAAAACCAAATACCAGAACCCAAATCACTGTTTGAGAGAGAATGGTAAGCTTGACGTTCAAAAAGCCATGGCAAAATGTATGTCCTCTGATTGTAGTTGGAACTATACCAGGGCAGAACCTTGCCCAACAAATGAAATAAAGAAATTATAAATACTAAAATAGAGCAGCCTGATCCAAAATTCATTGAGGTCAATGGGTGTCCTTCCACTGACTTTAAATTGTCAGGTCCTACTGATGCATGGGAGTCTAATTGTCAGATGGACAGATTCCCCATCGATAGGCTGGAAAACACTATAAGAGAAGGACTACAAAAAATAACATCCTCATTTTCAGAACCGAATACTTAAATTGCATGGGTACATGGGCCATCTGGGGACCCAAATGCCTCTTTGCCCAGATTCACACTGTCAACATAGGTCACCAGTTTTGCAAATGTATTTGCTGGCAATTATGTTATTTCCAAGTGTTTGAGACCAGCAGCACAAGCTATCAGGCCCACCCAGACACACAGCTGACCCAATGATAGATGTCTGCAGGGGAAAATCCAAGCCTAAACATGTCTTTGAAGGTCATCAGTGGAGGCTTGTAAATCTGACAGCCTTCAGTCATGCATTCTGCTTAGAAGAAAGGAGATACTGTGATGGTCCAACCTGGATGTTCCACCTGGAAGGTATATGGTAAAGACCAAGAGTAATCCATACACAGCTGCTTTCTGGCCTGAGCTGCTACTACTGCATCAAATAGATGCCACACACACCATGGAGTTGCAACATGTTTGAGGTATATGTGGTTAACATCACTGGCTTCCATTTTATGTCCTCTTTACCTATCAAGCGTATTAAAACAATCAGGCTTACAAGTTTATGTTAATGACCAGGGATGAGCTTGTTCACCCCTATGGAGGGCCTGATTCTCAGGGAGAGCAAAATGTGAGCAGCTCTAGTCTACTTACAGGAGTGTAGCATCTTGCCCAGAGGTTACTTGAGCCCTACCTGGATGTGGCAAACTCAGTTTCCTCTGTCAGCCAACCTCTATGCTTAGCATATCATTTCCTTTAGCTGCATCAATAGCTTCTGTGTCTCCCTTCAAAAACATTACTTCTGAGAATTCGCCACAAAATACCTCTGTCACTTGTTCTCCAGGGATGCTGAGACTTTCAAGAGAGTGGAGAGGAATAAATGATCTTTTTTCTTTAATAAATATCATTTGTAACATTTCCTACCTAAGAACCTGACACCTTGTTTGAATACTGTGATGCACTGGGAATCAGAGAAGCATAGCCTTGGGAGATGTTAGATAGAATCTTTCTCTTGTGATTATTGATAACACATGCTTAGGACATGTAGATTGAAATCCACATAGAGCCAGAGGCCTGGGAAATGTTTCTTTCCCATGTACTCCAGGGCAAATGAGATTAAAGGACTGTTGACAATATATACAAATGCTTAAAGAGGTATGAAATGTTCAGGGCTCCTGGTATACAGTCTTATTGCTTGGCATGTGTAATAGAAGGTAACAGGTTGTAGCCGTGTTGGTCTAAGGACATAGGCAGGCAGGGTTCTTTAGGTAAATCTGATATCTTTTATTAGACCAACTCAAATATGTAGTTGGAAAAATACTTCTTTGCAAGCTTTCAGGTATAAATACCCTTCATCAGGCTGAGGAAGCATCTGTAGTTGGTGTGTGCTTTTCCTGGGTGGAATGAATAGTAAAGAAGCCAGAGGCTGGTATGCATGCAAGAAAGACAGTCAGTGAAGATATAAATTGAGGAGTCAATTTACAAATTGAGGGAACACTAATGTTCCCTCTAGGCCAGTGTCCTGGGTCTGACAGTGGCCATTGGCATCAGGAGGTGGTTATAGATGTGCTCTGAGAGGCAGGGGGAAAGGGATGGGGAAAGGGGCCCCTTAAATTAGTGCAGCTCTGAGAGCCATGCTAATTAAAAGTGCCTGGAGTTTCACGTGTATCATCATCCCCGTGCTGAAAAATGGTGGTGGGGCGCTTTGAACTAAAGCTCATCAAATGAACTTTAGTGTAAAGTGCCACGCTGATACACATGACACTGGAGTCTGCTGGAGCGTGGTAATTACTCAATTAATTATTGCTGTAATTATGTGTGTTGGAGCAGCCTCCCTGCATGTGTATAGGAGCCTCACGGTGAGGTGCAAGTATCATCCGAAGGGGACTGTGATATAGATTCATAGATTGTAAGGCTGGAAGGGACCTCGGAAGATCATCGCGTCCAGCCCCCTGCACTAGACAGGAAAGATAACTGGGGGTCAGGTGACCCCAGCAAGGTGACTGTCCAGTCTCCTCTTGAAGATTTCCAGGGTAGGTGATTGCACCACCTCTGGAGGGTGGTTATTGCACAGTCTGGACACCCTGACCGTGAAGAAGTTTTTCATAGAAGTGGCTCACAGGTGAAGTTTCATCTTGTTCTTTTGGTTAAAGGCTGCCTGGAGCCCCGAAGCTTGTTTCTAATGAGAGGACATGTCATAGACAGCACATCCCATTTGCAGAGAGTAAACAGAGGCAGCAAACAACAGGACACAAGAGCAAAGAAGTAGGGGTGGCCATGCAAGGGGGACAAATGCCTGGGGGTTCAGGCACTTGAAGATATCCTTTACAATCACTGGCTGGAGCGAAAGTGTGCTGTGCCATTCCCTCTGCCTGCCCTCCTGCTCAGGAGCCAATTGACTGAAGAGAAAGTCTCTGTAATGTTTTTATCCCCTTGTGGCCTCTTTGACTCCCCTGTGGCCTAGAAAGGAAGGCAGAGTAGCAAGCTTTTCTGTGCATTTTCTCTTCCCTCTAGGCATTTCCTGTCTCGGCCGGGTGCCTGGAAGTTTAAATGCCACCTACAAATGGGCCCTAACATGTAGGAGAAACCAAACAACAACTGTGTACAAGAATGAATGCATGCCAGAAATCTATCAAAGACAAAAATACGCAATTACCTGTGGGTGCACACTTCTCACAAGACAACCACTCCATCTCCAGTCTCTCAGTTCTAATCCTCAAAGGGAATTTACAAAACACCTTTTGTAGACAAGCCTACAAACTTCACTTCATCAATCTACTGGATACAAAAAATCATGGACTAAATATAGACAGTGTGAAGTGGCTAATATTCACTTCAGATTCAGATTTGGCCAATTTGGGGCACAATCTGCTGATTTGTGTCACTGTCCTGAATTGATTCAGCCAAATCTGATTTGGAGATTCAGCCACTGCTGATTTGGCCAAATTTCTGAATCAAACAGGCCCCATCCCCTGCTCACTCTCCCAACCCCATCAATGGCTGCCCCAGCCCAGCACCAGTGTCCCAGCTCTTTAAAAAAAAAAAAAAGCAAAAAGCCCCGCACTCACTAGTTCCTGATGGGGGTGGGGGGAGGAGAGGGGGCAATCCCCATTTCCCCCCACTGCCCCGCACTGCATGGGGGACTCTGCCATGAACCACCTGGAAGCTCTGACTAGCTGCTGCAGCATCTGGTGAGTCAGGGCTTTTTTTTTTTTTAAAGAACCAGGAGCTGGGGCAGGCGAGGCAACTATCAATGGGGCTGGAAGAGCAGGCAGGGGATGTGGGCTCATGGCAGACTGGGGACTGCCTGAATCTCTGAAGCTCTCTATATCTTTTCTGAATTGATTCGGAGAGCTTTGAATAGATTCGGACCTTTTTATTGGTCTCCCGATTCGATTCAGATTCGGAGATTCAGCTGTCGAATCAGGCCAAATCTCCTCCGAATTGAATCAGCAGCCAAAGCTTCGCACAGCCCTAATTTATGGCACATTATAACCTGCCTGCCATCTAATAACCCCAGGTAACCTGGGTTTTTAACCTGCATTTTACCAGCTATATTTTATCTCCTTCTCCCCTTCCTCCGCACCAACTGCCTTCTCACACCTATTGTCTCCCATTTCCTCTGATCTTCACTGCCACATTTGTATTTTCACAGACCTGCATTTTGCATTTTGGCTTCTATTCCACCCAGGAAAGCACTCAAACACCAATATACTTTCCTTTTGTCTGAAAAAGGGTATTTGTGCCCAAAAGCTTGCAAAGAACAATTTTTCCAACTATTTAGTTGGTCTAATGAAAGATATCACATCTACCCAAAGAACCTACAAATGTGATGTTTGTGCTGGAAGGTCAGGGACAGGATGGGAGGGGCACATCTGCCTCTCTACTACATTAGTTTTCCCCTCTCTCTGTCTTTTGGCATCTGGAAAAGCCTCAGTGCATTGCCACCCTGCTGAGCACAGCTCTCAGTGGTGCTTGGGCTTGCCTTTGTCTATGTACACCACTCTGTCCCCTCACATTCCCATCAGAATCTGTCATTTTCCACACCCAATGTGCAGCACATCAGCTGTTTCCAGTCCCTTCTACTTTCTTCAATCACTGCCTAATTTGATCCTCTTCTCTGTTAATACAACTTCCACCCTGTGTTTGGCTCACTTGTAACAGGTGCTCCTGAATTAATTTAATCAATGGCAAAAGAGCTGCCATTTGTTTGATGAAGCAGAGGTCTAATTTTGTACATGGTGGGAGTGTGTGTAGGCCAAAGAAGAAAGCCATATGCCACTAACTAGGGTGCTAGTCACATGGTGTCCCTGTTCCTTTTAAATACACGAATTTCCCTGTGTTGATTATTTATAGCACAGAAATGCCCAGAGGGATTAAGTCCCGTTACAACCCCATTGTGCTAAACATACACATAGTAACAGTCCCTGCTATGAAGGTCATTTGTTCTAAGTAGGCAAGAGAGAAAGACGGCAGAAGAGAAGGATAATTTCACAATGGAAAAATTGAAGCAAGGATGAAGTGGCTCAGCTCAGGTTAGATAGAGAGTTTATGGCAGAGCTGGGCGCTGAACCCAGATCTCCTGAGTCCCAATTCCATCTTTCCTCTGTGGAATTAGAGTCATGTTGAGATGCCCTGTGCTATACACAGTCTTTGAATACTGGGACATTGTTCTTGGCCCTTGGCTTTGGCCTTTGGCTTCATACGTCATTGCACCAATCAGTATATCTGACCGAGGAGTACACTCTCTGATAGAGCTTATTGCTCAATTAGGCTGCTCTCTTTTTTGATAAGCATGAGTCCTTGAGTGTTTGTTCTGTCTTTAATCAAATTGGTAGAGCCTCAGGCTTTTTATGGGAAAGAAAAGAGACATTCTATCCATAACAGGGGGGCAAATGTGCCTGACAATTGAAGCGAATCCTGATAATTAAGTTGTCCATTTTGGCTGTGTTTTGTACACGTTTCTTAAAAATTCTCTTAACAAAGTCATTAAATGCAAGGAATATTTTCCAAGAATTATGAGAAGGCTGATAAATAGCAGCAGGAACTTCCACTTGCAGGGGATAATAGCCAATAAACATGTCTCCAAATTTCTAAATCAGAGGGCGCATAGAGGAGGAGGAAGAGAGAGTGTTATTTGTTAGGATCTTGGACTAGACTCTTCTTTTTTAATGAAAAAGGAACATGGGCTTACAGGAAATACAAAAAAATAGTATTAAAATAGTTCAGATTTATATATTTTTCTGCTTACAAAATGGTTTTCAAAGTACTGGTCTCTGAACTTGCAATTGTAATTAAATTATTAGCACTCATACCAGTGTGACATAAGAGCCTCATTTTGTGACTACCATTAGATAACAAGTACCACACGCACCAGGTACAGACCTTATAGATGCAGTTATTGAGGCTGCATTTCTGAATATTTACCTTTGTCTCTGAAGGCAACTTTCCCTAGGTAGCCTGGGAGCAGTGATACAAACCTGCAAACCTGTTTCCATTCTAGGAAACTTTTCTTTTTCTAACCATTTTGCTTTCTGATGCAGCAATTACTCAATAGATTCATTGTCATCATCCACTGAATCATTAAATAGTGTGTTTAACCAGGATTCCTTATCTTGGGTTTTTGCTAATTCAGTTTCTTTCTCCTCTCTGCTATAATCTGCTCTTGCTGCTTCCAATGTTCGCAATTTTATATTGAACTTCAGAGGCAGAAGGTTCAAGTTTGATTTTCTCACAAGAGGAGGGAAAATCCCTGATGGAATTCATCCTTTAAAAGTCAGGTCTAGAACAAGGAAAAGTGTTTTTTATCCAAGGTTTCTACAAACCTTGCATTTGTTAAAAAGCTTTAGACAATATCATGCCATTTCCATTTGCTTCTGCATTTCCAGTATATCAGATATTTAATGGAAATGGAGCCTCTGTGCTCAGTAGCACGAACCCTTCTTCTCCCAGTGTCTGACCAAAGCAAATGAGTTCAGGAAATAGGTGCATCTTCAAGACTGACTGCCTGGCATCTCTCAGCAGTAATGTAAAGCACAGGCAGACTGGCTGTGTGGCAAAAGTATGGGCCTGGGACTCCAGAAGTCTGGTTCAATACCTTGCTCTGCAATAAAACACAGGGAAAAACACCTTATCTCTCTGGGCTTCAGGTCTTTTTCTGTACACCATTTCTCCTTTCTCTCACCGTTGGGCTGTCTTTCCTATTTATATCATAAGAACTTTAGGGAAGAGGTTGTTACTCTGGATGTGTACAGTACCTGCATAGTGGTGCACATTGCTGCTATTGTAACACAAATAAGGCAAGTAAATTAGCAACATATCTGAAAACACAGTCATCTTAATGAACCCCTGTGAGTTTTCTCAGGTTCCCTGATAAGTGGCCTCTGCATGGAAGAAACATGAGCATTTTAGTAATCATATATACTTCCTACATAGTGCAGAGGGAGACAGAGAAATGAACTACGGAGGTGATGGACATAAGGAATAAATGAGCTGGGAAGAACACAGTATATAGATTAAACAAAGGGAAACACAGCTCGAAAGCACAGATTACTCTTCTTTAAACCTAATGGAATCAGGGCCTTTGTTTATACATATAAAACACTAGCCTTAATCATAGGAAAGCAGAAGTTTGCACAGACACAGGTTTGGCTGATGGGTGTCTAATTCTGATTAATGGATGACTAGATTCTGAGGTGTGAAAGACAGACAATGGGTGAATGGGATAGAAATAAAAGTGAAAGGTTCTAACTTGAGATTAAAGATATAAATCTTTTCCTGTTACCTTGCTCTCCTTGAGGTGACAAATGAGTGCATTCCCAGGGGATCTGGCCAGCAGATCAGGGAAGGAAGTGAAGAATATTGTATCCAGCAGAAACGGAAAGGGAAGGGGGATCAGAGGGTAATTATTCACATTCAAGTCTGTTCAGTGGATGAGGGTGACACTGCTCCTCTTGTAGGCAGTGCCCTGTAGGTCTCCTACTGACTAGAAATGATCAGGACCCTAGCATTATGTTTTATGCCCGAGCAGCCTTGCTAAGAGTCCAGTCAGTTCTGTGCAAGAGGGCACATTGGTGCCTGCTGAACTCTTGGATCTCTGTGAGACTCAGGTCAGATGCTTAACTTGTGACATGTGCCATGTCCACTTAACTTGTGACATGTGCCATGACCAGTGCAGGTATATCACGTTTAGTCTGTTTGGAGAAGTCTCCTTGTCATGGATGAGAGCAACTTTGACCTCTGATATGAAGGGGAGATGAAGGGTGTTTGTGGAGACTTCTGGCTCTGGACTCAGCAGCTCTTGGCTCTGGGCATCAGACACCTTGATCAGCAAAGGATTCAAAACACCATTGCATCCCTGACTGCAGGATCATGTCATCTGGGTGTCTCTGTTACAAAAGCTTTTCACTAGATTGAGGGCACAGATGTCCTCCCTTCAGAGTCTCGGTATTCTGTCTCCTGTGAGATCTACAGAGCATCTCCCACTTGATGTTTGCCCTATCACCTATACTCTTGGAAACCTGTTTAAGCAGCTGAAGGGAAACCAGTGTCCTCTGCACTGCTAGAAAGCTCTCATACATCCTGTTCCCTGAAGGAAGACTTGCTGTGAATGATATTCCTGTGCAGCAAATCTTCTGGGCTCATGCTGAGTCATTACCCAGAGACAGGAGAGGTCAGCAGGGTACCTTGATGGACTCGCTGAGCCCTCACAATTCAGCAGGAAGAAAGATGAATCTGCTGCTCTCCTCTTTCCTGCTCTGTAGGGTAATAGGTCTGGGAAGCTGGGAGGATGATGGGTAAGGGCTGAGTCATGTGGACAACGGACCAGTGTTAATAGTGATGTCTTGCTACTTTGGCTGAAAAACCATGGACTGAATTGGGGCCACATGAGCTTGAGTGGAAAGTTGGTCAAAACACTACAGATGAGCATGAAAGAAGAGAAGGAAAGCTGATAATAGATGCAAATAAAGTTGAAATATTTAATACCTTTGAAACAAGGCACACCTTATGCCCCTACATGAGTTTCTGGGGTCAAAACCACTGGCTACATTAAGAGATGACTGCTGTACAATGGGTCATTCACTCTGGGAAAGATAACAGGCCTGGCAACCCTTTTAGCTGGAGGAAGCGGCTCCTTTCTCCCAGACGTTCCATTCATGCAAGTGACTTTCCACTTGTCCTGTGGGGAAATAACTAGTTTCTACAAATGCCTGTACTCTCTAAACTTTTCCCTGCTATGTTCTACATAGGCAAGGCAGCTGCTGTTTCTGGTGGCTCATCGCTTACTGTCCGTCCCCCACACCCAGGAGCAGGTTCAGCTCATTAAGCAACTTGCAGTCATGACTGACCATAGCCAACAGATCTTCATTTCAGCTTCCAGCCAGCATGCACAAGGATCCTGCCTCCCCCCCCCCCCCCCCCCAACTAAATTGCTAGCTCTTAGGGCCCAATTTCCCCTTTCCACTGGAATTGCTGTTATTTTGAAGCACTGCTGCTTTTAGATGTCCAGTCATTCAGATAACTGCTTCCACCTTAGATACTTTCTTCCGCTCAGTTCTTTTCTTCTCCATGCTTGTTTGCTGCTAGGCCTATTTTTGGTGGGTGTGTGGGCACCTAATTGAAGGTCTAATTATTACCATTTTCCTTCATCCATATTTTAAAAGAAGGAAAACTGCAGCCTCCTTCTCTCATTGAGATTTAACTCCCCAGGAAGTTAAGTTCATTTTCAAGTAAACTGCTTTCAGAGTTTTCTCCATTTTTTTCTCCCGCAGAGCAAGATGGCACAGTACTTCCTTATTGCAAACTCCTATTGTTTAGAAGTCGTGATCTAGGCTACAAACAGAGGGCAAAATATCCTGAGATTGGCTTAAAATAATGAAATTTAAAAAATAGGACATTTTGGGTTCCTTACTTTTGCCTTCAGCATTTGGACTGTTGCATTCCCATTTCTGGCTTTTATTTTTAGGGCCAGCAACTTACTTCAGAACAATACCGAACCCAAAGATGAAAGTGGTTCTCATGAAATAACAGGACTCCAGGATCTCAGGCCTTAGAGAAAAACATCAAATATCAGGTGACTTGCAATAAAATAATGCAACAACACTGCCCTTCCTCTGCAGAACAGGTGCAGGGTGGGCACTAACAGGATAATGTGTTTCCCATGGCCCACTCATTACATCATATCATTGGGCCAACCTCTAGGTGAACTTTGCCCACATTGATTGGAGATTATCTAAAAGGGGGACAGTTAGTGCTGATAAAAATGGGAGAAGCACAAGGCATAAAGAAGAATAGGAAAGGAAGCATGGGTGGAAATTGCACCATTTTTGCCTGCAAATTTTGGTCTCCAAGGAGCCTTTCACCAGCATTAAAAATAAACCTCTCTAACACTAATGAGGGCATAAAGCTGAAAAGAAGTTTCATGAAGCACTAGAGAGAGCTTGCAGAAGGAAACAAGTATGTCTCCTTTTTTTTCATTTCAAAAGAGGTCAATTGACTTTCTGTCACCTTGGGACCCATAACAAAATCAACAATACTTCATCCATAATCTGATTTTTCTATTCACTGAGGTTAGAAAGTGTTAGTGTCACTGAAATTTTACAGAGTTCCATGTGATAACAGGGGAATATCAAATGTAAAGATTATGTGAAATATCAGTGGCAAAATATTATACCTAGGAATGATTTAGAAGAACAGTAATGTTTTAGGTGTGCTATAAGACATTTCCTAAATTAGATAATAAAGTGTCTCATTCTTCAAATAATTACTCACAACCTGAATCACTATGTTCTACTCATAGATTATCGCCCACCAAATTGAATATCCCATTACTGAAGAATGACCCGAAAACATTCCTTCTAAGTCAGGCACCTTTATTCTTCAGGGCATAATCTTGTGTGTCAAAAACCTTGGCTGATTGCAAAAGGAGAGAACTGACTGATGCTGTAAATTTTAGACAGATCAATAATAGAATCTGTGAGGACCTTGGATATTTTCGTGTTTAATTCACTGAATAAAATGAAACAGGTAAATCACTCAGAGAAGATATGGCCTGATGTTAATAGGCACATTTGTAGCGCTATCTAAAAATGAATCCTGCAATTACTAACTCATAAGATCATTTGTGTCACAGTCACTACAGCATTCCGAATATGAAAAAATCCCACTCCCTCTTGTGATCTGAGTACAACGTGTACATTTCAGTAGTTAGAGGTATTGGAGTTTCAATTAAAGCCAAGTTAGAAACAGGATGGAATTAAAATAGAGACCCTGTCAGTTGTCATTATTTACCAAATCTGCTACTGTGCATCTAGCTAGATGCCCAGGCCATGGGGAGGCATATGAAAAAGATGCACCAGGCCCCAACAGGGTCATTTCATAATAAATCAAGGTCATTACATAAAACATTACAGACTGTCAAATACATGCCTATATTCTGCATTTGGGCAAGCAAACAAGCACTTAGCTGTCCAAGTAGGTGGCTAAATGCTGATCTGGATGCCTGCTTTGGCCAGCCTGTTTGAAATCTGAGCTCCCAGTCTGAAAACTATTGTTTGCACATTAAATGTTTACATATAGCAGAGAATATATAATTCAGTCCCACAGCTGCTCAAGTTCCTATTTATTTGAAGCCAACAAATAGCAAATAAGTCCAAATAATAACTGCAGCTGAGACCAAAATCACACCAGAGCAGAAGTAAAATCAGACCAGAAACTGTTTGTCCAGGGCTCAGCCCTGCAAGGACTGGGCAGCCCTGCACCTTTTATTCCCAGTCAGCAGTAAGCTGGTGCAGAGGTTGCCTTCTAAGTTTCTGTGGTGAAACCTGCAGCTGAGCTGCCCTGAAGGCCTGTGGCTAGAATAGCCATGATGGAAAAGACTTCTAATCTTCTTGAGTCCATCTCTCTGCTAGAACAGGACTGTCCCCAACACCATGCTGGTTTGTGCCTTCCATAGCCTAGAAATAAGTGTCTGAAATGATTGTGTCTCAGTACTGATATTTCTCAGTGTTGTCAAGGCTGACTGATAGTCAGCCTTAATTTCTCCTATCTTACTTCAACCTTTTTTCTCTATTTCTAACCTCAGGGACCACCTTCCTCCTCCTTGGTGCATACACCCTTTGCTCCGTGCTGCAAGCTTCATGTCCTGGTAGTTGAATTCACCAAGCTGATGAGGTGAAGTGTCTGTGTCTACATGTAGCACTGATTCCAGGGCTTGTCCTACTCTCTGTTTCTCTAACTGGAAACCAAAACGCAGGAGTGGGGAGGAGGGAATAAGGGAAGAAAGAGAAAGATTGTCAGCTTCTTAGGAAAGTGCCTCATCCCTGTTATTACTGTCTCTTGCTGCAAGTCATTCCACCTTACAGCATTAAAGGTTTATCTTGCACTTGGCATGTTTCTGTTTCATTTGTCAACTGAAAACACTTTGGGAAGGATGTGGCAAAGTTTCTGAGCTGAAGCATGTGGCCAAGTGCCAGAAAGAGGGGCAAAGTTCTGCTTGACTTGTGCTAGTGAAAACAATGCAGTACACCACATCGTGAAGAGCTTATACAGACGGTGATGGCTACTAGACTCCTCCAGGCTGCCAAAGCCCTGCTTTGTATAGTGCAGTGAGCCAGTGTCATGCTGTGTGGGTGGCCACTTCTTTCTGTACACTTGCTTTTGCTCCAGGATTTCTTTTAAGCTATATTTATTTTAGGACTGAAAATGTGAAATTAATCTCCACAGGGGATCTCCTTCATTGGAGATGTTCCAGAAGAGATTGTGTAGGCATCTAACTAGGAAAGGAACAGTGCATGTAGCGTCTATTGGACGAAATGACTGCTGGGGCCACATTCAACCCAATAGATCTCTAAATCATGATGTGGTTTATGCATGCGAAGCTACATTGTTGCACACATATGCCTATGTGTCCATATAGGTGCAAAGCATACTAAGGAATGCACATGGATACATGCACATGCACAGCCACGCACTTCAGCTTTCACATCAAGTTTGCTCCTAAACACATCACTGAACTTGTATTCTGCTGTAGTTTTAGTTAACTGAAGCACAAGTTAATGCTACTGAGCACTTGCTTCTTTAGCACCTTCAATAACCCCAGCTCCAGAGTATTGCTCAAGAGGAAATACAACATCCAACCAGGATCAAAATAACCACATTCATTTCTTCCCAGTCTTCTTTCCTGGAGCAGGCTCAGGTACCATGGTTGGTCTGTGCTGGGTTGGGATTCACTCTTGTCATGGTAATGTTAATACAAGGGCTTGGAGTCCAGGGGATGTTTGATAGAATTTAAAAACAAACAAACCAATTTTTGGTTATTTCTTGCCAGGTTCCAAGTCCCCCACGGAAGCCTCAGCTAGCTATGGAAGAACAGGGATCCCCTGTCTGCTGCCTCCTCGGTGGCTCTGTTTCATGCAGGGCTGGCATACATTTTTCCATGCTGTCCCTTTGACCTGCTTCAGTTAAGTAATGGGTGCTTCTGGAAGCCACTGAAAGGGATGTATGTTAGCAAAGCAAGCCCTCAACAGCAGCTCAAACGGACAGGTGGCTGGATAGACAGACCAACTCCAGCAAAGTGGGGCTGAGAATAGCATCTTATTAAAACCTCTGCAGCAGTCCCAGCAGAGCCTTGCTACTGTTCTGACTGCTGGAACAATCTCATTAGCAGGAAAGCCAGGGTGCAAAGATGATCCACCTCAGCCTCACAGGAGTCCTTTGACAGACTGGACAGGATCTCACATTTCAGCTGTAGAAAGCATGACCCCAAACAGTGACATAAGCTTTGCTAAAAAGTCAGGTTACCAGCATGGAAAACTCAGAGGGGCACTGGGTTATAACAGCATTGATCCTGGCCCCAGGTTGTGGCAAGAGTTAATCACTCAAATCAGCAGCTTTGCTGTGACTGCCCAGAACAAAACAAATGATTATTCTAAACTTGACAGGGGTTTGTGCATAATCTCATTACACACTGAGCACTAAAGCACCAGGAAATCTCAGGATAACAATAACAGGCTCAGTAGATGCACAAAGCAATTAGAGTGAAACTTCTGGAGGGCTTAGACACCGGCCCTTTTTCATCAGAGGCATTGGGCGGTTCAGGGGCCCTCTTAAAACTGGGTCAGATAAGCAGAAGCTGCTGGTGCGATGTAGCAAAGTCTGCCTGTAAAGTGTGGCATATCTGTGTGGGGCTGTTACTTCTTTCTCTGCAGGTAATGGTGAAACTCTTGCTGCCTCTCCAAATGTGCAGATGGCAGAGACCTGTGCTGCTGCCATGCTTCCTGACTGTAGCCTTGATTTGCCATTGAATTGGGATGAAGGAGCTGTTCCTAAGCAGCATCCCATTGAAGTAAGGGTCTACTTGCATGGGCCCGAATGAGGACTAAAGGGCATTTGTAACAAAAGCTTGGGGGTTTAAAGCCCTTCCAATTTCAGGGCCCAGCTGTCTTTGACTCCTGTTCTTTGATCTTCATCTTGATGGGGATCTCTTACTCTGAAACTGCTTGGCCTTTTAGGATAGTATTGAACAAAGGTTCAACTACTGGGGTTTAGCTTTCATTTACCATGGGGCAAGAGGGGCAGATGGACAGTGACTACAGAGCAGCTGCCTGGCAGTAAAATGGGGGAAGGGACTTTCTGTAGTCTGGTCATTTATCCCTACTTTAAAACAGAGGAGAGAGATCACATTCTTGGCCTCGTGTTTGTTGGGTCTTAATTTTCACAACTACCTTGCTTGATGTTTGGGGTCATCCTATGAGAGACATGATATGGGGACTTGATTTTCTGAAGGTGGCTTCTCAGCGCCTTCTGAGATTCAGGAACTTGAAACTTGCGTCCCTTTGGGAACAAGCACTGGGCACATTTGAAATGTTGGGCCTGGTCTTGTTCTGCACATGGACATGTGTGTGTGTACACTGAAGACATTCATCAACTTAGTTTCAGGTTTAAATGTTAAGACGATGAAGTTTCAATCTGTTTTAATACAATCCAATCCGGTATCATTAGGTCCCAGATCCCAAGCACCTCAGAGACGTGTGCATAATTATAACAGTGGAAGAGGTAAATACACGTACCTCTGAAAATTATTCTGACACAAGCAAAGTGCTTTTACCTGGAACAGACAATCTCTAGACTTTATTAAGTAGGATAAAGTAGCTGTTTATTGCAAAGAAAAGAACATTAAGGACACAGTGACTGTGCAACTTGATTCTAGCAAAAGCAATTATTCAAAAGAGAGGAATTACACGGGGATTAAAGATGCATGTGGGTATGAAGATACTATCTGGCATCTCAAACAGCCCTTGGGTAGCTTTGAATTACTTGATTCATGTTGGTATCCAATCCTCTTTGAGCCAAAAGATGTGGGTACTCTGTTCCTTTAATTCTCTAGCTTGACAGGTGTATTTGCTTCTGGCTACTGTACATTATTATGTTGCTTTGCTCTTTGTCTGGAGGATTTAAAGAAACATTTCTCATTCCTCTCTCAGAAAGTCCAGAGCAGAGTATCAGGAGTGAGCAGGAAAACTGCAGAGTGATCTGGCTTCCTTTTTTACCTGCCTTTAAACCTTAGCTAATGTGTGTAAGCTGAGGAAAGAGTTATTAATATCAATGGAGAGTGCAAAGGATTGACACGACTAGCTTTATGTTTAAAAGTCCTTTCTGCTTCTCAGAAGCATCCCAGGAGAAGGCAGGAGAGCCTGAGGCCTGCCAGCAACCAGTTGCAACAGCTCTGAGCTTAGGGATATCATACCCTGGGGGTCTTTAAGAGGAGGTTCCCTGGGGGTCTTTAAAAGGAGGTTAGACGAACACCTTGCTGACTCCAGTACTTTTTCCTGCCATGGCAGGGGGTCAAACTTGATGATCTGCTCAGGTCTCTTCTGACCCTACCAACTATGAAACTATATACATGGATTGGGAAATACATTTGGATACAAAGGTAATTCCCCAGTGCTCTGCCTGAAACCCAAGATGGGCTCATGGATTTCCATCACTTTTCATGTCCATGCAGCCTTTCCTCTGTCAACAGCCGAGCTGTTTGCATGACCTTTCTCACCCTAGCAGGAGACCATGCTTCCTGCTGAATGCTGCCATCCTAAGAGGTCTGGGAGAAGGTCTATAGCTCCGCTGCTGACTGACTGTGCTATTGGACAAGTCTCATAGCACCACTGTCCTCAGTTATGCCTGAGGTAACTCCAGTGACAGTAAATGTAGCTCAGTATCTAACTAACCCTCTCAACAACCCATGAAGTGGGGCCAGTGTTTGCATTAATAGTATGTTACAAACAATAATACTTTAAGAATATATTAAGTATAATGTTAACGGTAGTAACCTGAAATGCATTCAAAGTCTAACCCCTTTAGCACCATGCATAACAAGGATGATTTGTCACAGAAAGTGGTAAAATATATTTATGGATTGTCATGCAGGCCATAATGGAAATGGCATTAGAGTGCTGCCATTTTTTAAATCTTAACCATTTCCAAATCTCTTAATAGTGTTTTAAACTGTAACTTAGCATTTTAAAAGTTTATCACACACTAAGTCATTCAGCTCATTCATTTACATTCTGCTGACAAGGTACAAAACCACCTCTCTTCCATCCCAGAAAGATCTAACTCCCACGATTTATGGTGCCTTTCAGCCTTCATTGGAATATTTCTTAAACTACACATTAATAAGGTGGCATTTGTCAAAAAACACCTAAAAGATGAGCGGATGTTATCTATGCTCTGAGCCCATGCACAAATTTTGAAGTATCTATAATAAGTCACCTGCAATTGTACGTTAGAATAAAGATTAAATTAGGGGAATGGCCCCTATAAAACACTTTATTTTGTACAGCAGCTAGGGTAACTCCTGTCCTTGGGGTCAGAAATATGGCCTGTTTGGAAAGATTTGGTCACAGGCCATAAATCTTGAAACCAGAAGTGCTGTTTCCTTGGAGCCTGATCCAAATACATGGGAAGTCAGTGGGAGCCTTTTGGCCAGTTATGGCAAGCTGTTGCTATAATAATATTAAGGTCTTCCAACCCAATGACTCTTCAGTGAATCTCAAAGGCCTTTATGGATTATCTGGGGAAGAGTGTAGGGCCTTAATTGGTTCAGAGTTCCCATTGCCTTGCAGGACTCGCTCAGCACCTCACAGCATCAGGCCCTTTGACACCGCTTTAGGGAGCCATCATCACATTGTTGTAGGGAGAAACACTGTTATTTCCAAAAGCTGTCACAGCAAGTCACAAGAAGCATTATTTTTGGCTCTGCTAAGCGTAGTTACCTAGCAATTTGCAGGAGGCTTGGTATCACGGTGTAGTTACTAGAGCTGTGTGAGCTTTTTTGCAGCGAGCAATTCATTTGATGAATTTAACTCCTGTTACTGTTCACAAATGGTCCATGAATAGACTTTTGAGGTTTACAGATTTGCTCGCTATTTGATACTTTTCAGCACCGTGGGATGTTTGTGAACTCTGAGGCCAGGTACAGAAGTTACACTTACTGCGCGGTAAGCACATAGAAAGCGATCTGCGGCCGTAACCGAACAGAACACTGTAAAAATAGCGGAGCCCATTCTAAGATAACGCTGGATGGATGTGGTATCAGACTTCAGCACTGTAGATTAAAGCTCCGTAATGAACATTTGGACTACATCCCATCATGACTCTTGCTAGGTCACATTCTGCTGATATCCCATGGAGCATTGCAGCAGCCCACTCACCCTCCCTCACCCCGGGGGATGGTGATTTAGCCTAAGACAGAGCTCATTTCCTCTGCCCAAGCGCCAGGCCAGCCCTGCCCCCAGGCTCTCACTTACCTTAGATAGCAAAGCTCTGGCTCCTACCCCTCCTGCCTCACTCCTCCACTTTGTTCCCTATGGCCAGTTTGGAGCCACTGTCTGGCATTATTGCTGTGTGCAGCTTCCATCTACCTGTCTGGGCACTTGTAAAGATTGCAGCTTTTGATTAGGTACTGTGTTGTTTGCTGGACACTGTATTCACATCTTGTCAAATGTTGTTTTGAACCATCCATATACAGATCTCAGTCTGTTCAGCTTGACCCATGCTTCTCTGTCAAGGTCATGCCCAGTGGGGGTCTCATTTGGTGTTGGTATAAAATGCTGTAGGAACAGTTTTCATTTTTCAAATTGGACCAATCATTTCATTTCTATTCACCGTGCCTCTGGTATAAATTTATCGCAGCATACAAGGCCACAGTACCTGGCCTGCTGGGCTCTCCATGGGCCCAGAAACCTGGCCGCAGAGGAGTGATTAGGGGCTGTCTAAGACTGTCACTTGGTATAACGCCCAAGAATGCAGGGAATACATTTGGGTGTGTGCAAATTGTGCAGCCTGTTATGAGTCTCTGTGCACTGTTAAGTAAGTACAGTGTCAAGCTCCTCAGTGTGACAACTTCTGGACCATACAGGAGCACAGTAATCTGCTGGGGTGTATATAACTGTAAGTGCTGTGGTTCTGAACACTTTGAAGTTGGCACTCCATGTCATGCTGGCCAAATGAAGGTGAGGGTCCAGGCTCAGTCCACCCTACTGTTGTTGGGGGCATATCAGTCTATATTACATTGGGTGGGGCCATAAATCTGGGTAACTGTTAACTGAGCCCCGCATCCCTCAAGGTCACGTTGCTTTCTGGAGAGAGGCCAGTGTGTTTACCCAGATGCAACTGATGCAAATCCAAACCCAAACAGACCCCAATATACAATGAAAGCTTTTTTCGAGCCCCACACTTGGGGGGTAACCAAGAGGTTGTGCATTTTTGCTGGTGATCCTCTGGGCACTGTTTGGCAGAGCAGCTACAAATGAGCACCACTGCAGGTCAGGTGCAGCAGGAAATGGGAATTCTCCCTAGCCAACCCCCCCCAACACGCCTTCCCTCCCGCTCCTCCCAAAGAACCGGAGAAGGTGCATCTCTCCAGGCTCTGTTGCTTGGGTTTCCCAGCCCTCCTGGCTCCCACAGCAGGGAGATGGAGCCAGGCCTCTAGGGTTTCCCAGCTGGGTGGTGGAACGTGGGCATTCTGTGCCATGGTCAGTGCCAGGCCATAAGGAGCTGTGTGGCTTCCAGTCCTGGGCAAGGGAATGGGTCCAGGTAGAAGACTCACCAGAGGTCCTTCTGTGTTTTCCTTGTCTGCAGGCTCCACATTTGTGCATGGGAGGATCAGTCATGGAGCCCGAAATGCTGGATTCAGGATGGTCGCTCAGACACATGCAGAGTGCCAGAGACACGTGCGTAAATGGTGCTGATGACATGAGGATTGCTGTGTGGGGCTAGGGCCACCAGTATCTCTGGGTGGGTGGAATGCAGGCATCCAGGACACACACACACACACACACACACACACACACACACACACACACACACACACACAGTGGCCTCAGGGTGGCTGGCTGATGGCTTGTGGCCATGATGAACTGCTGCTGCAATAGGTCCAAGTGGGTGGCTGTGATGTCCCCACCAGCTAATCAGGTGTGGCTTGGCCATTTGCTTCTGCTTGGGAGTCTTTGGCAGCCTGGGGAGCCCACAGGGCATGCTGGGAGGCATACAAGATCCTCCCCTACCTGCTGGGTTTGGGCCATGCAGGTAGGCTCTGAGCCTCCACCCCATCCACAAGGGCTAATGTTATGTCCTGCTTCCTCCTGAGCTAAATGTGTGCTTAGAGTAAAGCTCAAAAGTTAAGAGCATTCCCACTGTGGGCTTCTTGAATGCCTCTACTTAGCCTGATTGGACAATCAGCGAGACAAACCTGTAATGCTCTGAGTACTTGCAACATTTCAGAAATGGGATTTGATGGCAAGAAAACAATACCTTGGAAAATAAACTACTTTTGCAAACAGTACGAGGCTAGATATAGCAGGAAAAGGCACTAAGTTTCTGAGCAGTTGGTCTGATGTCCTGAGGTATTGATTCCTCCTTTGGAAAGAATTTCAATATTTTCCTAAAACTCTTCAATAAGCTTTCAAGTTGAAAATGCTCAGGAAGCTATAGTAGTCACGTGAGACCATGATGTGGGCTACTGTGACAGTCTCTGTGATTGCAATTACTTAACACACATGTCACTAATGGGAGATGAATTCCAGGACAGCCTTCTCTTTTGTCTTTTAGTTGTGGACTTTCCTACTTTAATATACCTTAGGTGAAAGCCAAAGAATTTATGGGTATTCTTCCTGTTCCAGATTCTGAATGCTTGTGTGTTCTCATATACAATATAAAAAACTTGACTTAATAAGTTGTAAACAATATTTATATTTATCTCATAAGTCCTGAGGCATCTTATGTCTTTTTGTCCATCCAAAAGGTTTCTATGGAGTAAACTCCAAGCAAAATTTCACAGCAACGTGAACAGTCACCATTAGGCAACTAATAACCAATACTGAGTGCTAGAAAGCAAATACATCGTTGCACTTCATCCTTCTGGCATCTATCTGTCTAACAGGAGGAAAAAGGCCCCAGGGAAAAGGTAAAGTGATGCGGAACAGTGAGAATCAAATCCAAGTGGCAGTAAGGTACTCTGCTAGTGTGTATTTACAGGCACCTTTATTAGGAACAAATTAACAGTGCTTTATTTCCATGTGTACTATTAACACTGTACTAAATTATAGCAAAAAAAGAAAGAACCGATTCTACACTTCTGTCTATTACTGGCATCTTTAATGTCAATCTCCTAGAGGTATAACGTCTCCTCTAATTCTGCTGACTACATATCTGCAGTTCTTTCACTAGATGAATTGTCAGGGAATTTCACTAGGTAATGAAATAACCTGTCAACATTCTCCATTATCTTGAGTTGAATGCGTGGTAGAACAAGGCCAAGACAGCTGAGTACTCTGCAGGTAGGATGGAGGGGTGGTTACTTGCTGGGAGGTTTGAACCAGACCCATTCTTGAAACACAAGGGTGATATCACATCAAATGCTATTGGTGCTAGAAGTATTATTCCTATGGCTGATAGCTTATTTGTTTACCAAATCTAAATAGTAATGCACCAGTCTAATAGAGAGGTATACTGAGGCACAAAGAATCCAGTTTTCAAGGGACCCTATGTTGACTGAGGAGAACACATGAATGAACGGCTTTTGAAGCTCTAGCAAACCTGGTAGCTTAAAACAACAAAATGGATTTATATCAAATCTGAAAACAAAACCTATGTCTCCTGGGCTCACTCTGAAATTTCCCACAACTTTCCCCTGCAGACTATTATCTTCCCCTCTGGGCCAGTCACAGCAGGCCTAAACTTTAAAAAAAATCTGGCCATGACCCTGCATTATCTATGAAGGCAACCACATCTATCAGTCACTGCTTACAGGAAGGAGGCCACAACAGCTTGGTGGAAGCAGCCCTAGAACATGTCTCCTGTTGAACATCCAGTGGCTTACATAAACCAATGAAGCAGTCAACACAGCTGAAGGACAAGATCATCTCTCAGCAGCAGCACAGTTGTGTTTGCTCTCTGATGAGTAACTTTTATACGTGGAACAACTGTTACCAGGAGCATCAGACTGAGGGAGGTGTGGGTAAAGCTTTGCTCCCAAAGATCGTTAGATCTATTACTCTGACAGATTTCTTCTCCAAAGTTGTCATATAGAAGGAGAACTATAGGAGGTGGTTGTTACTGAGCCCCATTGCACTTTAGATGTTTGCTTTAAATAGAATTAGCCATCTAAATCCAATCATGCAATGGAAATTAGGGTTCATTTTCCTGTTGCTCTTGGTACAATTTAACCTAACATTGCATACAAGACATCTGCTGAAGTGCCATTCTTTCAAGTATTTAAACAGTACCTATTGGTACAAAAACCTACAAAACAACAGAGCTGTTGCTTATCTTTAGAAAGCCTGTAATTACCATTAACAGGCTATTGTGTTTTTAGCAATGATTAAGCAGGGCCTTGTGAGCTTTTCCACAGTGTGATGTTCATATCTGTTAGTCAGAGGTAGGGGAGAGGATGTCTGGACGTAAGAGTAGGGCTCATTTTCCTCTTCAGTGTTCAAACAGTTGGTAAGCATTTAAAAAGGAAGTGAAAAGGTCCACGTAAAAAGGATACATTAAAATCTCAAGTCAGTATCGGGGGGGTGTTTAGGCCTAGCATGCTTCACAGCCTTCATTTCAAACCCTTTCCTTTCCACCCTGGACTTCAGATGAGCTACTTTTAACCTTCAGTGAAATGAGAGGAGATTCAGGCCTTTGAATTAATTTATCTTATTCAGCAGACCCAAGTTTCACAGCCACCTGTTCTCCTGGAGGAGCTGATGACATCAGTAACACCTGAAGCAGTGTGAGGAGTGCAGCTCCCTGCCTGCGCCTTGGTGTGATGTGTCATCATCTCCTGTTTATTGAAAGAAATAAAGAACCATGAATTCTAGTATTGGCAGGTAAAAATGATTTTCATTCCCTCTGGCAATGGAGTTCTTCCCACTTACACCAAGAGCTGAAGTGGTCCATAGTTTGTAAAGAATGCTGGGGTCAAAGAAAGCAAAAGACACTAGAGCGCAATGTGAAGGATTATAACTGTATGCTCAAAATTGCTTCTCTCCCCCCTCAGCTTTGGGCCTGACTTGTAACAATAAACAAAGACTGCAAAGTGCATCCTACAGAGACAGCAGAAACAGGAGCAGCAGCGTGGAGACAAATAACTTGAAAAAAACATACTGTAAGAAAGGCTTATACAAACCAACCTCTGCATATATATAACATGGCTCAGTTAGCATACTCAGGCGCCAAGCAAGAGCTTGTTGAGGAGGTTTCCAGGTTTCCTCCTGTATCCTGCCCTCTATGAAATGCTGAAGCACTGGAGCAGACTAAAGCTGTGTCCCTGATACCATTCCCTCAGTTAAGGGGGAAAACACAAAAACATAGACTGCCTTTAAGTGAGCCATCAATTTTGCTGATGGGTTTTGGGGGCGAGGAGGAGAGGCTGGTACAGAGAATTGGAAACATGACACAAAGGCTAGGGACAAACCGGTTTAAGTGATCAGAAACTGGTTTAAACCTGTAACAGAACAGATGTTCAGTGCACATAAACTAGTTTGAAAATAGCTGAAACTGGTTTGAGATAAACGTGGTTGAATGTAGTAGCAGACTTAACTGATTTGGGTCAAACTGGTTTATGCAATATCTGTCCCAGACCCCTTCCTGTTTTAGGATAAACCAGACTCCCCCAGCATCCTGGCATGCTCTCTGGGCTCGATAGGGCGCTCTGCTTCACAGCAGGGCTGTCCCATCCCCTCTGCTCCCTGGCTGAAGCTCCAGCAGAAACTCTAGGTACAGCAGGGTCTGCCTGGCTTTCCCCTTGCTGCTCGCACAAGAATCCCTTCCCACCCACAGCACAAACCCCAGCTCCATGGACCCTAGGCATGTGGTATGATAGCTAAAGCCAATATGTGTCTGTGCGTGTCTCCAGTTTCACTGGGACAGGCGGACAGAACGGTGACTGATTAGGGCTTTTTGGAGCTAATCAACAGGTTAGCTGGTAAGCTGTTAAGAAGAATATTTGAAGTAATGGAGAGAGGCTATTGTTTTGTTGATGGGGTGATAAACATTGTTATCAACCCCCTGCTGGCTTGCTTGCCTGTCAGTTTGCTGCAGACAGTATAAAAAAGCAGGGAGAAGGAGATTGAAAAGCTCCCTATCATCAACAGATGCATGCACTGCGCACCATCCTGCTTTGCCTCAGAGTGCTAGCAAAGGGCTGGCAACATTCCTTCCCCTTGAGCAGCAAGTGGGGAAAAGCTGGGGATGGTGCAGTCAAAGTAGGGGTTTACACCCCTCCCTAATCAGAGATCCTACCAGGGCCTGACCATGTTCCTCCTCTGCTCAGCACTGTATAAGGGAAGGGAGAAAATTTGCCTGAATTTCCTGTCCAAAGAATGTCTGCATGGTTACAAACTGGTTCAGCCTAGTCAGGTTAGACTAACCTGCAAAGATTGAAAAAATTCAGGCTCAGGTTTTTTTGAATGTCTGTCCCTAGTCAAATGAAAGGTAGGTTGTGTCTTGAGCTCCTTAGCCAGGGTTTCTACTCCACACCATTGGAGGGAGATCCTGTGAGCTATAAACCTCCATTATCTTCAAGTGACATCTATTTTCCAGCAGCTGATAAAGAAAAGGGGTACCAGACTGCAGTAAACAAGGCTTCCTTTCTCTTAGCATTCTGCAGCCTGATGTATTATTTACATGCTTATTTAAGCTTTTGTTGTTGTAGGCTGGAGACTTAGTGCATTAACCTCCCAAGCAAGATGAAGTGCCTGGAGTCTGGAATCACTGTGCACTATGCCCTTTGGGTTAAATTTATTTTTGAAAATCATATCATAGATCAAATCCTGAGTCTCTGTTTTGACTGGTGAGGACTAGGAGTGAAGCAGTGACAGTGGGCCCCATTGCTGAGGTGTGGACTGCCTCATGGCACTCTGCTGTTGCCTCCTACTTGGATAGAATCAGGAGCTGGCTGATATATTATGAAGCTTTGGAAAGTAGGAAAAGGAAATGGGCAAACGAGGAGAAATCTTGATGAAACAAACGATCTCCTTAGCTAATTAGTATTATGTGTATCATTGGAGCATCTGCAGGCCCAGATGAAATTGTGGTCCTATTGTTTAAGGTGGTGTACAGATATAGGCTAGGGACAGACATTCAAAAAGCCTGAGCCTGAATTGATTCAGTCTTTACAGGCTAGTCTAACCTGGCTAGGCTGAACCGTTTGTAACAACACAGACATCCCCTCTGGACTGAAGAAATGCAGGTACATGCCTGCAGTGGGTTGGGCTAGAAGCTGGGGGGTGCTAGAGCAGCCCTCCCTTCCCTTCCACAGTACTAAACTGAGGGCAGGGGAGGTGTAGCCAAGCCCCAGCAGGACACTTTGATTAGGCCAGGGTTCCCCCCACTACCCCTTTCACTGCTTCTGACCAGCCCAGCAGGGAACTGATAACAGAGCATTTAGCACCCCATCAAAATAAAACAAAAGCCTCTCTCATTAATTCAAGATCTTCTTAAACAACTTTTTCCAAGGAAGGAATGGAGGGACCAGCTGACTTGTTGATTAGCTCCAAAAAGCCCTAAGTGGACACTGTCCTGTCTGCCTTACACAGACACCTCTCAACATTAGCTAGCATACCACATGCTGGCTACAGTTCATGCTGTGAGAGAGGGGAGAAGGGAATCCCTGCCTAAGTGGGAAAGAGTGAGGGAGGGGGGCATGGGAAAGCCAGGCAGATGCTGCTGTGCCTGCAGTCTTTGCTGGAGCTCCAGCTAGGGAGCAAAGAGGCAGGGCAAGCCCTGCTGTGGAGCAGAGAGCCCTGCCCAGGGCTGCAAAGCATCTGGGATGCTGGGGGACTCTGGTTTAAGTTAAACCAGGAAGGGGTCTGGGACAGACATTGCATAAACTAGCTCGAGCCAAATCAGTTAAGTCCCATACAACATTCAACCAGGTTTATCTCAAACTGATTTCAGCCATTTTAAACTGGTTTATATGCACTGAACATCTGTTCTGTTACAGGTTTAAACCAGTTTCTGATCACTTAAACTGGTTTATGTGTAATGCCTGTCCCTAGCCATAATAGCCAGAGGCAGACCCTGCCCCAAAAAGCATACAGCTAGACAGACAGATGTAAGTCAGGAAAGAGAAACAGACTCAGAGAGGGGAAGTGGCATGTTTCAGGTGTTACAGCTGCTCTGGGGCAGTGTCAGGAACAGAACTCAGCTCACCAAGGTCATTAAACAAGAATGCCTTAGAGTGGACTCCATCTACTGCCACTGGTCAGAATCATCACTTGGAAAATGTTATTCTAACTCCTCTTATTTCCACTACATTTCATACCCTTCTGCAATGTGTGAGAATTCATTTCTGTCTCACTCACTTGAGTAGAATTACAAACCATTCTTTCAAAGCATTTATGCAAATTTCAGACCATAATGACACATTGTCACATGTGATCCTGTTAACAGATGGCCCAAAGACAGGCTTAAGATCTGAATTAGTCCTCAGCTCTTGCAATATAGCTGGGAGCTTATGGTACTAATAGATTCATATTTTTAGCATCTATAGCAAAATAAATGATCTCAAATGAATTTAAAAAAACACTGTGGGATGATTCATTAGTACATATGGGATTTTGGGAAGATGTACTGGTCCTCTTACTGAACTTGCTTGCTCCCAGTGGCAGATGAAGTTTTGCTACTGATAACCCATAAAAACCAATGAACAGCTATTCTCCAATGGAAACACACAGATTGTAAAGCCAGGCAGCTATTACTGGGTTTACTGTGGGGATGCCAGATGCCATATTAGTGTAGAAAAACAGGCAAGATTGATAGCAGATGGATAAACTGACTAGCAAACCCCGATCTTGTGGATTTCTAAAGCATGTCTGTGGTAACCTAGCTTGCTCAGTACCTCAGTGAGATTGATAAATACTGCAAGTGGTTGCAAACTCTGGTGCTGGAGATTTCAGAACTTCCCTGGGTGGCTTTTTCCAGCGTGTAGCTCTTTTTAGTTAGGAAATTTTTCTTGTGATTTCATCTGAATCCACTCTGCTATAGTTTAAAACCATTGCCTTGTGTCCTGTCCTCTGCAGCAACACTTGTTCTCCTTCATTATGGCAGTCTTTTAAATATTTAAAACCTGCTGTCATGTCCCCACTTTCCTCCAGCCAACAATATATCCAGTTCTTGCCACCTTTCTTGTTATGGCTTGCATTCCAATCCCTTTCTCATATTGGTCACTCACCTCTCATTCCTCTCCAGTTTTTTTACTTCCTTCTTAAAATGTGGTGCCTAGTTTCTGAATGCAGTTCTATCTGAGACCCAACTAGCACAGCTTGAGTGGACTATCTCCTTCACTGTCTTACATAGAGTACTTTTGTTAATGCAAGCCAAAACTGAACCTTTTTTTGTTACAGCATTGGTTAACTCATGCTAAGTTTGCAGCCTACTGATCCCTCCCACCAGCATTACTGCCCAGCCAGCTATCAACCATTCGGTCAGTGTGCATTTACTTTTTTTTAATATCAATGTCCCTTAGGGTAGGAACAGAAGTTACACATAAACCAGTTTAAGTCTTCAGAAACTGGTTTAAACCTGTAACAGAACAGAAGCTCAGTGCACATAAACCAGGTTCAAAATGGCTGAAATGTAGTATCAGACTTAACTGATTTGGGTCAAACCAGTTTATGAAACTTCTGTGCAAGACCCCTTCCTGGTTCAAGTTAAATCACAGTCCCCCAGCATAGGCTGTGGGTTTACTTCCTCTTCCTGCTGCCCCTGAGGTCTCTGGGATTTGCAGTCCAGACCTACAGCAGTAGGACTCTGCAGTGTTGCTCATCATTTCCTCTTCCTGTTTCCAGGTGCCTCTGGGATTTGTAGTCCATAATCAAAGCCCTATACTCAGGTGGCTGGGCCAGGGCCTTGCTATACCCACCTCCCGCCTCTGCTTGAGTCGGCGGGGTGGGGTGAGGTGGGGAAGGAAGCCTCCAAGGGCTTCCCCTGCAGCTCCCCTTCTTTCCCTTCAGCAGTGGCAGGCAGGCTGGGAGGTGTGCTCTTTTGCCCCCCAGCTACTGGTATGGACCACTGTAGGGGTCTGGCTGTCTTTCTGGTTTCAAAAGCGAATATCTGTTCACTTGGTTATTGGTTCAACCTATGCAGTTTAGATTAACCTGCAAAGATTGAATTGATTTAGCCTTGGGCTTTTTGACTGTCTGTACTTAGCCCTACCCTTGTCTGTTGCATTTAATTGTGTGGTCTATAACCCATTACTCTTATTGATCAAGATCCCTTTCAATTCTAATTTTTTCATCCAAAATGTTTGCAGTCCCTCCTATTTTTGTTCCATCATGTTGGAAACTCTCTATTCTAGCACTCAAATCATTAATAAAAATGTAAATGACACATTGCTCATCTTATACCTGCTCTGGAGCGTACACAGTCTGTCAGCTCAGTGGCTTGCATCAGCATTCAGAATCAGTTTGCAAAGGGAAAGCTGTAAACTTTCAGGGTACACCTACAGCCTAATTCTGCACTTGTTTGAGATCCTAATTGCTTGCTTCACATTGATCAAATCACTCTTAATTGGCACCTGTGTAAAAGTGAATAGATTCAAACTCTAAGGCTCTCTGGCCTAGACAAACTACAGCTCAGGTGCTCAAACCTCCAAGTAAGTTGAGAGATGTTATTTATGCTACAGCTTTATGACTAGGTCTGAAAGTACCAGTCACTGTTTATAATTCCATCTGGCATTTTGTTTTATTGCATGGGTTTAGGATACACCTTAACGGATATCTTCCCTCTTCTGTTTCCCATGTCCTTGTTGCAGATTTCAGGTTTCAGAGGTCAGGGTCTGCATAGGAGAATCTGTATCTTCACTGGCAAAACTTGGTGTCATGTTCTTCCTCCTGTAGTTTTACAAGAATGTGAAGGACAATATGGCTTCTTCTCCTTTCCACTGTGAAAAGGCCATTTTTGAAGGCAGCTTAGAAACATTGTGAGGGACTTCTCCAAATGTGCAGCTGTAGCAAACCCCCCAGTTTTTGTTGTTTTTTTTATTTAAAAATGCATTTCCTCTCCTTCCCCCATCATTTCTGACTTTTTCTCTCCCCCTCTATTCCCTATAGAAAAGTATAAGTGAGCTAAGACATAGGATAAGCTTCAGCATTTTATTTTGGTAGCAAGTTGTATTTGTTTTGCTTTTTCTTCTTTATATTGTATAATTATTATGTTTATATTGACTTTTAGTGTTCTAGATTACTGTTTTATTTATACTATATGATTTTGGCCTACATATGTAAATTAGCATAAGTCGTGTCAAGTTTCCATTTTGTTTGTCAAGTCTCCATCTTGTCTTCATGCCTGGTTGTGGTTCCTGAATGAATGGGGATGAATGTGGGTGCTTGGGAGACAATGGCAGTAGGTCTAAAAATAGCTCCCTCTGAATGACCAAACCATCAAAACCAATACCTGGACCAACGACTCAGCCCTTAGAACCACTTTCAGTATTCAAGAAACAAAAGATGAGGCAACCCACCATTGTGCCAAGCCTGCCCATGCTCAGTAAGAACACCTGGAGCGCTCTGGAACAGGACTGACCTTGCCTGGACAGGCCCTCCCCATAGGAGATCATATGTAGTCTGCCCCATAAAAAGGACTAATGAAGACTGACTCCTTGGGACACTCTCTCCATCTGGACCAGCACCATGCCACACCACCTATCCACCCAGAGGCCCTGCTGGTGACCCCCCTCTGGACAACACCTACTGGACAAAGACCCCTTTCCAGCCTGGATAGGTAGCTATCATCCCCACCCACTCTTCAACCAATGACTTAGACTCTGCTTCTCTTCCCTACCTGGACTCCAACCCTTCCACTGGGTCTCTTTCTCCTGCTACCATTGTGTGTGTGTCTGTGGGAGCGCTTATGTGAGTGTGTGTAGGAACCAAGCTGTACAGTACAGTGTTCATTTAATAAAACTGTTAATTGGACCCTGAATTGGGTTCTGCTTTACTATGGTTCCAGCCCTGCTCCAATCTCTGCTCCTCGCCTCTCTAATTTCTGTCTCATTTCTCCCTCTCCTGCTTCTGGCTCGCTGCCACCTCCAACACCTGTCTCATGCGTCTGTGGCTCCAGCTGTCCTGAGCTCCTCTCTGCCTGCAAACCCCTGTTTCTTTGCCACTCTCTCATCCCCACTGCATTTTCCCCTGATCTCTGCCACTGTTGTTGCCTTATCCCCACTGCATTTTCCCCTGATCTCTGCCACTGTTGTTGCCTTATCCCCACTGCATTTCCCCCTGATCTCTGCCACTTCTGTTGCCTTGTCTCTACTTCCTTTTCTCCTTATCTCCCAGCTTTTTGCCTGTCTCCTGGCTGTTTTCTCCTTGCCACTGGGCTTTTTCCCTTGCTTCCACCCTGGCACCAGGTGAGCCCAAGTATCCCTGGGGCCACTTGACCTTAAGTAACCCCAAGCCTCAGTTCCTCAGCCAGCTTCTCTCTAGTCCACTGGTTCTAATCCTGGTTCTGGCAATTTTCATTCCCTACACTTTAACTCTCTCTCTCACCTTAACCTTCCCCCAAGTATCCCAGGTACCCCAAGAATACACATACACACACCGTACCAACCAAATTAGGAATTTACCTATGTGTAGGTGGGTTGTGTGTGTGAACTGGTGAGTGTATATATGTATATATGTCATTGTGTGCATGATATATGAGTTAGTAATGTGTGTGTGGGTATTGACAAATGATTTTTGTCTAACTTTTGGTGTGTATAGTGTATAGGTGCTTGAATTGGTGATAAGTGTGCATGTGTCTAGGCTGGTAAATTTGGATGTGTATGTGCCTGAGTTGGTAGTGTGTGTGTGCACGCCTGGTGGGGGTGTGTGCACCTAGAATGTGTGTGTGCACCTAACTGATTTTTTGAGTGTGTGTATGTGCAATTGTACACCACACCCTCCTGTCTAACAGCATGATATTGAGATCCTGAACATTGGCCTGACCCCACAGGGCAACACACCTTGTAGGAAATCACATTAAAATCCAATGCCAATTTGGAGCTGCCTGAGATGATTAACTACTACAGGGTAGATAGTCAACTGGTATAAGCTGGGATATTCCGTCTGAAGTCACTGGAACTGTTTACATTAGATGAAGGACTGGCCACTTAGATGAGCACAATTCATCCCTAGTGTAACTCCAATGAATTCAATGGGGCAACAGCAGTTTAAACTAAATGTGGGCCAAGCAGCCCAAAAGATTTCAGGGGAGAACATTAGTGAATTCAGGTGCTGTTTTTCTGTTAGCTAGAAAACTGCTAACAAGTAAGTTAACTATGATTATCCCTTTTGTACTCTTCTGCTGACACAATGGGCCAAATACATTGCTGTAATGGTTTCACTGAAAATGTTAGGGCTATTCCAGGAGTGTACTTGGCTCCTGTGGTTAGCAGCATAGGCCTGATATAAAGACCATGGAAATCAGTGGAAAAAGTCCCTCTGACTTCCAAAGATTTGTCAGAGAAGCTTCTATCATCCATCCCCCCAATGTCACCATGATCAAAAATTAACTTTAGGAAACTTTCCTGAGAGTAATTTCTTCAGCCAACCAGACAAGCTAATTTATAATTGATAAAATGTCATCCATACATCACTCCTGTGAAGTCTATATTCTAGAAAGGCTTAGCTAGATATCTTTAGTGGTTGCAAAGCCCAGGCTAAATGGAGAAGGCTGAAAGCACATAGAGCTTTATAATTTTTATAAGATATACCTTCTTCAGTAAAATTATGGAGGTAGGTCCAGAGAGACATATTTTTGAAAGGTCATAACTATAAAAACATTATGAAGATAATTTTAGCCTTTTTGTTATTGCTTTAATATTTTATGGAATAACATTAACATTGCCAAAATAGGAAAGGCTGCCTCTCATTTGGAGGTTCCCAGAAATGGGAGAGAAGTGCCCTGTATGATCTTCATTTGGGCCCCAGAGCAAGCTTCTGTCAAAGGTTCCCATGCAGTACAGTGGATCCAGCCTTGAAGAGATGGCACCATCCCAGACTTTTTCCCACTTGCTCCTCAAGAGGCAGGAGTTGCCAGACCTCAGCCCCCTGCTAACACTCTTAAGCAAGAGGGGTGGGGGTGCAATGCATGCATCTGTTGATGATACGAGCTTTTCAATCTCCCTCCCTGCTTCTTTATACTGTCTCTTAGGGGTGTGTGAAGCAGGCCCTATTTGATTCAGATTCAGCCTGAATCAGGGACAGTGATTCAATTTGTTGATTCAGATCACTGTCCCTGATTCAATTCAGCTGAATCCAGATCTGAAGAGTTGATACTGATTTGGAGAATCAGTGATTAGGACATAGACATAGCCTTAAAAGTTTTTTCAACATACTTTGAGGTAACAGGTGTGGCTCGTGATCGCTGTGATGCTGGGGCTCATGGAGCATCCCACAGGAGTGCGGGGCGGCCCTCCACGCACTTGGCAGTGAACCTAGAAGTGAACTGGAAGTACTTCTGGTCCACTTTCAGGTCTGCTGGGGAGAGCGCTGCCCCCCCCCGCTCCCGAACCTCCCCGGTTCGGCGATTGGCTGCAGGGAACCCTGGTTGCTCCTCCTCCCCAGACCCAGGAGGTACCAGTCACTGAGCTGGGGGCGGGGAGTGAATGGGGGGGGGGGCATGTGCTCCCCGGTGGACCCAGAAGCAGATCAGAAGTGCTTCTGGTCCACTTCTGGGTCTGCTGCCAAGTGCACTGGGGAGCCCCCCATACTTCTGTGGGATGCTCCATATGCCCCAGCACCACAACACTCATGAGCCCCTGCTACCTAGAGATATGTAGAAAAAAAACATTTAAAGCTGTCTCTATGTCCAAATCTCTGAATCTTTCCAAATCTTTACAAATTGATTCGGAGGGTTTCTATTCAATTTGGAGAGATTAAAGGGTCCTCTGATTCAATTCAGATTTGGAGATTCAGCCACCAAATTAGGCCAAATTCCACTGAATCAAATCAGGGGCTGAAGCTTGGCACACCCCTACTATCTGCAGCAAACTGACAGGGGAACAGTCCAGCAGGAGGCTGATAACAGTGTTTATCACTTGATCAGCAAAACAATAGCTTCTCTCCATTACTTCAAACTCTTCTTAAACAGCTTGCCAGCTGACCTGTTGATTAGCTCCAAAAAGCCCTATGTGGTCACTGTTGTGTCCACCTGTCCCAGTGAAATTGGAGAGACATACACATCCGCATTAGCTAGCATAGTACATGCCTAGGGTCTGTAGGGCTAGGGTCCCTGCTGTGGGGGATGGGAAGGAGGAAGAGGGGGATTTCCTGCTTGAGCAGTGAGCAGCAAGTGGGCAGGGGTAGGGCAGGGGGAAGCCAGCATATCCTGCTGTACCTGCAATCTTTGCTGGAGCTCCAGTCAGGGAGCAGGGGGGAGGGGCCAGCCTTACTGTGGAGCAAAGAGCCCCACCCAGCCCAGAAAGCATGCCAGGATGCTGGGGGACTCTGGTTTAACTTAAACCTGGGAGGGGTCTGGGACAAACATTGCATAAACCAGCTCGAGCCAAATCAGTTAAGTCTGATATTACATTCAACCAGGTTTATCTCAAACTGGTTTCAGCCATTTTCAAACTGGTTTGTGTGCACTGAAGATCTGTTCTGTTACAGGGTTGAAACCAGTTTCCGATCACTTAAACCACTTTAAGTGTAATGTCTGTCCCTAGCCTATAGAGAAACCCTGTATTTGAAGGCAAACATTTTATGCCTGTGGAAAAAAAATCCAGAAGTTTTTTTGTAATAAGGAATGTATATTTTTGTCCTTGTGTAAAAAACCCCAATGAAAAATACACCAACCCCCCCCCCCCCAAAGCTCCCCAAACCCTCTCCCAAACAAACAAAAAATACCCCCACAAAATACCCAGTCATAAAGGTAACAATTCCAAACAAAAAGTGCTGTTAACAATTGTATCTTAATGCATAATGTCTCAGTAATGTGATTTCATCAGCTACAGAAACTGTTGTGCTAATTATGGCCTTCATCCAGCAGGTTCTCAAATCTGTGCCTGCCTTAAAATGTACAATTTCATTGACACCTCTTCTGACCTTACAGTGAGGCAAGCGCTAAGTATGCCATGGGATCAGAGACCAGAAAGGACAGAGTATCATATCCATTATGCAGTCTGAGGGAAGACTTCAAAAGTTATAACCGAAGTGTAAACTTTGTCACTGACTCACTTGTTATTCTTGGCTCCACTGTTGAGATTTATTTAAGTAATTTTGGCCATTTAAGAACAGATTTTGTGATCCTAACTCAGTCTATTGTTCCTTACTTCATGAGTGGATAGTTTAATCACATTTTGTATAGAAGCCAGCCTTGAATCTTTCGTATCTCAGTTGACCTAGCTATAAAATGGGTAAATTAGTATGTACCTACATCACAGAGACACTGGGAAAGCCAAAGTTTGTAAGAACTTTATGATACTTGAAAGAGGCATAGAGAAATAATTTGCCTTGCTCTGAGTCATACAGCAAGTCAGTGATAGTATTAGATGCAAAACACAGGGGTCCAAGTTCCTAATGCTCTGTTGAATATAATGTCCTCCACAGCATCATGATGGAAACTCTAATCACCTTGAAAATAAACACCAACACAGCTTCAGTCAGCTGGGAAACTTCAGGAGAGGGTTTCAGCAGTATCACAGCATGGGAGTACAAACGCACAATACATATCAAACAGAAAATGAAATAAACCAGTGTCTGGTGAATCCATCAATACTTAGCACAACCACATATTTATAATGCCTCATATCTATCTTATAATCAAATGTGGAACCTGCCACTTTTCTGTAGTCATTTGGTAGAATGTTCTTGTGAGAAATAGAAAACATTGTAGGGGACATAATTGAGCTTTCTTCTTTGTAATTACAGAGAGAACAGGTAAAATCGATCCGAATAATCTCTCCATAGACATGAAAAACATGAAAACAAGAGGACAACAGTCTGAAAATTAGGGTACCTGAATCGAACGTGGAGTTTAAGCAAAATTGTTCTATAAACAGGTAGAAGGGATATTTAATACAGCAGCACGAGTTACTGATAAAACCTGGAGCAACATATTTTTACAAGAAAACTAAATGAATTTATACACAAGGGAACACAAAAAGGATGTCATAGGAAAACAGAGATAAAGAAACTAGATTTTTAAAGATCTCTTGACTCTAATGCTGAGATTCATTTAAGCAATTTTTTTCTGTGCGTAATAGTTTAGAATCGAAGTCTCCTCCAAGTTATATTGGTGTAAGACCAGGGTCCAGACATTCATTTTTAATGATTTGTGTTAACATGCTCAGTGATTATCAGGCATTCCAGGTACATTGTGTGGGATTGGAAAGGGGCAGGTCAATCAGAAGTGCAAACTTCGCTGTAGGTGCATGGTTTCTTACTAACTTGGAGTGACCTCACCTGGAAGTAAGAGTCTGTTATATGTTTCAAACTCATGCTATTAGCCCTCAGTTGACTTTACTGTCCAGTTCTGAGGGATGATGATGAGCCTGTCTTCTAAAAGATGGACCAACCCTGCCACTCTTTTACATAAGCCAAACAGGCCTCAGGTGACAACCACACTTCCAATCAGGGATGTACCTACTGGTGCAAAACAAATGCTTCATTCCCAGTCCTGTAGGCTGGCCAAGACATCTGCCAAAGATCCCAGTTGGCAGGTGCTCGGTGGGAGCTGCAGCTGGGCAGATTCTAGTTAACATGCCAGTTTGGGTGCTCTATACTTTCAGTTTGTTGCAGGAGCAATCTCCCTTTTCCCTATTGGGGAAAGTAAAATCAGGCCAGCACAGAAGACCTATACTCTATCATTCCCAGGATGTCATTGAGGAGTGAGGGGAAAATGTCTAGGACCCACTGAGGGCTGTCTTCTGGTTTTGTCCAGATTTGTCATGGATAAAGCCCTCAACAGGAGGCTCAGACTGAGGAGCACCACATATAGCACTTCTACAAAAAGTCAGGCAATTTCTGTGGTTCATACTGTGCTTATTTTGCAGTTTCTGGACTTCACCCTGGTGGTCTGTGATTGTCCTTGCTGCATCTTTTCTCTAGAGAGTGTCTCTGTACTCAAGGGGAGAGAAAAGGCACAGCAAAGCTCAAGCTGTCATTTCACATGTGCTTTGGGAAGAGAGAGTGGAGTGCATATTTGTACTATCAGCTCCATTACAACCAGTGCCAGGAGAAAGCCTCCTTGCTAAACATTCTCCTGGCTTCATTACAAGCCTTGTCACCTGAATTTCATAGCCTTCTTAAAGCTGTAAATTATGATTACATTTCATGGGCTAGATCCTCAGCTCTGGTAAATCAGCATTGTGCCTTTGAAGGGGATTGTGCTGCATCAGTTCTTGCCGGCTGGGATCTGGCTCCGTGTTTCTATGGTGTTTTCTGCAGTGGGGGAGGTGATTCTCTGTTGGTGTCACACCTCCCTATCGTACAGGGACAGAACTCAGTAGGAGGCAGTGGAGGGGCTGAATAATCCATCTGCTGTCTATTACCAAAGGTCACTTTACTACACTTCCCATCATCTTTATGTAGCAGATTAGGCAGTAAAATGTTACTATCTCATGCTCATGTGAAACATTGTTAAGCAGAGGGAGGTTTGACTGCACCATTGAAGTCCGCTGGAAGAGTCAGGAACTGAAGCAGGATTTAGGCACCTAAATACCTTTGGGAGCCTGAGACACGGTGACTTCTGCTATCTTAGCATACCTCCTGCTCCTACACCTCCCACTCCTGCCTGGCAGAGACCATGCATTTCTTGCTCCCTGAGCCTCAGCTGGCAATGCCTGAAGCCATGCTTTCCCATGAGGAAAGTCCTACCTTTCTACGCCTCACTTGAGTTCACACTACATCTCCCATTCAAACTTATTCAAGCTGCATAAAAGAGGAAGATAAATAGCTATATTCTGGCATCTGTCTACCTTTCCTAGGTCTGGAGGAGAAAACTCACTTAGCTTGGTACAATAAACATTTCCATTTGTCTTGCATCCTTTAGCTTAATCACGTTTGAATGAAGGACTCAGGAATTCATATTCATCTCAATGTGGCGGGTGTAATTACATGCATAACTCCCCTTAACCCCACAGAGAGTTAAAAACATCTAGCCCCCTACACATACAGGTAAGAATAGATCCCCCAGATTGCAGTAACAATTAGGCTTGCAAAGCTGGATGCATTTATGGTTTCTATAGTGATTATCCTTTGCTGTGTCTATAGAACTGGTATAGTACAACCATGACAATTCAAGTTTCTCAATACACCACTGACATGACTCCCTCTTGAGCTGGCACTGCTTGCAGCAGTATAGCTGGGAGGGAAATTATGGGAGTGGGAGTAACCACCTCCAGAGCAAGGAGGAGATCTGGCCCCTGTTGTGCTCATTCCAATCCCAGTTTCTCGGCAGAGACTGATAACTGCAAGAAGAACGCACACCATTGTCCAGCACAATGCTGCTTCCATCTGCAGTTGGAGAGAAAAAAATCACCACTTGCTGCCTCCAGACTTTTGAAGGTCTCTGCAGATCACCTCGGTATCTCCTCTTCTGAAAGCGGTCAAGCCAACCTTCCTTAAGCACTCTCCTAACTTAGATTCTTTAGGCCCTGCTGGCATCTCCTGCAGCAGTTTCACATACAGGAACTCCTCTTGCCAGGTAATATGGCATACTGAGCTCAGATTCCAGTCTAACCAAATCCAGATTTAATTTATCCTTTTGCATAAGAAGATGTAAGCAGGGTATCAAGGGAGCCAGGGCTGTCTGATCATCAGTTGCCTAAGAAACCCCTTTATAGACCGCTGTTCTCTGGTAGACATTTACAGAGTGAGCAATAGAGATACAAGAAAAATTAGAAACAATCCAGAAATAGCACAATGTGGATGTTCAAACCTATTTCTCCTATTTTCATTACAATAATGGGCCATAATCATGAGGTTTTTCTTCAGGCAAATTTCTTGTACCTGCTCATCAGAGGTCTGCTAATAACTCAAGCAGTCCCAAATAAAGGCTTCAGGATTAGACCCAATGATGTACACATACATAATGCCTTCTAGTTGAGGTTTTCAGTGCTCTTTACAAACATCCATGAAATGGGACTTTCAAAGCCACTATGGCTAAGTACATATAATCAAAAAGCCCAAGGCTGAATTGATTTAATCTTCACATGTTAGTCTAAGCTGTGTAGACTGAACCAATAAGCAAGTGAACAGATGTAACCCTTCTGCCAGGCACTGGTTGGCAGCAGCAAGGGCTGGGTTCAATTTTGGGGTACTAAATATATTTTACCTTGTCTTGAGTCTCCACCCAGACCTCTTGGGAAACACTAAATGAATTACTAGGGTGTCCCACATAAACAAAACCCCTCTCCTCGCAAGCAGTGTAAACACAAAAGACAGATTTTTTTTTACAGAAAACAGAGGAAAACACCAAATACAATTTAAAAGGCTACTAACTACAAGACATAGTCTGTAGGCTGTGCTGCACCAGGGGAAGGTGCTAGAGTGTGTGGGTCCTTCTGTGGTGCAAAGGCCCCTCATTGCTCTTGGAGAAAAGGGAGCAAAGATTGGCATGCTACCACAGAGGGCACATCTAGATGAGTGCACACATGCTTCTTGCAGTGTCTCAAACCAGTTTGAAATGCTGCAAGAGGCACTCTGAGAATGAAAAAATGTTCCAGGTATCAGGATTTCCAGGTATCAAAAAACTCCCCACAAAAACCCTACCCTGGAAAAAAGTGGGGCAGGGCATGGGTCCCCAGTGTGCCTTGAGGCAAGCTGGGGCTTGGACCTCCAGAGATGCTCTGGCATCTGGCCAGAGCATCTCTATGGTGTCCCTGCTGCCCTAACATGCCATGTTTGCAGGGTGGGGGGCAAGCAGGAGCGGTGCAAGGTGGTATGATCTGGGTGCTGTCCCTGGTAAGTAGGGATTGGGGGTGGGGAGGTTGAGGGGGTGCAGATGTGAGGGGGCTGTGGATATGTGGGGGGACTGTAGCGGGGTTGTGTGGGGGTGGAGGGGATGGTTGGGGGGCATGGGTCCGCCACAGGGCCCACGGCCTCACAGCAGCAGCAGCTGTTAAGTGCTCAGGGACCACTGTGGCCAGAGTACCCTGTAGTGTGCTGCAGTGTGGCCCTGGCCACTTCAGACCTGGCACCGCTGTCCATGAGCTGTGTGGGGGTGAGCTGAGCAGCCCCCCTCACACAGCCCTCCCATACTCACAGTCCCCCCACCATCCACTCACAAACCCCACAACTATAAGCCACTTCTACAAACCCCTCACCCTGGCCCTGGCCCTGTGCGTCAGGAGTGAGGGGACTGGGGCAGAGAGGTGGTGGGTTGTGGGTTGAGAGTGAGGGGCAGGGACAGGGAACTGGGATATCAGTGCTGCTCAGCACCGCACATTCTGGTGAGTGAAGTGGGTAGGGGCAGGTCTGATTTTTCTATGAGAAAAAACCCAAAAGTAAAAGCCAAAGTGTATAGATATTTAGAATTTATTTTATTATTATGATAGAAGCACTGGTAGGCTTCCAAATTGCTTTAAAGTTGTAAATACATCAGTATAACATTGTCCAACTGATCTCTCTATATATAGTGGCATTTCATTTTAATAGCAGAAGAACACTATTTTGGGTATTTTAATGATTGAATTTGGGTTTCTTATCAGAGAATTTGCAATTTTTAAACAAGGAACACCAGGATCTCTGTTGGTGAGGCAAGTGATAAGACCCAGGCAGAGAAGCCTGTCCAGGGCCAGCACTGGGGACTCAGCTGGAGGGCAGATGAGATGGCTGACCTCTTGGCCATTTGGGGGAGCACATGAAAATGTAAAGTGTTTTATAATAGTCCTTGCCCTTTTGATGTGCTTGTACTGCTATTTATGCTGTGATGCTGGTGCAAAGGTATCTTTCTGCTGGTTTAGCTTGATTCAATGAAAATCTATAAGTTGCATCAGCAACCTGCTGGATAAAATCAGATTCAGGTCCAGTCTCCAAGAGTCCATCAGATCCAACTAGGCACCTGCAGGGACCCATCACTGCCACTAAGCCATAACTGCTGCTTCGAGGGGTATACTGTGCATCTAAGAGCTATGCCGCCTACAGTCCACTTCCCCAGGTGTCTTCACATCCCAGCAACCTCATCTATTGAGGGCTTCTTGGGGTAATTGGAAAGTGGCATAATTCAGAAACCTCCCCTGCCCTTTTGGGAGTTTTGGAGCTTTTCCCTTAATTTTTCACTTTGCTAGTGTGAGTGATGGGTAGTAGAGAGACAGGTGGACAGGCTGAGATCCTAGCTCCGTTAGTTTCATCACCCGTCAAAGATCCTCTTTTCTGACAGCTTTTCAGATTGGACGGCTCTACCAACATGGGTCCAATCAGCTGACAGCCCACACTAATGTCACAGACTATTATGATACAGCAGATCAGGTGAAGGTAAAGAGGATGTTTCATGTGAAATTCTCTGTGTATCCTGGGATCCAGATGTATGCAGTGCAAAACTGGCCATGTTCCCTGGACTGCATGTTTCCTTAGCTTTTTAATACTACATCACCTGAGTCAAAGCAAACTGACCTGACTGTCAAATAAATGCTGGAGATGGCTATGAAATCTGCCTGAGTGTTTTCAGAAGGAGCCGGCTTCCTAGGATCAAGAAGCGTTACACTATGGCTGTGCCATGCTTCAGCCCACGATTTGATTAGGAGAAGATTCAGCCTGATTTGGAGGCCAAATCTCTGAATCCAAATCAAATCAGGATAAGCTTAAAACTTTCTGAATCGATTCAGAAAAGATTCAGAGATTTGGAGGTGGTCTTTCAGGGGAACAGAAACTTAGAAGAGGGAGAGGGAGCAGGCGGGGAAGGACTAACATCTCTACCTGGCCAGTGACTGTGATCTCTCCTTGAGTCCCCTTCCAATCACAGTGTCTGGGGAAGGGACATAGAAACAGCATATAAGCCTCTGTCTGCAGTCTTTCTGTTCCTTTTGTGAGCTGTTTCTGCCTGAGTGAGCAACAGTGTCTGAAAGGTACTTGACTGGCTTGGCTTCCGAGTCAGTCTCCTACTACTTTTTGTTCTTGGAAAGGATTGGATATAGTTTAGGTTACTAACTAGAACCCCTCTACTTATCTATTTATTTCAATATATATTTCTTCTTGGGTTTTTTTTTCCAAAACCTAAAAAAAAGAAAGCTGTGTTTTCCCTGGCAGTGTGATCCATCACTGTGCAGGGAAGCACATATTACACACACTCACACACATACATCATAGAAGAAGAAGTCAAATATTATTACAACACAGAAGAAGTCAGACATTCATAGAAGAAGAAGAGATTATATATAATTATTAATATTAGTAGTTATAGTTAGTTACATACAGACTAAAAACAACACAGAAGAAGTCAGACTAACACAACACAGAAGTCAGACACTCAGTCATAGAAGAAGAAGAAGAAGAAGAAGACGAGCTGCCTCAGAGATCCGGCCATAGGGTATAATGGGGAATCAATGGAAGATTTTTAACTTTGTTGTTTTTTGTATGGTTTGGATGAAACTTTCAGGGATGGTAGCCTATGCTGAGAGCATGAAGCCTGCCAAGTTTCAAGAAGATCAGTGCAGGGGTTTGGGGGAACTGTACCCCAAATTCTTAAAAGCCAAATGCATGTCACAGCTGTGTGCTACACCACAGGGGGCTGAAAACTGCAGGGTTGGTAGCTCTTACTGAGGCCATAAAGCCTGCCAGCTGTGAGTGTGTGTCCTTGAGCAGGCCTGAGTGAGTGTTGGGCCCTGCCAGACCGTGACACCTGCCAGCTGTGTGTGTCTCGCTGGGGGAGTCTGTCATTTGGGGCCCTGCACCCCAAGCTGCTGATAGGCAAAACTCATGATGTGGGTGGGTGACACTGTGTGTATGTTAAGGTGCATCCTTCCTGGCACTGGGGCCTCTGCACAACACATCAGTGTGCCCCACTGAGGTCTCCTCCGCCCCTACAGCCTCATGTCTGGTTCTCTGCTTTACTTGACAACAGGTACAATAACTTAGCTAGCTCAACACCAGTAGCAGCAGCAGCAGCATCAAAGGTACCCAAACAGAACTGTCACAGAGCCTGTTGTTTTATAAAGGAATTGACAGCAAGAAGTAAAGATGTTGTGTTGTGTTGGACATATGATGTTATTCATGGTGTGTGATGGCTTATCTTGTGTTTTTATGTCTATATGTGTATTATGAAAAAAAGGAGTACTTAAAAAAATGTATCTTTGGAAGATTTAGGGTTGAAAACCCCTTTGTCAGGCTGAGGAAGTACCTGCAGTTGGTACTGGATGGAAGGAATAGTAAAGAAGCCAGAGGCTGGCCTGGCCCACAATGCAGGCAAGAAAGCCAGTCAGTGAAAATGGAAATGGAGGCATCGGAGGGGAGGGACAGTCTGGGGGGGAGGTAGGGGGAAAAGTGGGATGTAGCAACTCAGGTAAAAGTGCAGAGGTGCCTAAGGTGTCAGATGTCCGGCAGGTTGCAGTGTGCCAGAACTCCACTGTGTATATTGAGTCCATGAGTTTCTGTACCTACTACCTAGGAGGCTGATGAAGTGCAGGTCATAGGCCCAGATCTGAAAAGTGGTTTCTACATTCAAACAAGCACCTAACCTCATCACAAGAACTTAAGCCAACTTCCTACAGCTCAAAACACAAAATCTGCCAACTATCTCCAGTACCCCCACAAGCTGCACACCAGAATCTATCAAAGACAACAAAACCCAACTACCTGTGGGGGCACATTCCTCACCAAAAAAACACTCTGCCTCCAGTCTCTCAGGCCTGATCCTGAGAGGGAACAAATTACAATGCAAACTACTTTTCAGAGCTGGGCCTGTGAGCTGCACTTCATCAGCCTCCTAGGTAGTAGGTACAGAAACTCATGGACTCGATATACACAGTAGAATTCTGGCACACTGTGACCTGTCGGACATCTGACATCCCAGGCACCTCTGCACTTTCACCTGAGCTGCTACATCCCCCTCCCCCAGACTGTCCTTCCCCCCCCTCAACACCTCCATTTCCATTTTCACTGACTGGCTTTCTTGCCTGCATTGTGGGCCAGGCCAGCCTCTGGCTTCTTTACTATTCCTTGCATCCAGGACCAACTGCAGGTACTTCCTCAGCCTGACAAAGGGGTTATCAACCCTAAAGCTGGCATCCTTGGCAGCTAAGCTGAGCTCATCGGGAGCCTCACAACTGCACTGCAACCAGGAAGCATCAGGCCTGTCAAAGACGTGACAGGTCTGGGCATTCCCCAGCCAGGACTTTGTGCATGCGTGCATTAGCTGGAGGTTATGGCGCCTCCTACCCACCTTTCACCAGGGGATCATTGGTCCTGGCATTTATGGGGCTGTTGCGATGCCAGCAGTCCCACCAGGCCTCTCTACCGTGGCAGGGTGCAGTTTTAGTGGTCATGCCCAGGACCTGGGGCCTCCTTCTTCCCCACAGCCCCAATCCCATACCTCCAGGTTCGTCCTGGCAGGGGAATGAGCTCAGCAGGGACATGTTCTTTCCCTGCTGGCTGGTGATGCAGTTAGTGCCCCCTCCAGCTGACAGCGGGGCATTATTTGGCTTTTCAAAACCTCAGAAAAGGAAATTGGTGCAGATGGAGTGAGGAGCGTGGCACTTAGTCCAATTGCAGGTGGAGCTTGGGGAACCCCAGGAGCAGGAGGTTCACCTTTAGGAACACCAGCTGCTCCACTAATGTAGGATTCAAGCATGTATGGTGGGGTGTGACAACATCCCCAGCAATGCTGAACACCCTCTCGCTTAGAACACTGGTTGGTGGATAGGACAGGTGTTGCCGGGCAACAGTGGCCAGATCCTGCCGCATCTGGCTGCGACTTGCCCAGTAGGCCAAGAGGTCGCAGTCCAGTGGCTCCACATCCTCAGTGAGATAGGTAGCCACCAAAGCCTTGGTGCTACCTGCCCGAGGCTGGGGTTTGGTGCGTTTGGACCCCAGCATTGAAGCCATGCCCATGGCCCACATTGGCAGTGGCTAGCACGGAGGAGACTGGCTGGTGCTGGTGCTCATGTTGGGAGTGCTGGCATGGGAAAGTGGATCCCCCTCTTCCACATCCCCTCACCTCTGCACTTCGGCCTCCCTGACTTTGTTCACCAGCACCTGCATCCAGTGATCAAGGGTTTTGGGGCTGCCAGTGCACATGCTCCCCTTCACCCTCAGGTCTCACATGCCTGCCATCATGTGGGCCGTACTGGACCGCAAGGGATCCAGCCATCTCCTGATGCCCTCCTTCAGCTACCTCACCAGTGCCTGCACATCTGGTGACAGAGGCCTGTCCCAGCCAGGAACATTGATCCCCTGGAACTTCTCCATTTGGTTCTCCAGTTCCCTCACTAGGGGGATCACCTGGCTGCGGAGGGCATCACCAGTGCTAAGGGTCTTGGTGGCCTCAAGGAAGGGCTTGAGGACCACCAACATCTGGGAGATGGTACCCCACTCAGCTCTGTTCAGGGGGTGCTGATCCCTATTTCCCCAAGCAAGGCCATCTCAAGGATGGCCTTCTGTTGCTCCACCAGCCTCTTGAGCATCAAGTATGTGGAGTTCCACCGAGTCTCCACATCCTGTGTGATTCTGTGCTGCGGGATGCTGAGCTCTGCCTGTTTCTCTCACAGAATCTTGCCCACCTTGATGCTGCGGTGGAAGTAACCCACCACCTTCCTGCATTTTGAAATTAGCTGGCTTGTAGCAGTAGTGGTGGCGGTGCCATCACTGGCAGCCCTGTTCCCCTCCAAGGCATCCCTCACTATTAGGTGCAGCCTGTGTGCCACACAGCGGATGCCAACAAAGTTGGCATCATGGACAGCCTTCACCATATTGGCCCCATTGTCGGTGACCATGAACCCATGGGTGAGCTTGGTCTGCCCAATGAGCCACCCCTGCACCGTGCGATTCATGGCCCCCATGATCTCCCTTGCCATGTGGGACTCACCCAGCACCTTGGCTTGCAGTAGAGCCCACCAACAGCCTGACTGATAGCACCAGTGCCCCGTGAGGGAGAGGTAGGCGTGATTGCCACCCCGGCTGCTCCAGATGTCAGAGGTGAAGTGCAAGGCTACCTGCAGCCGTGCCTTGTGCAGCTCCTCCCTCAAGTACTCCCTGCATGCCTGATACAGGGAGGGAACCACCGCCCTGCTAAAGGTGGTTCACGTGGGCACTTTGTAAAATGGGGCCAGAAGTGCTACGAACTGCGTGAAACCCGGTCGCTCAACTAAGGAGAAGGGCTGGCTATCCAGAGCAAGCATCTCCCCAATGCTCTGGGTGGTCTCGCGTGCCTTGGGAATGTGCCCCACCTTTCCCCCACTGGTCCAGGGTGGCCTGCCTCTGCTTTGGGGGTAAGGGGGCTTTGGCGAGCGGAGGACTTCCCTTCTGGCACACAAGCACTGGTGCCAGGCTGAGAAGCAGGAAGAAGGGCAAGTGGGTGGTGCCTCCTCAGATGCAGCAGCATGGCTGTGGTGGAGAAGTGTCTCATGTCCTTGCCATGGCTCATGTGCCTTTGGCAGTGCTGGCAGATGGCAAACCTGGGATCATCTGCCACCTCAAAATGATCCCACACTACACTACTCCCCCACTTCTGGGTTGAGGGCGAGGATCCTGCCCTTTCCTCCTTCTAAGCAGGCTAAGGCTCAACAGCAGGAGGAGCTGCCTCAGCTGAGCCACTTGCCTCCATAGTCTTATCCTCCTCCAAGGTGCTGCTTTACAGAGGAGACCTGGGTCTAGGGGAAATGTGAGGGGTTTGGAGCACAAACTCTGATTCCCCCTCAGTTCCCAGAATTGCCTGAGCCAGCGTGCTCAGTATCCCTGGTTCCAGCTCCAGCTGCTCCTCTGGCACATGGGAGGCCCACGCTGAGAGCTGAAATTGGGGTGGAGGAGGCAGTGATTCCACTGCTGGTGCCCACTTCTGGACTGAGCGGAGGTGGTGCAGGTGCAGGGATGTTAGGTGCAGACACTGCTCCCATTGCCTGGCTTCCACTGGTAGCGCTGATGTCATGGCTGCTCGGGAATAGAATGCGTCTGTGTTTGGGCCTCGGGTGGGAGGGTGGGGGAGGGTTGCAGCTCTAGCTCTCTCCTTACCCCCTCTCCCTCCCCTGCCAGAAGACCTGGCACCTGCCTTTCCAGCATGCTTCTTATTGATCTTTCCTGTGCTGCAAAAGGTCTCTGTGTGTGTGTGAATCCTTTTGTATATCTGTCTGTCTTGTTCTCTTGTGAATATCTGTGTCTACCTTGTGCTGTGAATGAAATTATTTGTGTGTCTTCTTTCTGGCTCTCACTATATTGTCTCTGCTGTTGTGAATGAAATTGTGTCTTCTTTCTGACTCTCACGATATTGTCTATATTATGGTGTGAATGAAAGTATTTGTGTGTGTTCCTGTGTCTCAGTATATTATCTGTGTCTTGCTTTTCTGTAAATATCTGTCTGTCTTCTTCCGCTGTGATTTTTTTTCTATATTCTGGGTCTCTGTGTATGTGTGTGTGTGTGTGTGTGTGTGTGTGTGTGTGCGCGTGCGTGCAAGCAAGCAATCTGTGCCTCCCTGCACAGTGATAGATAACACTGGCTGGGAAAACACAACTGTCTTTTTGCAAAGTTTCCAAAACAAGTTCCCCAAAAAATAATTCAAAGAAATAAATTAAATTGTAATACTACTAATAATTGAATTGAATAGCTAAGCTAAACTAAGCTAAGCTAAGTTAAATCCTAACAACTCCTTTATAACACGAAAAAGCAGCACACAGGTCTTAGTCACAGCGTTCCTCTCTCACACAGCTGCTGACAGGGAATGAGCTGCAAAAGGCAAAGAAGGGCTGGAAACAGGGACTTTTATACTTTTTTTAGTCCCACTCCACAGACACTGCCATTGGAAAGGTAGCCAGGGAGAAATCCTTCTTACTGGCTACCTACAGACATCAGTCTTCCCCCAACCCCGGCCCAGACATCAGTCTTCCCCCCCCTGCCACTCCCCATCCCTTCCCCACTCCCCCTCCCTCTTCTAATTCCCTCAAAACGGCTGAAGGCTGTCCCTCACTCCTTGATGCCTCCATTTCCATTTTCACTGACTGGCTTCCTTGCCTGAATTGCATGCCACACCAGCCTCTGGCTTCTTTACTATTCCTTCCATCCAGGACCAGCACAGATACAGACCAAATACAATCTGTATTGGTTAGAGAGTTCCTCAGCCTGACAAAGGGTTTTTCAACCTGAAAGTTTGCTAAGATATATTTCTCTAACTATCCAGTTGGTCTACTAAAAGACACCAGATTGACCCAAAGGACCTTGTCTGCCAGTGCCATATCCTTAGACCAACACCCCTAGCACCTGTCCCCAGTCAGGTGACCAGAAGGATGCAAGGCCCTAGGCAGTGGGCACATCTAATCCCCAGGGCTGGGGCTGGCAGGGAGAGCTCTCTGGCAGCTGCTGGAGAAGAAGCTCCTGCAGGAGAGGAAAAAACGGCTCTAGTCTATGACAGTTTGGCTGCCTGAGATGCTGCTGGTGCTACTGTGCTGCAGTGTACTGCAGTGCTTACCTGTTGTTATTTAAAGTGGTGGACCAGCTGAGGCTGTAGGGGAGGAGGAGACCTCATTGAGGCAAGCTACCGTGTTGTGTAGATGCCCCAGCGCCAGTGAGGGTGCACCTTAACACACACACACACAGTGTCACCCACCCATGTCACGAGTTTTGCCTGTCAAAAGCCTGAGGTGCAGGGTCTCAGAAGCCAGAACCCCCTGCACATATCTCCTTGAAAGCTGGAAGGCTTTGTGGCTACAGCAGGGCCTAGCAGGCCTGAAGTTTTCACCCCGCTGTGCTTTAACACAGACACAGTCACACAATCACCCACGTCATGAGTTTTGCCTGTCAGCAGCCTGAGGTGCAATTTCCCAGAACACTCTTAATCTATCTCCTTGAAAATTGGCAGGCTTCATTCCCTCATTAGGGGCTAGTATGCCTGCAGTTTTCATGCCTGTGTGCCTTAATACACACAAATTACATGAGTTTTGCTTTCAATAATTTATGGTGCAGTTGCTCATAAACCCCTGCACCTTTCTCCCTGAACCTTGGCAGACTTTATGCCCTCAGAAGGGGATATCACCCTTTCAAATCCCATAGGAATCAGCCAAAAAATGAGAAAGTTATAGATTCCTCATTATACTCTATGGCCAAATCTCCAAATCTCTCTGAATCGGCACTGAATCTTCCAAGCCGATTTGGCCGATTCGATTTGGAACAGCGATCCGAATCTCCAAACCAAATCACTGGCCTTTGAACTGGCCAACTCTGAATCTGAATCAAATACTTCCTTATTCACACAGGTCTAGTGGGTAGAGGGTGCAGGGGCCACTCCAGGTTAAGGCTGATTCAGCAGTCCAGCTGGCACACAGGGTAACATCCCCAGATACGAACTGGCTTGGCCTCAGAAACTCCTGAGGGCACGTAGCCCTGAGATGCTCACCAGGGCAGGTTTTTATATCACTGGGGCCAGCACAGGTGCTGGTCCCAGCCTCTAGCTCCATCTGGCTGCAGATCTGGGAGGAACTGAGAAGGATCATTCTGCCCTAAGTAGCATAATTTGCCCCACACCAAAGTGCATGTCCAGCCACATATACTGAGGCAAAAATCCCTGGCACAAATTTGTGCCACTCCTATTTGAACTGTTGCAAGTGCACATGTCTGAATGTGTGGATGCACCCAGAGAGGCTGTATGTGTGTGTGGGGAGTGGCTGCAATTCCAGACAGCATGCAGGCACCCCAAAACTTCTGGGCTGGATTTTATGGCCTGCTAAAATGAAACTGCAAGAAAAACTCCAAAGGAACCAGGTTGATTAATGGCTACAGTCAGCCCAACCACACAGCTTGCCTAGAGCAAAGGACTGTCAAAAGAAACAAGGGGAAAGATGAGGCCCACCCTCTAGGCCGGGGCTACAGGTAGTTTGGGTCACAGCTCCACTGAGAGCAGAAAGTTGCAAACCTCAATCCCAGCTCAAAACTGGTAGAATTAGAAACGCCTACCAGGTTTCAACCCTTTTTAACCTGCCAGGCCTAACTCACGACCAGCAAACCCAAAGAATCAATACTGTTTTCCCTAGTATTGATCCCTTAAAAGTGGGAAAGAAAAGGAGGAGAGAGGAGTTTCCAGACACTGAGACAATTCTACCCTCTCTACCTGAGCTTTCCTTTTCACTATCTGCAACTCCTTTTCTCTTGGAGGATACTTCATCCTTCAGCAGTCCCTGGAAGCTCCCTGCCCCTCCCCACCTCCCGCCCCTGAAACCAGCCTAGCTCACCTTATATCCCTTTGCATGACATCACTCTGGCCTTGTTCAGTCAGGCAGTGCCACACTCCAGGTCCTCTCCCACCTTATCAGCTTGAAGAATCCTCTGCTTCCTCTGGCCAATGAGGCCAGAGTGTTTTTATATATTTTTCCCAGATACGGGCCCCAGCTTGACATTTACTGAGCACATGGCCAAAATACAGGGGCCATCTTGCCTACATAAAAAAATACACAAAAAAACACAATATACAACCCACATGTGTGTGTGTTGGTCTGATAAAAGATATCAAATTCACCCAAGGAAACTTGTCTGGGTATTACACAGACATTCACTTTTGATTCTGGAAATGCAGCCACATGCTTGCACTGGCCCAGGCCAGAAGCTGGGGGGTGCTAGAGCACACCTCCCTGCTCACCTGGAGCAGACAGCTTGGGCCAAGGCCAGTCCACACACCCAGTGAGGGGTGGGGTGGGGGGAGTATGTGGGGGAGGTGCAAAGCATCCTGGGATGCTGGGGAATGGTGAGTTAACTTGAATTTGAAGGGGATCTGGTACTGAAGTTCAAGAAACTGATTTAACTCATATCAGTTAAGTCTGATACTTCATCCATCCAAGTTTATCTTAAACCAGCTTTCAGCCATTTTGAAAGCAGTTTATATGCAATGAACTTCTGTTGTGTTACAGATTTGAACCAGTTTCTGATCACTTATACCAGTTTATGTGTAATTTCTGTCCCTAGTGTATGAGGTCAAGTCCAGTCTCACCAGTGTGGTCCCTACTTAAGGGAGACTTATAGATTTTTGTGAAGGGCCAAAGCCCATTACCCTTGGCACATCAAATAGACCTGAGCCATTGGGAGGCATGTAGATATAATTATTCCATCGTTGTAAATTGTGCACAGAGAGGCTAAGTGATCTGGCAAATATCACACAGCAAGTCAAGATCAGAGTTAGGATGAGAGCCTAAATTTCTGGTCTCGTTGCCCTGAATTTTAGCCAGTTACCATGGTGATGGCTCAATAAAGAACCCAACAAGAACATATTATCCCCAAACCCATTCCCCTGCTCCCCATGGGAGGTATTAGTATTAGAGCAAAGGTATCTTCCTATTGCCCTGGGCAAGTTGTCAGTCAAGACTACATATATTACCAAGATGAGAGGGCAGAGAGCTGAGAATAATAATGTTGGTCTGTTGCTTTAACATCCCAACTAACTTGAGAGTAGTGAGCAGATTAATATATTTTGGGAGGGGAATAGAAAACATATTATAGCCTCCAAAGTAGAGAGAAAATTAAATAAACACCACTGCAAGCAGCCTCAGAGAGGGGATGTCTCTGTTGTCTATGCATAAAAATGTCAGCTTTGAAATACTCAGCACTGTCCCACTTATGCCTAACAATACATAGAGCATATCTGATTAAGGTAGAGAGCTCAGGCAGGACTGCTGAAAGAGCAGGAAGACAATGACTACATTGCATGTGCAAAAGAGACCACCTTTCCCTGCCCACCTTTCTCCCAATTTCTTTCTTATGTCATTTACACCTGTTTTAGCCCATTATAATTCCTTATTGCTTTTCCTCTCAGCTCCTGAGTGTGGTCAATTAAAATAGCTTGTTAAACAGGTTTTCTCCATGTTTATGCTGCAATTCTACATAGGACTTCTGAGCAAGTATCGAACTGGGAAAGTCTAAAATAAAACCTACCAACTGTCTTTTATAGTTTGAAAAACTAGGTTGTTATTGGCAACCATTGAGAATAGAACTGAATTGCTACATGGTGCTAACATTTGGCTGGAGGAATTTTAAATAGAAATCTTTGTCTCTCTGCTTATGTAAAACAGTTGTTCCCTGCTTCAACATTATGTCTGAACCATGTTCCTCCGAACGGATTTTTTTAAAGCTAAGTATGGCTATTTCCTCAGTCACATTCGTCTCCCCTGATAGAGGGACAAAAGGTCTGGAAAACACCCTTTTCCTAAGGCTCTACATTCCCAGGCAAAGCAACATCCTGCTCATATATTCCAGTAAGAAGCAAACCTACTGAAAACATGCTTTTCCATTCCTTGTTAGCTTTGTGCCTAGAATGTGAAGATCACTGATTTTAATAAGCTACAGCAAATATTTTGCTAAGGATCATAGCTGCCTATTCCATAGAGGTGTTGTTGAGAATCAATGATATTTATTGAAGGAATGAGATTTTAGGGTGATATATGCCAGAGAAGCACACAACTTTATCCCTCTAGCCTTATGTTATGCATAATAGTTCCTTCTAGGAGGAAGATCAGTATATTATCTTACGTCGCTGCTTAAGCTATTGGATACAATTGAATGTATAGGTTGAGGTATACGTTCAAAGAAGTTCCAGAGGTATCTGGAGTGGAAGTGGGAATGCATCTGCTTCTCACAGAGCTGCAAGTTGTTTCTTTGTCCATTCTGACTATCACTAAACAAGAGAGGTTTGAAATTATACTCACCTTGGTTTTAAATATTACATAGAAATAGCTATGAAGAGTAAAGTTGCTTTCCTAGCTCTATTTAAATGCTTTTTGGTATACAAGGGTTAAGTGGAGAGCCGCTGCTAAATCCCATTATAAATCAGGATCCTTTAAATGGAAATTGAAAAGAAATGATTTGGGGAACTTCAGTGATGGAAAGCTTAGAGGTGGCTTAAAAAGAAGGAAATATATTTTTATAAGATAATATGAAATCACCCTAGGTTTCATGATCCCCCATGTGTTGATAGACCTGGGTATTAGCTGGTTTCTCTGTAAAATCATTGTTCATTGCTTTTTCATTTACTCAGAGAGATAAGACCATAACAAAGTCCCCTCCAAAAAAAGTATGAAGCAGATGACAGCAGCTGGATGACTGTACAGGGCTCTGAGAGCTTGCTGCATGTCTTGAGATAGCATCCACTGCAAGGGAAATGACTATATCAGTAGGGCTGACACAGGAAACATGCATCAGGCTAAGGATTTCATTCTTTTGGGTTCAGATTCTGCCTTCCTGGCCACTATGCAGTAATAATCTATTATTTTGCAAAGTCCAATGGACTTCAAGGCCAAGAGTCTATAGACTGCGTGAGCACAGAAATAGGGGCCTGGCCCTAGACAATTAACTGAAGCACAAGGAACTCATGCAGTTGTTTCAGGATAAATAAATTGATCCTTCTCAGTCTCAAATGGTATGTTAAAATCACCATGATTCATTAAACTGAGGAGAATGGTGATGATAACTTTTTGGTACCTTATTATACCATGATGATGGTAGGAAGTCAAGTGATGGAATCAAGAAAAAATACTGGTGAGTTTGGAAGGATTTATGAAGACAAATAAAAGAAACCAAAAAGTACAGCTGGGTCACTTACAAAAATCTGGAAATGGTGATAAATGTATGGTGGTATGTCAGGGATATCAGCTCCAAGGAGAGAGAGCAATTGCTTAGGGCAAGACAAGGTAAGGATAAGCTGTTTATGGGATTCATAGATTCATAGATTGTTAGGGGCTGGAAGGGACATTGTAGATCATCGGGTCCAGTCCGCCTGCACTAGGCAGGAAAAGACAGCTGAGGTCAAGTGACTGGGGTCAAGCGAGGTTACTGTCCAGTCTCCTTTTGAAGATTTCCGGGATAGGTGACTGTACCACCACTGGAGGGAGTTTATTCCATAGTCTGAACACCCTGACTGTGAAAGAGTTTTTCCTGGAATTGAGCCGGAAGTGGCCTTTCAGGAGTTTGTATCCATTGCTCCTGGACTTCCCCAGGGATGCCCTGGTGAATAGCTGTTCACCAAGTTTTTGATGTACTCCCTTGATGCAACCACTACCAATTGCCCTCTCAGCCTTCTCTTCAGTAAGCTGAAGAGCCCCAAGTCCCTCAGCTTTTCCTCATATGGCTTGTCTTGCAAGTCCTTGATCATACAGGTGGCTCTTCTGTGGACCCTCTCAAACTTTTCTATGTCCTTGTTGAAGTGAGGCACTCAGAACTGGACACAGTACTCCAGCTGTGGTCTCACCAGTGCAGAGTACCAGTGCGGTCTCACCAGTGGGAGTGTCACTTCCTTAGTTTTACATGAGACACAACGGTTAATGCATGCCAGTGTGTTGTTTCTCCTGCTGGCCACAGCATTACACGGCCGGCTTATGTTCATGTGATTACTACTCCTAGGTCCCTTTAGGCCGAGGTGCAAGTCAACTTGCTGCCACCAAGCCTGTAGGTATGTTGGGGATTGTTTGCCCCCAGATGGAGCACCTTACACTTCTGAGTGTTGAACTTTATCTGGTTCCGGTCTGCCCAGCTATCCAGCAGATCCAGGTCCACCTGCATCTGCAACCTATCTTCTGGCATGACGACGCTCCCCCATAACTTGGTGTTGTCCGTAAGCCTGGCCAGCAAGCTTTTCATCCTCACATCCAAATCATTGATAAAGATGTTGAAAAGCACTAGTCCAAGCATGGACCCCTGAGGGACACCACTGGCCACTTAACACCAGGACGACCCAGATCCATCCATGAGAACTCTCTGGGTTCTACCATGTGGCCAGTTTTCCACCCACTGAACTGTTGAGAGCTAAGCCCACCATCTTCCAATTTTTCCACAAGGATATCATGGGATACTAGATCAAAAGCCTTTTGGAAGTTTAGGTATATAATGTCAACCTTCTCTCCCATGTCCAGGTGGCGAGAGACCTGTTAGTAGAAGGAGATGAGATTGGTAAGACAAGACCCATCCACGATGAAGACATGCTGGCTGTCATTCAGAATCTAACCCTCAACGAGGGTATAGTACATAGATTCTTTAAGAGTTTTTCCAGAAATTTCCCTGGGATGGAGGTTAGGCTGATTGGCTTATAGTTGCCTGGGTCCTCCCTCTTCCCCTTCTTAAAGATGGGCACAATGTTGGCCTTCTTCTGGTCCTCAGGGATCTCCCCTGTGCGCCACAAATTGTGAAAGAGTTTTGCCAGGGGTTCTGCAATGACCTCAGCCAGCTCCTTCAGCACTCTCGGGTGAAGTCCATCTGGTCTTGCTGACTTATAAATGTCTAGCTTTTCTAGTTGATTTTGCACCAGCTCAACATCCACAGTGGGAAGCTATCATTGCCACCATGCCCCCTGTGATCTTTATCTCACTTGTCTTTCCCCTTGGTCTGGTTAAATACTGAAGCAAAGTGGGCATCCAGTGTCTGTTACCAGCTGTCCTGAGGTGTTAAGCAGGGGCCCCATACTTCCATTTGTTTTCCTTCTGCTCCCTACATACCTAAAGGACTTCTTATTGTCCTTGACTCCCTTGCTTAATTTAAACTCAGTCACTGCCTTAGCTTTTCTAATCATTTCCCTACAAGTGTGGACAGGGATGAGGCACAGGGGGTGCACAGGAGTGCACGTGCAACCCCTGAGAGCACTGGTGCACTCCCTGTCAGGCTGTGCTCCCTGTTTAGCTGGCAGGCAAGGGGGCAGGTGGAAGCACCAGTGCTTCCCCGAGAGCGCAGGCTGAGGAGTGGGGCCACCAGCAAAAGGAGCTGCTCCGCTTCCGGAAGTGGCTGTGGGAGTTCTGGAAGCGGTGCGGCTGCTTTTAAGGTGAGTGAGGTCAGCTGTGGGGGACCTCCTCCCCCTCCCACCCCCCCCCAGGTCAGTGGGATTGGCCATCATGGGACCCCCCCCCGGTCACTGACTGGTTTCAGGGGGGCACGTCCCACCCTCCCCCAAATCAAGAGGCACCAGACACCCATGAGTGCATACCACTGTTGTATAGTCCTCCTTGAGGACTGTCCCTAGCTTCCACTGTGTGTATGCCTCTTTTTTCTTTTTCAAGAGGACTGTGATGTCCCTGTTGAGCCAGGACAGCTTGTCAGCCCTTCTGCTACCTTTCCTCTTCATGGGAACAGTTTTCTTTTGTGCTTCTAGGCTTGTGTCCTTGAGGAACGACTACTCTTCATGCACCCCATTCGCCTTTCATCCTGGTCCCACATCGCCTCCCCTACTAATGCCCTGAGCCTGTTGAAGTCAGCATTTTTGAATTCCAGGACTTCAATCCTGCTAGTTGATATGTCAACCTTGCGGTGGACTGTGAACCTGATGAGCTCATGGTCACTGTTGCCCAGGCTACCCTCAATGTTTAAGCCACCCACCAGCTCATCTCCTTTGGCCAAGACCAAGTCTTGGAGAGTGGTACGTCTGGTCTCTCTCACCTCGCACCCCTCCCCGCCCTGCTGAAGCTTGGCCCAGAGGGTTTCAAGCTGCTTATCTTTGGAGCCAATGCCAGCCTCCAGAGAGGTGTACTGCTCCCTCACATGGAGAGCTACCCCTCTGCCTTTTCTCCCTTCCTGGTCCCTTCTGTGCGGGGTGTAGCCCTCTATGGCTACGCTCCAATCATGTGAGGAGTCTTATATATAGACTATGTATATAGGGTGTATATAGAATGTATATAGGTTAAAGGTTCTGAACTGTGAGATGTATAACAGTGAACAATAGTTTGCTGATGGAAACAGTACAGCTCCACAGATGAAGTTAATAAAGCTGGGTGAACCATTAGAGAGCAGGCAGTAAGGAAGTACATTGCCCAGCCGCATCTTGCTTATTTTCATTTCCTGGGATTGTTTGATCTATGCCCCAGTTCCTTTTGCCAGGATCTCTCAGGCTCCACAGAACTCAACCTAGACATTCACATTGCACCATATCACCCTTGCACTCATTGTCTTTCTGGTGGGCTAATTTCAGGGAGCATAAGAACATACTGGTCACCAGTCACTGAGTTAAATAATGTGGAAATTTTATGTATTTGCCTGAAGGTGACGTCAATGACTCATATTGCAGGAGAATTCAGTTACTGGCATTTCTAGCAAACATTTATGCTCCTTTTCTAAGTATTTTGCAGAAGGAGATGGAATGGCTGGATTAATCATGTAGCTTGTATGTTTTGTTAGCATTCTAACCCCAATTGGTAGTTTTTATTTCCCTGCTTCTTCTCTCATTTATCCTCTGCTTTTCGCTCCATCTGGTTTTTTTACAGGATTTCTTGTCTTCGGTAAGACTTTCTTCCCTTGCTACCTTGCCCTCCTCATTATAATTATTCACAATTATCTTGGTAGATTTCCTGTGCACATGATAAATATACCTCATTCCCTTTTTAACAATCCCACAGCCAATAAAAGACAATAAAATGTGAAATGACACGCAAATTATATCCCCAAAGAGTGGTAAAGTGCTAAACTACTGCTCTTTGCGATAATCAGATGAGATTTTTGTCTTTAAACAAATAGCCCTAGTTAACAAAGAAGAATATTCAAATTGTGTAGCAATGTATTTGTGGAGTGCTGAAAGCTTGTTTGCAGTTAGTGAGTCCTATTCTGCACTTGTTAATACTGTTATCCAAGCAGAGTAATCATGTCTGAGTGAATGGAGAAAGGGAAGGTGCTTACCAGGAAATAGAGCAGGATATGGTGTGGTGACTTTCCTATAAACCTGTTGGTGGCAAATAGCTTTAATTTCTGTTAATGCTTTATGTGAAGCAAGTAAGTTCCCTTCATTTCTGATCGTCGGCACCATGAAGAACTTAAAATTGGCCATTTTGCCTCACAGTGGAGGCTAACAACTGGCATTTAAAATTGCCCTGATTTTGAATATGTTTCTCCACCGTGAGAAGGAGGAGTGTTGGCATTGGTGAATTACCTGCTCAGCTGGCAAAACAGCAGCTGGGGTCCCTGGAACACCAAGACACAAGAAAGAGTTACAATCATTACTTCCCTGAAACACTGGCACAAACACCAGGGCCCCACTCCCCAACTGACATAAATCAGCATAGCTTCACTGAAGGCAGTGTTAAGATCCAGCACACAGACAGCCAAATATTGCTACTTTTGACTATCACTGCACTCACAGTTGGAGAGAAAATGGCAGAAATACTCGTCCCACTTACCCAAGGGCATAACAGAGGTGTGTTTCCCCCCTCAGTTTCCCTTCCCTTTGAAAAGCTGTCCAGAATGAAAAACCTCTGATCTAAAAAGGGTTGGCTCTCAAAGTGTATACATAAAATCTGCATGTTCCACTGAAGAGGAAAGGATTGAATTGGTAGGAAAGCTTTTCTTTATAAGCACCAGATCCCACAGTTGAGGTTCCACAAAGACCTGATACCTTGGATTTTCAGTCTAATTAAAATTAACGTAACCATGGCGATTTGCGCCAAGCAGAAATCTGCCCATATGGGGCTTTAACTAAAATTTTGCCTACTGAAATTCATTTTCCAGTAGTCTCTAATTTTTTGTAATCCTGGCACTAATATGACATTCGTCCTGCTTGTGCTCAGTGTATTTTTGAACGTTAAAGGAATCTCTAGAACATACTAAGTGGTTAAGAGTTGGAACAGGCTACAGAGAGAAGAGATGCAATCTCCATCCCTAGATACTAGCACAAGCAGGTTAGATGGGTGCTTTTCTGGGACGGTTTAGTCAGGGACGAACCTGTTCTGAGCAGAAGGCTGGAACCATATTAGGATCCTTCCAACCATACTTTCCTGTGGTCCTATGCTTAGGAATGGAGGCTAGAAAGCCCTGCCCATAATCTCCCTCCCATCCAGATTTCTGTATTGTGGTTTCTCTTTAACACCTCTTATGCTTAGGAATAGACCTGATCCAGCTATTCCCAGGAGACAAAACTCCTATTAAATACAACAGGAGTTTTGCCTTTTATGAGCTGCCCACTAGAACTGCATCATTTGTATCTTCTGTGATGCTTGCTGTCCGGACTTCATCTCTGCGCAGTCTGGACTTCCTTTCAGTGCAGTCCCATCAGAATGCCTGTCGCTGCCAGCCCGCACCAGTAATTGAAGCGGTGCTGATAACAGTCTTTAAAAGGAATTGGAAAGAGTTTTGTTCTCTTTTACAAAGCAAAGCTGCCTCCTGAGTATTACGGTAACCTCTGTGCATCATGCACTGACAGTAATGGCACTCCTGCCTCCCCAGCAAAACAGCAAGTGCAGGGCAATGCGTAATCAGCAACTCAGGAGAAGGACTCCTTGCTGGCTTTGTGAGTGAACAGTGGGCCTGGCAGGATTGTCAGATGGTCTGATAGTGCTGCCTGGGTTTCAGATGGGCTATTTATTGATCTGGTCACATTCATGTAATAATGTCACTTTAAGTAAAGATGAGTCAAAGCTGTCACAGGCACAACATAAAAGACAATAATGAGCAGCTGGTGGAATTGTCAATAGCAGCAAAGTTGGAAATCACAATCCTACACTGTGCCTCACCCATGCCAGTGACCACCACTCAGTGGCTGGGTGGCCAGGTCCCAATTTAGTGATTAGTAGCAACTCAGATTTGATTATGGATCATGGATTCCTACACAGTGGATGCGTCTACACATTCATTAATGTGCTTTAGGTACTGTGCATTTATTTTAGTATTTGTTTAATAAAGTACTAACTAAATGCACAGTAACTAGTGCATGGTTTTTTTGTGACGCTTACTGCGCATTAGCTTAATAACATTGTGCAGTAGCATGGCAGTTAAAAAACGTGCTAATAACCTACTGTGCTGTGTTATTAGGTTAATGCACAGCAAGCATCTCATGTAGACATGTCCAGTGATTGCTGTCCTCTTGCTGTGCTCCACTTGCAGAAATTGAAACACTGTAGTGGAGAATACTGTTTATAATGGGGCCTCTAGTTGCCTGTTAACAGTGGATTAAAGACCTAATGAGAAAGCCATATGTGTGGCAGATGCAAACTTCACCAGATTTGTGTTGCGCCCATTCATTCACAAGTCCTGAAAGGAATGGATGGAATTACTAATACCAACATCTTTGATGAATTACACTCCCTTTGAAGCTCTATATTGGTGGTTGTCTGGTCAAAAAATGACAAATGACTTAAAAAAGTAAGCCCTTTATTTATTTTTAAAAACCCTTTAGTTAATTTTCAAAAGTTCATTGATAGTTTTGACAAAATAAAATACAAAAAAACCAAAAGGCATAAAATAACTTCCCTATCAATGCTCCACTGAATTTCTAAACCAAAAAAAGGATTAGTGAGAAAAACTGTGTGTAAAAATTGGACCGAAATGAAAACAAATTCATGGTAATTAAAAAAAAAATAGAATGAAAGCCATTTCTTTCTGGGAAACCATTTCAGTGGAGTTTTTTTTTGCCACTCTAGTTAACAGCTTTGAATAATAGATGTCACCATTTGGAAATATCATCCCTTGAAACTCTAAGCAGATGTAGATCAATATAAATATTATTGTGGAAGCAAAAAGAGAAAAAAGTTATTCATAAAAATGTGTTCTCACCAATTATGAATTATTTTTTATTAGGTGAGAGAGAGCCTGCTAAAGTAGTGCACAGCTAATTCTAGACCACTGCTTCAGGTGTCTGCCTGTGTAAGCCACTGCAATCAGAAAGACATGCTGTGAAGCCCACGAAGTTTTATTCAGGCTGAGTTGCATCCCTTTTAATCAAGGACATGTAACAGAGAGGATGGCTGGTGTGAGCGCAATGACCTTTGGCATCCATTGGAGAGTGAATTCTTCTCTGTAATGCCAGTAATGATTTGATCTCTGGAAACACCTTCTCAGCTCTCCCTATGGCCATTCCCCAGCAGGATAAAACATTCTTCCCTCCATCCCTTTTGGAAGCTTTGCTCTCTGGCTTGATCCCTTTTTTTGGCAATCTCTAATAGCAAATCTTACTGATTCTCTTCCCCGTACCAAGATATATCCTTGTTAGCTCTGTCCTGCCTGCTGAGTTCTCCAGTGGCAAGTACAATTCCCCTTTGCACTGCGGGAAACAGACATCTGATCATTAGGGGCCAGCTAGCATTCAGAAACAGCTGAGAGGAAAACCAGTTCTCCAAGAGCTCTTCTCTTCTCTAACTCATTTATTTTCCTGGTTCATCATCTCCCTGCTTGATTTCAGCTGGAAGGGTACAATTAAAATGGATGCATTTTGCTATTGAGAACACTTTACTGTTGAGAGGCTGCCCATGTTCCTTACACATTATCTCTATCCCTGGAGTGTTATATTTATGGAAAGAAAGGTTTCTAGGCTGGGGAACTATAAAGTGATGGAGCCAAAATATTAGCTGAATGTCACAGAAGGTGCAAATGGTTGTGGTGCAGTAATAAAGGCTGTCCAACAGCTGTTGCATTCTACCAGGCAGTCCCCGCTGATACTAACTCACCGCTGTGACACATAGAAATATGTCTGCACACATCACAAAGTATTAACCCAGGTTCTCTGTGTTACAGGATGTATGTAAAAAACTCCATTCAGAAATGTGGCAGGGCTTCATGTCAGGAACTAGAGAACAAGAGGGAGAGTCCTGCAAGGGCCCAGAAATAGAAGCTTAATGCTAATGCTTGACATTTTAAGCAAGGATCTCAGAATGCTTCCTACATCTGAATGAAGCAAGATGCTTCTGTGAGACAACTAAATACTGCTAGCCCTGTTAGACAGGCTGATAGACTGAAACAGAGGGAGAGAAACTATCTTGCTTACTCCAAACTTCACAGAGCTGGGGACAAATCCCACTTTTTCCTAAAAAAGTGTCGACTTCCTAATTCTCTGATAGGGCCAAACAGAGGCCAGTTTACATTTCAGCAGGAGCTGGGTCAGTGGCAGGAGTAAGAGTGAATGGCATTGGTATACTGGTGTACATGGAGCTGTTCTTGGCAAACTGGTGGTCTGCTCTGACAAGTGGCCCCACACAACCCCTCTAAGGGGTGAAGGGGTTTAGGATTTCTTGTCTTTTCACTTTCACTATGAAAAAGTTGCCTAGGATCTGAGCTAGTGTCACCTGCTGCACAAGCTTCTGGAGGGCAAAGGAGCCCTTAGTGCCACTTCAGTGTCATCAGGCAGCTTGTGCAGGTGCAGCAGAGTAGAGCTTAATGACTTGTTTTCCTGATGATGCTGGAGAAGGGCTAGCCTGCAGTTGTGTCCCTCTTTTCTCTGTGGACTGGGTGGGGCTGAAAGACAGCACCCAGTAGGAGCTTCTTCTGATCACTAATTTAAACAGAGGATGAAATGATGGCTGCTCTCTGGAAGGAAAAAAGTGCTGTTTATATGCGGCCCCTTTTCAGTTACCCTGCATTTCCCACTCCATTTTATGGCGGGTATTCATGCCACTTTCCCTGCCTGCCCTTCCCAGGATCTCTGCTAAGCTTGGATCGCAAGCAAGATAAGCTGTGAGTGTGCTCCCCCTTCCCCCCTTCAAGCTGTCTATTTACAGCTTTCACAAATGTTGTCGGGACCTGCTAAGTGGATCCATGCTTCATTCAGGCCACAGGGTTTACCTTGGGGCTGCTGCCGAGGATAGAACCACCAACACCAATTACTGCTACCTACTTCTATGGTGACTTCTCTAACAATATGGAGCCCTCTGGGGCAAGCACCTGCAATGTCAGCAGCAGCGGTGCTTCATGTTTCTGGCACTGCTGCAGACAGCGATAGAGAGGGCATTTACTGAGAGCAGGATTTTACAGCAGCTTCAAATGAATTCCCAGCCATCAAATATGAGCTATCAGGAGAGGCCCATCTGCTTTTGGTGCCCAGTAGGGCTGTGCAAAGCTTTGGGTGGTGATGCGATTTGGAGGAGATGCGGCCCGATTGGGTGGCTGAATCTCCAAATCTGAATGGAATCAGGGGACCAATTAAAAGGTCCAAATCGATTCAAAGCTCTCCGAAACTTCGGAAAAGATTCGGAGAGCTTTCATGATTTGGGCAGTCCCTGGTGGCTGCAGCAGGGAGCTGCAGCTGACTCCAAGTTGGTAAGTACTAGGGATGGGGGGAGGGGACCATGGGGGGACCCCTGCCAGCCCCCACAATTTCCCCGCTCCTCCAGCCTGCCCCCAAACCTCTCCCCCTTCCCCAGCTCTCCCATGGCTGCCCCTGCCTGCCCTAGCTCGGTACTTTAAAAAAAAAAGCCCCGCTGCTCACCAGGTGCTGCTGGGCGGGGGGGGGGGTGATCCCTGCTGCCCCCAACTGCCCCACACTGCATGGGGTCTCTGCATGAGCCCCCCAGCCCCTGCCCCCCATGGATGCCCTGCTGAGGCCAGTGCCAACCCTTTAAGAAAAATAAAACAAGAAAAGCCCGTAGGCTCACCACTCCTGGTGCAGCCTCAGGGCTTCGGGGGCTCATGCAGAGCCAGATTAGCGGGGGGCAGCAGGGATCGCCCCCACTAGCAGGACCGGTGAGTCTGGGGCTTTTCTCATTTGTTTTTTTTCTTAAAGGGCCGGAGCTGGCCTGGGTGGGGCACCCGTGGGGCGGCTGGGGGAGCGGGGGGGGGGGTCAGGGGGCTCATGCAGAGCCCCCCATGCAACACGGAGCAGTGGGGGCCAGCGGGGATCGCCCGCCTCCTGGCAGCACCCGGTGAGCCAGGGCTTTTTTTTTTAACGAGTGCTGGGAGCTGGGGCAGGGGGGGCAGCCATTGCTGGGCTGGGAGAGGAGTGGCAGATGGGTCTGGCCTGGCTGAGTCAGAGATTCGGAGATTCGGCAGCAGCTGAATCGTGAATCAGATCCAGCCGAATCGAATTGGGACAGTGATTCGAATCACTGAATCAAATCACTGTCCCCCGAATCAGCCAAATCCGAAGCAAATACTAGCCACTTTGCACAGGCCTAATGCCCAGGCTGAAGGAGTAAAAAGAAAAAGAGAGGAGGAAAGATAAAGCAACTGAAGTCTTGAAGTAATAAAGGGTGGGGAAGAAGCACACAAATGAGGGTCCCAGGCTGCAGAAAAGGGAGTCCCCACCCCCAAAACAGCCTCATCAGCTGCTATTGGCCACATGACAGAGAGGCAGGGAGAAGTGGAACTGCCTAGGAAATTTTCCTTCTCTACAGACATAGGGCAGTCAGCTATCATAAGCTGCACAGTTATTACTAAAATCACTTATGAAGTCTAAAATTTACTTGTTTTTACCCAATGGAATTTCCTGTTCAGTTTACTCAATGTCCTTGCTTGCTTTGTGCCTGCCTTGCTGTTCAGCTGAGAACTTGACAGCTGAACAACAAAGGAAACAGGACCACACTTGGAAGACATGGTTTCTGGACCTGGTTTATTCCTGTCTCCTGACTCGGGGCCTCGCTACATATTACATTTAACACATAATCTTACTGGTGTTAAAATTAAGACATGCCTTGATTGTAATGTGCACTGTTCTGACCTGCCTTAAGAGGGCTGGTTAGCAGGGGCATGGCTAGAAGCCAAGCTGGCTCTGTGCCTGCCTAGCTTGCCTACTCTTAGGGCCAGGGTAGGTGGCCCAGATTGGGGGCAGCTGGCATCTGACAAAGTCCCAATGAGCCTGCCAGCCCCTGGCTGCCTGTAATCTGGGTCCCTGTTGCCCCCTGCTGCCTGGATTGAGCCCACTACCCACCCGCCCAGCCTGGATTAGACCCCACCGCTGTCTGCTTTATCCCCAGCGCTCCCTCCCTGCCTCTTGGGACTCCCCTTCTGTCCCCCCCAACCCTCGCAGTTCAGCCCCATCCCCATGTCCGCTAGCTTCCCTGCCCCTGCAGCTGCCATTGCTAGGCTGTGGCTGCTCTTTGGGCTGAGCCCAGCCCAGAGGGCGATGGTAGCAGCAGCAGGCAGGGTCCTCTTTCCTGCCTGCTGCCCTAGGACGGTGCTGGTGCAAATAAGCTGGGAGCTGGGGGCAGAGGGGGTGAGCAGGGATCTGGGGTTGAGCTCAATCCAGGGGTGTGGGGGTGGGCTCAGCAGGCAGCACAGCAGGCCCGATGGAGACACAGTGGGCCTGATACAGGCCTGATGAAGGCTAGTGGGGGCAGTGCCACCTGTCCCTGTCTGCCCACTGGTTCACCTTGGGCTCACTGTGACACCTGCCCCCACACCCCAAGATCAGTCTCCCCTCCCTTGCACTCCAGATACCTGCTTGCCATCCCCCTGGTAGATCCTGGCTCAGCTGAGGCTCCTGGTACTGTCTTGGGGAAACAGGCAAGGAAGGGGAACCTGCTCACTGCCACCGCTGCCACTGTTTGGGGTCAGCAGCAGCAGCAATGGCAGTGGCAGGAAGGTTTCCCTTCCCAGCTTGCTCCTCTGGGACAGCACCAGAAGCCAAAGATGAGCCATAAAGGCTGGGTAGGGGAGGGGGGCAGAGGGGGAGATCCCAAGAAACATGGAAGGTGTTTCAGGGATGGGGGTGTGGTAAACTGGGGGAGCCCCAAGGGCCAGGAAGAATGGGAGGGAAGGGAGGATTCTTACCTTTAGTTCTGTTACTGTGCGGAAAGATCGAGCAGCTGGGAGCGGTGCCTCCTGGGATACTGGAGAATCACTCCCAAGTGGTATTGGGCCTGTGGATTGTAGTAGTAAGATTATTTTGTAGTTCCTTGGAAATCACTCAAGTTTCTCCTAATCCTAAAAAGACTTCCACTAATATAGTGCAAGCCCTGCAATGGAAACTGAGATCTTTGGGTTGTATTCCTTGGGCGTGTTCCCATTATCAGGTACATGCATTTCCCTGGGGTCAAATAGCAGCAGCACATATTTGTGTCACTACTAGCTGTCCCTGGATATGCCCCTGCACACACACTTTGGGGTGTGGCAAATTGCCCCAGGTGGGTTAGGGTAGGCTTGGGCTAGCACTTGGGCTGGCTCAAACAGCCTTACCTAGTATCCTGGGGGCCTTTTGGGGCAGCAGCAGTGGTGATGGGAGCCTGGCCAGCAGCCAAAGCATGGCTCTAGCCAACCAGGCTCTGGTTTCTGGTAGCACATGCTGCTGACATGTGCTTTTTTCTGCCACAGTTTTTTTAGATATCAGGATTTTCTCGTATCTAATTTTGCAAACGAATACATGAGCATTGTGTGCATTTTGCAGCACCTCAAAACACACTTTCCCACTCATCAGGACACAGCCCTTCTGTCCATATAACTACTATAATGACAGTATCTCTCAGACTGATACCATGGACAAAAGGCACATGCCCTCCTCTGTGTAATTTGAACTTGCCATTAGAAATCTTCATGAGGGCCCTCTTATGCAGTATTTGCAGAAAGTCATAGGCTAGATAGTTGAGAACAATCACTACCATTGCTTATATGAACTTGCCTCTCTGTAGTATGTGCAGCAAAACCAACTCACTGCACTGGAGTTTCCTTTACAACAGACTATCAGGCAGTAATGCTCATGGAAGTATGTCCTCTTGATTTCATTCAAATACTTTTCTCCTAACAGAATGTATTTGTTTCAGAAACACAAGGTTGATACTAGAAATGACAAGTCCTACACTATATGATTCAGGATGAATAGCACAGGCATCTGCAAGTTACCATGCAGAGCTCTTGTTCATTTGGGGAAATGTGAATTAAGTGATACCATGGTTTCTCCAGCAGGGACATGGGAGAGAATCTGGGTGAAGCAGCATGTTTCTAGTATACCAACATCCTATTGCTGCAAACTCCCTCTGTTGCTTATATTAAAAAAAAAAAAGTCAAGCATATGCTGAGTAGGGTGGAATCATTAATTTAACTGTTCATGCTCTGTGCTTTATGGATTAGCGTACTAGGCTGTGTGCCAAAAGACAATGGATTCCAGCCTTAAAGTGAAATTCATCCCTTTGCAGAAGGTCTGTGGAGCATGAAGGTCCACAAAATCCCAAGGGTGAATTTCTCCCTCTACATTTATACTGAAAAGTGTCAAACTTAGAATGAAACAAGTGCTAGAAATTCACAACTAATACTAATTTACTAAACATTTTTGTCCATACATTTTTCTTAAACAGATCTGGATCTTTTCCATTGCAAATTTGCTCACTATTTACAGTTCCTGAACAATATGTATATTTTGCATATGCAGTTCAGCCTGGGAGTTGTTGCTGGATTATTTTCTATGATTATTAAATAGCTGCAATTTGATATTTGTGTATCACAGAATTGCCATTTTGTTCCCCATTGGGTGACATAACATTTGTAAAACGAATGCTTCTGCCCCTTTCAAACAAACTTAATTACATCAGAATATTAGTTTAGATTTATTTTAAGGTAATCCTAGTAATGAAAGTCTGCCCTCATGAATGTTTACAAAAACTGAACAACAATGTTGGTGTATGTAGGCAAACACACACAAATCTACATTTCAAAGTGATTCAGGGGTTTATCTATTGAGAAATGTTAATATTTTTGGTTTGAAAGGTTCACAATAAACTTGTATCTTTTCTTAGGTATTTGCTTAAGGGTCTTGTTGTATGTTACACTGCGAGCCACCAAATGTTGATCGATGTGTCAGTGCTACCTTGAGTCTGGAGCAGTCCGATGTTCAGGCCTGGTGGACTAAAAGGTAATAATCTCCCATTCCCCCCTACCCCGCAGGACTCCCCTTGTTTCCCCTTGCCCCTTGGGGTTCCCCCCTTCTCCTCCTGTCCCCAGAGCTTCCCCAACCCCTGCCCCCTCCCCCCACTTACTTGTGTCTGCCCACACTGTCTATCCCAGAGGAGCAGGAATAGGAAGGGTTAACCTGCCTGCCCAGCCCAGCCTGCACTGCTGCCAGGCTGATGCTCTTCTCCAGGCTGAGCCCACCCAGAGATCAGCAGCAGTGGTGAATGGGCAGGAATGTTAACCCTTCCCTGCCTGCTTCCCTAGGACAGACAGCTTGGGCAGCCACAAGTAAGTGGGGGAGAGGGAGGAGAATGGAGGAGGAGGGCTTGAGAGCAGTGAGCAAGGACATAGGGTACTGGGAAGGCGGGGTGGGTTATTGGGCCCAATCCAAGCCAGTGAGGGTGGGGAGGTGGGTGGGGTGGCTACACCTTAGTCTAACACTAGCTGGGTAACAAGGATCAGAGGTAAACCTTTCCTGGAGTATCTTAACTTTGAGCCACCTAACGAGTGCTTAAAACTAGTTTCTGGTATTAATGTGTGGACAATACAGGTGTTAAGAGCTCCAGGAGCAGCCCCAAATTATTGTGTAAGGAGGCTCTAAAAGTGATTTGTATGGTCTGGAATGACAAAGACCTGTCCACAGTGCTGAAATTCAGTGGAGGTAAAGGGACATATTGGCAATTTAACATGCTATACTAGCAGGAAATCTACTACTACTTGTTGCTGTAAAATAGAATAACAAATAGAATGAATCTTCATTTTATTTTTTGTTGTTTTACACTCTTTCCTTGCTATTGCTTCTTCTTTCCAATGGCAAAGGGAAGGGGGAGAGAAACTGGGAGAAGAGGCTTTGCCTGCCTGGAGCAAAGATTCGGGACATGACAGGAATGATCCAGGCCATGATTCAGCCCACCGATTACTACCCCATGGTCCTAGTCCATGTGGGTACTAATGATTTGGCCAGGAGAAGCCCCGATCACCTGATGACGGACTACCATGCTCTGGGCGGCGTGCTGAGGGAGATCGGTGCACAGGTGATATTCTCTTCTGTCCTACCAGTGAGTGGACGTGGAAGACGACACGAGAACTGCATTAGAAAGACCAACTGGCGGCTTTGGCATTGGTGTCTCGAGGTAGGTTTCGACTTCCTTGACAATGACCCGCACATCATGATGAGAGACATGCTCAGTTGGGATGGGCTTCACCTGTCCCCCAAAGGTAAGCGTGTGTTCTCTTCTAAGTTGGCGGATCTCCTCTGGCAGGCTTTAAACTAGGCTCGTCGGGGGGAGGGGAAGATGAGGGTGAGGGAAGCCATGGACCACCAAACCATGTGGCACCCACAAGGACAGCCCAGCCTGAAGAAGGAGAACTTCGGGAACCTGCAATCTATGGGGCAGCCAGCAGTACAGCACAGGTAAGCAATAAGCAGGTAAGCAATAAGGGGCCCTTTGGGCATCAGAGCTGGGGGGCAACAAAGGTGCCAGTCACAGGGCTCAAGTGCCTATACACTGATGCTAGAAGCATGGGGAGCAAGCAGGATGAACTAGCACTCCTGCTTGCAGAAAACACCTACGACTTAGTAGGGCTAACTGAAACCTGGTGGGATTCTTCCCATGACTGGGCGGTACACATTGAGGGTTATAAGCTGTACAGAAAGGATAGAGTGGGGAAGAGAGGGGGAGGGGTTGTGCTCTATGTTAAGGAGCGATATACATCAACCCTTATCAAAACGGAATTGGAGGAGGAGAAAGTAGAAGGATTGTGGGTTAGGTTACATGGAGGTCAAGGAGAAAGGGATTTGGTGGTAGGGGTCTGCTACAGACCTCCACACCAAGGGGAAGAACTAGATTTGGGGCTCCTGAGGCAGCTCTCGGAGACCATAAAGACTAGGGAAGTGGTAGTCATGGGGGACCTAAACTACCCAGACATCTGCTGGGAGATGCAGACAGCAAAGTCCCACCATTCACGCAGGTTCCTATCCTGTGCACAGGACCTCCATCTGATGCAGGAGGTACATGGTCCCACTAGGGGGGATGCCTTACTAGACCTGGTATTGGCAACGGGGGATGACATAGTAGGAGACCTACAGATCGGTGGTCACCTGGGGGACAGTGATCTCCAAATAATAGAATTCAGCATAAGACGTCGAGTGGGTAAGGTAACTAGTAGGGTGAAAGCGCTAGACTTTAGGAAAGCTGATTTTAATGAACTCAGGCATTTAGTCAAGGATGCACTGCAGAGTAAGAGTTTTGAAGAGTTGGGAGCCCAGGAAGGGTGGCTGTGCCTTAAGGAAATGATCCTTTGGGCACAGAGGGATACGATCCCGATGCGGGGGAAAAAGGTGGAAAGGGGCCAGGAGGCTTCCTTGGCTGACCAGAGAAATCCAGAGCAGCCTATGGGCAAAAAGGGGGGCATATAAAAAGTGGAAACAGGGAGAGATTACCAAAGAGGAGTATACCTCCTCTGCTCGCGCTTGTAGGGAGGCAGTTAGGCAGGCCAAAGCTATCATGGAGCTGAGGATGGCATCCCAAGTTAAGGATAACAAGAAATTGTTTTTTTGATATATAGGGAGTAAAAGGAAGGCCCAGGGTGGAATAGGACCTCTACTAAATGGGCAGAAGCAATTGGTGACGGACAGGGGGACAAGGCTGAACTCCTCAATGAGTTATTTGCCTCAGTGTTCCTAAGCGAGGGGCAAGACAAGTCTCTCACTGGGGTTGTAGAGAGGCAGCAGCAAGGCGCCAGACTACCATGCGTAGACCCTGAGATGGTTCAGAGTCACTTGGAAGAACTGGATGCCTTTAAGTCGGCAGGCCCGGATGAGCTCCATCCGAGGGTACTGAAGGCACTGGCCGACATCATTGCACAGCCACTGGCGGGAATATTTGAACGCTTGTGGTGCACGGGCCAAGTCCCGGAGGACTGGAAAAGGGCCAATGTGGTCCCCATTTTCAAGAAGGGGAGGAATGAGGACCCTGGCAACTGGAGGTCAGTCAGTCTCACCTCCATCCTTGGCAAAGTCTTTGAAAAAATTATCAAGGCTCACATTTGCGAGAGCCCGGCAGGACAAATTATGCTGAGGGGAAACCAGCACAGATTCATAGCAGGTAGATCATGCCTGACTAATCTTGTCTCTTTTTATGACCAGGTTACAAAACACCTGGATGTAGGAGAAGGGGTTGATGTCATTTACTTAGACTTCAGGAAGGCCTTCGATATGGTATCCCACCCCATACTGGTGAATGAGTTAAGAGGCTGTGACTTGGACGACTACACAGTCCGGTGGGTGGTGGATTGGCTAGAGGGTCATATCCAGAGAGTTGTAGTGGATGGGTTGGTATCGACCTGAAAGGGTGTGGGCAGTGGGGTCCCGCAGGGCTCGGTCCTTGGACCGATACTCTTCAATGTCTTCATCAGTGACTTGGATGAGGGAGTGAAGTGTACTCTGTCCAAGTTTGTGGATGACACAAAACTGTGGGGAGAAGTGGACACACCAGAGGGCAGGGAACAACTACAAGCAGACCTGGACAGGTTGGACATATGGGCAGCAAACAACAGAATGCAATTCAACAAGGAGAAATGCAAAGTGCTGCACCTAGGGAGGAAAAATGTCCAGCATACCTACTGCCTAGGAAATGACCTGCTTGGTGGCACGGAAGCGGAAAGGGATCTTGGAGTCCTAGTGGACTCCAAGATGAACATGAGTTGTCAGTGTGATGAAGCCATCAGAAAAGCTAATGGCACTTTATCGTGCATCAGCAGATGCATGACGAACAGAACCAAGGAGGTGATAATTCCCCTCTATCGGATGCTGGTCAGACCTCAGTTGGAGTACTGCGTGCAATTCTGGGCGCCGCACTTCAAGAGGGATGTGGATACCTTGTAGAGGGTCCAGAGAAGGGCCACTCGTATGGTTAAGGGGTTGCAGGCCAAGCCCTATGAGGAGAGACTGGGGCACCTGGACCTCTTCAGCCTCTGCAAGAGAAGGTTGAGAGGCGACCTTGTGGCTACCTATAAGTTCATCACGGGGGCACAGAAGGGAATTGGTGAGGTTTTACTGACCAAGGCGCCCCTGGGGGGTTACAAGAAATAATGGCCACAAGCTAGCAGAGAGCAGATTTAGACTAGACATTAGGAAGAACTTCTTCACAGTTCGAGTGGCCAAGGTCTGGAACAGGCTCCCAAGGGAGGTGGTGCTCTCCCCTACCCTGGGGGTCTTCAAGAGGAGGTTAGATAGGCATCTAGCTGGAGTCATCTAAACCCAGTTCTCTGTCCTGCCTATGCAGGGGGTTGGACTCAATGATCTATTGAGGTCCTTTCCGACCCCTAACATGTATGAATCTATGAAACACAAGCCATTTTTCCATGGTTTGGGTTTTCATTGGATAAAAGTATCTTAGTGCTAACTGTCTTGGATGCCTGCTTGAGAAAGGAGAGGAGCATTGGCACTAGCAGGGAATCTCAAGGCCCTTCCAGCTATGCCCAGGCACATTCTAGGATGTTGTTTCAGCTTAGCAACATCAGAGGGTCTGACCAAAAGCCCACTGAATTCATTGGAATTATTGAGTGGTTTGGGTTTGGGAAACACAAAACACAAAGGCTGCCTGTACATGTGCTTGGAGATGGGAGAAGACATTTTAATTAGAGCAGTTCTCCAGGACTGCCACAGTGCCATGTGCATTAAGCCCCAGTGCATTTAAAGATGTCCATGATGCTTTAACTAAAGCTCATTCAATGAGGTTTAGTTAAAGTGCCCCTGTGGCCATTTTGAAACACAGAAAGGCTTAATGCATGTGATGCTGCAGCAATGCTAAAGCATTCTAATTAGGACGTGGAGCAGACTCAATTAATCAAGTCTGCTCCAAGCATTCTAATTAGAACACATGAGAGCACGTGTATAAGCAGCCAAAGACCCCAGGTCTCAATGAGGAGTTCACTCTTCCAGCAGGTCTTATGCCCCAGTAGGACTACCATTCCACTTACGAAGAACATTTACCGAGTCTATTGTACCATGTGCTTTCACAGATTTCGCAAAAGTTCACGTTCTGCATATTTGATCCATTTCCTTTTTAAACATTTAAAAAAATAATTGTAAGTAAACACTCAGAGATGAATGTCTTTACTACTGGTTGCTGAACATACTGAGTGAATGTTTTATATAAGATGGTGCCCCTAAATAAACAGCAACATCAAATTCTGTTTCCTGATATACCGGTACTTATTCATGCAGCATGCCATAAAATCAGAGTAAGATGCACATATATACTGAGGGCAGAATCTGGCCGTGAATCAACTGCTTAGTGATCTGAATATGTATAAAACTATCATTCCACCAACACTGCTTGTTTTATAGTGGCCATGGACACTAGAGCAATAAGAAAACTATTCATTCCTCTGTCTTTAACCTTGAACCTGTTTTCTCTTGAACCAATTGCTTTTTGGTGTTATGCATTAGATTAGAATAAAGTGATGCTGAATGGAAGGATCAGCATATGTGAATAAGGATGAGAAGCTGGAGAAAGCTAGTTAACATAAGCAGGGGCCTACAAATGTAATCAGGTAATGGGGTTTATAGCTGAATCACTCTCAGTTCTGCTTCTACCAGGCTTCTTAAAGGGATAAGCAACATAAACTATGAATTAATTCATTGATGAAGGGCTGATTTAGTTATCTAGATTTGAGATGGAGATAAAGAGATGTCTATGAATTTCACATGACTGTCTTTACAGTGGCTAATTTAGAAACTGACTACAGTCTAGATCTTGAATATTGAGGCATTAGTTCCTGTTATCTACCTGCTCTTGCTGCTATTGCAAAAACTTTCTTTACTGGGAAAATCCGGCTCTTAAGACTGGTCTCATACTGGGATTTGTGCAAGTGCTAAAGTACAAATGAATGTTTTATTTGTTTGTTTTGTTTTTAAATAAAATTTCATATTGAAAGTAAAATGCATTATCCATCCAGCTTTTGTTTCCCTTAGAACATTAATAGATTAATCAGTTCCAGGAATGAGTGGAACATTATGAAAAGCAAACCAGGAAATCTGATCAGAGGGTAAAAAATAAAGCACAGCTTTGTGTTGTGTATGTAAATATTCCAAAGGCCGGGTGTGTGCTTAAAAAAATTAAGGTTGTGTCAAACTTTAGAGAAGAAAAATTTCAAATATATTTTGGAAACTGCATGATAAAATGCATAATGTCTCAAGCTATCCCTACCCTGTGGAGGTGGGTTGAAATGTTGACTCGGTCGTTCTGGAGTAGAAATCAGTTTATCGATGCCATTATTGTCTCTGTGGGCTTTTCTTTGCATCATAAAAGCAAACTAACATAAATCAAACTATGAATTTTGAGGGAGCGTAGCACTGAGATACCAAGCTAGCAAGAGGGTTTGGCTGAAGGAATTTGAGGGCCTCAGAAATGATGAAACAAAGGATTTTACAACTACCGAAGAGCAGAACAATGACTGGAATCATTGCATATTTTCAGATGCTGACTACAAATTTCTAGTCCTACACTTCAACCCTGTGGGGGTGTTTGGTTGGAGAGCCATGTGCAGCCGTGAAAGCCAGCCTTCATAAATGTCCACACGCACTTTATATGTATGCTTTTGGATATTAACTTATACTGCTATTCTAGATGACTCTGAGGGGTTCAGGTAGGAGTCTCTCAGTGGGTCTGACCACTATTGTAAAATGATTATGGATGTGGTATTTTCCCCTTTTGCAGACCTAGTGAGGCAGCTTCATGTTTCTGTCAGTCTCGGAGTGTTCTATGGAAACCCACCAAAGGCCCAGACTGCAAAGTCTGGTTCTTAGATAAATAGCATGTTCCCACTGTGGGTGGTTTAAGCCATAGCAAAAGCATGTAAAAGGACTGCATAGGCACAAGCCCCATGCTGCAGGACCAAGTTAACATGAGGGCATGAATGGGGACTATAATAGTAGTGAACTCATTATTTTTGGCGTGGAAATGGAAAGCTCCTTGCCTTTCACGGGGCATAAGCATCTTTGTGTTGCTGAATAAGGGTTATTTTTCATTCAGGGGCTGAAGACAGGCCACTCTCCTTGAACAGCTCTTGGCTCTCCAATCTGCACCTCCAGCTTAGAGCAAATATGCTGATCTTCCAGGTAACCTTCGTAACGTATTCATGGAGTGTGAAAATCATCCATTCTTGCTCAGGAAGCCAGCATAAAGTGTAGGCACTCCTTGATTCCCAGTACAGCTTCTCCCTGGTAACTTTTTACTGCAGGAGTACACTGAGTGAGGACATTCTTCAATGCTTAGGGTCTTCTTTGACTCTCTTTCTGCGCCACTTGGGTTAATTTAATTATTGTTGTGATGGTTGTTTTAAATAATTACTTTATTTTTTGTAGAGCTGAAGAAATGTAATTAGACAAATGTAATATACAATGAATAGATTAAATTAATCAGGGTCACCAGTTTCTGTATCTTGACTGATTTCAGAAACTATTTTCCATCTTCTTAATAATATAAAATATGAAGATTATCTCTAAATCCTAGATTACTCCAAGGTAAATAGGAGCTAGACACTGATCTGAGGAAAGGTCTCCTTAAACAAATATTCCACCCTTCAGTGTTATTTTGGCCCAGCATGTCCATGCTTAACTAATTATTTGATTATGTTGGATTTTACAGCAATGCTAACTGTAATTGGATGCAGTTTCCCACAAGGAGATGAAATACATAAAAACAAGTAAATGAAAGAGCAAATCAGCCTTTATTAAAATGACTCCATCATTTTGAACTGATGCCTTCAAGTACTCTTTTGTAATTCATTCTTATAGATATAAAATTATCATCTGAAGGAAGACTGTTAATAAAACTGACATTTCCCCATCAGTCAACTTAATTCACAATATAACACTTTCCAAATCCAATTATGTCTGTCTGATGACTGACATTCAGTTCAACATTATTGTTCATTGGGAAAAGCAGTTTTAAAAATTCAGATTCAAATAGTTTATTATTTAAAGATTTGCTTTTACTGGGACAAATATGTATATGTTTCCAGAAGTGGGAAAGGTCAACAAAAAAACCTGAAAGCAGTTTCCCTTTGTCCATTTCTTCAAGATCAGAGATATCTAGAATGAACATCTCTTGATACATTTTCTAAACTACTGGGCCTCTCCTAATTGCGTACAAGCCAAAATAATATTAAAATAGAATAACATAGAATATTAATATTAAAATAGAAGAGGATATCCAGGGGTCAAACCCCTCCCCCACAAAAAAAGCTGGGGGGCACACGTGGGGGCAGTGTGCCCCTTAAAACTGAAGCCTGGCCGGCCAGAGCCACATTGGCTGCCAGCCAGGCTCCAAGCCGCAGGATTGCCGCTGCTGCAGCCTTGGGAGGCCCCCAGGCCCCCAGGTCAGGTTGCTGGGGTCAGCCCAGTCCTGGCCCCAGCCTCCCCTACCCCACATGGGGTAACCTGCCATGCTCTAGAGGGTGTGTGGCACAGGCATTCCCCAGGGACAACTAGCAGTCGCACAAGGTGTGCTCTTACTAGTTGTCCGCGGGGAACCAAACATCCATGCTCATGTGGACACAGCTTAAGTGTTTATTAAGCACTTTTTTGCAAGCAAGCACTATCTTTTTGGATCTTCCACTGCACTGTTATTAATTCTGTTCCTGAGACAGCAATTATTTTTGTCTTACAGGGAGCATCTACACATCGCCATGAAACGAAGTTGCTACCGTGTCATGCTACATCGTTGTAGCAGCGTGCTAAAAGTGGGGAGTGTGCTGCTATGATGGCATAGCTATCAATCACGTGTAGACCTATGCAGTTGCTATGTTGCTATAGTGCACCATATGGCAATGTAGTGCGTTGCTGCATCACCATAGGGTGATGTGTACACATCCCCATAGAGTTGTTGCCACTCTGATGTGTCACAACCCAAAGTTGTGATTTTTGTTTTGTGTGTGCTTTGGCACCACTGAATTATTTCCCGCCAAATTGCAGCTTCTTTGCACGGTGGAGTTTTCCACTGCAAAGGAGAACCCCGGGTGCAAAAGAAGTTCCCGCCGTTTGTAGCTTTCTTTGCAGGATGCATTTCTTTGTTGCAGCACAGAAATGCACGTTGCAAAGAGTTCCCGCCATTTGTATTCAAATTTGTGCCCCACCATTGGCTAGTTCTAAATTATTCACACGTGGCGGCTAGTGATTGGCTTGCTAGCCGTATAAAAAGCTTGTGTGGTTTCCGCCCAAGTTGGAGGACTCCAAGAACACCAGGAGGAGGAGACTTCACGCTGTGTGAAGATCTCTAAGCGCTGCGGATCCTCACGGACCCAACACATTTCAAGCAGGGAACAGAGGTCTGATCAGCCTCTAGCCTCTCCCCATCACCGAGCGCAATCCTGACGTATCCTTCTTCCCTGCGCGCAAAAAGGATCCATGGAGCCTAGCAAACTTCGTGTGAGTGAGTGTATTCAGAGCTCTTTACCGTACGGACTTTCTCCGGTTGGTCTGACGGGCTCGCGGTTTAGAGCCTCCAACCGGATGGGCTAGAAGAGTGTTCACAGGAAGGAACTCTAGTCCGCCTCTCTTCTTTTCTATCTCAAGCAAGTTTTCTGCCTGCACCGTGACCATCTTCAGTGTAAGTAAATAATCTTTCAATCAACCACTACGCGTTTGTGACTAATTCTAGCTCACCACCGGTTTTCTCCAACCCCGCGTGCCCGGGCTGCTGGCCACAGCCCGTGTGCGCAAAGACGGGCCGCGGATCGCCCCCTCCCCCCCGACTCGCACTTGGCAGCGGGATCGGGGCCCGGCCCGCACATGATGCATCTGAGGTTTCAGTCACCTTAGATCTGTTGTGTATCACAGGTTAATACTTACTTCATTAGGTCTCTATTACTTTAACCACCTTAGATTTTATTTAGACAACCCACAGAGAAAGGATGTGGGCGAAAGCACTTTACAGAAAAGAACATTCACATTTTGTTTTCAAGCCAGCCTACTTGGGATTGCAAAGTGAACCCAAGTTCTAACTGGCCCCCATGCAAATCACAGCAAAGGTTTTAAGAGCGAGTTGAGATAAAGCCAGCTCACCTCTTTCTCTCCTGTGCTGTCTCTTAGATGAGTGCCTATGTCAGTGCAAGGTAGGTGTGAAAATCTACCAGATCAACAGTGGAGTTTCATACTCGGACATCCTGATGTAAATGACGGTGCAACGTGCAGGGCACTGGCAAAACTGGCTTAGGACTTAGCTCAGAGAATGGGCATCAGGCATGACGGCATTGCTTTTGTGCATCTCAGCATTTGTCTGACTCACGTATGATTTACAGGCTGCGGCAAGAGCAGTTCCTGAAATCTTTTACCCCACAGTGGCAAACCTGAAGTGACTCTGGGCTCTGGCTCAGGACTCAGATCCTAAAGGTTCTGGGAAGGCCCAAAACTTATCTGAATTTCTCAAGTCAAATAACTTAACTGGGAAATCTCAAAAGATCCCTTGAAGTTCAGAAGGAATTGAAAACTTAAATCACGTGCTGTTATACTGGGACATGTGGATCCCATGATGTTTCAGCCCCACATTCTCCACCTTCCACCCACAGCCTCTCAGGTCAATGGCTGAGAGTCATCTTCCTCCTATATCATAGGCCAGTCGAAGGGCACAGAATACAACACACTGAATTGTTGCTGTTCAAGCATGGGTAACTGAAAAATAAATGTATTGAGAAGAATCTTCCTTGACAGCATTTTTACAGCTATTTGTTCCCATTCTCCTCATGCATGCTCACTTGTTCACTACAAGGAAGTGTGCTGGTCTCATCCAGTATTTAAATGATGTACAAACTACAAAGGAAAAGCAGCTTCTTTCCAGCAGTGAGGGAAGTGAGCTGGTAGGCAGAGGCTGTGCTTTAACATAAGGCCTACTCGCTACCTGTTTCTCCCCACAGACACAAGGTACTATACATTCAAAAGATATAGTGGGAGTCTTTTACATCTTAATCACCTGGGCCATCACTGTCTATCACCACAGTGTCTCCAGTGAGACTCACCATTTTTCCAACTTAACGCTACAGCCCACCAATGCATGCAAACTACAGCTTCATCCTAACACAAGTCCTGAATTTACTTTACTGTTGGAAACTTGGCTCACTATGGGGGCCTCACAACTGCATGGTTGCTACCCCATATCATAGCTGCCACCGGGAGGCACTCATTGGGGTCTGCTGTCCGGCGGTGAGGTATGGGGCAGAATGAGTCCAAAGCGATTAGCTTATGCCCTGAAAATGGACAGCAAACTTAAGGCTGTATAATTCTGCCCACCTCAATCAGGAGCGGTAAGGGTGATGTGAATTAGATTTACCACTTCTTTACAAGACAAGGCTGGCCTCAATGGTAATTTCAAACACACTGGAAGAAGGCATCCTGAGTGAAGAAATACACAATATATGCTAATGCAAATACTGGCACATATTATGCATATTTATTAGCTTTAATTAGAGTACAGCCTGCAAAAGCTAACCAAGAACTGCCTGGCATTGGCACACAGTTCATAATGGACAGTCCCTGTCCCAAAGAGGTGACAGTTTAAAGACCAATCCTAAAACTGTTTTGCCCTGAGTTTAACTTTACTCATGTGGACAGGCTCAGTGTATTCCATAAGATTACTCATCTGAGTAAAGTTAGGCATGTGCAAAAATGATTACAGTCTGAGGCCCACATATGCAAATATGTTTAGACCATTTCTTTTTTATTTTCCTTGAGAGATGAATGGAAACAGCTTGCTGCCTGAGTTTGCCAACTCTGAATAGCTAATGTCTGCATAATGCTTTGTAAACATAAAATTCATATAGAACTCTAAAATATTTGTATTATTATTACTACCATAACAATATGAAAACCCTGTATTTGATCAGACTTGTCCTACCCCTACAGTTATGAGAAGGAGGCAGATGCTGGCTGCATTTTAGGATTGTCAAATATGCTAACTTTCTTTTTTCCCCATACAAGGAATCACAGTTGTAAAGCAAAGATTAGAATTCAAGTTTCTTTTTGGTTGCAATCTGAATTCCTGCCTTGTACTGAAATGGTTTTTCTTGAAATGGTTTTTAAGTCATACGGTTTTAGCCACATGGAGAGCATGAGGCAGGATTTGCATATGAAATTAATCACCCTGATGTGATTATCAATGCCCAGGAAGGTTGGATTTAAGCATTTTTTTGTTACTTATTATTATAGTTTTCAGTAATTTTCCACCCCCTGAGATGCACATCGTTCAGATGATGTTAGAGAGAAACTTTCTCCGGAATTCATTACCAGCTGACTGAGCTAAAGGGAATTCTTGATTTTTAAATAAAAAGGCAAGCTAAAAATAAAAGTTGTTTTTACCAGACGGCATTTTTTACAGAAGTGTGAATGCTTTGAAGCACGAGGGGAACATTTTATCATTTGAATTTTAAAATGCAGAAAATTAGCAAATTATCCAAATCCTGCAGTGAAATCCTGGCCCTACTAAAAAGTCAACGGGAGTTTTGCTTCAATTCTCCAATGAATTATGGTTCTGGAACATTTCTGCTATTTATGTATCTTTAGAAACTCTGTTACATGATACTAGGCACAACTGGCAATGATGGAACAGTAGGCTTATGACTTGGCCTCAGCTCTTGCCTCTTGGCCACCCAAGAACTTCTTCAGTGAGTAGCTAGGACTGTCCCGCAGCATAGAATTCACCTTGCATATAGAGCCAGCTCAAAGCCTATGCAGGACTTAACACCCAGCATAAACCTTCAATGAATTTGAGGCATTGCGTTGGTCTGGTGCCAGCCCTCTATAAAAAAATTAAATTTATCTTCCTTACATTAGTATTTCTGTTGCACAGGGTTATTTATACTTCATAGGCATATTGTGGGGGGTAAATCATTAATGCTAGTAGAGCACTTTCAGAGTAAAGGTAAAATTTAGATGCAAAGTGTCGCTGGCATTAGCAACAATGATCAAATAATTTTATCAGGAAAATACAGCACAAAGAGAGAAAGGATCTTTTTTCCCTGTAGATGTACCATTCTATGCACAGCTTTGACAGTGCCCTCATTATGTGCCCTGTGTGCTGACCAGAGATGCCAACAAGACATTTTCTTTTATTGGGTCTTCCTTAAAATCATTAGCATGCAAATGACTAGAGCAGTGGGAAATTGGTTCTGTTCACCCCTCTCTTGACTCTTTCACTCTTAGCCAAGAGCCAGCAGGGATAAAGAGGAAAATGCTACCAAGTCGCCCGACTTGGTTACCACCTCTGTGTCTTACTCCACCTCCAGAAACCAGTACAGGGACAGTCCATGGTGTGCAATAGTTTAGCTTGCTGAAGGGACAGTCCATCATGCCTGTGAAAGCAAAACCCAGTTACTTAACAGCTTAAACATGGGAAAATTAATGTGTGTGTGCTAGCAGCTTAATTTAATTGAAAGCTTAAAGGAAAAATGAAACTGGGGATAGGGACAGTTAAAAGAACAATTTTAAAGATGACTGAGTAGATGGAATTATCTTTAGCTCAAACTGAATAAGACAATTCATCTGTGCAAAATCAATGATATTAGTGAACCACAAAGCAGAGGAAAATGATGCATGGAACAGGAAACATGGGGAAAGGTTAATAGAGAAAATCACTAAGGTTTTAACTTACCAGAAATTCCATTTCCATGGGTACTAGCTATGGGGTTTTCACTGAATTCCCAAGCTCTGCATCTGCATCTCTTTATGCTAGTGTACAATGTAGCCTCAGGTTGCTTGCTCCTGCCTTTGTCTGCACACCAGAAACTGCCTTAGCACAAGAAGTTGTGCTTTTGGGCCCTACACCTGTCCAGCACAATAGACACAGCAACTGAGCTGAGGTATATCTTTTTGACTTCTTGTTGCGTAGAGGTGAGAGACTTAACAGTGGGCAGCAAGCTAGCAGGGATAGACTTGGGATAGACGGATAGACTTGGCTTGGTCTTCCCCATGACCTGATTACTTAACTTGCTACAATTTTGTAATTTTATATAGTCTGTTTCAACAGATATGTAGAGGGACACAGCTGGCAAACGAGGACTTGTGAGATTTCTAAGTAGATAATCCTGTTATTCAGGGAGCCCTACGCACAACAGCAGTTCATTGGAGAAAGGGATGCAGATTGTTCCAAACCATTTGTTCATACTTCTGGGTGGCAGCAAGTCTAGACTTTCTATATCACAAAGAATGGAAAGGGACTCTCTCTCACAAACAGCCCAAGGAAGGACATTTCCACCTCAGTGGAAACTGGTGAGGGCAGGCATAATGGTCTGGATTGTTCACAAGTCCCAGGGAGCATGGCAGGAAGGAAGGAAAGGGAGGTGTATGATGGAAAGGTAACCTCAGAAGGGTCACAGATATTGGGGAGTGATTGTAGACTTGGTGTATCTGGTTTTCTGCCAGAGCTTAGGCTTTACTAGAGCAGCTATTTGAAAAATAGCAAATGTTCAGCTCAGTCTCAGAGATGAAGCCCCGATATGCAAATTGCAGAAAAGCATCTGATCCAGAGAGACTGGATGTCTTCAGACTGCTGTAGCTATCAGCCCATGAACAGACTCTGCATTGGGAATGATCCCCTAATACTCTCCTCTATCTGTTGGCAGGATGTTCCAGCTTCTGGCAGGATGTTTCAACTTCTGCTTTTTACCTCAACTGAGAACCAGGCAGTCTATAGGCAGCACTTGTGCAGTGAGATAAAGTAATGTCAGCCTGCCTAAGCCAGTAGGAACTTCGCTGAGCTGATCAAGGCCTAAGATGTTGCTCTCTATGGGTGCATCAACATGTGCATTTACATCACATTAAATTTACTGCGCAGTAAGAGGAAATAGGCTGGCATCTACACGTGCAGGTGTTAAAATGCATTAATGCTGTGTCTGAGCTGACTCGGGACTAAAATTAGTGCCAAGTCAGTCCACACACACAGTGTTACTGTGCTGTAAGGCATCTACACATGTATTACTACACAGTGAGTAATCGGGCATATCTGATAACTGAATCATGCAGGTATCAAATTTACGCCCAAGTCAGTGTAAGTCACCATAGTTACTGCGCGGTAACTGTGCACTGTATGTGGTATGCAGACAAAGTGCTAAATATGGAAGTAGATGCTACAGTAACTGCACCGTTTCCCATGAGTACCTCCTACAAGCTAAGGTTGAAGAGGGAGTGATTATAGCATATGGAACTTGCTTGCTCTTCGCTCCCCTCTACTGATCTGCAATCTTTTTCTTTTTTTCCTCCGTAACAGGGGTGAGTTGTGGTAGCAGTGAGTAATAAAGTATGCACAGGTTCGTAAGCCCTAGGTACAGGTATGCTAACTGCATGTCAGCTGGCACATGAGCCAATGGAGATGGGGCCTCTCTTGTACCTAGCTCAAAAAACATTTGAGAAAGATGGGTGAGAGACAGCTAATAAAGCCACCCTCTCAAGTCTCCATTTAGACATGTTCTTTACTGCCCAAGTCACTTATAAAAGCATTACAGGTTTCCCTCGCTTTATGCAGGTTCTGTATGTGTGAATTCACTCTTATACAATGACCCTTTTTATACCAAAAATGCGTTATATGCCGGGTAAATTCATTCTTATGCAACTGGTGTGGTGGAAGCAGAGATGACCCAAGCAAGGTGCAGGGCCCAGGGTAAATCAGCCTGTGTGGGACCCCACCCCGTGCCCCAGATGCGAAGAAGCCAGTGGCAGATTTGGCAGGGTGGGAGGGAGGGGGTTGCTGAGCAGCCAGATGTGCAGCTGGCAGCGGTGGCAGCAGCACCAAGTCACTGCATCCACTCTGCCCAGCTCCATGGAGCCCCCCAAAGCACAGGGCCCAGAGCAGTCGCTCTGATTTGCCCCCCCTTGGCATGGCCCTGCATGGAAGCCGGCAGTCAGCTGCTTTGGTGGCATATTGTGGGAGTGACTCACACCAAAATATAGTCTCCTGTGTGGATCTGTGCTCCTTGCTCGTTGTCTGTGATGTGTTTCTGTAGTTGCCATCCCCATTACGATAGTGCCCTATGCTTGTGTGTACTGTCTGCTAGGGCTGTGTGAAGCTTCGGTTCCTGATTTGATTCAGCAGAGATTCTGCCTGTTTTGGTAGCTGAAGCTTCGAATCCAAAATGAATCAGAGGACCCTTTAATCTCAAAATTGATCTGGAGAGATTTGGAGATTTGGACGCAGAGGCAGCTTTAAATATTTTTCCTACATACCTCTAGGTAGCAGGGGCTGATGAATGCTGCAATGCTGGGGAGCCCCAGCAGCATGGAGGGCTCCCCAGTGCACTCGGCAGCTGACCCAGAAGTGGACCAGAAGCACTTCCGGGACACTTTTGGGTCCACTGGGGAGTGCGTAGGGCCCCCGCCGCACCTCCCTGGCTCGATGACTGGTGCCTCCTGGGTCTAGGGGAGGGCACCCAGGTTTCCCCTGTAACAGATCACCAAGCTGGGGAGGCGCAGAGGGGGGGGTTGCCCAGTGCACTCCCCAGCGGACCTGGAAGTGAACTGGAAGTACTTCCGGTCCACTTCTGGGTTCGCTGCCAAGCATGTGGAGGGCCTTCCAGCACTCCTGTGGGACGCTACATGCATCCCAGCATCGCGGCCATCATGAGCTGTGCCTGCTACCTCAAGGTACGTAGAAAAAACTTTTAAAGCTGTGTCTATGTCCAGATTGCTGACTCTCGGAATCAGCATTGAATCTTCAGATTCGGATTCAGCAGAATCGAATCAGGGACAGTGATCTGAATCAACAAAATGAATCACTGTTCCTGATTCGGGCCGAATCTGAATCCGAATCGAATAGGGCCTGCTTCATACCCCGCTACTGTCTGCTGTCGGTGAGCACCAAAATTATCTTGTAAAAGTGGTAGAAATGGGCCTGGGGGTCAGTACAGTTGAGGTTTTGGAAAGTATCTCTATTTGTTACATTGTAAAGTGGGTTCCCTTTATGCAAATTCAAGTTATGCGCCGTTTTCCAGGAATGCATGTATAGCATAAAGTGAGGGAAACCGGTATCTCCTTTCTATTCTGCCTCTGCATAATCTCAGAGATGTTACAGATTTGCCTTGTACAGCAAGCAGCATGGTACCCTCATACATACACACACCTGTACGATAACAAAGAAGTGGAAATTATCTAAACACTATACAAAAAAACCCCACAGCACATAGCAGAGTAGTTCCATGTTATTTACATATGGCCTTTTAGAAATGGTGCATTGACACATAAAAACCTATACCAGTGTTGGTAGGAGTTAATCAGTGACTGGAAAAGAAAATACATATTACAGTAAATAATGTTTGTATGCAGATGTATTTCTCCTAATGCATGGTAACTTTTCAGTTGCTAGAGAAGACATTAAGTATTCATAGGAGGGAAGCTTTTTTAATAGAACAGGGGTTATAAAAAGTATTTTGCGTGAATTTCCCCTTATAGTCATAGTTCTACTAACACGCTGAAAATTAAAAAATAATTGAAACAGATCATATGCAACTCAGAACAGGCATTATTTTCCAGTGAGTGGCAAGGGAATAGTAAAGTGGTAATGCATGGCTTTTGTAGTCTTGTCACTTTGATGAATTCCTTAGTAACATCAGACTTTAAAGCAAGGAGACTCTTGCTTTACTCTACCTTTGCTGTCAGTTAAATGCCAGATGGAACAATAACTCAGGTTGGAATCAGAAGGCCTAATTTCAGAAAAGAGCATATGTGTTTTCTGCTAATCAGCAATATTTTTTTTTCTCTTGTAAAAGCAAATTGCACATGGAAAAAAAATGTTAAAAGGAGACATGGATTCATTCCTTCACAGGGATGTGTATTTTTCCCTTGATCTGATCTTTTTGCCCCATTGCAAGGGGAACTGGCTGATAAAGACAAGCCTCAGTTCAGTATATTCTCATTCAAGAAGTAAAACCACGTGAACTATTTTTGTTTAAAAAGCCTAAGGGCTGTGAAGGGTGGTGTGAGTGAGCAAAGGGATCAATAACAACTCAGAATTATTTTCTAATTAACCATGCATGCTATTCACAAAATCAATCTCTTATTACTGTTCAACATGCCTCTTTTCCAGGGGGTTCCTTGGAGGGTTAGCTTATATAAGGAAACTAGGTTTAAAACAATATCCCTTGAATGTCAAACAGTGACTGTTTAGTCAAAGGTAGTTGTTCTCTGGCTGCAATCAAGACTGATCTCACTAAACACGTCTTTGGTTCTATTTGCTGAAGAAAAGATTATCTGAGACCTTAGCAATATGCTCCCAGGAAGTTCTCTTACTACTATGTCCCCAAATCATACTCTCCCTGCAGGGCATTTGCTATACCCTTAGCAATGGAGGATTTTAAGATATTTCAGTTACTGCTTCTTTTTCTTGCATTAGTTGAGGAGAGCATATTATTTTTGTTATCCTACCATAGGCTTCCATCAGGGGCAGGGCTTTTGCTGATACCTGGAGAGGAGTTACTTGCTGGATTATCATAGAAATGGCCCAGGCCTCCAGGTATGATTTTCAAGGGCAAAGCCCAACCTTACAATGACCATTGTTTGTAACTGAGTGAAGATTAAATAAATAAATAGCCCTTTTTATGGTTTCTACCCATTTCTGTGCTTGAGCATGGCTATGAGGGCAAAATGTTGCACCAAGTGAAAACTTCACAGTGACTAATTTATTAGTTAAATGTAACCTTTTTGCTGTTCCTGGAACATGCATGAACAGGTCACAAGTCCCTCAGACTTTCTGTTTTAAATTATTCAATAATTTTGTGAAGCATTTTTAACACCATCATTTAAGCATGAACAGATCTGTGGGGCAATCTATGGCTTCAGTGCACCGGTTAATTACAATTGGTCAGGTGAGGCATGTAATCCTGTTTTCATCTGTCAATTCAATATGTGTAAATATATTATGTGGCTTCCTAGAAATCACAGGGGAAGGGAAGTTACTTTGAAACTTGTTTTTTTCCCAGCAGTTTTGTGTTAAAACGAAACAGAGTCACTTGAACCTGCAGAGAACACATACACACACAATAGCAGCATAAACATGGCCAAGCAAATATTTGCAAACTTTTATTTTCTGCAGTACTCACTCAGCCCTAACTAATTGTACCCAGCTTTTTTCTAAAGCTAGTGGAATTCCTTTATCTTTTGCAATTGCAAGTAAATTGGACTGTCTTGATCTTGTCAAAGTGGGTTAATCTCATTTGACTAGATATCCCCTTTCCTCAGCATGTAAATTGGCATTAATCCATGTGGAAGCAGTGAAACAAGCACCCCATAGAACATGTAAAAGATAAAAATTACACAGGAAGCCAAACACACAACTTGGGCCAGGTACAAAAGTTACACTTATTGTGCGGTAGATGTGCAAAAAGTTGCTCTACAGTCATAACTGAATAGATGGTCAGGGTGCACAGAGTGCTGTAAAAATGGTAGATCCCACATTAAGATAATCCTGGATGCACGTGGTATCAGACTTCAGAGCTATAATCGGTAGGTTATAGCACTGTAATGAACAATTGCACCGGATCCCATTGCAACTTATCTTAGGTGGCATTCCTTCAGCAATCCATGGGGCTTGCAGCCCCTGATCACCTCATCCTCTCTACTACCCCTCCCAGTGCAGGGCTCTGGCTTTGGCCAGAGCTTAAATCCTCTGCCTGAAAGCTGGGCTGGCCCCACCGCAAGTGAAGTCAATGACAATAGTCAACAAAGCCTCTGTCCCCACGCCCACCTACATTCTCCCTCCGGTTAGCGTAGATCCATCCACACAAAGGTAACTGCTTATTGCTGAATTTCTCTTATTGCATATTGTCATGGGTGCAGTTGAGCAAGTGCTGAATGTGCTTCAGCTCCAGTTGCAGGCTGAAAGAAATCAGGGATGCCTCTGCTTACAGTTAACCTGTCTTAAGATTCATTGATTCATCTTCACTGATTTCTGGAAATAGGCAAATTCCAAATAGAAGTAAAAAAATATACTTAAGCATGCCCAGAATGTACATCAGCACACCTATGCATACTACTTTCCAACTTGTCTGGGGAAACTGAATGCATGTGTAAAGTGCAGACTGTGGGAAGCACTTACAGGCTAAGTACACGCAGTCAAAAGCCCAAGGCTGAATCAGTTCAGTCTTTCCAGGTTAGTCTAAACTACAGAGATTAAATTGAGAAACAACTGGACAGATATTCACTTTTGATTCAGGAAATGCAGGCACATGCCTGCAGTGGCTCAGGCCAGAACCTGGGGGGGGGGTGCTAGATCATGGCTCTTTGGCACACAGCCAGCATGGGCTGTATGTTTGCTTCCTCTTCCTGCTGCCCCTGAGGTCTCTGGGATTTGCAGTCCACAATCACATAAGTAGGACTCTGCGGGGTTGTTCATCACTTCCTCTTCTTGCTTCCAAGTGCCTCTGGGATTTGTAGTCCACAGTTGCATTCAGCAGTAAGTTTTTAGCAGGGCAGGGCAGGGCAGGGCAGGACAGGGCAGGACAGGGCAGCTCTGTCTTTGGGGAAAGAGAAGTTTAAACCCCCCTCCCTGGCCCCAGGCCCCAGCTGGGGTTGGCTGGTGGGTGGGGGGGGGGCAGTCCCTGCTCCTCGCTCCACCCAACCTTTTTCTTCTGGAACAGACAGCCCACCCCAGCCCAGGGCTGGAAAGCATGCTGGGATGCTGGCGGGCTGTGATTTAACTTGAACCAGGAAGGAGTCTGGGACAGAAGTCTCATAAACCAGTTTGACCCAAATCAGTTAAGTCTGACCCTACATTCAACCAGATTTATCTTAAACCAATTTCAGCCATTTTGAAACTAGTTATGTGCACTGAACTTCTGTTCTGTTACAGGTTTAAACCAGTTTCTGATCACTTAAACCAATTTATGTGTAACGTCTGTCCCTAACCTATGTGAAGGCTGTGTGAAGCTTCGGTCCCTGAATCAATTAGGTAGAGATTCGGCCAGTTCGGTGGCCGAATCTCTGAATCCAAATCAAATCAGAGGACCCTTTAGTCTCTCCAAATTGAATCAGAATGCTCCGAACCAATTTGGAGAGATTCAGAAAGATTTGGAGATTCGGACATAGACATAGTTTTAAATGTATTTTCTACATACCTCTAGGTAGCGGGGGCTCATGAGTGCTGTGATGCTGGGGCACATGAAGCATCCCACAGAAGCACAGGGGGCACTTCTGGTCCACTTCTGGGTCAGCTGGGGAGTGCACTGGCTTGGTGACGGGTGCCTCCTGGGTTTGGGGGGGGGGCACCCAGGGTCTCCCTGAGGCTGATTGATGAGCTGGGAGGGTGAGAGGGGGGCCCCCCAGCACACTCCCTGGCAGACCCGGAAGTGGACTGGAAGTACTAACGGTCTACTTCTGGGTTTGCTGCTGAGCATGTGGAGGGCCAGCATCGCAGCATTCACAAGCTGTGCCTACTACCTCAATGTATGTAGAAAAAACATTGAAAGCTGTGTCTATGTCCGAATCACTGATTCTCTGAGTCAGAATCGAATCTTTAGATCTGGATTCGGCCAAATTGAATCAGGGACAGTGATCTGAATCAATGCATCGAATCACTGTCCCTGATTTGGGCTGAATCTGAATTGAATAGGGCCTGCTTCACACAGCCCTACTAGCCATACTGCCTGTGCTCAATACAGGTTGCAGGACTAGAAACCCATGAGTCCAGCTCACAAACCCGAAGTCCCAGAAACCTTGAATGCATTCAGTAGCCCATAAAGAAGCAGAGAGTTTTTCTCTGTTCTCATGTCTTAAAGCCAATTCCTAATAATTCTGGTCACTCAAGTTCTGGGCAGCTAGCTACAGGAACTATTTTTTTTGTCAAACTTCCATGTTGTTTGTTTTATTAGCTATCATTTTACAGTTGTTGCTTTTCCTGGCTAAACGAAGAAAAATATCCAGTGGTCTTGCTAGCCTTAACATAGTGTTCCATTCTTAGACCTACTCAGCATAACCCTCAGCCACCCCAGCAAAAAGCAACAACAAAAAAACCCACAAACCAACCCTTTGGAGCACACTGTCATGATGTTCCCCTTAGGAAACACCTCATATTCTTCAATGGGAAACTCTGTCCCTGCCTTCCCAATCTGCTGCCTGCAAAAGAAACGGTGATTTTATTTTACCTTCTGAACCCAGTAGATTCCCTAAAATCTGTACAGAATTTAGGAAGCCAAGAAAAAAAGTGCCACCTCCTTGAAGCTCTAGTGAGTGAAGGGAGTCAGACTGTCCCACTTGCTGGCTCATGCCCCAGAAAGGATGACTTAGGATCACCAGGTACTTGGTAGTGTGTCAAAATTACATCAGGTATTTTTTTAATCACCTAGTTAGCTGGTGCCCTAACATCAGCAGGGGGTAGGAGGCATTGTGTGTCTGCAGGACAGCCAATGGGGCCACACCTACAGTGTCAGGACAATACATTGTTTATCAAGAACTTCTTTCAAGGTTTTCAAAGGCATTGTTTCTTTGCACTCAGGGCCATAACACTCCCGTTGTGTGTTTTCTGTAGAGGTGTAATAGATACTGCAGGGAAATTTGGGGTGGAAGGATTAAAGTTTATCACATAGTCCTTCAGTCACATGCAAGTTGTTGAAATGTAGTAATACTTAAATCTGAAATTGGGGTAATTTTCCCTTGATTTCAAGTGGAGCAGGATTGGGTCTTTGTACTGTACTGCTTAGTCTATAAGGTATATCTGTCTATAAGGCCTGCCCTTGTTTTGTCTCCTAGATAAATTTCCTGAGCTGGAGAAAATCCCAACCCTGGCTGGGTAATCATTAGGAGCAATTACAAATATTAAAAAATTCTACAGTTTGGAGGAAGGGGGAGAGAGAACGCAGCAATCTCAGAGGTGAAACAAGCCAATGAAAGCTGATCAACTGTAGCTGCTGTGCTCTATACACCTACAAAGAAAATTAGAAGAGCCAGTTACGTGCATGGCAAAATTTTGCATGATATATTTTAATAGTTCTCCACTTTCTCACTCCATCCGATGGCTGTTCTGAGGAAAACATAACAAAAAAGGAAATTTCAATTGAGTTGCATAGAGAGTGTTCCTTTAGAATCTTGCATCTGAACCTGGCATATGATTTTGGTTCCAACACTAGAATAGTTGTGCTTATGTTGGTTCTTGAAGGGTTTCAGCTCTGGATGATTGAAAGTAATGAGAGCAGATGATCACTCTTAATCTCCGTCTCATACCTCCTTCATAATCTCTTTCCTTTTCAAAATGAATTCATAATAATCCAAAATGACCACTTGACAGACTGTTGCCTTGTGCCTTCTCACTTGTGACATCTATATTTATATTTAAATCTCCTCAGAACAGGGACCTCATACAGTGCCAGTTAAGGGATGGGGCAAGAAAAAGTAAAACTTAAAAAATGAAATCTAATAAAATTTGGCCAGGTACAAAAGTTACACTTATTGTGCAGTAGATGTGCAAAAAGCACTCTACAGCCATAACTGAATAGATGGTCAGGGCACACAGAGTGCTGTGTAAATGGTAGATCCCACATTAAGATATAAAGCAATGGGACAGAGAGGAGCCAAAAAACACCCCAAACAAAACTAAACAAAACAAAAAAAACCCTGCAGAACTGCTTGTGATTCTGCATGGACTGCAACTAGTTTATCTCCATATCAAGGCTTATGCCTCAGACGCAATTGCAGCACAAATTAGATAAAGCCACCATGCAGGAATGTAGTAGGATCTCTTTGATTCAACTGCTAGAGGAGGAAATATTTTCATGGAGTCATTTAAAGCACAAGCCTACTTTTTTGCCACAAGAGACAGGACTGCAGGTCTATCTAGCTCTCCATCCCACCTGTGGCAGTGATCTGTACTTGAAGATGCAAGTGGTGAATGTCTCTGAGCCCCTTGTTCCCCAAGCCTAGATGGTAGCATTCATGCGATAGACTGGTCTTGTAAAACTTGATGGAAAATATTTAATTCCTTTAGAGCTGTTTTTATTTGCACCCACAAGCTAGGTACAGACAGTCAAAAAGCCCGAGGCTGAATTGATTCAATCTTTTCAGGTTAGTTTAAGCTGCACAGATTGAACCAATAAGCAAGTGAACAGACTTTCACTTTTGATTCCTGGAATCCAGCCGCATGTCCGCAATGGCCCAGACCAGAAGGCATGGGGGCATTAGGGCACACTTCCCTGCTCTGCTGAAGCAGACAGCTTGGGCCAAGGCTAGCCTGCCCTCCCTGCAAACCTGGTGTGCGGGGAGGGAGGTTGTGGGGGAGGTGCAAAGCATCCTGGGATGCTGGGGGACTGTGAGCTAACTTGAATCTGGAGGAGACAGAAGTTCAATAAACTGATTGAACCTAAATCACTTAAGTCTGATACTACAGCCATTCAGGTTTATCTTAAACCACTTTCAAAATGACCAAAACTGGTTTATGTGAACTGAACTTCTGTTTTGTTATAGATTTGAACTGATTTCTGATCACTTATATCAGTTTATATTTAATTTCTGTCTCTAGCCATGGTGTTGTGCTTTCAAATACCAGTCACAAACACTATGGATTTGTAGTCACAAAAGTATTGATATGAAACTGGAACCTGACCTAAGGAGCCCTTCTAATCTGGTGGCCTGCTCACTCTTTAGTCCTCAGCACCCTCCTTTTTGACAATTATTTCAATGTCACTGCATATAGCATTGGAGAGATATTTTTCATCCAATTTCTACACTTCCTAGATAAGAGTTAAGAAGTTGTGTATATCTTTTTTAAAATTAATATTTATCCCTCAGGGGTGGTCTGTTCAATATTAATGAGTCATTTCTTTATTTAGCATATGTGGTTTCAGCATATTGGTTCAGGCATCTTAAGGTGATGTCATCACCAGTGTGAACAGCTTGAAGGCCACCAGGTAGCATTGTGAATGGTCACAAGTTAACAATGTGGGACATGGTTTGAACTTGTCTACAAGGGCATTTGTTGTCATTGTGAAGGTCGCATTGGTATAAGTTTGAGGTACAGTGACCCTGCCTGGATCAAAACAGTGTGGCCAGTTAAGTCCTGGTTGACTGACCGCTGGGTCAGAGAAAATGTGGTGATTGATTTGTGTTTGTACTCACCATTTTTCAGGCCATTGAGTAAGTTAGGAAAAGTGAAAGGATTTTGAAAGGGTGGCTCATACTGGACATCTTGAGGGATGCTATTGGCGAGTGGAATATAGCCCAGTGCACTGGCAGTCTAGTATTATCACAGAGTCTGGCTACTAAGTTTACTTCAGCATTTGTGCAGTGGAGATAAGGGTGAGCAATGTTACTGAGGACTGGTAACCATGGGAGTGGAGCGGGCCTCAACATGCCTGACACAAGACGCATTATAGTATGCAGTTGAATGTCCACTAGTTTGCTGTGCAATGAGTGAGCCCATACAGCAACAGAATAACACTGTGTGATAGCAGATGAACATAGCATGGAGGCATTGGCACCCCAAGTGGAGCCTGAAAGTTTGGCAAGTAGGTTATTCCTTGTTTTGGTTTTTAAAGCAGTTTTCTAGAGATGCATTTTATAAGTTAAATCTGGCCAAGGGTGCCTCCAACATAAACTGGGTGGGTTTCAACTTTGAAAGGCTGACTGTTTAAAGTGATAGTGAGCTCATGATTAGCACTGGCATTATGCAGATGAAAAATACTTGAGACAGTGTTTGAGATATTTGGTTTGAGCATTTTAAGCAGTACTCTGTTATCAGTCTCATGTCTCCATCAAGTGCAAGTTCCACACTTGAAAAGTCATAAGACCAAGAGTTAATGCAGAAGAGGCTGCAATGGGAGAAACTCGTAGCAAATGAGACAGTGCCAAAGAGAAGTTTACCCTTAGAGGATGAACTGTCTCTCTCTCTCTATCTAGAATGGCTTCCTCTTCTCAAGGGTTACACAAGGGACCAAAGAGGATCTTAAATCTCAAGACTCTTGACAAAAGGCTGGAGGCTTGGAGAGTCTGGAGGGACTGCACAGGACCATGAAGTCCTGGAGCCAGGTCTGATAGCTCCAGGGGGCTTTCAGGAGGTAGTGGGCTTGGATCACTCTGAATATGTACAGCCTCACATGCCCCTAGGTTCCTGCCCTCACCCCTATGTACAGCTCAGTGAGACTGGCCTGAAGCAGCTCCCCAATGAAACCAGGGACTAATCATGGGTTAGGATAGGGCTTGTCCCTGTGCATTTTCATACCTAGTGTGCTGCTTTGCATTGGGACCTGAATACTCATTTCCAGGGTATATTATTTATCATGATAGCAGGCAATTTGTGATTTAAATGTTATTGCCCTAAATTAGCTTATAACATAAGTTGGCAGAGCAATGCATCACTGAACATGGGATCACATATTTGCAGGGATACCTTTGAGGTTACTGTTAGCTTGGCAGGACAAGACTGTAATTTAGAGCCTTAGATGTTTTTTGTTGGACAGCTCTGATCCTCAGGATGGTGAAATCCATGGGAAAGGACCCACTGAGTTCAGTGAGCTTTGGACAAGGCCCTGAAACACTTATTGTACTCAGCACAGACCTATGCTTCAGCTGCAACACCTTCAGCTCTCCTCTTCCTCTGACAGCACTTATGAGATAAAACAGAGAGACAGTAGAAATGAAAGAAGAAAATTAAACATAAAAAATTAATTAAACTACTCTTTGATCACTCTCTGTGGATTAGACTTTGGTTCAAAAGATTATTTGTAGGAGTGCAATAAGAGCATCTAATTAGGATAGGAATCAACCTGAAATGAAAGTTTAAAAAACTACAAATCAACAAACCCCATAAATGTTCAAATGAGCCAAATCTTATTAAAGTTATATTTTATAGCTCAATTATTTGCTTCCTTTCTATTGTTTATCCACTTGCTCTTTTTGATTTAAAATCAGTGCGTGCAGATAATCGAAGAAATATATGGCCTAATCGTTTTTCCAGGGCGAGAATGCATGAGGGCAGCAGTATTTGAGCCTGTATAAGTTAGAGTTATGTACCATGCAGCTACCTGAAACCCTCCTTTTCCCCAGGCACATGCAGGATTGCTGGCTTAAGTATAGTAGGGACTGCATTTCCCAAAACATTGTGATCCAGTACACCAGAAGTGGCTTTGGATTTGTGGCATGGAGCTGTTACTTCCCTCCAGGCTTGCTCAGTCATCAGGGAAAAGTTGCAGACTGGAAAAAGATTCTTCACAGATGATCACAAACACACTGCCAAAAATGCAGTGGCTGAAGCTAGTGTTTGCCTATTTGTGTATTTCTGCATCTAATGAGAAAATATGCCTCCAGGTCTTTCAAGGATTGATATGCTCCTGGAAACAGTATGAGAGGCAGAAAAGGTGTAGAGAGCTTGAGTAATCATTACAGCACTTCTTCTTTGTGCCCTGGTTGTTAGTGTTGGGAACAGAAGGCACAAATATTTGTGTAACAGCTGCTGCTGGATTTGCATCAGGGCTCAGGATCCCTGCAAAGCCAGAGCAGGCAAGTTTGCAGAAAGTTGCAGAAAGTTGTTGTTTGCAAGAGCATATGCATGTTTTTGATTGGCTCCTGAGGCAGGAGAAGGGAGGAACTCAGCCTCTAGGACTCAGCCAGGCTCAGAAAAGGGAAGGAGCCTTGGGACCACAGAGCTGGGGGAGGAATTACCCTGCAGCTTGTCTGTGAAGTGAATCTGTCCCTAGTGATGGGGAAAAAATGACCTGGTATCCGTTTTTCCCCTTTGTGAGGCAGAGGGACCTGTGTGGAGGAAAAAGGGTGGTAAGGTAGACTTGCCTAGGAGGGGCGGGTGTTGATCTGGGAAGGCTCTGGGGAAGAGTTAACTGAGAACCAGCCAGGGGTTGGGTGGGTGATAAACCTAGGGTTTTTTCAATTAATCAGCACAAGGGGCCGTGTTTGGGAATTGGAGAAAGGTGCTTTTGGGGAAAGGGGACAGTTGTGTTTCTTTGCAGATACCACAGACAGCTGGAGCAAAGGAGAGCTTCTCTTCCCCATGAAGCTCTAGCAGAGAGCAGGACTTTCTGAAGCAGCAGCACCAGTCCTGGTTATTGTGCTGCCAGTGTGAAGGAGAGCTGATGTTTGTGTTAACCCTGTGTGCTCCTGCTGAAATTCACTGGAGTCTCAAGGTTTAAGCTGGGGTGTTGTACTGAGGGTGTCTTTGATTCAGTTTGTATAGAGTGCTTCAGTTCACTGTCTTTGACATTTAAATTATTGACATCCTGTTCTGCTATTAAACTCATTCATATGTGGACTGTTTTGTAAATAATAAAATGTGTAAATAGACTGTATGTACTCCAGTGTGTGGGAAAACCACAAGAAAGCACTCCCCGGAGAGGTGTCCCCAGCCTTAGGGGCTGGGATGTTGACCAAGGCTATTTGACACCCTAGGACCCTGAATCCGGACATGGCCATGGGTAGTGGCTGGGATTACATTTCTTTCTTCTTTCTGGAAGATAGAATGTACAGGCAAATAAAGTCGCATTAGCATTCACTGTGATAGCAGACCTGTTCCTTCATGACCTCAGATCAGGTGTATTGGTAACTGAAAGGGCACATTTGCTATTTTCTGATATCATTGCCATCATGTCTTAATTGTTTTATAGTAGCACTCAGATGCCAATGAAGTCAGGGTCCCATTGAGCTAGGAGTCATACAGATAGGGAGAAAGAGTCCCTGCCCCAAACTGCAGTCTAAACAGACAAGATGGACAAAGTGGGAGAAAGAAAACTTATTATGTCCCATTTTATAGGTGAAGCTCAGAGAGATTAAGGGATTTGCTACTGTTGCACAAGGGGGACTGTGGCAAAGATAGCAATTCAACAGAGTTGTCCTCACTGAGTGCATTCACAACACAAACAGCTCTCCTCTCCCACACCTGGGAGGATCCAGCTTGTGGCAAGATGATGTTTTTTTGTTCCATGCATCCTCCAGGGTTCAGTATTTGGACCAGTACTCTTTAACATATTCATAAATGATCTGGATGTGGGTGTCAGAAGTGGACTGGCCAAGTTTGCAGATGACACCAAATTATGGGGAAGTGCGGTCACGCTAGAGGATAGGCTGGCGACTCAGGCCAACTTGGACAGGCTTGCAAGGTGGGCAGACCAAAACCTGATGGCATTCAAACACAGAACTGCAAGGTGCTCCACCTCAGGAGAAAAACCCCACATTATACTTATAGGCTCGGCAGTGCTACACTTACAAGCACCATGACTGAAAGAGACTTGGGGGTCATGATTGACCACAAGATGAACATGAGTCACTGTAACAGGTCGCCCTCCCCAGCGCCACCTTCCCTGTTATCCATGCCTTACATGGGGTGCCTGAATACTGTGCCTTCTCTGGCGCCGGGGCCAGTACATCCCTAGTCCTGCACCCACACTGGTGCTGGATCCCCGCACTGTAGTGGGGATCCCAATGAGGCCTCCTCCTTCCCCAGTAGCCTTGCCCAAACCACCAGTGTTATTCAATAACAAAAAAAATATGAACAGTCCTCCTGTCCATGGGCAATAACCGCCACCAAGAGAAAACGTGATTAAAGAAGGGAGCACGCCAGCTTACATTTATGCAGGGGTTCATGCTTTGGCTCCTCACTGTTGGCTACAGTCCTTCTTCTGGGGTTGCTGCCATCTCTCAGGGGTCCTCCATAGTTCCCCACGTCCAGCCTTCAGACCACATACCAAGCCTCTCCATGGAACTCTTGGACACACTCCTTCCCCTTTGGCTGGCTCAGCCCAGGGTTTTTATAGTCCTGGCCTGCCCCCTTCTGGTCACCTGACTAGCTGGCCAGACTCAGCTTTTAACCCCCACCTTACTGGCACGCTGTGCCCAGAAAGTTCTGGCCTTAAAGGGGCCGACCTGTTTTCTAGTAACATGGCTAGGTTTCACTGTTACAACCACCAATGTGATGCTGCAGCTGGCAAAGCATATAAAACTCTGGCTTGCATCTACCAATGCTTCTCAAGCAAGATCGAAGAAGTCATCCTCCCGCTTTATTTGGCCTTGGTGAGGCTGCATCTGGTGTACTGCATCCAATTCTGGGCTCCACACTTTAGAAAGGATGGGAAAAAGCTTCAGAGAGTCCAGAGGAGAGCCATGCACATGATCAGAGGTCAAGAGAACAGGCCTTATGAGGAGAGGCTGAGAGGCAGCCTGAAGAAGTGAAGGCTCAGGGGTGACTTGGTGGCAGCCTATAAGTATAAAAGGGTTGTGTATCAGGAACTGGGAGAACGTCTGCTCACCAGGGCACCCCAAAGGAAGACAAGTTCTGATGGTCACAAACTTCTGGAAGACCATTTAGACTGGATATAAGGAAAAACCTTTTACTGTCCGAGTCCCCAGAATCTGGAATACACTTCCCACAGAAGTGGTGTGAGCATGTACTCTGGATACCTTTAAGAAACGCTTGGTTGCTTATCTTGCTGGGGTGATCTGACCCCAGCTGACTTCCTGCCCCTTGGGCAGGGGCCTGGACCCAATGATCTTGCCAGGTCCCTTCCAGTTCTAATGTCTATGAAATCTAAGAAATCTATTAATAGAACTTGTGCTGTATGTGGGCCTTATAATGACTTAAAGGCAGGCAAAAAGTTTGAACTTTGTGTGGAAATAATTTTTCAAGCCTTTCCTTACATATAGTAAATTCCACAAAAGAGTATGTCTGTAGATGGCTTGGCTTTGTGAATGGGGCCCTTAAAAATTTGCATATATTGTAATAAATGTGAGTCATAACCAGCCTGTATTTAAATGCTCATGAAAGAAGGAACCAAATATCCCCATTACAGCTTTTATCCTCTGCTATTTCATATCACAATAAAATGTCAAAAGGAAAAGAGAAGCAGATTTCTGATATTATTACTTTGAACTTTTCTTGGCTGTACTCCCTTGAAGCATGACATTTAGCAAGGGGGGAAAAAAGAAGCTGAAATATTTCCTTAATCATCTTTATTTCACTGTTGTGGTAGCAGGTTCCCGGACTCCCATCTCACTGTATTTTAGCAGTGAGCTGGCAGTGGCACTGGTATCCCAGGACTTGAAGCTTTCCTCACTGCACTGCCAATTTTTCCAATTTTCAAGCACAAAATATGTCTCTTTTAAGAAGTGATGCTTTAGCTGAAGCCCACAGAAAGCATCTTTCACATTCAATAATAGCAGGTTTAGTGCTTTTACAATGCTTTTGCAGCCTGAGCCAAAGCTCTATGAATGAGATAACCAATTCCTGAGGAGCCTCTAAAGTACATAACCTTTAAGCAATCTTGTCTGTAAAAAAGAAAAGGAGTGTGGATATGGAGGACTGGATGCTTTGGGGGGCTTTTTAGGCAGACAGTACCTTTAAGTGTAAATTCAGCTCCAGATAGAAATATGGAAAGCTATTTCTATATGTTGTTCTTCTGGTATGGTACACTTTATGGAATCACTTGAAGGATCTCAGTCTTCTTCCTAATGGATGGATGTTCACACTGAAGAAACTATCACAATAACTGGAGCAGGCTCTCTGCAAGCAAATGTGTACATGCAAGAGAGATGGTTACATATTGCATCTGATGGTGTCTGATTCTGGTCCTTGTAAATCAGCCAAGATGGTAGTCATCATAAACTCACATCCTTTTTGGATTAGGCATGGAGGAAGACAAATACATATAAGGATCATGTGGGCATGCACATATCTGTCCAATAAATAAAGGGATTGTTCTACAAAGACCGTAGCCCAATTCTGATTGTCATGGCCTGGATTTTCCTTCTGTAGCTGACTTCACTGTTAGTAAACAATGTCCCTTTTCCATCTCAGTAAAAAAGCCTTGCTTGGTTGGGTGAAGCAGTGAGCAACTGTGAGACAGCTGCAGCCATGATAGCTCCTTGTAGTACAGTAGGTTATGGTCCAATGTACATCTTTTGTCATTTTCTAGCATGCAGAAATGAACATTCTTATTAATTAACTGTAACAGGAAGTCCCTGACCCTGTTGCTAGGAAAGTCTAAATTGGTAGGAAACCAGGGGTCAGGCAGGGCAACCAGCACAGGGGCCCTGGTAGCCTGAACCATGGATTAAAGGGCCAGACAGCTAATAAAGCTATTAGCTACACCTGGGGGATAGGAGCCAAAGGTCCAATCAGGTGATCAGAGGGAGAGTGGGCTGGGGGATATAAGCCCAGACTCTGAGTAGGCTGGAAGTGGCCCCTGTTTGCAGCATGAAGAGCAGCCTGAGAGAAAGGAGCTGCTGGAGGTGGACACAAGCTGCCCAAGGGAGCTGTTTCAACACTTTGCTCTGACAGAGAGAGACTATCTGTTATGAAGCTGTGGGCTTGTGGGTTTTTTTTGCTGTTCCACTTTGGACTTGTAACTGGAAGAGCAGGTTGTGGCTATAGAGGCAGAGAAGACCACAATCAGGGATGCCTGAATATGTTTCCCTGCAATAGGTACCAGAAGCCAGTCCCAAGGCAGAGGGCCAGAGATTATTGAGGTGAAAGTGGATACCCCAGGATAGGGGGGCTGCCATAAAGGCAAGGCTGATACCTGAAGGCCTTGGTGTACTTGAACGGTTGACCAAGTCAGAGGGTATGGTCATAGAGAAAAAGGGGACCAAGGCCAGGACAGCTAAAACCCCAACAAGTGCTCAGAATCCTACATGAGCACCTCCATTAAAGGGGAAGTACCAGATAGCAAAGGCCCAAAGGTGGGACTATCCTGGCCAGGCAGAACCAGGACCCACAAGGCTATGCATGGCCCCAGGGACCGCTTCTCTCAATAATCACTCAAAAGTCATGGCAGGAGAGAAACTGGAGGTCAGGTGGGACTGGATAAGGACTGACAAGCAGGGTGGACCACATCGGGGAATCAGGTGCCATGGGGGCTGCCCCTCTCCCTGCCCCTGTTGGATATCATATAACAATCTCTATAAGACATTTTATTGGGATAGAAGGCCAGAGCACTTTTCCCCCAAATCTTGGGCAGGGTCCACCCTTGCCCAGGAGCAGCATGGTGCTGGCGGTGGGCCCACTGCACATGCACATGTTTTAAAAGGGCCTGCCAAAGGAAAAAAAACAAACAGCTGGGTTTAGGGAGTGGCGGGAGATGCGCAGGTGCAAGCCCATCATGCTCCTGCACTCCAAAGCCCCCCCCAGCAACCCCTAGCAGCTGTGGAGCACCTCCACCGACCCCCAGCACAGCCGGAGCTAACGGGGCCCATGAAGGGAGGGGATAGCTTAGATCAGCTGGAGGAAAGGAGCTGAGGAGGGTCTTGCCCCACCCCATTTCCTACTTTGCCCAGCCCCCCCAGGGAGCCATGCAACTGGAGCCTCACGAACAGGATGCACAAACAAGCATGCTTCTGGGCCCAGTGTGGGAGTTTAGCATGGAGTTTGCGCAGGAGGGTGTGCGGGAGGGCCACTTTGGAGTCCCTGGAGCATCAGATAGAGAAGCTCCAGGCCACAGTCCAGAGACTGCATGCCATCAAGGATGGTGAGCAGAAGATACACTTCCACTGCCAGGCCCTTCACCTCCTGGAGGTGGAGGGTAGATCAAGGTCAACTTCTAGGGCAAGGGAGGACTCAAGGATCTCGCATACTGCCCAGTCAGGGGGTTTGAGCAAGGTGGTCAATGGCCCCAAGGCCCGCTGCACCAAGGTCCCCTCCCTTCTGGAGCATTGCAACAGGTACGAACCTCTTGCAGCCCCAGTAGAGCCTGCAGAGCTGCCAGCTCCTGCTGGTAATGCAGGCTCACCCACAGTTACCATTCCTGTTCTCCCTAAGGTCACTCATAGAGTGGTCATCATAGGAGACTCCCTCCTGAGGGGGACTGAGGAGGAAAACTGCTGCCCTGGCCCCTTAGCCTGGGCAGTCAGCTGCTTTCCGGGAGCCCATATCTGGGACGTGGCTGAGAGGATGCCAAAACTCATCTGGCCCACGAAGCACTACCCTATGCTCCTTATCCATGTGGACACGAATGACATGGCTCAGAGCAATCCCAGCCAGGTCATGAGGTGCTATAGGGCTTTGGGAGTGGGGTTAAAGGGATGGGGGCACAGGTGGTGTTTTCCTCGATCCTTCTGATTTTGGACTATGGGCCGAGGAGGGAGAAGAGGATTGAGGTAGTTGACCAGAGACTGCAGTGCTGGTGTTATCATGAAGGCTTTGGCTTCCAGGATGACAGTCTGCTCTTTGGTGAGAGAGGCAGTGGTCTACTGGGAAGAGATGGCCTCCACCTCACTCCACTAGGAAGGAGTCTCTTCTCAGCCAGACTGGGTGACCTACTCAACTGGGTTTTAAACTAAGTTCGCCAGGAGATGGGTGGATAACCGCCAATGCAAGCCCACTAGGCAGCTACTGTATAACCAGCAGGTTAGGGCACCTAAGGGAATCCACACCTACCCTAACCCTGGAACGGTGTCCGCCAGGGAGTGCAAGGAAGCATAGGGCTTCCAATGGGACACTTACGTGTCTGTACACCAGTGCCAGGAGGTTGGGGAACAAACAGGAAGAACTGGTCCTCCTGCTAAGCAAGAAAGACTACGATCTCATAGGGATAATGGAGACTTGGTGGGACTCCACCTATGATTGGACCACAGGTATAGATGGCTATAACTTGTACAGGAGAGATCATGCAGAAAAAAGGGGTGGGGGTGTAGCTCTCTATGTCAAGGGAAGCTACAGGTCCCTGCAAATTGACATTGGCACCCAGGCAGGATGCCTGGAGTCCTTCTGGGTTAAAATACGTGGGGAACATGGTACAGAGGACATCATAGTAGGAGTCTACTACAGACCTCCTAACCAGAAACAGGACCTAGACCATGAATTCACCAGGGAACTGGCTGAGGCTGCATGCTCTTGGTGCATGGTTGTCATGGGAGACTTAAACTACCTGGACATCTCATAGGAAGAGCACTCGGCCAAATCTGATTGGTCGCAGAGCTTCATCACATGCGTGGACGAGCTCTACCTGACTCAAGAAGTCTATGGGCCAACAAGAGGTTAAGCGTTGCTGGACCTGGTATTGGTTAAAGGGGATGATCTAGTCAGTGACCTAAGAATCGATGGAAAGCTGGGTGATAGTGATCACAAGCTGTTCACCTTTACTATCCATCGCAAAGCTGGCAAGTCAGTCAGCAATGCAGAAGTCCTCAACTTTAGGAAAGCTGATTGTGATAAGCTCAGGAGGCTCATTGTCGAGGCCCTAAGGGACCAGGACTTGACAGGAAGAGGAGTCCAAGATGAGTGGTTGCTCCTCAAGGGAGCAATCCTGACAGCACAAGGGTTGTCTATCCCATCTCGGAGGAAGGGTAGCAAAAGGGCACAGCAACCCCCTTGGCTCAGCAGGGAACTTGAGGTCCTCCTTTGCCTAAAAAGAGAGACTTATAAAGGCTGGAAGGCTGGAATCACCACCAAGGAGGAGTACTCAGCACTGGTCCATACCTGCAGGGATCAGATCAGGAAAGCCAAGGCTGCAACCAAACTCCATCTGGCTTCACATAACAAGCATAATAAAAAGTCCTTTTTCAGATATGTAGGGAGTTGGAGAAAAGCAAGGGTAACATTGAACCCCTGCTGAACCAAATGGGACAACTGAAAACTGACACCCAGGAAAAAGCCAACCTGCTTAATGGGTACTTCGTATCGGTCTTTCATCAGCCCAAAGGGACCACCCTGACTAGCATGATGCAGGACAGCCAGGTTGAGGGCGTATTTATATCCAGTATCGGTGTAGACCTTGTAAAGGAACACCTTGAGAGGCTGGGCATCTTCAAGTCAGCTGGTCCTGACAGAGTACTCAAGGATCTGGCAGGTGTCATAGCCCAAACATTGGCAAAAATATTCGAAAACTCGTGGCACTCAGGTGAAGTACCTGAAGACTGGAAGAAGGCCAATATGGTACTCATCTTCAAGAAAGGGTGGAAAATAGATCCTGGGAATTACAGGCCAATTAGCTTGACCTCAATCGCTGGTGAGATTCTGGAGAAAATTATCAAAGAGACCCTTCTTGATAAACTGGCTGATGACAACATCCTGAGGGACAGCCAGCATGGGTTTGTCATGGGTAGGTCTTGCCTGACTAATCCCATCTCCTTCTATGACCAGGTAACATATCACCTGGACAAGGGAGAAGAGATTGACATCATATATCTGGACTTCAAAAAAACCCCTTTGATCTGTTGTCCCATGATCTCCTCATGGAAAAATTGGCCAACTGTGGTGTCGGCTACACCACAGTTTGATGGCTGGGAAATTGGCTCTGAGGTCGGACCCAGAGAGTAGTAGTCGATGGAAGTGAATCATTATGGTGCTCTGTGACCAGTGGTCCTCCAAGGCTCTGTCCTTGGACCGGTTCTCTTTAACTTCTTTATCAACGATGTGGACATTGGTGTCAGAAGTGCACTGGCCAAGTTCACCGATGACACTAAACTTTGGGGCATAGCATCCACACCTGAGGACAGGCTAGTGATCCAGGCTGACTTGGATAAGCTTAGTAAGTGGGTGGATATAAACCTGATGACGTTCAATACCCAAAAATGCAAGGTACTCCACCTCGGCAGAAAAAATTCCACAGCACGCTTATAGGCTTAGCAGTACTATGCTCGCTAGCACCACAGATGCAAGAGACTTGGGGGTCATGATTGACCACAAGATGAGCATGAGCCCCCAATGTGATGTCGCAGTTGGTAAAGCAAACAAAACTCTGGCTTGTATCTATAGATGCTTCTCAAGTAAATCTCAGGATGTCATCCTCCTGCTGCACTCGGCCTTGGTGTGGCCACAGCCAATTCTGGGCTCCATAATTCAAGAAGGATGTTGAAAAGCTTGAGAGGTTCCAGAGGAGAGCCACGTGCATGATCAGAGGGCAAGAGAATAGACCTTATGAAGAGAGGCTGAGAGCCATGGGACTCTTCAGCCTGTAAAAGTGCAGGCTCAGGGGGGGACCTGGTGGCTGCTTATAAGTACGTAAGGGGTGTGCATCAGGATCTGGGGGAACATCTATTCACCAGAGCATCCCAAGGGGTAACAAGGATCAATGGTCATAAATTCCTCCATGACCATTTTAGGCTAGACATAAGGAAAAACTTCTTTACTGTCCAAGCCCCCAAGGCCTGGAATAAGACTCCCTCCAGTAGTGGTGCAGGCACCTACTCTGGACTCATTCAAGAAAAGATTGGATGCTTATCTTGCTGGGATCCTTTGACCCTAACTGACTTCCTGCCCTTGGGGCAGGGGACTGGACCTGATGATCTTCAATCCCTTCCAGCCCTAATGCCTATGAAATCTATGAAATCATCACTGAGGTAGAACTTAGCAGGCCATCTTTCTTGAATGTGACACTGACACTTGGTTGTGAAATGGAATCTTTACTTCAGTGTGGACTTGTCATCTGGGATTAAAAATGAATTATTAAAAAAAATTAAAGGTTATTAAAAACTAATAGCCAAAGTAAAAAATGTGAAAAGGTGATATAAAGAAGTTAGAAGAATAAAATGTTTTTTCCCATCAAAAATGTTATGAGTTCACTTTAGAAATCAATTTTAACTGGATTTTAATTTAATTTATGGATTTACTAACCTCAAAAGTTATGAGGGAGATTCAGGGGTGAGGATTTACTAATGCAAAGCTATTTTTATTTTTGAACATACTCATGCTCTCTCAGGAGGTGATAGTGGTTTTGTACAATAGAGATGGGATTTTAGGAGCATAAATTCCAATGATTTTTCAACAAGACTTTTGCTTTTGAGTGATTTAGACTTCTTAAAAATCCTACCCTGAGAGCCTAAAGGATCACATTCCATAGAATTCTGTGCTGCTTTTCTATTCATCCATGACCAAGTGACCAAATTCCTGAAATTATTCACAATGCAAAATTGCTCTTGAATTTCTTCAGAGAGTAGTTCCTGGTCTGCAGATCTTCTGCAACCAGCTCACCGGGAAGATTCAAAACCTCTGTTTTGCTGCCAAGCTGCATGTGTTGAAAGGTATTGTTTCCACCCCACAAATGGATGATTTATGAATATAATCAACAAAAGTTTCAATTACAAATTGCATTTTCAAGCATAAAATTCTCTAATTGGCATTCAAAATTTGCATAGTTGTTTGTTAGTTCAGCAATTCCAAATTTGATGCCTGTAAATATTCAAGCATTTGAAGTTATTTTTGTGCATTCACCTTAGCGAAGGCTGATCTCTGGGATATTTGCAGGAAGCTAACAAAAAAGAAGTGTGAATGCTGATGAAACAAATTTAATAATTTGAATGAATATGCATGAAAATTGTTTGGAAGTACTCACCAATATCTGCACAGCATATACAAGTTCCTAAGACTTCTGAAAATAAAAATCTGATTGTTGTATATGGTAGATCAATAAATCTAATACAGGAAAAGGAGGTGTTAAAAACCTCCTAATCTCTTTTATTTCTTTTCCATTCCCAATCAGTTTTAGGAAAGGGTGACTTATTTTTGTATTCCTACTCAGTTTGTCTACTTTCTATAGTCTTGGAAATGATTTTGCTTTTACATGAGAGATTCGTAAGTATTTGATATTCTCTTTCAATTTTCCTGCCTACATAAATTCCACGTCAGGTTCCCTTGACATGTTGAATGTTTCTTACTGACAATGCCTTTCATGTCTTTTTGGATCAGTCACACATTGGTACTCATACTGTGAAGTATTCTTTGATTTCATGTGAGTAAATGGTATCACAGGAGGAAGTGCTGACATTTTCTGAGCTTTCAGCATTGTATAGAGCCTTTAATCCCTATCTGTAGCTATTATTATTGACTAGTGTTGAGATTGCTAAAGGTGGTTGGGAGATTTAGGGTGCCCACAGATGTTAAGGGGAGGAGCTCTAAGTCATGGGGAGTTATACAAAGTGCCATGAGTTAGAGCACCACTAAACCCAACAAACATTCACCTGTCAGGTTGGGTGGCTTGAACCTGCTTGCACTGTCAGCGCTGCCAGCAGATGGGGACACTTCTGCAGTGTCCCAGTGTTGCTGAACCACCCCTTTCTTCAGCCCTGCCCCCTCCTCCAAGCTCTGGCTACAGCAAAGCTGAGCTGGTATCTGTGTGCTGCCCCCATCAAGAAGCTCAGGCAATGGGTGGGGGAAGGGAGCCTCCCCTGCCTTGTGGGTCCCCTCCAGCTACCCTGGCTGCGGTGCTGGGGGGAGCCAGGCTGTGCCCATGGGCGGGGAAGAGGCACTCCCTTCCCCTATCCCCTGCCTAAGCTTCTTGATACCAGCAGCACACACCTGCCGGCTCACAGTTGCTGGATGGGCTTTGCTGTGGCCAGAGCTGGGGAAGACCCCTTGCATCGCAGGCCTAGCCCAGCTTCCCCCAGTACCCCAGGTGGGGTAGCTGGGGGGGTCCATGAGGTGAGGGGGCTCCATTCCATCCCACCTCCCCCCAGCTCTAGCCATAGCAAAGCCCGGCCAGCAGCTGTGCTGCTACTGTGACAAGGCTTGGGTGCGGGGTAGGGGAAGGGAGTCCCACCGCCTTGCAGGCCCCCCCAGGTGCCCCAGCAGGGGTACCTTTCCTACCTCCCTCCCTCACTACACAGGAAGGAGACAATTTCCTCTCCATGATAGCCCCACAAAAGCGCATGTGAAAAATAACCCTTGAGGGAACCTAAACAGAAATTCCCTAACACCTTCAGCTAATAGCTGATTTATCATGTGTTAATTTTTCATGCGATCGACCATTTTAAAAGTACACTGCAACCGTCAACGCGTGTTATGTCATGGCTATAGAGCACTTTCAGGGACCAGATTGCGTGAAAAATGTATCTTGTGTAAGCAACCTTAGATGCATACCAACCTAAATCCACTAGATGGTTTGGACAAGCTCAATCTGGAGTTGCATGAACACATTGGTTCCAGTGTTTTCTCTAAGCTGCGCAGCGTGCGCGGCTGCACACACGCACCTGGCAGTGTGGCATGAGCGCACGCCATACAGCTTAGATGGAATGCTGATTGGTTCTAGTTTGCATTTGAACCCCAGCATCCCAAAACCAATGGGAAACTTCCCTGACAAAGACATTTGCATGTATGCACCCGTGAGATGAACTTGTAGGAAGGGGACATTAGAAAAGGAAAGACAGGCTGTTTTAGCACGCTAGTTGCATGCAACCTGTAGTGCATAGCTTTTTCCACTCCCTTGACCTGTTGGGACAAACAGAAGGAGGTTTATCATCCACATTCTTTGTCACTGCATTTAAACATCCAGTAAGCGAGACAAGTACTGGTATCTGTGATGTGTCAGGACAGTTTTACCAAAGTTACCAGGTTAACTGCTATCAGCCAGATAATGATTTTCAGTCACCATTATCTTGGGCTGGATTTGAATTGGGAAGAAAGATGAAAGGGTTTATTGAATGTTTTAATTCCTTTACACTAGTCAGTCCATTTTGAAAAAAAGTTGTGTTACTAATATTCTTTATGTGACTTCTGCAAATATCCAGAAAAAAAAGCTGGCCCTTCATATTTAAAATATATTTTCTACAGATTTTTTTTTTCAAATTTTTGTTTCTAGAAATTGGACTGAATTCCTTTGCAGTTCTGCTCCAGCTTTGGTCCTGTTGATTATGCTATGGTGGTTTTGATCTAGATAAGTGAATCCCATTTAGCTGATTCATCTCTTGTGTTTAATTTTCATGTTAACATAACAAAGTTATATAATGCACAGCAAGGGTCCAGAGGCAGGATTTGGAATTTAACAGGCAGTAGTATGAAAAATCCTCATACAGAAGAGCATGAAAAAAGAAAGTTCTTGGAGCTGCATTTTATCTCAGAGGTCTAGGGAGCTTTTGACTTGGTTTAAATAAAAATTAAAGCTATTGGCATTTAAGAACCTTTGTGTAATCAGGATTAAATTATACATAAGAAACTGGCAGCTCACTAGATAAATTATGTAAACTGGGTAATTTGAAAGGAGAAATGGGACAAGATGTCTGCATAGCCCAAAGAGGGTTTATCTGTTTTGGAGCGAGAAGACCCCATACTCAAATCAGTGAAGGGAGGCCTCTTAGCTACTTTACTGTCAATAACCATAGCTTTCATCTTAAAAATGCCTGACAGAAAACTGGCCCCATATGAGCACTGTTAATAATATTAACAACCGAAAGAGGATAACAAAGCAAAAATCTGTGGCATGTCTGCAATGGGCCTGTCTCTCTGAAACAATGTAAGAACTAGCATGAACCTCCATCTATAATCAGGCCCACTGCTAACCCTTTCTGCCACCCATCCCAAAGTTCAAACATCTTTGATAAATCTCCTCCCTTTCTCTTATCCGTACGCTCTGTTAGACATTCAGCTTCAGCCCGGGATCAGGAACACCATGGGGAGTTGTTCTTATATCACTTCATACCAAACAGAATCCAGGAGGTATTTGAAGTCTTATAAGAAGGTGGGTCATGGGTTTTTCACACCGACTCCTATCCCAAATTAGGCAGAAATGAGAGACATATTTTTCAACTTTGATCCTAATCTACATGAGACATTTACTGTGGAATAGACTAATTAGCTCTGCAGTAAATATCTCGTGTCAACGCATGCGGCCCTATTAGTCTGCAGGAAACTAATTAACTCCGCAGCAGGATAGTACTTGGAAATAAAAGTACTACCCTGCTGCAGAGTTTTTTACTTTGCAGCATTGCATGTGTAGACACTGAAACAGCCGGCTGGGACATGAGGGCCTTTCAGTGTGGGGGCTGTCTACCAGCTAGTCCTGCACAGTAGCAGTCTCGTGCTCCAGCCAGCCCCTCTGCAGCATGTTGAGCTGGGTCGGAGCAGCCCGAGGCTGGCAGGCTGACCCCCTGGGCTCTCTGCCAGCCAAGGCTGCTCTAGCTTGGCTCAATGAGCTGTGGTCCTGGGCGCATATTCAAACAGCGCACCTAAGAGCAATAACCTCCAGTGTGATATACAATATGTGCTGAAGTTTATTGCTGCGTGCTAATAGCACATGTACATGCGCCCAACGCCAATTTGTTTGGGCTCTGCAGGCTCTTTCAGACATCTACCTAAACCAAGTGGGAATCACAAGTTAATGAATACCTTTGTCACTGGAGCTGGTCAAACAATAGAAGAAAACATTCAGCATATAAATCATTCAGTAGCACTGGAGGGTGACATTGGCCAAGGAGCATATTCACAGGGATCTGCTCTTTCATGCACAAACTATACGCATGGCCACGGGCTTAAGGAGAGGAAAGAGCCAGTTTAAGAAACTGAGAAAACACGGAAAATAATTGCAAGTATAGATGGGTCTAGCCTGAGATTTTGTCACTTTGAATTAACATGGGCAGGCACCTGAACCAGCTGCCTTCCAAGAAGAATTCTTCACTGATTGCCCCAGCTACTTCTGCAAGAGGAATGGTGGCAGCTCGTAGCCTCCAGAGGGGGAAGAAAAAACACAGTCGGAGGGAAGCTGGTATTTAAACTTTGTAGAGTGAGAGAGAAAAGGTGTTGTTATGGTAACAAATTGCTTGTATTCTCCAAAGGAAGCACTGGCTCTGTTTAATAGGGGGGAAACGCAGGGAAGGCAAAAGGATAATATTTCAAAAAAATTTTAATGAGACATGAATTGCACATTCTCATTCTGTTGGAGTGTGTAATGGTTCAAGAGGGAGGAAGAGTGGCATTTATAACCAGGTCTTGAGTACAGCGTGCGTGTGTTCTGTCTGCTGTTAATTCTGCTCTCTGGACTATGCAGAGCCCAACTTTAGAGACTTGATTCCTTTGCTCATTTCCTTTTCCAAACAAATGCGCTGTTTGTAAAATGGCCAGAGTAGGCGGCACCTTAGGAGCAGCCAGCAGTGGCATCTTCTTTTTTTCCAAGCCCTCAATATGCAGCGAGAGAGGCTGGCTCAGTCCACAGAGCACAATGAGAAAGCCAGACAGTAATCACTGCTGGAGAATGTGACAAAATGGCATGGCTAGTATGGCTCAGTAACACTTCCAAATAGTTCACTCCCGAATCAACTGTTTAAAGAAGAGAACACAAAGGCGGCCTCCCGCACGTTAATGGGTAGGGTAGTCCAGAACACCTGTGAGTGCCTGGTTCCCTCTGTGGAAAGGCTCAGGTCAGCACCACAAATGAAGGATGTTTTCGAGGTCTGGGCAGACAAATATCCAGTCCTTGACATTCCCCCACCTGGTTTGAGGCACTGGAATCTGATGCTGTAAGCACAGGCCTCCAGCCAGCAGAATTGCATGGTTACTTCCCAGATTTCAACGAAACAGTTTCTCCTGTTGCCTTCCCCTACACACTGGGCATTTATTTGGCATAGCGAAGCAGTGGTTTAGATAAGAAACACAATAATTAGGAACGTGCCAGAAATCAGGTATTAATAGAAGCATCATTAGAGGATTTATGGATAATTTAAGATGCAGCACATTCTTCTAGTGAATGCCTTGTCTGTTTAAAAGCAGTAATTGCCCATTATCTTGCAGCTTCTGATGTGCTTGGCTTGTGCTTGCATGACACATTAAGGTACAGAATATATTTAAGGAACTAACACTAGTTTAGAGTACCTGCTCACAATTTGAAATGCAAGAATCCAATAACACTGAAATGGCAGCTTGGAGGTGATGGGAAGAAAAAGCACATACAAAGGACCGAATCAATAAACAGGTAAGTGCCCCGTAGCAAGGCGGTGGATGTAGCTATTGTTAACTGCTTAAACTGCAAAAGACAGTTCTGCTTATCTTGAACACTAATAAATTCTGCCTCTCTTTTACTATCTGCCACTTGGTTTTTGCCCCAGAGCATAGATCCTTCTTGCTCATTGATCAAACAGAATATAGTTACCGGTTAAAGGGAAATAAAAGGGCTGTTGCATACTGAGCGAGCTCTGGAGCACAGCGCTTGTTTACCTTCAGATAGGTCTTTGGGAATGCTCTAATTTTATTCTTCACGGTATAATAGGAGTTCACTCTTTGCTGCCTATTAGTGGCAAGGAAAAATCTTTTATTGCTGAATCCAGGGAGTGACTGCTAGAGGCTGGACAAGATGGCTTCCTGAGGTCCCTTCCAGCCCTAATTTTCTTTGATTCTTTTCTTTTCCTGTTTTCCAGGTGTTGCTGTACAAGCCATCCTGGTTGAATGATAAGGCCGTGATGCTGCATGTCAACTGCCATAGTTAATACTCTGAAGATAGTCCAGCTTTTGGGGTACAGTATTGGAAGAGGTCTAATTTCTGTGTCTTTGGTTAATTTGTATTGAGTCAAATGAAATGAGAAGGAACTATGTGCGGACTCAGTTTAGTGGACTATGTAATTATTTCTTGTTTCAAGGTGACCCCTTTTGGAGGAGGTTGGGCAAAGGAGGCAGTTTCTCAGTTATTATGATGTTTTCCTGCATGGTTTTCTGCACATCATACTCCACAGCCATAAGGAACTGTATATCTGTCCTGAAGGACAGTGGATTGCTGATTTGTGAAGATAATGCTCCCAGTCTTTTCAACACATTGCTGTCTCCAGCTTTTGGGTGCTACTGTCCCCATGAAAACCAGAGTGAACGCTGATTCACTCGGGCAGGTTTGGAAAATGACAACATGGGCCTCATCATGCACTCAGATAAGACTTTAAAAGATGCTTTGTGAGTCTCTGTGCCCAGTTTAAGACACCATGATAAAGTGTGGTTTGCAAAGAGTGCTAAACTCCTACCCTCTAGAAATCAGGGCTCTTTTTAGCATCCTTAAACCAGGGCTTGTGAAAATCTTGGAAAACCTTAAGCTTATTGACAATACCTTATTTCTTGCTTGGAAATAAGCATTGCTGGTGAATTACCCCCAGCTCTAGCCAACACCATCCACCCTTCACACTTCCACAGGTAACCTCAAATGTTAATTCATGAAACAATAGTCCTAAAAAGCAGGCTTGCAGCTTGCTTGGATGTTGAGTGGTGAGGAGTAATGGCAGAGCAGCGTTAGTTCTACCACACTGACAACCGAAAGACGTGAGCCCTCACATGTTGCTGTTCACTTGGTTGCATTATTGTTTTTCTTGTTAATAAAGGTGCTTCAGGTTTCTGAGGGAATCTCTCCAACCTGTACAGCAGCTGTGGCTGTGTCAGACCTCCATTTTCTTGACCTTTAAATCCAGTGGAGCAGAGAAGGGCATAGCTTATCCATCACAGGAATCAAAGTGCAATTTTGGAACAATTTATTGAGTGGTTGTAAGGTAGCACAAATCCCATTTTTTTAAAAATAAAAAGGCTATTAAATGTTTGAAAAGTTTCCAGTAGCAAAGAAACTCAAGCTTATTGCTGTGCAGCCCAGATGCAGACACACAACAGAGTGCAAAGCTGCAAGGCTTAGGGAAGTGTCAGTTGTGCACAGGCGTGTGAAGTTCTTCACCCATTAGATTTTCAAGTTCACCTTCATCCCTCATCTGTGGAGCCATGTCCCTCTTTCTCTGACCTGGAATCGAAGGGCTGTGCTATCCCACTGAAGTAGCTTTTATCTTTTTGCTCCTGAAGAGGCCTATGGATATCTAAACTCAATGCAGCACGCTGCTGCTTCATTAGCCTGTTGGCAGACAGCGCAAAGAAGTCCACCCTCACTATGAGGTCCCTGGAAAGGAGTAAGCAGTAGACTGTGGTACTTTTCTGCCTGCCAGTGCCAAGAGGCTGGGAAGGCAGTCCCAGCAGAGCAATTGTACTCTTTATTTCCTATCTGCTGAAATGAATCTTTGGTGGTGAAAAGCCTTCCTACCAGTAAAATGAGAGTCTACATTTTTCAGAGTTCCTACAGCTCCATCCATGTCTGATGAATACATCCCCTCCAGTCATGTTATCCAGGAACCTTACTCGATTCCTGTCTCCATGGCTTTTAACTGATGGCAAGTACCCTTTCCTATGTTGATCTTTGTGATTATATGAAGAATTGAATTTGATTTAGACATAATTGTTCTAATTTGTGCACCCAATTACATATCATTTCTACATCCTGGATTTTGGCTTCCATCCAGCAATTGCAATTAAGGTTTGTACAGTGTGTGTGAGATACCAGAGCTGTCAAACATGGGATCAAAGAAAAATGTGAGGACAATTTTGAAGCCCAAACCATTTTAATGAAAATGTCCCTCATAGGGGTTTCAGTTTCAATGTTAATGACATTAATTATTTTGCATCACACTCTTTTAGAAAGGGATTATTATTTTTTTCTTTTGCAGCGATTTGCATTCCTGCTGTTATACCAGTAATGCTGTGAGTCCATGTGGTTCAAACCGTAGTCAAACCCAATTTTAAATTCAAAATGGAAAATCGCTGTACATTATTCACATGTTCAGATGAGCAACAATCTTGGCTTTCATCTCTGAGATGTAATATTTTCTTCTCTGACTCAGCAGAGGTGAAAAATATTCCTCAGATTCAGACAGAGCGGAGGTGAAAATTCAGGCGTTCAGAGTTGTGTAGAGCTCTAGATGTGTGTAAGTGAGCTGGACTGAATAGTGTCAGAGTGAGAGACTGTCAGGAAACTGTGGTCACAGTGACTTGGTAGGTGGCAGTTGGCTGTCACCCTGGATGCTGAATCAGTGCCCTGCTTACGATGCAGAGGGGTGTCTCTGTGGCTGCTGTCCTTCTGGGTGAGATGAGGGTGCTAATGCGAAAGTCCTGACTGGTTATGGCCATTAAATATTGTAGGGAATTTTTCATGAGCTTTAGCTCCATTGCCTGGACAAATTCCAGTGCAGGTTATTATAGTCTACCTCCGTTATTTAGAGTTGGATTTCCAAAAGGGCTGAGCTCTCTTAATTTCAGCTGACTCTGATTTCTTCATGTGCAAAATGGGGACAATGATACTGACCTTTGTAAAGCACTTGGGGATCTGCAGATGTAAGAGTGCAGGCCTAATTAGTTATTAATGAGAGATTTAGCTGCTTAGCACCTTTGAAAATCAAGCCTTCCCTGGCCAGGATTTTTCTTGCTTCCTTCCCCAAAAGTGAGGTATAGGAGAACAGTGTGGTGGAAGCATTCAAGAGGAAGCTGTATTCCAGTACTTTATGAGCTGACCCATATACATCCTTGATCTGCATCCCCAGAGGCACACTTTCCATTCTTGCAGTAGACTTTCCCTTTCTAGTGTCCCTATGCTGAAGTCTTTGCTGCTGGGCACCAGTGCAGCTACAGGGAAATCAACTAGCTCTTATTTTAAATTGTAAATAGATTGTCAGACCTTAAGAGCAGGGTGTGTTATTTGATCATCTTATCTGACATTCTGTAAGACATTGGCCAGAGAATTGAAGCCAGTTACTCCCACATTGCTCCCAGGAATTTGGGTTTGGCTGATGTATAACATCCATAAAGGCATCCAGTCTTGATATCCAGAAGACATTGAGCTGCACAGAATTCACCACTTCTCCTGGAAGTGTGTCCCACTGCTTAACCACTCTTATGCATACAAAGACTTGGTCACTATTTTTAAAGGGCTTTTTGTCTGTCCTGGACTTCCATCTCCTGGACCTCCTGAAGCCTTTCTTGTATAAGTAGACCTTTATTGCCTTTTTTTCTTAAGAAGGGGCTGATACAATGGAGTGAAATAATTTATTGTGATGATCTCAGTGATGAGCCTTTAAATTTTCTCTTTGGAAGGATATTTCCCTCTCCCTCAGATCATTTTTGAACCTCTTGTTTCTTCTCCACATAGAAGCCTTTCTTTATGGAGCATCCACTCTGTTTCGGTTTCCCTTTTCTCCTGGTGGCACTCCAGAAAGCCCTAGATGATAATGCTGATAAAGGCTTGGGACATGCCCTGGAGCATCATTTCCTTAAATTGCTATTCAGCAGCCTTCAAGAGCTTGGGAAATTCAGCTTGTGAAGGAGGACTCAGTCCATGATACATGGATGAACTTGCAACTTTCCTGTTGAGAAACCTCATCAGCGTTCCCCACCATTTGCCATTTATTTCTGATAATTTAATTACAGTCACTCTGGTTTCCTATTGTGCCCAGAAGTGACAGTGACATGGCAATCACTGGCAATAATCTCCTGAGTTGCCTCGCTGATGAACATACTCTCTGAGTTACTGCTTGCAAGTCTATGCTGTTGTTATCAGATAAATCAGTTTTGATGTATACAACTAGAAATATATATAGTTTTAAATTGACCCCTTCAAGTTAATTCTGAGCCCCTGCTGCTCTTGAGGCAGGTGGCATCCTTGATTAACTTCTTAATGAATTGCCTGGGTATGTATGTTTCTTGTAGTTTTCTCCAAATTGCAGCAAGTGGAAAGAGCTCTGAACAGTGCTCAGCTGAGGAACAGGTAATTCTGAAACCCTATGGGATGCAATTGCAGCCACGCAGCCCTCCAGAGCATGGACAGCCATTCTAACAAAAAAAAAAAAAAACCAGGAAGGAAGAATTTAAATGCATGCAGACACTGAATTCAGCTTCTAAATGCGTATGGAAGCCTATTGCTAATTATCCCATGGCTGAAACTTGCATAATTTTTTAAGCCACCATTACGGCTGAATTTATACTCCCATCTGTGGTTAAGGAATAAGTTGCATTAACTCTTTTGTGAGCTCATGAGGTATCCTCTTTCATATCTTTTCTATTCCTTGATCAAGTTCTCTATAAAATAACTTGGCAACAAGAACACTGTCTTTTTCAAGGTCAATGACAAGCAGCTGAAGGTCATGCAGTTTGCATTTGCTTTCAGCGAAAAGGTCTAATAGACAATGGACTTAATTTATTTCTCGTAACGTTGAAGCCCAGTGCATAGGTATTGGAAATGCAGCTTTCAGCCATTAGCAGATCTGACTAGCTGAATATCCATCCAGAAAACTTTTAAACCATTCTCATTTGAACCCCATGATATGCCAGGGCTGTCGCTCTTTACCTGTCAGATGAGTAAGATGGCCGGGAAGGTAATTCTGACTGCTTTCACACAAGGGGATAATTAAGGCCAAGCATTATATTCAGAAAGCAATCCCTTTGTCCTCATTTGGCTGAGATTTTTGTGATTGTTCTGTTTACTGAATACTTATGAAAAAAAACATATAATGGGCCAATCATATCTAGTCTTGAATATGAGCCCACAGCAACTAGAAGCCAAATCTAAATAGTGAAGGCAGGCTTTGTTTGGAATACCTCACTTCAGCCCAGCCAGGAGAAAATCCTATGTCCAAAGGACACCTGTAGCCTCAAAGACTTACAGTAAAAGACACAAGTGTCTGTGGAGGCGAAGTGAAATCTGGTGAGGTTGAGGAGAAAAATTGATACTGAGCTAGGGGGAAGGCAGAGCGCAGTGAGGAGAAGCAGTCCGAGCATCCAGGCATTTTACAGAGGACTTTCAAAGGAAATCTCACTCGTTACATGTTAAAGCTTCTTCTAAGCTTGCATCTCCTTCACTGTGCTTCCCCTCCCGGATCTAGACAGTGCTGAGTTGCTGTGTTCCCTCCTACTATCACTTTGTCATCTGGAACCTTTACAAATGTATTTCCTCTTTAACTGTTCTGGGAAGGAGCACATAAACCAAGCAGCACACAACAAAGCCTATGCACCTGGAGACTTTTAATGGCCTTCTTGAGCCGGCATCTGTGCCTGTTTTCAATCTGTAGGTGTTATACTCCTCCATGGGGTTTGCTGTATCTGAACATGAGTAGACAAAATTAATACAAGCATATGCTGAGCTAATTTGGAGCACCAGGTGAGGATCACACTGTGTCTCAGGACGCAGAAGGCAGAAGCTGCGCTCAGGACTCTCCACTAGGCCTGTGCGAAGTGGCTAGTATTTGCTTCGGATTCGGCTGATTCGGGGGACAGTGATTTGATCTGGTGATTCAAATCACTGTCCTGAATCAATTCGGCCAAATCTGATTTGGAGATTCAGCCACCGCTGAATTGGCCGAATCTCCGAATTGGCCCTATCCCTCGCCCACTCTCAATGGCTGCCCCACCCGCTCTCCCAGCTCCTGGCTCTTACCAACAACAAAATCCCCGACTCACCGGTTGCTGCCGGGTGGGGGGGGCGATCCCCGCTGCCTCCCACTGCCCCGCACTGCGTGGGGGGGCTCTGTCATGAACCCCCAGAAGACCCAAGGCTGCTGCAGGATCTGGTGAGTCAGAGCTTTTTTTTTTTTTTTTTAAAGCCAAGAGCTGGGGCGGGCAGGGCAACCATGTGGAGTGGGGTGGGGGGGGGCTGGGACAGCAGGCGGTGGTTGTGGGGCTCTCAGGGAAGCTGGGAGAGCAGGCAGGGGATGGGACCTGGCAGGGGTCCCCCATGATTCCTTCCTCCCTCCTCCAGCCCCCCACCCCTATTTATCAGGATGGAGTCCAGGTCCAGCTCCCTGCCGTAGCGAGTGGGGACTGTCCAAATCACCGAAGCTCTCTGAATCTTTTCTGAATCAATTTGGAGAGCTTTGAATTGATTCAGACCTTTTAACTGGTCTCCTGATTCAATTTGGATTCAGAGATTTGGCCACTGAATTGGGCCGAATCTCCTCTGAATTGATTCAGCACCCGATGCTTTGCACAGCCCTACTCTCTGCTATGGCTTCTGACCCATCTCAGGTAATGAGTGACATGCTATGTGGGGTATTGTTAAGCTACATGTGCAGCCACCACATTTTTGATGGCATCTTCATGCCCCTTTGGCTTGGAGGCAAGGTTGAGAATATTTAACTCACGGAGACAGGATCCTGGTTTGGGAGGTGTCTCATTTCTGGGGGATGGACAGGCTAACAAATGGACAGACCTCCCTTACTACAGCCTCCGTTTACCTCACAGCCCCCTACAAGGAGATGAGAAGGTGAGTTGTGCTGCTACTTTGGGGAACAACAGGGCATCTCCCAAGGGAACAAGCCCAAGAAGAGGCATGAGGGAGAAGGCTATGCGCTGCAATGTTTACCTGGAGAGTCCCTGAATAAAATGTTTACCTCGAGAGCCCGAAAGCTGCCAAGAGTAAGCCACCTTGTCTGCCTCTTTGTCCCTGTCCTTCCAGAGGCAAGGTCTGTGCCTCCTTGCAAAAATGGCATGCGGCATTTCCACCCTTATGAGATCCCCTTGTCAGAAAGCCTCATCTGCACGGCAGTCTGCTGCTAGAATCTCTCTGTCAGGTTGCTCTCTATGTAAAACCCTGCCTCTGCATCAGATAAGGGGTGATTTAATTGAGTCCTGGAGGGCTGTGTAATGTGAATGTAATGTGTGTAACAGCAGGAGGAACCAGGGTGCAGTTTGCAGAGCTGTGCACACTGTTAATTTGGACTGCAACACCTAGAAACCCCCAGGGGCTGGGGGTCAGGGAGGAAAAGGAAGAGGAAGCTTGAGGCTGGAGTAAGGGGAAGAGAGAGCAGCGTGCACATGGAGCCTGGTCAGCCCCGCACAGAGGAGTGCGCAGTGGAGCTGGAGATCTCACTGGCTCGGTCAGCCGGGACTGCGGGCTGAAGGAGCTGGACTCAGACTTGGAGGCAGCTTCAGGCTGCTGTTTGAGTGCTCTAGGGACTAAAGGGTGGTTTGGAGACATCTCCAGAGGTGTGGGGGGAAATTAAAATGCTTAGTATATGTTACCCCAGTGTTGATGTTTCTTTGCCTTTTACCTGTTCCCTCCCTTAGGCCCATTGGTTGGTTACCCTCATGCCTATGACTTTCTATATAAAAGTGGGAACCCCCCTCTCGCTTCTTGCACCAGTTTCTGGGTCTGAAGTGTTGGCAAAGCTGTTATATCACACCTGGAAAGGCTTTAACACAGAGGAGTGGGTTACTGCCACCTTAACAAGGCTGTTCCCATACAATCTTTCATCTTGTGTTACATAAGGCACACTTTAGAGGATTTCCTTTATTTGTAGACATAACTGGATGTCATAAACAGTAGGGCTGCGTGAAACAGCACTGTTTTGTTTTGACTTCCATTTCACCATGTTGAAGGACAGTGTTTCATTTCACTGTTTGGAAGCACTGTTTCATTTCATTTCATTGAAACTGTTTTGCTATTTCGACGCATTTCGCTGTTTCACCCATAGCTATAATGGGAATCATGAACATGCCTATAATTTTGTCATTTCATGCCTGATTCAGATGAAAATTGCAGAGACAACAGCCCCATCTGAGGGCATGAAGCATGACAAGTTTCAAGGAGATAGGTGCAGGGGTTTATGGGAAACTGCACATCAAATTTTTAAAAGCAAAACTCATATCACTTGCTGGCAGTGGCAGCCTGCTGTCATCCTGTGGGCAGATCTGGGAGCCTGCGTCCCCTAGGAGGGCTGCAGGGCTGTGCTGGACTCTTCTCAGGGGGTGCAGGCCCCTGGATCTGTGTGCAGGATGACAGCAAGCTGCCGCTGAAGGCTGGGGCAAGCGCCAGCACCCGAGTCTGCCTTGCGCAGGCTGCATTGAGTACCAGGAAGAACCCATTGCTGGCACTGGCCCCAGTTGCCCCTGGTGCAGACCCTTGGATCTGTCGGCTGAATTTCAGCAGGCTGCCGCTGGGTTTCAGACAGCCTGCTGAAATCCCACATGCAGATCGGGGGCCTGCACCCCCTGGGAAGAGCTGGGGAAAGCGATCAGAGAGCTGGGGAATCTGACAGGGCTAGATGTCAATATCAGAGCAGTCCTTTCCCCTCTTCCCCTTCCCTCTCCTTAGCTTCTGTTCATAGTTTCATAGTAGCTAGGGTCAGGAGGGACCTGAACAGATCATCTAGCCTGACCCCCTGGCACAGGCAAGAATGAATGCTGGGTTCACAAGACCCCAGACAGGTGATCATCCAACCTCCTCTTCAGTTTGCCCAAGGTAGGGGCAAGGACCACTTCCCTGGGAAGTTGGTTCCAGATTTTGGCCACCCTAACTGGAAAATATTGCCTTCTGATCTCTAACCTAAACCTATTCTCCATCAGCTTATTACCATTGTTCCTTGTCACCCCAGGGGATGCTGGGGAGAAAAGGGCTCTACCTGTTTGCGGTTGATCTCCCCTGATGAGTTTGTAGGCAGCCACCAGGTCCCCCCTCAGCCTCTTGCTGGGGCTGAACAGGTTCAGGTCTCTCAGTCTCTCCTCATAGGGCCTGTCCTGCTGCCCTCCACCAAGTGGGTGGCCCTCCTCTGAACCCTCTCCAGGCTGGCCACATCCCTTCTGAAGTGCAGCGCCCAGTATTGGACGCAGTACTCCAACTGCGGCCTGACCAAAGTCGCATAAAGGGGGAGTATCACCTCTCTGGACAGGCTTGAGATGCACCTTTGGATGCATGACAAGGTCTGGCTGGCCTTGCTGGCTGCGGTCTGGCATTGGCAGCTTATGTTCATCTTGGAGTCAATAATGACTCCGAGATCCCTTTCCACCTCTGTGCTTTCAAGAAGGGAACTCCCCAGCCTGTATGTATGCTGTGGATTCCTTCTCCCAAGGCGCAGCACCCTGCATTTGTCTATGTTGAACCCCATCCTATTCTCATCTGCCCACTTTTGTAGTCTGTCTAAATCTATTTGAAGCTTCTCTCTCCCTTCAAGTGTGTCCACCTCACCCCACATCTTAGTGTCATCAGCAAACTTGGACAGCGTGCTTTCCACCCCCCCGTCCAAGTCGCTGATGAAGATGTTAAACAGTGCGGGCCTGAGCCCTGGGATACTCCACTGCTCACATCTCGCCAGGTTGAGTACAACCCATCCACCACTACTCTCTGGGTGCGCCCCATCAGCCAATTTTTTACCCATACAACTGTGCAGGCATCAATGCCACAGTCGCTTAATTTATTGATGAGGATGGGGTGAGAGACAGTGTCAAAGGCCTTCTTAAAGTCTAGAAAGACTACATCCACAGTGACACCATCATCCAAGGATTTAGTTACTTGGTTATAAAAGGCAATGAGGTTGGTCTGGCAGGACCTGCCCTTGATGAACCCATGCTGATTGCCCCAAGCATGATCTCCCCTGCAGGCCCCCCACAGATGTGCTCCTTGTGATTCTCTCCAAGATCTTCCCGAGCACCGAGGTGAGGCTTACAGGCCTATAGTTACTTGGTCCTCCTTCCTCCCTTTCTTGAAAATTGGGACCACGTTAGCCAGTTTCTAATCCCTTGGCACCTGGCCAGATGACCATGAATGCTCAAACAGCCAGGCCAAGGACTCTGCGATGACACCTGCCAGCTCCCTTAACACCCTTGGGTAGAGGGCATCTGGACCTGCAGATTTAAAAATGTCTAGCCCTTCCAGAAGATCCTGAACTACATCTGCGCTGACTGAAGTCCTGACAGAGTTATCCCCAAGATTGTCCCTACCTTTGGTAGGTGGGATATCCCGGTCCCTGTTCAAGAAAACAGAGGCAAAGAAACTGTTAAAAATATCAGCTTTCTTGTCTGGTGTAGCCACAGGATTACCATTTGTGTCTTGCAGGGGCCCTACATTGCCTGGTGCCTTCTTCTTGCTCCCAATGTATCTGCTACAAGCAAGCCCAGCTTCAAAACGCAAAACATTTCAAAACTTTTGAAAGGTTTTGAGTGCCCTCGTTTCTCTTTGAAGCTATTTTGAAGCCTTTTGTTTTGTTTCAATTTTGCTGTTTCAAGCTTGAAGTGCATTGAAACAGCTTTGAAATGAAACACCCATCGAAATTTCACACAGGCCTACTAAGCAGCAGCTGATAAGAAAAGCACTTCCCTCTTCTTTGGCACTAGAGCTGCTGCCTGCCAGCTTCCTCTCAGAGCCACTTTTCTTCTTCTGCACACAGTTGTCAAAACAGCCTGGACTTATGATTTTCGCGTGTCTTGCCTGTAGAGCTGCAGGTTGATGGAGCTGTGAAAGATGCAGGTGAGAGAGACTTCCAGTGAGCGCATGTGGAAGAGGTTCTCTCCTGTTGAATCTTTATTGCTCACAGACACTACCCAAGCTCCCAGGCAACAACCCAGGTACTCCATTATGCAGACTTTCATTTGAGCGTTTTGATGGAAACTGAGCTCTTTGAAGAATCTAGCCCGCGGCGTGGATGCTGAGCCCTCAAAAATATGGTCTGACCATGAAAGCCAAATATAATAGCCTGGTCAGAGTGAGGGAACTTAGCCTTTCCCCTCTCTCTAGCCACTGAGACCTGTGCTTACAAAAGACAACACACACCCTTTATACTTACTCACTCACTTTTCTCTCCAAGCTTGGCTACAATGTGCTCCTCCCAGAAAGGCTACCAAAGTCAAACAGTCCTAGGAAACACTCCTTCCCTGGTGCCAGCCACTCACACATTGTAGAAACACCTTTGCCATCCTTTCACATGCCTGTCTCTCCACACGCACACTTCCCCCACATATACACTACCACCAAATTCACTCTCCTACTTTAAAGCAGCAAACTTCACAAGAGCATTCATGCATACTTCCTACTAGTGCCCACAGGTGCACATCAGTCCCTTACTTACATCTACATGCAGCCTGTGTTTAGTTGACTTTTAGGAGCTGCAAATAAAAAGCTGTCAATCTCTGGTTACCACAAGTAAGTGCAACTGCCTCTAGCAGCTAAGGGGTTACTGAAAACACTGGAAATCTCCTCCTCTCTCCCCTCCCCCTGTTGCCTTCCACCATAATCTCTTTTGTTTGGTTGTGTTAATTGAACTTTCTATTCATAGCTGATTACTGGAACCAGGCTGAACTCATCTACATGCAATTTGCATAAAGAGATATGAAGTGAAACATCCCAAGTTTCTATTATCAACCCCATAAATGCTCTTCTTTCATTAGGAAAGAAACACTGGGCCAGAACAGGAACCAAAATTTCACCTGGGCCAGTAAGTCACATGATGGTCTAGATTTCATCTCACTGAAAAGGGGGCAGTGGAGATCTCAGCTCCCAATTATAGAACCATTGTTTTGCTGGCACTGTAACAGCTATAATAATTTATTAATAACATGCTGCTGGAAATAATCATAATTTTATATATATCTGAGCATCTAAACACCTTAGAAAGGCAAATGAGAACTTGGTAAACTACAGGGTTATATTGCTTTAATAGTTCCAGTACTGGTGAATCAATACAGCCTCCTGAGGTGTATGAAATTATGGTGTTTTATATAAGGGGTGCTCAACTTTTGGCCCGTGGGCCAAATGCAACCCACAGAGCCATGGCATCTGGCCACAGGGCTCCCTACAGGTCAGGAAATTTGGTGGTGGGGGAGCAGTTGCCATTTATAGCGCCACCTTCCTCACTGCCAAATTCCCATGCCCCCTCCCTTCATGCAGAAATATCCAGGCTGGACCAGGCCTGCTTCTCCTCGCATGGCTGAATAAGGGCTGGGATGCCTCCTGGCCCCCACACCCCTCCACACAGGTGGCTGGGGCCCAGCCATGTTCAACCAGCCGGATCCAGCCCATGGACAGACTGGGCACTGCCCATCCAGCCTACCAGGCAAAAAGATTAAGCACCACTGCTTTATAACATTATAAATATTCCCATTTAGGAAACAGAGTAACTATACTGGGATAAGTCACATGAATGCTAGTAAGAATGTGTCAATACTAATGTTTTTCAGGTGTCACTCTTTTGGTCAAGTACTTATATGATTCTAAACATAGCGTAGACCTTAGTTTTCCTTCTTCCATTTCATAAATAGGGACACTGAAAGATTAAGTGGCTTGATCAAAGTACAATACATTAATAGAAATAAAAATGGAGTGCCCAGAGTTCTGGCTCTTACCCACTAGACAAGACTGCACCTTTGTAGCTGAGGAAGGGACAGCTCTGTGTAAAAATGTAGACGATTGAACACAATATTTTGTAAAGGAAAGGAAGAAAAATTTAATTTACTATAAGAAATTGTTAAAAGAAATAGAAGGATCATACATGCAGGGAAGGTAATAGGGCTGTGCGAAGCTTCAGTCCCTGATTTGATTCAGCGGAGATTCAGCCTGATTCGGTGGCCAAATCTCCAAATCTGAATCGAATCGGAGAACCCTTTAATCTCTCCAAATCAAATCAGAACCCTCTGAATCAATTCGGAGAGATTCGGAAAGATTTGGTGATTCAGACATAGACACAGCTTTAAATGTTTTCTCTACATACCCCTAGGTAGCAGGCGGCTCGTGAATGCTGCGATGCTGGGGCACATGGAGTGTCCCACAGAAGCACAGGGGCTCCCCAGCACGCTCAGCAGCAGACCTGGAAGTGGACCAGACGTACTTCCAGTCTGCTTCTGGGTCACTGCCGAGCATGTGGAGGGTCTCCTCGTACTCCTGTGGGATGCTCTATGCACCCCAGCAGTGCAGCATTCATGAACTGCAACTGGTACCTCAAGGTATGTAGAAAAAACATTTAAACATAGATTTGGCCGAATTGAATCAGGGATACTGATCTGAATCAACAAATCGAATCACTGTCCCTAATTCGGGCCGAATCCGAATTGACTAGGGCCCGTTCCACACACCCCTAGGAGGTAAGTATACAAGTTCACACGCTTTGATCAAGGTATTCATCAGACAGTCTGAGAAAGCCACTGGAGAGAGGAAACAAGGGGTGCAGAAATAAATGAATGCCTCAAGACCACTGTCCAGTGCTTCTCTCCTCTGTCAAGGGTGAGCAGAGCTCTCTGCAGGAGCCTTGTTGCTGATACAAGTCTGTATATTTACATCAGTCCCAGAATTAAAAACAATAGTGCCATCGTAAATTCAGCAGATTGTGCAAGAGCATAGCATGCACATGCTGCTCTCAATGCGTTACCATTCAACTAATGAATTAGCAAAAGACTGGAGGTAGGAGGAGGATAACCATACTATATCCCAGTGACTTGGCAAACACAGAGCCTTCTGAAAGAGGGAGAAGTGCCTAGCTGTGGATGGAAATTTGGGTTTTCAATTCAGGTCTCTCCAAAACTGGAAGTGGGAAAAGATGCCAGAAAGAATCTCAGTGAAGTCTTTGTAGAAGCTGGTAAGCCTATGGAAAACTGCACAACTCATTGAAAAGCCATTTAATAGAAAGTGTTCAGATGAGTACTACTAAAAGGAGCTTTGGCTGGACATGCATTTACATGAGGGGTTTTGTGGCTGAAAGGAGCCTTAACATGGGTATAATTTACAGTGTATCCTCTGTAAGATATAAAAAAATCACATAAATGAGAATTCATCTCTTCCTTCTGCTCTTTGCCCCTGGGAAGTAGGAAAAAATGCCTATCAAGGTTTGCTTTGGTAGTTTCCCATCTTCCAAGTATCCCATCATCATCACAGCATTAATGCATTTGTTCTCAGCACCAAGGATCCAGGTTTTCTGTTTCCCACAGAAAAACAGAGAAAAATGTGGATTTCCCCCTTTACCTGAGGAAAACGCAGATTTTTTGTTTTAATGGACAAACCCATGGATTTTGCACTTTTATAAAGAGCTCTCTCTTCTCTGGCAGAGTTCCAGTCTGCAAGGGGCTGGGACAGAGCCGGAAGAGGGTAGTCAGGCAGGGGGAACCATGTACATGTATATGCACATGGCTGCTGGGCAGCCTGGAGAGCAGCTCCCGCAGGTAAGTGTGGGTGGGGTGGTGGGGTGGGTAGAAGATTGAGGTCCCCATAGGGAGGAAGGGAGTGAGCTGGGCAGGCCTGGGGCTGCTGCCCAGATGGGGGTATGTGGGGTTTGGGTCTACAATGCGTGGCTGCAGGGCCCTGGCGGGGAGCGGGATGGGGCTACAGGTGACTCGTCTAGGGATGGGTGGTGGGGCTGGCTCCCCACCACTGCTCATACTCCTGGAAGCATGGGGAGCACGTGCCTCCAGATCTGCATGGGCTGCCCGCTGCAGGCTTGGGCTCCCCACCCTGCTGCCCTCCCCTGGGGAACTGCAGCGCAGCAGCTGTGACCAGGCAGGGCAGAGCAAGGCTGTGTAGAGAAGCTGCTTGCTGCTGCAAGCTCTGTGCTACCTTGTCAAGACATCCCCTGCATGCGCAGCAGCAGTGAGGGGCACAAGCCCATGCTGCCGCCCCCGCTGCTGCTGCGCGGGCAGGGGACACCTTGCTAGGGCAGCACAGAGCTCGCAGCGGCAAAGAGCTTCCCCACTCAGCCCTGCTGTGCCCTGCAGTGCTGGGTCGAACCCTCCAGGCTCTGGAGGCCCTGGGAAAGGGCAGCAGGGTGGGGAGTCCAAGCCTGCTGCAGGCAGTCTGTCCCTGCTGTCCCCCTGGGAGTGCTTGCAGTGGTGGGGAGTTGGTCCTACTCCCTGCCTGCAGTGCCAGAGGGGGTGGGGAGCTGTGCTCCACTCTGCTGCAGCAGCTGCCACCTCCTGCCGGTGGCAGCCTGGACTCAGGCATGGCCGCAAGGGGCTGCAGACCTGGGTCCCTGGCCCCATAGCCCTGGCCCCCTGGTGGGGCCAGGAGGCTGTGGATGGTGCGTGAGGGGCACCAGCAGGGCCTGCGGGCTATGGTGGGGAACGAGGGGCATCAGCAGGGTTGGGGTGGGGGCTGTGGGTGCGGGGAGTGCAAGGCCTGGACTTGCTTTCTGTGAGCTAAGGGGGCAGGGAGAGCTCTGATTTTCCATGTTAAAAAACCCAAAATCAAATACCAAAATGTATAGGTATTAAGAATGTATTTTATTATAGTGATTGAGGCACTGGTAGGCTTCCAAATTGCTTTAAAATTGTAACTATATCAAGATAATGTGTTCAACTCATACATATATATATATCTATTATAGTGGCCTTTCATCGTAATCACCAATTTTGGGGTTTTAATCAGAGAATCTGATTTTTTTATCATAGAATTTGTGATTTTTTTTTTATTAGGGAAAACCTGGATCCCCTCTCACCACCTCTTTGTGCTTAGGCCATTTCAACAACCAGTTCTACATCTGGGAGATGAGGCTCAGAGGTCCTGGTCCATACTTTGACTCTCAGGATGATCTTGAGCAGGTCCCACAGGCTCAAACTTTAAAATATCTGGAAGAATCGAAAACTAGTGGACACTTCTCAGTGGTGGAGCTGGTATTTAAAGCCTGCTTTCATGTGTCCCAGTACAGTGCCTTCATGTCCTTCTTGGTCTATGGTAATTCTTGGTAATTTCTTGGTACTTGATAATTAATATAAATTACTGCTTCTTGGTAATTTGTGGTACCACAGTGCCTTCTAATGACCCCAGTCACAGAGCAGAACCCCTGCTGGTAGGGGCTGCACACACACAACAGGAGTCTAGAGAACCTTTCAGTGTGAATACAAGACAACAGAAGATAGCTGGTTACAGCCAGGCGGAGCCTAGGAAAATGTTAAGATGCTATTGGTCAGCAGACAAAACCCTTAGAGCAGCGCACCAGATTTCTGGCTCCTTTGAAAGACTAAAACAGCACAAAACACTTGCTGCAAAGGACAGGATGTGTTCCAATGCATGGAGAATCAGTGCAGTCTTCATACATGTTAACATACTGGGCTTCCAGACACAGGAACTGCTCTTGCGAACATGGCTTTCAATGGGGCCTTTGTTAGTTTTTGCCTCTTGTGCCTACAGACCATGCAAGCATGAGATAGCCACATGCCTTGTTGCAGCTCTTTCTTTGTTCTTTGTCTGGGAAGATTGCTGTTGTATCCAGAGGGTCGAAGCACCTCTTTGAATCTAAGGCTTAATTTTAGTTCACGAAGAATCAGCCACTCGATTTGGGAAAAAAGAAAAAAAAAATCAAATCTCCCCTGGTATTTTGTTTTGCTGAAAACATATTTTAGCCTTTTGATCTCTAAAATGGGCTTTTGAGAATGAATGTAGCTCATAATTTTCAGGATTTTAACAGAAAGGTATATAATAACCTTCTGGTTGATATAATGAGTAGTTGTGTTTCTGGAGCTAACAGTTTTTCTAGGTCTCTGTGCACTTCAGCTGCTATTTAACACAATTATTTTCCTTTGTTAGCTATAAAAGTGCTTTTGAATGCTCTGACCTTGTAGGCCAGCAGTACTGTCAGAGGCAGTATTCCTTCTTCTGTCTTGCTTATGTTGCAATAGTTCCAGTATGGTTTTGTCCTTAAAGCTCCTGAGACCATGACATGTTTTCAGCTTTAAAAAAAGGAAGTTTAAGGAATAGAGAATGAGAGAGAGAGATTTACTCTTGGAGCAGGATTCTTGTCACCCCTGTGTAAAGCAAGAGCAATTCCCCTGAAATCAACCAAGTCACGTGGTACAAATGAAAGGAGAATGAAGCCTACATGTGGGCTGACTGCTGATGAGAAATCCCTCTAGCCCAGGTGCCGTCCCTTCGTCTTGAAGCTGTCCTGTTCTCCTGCTAATGTGACAGAGGCACACCAGTTCATCTCTTTTTAAACCATTATTACTGCTGCTTTGACAGTTAGCCATGTCTGAATGCTCCTCTCCCCTCCACGACTACACTCTTGGTTATGTAATCTTCGGTTAAAAACGCCAGGCTAGATAGATGCATTATATGCACGCCACAAATGCATGCTCAGCTTTTATTGTGCAAGAAATAAGCCATAGTACAAGCCTTGTGCCATAATACTGTGTCTTGTCTAATTCAAGTGTTGCCCACTCCTTTCAAATACAGCAATTCGTTGCCATAAATAATTAATGCCATGGTCTCTTCTGACTTCCTCCTCTTGTACTCTCTGCTAATCCCAGTATTCTGCTGAAAGCCTATTTCTTATTAATTGCTTCTGTTCTACACCAGTTTTTATCCTTGGAGTCATTTATTAGTAGCCTTGTTAATGTTTAGATATTCCATTCAGGGTGACCTTGTCCCCAGACCTCTACCTATTGTTATATCCTATTAAATCAGCATGGAGTAACAGTATTAGAGTGGAAACAATTTACTGCTTAAATAATTTATCTAGATTCAGAACAGAAAGTCTTTTGAAGAGATTCATCAGCTAATAAAGAAAATTGATTCTGGAAGCCAAAGTCAGTAAGAGGTTAGAGAAACACCATGGCATTTACACGAGCTTTGTTTCATGAGGTTCTCTGTCATCATGTTTGCTCTGATACAGTGACACTGTTCCATGCCTCTTTAGCAGGTCAGACTTGCAACCATTTAACACTCTTTTTTCCCTTCCTTTGGCCATCTCTGAGATTAATCCAGTTTGCCGAGAGTAGTTTGCAACAGGCTGCTTGAGGAGTAAAAAGAATACCAGTATTAGCAAACTATGGAATACCACCTTAGTTCAAATGGGAGTTAAGCAAGGCTACATCATCCCTCCAACACTCTTCTCAATATTCCTTGCCATGATGCTATATCTGACCACCAACAAGCTTCCAGCCAGAGCAGACCTAACCTACCAAATGGATGGTAAGCTGTTCAAACTCAGCTGACTCCAAACCAAAACCAAAACCACTCCGACCTCAATTATTGAGCTCTGGTACACTGATGATACTGTAGCATATGCTTACTTGGAAGCAGACTTTCTGCCAAGGCATACAAGAAAATGCGACTTACAGTTAACATTGAGAAGACTAAGGTCCTCTGCCAACACGCTCCTAATGAACAGTCCCTAGCTCCAGTAATCCAGATCCACGGTGAGACTCTGGAGAACATTGCGTATTTCCTGTACCTTGGAAGCCATCTCGTGCAGAAGGCTGACTTCAATGAAGAACTCCAACATCACCTCAAATGTGCAAGTACAACCTTTGGATGCCGGAAGAAATGGGTGTTCGAACATTGTGACATCAGACCCCAAACCAAACTCATGGTTTATCAAACAGTCGTGATCCACACTGTTGAGAATAAATACTGTAGGGCTTCAGTCCTCAATGCACTGATGTCTTCCCTGTTCTTAGTGAGCTAGGAGGTGCAGCAACTACCTCGGTCAGCCCTTCCCTTATGTTTTATTCTCACCTGCCATGTCTGTGATGTTTCTTAAGATTATTTTCAGGAGGACATTTCTCAGTGAAAGAATCACTTTGGACTCTTGGCTGAACTAATTAGTGGGGATCTTTCCTCCTCTTCGCCCCAACCTAACCACACCTTAGCTGTTGAATCTGACATGGCAAACAACTGGCTGATGTAACTACTGACTGGGCTAGTTAAGCCCTGTTCTAACAGACCCACAGTACTAGATTCCAGTCCTCCTGCTAGCCCCTCTGGGGTCAGGCTGGCCCATCCAGGTACACATCCCAACCACAAACATAAGCCTTCAGCAGAGGTAAGTACAATTAGAATAAAAAAAAGAAAAAAAGGATATCCTTCATAGAAAACAGGAAATCAAAGAAAAAGAATCATACACTGTCTCTTTTAGTTCCTAAGGAGCAGTACTGCTCTCCAAGAGGGCTGATCTTACTGGTTGCTCTCTTCCCTCTTTCCCACCTATTTGCAGGTGAAGGGCTCTGCCCGACCTGACTTGTCACTCTAGGTCCAGCCACAGTATCGCCACTGACAGAGGTCCTCTGACCCCCCTTGCGTGCTCGCTGATCTTCTGTGCCAGCTCTGCTCCCTGTAGACATGCATCGTGAGGGGAGGTCTCTGGTGCTTCTGCTTCTTTGACACTGGACTCTCCCCTGAGCTGCACCGAAAGTACTCTGTGCAGCTTGTCCTGGACCAATGCAGAGTGAATACTCACTCTGGAAGTGCAGTGTTCTGGCAAGCGCACCAGTGGCAGTTCTTCAGTTGCCTGAGGTAAGTAAGGGGAAGTTATCTTTGCTCCTTCCATACTCTTATTCTGACACCCACCTTGCAGTATGGAGCTGAGTCATGGACAACTCATAGGAGGTATCCAAAGTTGTTGGAGAAGTACCATCAACACTGCCTGTGGAAGGTCCTCCAAATCCAGTGGGAAGACAGATTCACCAACCTTAGCATCTTCCGGCAAGCAAATACCACAAGTGTTGAGGCAATGATCATCTGACATCAAATTTATTGGGCTGCCCATGTTATTTGGATGTCCAACTTCAGACTCCCAAAGCCAGTTTTATTCTCCCAGCTCAGCCAAGGCATACACTCAAGAGGAAGGCAGAGAAAACACTTCAAGGACATCCTCAAGGCCAACTTGAAAAAATGCAACATTGATGTCAACTTGTGAGAGCAGGGCCAGATTAACGCATAGGCAAAGTAGGCATGTGCCTAGGGCTTCAAGTGAAGAAGGGGCTTGAAGGGGCCCTGTTGTTCAAAAGCAACACACACACACACACACACACACACACACACAGTATTAAGTAGGGGCCACAAGTTTGTTTGCCTGGGGCCCACTAAAAGGTTAATCTGGCCATCTGTGGGAGATACTCATCCAGCACCACCCCAAATGGAGGAAAAGACTGCTGCAGGGATCTCAGTACTTTGAAACCTCATGAAAACAACAGAAGATGGAAGAGCAGGAATGACAGAAACAGCATGTCTCAGACCAAATCAGGAATCCAGCACCACCCACCCTACAAGCTGCAGTAGCGTCTGCCAGTCCCAGATAGGCCTCATATGCCACCTTCAGACACACAGATAAGACAGTCGTGGAAGACAATCATCCTTGACTGTGAGGGATTGCCAAAGAAGAGAATGTGGAACAAATGTGAGTATAAGACCTTTGTTTGGGTGGAACCACTCGTCACTTGACACCTTATTTATCCTGCCTTAATAATTTTTATGATGGCACAAATTGTGAGCAAGTAGATATTGCTACCCTTTGTCACCACATCACAGGAAGATTGTTGGCATGACAAAAAGTAGTAATAGACTCTACTGCTTTCTTGCAGTGGACGTCTATTAGCTCTGTGGCAGGAAAATATGGTCAGCCTGAGCTGCTCTCCAGTCACCCCAGGCAGTTGCTTTGGGGGCTTGGGCCCCCCCAAAGCCCTGAAACACTGGATGGCTTTTGTAGCTTACAAAGAGGCACCCTGGGGAAGCTCAGGATGACCCTCCATAAATGGGGAAGTTGGGGTTCCCTGCTCAACCAGACCCCCCCCCCCCCATTTTAGGAGCAAGGTTAGGTGCCCTGGAAAACTTGATCACAGGACATAGGTCTGGCTGAGCCAGGAAAACCCTGCTTATCTGACTACAGAGACCGCATTGTTCCTTGTCCTGCACTATTAACAGTGAGACAAGAGGTGACATGTTTTGTCCAATGCAGATCATCTATGCAATGACACACTGTAGCAGAATTGATCTGCTCCATTCAATGAGGTATATTTCTAGCCTTTGCAAACCAGAAATCAGAGAAAGCTATTTTCTGAGGTGGGATGAGTATCCCAATGAGATGAAATGTGAATCATTGTGCTGTGAAATCAAAATGCTGCACCACTGCTGCAAACACTGCAAAGCAAGCCAGGGCCACAATGAACAAACTCCCTCCCAAGCACTGTGTGCACAAGGGTACAGTGCAACTGAAAGTGGCTTTGATTAATGCAGCGAGTTATTAACTCCCAGCCACTTGTGACATTCTGGGTTCATTTCCTAGCAAATGCTGCATCCCATTCCCCTCTGCATTGACTTATTTTTCGCCTGAGCTGATTGTAAAGCTGGTATTGGACACAATGTAGAAAAAAGTAACTGTGATTTTAAGACACGTATTTAAAACTATACCACAAAGGGCATTGACCACATGGTATGAGTAGCCAAACCACATGATGCTGATATAGTCTCCTCTTTTGAAATGCACAGTTCCCTTTGTAGTTTGGCAAGATGCTTGTATGGAGTTTGGTAGACCACCCCACAAGCTGAGTACAGGACTGTTCTGGTGTAAAGCTGGTTGTGGCATGCTCAGCCTTCATCAGACTTCACCAAATCCTCTTGGTTCAGGTTGTGCAGGCTCACACAGTAATGGCTTGGCATTAGACAGATGATGAGCTCCAAGAGAATATCAGGCAGGGAACCAAAATATAAATTACAGACCTCTTTCTCTGAAGGAAGCATCCTCTACACCTGGAGAAAATGCATTGGGAAGCCACACCAGTCTTCTTGTGAGGGAGCTACTGCATGGTGGGGTAGTAACCTAGGTCAGTCTTCTGGATGACAAATGAGTCTGGTGACAGATATGCACTGTGGGTTTTGCTGCCCTACTGGACTGCACTTTGAGTGGTATCCCTGAGAAGGAATTTGCTTTTTGTCCTCCATTAACATGAAGTCTCATTTGGAGATGCTTCTTCTATGGTGCAGCTTAGAAGACAAACTATAAACATGGCACAGAAATGTGATAGCTAGGAGGTGGCTCATTGCATAATAAATGGTAGCAGCCTAGCCAGAGTATTATGGATCCAGATTGGTTTCGGGAGGATGTAGTGACAGTGATGTCAGGGGTGATGATATGGAGGAGGTCTTGACCAAAAACAAAACAAACAAAAAAAGAAACAAATCTGTCAAAATAAGGGCTAACAACAGAGATTTATAAAAGGAAAAATGAGTCCAAGAAAAAAGCAATAGAAGTGCTGAAGGGCAGGGTGAGCAGAAAGAAAATGAGCTGATGGAAGAGCTTCACTTCCTACTGATCTACAAAACATCCAAGTCCTGGTGAATTGATTAAAACAACTCTGGTAGAAAAGTTTTTACATTGGCCTTTGTCTTACAAGTTGCATTATTTGTGATTTGCCCCTGCATAAGTTGCAATACATTGGCTGGGGAACGTCTCAAAGGGTATGCTTTTCTGAACAGTGAAAGGGATTGAGATACTGCCTCATTAATTCCAGTAAATTTAGTGTGATTTTTTTTTTTGGATCACCTGCATTGCTCTGGGAACCTTGACAGGAGTCCTTCCTCTTTCATTTCAGACCTGACTTTTGTTCTGAGGTTTCTGGGTTTTGAAGCATTGTGGTTTGTAAAAGGGCTTTAAAAATTAATCTCTTCATTGTTTGCATTACACAAGGACCACAGGAGAGAAAATAAGCAGCCCGCTTAGACACAGCAGCAACATGTTTTCTTAAAAGGGAAGTCCCCCTCTCCCTGACCTGGCTAGTTTCCCCGTGTGTCAGTGGTGGGAGTTTTTGTAAAGTGAGCACAAAAAAGATCATTATCTGGTTTGTAAAATATGACACACGCAATACTTCATACTTTGACCTAATACACAGCAGTCCAAAGGGGGGGGGGGCGCGGAGAAAATAATCCATTTGACAATGGGCTGTCTCTGTTGAAATTTAAGGTGCCTTCACAGCATCCCTCTTACCTGTCTCATAAAACACAAACACACAATTTTCTGTTCTTCCAACTGAGTGCAGTTCTTAGAACAGCTTAGAAACGCATTGTAAGTAGTAAGGCATTTCATGAAGCCAGCACCGAAGTCTCTGTTAGTTTAGAAGCAGTGGGCTATCAGTCTTTCTATCGATCTCCTTCTGCATAGATCATTCCAAGTAACCATGCTAGCACAGCAAGCACAGTCAAAAGGGAGGTGGAAAGGTCATGGATTTAAATCCCAGGCAGGAGTCTGAAGCTAGCTGTTTTGACATTATAAACTTCACTTTCGAAGTGTGCTTTTAACACGTCACCATTTGAAGGGCCGCAGGATAATGCAGGCTATGTCCTGGCACACCCCACAAGAGTTTCTGTATTGGATATTGTATATCCTTGCCTTTTAAATGACCTAATACCTCTCAGCATGGTTGGCTGGGTTGAGCCCTCTTTCAGACTGAATGATACTGAATGATACAGAGTGATACTTGTCTTAAGGAAGTCTGCCCAAGGGGCTGACAAAACTTGGCTGCTTAATAGAAGCAAATCTCTAACTAAAGGTCAAAGAAAATTGTACTGAAAACCTTGGGGGTACTCTGAAGTGATTGCTTATGACAAGGGATTTCCTTTGAGAGACTGCCTCGCCAGGCCAATTGCATTTGTGTGTGCTGTTTGAGATAATGATCCCAAAGAGTGAAGCTTGAGCGAGTGGGATACTCCCAGCAGCGGGTACTCACCTCCAGAATTCCCCCTAGTTAGAACTGCACTGGAGCCTGTGTCTAGGCATGTTCAGAGAGCAGCATTTTACCACTTATTGTGATGCCCAAGTCAGCACTGAGCCTGTGAAACTGGTCTCTCTGTACCTGCTGTTCTCTGGCTCCGTCACCACACAATCTGGTGACTTCACCTGGATTAACTATCACTTTCAACCCCCCACTGAGATAGGGAGAGCTGTCTTGTGTTCCCTCATCTCTATGATGCAAAGTCCCAGAGAGAGTCAACATCCTGCAGAGAAACTGTAGGCACTGAGCCTAGCTTCCCTCCTCTCCACCCAGTGCTGTAAGTACAAGCATATCCATCTTCTTCAGTCAGAGTGTGGAGATGCAATGTGGTAGATTGGCTCCTCTGATTTCCATTGTTTTAGCCAGGTCACGTGACAGCAGGCACTGCACTGCAGGGGTCCTATTCGATTCAGGGACAGCGATTTGATTAGTTGATTCGGATCACTGTCCCTGATTCGATTCAGACAAATCTGAATCTGAAGATTCGATGCTGATTCGACATAGACACAGTTTTAAATGTTTTTTTCTGTATACCTCAAGGTAGGAGGCACAACTCATGAACACTGCAATGCTGGGGAGCATGGAGCATCCCACAGGAGCTTGGGTGGCCCCACGCAGGCTCAGCGGTGAACCTGGAAGTGGACCGCAAGTACTTCCGGTCCACGTCTGGGTCCACTGGGGAGCATGCAGGCTCCCTCCCCATGCCCCCTGGCTTGGCAGTCGGCTGCAGAGGGACCCCAGGTCCCCCCCCAGACCCAGAAGGCACCAGTTGCTGAGCCGGGGAGCATGGGGGAGCCCCCCAGTGTGCTCTCTGATAGACCCAAAGTGGACCGACCGGAAGTGCTTCTGGTTTATTTCTGGGTCTGCTGCCAAGTGCACTGGGGAGCCCCCTGCGCTTTTGTGGGGTACTCCATGTACCCCAGCATTGCAGCGTTCACAAGCCGCCTGCTACCTTGAGGTATGTAGAAAAAACATTTAAAGCTGTCTCTATGTCCGAATCACTGAACCTTTCTGAATCTCTCCAAATCGATTCAGAGGGTTCTGATTCAATTTGGAGAGATTAAAGGGTCCTCTGATTCAATTTGGATTCAGAGATTCAGCCACCAAATCAGGCTGGATCTCCACCAGATTGAATCAGGGACTGAAGCTTTGCACAGTCCTACCGCATTGATTGACACCTGCAGCACTAGCATGTTTGTATTACACAAGGACCTCCATGGTAATTGGAAGCATACTCAAGCATCCATGCTGCTTAAGACATCAGCTAGTAGCCTAACAGGTTACCTGGATGAAGGAACAGGTGCTTCACACTTGGTAGAAGGGAATGCTCAGCACTTCAGCTGACCTAGAGAGAGTGTTGTCTTTGCAGGAATGAGGCCTCTCATTTTACCTGCATGTCCAAGGTTCAGTCACACAGGCTTTTACAATGCACTCCAGGCCCCTCCAGGAACAAAAATGTTTCATGCTACAAAATCTTTTAAACAAGTGGCTAAGCGTGGAGCAAAATTTGTGAGCAAAACACAGCAGCCTGCCCTGCACAGCTGACCTGTGCATTAACAAGTTGACCTCAATTAACTCAGACAAGTCTTGGTGAATTTCTCACTCTTTCCTTCTACACTTTGGCTAAGTACAGACGGTCAAAAAGCCTGAGGCGAAATCGATTCAGTCTTTGCAGGTTAGTTTAAAATGCAGAGATTAAACTGAGAAACAGCTGGACACACATTTACTTTTGATTCAGGAAATGAAGCCACATGCCTGCAGTGACTTAGGCCAGAAATTGAGGGGTGCTAGAGCATGGCTCTCTGGCACAAAGTCAGCATGGGCTGTGTTTGCTTCTTCTTCCTGCTGCCCCCAAGGGCTCTGGGATTAGCAGTCCAGAATCACATAAACAGGACTCTGCAAGATTGCTCATCACTTTCTCTTCATGCTTCTAAGTGCCTCTGGGATTTGTAGCTCACAGTCACAGCCAACAGTAACTTTCAGTAAGTTTAGTAGGGCAGTTCTATACTTGGGGGAAGAGGGGCTTAAATGGGGCAAGTGGGTTTTAACCCCCCTTCCCTGGCCTCAGACCCCAGCTGCCCCACAACTCTTCTCTGCTGGAGTAGATAGCACAGCCCAACCCAGCCCAAGGCTGGAAAGTATTCTGTGGGATGCTGGCAGACTGATTTTACTTAAACCAGAAGGGGTCTGGGGCAAGTTTGATAAACCGGTTTAATCCAAATCAGCTAAGTCTAATACTAGATTCAACCAAGTTCATCGCAAACCAATTTTATGTGCACTGAACGTCTGTCCTGTTACAGGTTTAAACCAGTTTCTGATGACTTAAATCAGTTTGGCTAGGGTTGGACATTACACACAAACTGGTTTAAGTGATCAGAAACTGTTTTAAACCTGTAACACAACAGACTTTCAGTGCACATAAACCAGTCTGAAAATGGATGAAACCAGTTTGAGATAAACCTGGTTGAATGTAGTATCAGACTTAACTAGTTTGGGTCAAAGCAGTTTATGCAATGTCTGTCCCAGACCCCACCCTAGTTTAAGTTAAACCAGGGTCCCCCAGCATCCTGGCATGCTTTCTGGGCTGGGCTGGGCTCTTTGCTCCAGAGAGCTGGGTTGGCCTCTCCCCTCTGCTCCCTTGCTGGAGCTCCAGCAGAGAGACTTTCAGGGACAGCAGTGTCTGCCTGGCTTCCCTTGCCCCTCCCCCCCCCTTGCTGCTTGCTGCTTAAATAGGGATTTCCCACTCCCCCAACGCCCTTCCTCCCACAGCATGGACCACAGCCAGCATGTGGTATGCTAGCTAATGCTGAGAGGTGCCTGTGCAAGGCAGACAGGACAGTGTCCACTTAGGGCTTTTTGGAGCTAATCAATAAGTAGCTGGTAATGTCTGTCCATTCCTTCCTTGGAAAAAAGTTGTTTAGGAAGAGGTTGAACTAATGAGAGAGGCTTTGTTTTCTGAAGGGGTGCTAAATGGTGATAACAGCTGATAAATGCTCTGTTATCAAGGAGTAGGGGAACCCCTCCCTAATTAAAGCCTACTGCTGGGGCCTGGCTATGCCCCCACCCCACAGCTCAGTTCTGTGGAACAGAAAGGGGGGCTTCTTTAGTGCCGCTTGCCCTGGTTTCTAGCCTGAGCCACTGCAGGCATGTGCCTGCATTTCCTCAGTCCAGAGGAAATGTGCTACTGATGTCTGTCCAGTTACAAACTGGTTCAGCCTAGAGGTTAGACTAACCTGCAAAGATTGAATCAATTTAGGCTCAGGATTTTTGAATGTCTGTCCTTAGCCATTATGTGTAACTACTGTCCCTAGCCTTGGAAGCTAGAAATGTTTGAATGGGCAAAAATGTAAAACATTGCATTTTTTTGCCTGCTTGTCGGGTTTATTGAGATTGCAAGCTCTCTTGGGTGTGGGGCTGGGGGGAGGGGGAGGGAAGGGAGGCAGGGAAAGAAGGTAAATCTTCCTGTGTATTTGCATAGGGCTTAGCACAATTCATTAATACATTTCTGGGCTCAATACATGCACAAACCCTTGCAAGTGGAAGAAAAATTATTCTAGTGCCAGCTTCTTAGCTCTACAAATGAAGGCAGTGGGAGCTCCACCTTCAGTGCTGCCAGTGGAATTTGTCCTTAGAATAGGAAATCAGCCAACTCTGTAACTAAATCATAATCATTAGATGATATGACTTAAATAGGAGTGTTTAATTTTTCTAAGTTTGATTTAATTTAGACTTTAATGCAACCGCTCTGCTTCTAGACTCCTATATGTGGAACAAAATAAGTTAATTGTGCTGGCAGTACTGAATGCTGGAATTCTGAAGCAAACTGAGCCTTGATGTGTTCATCTGCATATCATTATCCAAAATGCTTTTCCTGCTTACAGCTGTTTGATAGAAGTGCTGGTGTCTTATCAGAGCCCAACAGCTTTGAATATACCCCAGAAGGGGCACTGAGATTGTTTCCTCGATAGTTTTGCAAGATATAAAGAAAAGAAAAACCTGCAGAAGACCATTCACAGTTCTCCTGGCTTCCTCCTCTGTGAAGAGGAAACAATGACTGAAAAGGCATTTTGTGGAGCCAATGCTCATTTCAAATGTCACCCCCTTCTGTTTTCTCCTTGCTCTGAATCTTCACAGGAAACTAAAGGGAGCCAAAAAGATGCCTGGAAGTGAAAGTGAATATACAAATGAGAATGTGGAGAAAAATGTGGACTTGCTCTAACCTTTAAAACTGAAGTAATAGCTCTATGTGCCAAGACTCTCATCTGAATTTGATTTAAACTGAAACTTCAGAGCCATTTCCTGTACAAATCATTGGTGGAGGATGAAACAATCAATGGAAGATATAATCTCTGATTCTTTTCTCCAGCCAGAAAATCTCATCTGTGAACATAAACTCATTAGTGGTGTGATTAACAGGGTTTGAAATGCAGGAGTCAGATGGTGTCAAAGCTATCTTTAAATTCTTGTCTCTGCTGAGCTTGTACAATACGTACAGTACTGATTCTCAGCATTATTTCTGCTTCACAGATCTCCACAGCCAAGACAGTCAAGCTTGCTGTATAATGTGTGTTAAAGGTGCCTTATAATCCTCACCTTAATGCATATATAAAATTGGAATACTGGCAGCTTTTTACATTTATTCTTTTAAACAAAAAGAAATTTAACGGGAAAGCCGTAGACCTAGTAAAAGCAAAGACTTGGTTTCACCTTTATTTGTTTTACAGTTCTTTCATTTCTCTAGAACAGATATTTATAGCGATCCATTCCAAGAAGGAGCTGTTCAGATCTTGCACAATCCTTTGCCCTTAGTGAGCTGCAGTAGAATTAGTGACTTGGCAGTGGAAGGCCCCGTATTCCATTATCTGCCCCTGGAACAAACTGGTGCTTTACTTTTCCTAATGCTTTCTTCTGGAGCCCATTCCATGCTCATTGGATTGTGTGGGAGCAAATAAGGTCATTTTACTAGAGGGAGGAGTATTGTAATGATGCATTATGATACTAACCATCATAAAAATATATTGTGGAAAGATAGATGAAAATACTGTGCAAAAATTTATGCAGAACTCACGATGCTGTGTGAATCAAGTGCACACCATGAAACACACAGAGAATGGATGACAAACCACTCAGAAGCTGAAAACTGCCAGGGCTACATGGCACAAGCTCAAACTTTCAAGCAACAAATGTCTAAACAGTAATTGAGGTCAGGTTAAAAATAAATACAGTGAGGGAGATTTGTATTTGTTATCAATATTTAGGTAATGAAAACTGCCCCAGCTGCAAAGGAAGGATGGATGGGTTTCTCTGATTTAGTGTGTCTCAATCACAGAATAGAAAATTAGGGTTGGAAGGAGGTCATTTAGTCCAATCCCCTGCTCAAAGCAGGACCAGCCCCAACTAGATCATCCCATCCAAGGCTTTGTTTGGTTGGGTCTTAAAAATCTCCAAGGGTGGAGGTTCCACAACCTCTCTTAGTCATCTGTTCCAGTGCTTTACTATCCTCCTAGTGAGAGAGTTTTTCCTAATATCTAACCTAAACTTTCCTTGCTGAAATTGGAGGCCATTTCTCCTTGTTCTGTCATCTGCCACCACTGAGAACAGTCCAGCCTCATCCTCTTTGGAACCACCCTTCAGGTAGCTGAAGGCTGCTATTAAATCCCCTCAGTCTTCTCTTCTGTACACTAAATATGCACAGTTTTTTCTGCCTTTCTTTATAAATCATGTTCCCCAGCCACCTAACCATTTTTGTTGCCCTCCACTGGACTCTGACCAATTTGTTTGCATCCCTTCTGTAGTGGGGGGTCCAAAATGGACACAGTACTGTAGATGTGGTCTCACCAGTGCCAAATAGAGCGGAATAATCACTTCCCTAGATCTGCTGGCAACATACCTACCAATGCAGCCCAGTGTGCTGTTAGCCTTCTTTGCAACGAGGGCATGCCATTGGCTCATATTCAGCTTATTGTCCACTGTAAACCCCAAATCCTTTTCTGCAGAGCTGCTGCTTAGCCAATCAGTCCTCAGCCTGTACCAGTACATGGGATTGTTCTGTCCTAAGTGCAGGACCTTACACTTGTCCTTATTGAACCTCATGGGTTTTCTTTTGATTCAGTCCAATTTGTTGCGGTCTCTGAATCCTAGCCCTACCCTCCAGCATATCTACTACTCCCCCCAGCTTGGTGTCATCTGCAAACCTACTGAGGGTACACTTCATCCCATCTTCCAGGTTGTTGATGAACATATTGAACAAAACTGGCCCCAGGACCAACTCTTAGGGTACTCCACTTGATACCAGCTGCCAAGTAAATAGTGAGCCATCGATTACTACTCTCCAAGTCCGACAATGCAGCCAGTTTTCTATCCAACATACAGTCCATTCATCCAGCCTGTACTTCTTTAGCTTGCTTGCAAGAATATCATGCAAGACTGTATCAAAAGCTTAGCTAAAGTTGATGTATATGAGTCCATTGCAGTCTGTACATTCACAGTGCCAGTCATCTCATCATAGAAGGCAATCATGTTGTTCAGGCATGACTTGACTTTTATGAATCCATGCTGACTCTTCCTAATTACTACCTTTTCCTCCAAGTGCTTAGAAGTGGATTACTTGAGGATCTGCTTCATGATTTTTCCAGAGACTGAGGTGAGGATGACTGGTCTGTAGGTCCCCAGATCCTCCTTCATTCCATTCTTAAAGATATACACTGTATTTGCCCTTTTCCAATTATCTGGCAACTCTCCCAATCACCACAATTTTTCGAAGATAATGGCCAATGGCTCTGCAATCACATCAGCCCTCAAAGCCTTTTGAGTCATTACAAACTGCATGCTGCGCATGTGCATTCATGTGCTGCATTGCTATTTTGCAGTGTGGTGGGTTTTTTTCTTTTTTACACCAAGAGATACTGGTGTCAAAAAACAAACAAACGTCCAACCACTAAAAAAAGGGGTGTGGTGCACATGGCACGCAGCAACAGTAGTGCTGCCACGAACTGGAGCCTGGCCAGCCAGGGCCATCTTCTGGCTGCTGGCAGGCTCCAGGTGTCTGCCTTGGCACTGCTGCTGTCCTGGGAAGCCTCCAGGACCCCAGGTAAGACTGCTGGGGTGAGCACCGGTGCTGGCCTCAGCCTCCCCTACCCCAACCAGGTCCCTTCCTGTGCACCTGAGCACGCATGCAGGGGTGTTCCCAGGGACAAATAGCAGCAACACAAATATGTTCTGAAAATGTCCAACAGAAAATGTGTGCCTTTGCATGTGTGTGCTCATGGGAATACACCCCCTGATTTTATCCCAGTATGCCCGAGCAATATGCTTATACTCCTTTGTAGTCATTTGTCTAAATTTCCATTTCTTTTTAGCTTCTTTTTGGGGTTTTAACTCATTGAAGAGTTCCAGGCTAAGCCAAGCTTGTTTTCTTCCATATTTTCTAGTTTTTTCTGTGCATCAGGACGATTTGTTCCTGTGCTAAGGTTTCTTTAAAGTACAGCCAGGTGTCCTGGATGCTTTTCTCCCTCCGACTGGCTTCGCAGGGGATCCTGCCCATCATTCTCCTGAGTGAATCCAAGTCTGCTTTTCTGAAGTCCAGGGTCCTTACTCTGCCGCTCTCCTTCCTTCCTTCCCTCAGAAACCTGAACTCAATCATCCTGTACTCACTACTGCCCAAAATGTCATCCACTTCTATATTCCCCACCAATTCTTCTCTGTTTGTGAGGAGCAGATTAAGAATAGCATGGGCCCTAGATGATCTCTCCAACACTTGCACCAGGAAGTTGTCCCCAAACTCTCCAAAAATTTCCTGGATTGTCTGTGCACTGCTGTGTTGCCCTTTCAGTAGCTGTCTTCTGAGGACAAGCTGAAGGAGCTAGGAACATACTTCCATAATGAGCAAGTTATTCCAGTCATTCATTCCAGAGTTTATCTTGGAATAAATACTACCGATTGCTGACATAGACAGGTTAAAGGACTACACAGACCCCTTCTCTGACCAGAGATAGCACTTGCTCCACAGCAGCAGAAGGCTTTGAATGAGAAACATTGGTGGGGAATAGTGAAGTGAGATAAGGAGGAGGGATTTGGTGAGGCACAGGCTTGGGTCACTGGCTGAGATCTCCTAAGCACAGTCTTCAGGACACAGAAAGCACCATCAACATGAAATCCAGAGGGTGAAAAGGGTTCCTGTACTGGAACGAATTCCAACATGTAGACCTTTGCATTGAGCTGGAATCCCTTTAGCTTGCAGTCTAGTAGGTTTTAGCTTTGTTAACCTGAAGTTAGGCCAAGTTAGCATAAGTGAAGTTAAGGGAAGTAGCGTAAAAAAATTAGTCAAAGGAGAGAGAAACTTCTTGAAAAGACTCGCCAGCCTTCCAGACATCAAATCTTGATAACAGGTTCAGGTCAATATGGTCTAGCTGAATAACAGGATGACACCAGAGCTTTCTGACAAGATTTGTTGAAGTTACCAAGCAAAGTTATAAGCCTTTGTCTGAGGAGGCAGATAAAAAGGGAGTCAGTGCTTTGAGATGGAGTCCTCTGGCATTCTTTGCTGATGTTCCCATCTGCAGATGTAATAGATCCAGCTCCTCTTAGAATTTTAGTCTCCAATTTAGGGCAAGATCTCACTAACAGGCTGGCCACCTGTTAGAAACTCTTATGTTTTGTAACATGTGGAGATTCTAAGTTGTAAGACTGATTATTTCCTCTTGGATCAAAAAGCATATATCTAGATATGTATTGTGTTGTTGTTTATTTTTAGTAATATGCATAAATGGACCATTCTAATAAAGTTGGCTTCTGCTTTTGCTCCATTGAAAGACTCATTTTGCATGAGAAGAGGGGCTTTCAAAAGAAACCTCAGACCTCCAGATCTACTCTAAGGGTCAAAAACCACCAGGGACCAATGCATCTTCAGAGGAAATCATCATTGCCGGAACAATTTTAATCAAGAATCCTACCAGAACGAAGCTGGCAGAATGTTTGTATTCACACAAAGGATGTGATTCAGTTTCTCTTCTAAATTATGTTCTTGATTAGATCTATCAAGAGTGCACCTTGAAGAATGAAGCTCCTTTTATTGATATGACCTATCATCAGTGTGAGAAGTGCCCGACAGGGCCTTTCAATTTCCTCATTAAACACCGTTCATTGTATAATGATCTGCCTGTGAATCTTGCTGGCTTGTTTGTAAGAAATCTTATTTGCCATTGGAGGACGATCCTCCTCCTGTCACTTACATTCATGCTACATGTCACTTGCAAACAATAAAAGAATTATGTGCTCATGATGAGAATGCGCGTCGCTCTACTTAGCCACATTACTGTACATTCTTCACTGCTGTTATCTAGTAGATACTCTCACAGTGGCAATATCTGGACAACAGCTTTTTTTCATTCTGGCAGCAAACTGCTTCTCTCTCATTTTCAGCTGTCATATGAAATTAAATAGTGGATATCTTCCAGGGAAAACTTAAAGTGTAATATCATGATTAAAGCCCAAGGAGAGATAGTTAATTCATTGCATGTCCCTTTTTTTCAATTGAGGCAAGGGAAGTGTTTTAGAATCAAGAAAACTCTTAGCAACTTGAGACAAATTTGGAAGCCTCTAAACTCAGGCACAGCAGTCATCTTCATGCAATTTTATGCTGTCATTCAGGGAGTGTTTTCATGTTTCTTTGTTATTCCAGATTCTGGTAGTGCAATATGTACATAATGACTAGACAAGGTGCAACTCTGAATGAGGATATCCACCCTAAAATAATCTGAGGGAGATCCAAATTTTGGATGAACAAATTACCAAACTTTCTCCTTTGTTGGAGGTATGTAGTTGCCTCATTGCTACATATAGCCTTATTCTTAGCAAAGCCTCAGTGTTCTTAAGCATTGCTAGCATGCGTTCTGCCATCAGACTAACAATGGGCGCTTCCTGCAGAGAACTCAGTCTCAGCATTTCAGTGTCGGGTGCTATTTAGCATGAGCAAGTGTCCACTTGCCTGTTGTCTTACACAAAAAACGAGAGGACTCTTGGAAAGAGCCTGTACTATGTCCATCTGGCTTCTGCAGTGGCTTTGGAACATATTTCAGGGCATCAGTGTTCAATCCTCATAGACTATATTTAAACTCCAAATGCTTTTTCCTGAAGAGCATCTTAACCCCTGGGACTTTTAAGTGGCCTGACTGTGATTGCTGGGAATGAAATTTTCCCAGGACACTTGTGGAAAATGCTGTAGGTTCTCTCGGTTGGGCCAAATGTCACTGTTAGCAGCATGCATCTTCCAAGTACAGTGCAGGGGTTTAGTTCAGTACTGACTCTTGGGGGACAGGAATGTGTACAAAATGACAGCACTGCATCCAGTGACATGTAGGTGTGACGATGTCTACAGAAAGGCCAAGGACCTGGTAGGCTGGCAGCCTCCTCTAGAACTGAACCCTCACAGTCAGTTTTGAAGCAAAGTGACACAGCCGTGCGAGGATAAACTGTCCTGTAGCTGTCTATGACAGATCTGTCATGTCAGCTCAGAGAAAAACAAGTTTATGCATAGCTAATGAGTGGCCCTCACATCTTCAGACAATGCCACTTTGATTTTACATCTGACCTTCGAGAGGCCACAGGGTGATCTGAAAATGATGAATTGCTGAAGTTTCCCAGGCAAGGAACAGTCATTTCAAGATTATATTTATTCCATCAGGCACATGAGAATGGAAAAGGACAAAGTAGCTTTAAAAAAGCAGAAGGGGAAAAGGTTTAGGAATATGCTTCAGATGCAGAGGAAATTAATTTTGTAGATGCTGTGGAAATGATGGCCCATAAAGTTAATGAGATATTACTGAAGGAAGGGTAAACAATTAGGAGTATTAGCTGCAAAGATAAACCAAGACCTGTTGCCATCAGAAACACTGGAACTAATTAAATTGAAAATTACAGCATGGGAATGTGAAAACAAAAGCAAATAAACTGAGGGTAAGAATTAACTGGCTTAATATCACCAGTACAATATTATTATTAACATGAGAAGGCAGGGATTGTTTTGATTAAACCCATTTATTCTTCCATACTTTTGCTAAAAAAGAAAGAAAGAAAGAATGGGTTTGGGGGAATATAAAGGGGATGTGAGGTTATGTGCTAAAGGACTGACAATGCCCTTGACTTGGATTTGGGGGGAAAAAAGGAAAGTTTGCTCCTCCCCTTGGTATCCTTGTGAAATTCCTTTTAACATTTGACACCTGGAACACCAGACTAGGTGGTTACTCTCAGGGGTTGCCTCATCAGGTCAGACCATCTGCTACAGCCACATCCTCTTCTCACTCGTCCAGGAGTGTGAAAGCCTTAAATACACAAGGGCACTTCAGAGCAAAGGTGAGGGTTAAAGGTCAGGCTGTGAATAGTCTGCTATACTGCATGCTGAAGGACAGGGCAGGGGCCTGCTTTACAGGCAGGTAAAGAGAAGCAGCTTTTGGAATCTGCACTAAACCCCTTGCCACCATCACTACAAGGCTTAGAGGTATAGCCGAGGCTGTGTTGGTGCCTTTAACTTTGGGGGGGGGGGAGTCTCTGTTCCCCATCACCTAAAAGTGGGATAATCTGGCACCTGTTGCTTTTACCTATGCACACACCGTGTCCAGAGTTTTGTTTGCGCATCTCTGAATACCATGCCAGAAAATGTGACAGAGCCTCAGCAGGTTCAGCTTGACTGTCACAGAGACTAGCCTTATCTTTCCCATCACAGGGAATGAGCGGGGAGGGGCGGTGATTCTATTACTGTTCCATGATGAAGATTTTGACCAGAACCAGGCAGTTTTCATCCCAAAGAAGGCTCCTGGAGTTTTGCAGCCTGTGCTTGAAGTTATTAGCATGGCTGGAAAGTTCCTTTAGATAAAAATCCAGATTTCTGGAAAGTTGTCAGACCTGAGTGTCTGACCCCCTGTCATTCATCCGCTGCTGGCAGGACAATGGCATAAGGAAGGGATTGAGGAGCCTAATATGGAAGAGCACTGGCACAGGAACATACGTTAAGGAAGCAAACAGACACAGCAGACCTCTACAATCAAAAGCAAAAGCCTATTGACATGTACTGTGCAAGTGACCATAAATGAAAACCAGGGCCAGCTCCATTTAGTGCATGTACAAAACATGTCTGGCGCATGAACATGTGCTATTTAATCCATTAGCAACAACTCTGTTCATACAGGTGTCTCTTGTGTCTGTACTGATATGATCAGGAGCTACAGCATGGGTAGGTAAAAATGAAAGCAAATAATACATTGACACTGGCTGGCAGGGAAGAATTTTTCTGGCAAGGTTTTTCTGTGTGCTGTCATAGGCTAAGTGTTGGAATCTGAATGGGCCATTATGCCAGGTAAGTGTGGGAATGGGCACTGGGAGTAAAGGCCAACAGAGACCCTTGTAGATACTTTTTGAGATAGGTTTCTTGTGTGCTGTTGATTAATTGAAAATGTCTGATTGTCTCTCAAAGCAGCTAAAAAAGTAGCAATTGGCAATGCCTGTAGGTATTATCACAGGGTTTGATGTATTCTGGCAAATGACTCTCTTTGATGTGAAGAATGCCTTTGATTAATTATGCCACGAAAGGCTTTGCTACAAGCTTCTCAAAATGAGAAGCTAAAAAGAGAGCTCAAACTTCCCCCACCCCGTTCCTGGCTTCTGCATTTAGGACAAGTTAGGTTCTTCAGCACAGCATCATTGCATCTGCAGCTAAGCATCCCCAGATGCTGGGCATCACCGAGTCCTCTCTTGTATTCAAAAGTGAGGATTCAGTCCCAATTCATCCTCCTAGTACTGACAATTCCATCCTCTTCCCCAACTGATTATATTTCTGAGTCAATCTGAAATTCCCCTGGGCCAGAGGAGGCACCCACACTTCGTGACAACTCTTCTGTGGAAGAGTCAGGTGCTGCATTTACTCAGAATAACTCTCAGATGCACATCTGCAATTTGCTTTTTTGCAGCCTCTTGTTAGCAGATTCAGTGTGAAGTCTGAACAAAGCAAAGAAACGATACTATCAAAGCAACTGAGGGAAGGATAAATCTTTTGTAAAAATTGCATCCAGAAGGAACACTGGAGCCTCTTCACTGGCTACTCCGAACTCCTGAAAACTATAGGAAATACTTAACAATCTCTCAACTAGTATTGGTATTGATGAGGGATGGGCACAATAATTACTTATAATGCCTTGAGCAGGGAGCTCAGAAAACCAAAAAGCCCTTGCTTGTGCTGGGATGGCTCCTAGGGCTTCAAGGTAGCCTGGCAATCCTGGGGTATTTAATACTGAAGCTATTCATGTGGAAGCTATTCATGTCATGGACCCTGGGACCACATTGCTACTCAGCAGAGCACCAGCTGACCTTGCTGGTCATGCAGAGCTAACACTGTTCTGAAGCTTCATCCTGATCCAGATTTCATCAGAAGTTTGCAAAACCCAAGTCTACAAAACATTTTGGTTTCAATTAATCAGCATTTTCTAATGCAAACTCTTTTGCCACAGAATTCCTGATCTCTTTTATTAGCACATTGTTTCCAGTAATTGAATAAGCATACTCGTTATCTTTTTAAAATATTCTTTAAAAGAGTTTTTGTTGTTTATAAAACAGTAAATGCCAAAGCCCTAAGGTGGAGACCAAAGTCCTGAGGTAAGTGGGGAAGTGGGTGACCTGGGGGAAGCACAAACAGGAGGGGGTAACAGGAGAAGCCTTTTCATTTGTCCTGAGAAAGTGGGAGAATTGGCTAATTACCTCAGGTGTCTGTACACAAATGCACAGCACCTGGGAAACAAGCAGGAGGAGGAATCAGAGTCCTCACACAGTCCCAGAACTACAATGAGATTGGAATAACAGAGACTGTGGGGTAACTTGCATGACTGGAGCACTGTCCTGGATGGGTATAAACTGTTCAGGAAGGACAGGCAAGGGAGAAGAGGAGGAGGAGTTACACTTCATGTAAAAGAGTTGTATGATTGCTCAGAGTTCCAGTATGAAGCTGCAGGTAGGCCTGTTGAATGTCTCTGAGTTAGGGTCAGAGTGACAAGGTTAATGTCATGGTAGGTATCTACTTTAGACCACCAAATCAGGAGGATAAGGTAGATGAGGCTTTCTTCAAACAGATAATGGAAGTTTCCTGATCACAGGCCAGTTCTGAGGGCCAGTTCTGTTTAATATCTGCATTGGCACCCTGGAACATGGGATGGAGTACACCCTCAGCAACTCTGCGCATGACACTGGGCTGGAGGGAGTAGTAGATACCCTGGAGGGTAAGGCTAGGATTCAGAGAGACCTTGATTAAGTGAAGGATTGGACCAAAAGAAATCTCACGAGGTTCAATAAGGACAAGTTTAAAGTCCTTTACTTAGGATGGAAACTTCCTATGCATGGGTACAGGCTGGGGACCAACTGGCTGGGCAGCAGCTGTGCAGAAAAGGACCCAGGGTTTACAGTGGACAATAAGCTGACTATGAGCCAACAGTTTGCCCTCGTTAGCAAGAAGGCTAACAGCTAGGCCTGTGCGAGTAGGCAGTTATTCAATTCGGCTTCGGATCCAGCTGCTTTGCATGCCAGGGATCTGATCCAGAGCTCCGCATCAGTTTCCCACTTCCATCTGGCCGAAGCGGCTCCAAAGCTACAGAGCCGCCTTGGAGATCCAGCCATAGGGTATAATGGGGGATCAATGACTATTTATAAATATCTATAACTTTGTTGTTTTTCATCCAATTTAGATGAAACTTATAGGGATGATAGCGTCTGCTGAGAGCATGAAACTTACCAAGTTTCAAGAAGTTCAGTGCAGGGGTTTGGGGGGAACTGCACCCCAAATTCTTAAAAGCAAAACTCATGTCATGTGTACGTGTTAAGCCACAGTGTGATGAAAGCTGCAGGGATGGCAGCGCCTGGTGAGGCCACAAAGTCTGCCAAATTTCAAGAAGATAGATGCAGGGGTTTGGGGGGAACTGCACCTCAAGCTGCTGACAAGCAAAACTCATGACATGGGTGACCCTGTGTGTGTTGAGGTGCAGCGGGGTGAAAGCTGTAGGCATGCTAGCCCCTGCTGCGGCCATGAAGCCTGCCAGCTGTCAAGGAGATCGGTGCAGGGGTTCTGGGGCCCTGCACATCTAGCTGCTGACAGGCAAAACTCCCTTCCTGCGTTTTGCTCACTTTACTAGACGCAGCATCACACTGAAGGCTCATGTTCATCTTGTGGTCAATCATGACCCCCAAGTCCTTTTCATCCGTAGTGCTAGCCAGCATAGCACTGCTGAGCCTATAAGCATGAATGGGTTTTTCTTCCCAAGGTGGAGAACCTTGCATTTTTTGGTGTTAAACATCATCAGGTTCTCATCTGCCCATTTCCTGAACCTGTCAAGGTCAGCCTGGACCACCCTCCTATCCTCAGGTGTGGATGCTTTACCCCAGAGTTTGGTGTCATCGGCCACCTTCACCAGTCCACTTCTGATACCAATGTCCACATCAATAATGAAGATGTTGAATAGTGTTGGCCCAAGGACAGAGCCTTGTGGGACCCCACTGGTCACAGGGCATCATGACGATTGACTTCCATCAACCACCACCTCCTGGGTCCGACCACGGAGCCAATTCCCCAGCCAGCAGATCGTGGTGAAGCCGAGGCTGTAGTTGCCCAGTGTTGCCAAGAGGTGATCATGCGATACCAGATCAAAGGCTTTTTTAAAGTCAAGATATAAAACATCAATCTCTTCTCCCTTGTCCAGGTGATAGGTCAGTTGGTCGTCAAAGGAAATAAGATTGGTCAAGCAGGACCTACCCACAACAAACCCATGCTGGCTATCCCTCAGGACGCTGCCATTGTCCAGTCTGTTAAAAATGGCCTCTTTCATAAACTTTTCTAAGACCTTCCCTAGAATAGAGGTCAGACTGATGGGCCTGTAGTTTGCCAGATCCACTTTCCTCCCATTCTTGAAGACAGGCACCACACTGGCATTCTTCCAGTCTTTGGGCACTTCACCAGAGCACCAGGAGTTCTCAAAGATCCGTGCTAGTGGCTGAGCTACGATGCTTGTCAGCTCCTTGAGTACCCCGGGGTGTAAATTGTCAGGGCCAGCTGACTTGAAGGTGTCTAGCCTCTCAAGGTGTTCCATCACAAGGTCAGCATTGATAGAGGGTAAGGAATCATCCTCACCCAGGTGTTCCTGTCCTGTAATGGGCAGGGGCACCTCTTGGAATTGGTGAAAAACCAATGCAAAGTACCCATTTAGCAAGTTGGCTTTCTCCTGGGCATCGGTTATCAGTTGTCCCATCTGGTTTAGGAGGGGTCCTACGTTGCCCTGGCTTTTCCTCCAGCTGCCCACATATCTAAAAAAGGACTTTTTATTGTCCTTGATACTTGTAGTTAGTTGGAGTTGAGTCACAGCCCTGGCTTTCCTGGTTTGCTACCTGCAGGTCCGGGCCAGTGCAGAATATTCCTCCTTGAGGGTGGATCCAGTCCTTCATCCTTTGTTGGTCTTTCTTTTTAGATGCAGGAGGTCCGCTAGTTCCCTGCAGAGCCAAGGGGGCTGCTGTGCCCTTTTGCTGCCTTTTCTCTGAGACAGAATAGACTTAGCTTGTGTATCCAGAATTGTTCCCTTGAGGAGCAGTCACTTATCCTGAACTCCCCTCTCCTTTGGGTCATGGTCCCTTAGGGCCTTACCTACAAGCCTCCTGAACTTGTCAAAGTCAGCTTTTCTGAAGTCAAGGACTTTTGTATTGCTGACTGACTTGCCAGCTTTATGGTGGATGGTGAAGGTGATCAGCTCATGGTCACTGTCACCCAGCTTCCCTTCAATCATTAGGTCGCTGATTAGGTCATCCCCTGTAGCCAGTACCAGGTCAAGCAGCGCTTTACCTCTTGTCGGCCCGTTGACTTCTTGCATCAGGTAGAGCTTGTCCACGCATGAGAGAAAGCTTTGTGACTGCTCTGATTTGGCTGAGCACTCTTCCCACTAGATGTCAGGGTAGTTGAAGTCTCTCATGACAATCATGCACCGGGAGCATGCAGCTTCAGTCAATTCCCTGGCGAACTCCTGGTCAAGCTCTTGATCCTGGGTAGGAGGTCTGTAATAGACTCCCACCATTGTGTCCCCTGTGCTGTGGTCCCCACGGATTTTAATCCAGAAGGTCTCCAATCATCTACCCTGGATGCCAATGTCGACTTGCAGGGACACATATCTTTCCTTGACATAGAAAGCTACACCCCTGCCCCTTTTCTCCACTCAGTCTCTCCTGTACAGGGTATAGCCATCTATACCTGTGGTCCAGTCATGGGTGGAGTCCCATCAGGTCTCCGTTGTCCCTATAATGTCGTTAGGGGGCTGAGGCACAAGACTTATAAGAAGAAGCTGATGGAACTGTGTGTATTTAGTCTGGAGAAGAGAAGACTGAAAAGAATGTAATAGCAGCCTTCAACTAGCTGAAGTATAGTTCCAAAGAGGATGGACCTAGACTGTTCTCAGTGGTGGCAGATGGCAGAACAAGGAGCAATGGTCTCAAGTTGCAGCAAGGGAAGTTTAGGTTAGATGTTAGGAAAAAAACTTTCTCACTAGGAGGATAGTAAACAGGTTACCCAGAGAGGTTGTGGAATCTATCCTTGGAGGTTTTTAAGACCCAACTAGACAAAGCCTTGGCTGGGGTGATCTAGTTGGGGATGGTCCTGCTTTGAGCAGGGGGTTGGACCTCCTGAGGCTCCTTCTAACCCTAGTTTTCTATGATAATAAGTGTTTCACCATGATTAGGTTAGGGAAATGGAATCTGAAATAGAACTAGCCTTGGCCAAAGAAGTCCCAAGCAAGAACACTTAGAGCTCTTGAATGTGATTTATGGGGACATAATAATTCTGCCATTAATTGAATAAAATATAACTTAAGGAGAATCATTAGCTGCAAACATTTGATAAGGTAATTAATAAAGCTTATCTGGAGGTGTACTTTATTAATAGAGTACAGTATTTGCATTAGGTTTGAAGGCTTCACAGCATTCCAATAACTGTATCGCACAGGCATGGAATTTAACTAGTTTTCTGTTGGCAGTGGATTTATGACCCAGATACCTTGTTCTGGGTGGACCTAAAACCTCAGACTGACTACAACTTCTCTATCTGATAATAGGCAAATTTTATTGATACACAGTGATAACAGATGAGAATAATTCAAACAATTCTATATCTACCAGTCCCAGGGTTCACAGAGCCAAGGTATGTCTGGCCAGAACTTGTGCTTTATCCTGAGGTTCTCTCTTGAATGTTGAATGTCAGCAGCCTGGAGGTCAAAGGCCAAGGTTGGGTGGGTAAAACAGGCTGGTGGTGTGCCCTCTGTTCATGGTGGCCTCGGGTTCCCCTCTTAGGGACCCTTTGCTTCTCTGAAATCCCTCCTTTTGTATTCTCTGTCTTCTCTGATGACTTTTCATCTCTGGGCATCATTGATTGGTCTCCTTGTGATCATCATACTGTTCATGTTCTGTCCTGTCAGCATATTCCTTTGTTTTAAAAACCCAGAACGTGCATACATCCTAATTTGGTTCTTTCCAATGTCCTCCTAATTTAGTCTATTTACCAAAACTGGAAATCATAAGGCCCTGCAGTTGTGTACTGTGAGCTGGCGCCGATGTTGCAGACCATATCTCTGTTATGGATGCAGTGTGTTACATGTCTAATTTCCCAGCCTGTGTGTTAGCTTGCTGTTTGCCTGTGTCAGATGCAGTGGGTCTTGAGGGAAACTTTGTCACAAACAGGCTTTTAGAAATCAATTAACCCTTGCCATTGCCCTGGACCATTATTCTAATGCATATCTACTTTACCTACAAGCCAGTTCTCAAAACCAAACATCTAAATACCATTTTCTTGCCATCATTTTCCTTCTTTTAAACTTTTTTCAAGGCATGGGATCTAGGCCAGTTCAATGGGTGAAGATTTTTTTTTAAAAGGAACCAATAAGCCAGGATCTCTAAATTCTGTTTTTTTTTCAATTAGAGATGTAACAATGAGGTCTGCCATACATTATCTAAAAACCACCAAATGCTGACAAATCCAAAATCATATATATATGTACAGAGAGAGAGAGAGGGAGAATGAACAAGCTTTTGTGAATACAAGTTCCCTTCTTCAGATCCTGTGAAAAGTCATTCAGAAAATCCTTTCACAGCATCTGAAGAAGTTAACTTGGGTTTATGAAAGCTTGTGCACATGCTGTCTCTCTAAAGATGCATCTTATTTGGTTAATTTATAAAGGTGCATATCTGCCTGCCTTCTGAGTGACTTCAGATTAAGACAGCTAACTACCTCTCACCTCCAAAATTGCTGGCTGCCTTTGAGAATTTTGAGACACTTCAAGCTGTTGGCTCCAACAATTTCCTGGCATTACAAGAATGTCCATTTTGCTCTGCTTCATCATCTGTGCATTGAGATAGAAACAACAGCCAGTAGTTAAAACCTAAACAAAGTACATTTGAAAATGCAATGAAGTTCTGAGAAGTATGTACTCCAAACATTTGTTTCTTGTTGTGTTTTGTTAGAGGAAATTATGTTTTGCTTTGAGGAAATTCCTGGGTTATTGCTGCAGCAACAATTTTTGACTGCAAACACAAAAGTACTTCAACACAGAAAAATACAAAACAGCATCATGAACAAAAGGCTCTGGACATTAACATGACCGGCAATTTGCTGTCTACCAAACCAGTTGCTCCTTTCTTCACAATTGCTGTTTGAGGGGATTGCTGCTGCTGGTTTGGATCTATAAAAGAGCCTTTATGTGAGATTCTGCTGGCACACAGAGTATTAATGTATCTGATAGTTCTCTGCTTTGAAAATTTCCTAAAACTTCTGCTTTTTCTCTTGAGCATGTGAGTTAGCACCGTCAGTCAGCACATGCCTATGAGAGTGCAAGAGGGCTGTGGTTCAGAATAGACAGTTTTCTAACAAATGTAGAATAAGAGCCCTTCTACAGCCCAGATTTCAACTGTACATTTTCAGTCTTTGCCAGAAATGTGGGTCCATTATCACTGCATAATAGGCATGGTCTGGCTTTAGACCTTAAACTGCTCTAGCCATTCACTGACTGGGAGAGACCTCCAGAAGAGCCACTAGTACTGAAATAATTGCTTCCATTTAAAGGGATTAGAGCCAAATTAACTTTACGGTTTGCCACCCAAAATAATCCTCTTTTAAATGGTCAGATTCTTCTTTGGCATCTAGGGAAACCATGAATGACCTGTATGTTGCTTGAATGTGTTTTCAACCATGTATAGGGCTTCTAGTTTTTTTTTTCAGGGAGCTTCAAGCATGAACAAAATTTGCCTAACCAGGTCTCATGAGGTGAGCTAAAAGGAAGGTGGATGTGTTAGCAAGGATTTCATCTAGCATCACAATGTGGGTGCATCTACACGTGCAATTAATGTGAAGCAATAAACTCTGGGGCATATCACACCAGAGTATTTTGCTTCATTTACATGTGTGCCTGAGACCGCAGCATATTTATAGATCCATAGACTGAAAGGGACCTCAGAAGATCACAGGGTCCAGCCCCCTGTACCAGGTAGGAAAGATAGCTGGGGGTCAGGTAACCCCAGCAAGGTGATTGTCTAGTCTCCTCCTGAAGATTTCCAGGGAAGGTGATTACACCACCTCTGGAGGGAGCTTATTCTACAGTCTGGACACTGACTATAAAGAAGTTTTTCCTAATGTTGAGCCTGAATCTATCTTCCAGGAGTTTGTGGCCATTACTCCTGGCTTTCCCTTTGGGTGCCCTGGTGAACAGTTGCTCACTGAGCCCTTGATGGACTCCCCTAGTATAGTGGTAAGCTGCTACCAGGTCCCCTCTCACCCTTCTTTTCTTCAGGCTGAAAAGTCCCAGATCCCTCAGTCTTTCCAGGTTGGAGCCAGGTTGAAAATGCCCCAGCTGGTAAGAAGTTTGGGGGGTTAGCTTGCCAACCTGGAGCTGCTCCAACCCAGCTCAACATGCTGCAGAGGAGCTGGCTTAGACACAAGGATGTTTCAGTTCAGGGCTAGCTGGAGAGCAGCCCCCCAACACTGAAGCACCCTTGTGCCCCAGCCAGCTCTGTCAGTGTTAACACATGCATTGTTGCACAGTAAATAATGCCACTGCATTACAGTACTTGTATTTTCAAGTACTAACTTATGGTGGTGTATATTAGCTTACTGAGACCTAATAGGGCTTCATGTTTAGATGCGGAGACTTTACTGGGGAGCTAATTAGGTAGCTCCTCAGTAAATGTCTTGTGTAGACATGTCCTATGTGTGATAAATCATGAGGCAAATCTGAGCTTGAATGCAATGCAAGAAGGGTTCAGGCAAGGCTGTGAGTGCTGTGAAGGGAAAGGAGACAATATAAACCCCAGCCATTTGCTGAGACCGCCTTCTTTCCCAAAGCCATCTGGCCCTGGGCCTTCTCTTGCTCTTGGAGAACATAAAAGCATTAGTGATTTCTGTAAGCAGGGATACAAGATGTTGATAGCACAAGCAACCTCATTTCCTAATAATTGTGCGGGATTAACTCACTCAAGGGAAGATTACATAATAGATTTATAGTTGTCTGAGGTAGTCTTTGGGAATTCCTGAAAAGTTAAAAAAGCCAAACCATCACTTAACGAACAACTTTGCTTTGTTTTCTCATTGCAGACAAGCCCTCATTGCAGAGGAGATTGCATCCAAGGCATTAGGGTGAAACCTTGTCCTCACTGAAGTCAATGTCAAAACTCACGCTGATTTCCCAGAGATAGGGATTTTATCCTGGGGCTTCCTCTCCTTAGCAGAATGGCTACCCTGGCATCTCATCCCAGCCCCTGAATGCAGGGACACAGAGCCTTGGAAGAAAATAACACTCCTTCTGTCCATGTCTGGAGGAAGACGGTTTCAGGTTGGATTGCATTTAGTTTTGGATGCAAAAAATGGGGAGGAACATTTTTTTATAAGATCACTAATGGTTAATAAGCCAACCAATTTCTATTTAATGATTTAGTTTTGCTTTTTATGTTTCACTTTTCTGAGAGAAGAAACTGAACCAAAGTGCTTTCTCTCCCTAGTTTTCATGGGCTACAAAATCCTTCCTTCCACTATGGATGCCTCAGACCAGGCTTGCTTGGAGCTGCATGGGGTGATCCTGAGCGTAAGACTCCCTGGCTTCCTATCACTTTTCTCTTCTGACTCCCACCTGTCTAAAGGTCTTTTGCTTTTGTCTACCTTCCTTTCTAATTTTTTTCTTGCATTTTCACTGTTTTTTTCTTTTTCTCTGTCCCCTCCCCCTTCTACTTCCAGAAACTCCATCTGCAAATTGCATTTGTCTTCTTCGCAGCTTCTTTCTTACTGTTTCTCTTTCTTTCTTTCGTTCTTTCTTTCTTTTTTGTCTGTATGCCATGGGGCGTTATCTTATTTTACCTTTTGCCTTTCAAGGGGTGCTAGCTATCCCCTTCCTTTTTTTCATTTTAATTTTTTTTCCTCTTAACCCTCTCACACCCCTCCCTTTTTTTAAGCCATACCTTTTCCCCCACGGGCCCTCCCACGCCTCCCTTTTTGCTTTTTATGGCCACATTCCCAGACATTTATCTCTGTAGTTTACATATACAATTTTTTTTAGTTCCCTTAGTTTTAGCTTTTGGGATTAACCCTGTCCTAGCAGGAATGGCCACTCCTACACCCAGCAGCTGGCATGTGGATGCCTCTCAAAACAGCCCCCTTAACCATGGCTTGAGGGTTCAAACCCCTCCCTATGTCAGGGTCGAGGTCTGTGCAGGTCCCCTAGCTGATCTCCTGGGATGGCATAATGTATGTTTTGTGGTTCATGTTAATACGGTCCCAGTGATTTACCTGAGTGCTCCCACCCTGGTCAAGAGGGTATGCAGAGGGCCTGGACATGGCAGGCATACACTATATTGTCACATCCCTAGACACCCAGGCAGTAAGGGTGGTGATTTCAAATGACCCCCCACACCTGTCTGACCGGGAGCTGGCCAAGGGACTTGAGCTCTATGGGGTTCCTACAAGTCCCTTTCACTGACTGATGATCAGAAGCAAGGACCCAAAGCATGTCCTGTCCTTTTGGAGGCAGGTCTTCATGCTCCTCAGGGAGGGCCCCTGGTCTCTGCCTCGCTCCTTGAACCTCACACTCGATGGGCGGAGGTTTGTGATTTATTTTTCCTTGGGGGAGGCAACGTATTTCCAGTGTGGTAGCTCTTCCCACCTAGCAGCCCAGTGCCCACAGGGGAAAGTGGCCAGAACATAGGCAATTGCAGCAGCGCTGAAGGATGTCACATCCACTTCTGGGGGACAAGCCCCATCCAGTGAGGCTGTGATCTCTTCCTAACTTCCTTTCACCCCTGTTCCATCTGAGGGGGCTGGGGTCTCTGGCAAGACAGCACGATCCAGCAGAGGGGCGGGGACTACTACCCATCCCTCTCCTCCACCCATCCCACCTATGGTGCCCACTCCGCCTGGTACAGAGGCCCCGCCAGGTGGAACGGCTGATGCCTCCGCTTACCCCCCGCCCCAACTGCCCTGGCCATGGCGGCTGGAGCAGCCAGTGACTCTGGCACCAGGGCTCTGTCAGATAATGGGGCTTTGGCCTCCTCCCGGCTGCCCTCCACCGTGACCTTGTCTGAAGTGGCTAGCCCTGGGGGGGCGGGTTGGGAGCAGTCTGACCCATCTCCTATGAAGGGGGGGCCACCCACCACGAAGAAGAACAAGGAGAGAAAGATGAAGGGGGCCTCTCAGGACACCCCATCCCCTCCAGGACTCTCTTCAGCCAGCACTGCAGAGGCCCCTGCTGAAGAGCCTAACCCCGCTCCAGCTGTCCTGCCAGTGGCCCCATTGCATATGACCATGGATGAGGATGACTTGGTGGTGGGGAAGGCAATGGTGGGGGTGACCAACCCCTCACCTGTCTCCCAGGTTCCGGAGTCGAGTGGCAGTAAAGGTGATACAGAATGCCTCTTCTGGAGGTCTGACCCAGGGGGCAGCAGAGGAGTCTGTTGACCTCTTGGTCACATCCCACTCTGCTGGATTGGATGGGGAAGCTAATGAGATAGAGATCCAGCTTTCTGAGTGTTGCAAGCGACCTCGAGAGCAGGATGACCTCTCTCCCCCCAGGAAGGTGGGGATCACTGTCCTAGAGTAAGTCCTCAACCTGGACAATGAGAGGAGGCTGATGTGTCTGGCATTGAGGGTGTAGACACTGCATTTGTGGGTGGGCTCCCACCTGGGGTGCAGCATCACCGTTCTTCTGTCAGAAATGTCCAGCCCACATTGTCAGACTATGGGGGTCTCCTGGCTTTTCTGAAGCAGACCAAAGGACAGAAGAATATAGTGGGGCACATCATCCATTGGTGAACAGACCCTAAGCATTTTGTCAAGGCTGCCAGAGCTGCGGCCAAACTTATGCAGCAAGATCTAGGCACCTGGCAGATGGCTTACCATCTGGAGAAGCTCACACAGTTGGTGAGAAACAAGTGGGGCCTGGGAGGGTCCCTAGAGTAGGGTAGGGCATGATACACCTTCCTCAACCTGTATCTGCTATTTTGCTCTGCTCTTGGGTGCTTGCTCTTCCACCTACAACTTACCTCGCTCTTCCTGTCCCATACCCACACCCATGGCAGCCATGACCATTAGTACTTTTAACATCAATGGTTGTCAAGGTCCAGTGAAATGGGAGGCTGTCCTGGAACTCCTGTGCCAGACGTGGCTGGCTGTCACCTTCCTCCAGGAAACACATTCTGATGGGCTCAACCAGGTGGTTTGTCATGCTGCCTGGCGAGGCCACTTGTTCCTGAGCCATGGCACCAACCTCAGCACCAGGGTCATGACTCTCCTATCACCACAACTGCAGCTTGATATGGTGGTGGCATGGGAGGTTGTCCCTGGCCACCTGCTGACTGTCTGCATCACCCTAGCACAAAACCACCTGCTAATCATCAATGTCTATGCACCCACTGATGACCAGAAGAGGGTCACTTTCTTTGAGACCTTAGTTGCCCTCCTCTGTGACACTAGTGAGAATGATGACCTACTCCTTGTAGGTGGGGACTTTAATTGCACCACTGACTCCTCACTCAACCGCAAGGGGCCTGAGCCTCACTTGCCCTCAGTCCGCAAGCTGCAGTCTGCCCTGGAGACCATGGACCTCGTCAGTGTCTGGCAAGCCCTGCATCCTGATGTGTGCCAGTACACCTGGGCCAGGATGAGCACTGTTGGTCTCACCATGGCCCACCTTGACTGCTCTTATGTCACCAGACACAATCTGCCAGTCTTGTGCAGTGGCTGCATTGTTCCCTGGGGCCTGTCAGATCATGGCCTGGCCTGTTGTGAACTGAGACTGCCCGGGAGAGCCTGCACACAGGCACCTTTTTGGTGCTTCAATGTTGGCCTGTTTCAAGACTCCTACTTCCGGGACTGCTTTGCCCACTTTTGGCGGGGCTGGGAGGCTGCAAGACGGAGCTACTCCTCCTGGAAGCTATGGTAGGATGTGGGTAAAGTCCAGATCCAGCCTTTTTACCAGCAGAACACCCAGCTGGCCACAAATGAACTGCACCACCGTATCCAAAAGCTGGAGGAAGATGTGGCAGAGCTTGAGGCCACCCTGCTGGCCACCAGCAGTGATGCAGCATTGAGCAAGAGCCTCTGGTTCCACAGGAAATGCCTGCATGACCTAGGGGAGAGTGCAGCCCACAGAGTGAGGATCTGTGCCTGCTGCCAAGAGCTGGTGGAAACTGATGTCCCAACCTGGTTATTCTTCAAGCTGGAGCAGCGGCGGGCAGCGAGCAAAGTTTTAGATTACCTCAAGACCCCCAAGGGCTGGGCAATCAGGGATCCAGGTGAAATATGTTAGCATGATGTCGTCTTCTATTGTGACCTGTTTGTGCCTGAGCTGTACCTTCCCTGAGGCCATGTGGGAAGCCAGTAAGCTTGAGTGGGAATTGTCTCTGGAGGAGCTGGCAGCCGTCACAGCTGGCCTTGCCTCTGGCAAAGCCCCAGGCCTTGATCGGTTACCTGCTGAGTTCTACAAGACCTTCTGGCCTCTCCTCAGCCCCTGCCTCCTGCGTGTTTTCTAAGAGAGATTTGCCAACAAGGCCCTGTTGATTAGCTGCTGCCAAGCAGCACTCACGTTGCTGCCCAAGAAGGGAGAACTTGGCTGCATTAAGAACTGGTGGCCAGTCTCCCTGCTGTGCGCGGACTACAAGATTCTAGCCCAAGTGCTGGCAACCCACCTCTGCACTGTCATGGCCTTCATCACTGGGCCTGAGCAGAGCTACTGCATGTGGGGCAGGACCATCCAAGGCAACCTGTTCCTGCTGTGTGACCTACTCACATCCTGTGAACTCTTTGGTCTGGACATTGGCCTCATCTTTCTGGATCAGGAGAAGGCCTTTGACTGGCGGGGGGCCATGCCTACCTCTTCCAGACCCTGGAGGCCTTTGGTTTTGGGCCCCTCTTCACTGGGGCCCTCCAGGTCTTGTACAAAGACACCTCCAGCCTACTCAAGGTGAATGGCGTGCTCTGTGCCCCATTCCCCACGTGCAGGGAAATCCATCAGGGCTGCCACCTGTAGGACATGCTCTACACCGTGGCTATCGAGCCATGACTGCACACACTGTGGCACCTCTTGAGTGGTGTGGCTCTGCCATTGGCCACAGGCGCATCCATTGGTCCGCTGCTCTGGCTGTTGGCATATACAGATGACTTGACCATCTTCCTTAACACTCATAAAGATGTGTGGGCCCTGATGGACTGCCAGTGAACCTATAAGCACGCCTCCTCAGCCTGTATCAACTGGGCCAAGAGTGATACCCTGCTGCTTGGCATGTAGACCAGTGCAACCCCCCTTGGATTTGCTGGGGGGTCTCACCTGGTGCTGTGAGGGCATCAAGGTCTTGCGCGTGTTACTGAGGCCACTGACCTTTATGGAACACACCTGGGATGGCCTTGAGGAGGGGGTGGAGGCCCACCTGCAATGGTGGCACTGGTGCCTACCCAGCCTCTCCTACCACGGACATGTCCTTATCACCAAGAACCTGGTGGCAGAGATCCTGTGGCACCGGTGTGCCATACTTGACTTGCCACATGACCTACGCGAGAGGCTCTAGTGCCTCCTGGTAGATTTTTTCTGGGATGGGTGCCACTGGCTCCCATGATCTGTCCTTTACCTATCTGTCACCAAGTGGGGCCAGAGCCTGGTTGACCTGGTGAGCAAGGCAGCTGCAGCCCTTCAGCAACTCCTCTATGACGAGGAGTGCCTACCCAGGAAACAATTTGCTTGCCAGTTCCTGCAGAGGGTGGGGGCCCTTGGCTTCTCCTGGGAACTCATCCTGTTGGACCTTATGCTCCTGAACTGGGCAGTGCTTCTGGCCTTCTAACATGGCATGGTACAAGCCTGACAGCCATCTTCTGCCTCCAGCTGTGGACCCGACACTTGCAGTTCCCTCAGCTGCTGAGGGAGCCCCTGATGCACATCCCATCCCTGTGGCACCCTGTGCTGAGTCTGTCCTCCAGCAGCCTCACAGCTTCCCTCATCCAGGCACATGTCCTCCACCTGGGCCATATCCTTGACCCTGCTCAGTTGGTCTGGCTCTCGCCTGAGGCCCTGACCACCCAGCTAGGCATGCGCTTCGTCTGCAGTGTGGGCCATCTCCTGCATGACATCCAGGCTGCCTTCCCACCAGAGGCAGCAGCCACCCTGGATAACCATCTCCAGGCACTCCAGGTCCCCCACACCGTGGATGCCCTGAGCGAGGCTTTTCCCACACTGCCAGTCACCCTGCCCATGGCTGATGAGCTGGCTGGCAGGCCTGGCACCCTGCTGATGCTCCCCATGCCTCCCGACAGTGACATAGGTTGCCCCTTTGCTGCTCTGTTGCGTAGAAGCCTATATGCCTGGGTGGTTCACTGGTGACCTGCAGTGGCAGTTGCTGCACGGCATCCTAGCCATTGGCACGTTTGCATCCCACTTTGACCCACCCCCCTTGATGGCCTGCCCCTTCTGTCCTGGGGGCATTGAGGAGAACCTTTTTCACATCTTCCTCAACTGTCCCTGCCTGTGGCTGCTCTTTGTCGCCCTCGAGCCACTGCTGCAGGCGCCCGGGCAGGAGCCTCTCAGAGACCAACTACATGTACTCCTACCTGTACTGAGTGGCTGAGTGGGGCGCTGTCTGCCTGGCCAACTTTCTATGGGGCCAGGCCAAGATAGCTGTTTTCAAGAGCTGCCACAATTGGCTTTCTGGGACTGGCTCAGACAATGCCCTGCAGCTTTTTGAACTCCAGCTGTGGGTGCACCTCTTGCTGGAGTTTGAGCACACCGTGGTTTGGCAGGTGGTGCCCACATTTGAGAAACACTGGGCCCTTGAGGGAGCGCTGTGCCCTGTGGAGGATGGCTGTCTTCGATACACACTCTGGTGTCATGACAGGTCTGGGTGATGGGGCAGACTCAGTGTTAGATTGCGACTCCCAGCTTGTACTGCATCCTGGGCCCTCACCAGGCTGCTTTTTGCTTTTTTCTTTGTTGAAGGTGTTGTCACGTGTATGATTGGATAGAGCAAGGTAGGAATACTTTGTTAATAGATGGCTTGGCCTGTACAACCGTGTGGCCAGTGTCCTGACTGCATAATGGCATGTTAGGCAAGACGTGTAATACAGTGAAGGTGTCTGTCACAGTGTGACGCTATGAATGCAATGGCATGGTGCTCTTGGTTTGATGGTAATTTGTTTGTCTTTGCTTTGTATTTTGGACTTGGACCCCGGAGGGGCCAACTCTTTGTACCCCAAACCCCTGTATAAGGTAGTTAAAAAGTCAAAGTCCTTCCTTTCTTCCTTCTTTCCTTCTGATTCTGTAGAGATATTCAGGGGCCTAAAAATTCACCAAGGTGCCTAGTGGGATTTACAAATGTACTTAAGAGGTTTAGACACTTGACTCCCATTGAAGCATATTCCCTCACAATGGTTAAATTACCTAAGGGTTTTGAACTGAAAATTAAAGCAATTCTGAACATATCTACTTTACAGTGAACTTTCATCAAGTCCTTTGTTTTATTTATTTATAAAATCTCAACTCAGGGGTTGCAAATAGTTAGTGGTGTCACTTTAACCATATGCTCAAAGGAAAGGACTAACCTGGAATGGCAAAGTATTCCTGATAAAGAAAAGTACTCATATGCTGTCCTGAATGAGGGTAGTTTTAAGGATGTGGGATTAAATCCATTGCTCTTCAGGGTGGCACTTAAATATGTTCTAAACAGGAATGCTTTGCTGGTTATGGCCATGATGAGGAACATCTCAGCATCTTTGCAGGAAGATCCAGCAGAGGGCACACCTCAGGATTCATTTTGGCTTTGTTTTTTGACTGCTGAAGAGTGCTGCAAGGAAATTAACTGAAGAGATTTAAGGAGATGACTCAATGATCAGCATGTCAGACTCCAATGTTATATGGATAAAGTGACCTTCCCAGTGTAATCAGTTAGCAACAGAACCCAGGACTACATTATAGTGAAAGGGAGTTTCCGTTCAGTTCAGGAATATCTGGGTGTTTATATCTTTCCAGTGAAGCAATAAAGGCCCTAGAAGCAGCTGGGCAGGCTGGAAATTTAATGTGTCAGAGCAGCTCATTAGAGTGTAATGACATTTGTGAGACTAAATGCCGATATGAGCAGCAGGCAAAAATTTCTGAGTATGTATGATTTGATATATGCTGCACATCAGGAAGCAGCCGGGGTTGAGATATTATGCCAGGATTCAACTTTCCATCCAATTGTCCGCTTTTAATGGATATAAAGTGTTACCTTTAGCACTGAAAAAGCCGAATGGATACAAATATTACTAATACCTTAAGGGTGCACTGGGCCTCATTATCCTTGGGTAATTGAGGTTTTATGGGATTGTTCACTCTTATCTGTCACTGTCCCTCTTTGCGACATGCTGAAGCAAAAGGACTCAAGGCTAAGTGCTATAAACTTTACAGAGGTACAGAACCCAGAAATACCAAGTCATCTGAGCTCCTTTGTGCATTAAACAGCAGCTGCACAGTGAGAAGCAAAAGCACTGCCTACCTGCTAAGGGATTGCTTTCTAAGGATCAGTTGGAGGATTGTGGTGTTGTATGATATGGCCCCAAGAATGCAGCATCTAGCTCCCCTGGCTTTATATACCACACTAGTTTTGGGTCTTATAAATCCTGCCACTGAACTTAGAAAGCTCAGCAAGGACAAAATATGCCTTGAAAAGATACTTGGACAGACTGGCATAGAGCATAGGGGGCAGGAGAAGAGTGCACAAAGTAGAAGAGGTCAATGGTTTCAGTTAGACCTGAGCAAATAATTCAGAGCAAATCATTTATTTGGTGCATTTTGCCTTTGTCGCTGTGCGTCAATTGCCTTTGAACAGGCAGTGACATTTTCAAATGGAATCATAATTATTTTCTACTTTCTTCAGGGAACATAACAATTTGTACTGGATTCAACATTCCCACATCACATGACATTTTTTTTCTGTGCCTTTACTGGATTATCTGTCTACCTGCCTACCAGAAATCCTTGCATACAAAGGCTGTGTTGGTTAGTTACATAAGGCATCTATTTGATGAACACAAACAATACCATGGGACTAACCAACAGGGAGTAAATTTCAAATGGTATATTGATTTGTAATATTCATATTTCACAGTGTGTTGGTTGGCTCCATAAATAAAGCACATGCTGTTCTTTCTGTTCCTTGACAGAGGTTATATAACAGCACAAATTGCGTGTTTACAACTGGATATACATTGCAGCATTCGGCAACAACAAATATTCAGACATTCAACCTTAAAATTTGCCATTTGCAAGCACTTTTACTCATAAAGCTCCACCATTTAAATATTCCTGGAAAGTGCCTACAAAAGGCCTTCGAATATGTCCAGCCTCTAAGGTCACTTTTCACTTCTAAGGAACAGTTAAGACTTTTCTTTCATTGTTTGCTCAGTGTGAGGTGCAATATAAATTCTTACTATAACGTGGCACAGTGTAGCATGCAATATGAGTAATAATGTGTTGGTGTGTGCATACCCAGTGTTACTAAAAACTCTCTGCAAATATTAGACAAAATTATTGCACTGAAATGTTAAATATCATTTCTAATGGATTCATAAAATTCCAACTCTGTTAAATTCAGCTGAAAAAAAAAAAGAAAAGCAGTTTCACAAACTGCTCCTAGACTGGCAAAAAAGCTGTAGAAGAAGTGAGCCAGAGAGTCTGAGTTGCAGACTCCTTCTACAGGTGGTTGTTCTCAGGTAAAATGGAAACAGATTATTGGTGGGCAGTTTTCAATATTACTGCTCCTCCCAGACTTACTACAGTGAGGACTGCAGTTTCCCAGAATAAGGATGCTAGTTAAACAATAATTTTAAGTTTGCTGCAAAGGTTAATCAAAAACTGTTCCTGTCCCAAAGATTAATGTAACTCCAAGGGACAATCAAAGCCAAGCTCCTCTGCTTACTCTTTTGCTACATACACAAAAAGTTACACTGATATTATGAAAATGACCTTAAGATTTCCACCACCAGATTATTTAATATGGCAACATCACTCTCAACCCACAGCTACTATAAAAGAAGACAGATTACCTTGCCTGTGTTTAAAAGCTTTTGAATATAGAACAGAATTGATTTTGTGTATCTAAAAGGTAACATTCATGTAGCTTGCCAGCAAGAGGTTGCTTTTGATGACAAAGCATCTCACTGTTGTTCTTCCCTAGTAATATTGTGCATCTCTTTATTTCTATACAGATGTAAGGGCATAATAGATGTAACAGTTAACTATCATTCAAAAGGGTTTTATGTTGAAGTTTTATTTTCTTAATCATTTACCAAAGATCTGCTGTTCTGAGAGTGAAAAACAATTTTGCATGTCAGATAAGTTGTATTCCTCAGCAGTTGAAAAACTCTTTTGCTTCAGATATTTTTCTTTTATAATGTTTATTTTTCCTTGTTATGCATTCTGGGGAGGTACCTAATGGGGCTGACTTGGAAAATAATTATAAAAGAAAAAGTGTTGAAGTTCAGCGCAAATGTCCCTTACAGATGTGCAGAATGCTTTATAAACAGAGCAGCATTACTGCACAAAGATGACTATACTGGGATGAACATCCATGACTAAATCATGCTGGCTAAATGCCTGTCTAATCTGCTCTTGAATATTTCCAGGGATAGGCATTAAACAGCTTCTCTAGCTAGCCTGTTCCAGTGCTTGATCACCCTCATAATCAAAGTTCTTAAAAATCCACAACCTAAATTTCCTCTACTGTATTTTGAGGCTATTGCTTCTAGTGCTATCCCCTATAGCAGGGGCAGGCAATTATTTTGGGCACAGAGCTGCTTACCCAGTTTTGGCAAGCTGTCGAGTGCTGCACAGGTAGCCCTGCCCCTTAACAGGAACCCCACCCCTGGTTGCCATCTTGTGACTGGAAGTCCTGCCTTCTAACCCCTGACCTTTGCCACCAGAAGTCCCTCCTTTTGCCCCAGAAGTACTCCTTTCAGCAAGGGGTTTTGCCATCTTGAAACCAGAAAAAAACAAATTATATTCTAAAAAGTGAACATCTAAAACATTATTAACTTGATTTCAAAAAATATTTTTGTCCTTGTTTACATATGTTTGTGTAGTATACATGGAGGTGATTGCACAATGGCTTAAAATGAAGTCTTGCTCTCGTATATTGTGGGGGGGTGGGTACAGGTTTGTGGAGACCTGTGGGTGTGTGGATATGTTGGGTGTGGGGGAGGGTATGGGTGTGTCTGTGGGAGGTGGATAGGTATAGGGGGGTGTGGGTATGGGGTGAGGGAGCATATATGCGTGTGTGGATATGTGGGGTGTGTGTTGGTATGGGGTTTGTGGAGGGCTGTGGGGAGAGGGTGGCTGGAGTGTGTGAGGAGGTGTGGGGGTCTGCATGTGTTGCAGTGCGAGGTGGGTGTGGGTGCATGTGTATTGGTGGGGTGTGCATGTGAGACTTACCCGAAGAACGCACGTGCACACACACACACACACACACACACACATGCATGCATGCACGCACACATGCACAGCCCCTCCCTATATCCCCTGCCCTCCCACCAGGGTAACAGTGCAGCCCCGTGGTCCCTGGTCCATTGATACAGCCAGAAACCATTTGGTGCTGGAGCAGTGTGGGGACAGGAAGGCAGGGAAATGGCTGGGGTTGGGGTGGGGCTGGGCTGCTGCATTTTTGCTGGGGCTCCCCCTGGGTCCTACTGCCCCTGGGTCCTGTCATGTTTGACAGGCAGCCAGGAGCAGATAAATATTTTCTTACTTTTTTTAGGGGCCCCATGGGCTGGACAGAATGTCCTGGTAGGACCAATTCAGCCCGTGGGCCATATTTTGTCCACCCCTGCCCTATAGCCACAGAGAAAAAGCCAGGGGAAAAGGCAGATGAGGCAGGGGGAAATGTTAGAAAATTGCTGGAGTTTCTTTGGCTTAGGTGACAGAATCATTGAGACCAGAGCTGAATGAACCTCAGTGTGTCAAAAGAGTCCCAGATGACTACATTTTAAGGCCAGATGAGACCATTAGTTCACCTAGCTTGACCTCCTGTGTAAAACAGGCTTGTGTTTGGCTACAGTATAGTCTTGAATTAAAGATATCCAGAGGCAGAGAATCCAGTACTTTCCCTGACAGTTTGTTTTCAATCACTGTCACTGTTAAAAATGTGTGCCTTACATCTAGTTTGAATTTGTCTACCTTTAAATCAGTTCTACATATGCCTTTCTCCACTTGATTCAAGAGCTCTTTAGCATCTGGCATATCTCCAGAAGGGTCCTTACATACAATAGTGAAATCACCTTTCTGTCTTAGATAAGCTAAACAGATTGAGCTGTTTAACTCTCACTATAAGGCATTTTTTGCGGTCGCTGGACAAAGTAAGAGAAACACCCAAAGGCCTCAGGGGCTGCACCTTTCTATCTCCTTTATTTGGAGTGCTAAAGTGGTGATCCATTCACAACTGAAAATCCATGGAAATGTTTCCATTGACCCTGAAGCTCAGATTTTGCTTCACTTGGAGCCTACATTGTCCTGCTGAGACCCCAGCAAATAGATCTTTATTACTGAGGTAGTAAATTTTCAACGCTGGTGTTTAGGGGACTTTGGAAAACTTAAGGAGATGATCCTACTTCACTCCCAGGTCCAGATGCTTATCTGTCAGGCTACCTCTAGGGTAAATGCTGAATGCTTAAACAGTGGTGGATTGCCTGAATACTGTCAGTTATGGACCATGACTTGGACCAGAGTGGGGACAGTTACTTCCGTATTCCTTTTGCAAGAGGATGCCCAGCTGCAGAAAGCCTGTCAGGGCTTAAGAGAGAAGCCATTGGCTCTCTTGGATGCCATATTGAGGGAAAGGATGCAGAACACAGAGCAGGCTCCCTTCCTGTTCAGCTAAGGACTGCATTTCCTAACCTGTGACAGTAAACATCTGTGAGGCAGTCTTAGGATGTTTGCTGCATATCACAGCCAGGGCAGGCAGAGCCTCAGGGCACTCTCAGATTTACCCACCTTTGGACACACACATCATATTGGCACAGAGGAGGAGAGACAGAGCAAAAACAGCTTCCCCCAGCCCCTTGCCAGCATCTCTGCTCTGAAAACACCTGTGCAATTGTTTGGAGAGGGGAGAGGTTGCGTTTATCTCAGCAAGGAAAGGCTGGGCAGTCTGCCAAGCCCATCCTGGGAGGGGAAGGAGTGTGACCTCTCTCTGGCCAGCACAAGGAGCACATCCAAGATACTGTAGTCTGAACCAGACATAGAGTTGCTATGATACAGGTGCCTCTGAAGGGACAGGAGGTGGGAGGAGAGGTGATATTAGGACTTCAGATTTCTCCTCCTTAGAAGAATAAGCTTAATTTATCAATGTCATTTCCACTCCTTGTCCTTGGCCACAGCCAAGCCCACACAAGACGGGATAGCAGCAAAGGATTTTCAAAGGGGCTGGCTGATTGTTCTGCGGGTAAGTCCACTGACAATGCAAGCGTGGTGACAATATAATCTGTCAGCAAAGAGCGTGGCTGAAAACCCATATCCTTCTCTCGCCTGCTTCCTTCTGCCCAGGGAAGGCAGCAAATTGCACCCGGGCGGCCCTGCGAGTGAACACACTCGATGACGTGAGTGCTGTGTTGTGCTATATATCACTTTCCCCTCAGCTTCTTGCATGCTCATTTCACAGGTGTACCAGGGAGGTTAATGGCTTTCATTTGTTGAGGATCCAAGTTATACGCGCACAAACCAAAGGCAATTATGCCCCAGCTCTAGTTTACACTCAGAATAAAACAAACTCCTCGTTCTAATTCCGTTCCCCAAATTCCCAAGAAGCGCTCGTAAAGGGTAAGCCGTGAAGGGAAAAGTAATTACTTCTCCGTGGCACATTTAAACATCACTTTTATTACTGTTCAGCCTTTGCATGCACTTTGTCCCTCTCTGATTTATTCTTGCTCTTTTCAGGTGGAACAATGCTAATGTTTTGCAGATCCTGTTTCTTGAGAAGAATGTTTAACTCTCCATTTGCATAGCAGTGTTCAGCCATAGTTGCTTTATCAGAGAACAGTTGCACAGGCTTCACTTTAATTTGAAATCTGATAGGGTGAGAGCATAGTTAATTCCTTAGCTAGCAGACTGGACTGATTCTGCTTACTGGGTTTTTGAGCAGGCAAAGAGGGGAGAGCATTGTGCTTTCTGTGCCGGACTCTTTATAGCTAGCATTCATTTAGAGGGCCAAGGGATTGTTCTGCCTTCTGCTTACAGTGGGAACAGTGAAGAAGAGGCTGCTTCCTCCTTTACTCTAGGGAGGGAAGGAATGGGTGGGGATGGGGAGGAGCAGGAGAAAGAGGGGGAAATTGCTTACAGAGCCTAAAGCCACGTGTCCTCTTTAGTACTCTGCTGAAATAACTGTTTTGGTAAATGCCCATTTTTAGCCACTGACAGGTAGATTACAGGGAGAAAGTAAGAATCCTTCATCCTTTCTGTGATACCCAAGCCCAACCTGAATTATTTCTATCCAGTACATGACCAGTTAATGCCTTGTTTGGGATATTTGCAGGACAAGAGCCAGGACATGCTATAGCACCACAGGAAAGGCTGAACTCCTGGTGGTTCCCTGTAAACTGTTTGGGAGCAGGAAGTTCTAGTTCTCTTTTGAGGAAACCTGTGAATTTGTAACTTCTGGTATGAACTTGTTAGTTCAAGAAACTGGTAAACAGGCTGAGAAGACCCAAATTTCTCCTACCCGTAAGCAGATCAAACACACGGTTGCTTTCCTGAGGTCAACCTTAGGGTGAATTCAGTTGTGCAAAGGTAATAATTCTTTTGCATAACTGCCTTTCTTTTCACTGTCCCATAGTTTTAAGTCTTCAAGTCCTCAGTTGTCTGCAGAGACAAGCAGCCATTATAGTGTTGAGATAAGTGCAAGCTGTCAGAGAAGCTGCATACACAGTCTGTTCTCTCATGGAGTCTTTGCTTTCACTGTGTCCAGATTCTAGCATCAGAGATTCAACAATATTTAGGTGTATAAACAGAGCACACCTATACACATGCTGGATGTCTGCTCTGATGCATGCTAATTAGCACGCGTCAGAGCAGACTTAATTAATTTGAATCTTCTAGACCATGTGCTCCAGCAGCCTCCATGTCACATCTATTCAGTGTCCCTGTGCTTCAAAATGGAAGTGGGGATGCTTGAACTAAAGCTCAAATGATCTTTAGTTCAAGCACCCCTGCCACCATTTTGGAGTGCAGGATGCTGAATACACAAGACTCTGCGGGTGCTTTAATTAGAGCAGCTCTTGGAGCCGCTCTAATTAAAGCACCCACTCCTGAGCGTGTGTATAGATGCCCAGAGATGCCAAATGGGATCTTCAAGAATGTCTAAACAGGTTAAGCACTCAACTTGCCACTGGTTTTTAGGACCCAGATAGACAAAGCCACAGCTGGGATGGTCTAGTTGGGGATGGTCCTGCTTTGAGCAGGGGATTGGACTAGATGGCCTCCTGAGGTCCTTTCCAATTCTAATTTCTATGATTCTATGAAACATCTTCTAAAAGCTGACCACTCATCTGAAGTGAAACTGTATTTAGGCAGAATGTGTCTCTGCCATGTATACATGGAGAGCCGTAGCCCTCCCCATCACCTGCGTGACTTTTGTGTTGCTTGGAGCAAGAACTCTGAGTAAGAAGTAGTTATGGCAGTTCTCCTCTCTGAGTGGTGAGATCCTGAAATCTGTGAGGGGTATAATTATGCTCTCATGCCAGCCTGACACTGCTGTACTGAGCCTGACTCAACTTGCTGAACTGTTCCAGGCCACCACCCTTGCAAACACCAGAGCTAGCTCTTTAAGCTGAAGTTCTCTTTTGTGCTTACAGAAGAATGTTCCTCTACCTCCTGTACAGGTGCTGGTCCCAGGGGTGGTCACGATACCTGCTGGCGGCCACTCAGCCCTTGCCAATTTGTGATTCTCCCTGGGCAACATCCCCTTCACTTTCGTGCCGTGCCTCATTTTTGTTATCTTTGAAGAAAAAGTAGGTTGCCCCAGGGCTTCCCAAGCCTGGTCTCACTCTCATAACTACAGGTGTCCATGGTCACTGCCTTAAGGGCCAATTTTGTGAGCTCCATCTTCTACAATACCCACTTCCATGCCTCATACATGACATGTTGATATATGCCTCTCCTGGGCTATGGGGCTCCCACCCCCAGTCCTGGCCTCTCCTGGGCTATGAGCTCCTTGCCCCCCTCTTCCCCCCCCCCCCCCCCCATCTCTGGCTGTAGTCCCTAACCTTCAATCTCCCTAGACCCTGGCCCCATTCCTAGACCAGTGAAACATTTGGGCTCCCAGGCCCTGCTGACAACTGCCCCTCCAGAACAACTTATTGAGGTTTTGGCTGCACTATTCCCCATATACATTTTTATATACTCACTCCCCGTCTGTGGCCCCACCAAGTCTCAGGACCTTCTGGCCAACCTCCTCCTGGCCCTGGCTAAGCTGGCCATGTACTTGACCTGGAAGGAGGCTCTGGATGAGAGGGTCCCTGGGGACTGCAGGGTTGGTTTCCTTGCCTTGATTTGCTCCCGTCTCTGAGCAGAGTATCACTGGGCAGTGACTGCTGGCTCGTTGGACTTGTTTGGGGCACTGTGCCGGCACTCGGTTGCGGGCGCTGTACATTGTGTTCTGCTTGGTGTCCCCACTCAGCACGCTTGTTTTGAACCTCTGACCAGTGCTTCCATCCCTGCTTTTTTATTCTTTGTCCCACAAACTCTGTTGTCCCCTTTTCCTGTGGCCTCCCTGCCTAAAGGAAGGCAATGAGTGTGTTGGTAGGCTGGGCCCACACACTCTTTTAAAGGTGGACAAATAATGCTGACAACCACACCCCCTGGGCTACTGACTTCCAGGCTCCCTGGCCCTGCTGTCACCTGCCCCTCCTGGTCTCCAACCTCAGGTTTCATGGCCTTACCTACTCAGCCCCTCCTGGGCACAGGTTTTCTCCCTCTGGGTCTTAGGCCCTCTATTCTTTCTGGCCCCTTCCTCTCTCTCTCTGTCTGGGCCAGCTGGGACCTCCCTACCTCCCCTTAGTCCCTTCAATAACTACCAGCTATTATTCATCACCAGCCCTCTGGGGCCTCAGGCTCTGCTCTACTCCCTTGCAGGCCTCCACCAGCCCCTCTCCTATGGCTCATATGACCCTGTCCCCAGGCCTAGCCTTTCCAAGGCCTGTGCTGTTCCTGGGCTCAGAGCAGCTTGCCCCAGCTCAGATCTTATCTCAGGAACCCTGCTGCTAGAAGCTCCTTTCTTTGTGGCACTCAGGCCTAGACTGCCTGACCAGCTTAGGCTCTGGGCTTATATGGCTCAAGCCCTACCCCCTTATAGTCAGGGGTCTCCTTAATTGGCCCCTGCTACACCTGCAGGCTGCTTTTCCCTCAGCCTCCTTCCTCTGAAAGTGAGAGGCACACCAACAACCCTGTCACACCTCCCTAAAGAGCTTGCCTGCCCTTCCCCTCCTCCCTATGAAACTATGCTGTAGTAAGATATGGCCCTACATTTATTTTTCCCAGCAAGGCATTATCAGGCTTTGGAGGCCTGTCAGCAATGGGGCTCCAGTTTAAGTAGCAGCTGCTTATACTGTGGGGACCTCAGGAAACGTTCTGAGTTAATTCTGAATTCCTGGTCCAGGGCTTAGAGGAAGTAAAGCTTTTATTGGAAAGGGGAGGTGTAAAATGAAAAGATGCTAGGATTAGAAATACAGTAAGCCAAACAAATGTCCGATAAAAGTTAGCAAAACAGTGGAAGCAGCAGCCAGTTCATTATATCTGGGCCCACTGCTTCTAATTGAGATCAGATAAGTGCTGGGATGGAAAGTACATATCCTAGTCTGTGGACTATTTTCTATTTCCTTATCAGTGGTGCACAGAGGATAGAGGGAGCTGAGAAACAGGACTTGCCTTGATGCTCTGTTACACTTACAAGCACACACATCCAGTGCAGACACTGCCATGCTCACAGCCGATGGGACATGTTTGGTGAATGCTATTGATTGGGGAACTTGCTTGATAACATGAGAACTGTCCTGAACCTGCACTTAGCCCATAGTCATATCCTAACTAGACTGCTGGCTGGGTTCTCCCTTGCCTTTTTGCATTACTGCTCATCTCTGCACTTCTGGCTTCCAGGTGTTCCTGGGAGATGAACTATGAAAACACTGCATTGTTGTTGTATTTCTGGAACTGAAATCCATGTACATGGGAACACGAGTTGCTATGAAATTCTTGGAATAAAGATTAGGCCTGTGCAAAGCAACTAGTATTCACTTTGGATTTGGATTCGACCAATTCAGGGGACAGTGATTCGATTCGGTGATTCGTATCACTGCCCTGAATTGATTCGGCTGAATCTGATTTGGAGATTCTGCTGCTGCCGAATCAGCCGAATCTCTGAATCCCCCAGGCCCCATCCCCTGTCCGCTCTCTCAGCCCTGCCTGGCCCAGCTCCCAGCTCTTTGATGAAAAAAAGCCCCTACCCACTGACTGGTTCCAGGCAGGGACGATCCCCACTGCCTCCCACTGCTGAATGCTGCATAGGGGGCTCTGCTACAAGCCCCCCACCACCCGTCCGCTCTCTCAGATGCCCTATGGCTGCCCGGCCTGGTTCAGCTCCCAGTCCTTTATAAAAAAACAAAACAAAGCCCCCACTCACTGGCTCCTGCCCAGCAGCGGGGCAACTGCCCCAGGCTGTGTGGGGGGCTCTGTCACAAGCCTCCAGAAGCTCTGAGGTCACTGTGGCAGCTGGTGGAGGGGGTGGTGGTTTTTTGTTTTTTTTTTTTTAAAGGGCTGAAGCTGGGGTGGGCCAGGGGTGGGGAATGGGACAGTGGGCAGGGGTTGGGGGCTCGTGCAGAGCCCCCCACATGGTGTGGGGCAGTGGGGGACATCAGGGATTGCCCCTCCCACCTGGCAGCAGGTAGTGAGTAGGGGCTTTTTTTAAACAAGCGGGAGCTGGGGCAGGCGGGGCAGCCATGGGAGGCTGGGGGAGAAGGCAGGGGTTGGGGGGTCCTCGGGGGGCTGGGGGAGCAGGCAGGGGGTGAAGCCTGGCAGAGGTCCCCCCATGGTTCTCTCCCTCCTCCTCCAGCCCCTCCTACCCTGCCCCCTACTTACCAGCATGGAGTCTGGGTTCAACTCCCTGCTGCAGCAAGCGGGAACTGCCCGAATCACCAAAGCTCTCCAAATCTTTTCTGAATCTATTTGGAGAGCTTTGAATTGATTTGGACCTTTTAATTGGTCCACTGATTCAATTCGGATTCAGAGATTTGGCCACCAAATTGGGCTGAATCTCCTCTGAATCAAATCAGCACCCAAAGCTTCGCACAGCACTACTAAAGATATTTGAATAAACACTTGGCTCACATTTTCAGAAATGAATGCATGCTCATTAGAATATGTAAAAGTCCGCATGCATTTTTTTATTTGAATGCACTGATTTGCATACAGAGTTATTGCAACTACGGGCAATAGAGTCATTAAATGTTTTGTGAAGATACTTTCCTGCAAGGGAAAATTCTGTTATAACCAATCAATTCCTGCTGCTTATTTAGTTTATCACAAGCCCTGCCATGGAAGTGGATTGTGGAGTCACACAAGTTAACATTAAAAAACCTCCACATGTTATGGTACAATTTGAGATGAAAAAGAAATTTGGGACAAATGGAAAATAAAACCTTGTGAACCAGAGCCAAAGTCTTTCTCCCTCCCCCATCTCTAAGACTTGTGCTGCAGTTGGTTCCATGCAGCAGAAAGCCAAAGTGTTGAGGCAGCCCCTCTGCTAGCATGAATTTGCCATGCTCTGTTAGACCCAATAGAGTGGTGTTTGCTTGCCCCATTTGTGCAGCTGTGATGGAGAACCACCCTGGCACTGTATGCAGATACTTCCAGTCACTTGGGGTCAAGTGGAAGGAAACTCATTGGTTTCTTTTTTTCCATTAGCCAGCTTCTCCTCTGATATAAGTGCAGACAGAAGTAACCATTTTCGCTCAATCTGGCCCCTGGAAATGCTATATAGCCATGATCAAATGCAAGTGCATAGGTACAGAGCACTTTAAAAGGGTCCAATTCTGCAAAAATCTGACCCTCATTACATGAGGGTTTATATGAAGGCACTCCAAAGCAAAGCACCCCCAGCAACTTCTGTCTCTGCTCTTTTGAGGTTTTAAGGGATTAATACTGGGGAAAGAGTATTGGTTCCTTGAGTTTGCTGGTCAGGATTTAGGCCTGGCAGCTTTAATAGGGTTGGAACCTGAGAGTCCCTAATCCTTCCAGTTTGGGCTGGGGTTAAGGTTTGCAAATTTCTGCTCCCGGTAGAGCTGTGACCCAAATCACCTGCAGCCCAGGCCTAGAGGGTAGGCCTGGTCTTTCCCCCTTGAGTCATTTGATAGACCTTTGTTTTAGTCAACTGTGTAGTTGGGCCAGCTGTAGCCATTAATCAACCTGGTTCCTTTGGAGTTTTTCCTACAGTTTTTATTGAAGCAGGCCATAGAATCCAGCCCAGAAGTGTGTATGTGCATGTTGCCTGGAGCTGCAGTCACTCCCCACACACATATACAGCTCCTCCATGGGAGCAAAGATCAACACATCGCTATCCCTCTGAGAGCACCAAGGGGTCCTTTGCACTGCCAAAGAGCCCAGGCTATCCAGCAGCTTCCCCCGGCACAGAGCAACCAATAGACCATGTCTTGTACTTAGTAGTGTTTCACATTGCATTTGCTATTTCCTTCTCTTTTCTGTATTAAATTGGTTTTGGCTACACTGCTTGTGAGTAGGTTTTTGTTTATGCAGGACACCATAGTAATTCATTTGGTGTTCCTAGATTTCTGGGTGGGGGCTCCAATCAAAGTAAATAAAGGTAGTACCCCCTAAAATTGAACTCAGCCCACGTGCTGCCGACTGGTGCCTGGCAGAAGGGTTACAATGGGGAGTTTACATGTGCCCCAATGTAAACTTGGGGAGTTTACATGTGCCCCAAAGCCTGCTTAGTTTGCATGAGGGAATCCCCATGATGTGCAAAGGAGAGGAAGGAGGGGGGTTGTGTCCCCAGGTTCAGCAATCCTTAGTTGATACAGTCAGATGATCCTGAAGGTAGATTGCTGGGTGGCACATATTCCTTCCTGGACTGCACACACAGAGTTATGCTGTCAAAGCAGTTGCAGTGGACACAAGAAAAACCCAACTTCTCATGATTAATTTATGCTGCTAACCGGTGAGCAGGCCAAGTGTGGGCAGGGGCCTTGCAGTGTTTCCACTGAAGCCACTCACGGTGCATGAATTCCTCTTCCTGTCCCATTTGTCAGTACATCTCCACAGGGCAGAAAATTACCTACCGGGAGGGCACTGACAGACTGCAGGGGAGGGAGCTAAGAAGTTAACAGACCCCTGCAGCAGCCAGTTCACCCTGCCTGGCCATTAGCATGACCCTTACCAGCTCACCTGTCTTAGTGCCTTCCCTTCCACATGGCGCAGACAGTGACTAGCACCTCATGTCTGGTGCCAGCAGTTGCCCTTAGCTAAGTGAGGCGCTGACGTGGTTTGAATTCACACTCCCCAGGATAGCTGACACAGACTGGCCACGTGCCTGGCAAAGGCAACAGCCAGGTACAGAGCTGAACTGCAAGAACAGGGAAACTGATTGCAAATACAGCTAAATGCACTTGAAGGCTGGAGAAACCAGACACCTGAGAGCTCTGTCTGGAGCCAAGGGAACTTTAGGCTGCATGTCTCTGCCCCAGTCATCTGTCACATGTGGGACATCATGTCCAGAGATGGGGGCTATTTTCCCTTTGCCCTGCACAGTGTGTGGCAATTCACACCCAATACAGTAAGCAGGAGGTAGAGCTCCATTAGCATGGGGCTTTGCACCCACTTCTCATACCTGTTGCAATTGTTGTAATGGCTTCACTTCCATATTCTTGTGCTTTGCACATACAAGTGGGAGCAGGTGGGCAGGGTACACTGGGGAGTGATGACACTCCCTTCCTGACACACCAAGGGAGGCCAGGGGGTAGGTGTGCCCCAGCCCCCCAGAAGTCAGACCTTGCCTGTCAGGACAAATTACCCAAGTGCTTAACAGGGGAACAGGCAGAAAACTTTCCCCATTCATGCTCCCCTCTCCCTGGATCTCCAGAGCATCTCTCCACAATTATTTCCATCCATGCTTCAGTTTAATTGGGAGCTGCTGCAAGGCAGTTGGTGGCATCAGGGAGGTCTCCAGACAGATGAATCGTGGCGTTGCTGCACTGTCACTGAGAGCCTCACAGGGGGAGAAAGATGGGGGAGTAGTGGGATGGGGAAAAGAAAGTTGCACTGAAAACACTAAGAGCCTGGGGATGAGAGTGCAGGGAAATGACCAAAGATCAGATGGAGCTTTGCTGACAACAGACTGCTGTAGAGAAGTCATCGGGGGGCAACAATCTCCTTAAGGAAATCTCAGACACTGAGGGCAAAGCTCAGCCCCTTGTCTGAGCCCCTATTCTCAGCCCCCTGTCTGCAATTCTCTGACCTCTCCCTTCCCTCAGTAGCTCTGGACTCTGTACGAGGGAGCTTGAGCCATCTAGCGGAGCACAGTGTAGCTGAGACAGGAAAGAGAGCGGAGCCGGGCTTCTCTGCACGGTGCCCTTGGGTGCCTCGCACACCTCTGCTTAAGGCAGTCAGGATTCAAAAGAAACAAAACAATCCTTTTCAGAGGCTGAGGACCAATAGGGGTGTCTGTAGACAAGAGAGATGAGAGCAGAAGAGCAGCATTAATTCACAGCACAGCCCTGAGTGTCACTGTTTCCCTTCAGCTGCCTGTGGCTCTTCTTTCACAGTGCTAATATTGCTGTTTCCAGCATCACATTGGCTTGGGCACCTGCAACCAGCCTAATCTTAATAAATGTTCCATGTGCTACCCGGATGATAGTCTATTCATCTTTTACTGTTCCCATGGTGGATCCCTCTGGACTGCCAGTGTTGTTACCCTCCCAGTCCATGCTGCGTTCATTCTGCTGGTGCTTGCAAAATCAGAGGCTTCTGAATTAATCCCTGACAAAGCAATCAGAATATTCCAAACAAAGGGGGTCACCCATGGTAGATGGGAGTGGCTGGAGGGTGGCCAGTCCTCTGATATCCTAGGTGTGATACAGAACCCAGAAGGTTACCAGAAAAGGAGACCTGAGGGAGAAAGCCCATAGGGAGAACAAAGTGAGAATCTACAAACACGGCACCAGGGAGTCCCACACACTGGGGCAAATGGTACAAGCGGAGACAATGCCCCAGGCTTGAAATAAGATGCAATGGATTGCTTAAGAACATCATAACCTAAGAAGTGTCATAATGAGTCAGACCAATGATCCATCAAGTCAATACCCTGTTTCCCTCTAGAAGACTTTGACCCACACTCCACCCCTGTTCTTAAGTTTATTGTCCCGTAAAATCAGTTGTTGTGTTCCCAGTAGCCTCCCTAATTAAAGGAGGCTTAAAGTTTTCTTGGTGGGCGTAGGTCTAGCATACCATGGCACAACAAACAGGTCTATCTCCCTCTAGCATCCACTTCTGCTTCAAAGAAAAACTGAGACCTACTGAGAAAAAAATGTAGAAGCATGACAGCGTCCAGTAAGTCTTGTCTACTGGTATCTGTAGGCTGGTTTAAGCTTTTGCAATCTATTTTCAGGTAGTTTCATGATACAAGATTTCTATTTTTTTTAGCTATTAATGAAATTGATACTCTTTAGGTTTGGGGCCAAAGAGTTGTGGGTGAGGGGTTACCGGGGCGAGCATGTTAAGTGACAGCTTCTTTCCTTCAATCTTAGTAGTGCCTTGGGACCTCAGCCTGGAAGAAACTTACGGAGAATCAAAAGCATCTCAAACACCCGGTGTTTTGTCATGAGTGTTCCTGGCATTCGGGAACCTGGATTGCATTTGCTCACTTTACATATTGGGCAGGATAAGTCAAGGGTGACCTGTGAATGGTGGCCCAAGATTGGTAGAGACCACATAAGAACATCAGAAGCAGCTGCGTACCCACAGATGGGGGGTGGGAGGGGGCCATGGCCCCCAGGCACAGGCCTGTGGTGGGGGTGAGAGGGGCACTGACTGAGCCCTTCCGAGTTGGGTGGAGAGGCTGCGGTGTCTCCCGCGTTTGGAGTGTAGTTCGCCCACCCCTGGGCTGGCAGGTTGTAAGTCTCTTTAGCTGTTCTGGCTAGAAATTCTGGCCACCAGCCCTCCCCCCGTGTCTGGTTTGCTGCACTGTTAATTCCCCCATGGAAGTGCTGTGGGATGGGACAGGGGTCCCCGCACTCTGCTTGAATTGTCCCTGTGGGGTGCAAATGCAAGCATTGGTCCCCAGGCGCTGGAGACCCACAGTATGCCACTGATCAGAAGTGTTTCATGTCAAACCCTGACATTGCTACCACTGGCTCTGGATGGGATCCAGAAGTTTAGGACATTTGTGAATGTGGAACCAAAACTGAAGGGAGTAGAAAGGTTTGGGATTGGTTGGGATTGGCTGTGTCCTGTTCACAAGCTTCTGACAGCTCAAGAGTCAACACTGCTGCTGAATGATCAAACTCTCTTTTTCTCCATTAGGTCTCTTCCAGCCAGTTAATGAAAACAAATGTCATCCAATGATGAGGGCTATCCTTCTTTTTTTGTCTTCTGGAGCCCTTTGGAATTAGCTCACGTTAGGCTTTTTTATATATTATCTTAACAAATGGACCAAATTACATCCTGGCTGCTCCCTGATAGACCTAATTCCCAAAATGTAATGGAGTTGTTTCCATTCTATGACCATTAATCCTATTAGTGTCAGATTTTGTATTTGGCATGAGGCATGTGAAATATAATAAGTTGCTTGAATGTGGCACACAATAAAAACTCTTTGAGGATGTTTCCTACATTCAGACTATGGAGAGCCGCATGTGTTTTTCAGTAGATTAATAACAAGAGGCTAATTCCCTTTTACCTGCCCTCTGCCTCTTCCCAAAAACATTTCCAAATTAAGCCCCTGAATCTGTGGAGAAAGCTGGAGAAGATTCCAGGGGAAACTGTAGGATTTGCATCCCTGTGCCACTTCCCTACAGGAGATTATCTTAATCCTGTGTGCGTTCAGTGCAACAACAAGCAGTAATCTTCCTACTGATTGATCTAAAGCAATACGGGTGGAGCCAAGATCAGGCTGCCACACAATTGTTCTTTAAATCTTCCAGAGTCTGCAGCCTTGCTGGCTTCCTGTTTGCTTTGCTGTTTGCTGGTGTAGCCTGGGTGTACATGGGTATGTACTCCCTCTCCAAATAGAGGGGATAAGTGGCTAGCCTGGAATGGTGTAAGAGGGAACTGTAATTGTCAGCCAGTTCCCTCTGTCCCTTATAGAGACAGGCCAAGACAAAGTATATCTTAATTATTTACAGGTTTATTGCTATACACACACATATATATACAAACCCAAAAATGATATTAATACATATATATATACCATATATAATTTACATGTATAACTATACTCTATAAATAGCAACTAAGAAATTATACCACCACCAATGGCTTCAAACACAACACAGGTAAATAACTGATCTAAACCAGGTAAGCACAGGTGAGTCATACAATATACAATCTTTATACAATACTATACTCTCTATGACTGGAGACCCAAAGTTACGCTACCTCCAATGGTGACAACTCCTGCACAGGTGAGCAGCTGAAATAAAACTGGTAAACCACAGGTGAGTACAGGTGAACAACAGATAAGTCAGGTTAACTACAGGTAAACAATCGATAGATACAGACTAACCCAAGTAAATAGCAAACAATCAATAGGTGCAGATAAATCTGGATAAGTACAGGTAAATACCGGTAGGCCCCAGGGAAGGTATCAACCAAGGTCACTATCCCAACTATATACATACATACATGTAATAACCTTGAACAACAAATCACACTATAAATAACAAAATATAAAGCATGTCAGCCTTAGACTAAACTTAACTCTTTAAGCCTGCAGTGCCCAAACTGGTCCTGGTGCATTGGCAGTGCTCCTGCAACCAGTAGGAAAGGGGAACTTCCCCGGGGTTCTTGGCCTCTGGCTTAGGCGGGTCTCCTTCCAAACAGCCCCCCTGAGAGGCCTGACCTGGGTGTTCCCTCCCCTCTGGGAGATCCCATGTTCCTGGGTAACTCACGATCCAGGGGAAATCATGTGGGTGGTCTGGGTCTCCTCGCTCCCACTGCTCCTTTCTATCAAGGCTTCTGGGGCCAATGGGTCCTCGTGGCTACAGCCTGCTGATGCCCTGTGCACTGTGGCATGCACCAAGGGCTCTGCCTTCTGTGGGGAGAAGGAAGGAGTAGGGATTGGAGGCCCAGGCTGTCTTGTGCAGTACCGGGGCTTGGTCTGCTCCCGGACCCTCTATGCAGCACTGTCTGCACTGAGCCACTGGCTGTGTGTCAGTGGACTCAGGCCTGGGCCATCTCAAATGGCTCCCAGAGCCTCTTATGTGCCATGCACCATCCATGCACCAAGAAAGCCTGGCTGCTTGCCAGGGAATGAGGGACCCGAGCTGCCTGCTGTAGCTCCCAGGTTCCCTGTCCATACACCGCTTGTGCACTGGGGGCCTGGCCTCAAGCCAGGGGTTGGGACCCGACCCACCTTGTATGGCTCCTAGGGTCCTGGCTCCATGCACCGGGCCATGCACCATGATCCCAACTGCCTGCTGGGGTTGCAGACCTGAGCCACCTAGACAGGCTTCCAGAGTCTGGGCCCTATGCACCGCGCTGTGCATCGGCTGGGGCTGGAGTGTTGGACTGGCGTAAGGAGTCTTCAGAGCTTTTCTGGGCACTGGCTCCATCTGCTGGGCAGCTCTTCCCAGCTCTTCTTCTGCTCCTCTCTCTTCTCCATTCCCCGACATGTCTTCCCCATGTGTCGGGCATGCAGCTTCTTTTATTCTCTTCACATGCTTTGCCCCCCAAAGTTCTGCTGAACTGGTAGAGTGCAGTCTTGAACCAGGTCCAAGAATTTTCTTTTTTTTTTAATCTCCTTAATCTCCTTTTTTTAATCTCTCAGGGAGAGCATGGGCAGGGCAAAACGCCTCCCAGCAGTTACCCAATTGGTGGATGGGCTCCACCAATCACAACAGAGATTCCCCAAGCCTGGGCAGGCCAGGCTGCATTGGTAAGTTCACCACACTGGGTTTCAGTAAATGGGACTATAAAGAGGAGGGAAATCCTGATCTGCTGTAACCCCATTTATAGAAGATAGTGGCATACCATTTTTAGGATGGGGTAGCTAATTTAGGCACTGACAGAAATGATGTTTGTTGTGTGGTCAACCCCCTGAAAATGATTTACAGCCATGCCCTAACAGAAGTGCACAGCTGTAGAGCACTTTAAAAGTGTCCAATCACACAACAAATGAACCTTCATTACATGAGGGTTCAGATGAAGGTGCTCCAAAGTGGAGCACCTCATTAACTTCTGTGAGTGTACACCAGTAACAGGACTGGGCTGATGCATCCCAGCCCTGCCCCTGGTACTGTCTTCAGGATGCAAGAGGGGGAAGGAAGGGGAGAGAGCTCAGTTTTGGGTTTGCCCAACTTGCGGTGGGGGGAGAGGAAGGGGAGATTGGAGCTCCCTCCCTCCTCTCTCCCCCACCCCCATCCTGAAGACAGCACTGGAGCTGGGGTGGGGCTAGGAGAGAAAGGTTGCAGACATAAAGCCAGCTCCAAAGTGGAGCTTGATCCCCCAGCCCTTCAGGCCCAACAGAGGACATCTGTTGAGTCAGGGGGATTGCTGTAACTCATGACACTTCCTGTGAAGTGCCATGAGTTACAGTGGGGAACTGCATTTCTGTCAGTGCCCAAACAGGGATCCAGTTTGGCAGGATGTTGTTGTTGGACTAAGTGATTCTGCATATCTCTGCATTGTAATACTATATGGGTACCTTTGTTGTTATCTGTATATAAAAATATATAACAGATAACATCTGCTGGAGGATTTGGCAGAGATGTTTACTCATCTACCTTTCTCTAAATATAAACACCTTCTAATTGAAGATTTTCCCAAAAGACTTTTTAAAAATTACAGCAATGACCAGAGCTTGTTTTCCACACTCAACAAATTCTACAGCTCTAATTCCTGGGTGTGCATGAGTTGTGAGCCCTACCAGTGAATCTCTAGGGTGTTCTGGAACATCCTGTTCATCCCAGAATATGTCGTTGCTTCTCAAAAAACCTGTGCTGAGATTCAAGTCACTTAGGAAGCCAAGGAGCAAAATATTTTCCAAAGCCAAGGAGAACCAGGTATGTTATTGCAAAGCTTAGTTGTATTCACCTTACTTGCTGATGTCCAAAGCAGAGTAGTTCACAGCCATCTGGCACATAGCCAACTGAACTTTTTGAATCCCACATAATTTACATCTTTAGCTATGTAAGATGTTTTCTATTAAGCAAAGACCCATGCATAGCACTGATCCCATATAGCTTTTTTGACTCAGGAGGTGCACAGGCCAACTAGAGGCAATGCAGTTCTTGACTTGGTCCTGGCCAAAGGGGATGACCTAGTGACCATCTTAAACATAGAGGGCAGCCTAGGCAATAGTGACCATGAAATCATTATGTCCATGATCTGTCGCAAGGCTGAAAAAATAGATACCGAGCTCGAAGTCTTAGACTTCAAAAATGAAAATTTTAATAAGCTCAGGTCACAAGTAGAGAATGGCCTGAGAGACCAAGGACCACAGGTAAAGGGAGCATGAGAAGGATGGTTGTTCCTTAAGGATACAATCCTTAAGGCTCAGAGAAAATCCATTCCCTTATGGAGAAAAAGTAGCAGAAGGGTCAAAAATCCCTCTTGGCTAAGCAGAGAAGTTGCAGCCCTTCTACAGAAAAAGAAAGAGGTGTACAAACAATGGAAGCTTGGGACAACCTTTAAGGAAAACTATTTGACAATGGCCCGCACTTGTAGAAACCAGATTAGGCAAGCTAAGGCAGAAACTTAAGTAAAACTAGCTACAAGAATCAAGGACAACAAGAAGTCGTTCTTTAGCTACATAGGGAGTAAAAAGAAAACTAATGGGAGTGTGGGGCCGCTGCTTAATGCCTCAGGATACCTGGTCACTACCACTCAAGAAAAAACGGAACTCCTAAATGACTACTTTGCCTCAGTCTTTCACAAGACTAAGGGAAACAACATGCCAGGTAAGGCACAGAATGAGCAGGGCGGGATTGACACCATTCCTACCATTGTCATGGAACTGGTATATGATCAATTAAAGAAATTAGGTGTATATAAATCAGCAGGGCCAGATGAACTCCACCCAAGAGTGCTGCAAGAGTTGGCCAAAGTAACCGCAGAGCCCCTGGCAAAGGTCTTTCAAAAATCATGGGCCTCCAGAGAAATCCCAAAGGACTGGAAGAGGGCCAATGTTGTGCCCATCTTCAAGAAGGGGAAGCATAAAGACCCAGGAAACTACAGGCTAATTAACATAACTTCTATTCCAGGGAAAATCCTAGAAACATTCATCAAAGAGGCTATATGTGACAAACTTGGAGAAGGCATGATACTGAATGACAGCCAGCATGGCTTCATCGTGGGCAGGACTTGTCTGACCAACCTCATTTTTTTCTATGGTCAGGTGACTCATCACCTGGATGAGAGAAAAGCAGTTGACATCATATACTTCAACTTCCAGAAAGCCTTTGACCTGGTATCGCACAAGGTACTGATCAGAAAAATGGAAGATGTCTGGTTCAAATGAGGGACCATCAAGTGGGTGCAAAACTAGTTGCGGGGTAGGACACACAGAGTCCAAATGAATGGATTGGTGTTGTCCTGGTGAGATGTGGGCAGTGGCATGCCCCAGGGGTCGGTACTTGGCCCAGTGCTGTTCAATATAGTTTCATAGTTTCATAGTAGCTAGGGTCAGGAGGGACCTGAACAGATCATCTAGTCTGACCCCCTGCCACAGGCAAGAATGAATGCTGGGTTCACAAGACCCCAGACAGGTGATCGTCCAACCTCCTCTTGAACTTGCCCAAAGGAGGGGCGAGGACCACCTCCCTGGGAAGTTGGTTCCAGATTTTGGCCACCCTAACTGGAAAATATTGCCTTCTGATCTCCAACCTAAACCTATTCTCCATCAGCTTATGACCATTGTTCCTCATCACCCCAGGTGGTGCTGGGGAGAAAAGAGCTCTGCCTATTTGCTGTTGATCCCCCCGATGAGCTTGTAGGCAGCCACCAGGTCTCCCCTCAGCCTTCTCTTGCTGGGGCTGAACAGGTTCAGGTCCTTCAGTCTCTCCTTGTAGTACCTGTCCTGCTGCCCTCTCACCATGTGGGTGGCCCTCCTCTGAACCCTCTCCAGGATGGCCACATCCCTTTGAAGTGTGGTGTCCAGTACTGGATGCAGTACTACGACTGCGGCCTGACCAAAGGTGCATAGAGGGGGAGGATCACCTCTCTGGACCGGCTTGAGATGCACCTTTGGATGCATGACAAGGTCTGGCTGGCCTTGCTGGCTGCGGTCTGGCATTGGCAGCTCATGGTCATCTTGGAGTCAATAATGACTCCGAGATCTCTTTCCGCCTCTGTGCTTTCAAGAAGGGAACTCCCCAGCCTGTATGTGTGCTGTGGGTTCCTTTTCCCAAGGTACAGCACCCTGCATTTGTCTACGTTGAACCCCATCCTATTCTCGCCTGCCCACTTTTGTAGTCTGTCTAAATCTATTTGCAGCCTCTCTCTCCCTTCAAGTGTGTCCACCTCGCCCCATATCTTAGTGTCATCATCAAACTTAGACAGCGTGCTTTCCACCCCCTCGTCCAAGTCGCTGATGATGTTAAACAGTGCGGGCCCGAGGACTGAGCCCTGGGGTACCCCACTGCTCACATCTCACCAGGTTGAGTACAACCTGTCCACCACTACTCTATGGCAGGCAAACAGCATCAGCCAATTTTTTACCCATCCAACTGTGCAGGCATCAATGCCACAGTCACTTAATTTATTGATGAGGATGGGGTGAGAGACAGTGTCAAAGGCCTTCTTAAAGTCTAGAAAGACTATGTCCACAGCGACACCATCATCCAAGGATTTAGTTACTTGGTTGTAAAAGGCAATCAGGTTGGTCAGGCAGGACCTGCCTTTGGTGAACCCATGCTGATTGCCCCTGAGCATGATCTCCCATTGATCTTCATCGACGACCTGGATGTGGGGGTGAAAAGCCCATTTGCCAAGTTCACAAACAACACTAAGATATGGGGTTGTGCGGACACACCCGCAGATAGGCTGCAGATACAAGCAGACCTAGACAGGCTGGCGTGTTGGGCAGAACAGAACCCAATGAGGTTCAATGTAGAGAATTGCAAAGTGCTGCATCTGGGAAGGAAGAACCCCCAGCACACCTACAGGCTGGGCATCGCTACCCTGACTAGTACTACAAATGAAAGGGATCTGGGAGTAACAATAGACCCCAGCATGAATATGAGCCAGCAATGCAATGCAGTAACCACTAGAGCCACTAAAACTCCAGCATGCATCAATCAATGCATCTCCAGTAAATCCAAAGAAGTGATTCTCTGACTTTACTCAACATTAGTGCAGCCACAGGTGGAGTACCGTGTCCAGTTCTGGGTGCTGCACTTCAACAAGGACGTGCTGAAGCTCGAGAGGGTCCAGACAAGGGCTACCCATATGATCAGGGACTTGCATGGCAAGCCATATGAAGAGAGGCTGAGGGATCTCAGACTCTTCAGCCTAAAGAAAAGAAGGCTGAGAGGGGACCTGATTGCGGCTTACTGCTATATCAGAGGGATACATCAGGGGCTTGGTGAATAACTGTTCACCAGGGTGCCCTGGGGGAAAACTAGAACCAGTGGCCACAAACTCCTGGAAGATAATTTCAGGCCGAACATTAGGAAACACTTTACAAGTAGGGTGTCCAGACTATGGAACAAGCTCCTGCCAAAGGTGGTGCAATCATCTTCCCTAGAGGTCTTCAAGAGAAGACTGGATGGTCACCTGGCTGGGGTCATCTGACCCCAGATGTCTTTCCTGCTCGTGCAGGGGGCCGGACCCAATGATCCTTCAGGGTCCCTTCCAGCCCTGTGATTCATATAGGAGACTTTTAGTTCAGCCCAATTCTTGTTCTTGGACTAGGTAGCATTCCTGTTGTTTAGGAGCTTTTTGACTAATCATCTTTAGAAAAGAAAAAGGGATGAGGCTCGGCAGTGCAGTAAATCCTGGTGTTTCAGCTGCTAAAATGCAATCCCCTTTTAAAACTGAAAAATTAAGTCTTCCTAGATGGCTCATGACAGAACCATAACAGACAAAAGCATGTAGAGCTTAGTCAGCAGGAGGAGCTATTTGTGCAATAAGCCAGTCTTAAGAATGTGTAGGCAAGAAAATAAGGGTTGGTGAGAGTCATCTCTCCTGCAGTGGTAGTTGAACTGTTGCAGTTCATATTCCAACAACAACCAAACCCCAGTCACTCTCAAAACGCCTTAAAGCTTAAAGATCACTTCCCTTCAATATTCAAGTATTTACATTGCTCACCAAAATGGAAATGTGCAGAGAGAAGGAGAGAGAAAAAGAAAGGGAAGAGAGTCCTTAAATCAAAATTCCTGACTCCAGTTGAAGTTGACAGAGGCAGGCAGACTTTTACAGAACAACATTTGCAAAGAATACTCTCCCAGTTGCACTCACTGAAGGTTTAGGTTCAATTGTTATACACACAGGTCACACAGCTCTTTATTTACACTCTTGTGTAAGCAAGTAACTCCACATCTGAAACAAGCAAATAAACTTTAATATGTGCACATGTGTTTTCCATGCACAACAGTCCAGACATTCCCAGGACACAATCTATGATCATGCAGCTTACTTTAAGCCCTGTGATTGTACATCAGGTCCACACTTGTGCACATGTTCACTGGTGCCGGCAGCTGTACTGGGAATGTGATCCAAGTTAGCCAGGGTGGGAGAGAGGTGGGTGGGCAGCATCAGAAGGCCTGGAAGGTCCACAGGAAGGTTGCTGGATCCACAGGTTGGGTTGTCCTTCCAGGGGTAGGGGATCAGAGGGCTAAGAATAGCCCAGTCAGGTTGGGAGGTAGGAAAAGTACAGTCCCAGGGCTGGGGTAAGTGGCTGAGCTTCCTCAGCCCCATGGTTGCACTCTGAAAATGTACGCATGCTTGATTAAATTAGGTACTGGTTTTAACCTGATCTATGTAGCACACCTCCTCAGGAGAATGAAGTTACATCAGGCCTGCCTCGTTTTGCCAGATCTAACCTCCCCAAATGTATTTACAGTTTGGCACTTAGATTGACCTAACCTTACCTAGTGAGGTCAATCTTGCACGCTAGTTTTCTGAACACAGTTCAGTATCAAATGACTTCAGTGCTGAAATGTGCTATTCACTGGGCACATTTGTATGTGCCTGTTAACGCATAGCAATACACTTCAGAGCTTATTGCTCCTGAGCTTATTGCTGCCAGTCGCACATCTGCATGTTTGTCCATGATCGCAGCATTTTGAGCTGGGCTGGAACAGCCCCAGCTGGCAGATGGCCTGGGGAATCAGTCTGCCAGCCTGGGGCTTCTCCTTCTGGCTCAACATGTTGAGGAGGGGGGCTGGCTGGGGCATGAAGGTGCTTCAGCATGTGGCTAGCCAGTACCCTCATGCCCCAGCCAACCCCTTCAGTGTTTATGGGGCTAGCCAGTAGGCAGGCCCTGCACTGAAGCACCCTCATGCCGCAGCCAGCCCCTCCAGTGTTTACATGTGCACTGCTGGGGAGTTTTTTACTCCACAGCAGGATAGTATTTACAAGTACTATCCTGCTGTGGAGTAAATTAGTTTACTCCAGCCTAATAGGAGCGCATGTGTAGATGCTGTGCAGCTAATTAGTAGTTTACTGTGCAGCTAATTATTCAACTGCACAACAAGAATCTCATGTAGACGCCTCCACTTTGAACTTAGTAGGCACAACAGAGATGCTGTTATAATGAATTTCTACATGCAGGCCCCTTATGCCTCTACTTGTACATGCAGGCTCCTTCTGCCTGTACAATAGGAGGTGTCTGATATCAATTTTCTATTTGACATGACTTCTTCCTGTTAGGATGCAGGCTTTTGTTACACAGTTGACTGTTCCTTCATTTTTAAATGTAGACTGATATAATTTTAAAGACACACACGTTCATTACATACAGCTGTATATATTCTATTGTATGTGTATTTGTGGGCATATCCACTTCTTGCTTCTTAGAACATGCATGCAGTTTCATCACAGTTAGACTTAGTTGACTGCACCCTCTCCCATGGAAAAAAGGAGCTGCTTCTAGTGTTTTTATCATTTAATTATCCTTATTGTGCCCATTAGACACTACATGGTCACCTCCTTAATAGAGGCCCCCATGCAAGATGGCAGTGTGAGTCCTGTAAGGGGATGCCTGCAGTGAGGGTGCTACCCAAGTGCTATCCTAGTCTAGGACACTGGCATCACAGAAACAAGCTGTAGTAAATATTTGAAGTCCATGTCCTCCATTGCTTTCACCTTCCTTAAAACAAATAACCTTCCTTTGTTTGGAGAAACCACCTCAATTCTTTCAGTAGCTTATTTAACCTTCTAGCTCAGTAATGTGTTAGATCAGGTCAAGAGAGGAATGTGACTCTGCTTTGCAATGTGCAAAGCCCTAGAATGGTTTTGTGCCAGTAATTTCTAGGGAGTATCTTTATATATTTCCAGGACGGAAGCCCTATTTATGCTAGGAGAATAACTACCTCTGTGAGACAAACAGGAAAAGATTTGTGAATCGGCCTTGGGTAGACACAACCAACCAATGCAATGTATGCAGCCAATGAAGTATAATTCATTCAAGAGCACTTCAGTGGCAGAAAACAGCCCTGATGAAGTGGATTACAGGCAAGCTTTCCCTCTGGGGAACTGAGATTGCACGTTACGAGCTCAGTGAATAGGAAATGCCAAATAGAAGTCATTCTGCCAGCTTTGGGCTTGTATTCTGCAGGGTCCGTGCAAAGGTCCAAAAAAATTTGATTGTTTTGATGCTCCCTCGTGCTGAGAGGTCCATTCCCTGGCATCATGCTGAAAATGGAATTGGAACAAGGGGGGGTTGCACTATTACTTTCAGACAGTGACTGACCATTAAAAAGATTTTTATCACGTTGTATGGTCCCTTAGGGGCCATTACTCACACAGCATGGCAATCTTCAATTGCAGTGGGTGTTTGCAGGGGGGTATTGAAAGGTGCCTACTAGAGAGTTTCTTTCTTTTAGCCTTTACTGTTTTTTTCACAAAGCAGATGATATATGTTCTCCATTTGTACAGTCTAGTTTACATGTGCAGCTGGGCCTGATATTCAAAACTGAGTGAGGTTTGCAAGTGCACTTGTACACACACCACCCAGAGATCCAGGTAGTTTAAAGAATAATGCATGACCACTAATGGCATTCTCAGCCTGACACAGTGCTGCTCTTGATAAAAAACAACCAACCCCTGGGTTTGGATGAGAAAATAATGTCTGTGCCCTTCACTGAGGACAGTGGCCCTGAGATCCACTGTGTTTTGTGACTGATAGAGGCAGAACAATTTGTATAGGACATTTAATTTCCCAGCAAGAGGGCTGCAGGTGAGGGCTGCAAGACAGGGAGTTGCTGCAGCTAATCAGAAACCAGCCAAGTGCCTCCTAGAAGGCTCACCCCAGGGTTTTTTTTAGGAAGCTGACATGGCTTTTCCCTTTTGAAGGATCTATCTACCCTGCAATGAAAGGGTGACTCTATTACAAGTTGGTGTGCCTATGCTGGCTTTTTCCTAGCTAATTTAGGTTACAATAGCAGTGACACCTAGCAACATAAATGTGTACCCAGGGTCCCAAGTAGGCTTATATCCAGGTTGCCACTCTGTACTGAAATCCTTGCCATTACATCTTCAAAGCTAGGGTTAACTGTGTTAGTTGGTGAAAAGCTGATGCAGATGTGCCTACCCATGGCATGCTCTCACCTTCCCTTGCAGTGCAGGTGCACCCAGAGAGGCATGTCTACACCATCCAAAACCAAAACTGTGCTAGGAAGCTGCGTGGAACAGAATGGTACCAATTGTGTTTTGGTGCCCTGCACCCCTTACCTGGCTGGCTCAGTGGGTGTTAATGAGGTCAGGATTAACCTTCAGCATTGGTTCTACTTTTGCTCCCTGGAATAAGACATCTGCTTCTCAAACCAAGCCATAAATTATGTTGCAAACAGGTTTCAAGGAAAAGAGAAAAGTGGAGTGATGATAACAGCAACAAAAGTTCTGTAAGGAAGTGAATTACTTGAAATATGACTGGAAACTTCTATTCCATAAAAATACTTCTGATCTTTGCTAATAAATCATCATAATTATCCTATAAATAAAGGGAAGGATTACTGGATGATGCTTCCATTCCCCCCCCCCCCCCAAAAAAAAAAAAGGTACTTGGAGCAAATTTGTTAGAGTCTTAAAATAAACTGTTTGATTGTGATCATTTACTTTGCTCTCCAACCTGTATTTTTCATTGTCTTCATTTTGATCTTTGGAAATTTGCCCTGTGCCTTTTTCCCCAACAGTTCTAGCAGAGAGATTTTCCATACAAAATGTTTCCTCTTTTTCATGTCTTGTTTTGGTTTGTGCAGTAAAAGGAGTGACAGCCAAGATGAAAGTCCCCTTCCACCTCCCCCAGGCTGACTGGTGCCTTGCTGCTGTGGCTATGTGCTTTCATTCTGCCTAGTTAAACTTGGCTTAATTTCATCATTGGATTGGATGGAGGTGTAACAGAGTGGTGCTGAGCAGCCCCCCGTGGGCAACCCATCCATGCATCTTCATGCTCTACTTTCCAGTTCAGCTTGTTTAAAGTAAGGAAACTCACAGCTCTAAATCATTTTTTAACAGATCCATTTTCCACATGCTCATTTCCACAGATTAAATGGATCTGTGCATCCTGGGGAATTAGTGGCTTTGGGAAGTGAATGTCTGAATCTGGATTCCCATTATGCTATCAGGATAAGTGAAGTGGAGGCACCGTGCTTGGCCATTGGAAGGGAAGGAATGGCCTGCCTTACTACTGCTTCCCAGTAAAGAAAAGCTGTGTTAGTTCTAGCAGGCCTGGATTTGTGGAGCTGATGAGCTGTCAGGGTTCAAAGCCCCAGCTCCCCAGATGCATGTATGAGTTACCTTGTAATCAAGCCGGTTGTCTGCCAAGCAGTGATTCATTACAGTATTCTGAGGGTCAGGATGCCAGCTATTGATTGCCTTCAGCCACATGAGAAGTACAGTGCTCTGGTGTATTAAAACACATTAACGCGCAGGGTGTTATTGATTTGCTATAACAATGTTTTAAATTAATCATCTATAAAATAAACCCTTCAAGGCTTTTAACACACTTTTCCCGTACTGGAAGATTTGATTGGTTAACAAGCAATGATGCTGAGCTATTATACTTAGTTAGAAACCTAGCTAGCCAATCAGACTCTTCCTTTTCTTCATTTCAAGTGTACTGAGATGCACTAGCATGCTATGCTGTACTTGGCTCAGCTCAGGAGATTTAAAAGCACTGGCCTTTATAACAGTGTTCTTTGCTTCAAAACTCAGGTAGTGTGAGAAACCAAGACTTTTGGATAGCGGGAAGCTCTGGAATACCTTTAAATGGTAAGGCATTGTTTCTCTTTCATGACACGAGATTGCTAACAGACCGAGGCCATTGTATCAGAAGAGGTGATCACTAAGTAAGCTGGAGAAGGAAATACATTTGAAAGCAGTTTAACCTGTTGTGACATACTTTATAGATCTGCACTCTTATCTGATACAGCTACTCAGTTGGACTCCATCAAGCACAGGTGTGGATTTGAAATGTTCAGGCTTGCTGTTCTTTCTTTGATAAATCCCAAAGACTTAAAGCACAATTATAGGATGAAAAATAAAATTCTGATTTTGTATATGTTGCACCACACACAGCGAATTGCCTTGCCTTTTCAGGTCAAAGAGAAAACCACTGAAAAGTAAAATCTGCATGGAGATTTTCTCCTGTGACATGTAAATTACACATTTCATGTCCACTTTGCTACAGCATTTTTTGCTTATCAGCCAGTTGGTTTTTCAATAACTCATCTCATGATGAAGTACAGCGTGAAATGATGTCAAGTAATAAACACATCAGTCTGGACTGTATGTCAAATGACTGTAAAACTGAAGATCTGCAGTGTTTTGCTGCAGGAACTAGACTGTCATTTCTGAGCCCAGTATCTTTGACCAGGAAACCAGAATCCAAGCCTGGAAACAGCTGCACCAAGAAGTGGCAGGGAAGTAGTTTCATGGAAAGAGGCACAAGAGAATTGCTTTTTAAAAACGTCAAGTACCATTTATTTCATTTCCTCTTATTCAGTGGTAAAATTGTGATTTACTATAGTTTGGACTAGAAGCCAGTGTCAGAGATGAAGTTTGAGCTCATGCATAAAATTCACGTGTACAGACTCCTTAGTTTGGGGGCAAAATGGGCAGCCATGGGGAAAATGTTGCCTCATTCATTTAATGTACATAGATTTTTAATTTGGAAACATAAAGTAAAACCAAATCAAGCCTATTTATAGTCCTGACATTACCTAAAGTAATTCTCTGTACTGAAATAACCTGCCCCATCCAAACTGACCTGACTGTCGTCAACCAAAGAAGCCAGTAATTCAAAGGGGTAAAACAGCTTCCTCTAAAACCTGCTGTACCCATGTTGTTAAGCCTCCTCACCCTTTGCAGCCAGCTCTAAAACTGGGTGGATCCAGGCTGCCTGAGCAGGACTTGCATGTGTGATACCTGAACTTGGATAACTGATTCCCAGAGTCCCAATTGGCTGTCTCTCAAGAAAGATTTTCAAAGGTGCTGAGCACCCTCAGCTATCACAGCACTTGCATTGGGTTTGCTCACTCAGAGGAAAAGCCATACAGCTCCCAGCATCTGGTTCTTTATGGCTGTGCAGATGCTTTGCTGGCCCATCTGCCTGGGCGATGAATGTCTCAAAAACAGTCTTTGTTACTGATATGATAAATTAGCTCATTTCAGCAGTTACCTACAATTACAAAAGAATAATAGTGATGTTCCTGCTGCATTTATCTTCCAGTGTAAATTATAAAGTCAGACTGATTCAGTGCCTTTGGCCATCCATCCCAACTACTAGGAACAGTGTGACAGGACAGAACAGGGCCAGGTCTATACAAACTCCTTTTGTACTCTATGCGTGTGTTTACAGGACATGCTTACAACACATTAGCCTAATAACACTGCACAGTAGCGTGGCAGTAAAAAATCATGCTAATAGCCCACTACGCAGTGTTATTGGGCTTATACACAGTAAGTGTCACAAAATAACCATGCACTGTTGCTACAGCCCAGTAAATCTAGTTACTATGCATAGATCTAATAGATTTAATAGATTTCTAGGGTTGGAAGGGACTTCAGTAGATAATCGAGCCTGACCCCTTGCACTGGGCAGGAAAGAGCGCTGGGGTCAGATGACCCCAGCCAGGTGCTTTTCCAGTCTCCTCTTAATGATCTCCAAGGTAGGGAAGAGCACCACCTCCCTTGGAAGCCCGTTCCAGATGCTGGTCACCCTTACTGTTAAAAAGTTCTTGATGTCTAATCTAAATCTGCTCACTGTCCGTTTGTGGCCATTATTTCTAGTTACCCCGAGGGGCTCTCTGGTAAACAGAGTATCTCCTATTTCTTGTTGCCCCCCCCCCGCGCAAAAAATTTATAGACTGCTACAAGATCATCTCTCAGCCTTCTCTTGCGGAGGCTGAAGAGGTCCAGGTCCCTCAATTTTTCCTCGCAGGACCTTACCTGCAGGCCCCTAACCATATTAGTGGCCCTCCTCTGGACCCTCTCAAGGTTATCCACATCCCTCTTGAAGTGTGGCACCCAAAACTGGACGCAGTACTCCAGCTGTGGCCTGACCAATGCCTCATAGAGGGGAAGTATCACATCCCTAGATCTGCTCACGATGCACCTGCTAATGCAGAGTGCAACTAGCTTTACCGATCACATTGATGACTCATGTTCATCTTGGAGTTGACTCTGACTCTGAGATCCCTTTCTTCTGCTGTGCTGCTTAGAAAATCATCCCCCAGTCTGTAAGTGTGCTGTTGAGTCTTTCTCCCTAGGTGCAGCACTCTGCACTTATCTTTGTCAAACTGCATCTTATTCTTTTCTGCTGACTTTTCCAACCTGTCCAAATCCACCTGAATCCATTCCCTGCCCCCCAGTGTGTTTACTTTGCCCCGTAATTTGGTGTCATCCACGAGTTTGGGCAGAGTGCTCTCCATGCCCTCAACCAAGTCACTGATGAAGACATTGAACAGCATCAGTCCAAGGACCGAGCCTTGTGGGACTCCACTGCCCACATCTTTCCAGGTTGCACTGACTCATCCACCACCAATTTGACACCTACCTGACTGTGTAATCATCTACGACACAGCCACTTAGTTTATTTATTGAGACACTGTATCAAATGCCTTTTTGAAATCCAAGTAAACAACATCGACTTTGATTCCTTTGTCTAAGCATTTGGTGACCTGATCATAAAAAGAAACCAGGTTAGTCAGGCAGGCTCTACCTGATATGAATCTGTGCTGGTTGCCCTTCAGCATTAATTTTCCTGTTGGACTCCCACAAATGTGATCCTTAATAATTTTCCTGAGGATAGAGGTGAGACCGAGTGGCCTGTAATTACCCGGACACTCTTTTCTTCCCTTCTTGAAAATAGGAACCACACTGGCCCTTTTCTGGTCCTCTGGGACCTGTCCTGAGCTCCATGAGTTCTCAAACAGTTGTGCCAATGGTTCAGTTAGTACTTTATTAAGCAAGTACTAAATTAAATGCACAGTATCTAAGGCACATTACTGAACACACAGACCTGCCCTATGTATTCCTCCTAATGTGCTTCACAAGAGAATGAGGCCGAGTCCAGTGATTTAAGGTCAGGTCTTGAGTACTGTTGAAGTCAATGGAAATGGAGCACATTCAGCAACTCCTAGGGGGCAACAGGCCATGTAGTTCTGCTCATTTGGAGGGGAAGGGGGAAGGGGTAGCAAATGACTTTATAGTTACTACTAATTGACTGTGAACTGGTTTTACTGGGAGAGATGAAGGAAAAGAACAGCTTTAGTGCTGGGGTTTTTTGGTCTGGGATCTCTGTTTTTCTTTCCTTCTCCCCTGAACTGTATGTGCCAAAGAGGCCTTTGGTGTTTTATCCACGGGGGCTATAAACTTGCAACATTCCACTTTTTTATGGATCAGCATTGCTAATTTATTGGAAGTTTACTGTAAATGTTCCCATGTAAATTAATGGGAAGGTGACAGTCGACTCAGTCACTGGGGGTGGAGAAAGCCAAACGAAAAACACATGCATTCTGCTTAGGCAAAGGCAGAGAATTAAATCACTCCTGAACATCAGGTTTATGGTGTGTAGTTTCCAGGGTAGAGCCACTGCAGCACAGCCTCCTGTTAGCACTTGCAGTTCAATGGTTGGCTCCACCAAGAATTTTGAAGCCCAGGTGCTTGGGATTCTGTATACGATTCATCCTACAGATGGAGATACATGGGTATGGGTTTTGCATGAGGAAGTGTCTGGGGGCTCTGGAAAACTGAGGGCATGTCCCTTCAGGGTTGTGGCCTTGATGACTTAGTCAAGTGTTCCCAGAAAGGAGCTAGGGCCTAAACTCAGCTCTGGCAAAGGCCAACCAAGATCCTGCAATGGAAAGTGCTATGCAAGAACAAGCCTTCTGACTTTATGGCTCCTGACAGACAGACATGTTAGGATATCAGGAAGGGATGCAAGGGGAAGAAAAGGCCAGGTGCACTGTTGACAGAAGAACTGGGGAGCGTGCCTGTGAGAACAGCAGGCTACCTATAGCACTATAGGGACACAACACCAGAAGGGAAACAGCTTGGTGCTCTCTCACATCAGGCAGCTCTGGATAAATTCTGTCTGTGTTTGCCTTCTGCCCTGAGGGACTGAAGAGTGGTGAAGTTTTAAACTTGCAATAATAGCACTCAGAAACAACCTGTGCCCTCCTCAACACTGTTGTTGGCAGCAATCCCTCAATTCAAGAGTGATCTCAACACCAACCTCATGAAGGCCAGACTATTATGGATTTAAGTGGCTCAGACCAGTGAGCTAATTAGTAATCCTGACACTGTAAACATCCCATCCTGCAAGCTTGGTCCCCCAGGTGTTTGGCTATGTGAGGGTATTATCCTGTAAGTAGGAAGACTCAGTATCATTCTTTTTCCTGTCTACTGCACCTTGCAATGCTGATCTTTGCTAGTCCTCTCTAGCTCACTGAGCCTGGTAAGTGTCTGCAAGGATGCCACCATTGAAGGCGCAGACAGAAGTGACAAGTTTCGCCTGACCTGGATCCTGAAAGGGCTCTACAGCTGTGACCAAACACAAGTGAATGATTGCAGAGAGCTTTAAAAGGGCCCGGTCCTGCAAAAATTGGAACCCTTGTTGCTAGGCATCCACTTAAATCATGCTGGCCGTCAATTATTTTCAGGCAGGCATTGTGCTGGTGGCCATCGATTTCAGGCAATTTTCATGGCAAAGGCTGCCATTTTTTCCAGTCTCACTCCCACAGTCTCCCGCACTGCCCACTGTTTGGGATAATCAGCATACTGATTGGCTCAATCACTGAGCCTGGCTGGGAGACCCTGTACTTTCCCTGGGCGCACCGTGTTGCAGGGGAAGGTTTCCTGTGCTTTCCTTTGCTCCCTGCTGCTTTGCCTCCAGCAAGTCCTGTCCCTCCCCACCTCCACCCACAGGTGCCAATTTCAAGTAAGACAGGCATTTTCCTTCTTTTGTGGGAAAGTGGGGGATTTCCTGTTTTCCCTGAAAAATGTGATTTAAGTAGACCCCTACTCATTGCACAAGGGTTCAGACAAAGAGTCTCCAAAACGGAGCGGCTTCAGTAACTTGTGTCTGTGCTGCCTCTCATTCCCAGCACTGTTTTCAGAATGGCAGGAAGGGAAAGGAAGCGGAGGGGGTTTGGTCTGGGGTTTTTTCAGCCAGAGCTGGAAGGTAGGGTGGATGGATTGGACCCCCCCCCCCCCCCACTAGGATACTGCCACTGAGTGTTTTAGTTCCCTGCAACATATTGCTGAGTGAGTTGCTGTGCTCTCTCCTTCTCTCTCCCTTCCCCCTGGCACTGGAGTTTTCTATTTGTGTTTTCTGTAGTTGGTGTTTTACCTCTAGCCTGAAACTCATGTGCCTCTCAGGTGTTAACTGCAGTGTGCTCTGTGTGCTGGGGAAAGAATGGAGGCATTAGCCCATGAGTTATAAATAGGCAGCTTCTGCTAACAATCTGCGGTAGCACTGTCACACCTGGGAGCATACATTTCCCCAGCAGAGGACTGTGTGCCAGTTGCAGCAGGTTTGCTGCATGGGGGCCTTCCATGGGGGTGTCACCAGAGTCATATGTGGGTGTCACCAGAGTCCTGTTTCCCAGGAATCCAGGGTTGCAGCTGCACAGGCTGTTTGATCCAGTTCTTTCCTTCCCATTCCTGCGGATTCAAGTAAGTGAAAGCAGAAGTGTCCATTTTTCCCCAGAGCACCTGCATTTGCCATTATGCCCCCCTGCCCCTCATCCCCCCAAGATGTCTTCCCTTTCAAGGAGATACCACCAGATGTCCTGGGGCAGGAACTCATTCTCAGAATTAAGCCTCTCAGCCTATCCACAGACCCCAGGTTTTTGCCTTCCTATCCTTCATACAGATTTCCTTCTGGAGGCTTAGGTTCACCCCTATCTCCTCACTGTGAAGATGACCTGTCCTGTACCAGCTCAGCAGAATTTCCTGCCAGTGCCCAGGGGCAACCCCACACCTTATTTCTTGGCATGGCAGCCCAGTCATAGCCACCTGTAGGGTTGCCAACCCTCCAGGAGTGCCCTGGAGTCTCCAGGAATTAGATATAAATTTTCAGGAGACTGCTGAGAGTCACCGAGGAGATAAGTGAGAGGGCATTCATTAAAATAAATATTAAATGTTGAATCCTATTTATACAGTAGTCCAATAGATTTTTAAAATGCAATAGTAATGTGCATTTGCCTTTTTGACATAAAGTCAATGCACTGTAATCCATAACTGATATTCGTAAGCGTACAAGCATGCTTGTGTTGTGTTTTGTGGGCACGTTGGCATTCTGAAAACCTCCCAGAGTAGATTTAAACAGAGTTGGCAACCTTAGCCACCTGCCAAAAGTCTTGGAGAGAAAAGTATGATTGTCCTCAAGTTTCACAGCCATACCCAACAGAAAATTGCTTTTAGCACTAGCCCACTAGCATGGGCTTCTGTACTCGCTCATGTTCTCCCAAGTCCTGTGGGTTAAGATGGGTCTCTGTACTGGTCCTCCCACAGGCCAGCTTTCAACTGGCTCCCTGTGGTGGTATATTCTCAAGCCATCTACTCTGGAATACAGAAATGCTTCTCTTCCCTTCCACCCTCCCCTCCATCTTTTCAGCCTTTAACTTGCTCCTTGGGCTACTGGGTGCTTTTTATTTCCCAGCAGGCCTGGTTCTGAGTCACCATCTTGGACCGTGTGACCCCAGCAATTATTCCCCTCATTTGGAAGGTGCGCTGAATATTCCACAAGAGGCAGCTGGGCCCAGATACCTTTGAAGAGCCAGCTTATTACCTGATAAGTGCCTAGAGGTTTGTTAGTGCAGGGTGTCCATAAACATAAAGCTATCTATGGGATTGCCACAAAAGGCTTAGCTGGCAGTTCATAGCATGGAGTGTGCTTTCACGACTGATGAAATGCTGAAACTACTGTTTGCTCTATTTGAGAAGCAGGCCCACTGAAGCCTGGCTGTCGCTGGGCAGGAGTCATGCACAAAAGTACAGACGCTAGTCTGTCTTTTGGTTCAGCCTTTGCAAGTGTACCTTGCAGTTGGTCAGCATGGAGGTGGAGGTCCAATAAAGCTCTTGGCTCTGCTGGGCACAGTGCAGTTAACACTAACATATTACTGATTGTATTTAGCCAAGTCTCACTGACTGCCATTCTCCTTTTCTGTGACTGCAACTGCGACTGCATGCTTCCTCTTCCTAGATAACAGATGAAATATCAAATACCCACACTGACTTATCTCTCAAGCTTTTTTTGGCATCCAGACACTGCAAAGCACTTCACCAAGCATTTAATTACAAGCTAGTGGAAGAAAAGCTGCATTCAGGCAACTTCAGTTGCTGTTATGAACAAGCAGCCTCCTCCAGGCCATAATGTATATGCACAAGTATATGCATTAGTGTCAATTAAACTGCACAATAAATCAAAGCGTTCCTTCTGGTACACATACACAGAAATCTGTATTGAGGAGAAGGGATAAAGATTTGATGTATTCATATGAAAGAGGAACAACGAGGTTTGGGTTTTTTTTGGAGGCATGGGCTGTTGTTAAAGAACATCCAGTCACTTTGTGTGCGGCAGTGATAAACATTAAATGATCTGAAAGAGAACTCAAATGGCCTGGCGTTCTGTGCACTAGAGATGGCTTTGCTGGTGATATTTGAGTCCTGTTAACCTGACCTAGCCCTTCTCCAGCTAAGCTCAGCAGGTTGCCAACACACCATCAAGTACCTATGGCTAGAAGCTAAAGCCAGACTAACTCCAGTTAGAAATTACACAGACATTTTTAACAGGGGGTTGTGAGAGTATCAGCTATTTTACCAGTCCTGAAGTTCTTCATGTCTTTTAGATCCAGACTGGATGCATTTCTAGATGATGCACTTTCATCAAACAAAAACTACTGAGCTTAGGACAGAGGTATCCTGGTCAAATTCCACAGCTCATAATGCAGGAGGTCAAATTCCTCAGGAGGCCAGATTTTATGATATAACAGTTCCTTCTAGCCTTTGCTTTTAAGAATCTATTAACTGTGTTTCCCCCATCTTTTCACCCTTGTTGGGGATGGCAGTAGAAGAGATCAGGTGGGAAGGGACCTTTACTTTAATCTGTCTTCAGCTTCCTTACTGAGCATCCTTGTGTTCCTTTCACAAACTTACTTAAGACTCATTAACCTACATTCTCAGACCTGGAGAGAGCAGCAAGACATTGACTTTCTAGTTTATTGTCTCAGGCATTGGGATTCTTAGAATTTAGCTATATTTATAGGTATGATTAATACTATGCATTTCTATAGCACTTATTGCCTCAGCATCTGAAGAATCATTCTTGTGGCTTATGCCTCTGACCTGCTTCATGGCAGAGGACAAATATGTCATCTACAAGCCATTGATCTGAGGTTATTGGGATTGAGATAGGGAAATAGCGTTTGGTCTCATTATGATCTCAAATCTGCAGAAGGGGATAATTATAACCGCTACCAGAGGACTGTGCTCACTTAGCTTCATTCACATTTAGCAGTTAGTGTTTTGAAATGATAGGGCTGAATGTAAATTTTGTGTTAATTTACATTCACTTCCTTTCATTTTATAAAACTATTGTCATTTGTGAGAAAAGCTTATTGAGTTAAAACACTTATGCCACAGTAATATGAAAATACTCCAGCTCAAGAATATTGACATGCATGAAAGTCAAGCTCACTTCTCTTCTTGAACAGATGAAGCACAGTAATGATTATTCTGTATCACTTTACATAGGAGAGCTTAATGTAATACACCTGCTACACATTGATAAATAGTGCAATGAGATAATAAGGGCCTTAGGCAAGAAGCTTTCCAGGATGTGAAAAAAATGGTTTGAATATGGAAGAAATGCTCTGTTTATTACCCTGATTTGCAAAATTAAACTGGCACAAGTGCCAACATCACTAAGATTTTAAAGAAACAAATATGGCCAAAAGAAAATGAATCTACAAAGAGCTTTGTAAAGATTTCCCAAGGATTTAAGAAGGATCTATTATTTATTAAAATAAACGTGCTAATTTCATTATTCTACAGAATCAGAGACAGCATATCAGGTGATTGCAGCACAATGGAGAGGCTGAGGAGTCCATCATCCAAGTAAGAAATGAACATAGTAAGAGGAAAATCTGACCCTTGGCACAACGAATGGATAAGGTGTCATGGCCAAGGGTAAATCTGCCTTGGTTTTGTATTTCAGCTCTTCTGAATACAATCGTGCACAAGTACTATGAGACAAGACCTCCACATAAGTCACGTTGCTGCCCTCACACACCACCTCAATGCAGTCTCAACAAGTGGGTTAGAAATAAGCCTGTTGCAGACGTGCACAGAAGACGGAAAAACACCTGGAAAGAAAAACCACAAATGTCCAGAAATCACCTTTGAGTTCTGCTGCCCCAGCTATATGTCCTATAATCATCTTGCTCTTTTACAGAGGTGATAGTTTGATATCAGGGGCCTGCATCACTTGCAACACTCCTCTGAGGGCAGTGGGAAGATACCTCTGAGTGAATTAAAGTAACACCTGGGCTTTTCTACAGATCCCCTCCAGGTTTGCCTTCTTTTGTCTATCTTTTCTCTGAAGCTCACCCCTATTGCCAAAGCTTGTTGAATGAAATGTGTCTTGGGGAAAAGCAGCAGGATTTAGGGCACAGTTTCACATCTCCTTTTCTTGGTTGGCTTTAAAAAAATCAATCAGAAAGAATCGCAGTATGCTGCAATACCCCTGCTTTCAGTTGGGGTCTATTGCAAAGCACTGTATGCTGGAGTTTATTTCCAGAATCCAGCTACTCTTGGAAAGCAAAGGGGAAATGTTCTCACAGCTCCATGATTTTATTGTTTCTGACAATGACAGCACATTGCGAAAGGAACCTGACTCCAGGGCCCTTGCCCCAAGGGGACATTTGCTCTTGACTTCTTTGAGGCCATAATTTCACCTCCTGTTCTATCTAATAGTCAAGCAGGAGGACAGGATGGTGAGCTTTCACTGCGCTTAGCAAAGAGAAAGGGAGCTGCTGGGAAGTACATCATTACAAAACCAAGAAGACAAAGGGAACTCTTTCCAGCTGGTTCCTCCTGCTCCCCACTTGGTACACTTCCTACTCTGGCAGAGCCTCAGGATACCCCGAGTCTGGAGCCCAGCCCCCACTGCATCCAGGTAGAGTAAATTCGGGTCAAACTTCTCAGAGTTCCCTCAAGCCTATTGCCCATCATTGAGTGAACTGCAGAGCCTTGTGAACAGACAGCACTGTACATCCAGAATCAGCTCCATCAGCAAGCTGCCCTCCTGGTTCATCCCTCACTGACCTCAGGTCAGCCGTTGGCTATTCTTCAACCAGTTACCTGGTGACTCTGAATTCCAGGTGGCCTGTTAGAGTTGCAGACAATAATAATGAACACCTGAGCCTGAGCAAAATCCAATACCTGTCAGTGAGTTGAAAGCAGCAGTTTGTGATATTCCACGGCTTGCTTAGGTGCACAAGAGACTGTCCCTTTTTTAGTAAATCACCCTTTAATTCAGCAAAATAACAACTGGTCTCCAAATGTAAGACTTGGTGTTTCCTGCCTGCTTTATTTGTGCGTGTTTCAGATAGGGCTTTCTGCACTGCGAGATGTACAGAGGACATGTTTTAAGGAATTGATTAGTGGTGTTTGGATTTAAAAAGCAGGAGTAATGTACAAGTGCCTAGATAAACTAATACAATGCCAAGTACCAGCTTCCCTGCAACAAATGACTCTATGTGATGAAACCGTCTCAATAAAGAGTGAATACAAGGCTGCAGGCAACTTCTGGTGGCAGGGGAGAAGCACAGGTTTGAAGATGGGTGACACTAATCCAGCGTGAAGCAGGATGCTAGAGCTTGTCTGTGAAAGGGATGAAGGGCCTAAGCATCTGAAGTGGTCCATCTCCTGCTGGAATCCGGCAGCAAAAAAGGATAGGCTGCAATTAAGTAGGATGGCAAGATGACTGCTGTACCCTGCAGCAGCAGAGCAGGCTTGGGCCATTGGGCTCGGCAAGCTGCAGGGCAATGGGAGCAACACACTCATTTTCTTTCAGACTTGAGGATTGAGCAGAAGGCACATGAGCTCCTCCAAATGTGCTCAGCTCTTGGGCTCTGCCAAAGCTTCTGTCCTGTGTTGCAGCATCCTACCCACCTCTCTTGTTAGGGCTATTTCTTTTACATGCCTTAAAAGCATGCTGTGCCTTGACTGTTTGGCTTCTACACATGCCTTAGCTCTTTGACTCCTTCCAGAGGTACTCATAGTTTTGGGCAAAACTTTCAAAAGCAAGTCCAAGCCTCACTATCTCTCAGCAGGACTACATTACCAAAACATTTAGGTTATGGGTGCCCCACAGACATACCATGCCAGGTTGCAGGGCCCTCAGAAATACTGTGCTGTGCAATTGGAAAAAAATCACACCCTCTGTCAACACCATTCCTCATATTAGTACCTGATCTGAAAGATTCAATTACAAATAAGGAAGAGGTACAAATTGTGCCCTACTCCTCCATCCTCAGCAGACTTTCCTGATGGCTCAAGGGAAAAGGAGTAGTTAAACATCACCTATTTTGTTTGTAAAGACAATTCTGTCATCCTCCTTGGTAACTGTATCCAGGACAGCATCTTTTATTCCACCTACAGGCAAATTAGCAGATGCCTTCTTAAAAACAGAATCCAGAAAATGGAGGTCCCTCCCCGCAACTTGTTAGCAAGTTCCTTAGGATCCCCACACTTTTTTTAAAGCAAAAAAAAATTACAATGCGGAGAAGGTGGTGGTGTAATGGCAAGTAATAAAGTAAATCCAGGTCACAGCATGGGGGAAATAATCCTGCTTTTCTTCTAAACACTACTCTCCCTGTCGATCTGTGATACATAATGTGGGAGTTGGTCATTTATAATGATATTGTTAGCAAGTTCCTTAGGATCCCCACACTTTGTTAAAGCACAAAAAAAATTACAATGTGGGGAAGGTGGTGGTGCAATGGAAAGTAATAAAGTTCACAGCATGGGGGAAAAATCCTGCTTTTCTTCTAAGCACTAGTCTCCCTGTAGATCTGTGATTCATAATGTGGGAGTTGGTCATTTATAATGATATTTTATAGCCCTCTGTGAGCCATTAGGAATTTAAAATGAGGTGGTGAGATAAATCTAAGAAGAACAAGTCAGGCAAACCAATTCACTAATGACTTCCTTTCCTCCTGCTTAAGCTAGGGGCCAATTCACACTTCCTGTCACTGAAGTGGGCTGCCCTCTCAGTCATTCTCTCTGTAGCTCATGCCTCCCATTCACTGGTAGGCAACCCTAGCAGCATGGCTGAGTGAATGAGATAGAAATGGTTAGGACCACGCTTTTAAATGGGAATCAACCTGTTTTTTAAAACCACACCACAAATTTCATGCCTACAGCTTTGTGAGTGCAAAAAGTGTACAACCAAATTTGAAGAGAAGGCAGGGCAATGGAGATGACTGGAAAATGTGAAAAACATGAAATCCCAAGCATGGAACAGAGACAAGGAGCTTGACCTCACAATGATTTTTTTTTTCAGATGAGTTCAAAGGCCAGGGATACGATGAACTAGCCCTGTATTAATCCCAAACCAATATTGAGGCCAAGTCCTGTCCAAAGTTTTGAAAGAATAGTTTAACTCTGTGCACAGGGTGTTTTGGTGTTGTCACAGGCCCCTACTCTCCCTTTTTTTCTGATAAAAAATTACTGAGAATTGCTTTTTTGGGAGCATTTGACTACAGCCCCAAACAGAGAGCACTAGGACGCACCATGGGAATGATTGCATGTTTCCTAGATGAAGGACAGAAAGATGTTCTGTAGGGGTCATGCTGGCTGTGTTCCTCTTGGATGGATAGTCTTTGATGCAGCTGAGATCTGATGTGTGGTGAATGTGCATCATGGCATTTATTTCAATCACAAACAAACAAGCAAATAAATGCACAATCAAATGTTTTCGAGTTGATTCCTAGTCCTGTTTCTGTGCTAAGGAATCCTGGAAAAGCACCAGAACTTTGTGGGAGTTTGTTTGAAACCAGCCCAACCCTGAGCACTAAGGGTGCCCCTTCACTGGCTGGAATTGTAGGTGTGAGCCCAGCAGGCCAGAACGTGACATACCCACGTGTAATCACAGTGAAAGCTGATTACATTTTGGCACAAACAGAAATCATAAACCAATTCTGCAAAGTGAAGATTGGGTAAAATGATTTGTTTCAGTCGAGGTTTCACTACAGTTAACTGTTTTCTTGTTTTTAAGCCTTAAGTCATTTTCTTCTGCTTAGCAACCACGCTCCAATATGTCATCATGCCACAGACTTATAATACTGGAAATTGCACCCTTGCTCTCTCTCAAAAACCGTTCGTGTTGGTAGTAACAGTTGCTGCTGTTTTTTTTCAATAGTTCCCACCATGTGCCAGGTGCTGCCCACAGAGGCAGACATGGTCTCTAGATTTTCATTACTGTCTCAGAGCCAAGACTGATACTGAAGTCCTCAGTATTCAAAGTGTTCAAAGACATCCTTTTGCTAAGATTGTATTAATTTACAAAGACGAGTTCAATCGTTGCTAAACTTCAACATTTTTCCCAGGAATATGCCTGCAGCTCATGTCTGCCCAGATGGAGAAGGAATTAGCACTTTACATGGACAGCGCTGCAATCATACCCATAACTGGTTTTCATTACTACCAAGATGAGTTTTGTGATTTATATCACACCTTCTAAAGCTGTAATTGGCTTTACAATATTACAGAAGCATCAAATTGTCTAGGTTATGAGTTAATATTTCATTGGATGCTTTATGAGAACGGTGGTTAAATTCTACAAAAAAAATCAGTCTGGCTAGAGTGTGTATAGACTGTGTATATACAATGTTATGTTTACAAACTCTGCATGTTCTCCTGGTGCCATTAAAATCAAGGACAAAACTCCTACGGGTTTCAGAGTATGACATGGACTGAAGCTTGGAAATGAGGTTTCTAGTGACTAAGGGGGCTCAGTGCCCGCAGAGGGAATGTCTGTGGCATGGCTTAGGAAGCTGGAAGCTGTAGGATCTTCTGTACAATTTTATATTATGAGGTATCCTACCAAACACACCCAGAAATGCTGCTAAAAGAAGATGTGAGGCTAAATGCTGATTCCAGACACAGTAAGGTGCATAAGATTGGTAACAGTAAGAATTGTCAGGAAACCATCACCCACATTGGGACAGCTTCCTCTTTAATTGCATGGTAGCTGAAGAAACACTTCTGATAGGAACCCCACAGGCAGCTACAAACAGCCAAGCTCTGGGAGTTCAGATCTGGGAGAAACATCACTGAGGATGAAGAGATCCAGAGTCAGTGAGGCAACCCATTCATGATGTTGGAAATGGACAAAGCAAGGGTGTATCTTTTGGCCTTGATTAGGTTAAAGCAGGGTCTGGAGCTTCGGCAGGGCTATGGCTAGATTTGGATTGGAGGGTGCTGAAATCTTGCCAGCAGTCCTTCATAAGATTTTTGTTCCACGTCTTTCAAAAATCATTAGATTGGTTATGCTGAAAGGTCTCAACTTCTGGCCCAAATCCCTCTATTTAAGTTACCTGAATATGGGCTTCTTCCAATTATGGATCTAACCCAGGAGATACCTGTAGACTTATGTTCAGAGTTGGAGATTCAGTTCAACTCGCTTGAATTTCAAAAGAGCTCAGATTGGAGTATCTGGGTCTGGTACAGGCCAAAGTACACAAACCAGCCAGAGCCACAGCATGCACATTTGTGGCTGGAATGTCATTCATGGGCTCTCAACCACTGTGTTATGCTACTGTAGCTCCTACAGGGCAACAGTCACCATCCTACCCTGAGTTGGGATATGGAAGGCCTTGTGAGGACAAAACTAGACCTCCATCTAGATTCCCTGGAGCCAGTAAATCATTTTGTTTGTGAATTAAATGTAGATGGAGGCTGCAAGACAAGTTCAGTAGCCGTGAGCACTTAGGGAAGGAGTTGCATTAGTTTTCTACTTGAACTTTGCTGCTTTGCAGGGTCCCTTTCAGCAAAGTAAGTTTTGTTTTTTTCAATTAGCTTTTTGCTTGCCAGTGCTTTCATGGGAGTTTTTACCACTTGGCTCTGCATTTTTTTATTGGAGTTAAACCATGCGCTATTTAAAGAAAGTGTCTATCTAAGAACAGTGTCCAAGCAAGAGTTCAGTCTGAACATTTCAACAGAGTTTCTCATCTGTAACCAGGAATTGCTTAGAAGAATCCATCCCCATATTCAACAAACAGTTCTCTTTTATTATAGCAGCTGAACAGAAACCACAAAGGAAAGGGTTTCATTTTCAAAAGAGACCTTGTTCCTTTAAAATCCAAGTTGAAGGCATAATTTTGTTACTTACCTGCAATGCTGATGGAAACCTGGGGCCATCTCAGGCCATGATGAAAAGTATCTTAGATGATCAAAGCAATTGCTGATAATTTTTTTTTTAACTTTTCATGGTTTAAAATAAACACAAGGACAAATAATACCCATGCAGCTGGGAGGCTGGTTATTTCTTTCCAAAACTTTCAGTTGGGAATCTCAGGCCAAATAAAGCCCCCAAAAACAGTTTCTTAGGGAAATTTCCTTCTTGACTTGGAAGCTGATTCAGCGAATGCTGGAAACAGCAGCATTTGGGGACTGACACATAACCAGGAGGTGCAAAGGCAGGTGCTATCCCTCTGGGACAGGCTGGTAGTAATTGAAACTGATTTCTTTACTCTGTCCCTGGCTGGGTACTGCTTGTACACAGCCGCGTTGAGCTTCATGATCAGGAATCACTTAGGAAAGACAGGCCTACGGCCTTGGTGACCCACTGCTCTACAAGAGCAGTTTCATACAAGAGCAGTTGTTCCACTCCCTTTCACTCTCTATTGACAATAGTAATCTCTAACACTGCCCGGGATTTATTTCTGAAGACAACGAATAACTACCAGCAAAGAAAAGGGTAGTGGGAAAAGAAAAACCAAGGGCACTCGTCATTAGGTAGGATTATGTTGGATAAATGACGAGGCCTGGGAAATGGAGTGTAAAGAGAGTGTGATACATGCACATGCCTGATGAAGGGTTTTTGAACCCGGAAGCTTGCTTAATAACTATTCTCCAACCATTTGGGTTGGTCTAATAAAAGATATCAAATTCACCCCCTTGTCTGCCTATGTCCTTAGACCAACACGGCTACAACCTAAACCCCTGAATACATGCACATGGGCTTCCATACTACTGTATCCCCCACTTAAGTGCTGCAGGCAGGTAGGACAGTGTGGGTGTGAAGAAATTCCCCTTTCTGCGCCCATCGTTGGGTCAGCCCAGGGGACCCCTCTGTCTCTCCTTCCTTGCTTTGTTATTCAGGCTAATCAACCAGGTGACCTGGCCAGATAAATTCCTTGGGGCAGGGGAGGGCTCTCTCTTCCTTTGGTGGGTGTTTTGAAAAAGGCACAAGCAATGTGCCTCCAGGTACAGCCTGGATGATTCTTTGTAAGTAAAAGCAAAAACTCCAGCAGAAGTTTAGAACTAAGTATAGGCAGTCACGTTTTAAAATGGTCACTGTACCCAATAGCTCAACTTACTTTTGTTTGCTCAAAGGGTTCTGACTTCCTTGTTGCACCCCCTTCCCCCTCCCTCTTTGATCAATAAAGTTATCAGGTTGCAGCGTGTCTGGCTGTGTCTGTGGAGGAGGGAGAGGCAAACCTTTTAGCTCCTAGCCTGGCCAGAAGAGCTTGTCTGTTTAAGTTCTCACAGTCCTACCTGAGGTTATCTTGGGAAGCTTTGGGCTGTAAGAGGCACCCATAAATATTAGCTGTGAGCAAAGCAACCCCAAGGTTTGCAGGATCTGTGTGCCCTGGGCTGCACAGAGCCCCAAGTAAGACCAGTGCCCAGGTGGTGGCAGCATTACCCCAGGCTTGCAGGTGTTCTCCAGAAAGCGAGACAGCTGGCTGTAGGCACACCATGGGAGACTCCTGAAGTGAGGTTTTTGGGCTGGGCACAGTGAGACAGGTGGCTCTGCATAGTAGCACCCTGTACTGTGCTGCCACATGTGGTAATAGCAGTGGGATCCCTCAGACTGCTGTCTGAAAGGCATAATCTGGGGCGTGAAGCATAGTCACTGAAAATCTTTGAGCAAATGGGTCTTTGACTTGGCATCAGATCAACTGGACAGGGTTTAGCCAGAATGACTGATAACTATGTCGACATAACCGCAGAGGAACTGGTGGAGAAACTGACTGAGAGGGGCCTTCTAACCCCAAGGGGGCAAAAAAAAAAGGACCTGATTAAGTCCCTGTAGGACAACAATTGACCCAAGGGACCTCCTGCTCTGGTTCCGGGAGGGAGCAGAGCTGAAGGAGCCCCTTCCAGTGGGCTTCAGGGAGGGAGCCCCACGGAGCTAGAACTGCTCAAGAAGAAGACTTGTCTCTGGGTCCTAGAGCTGGAAGCCAAGCAACACAAGGTAGAACTGGAAGTCTGGAAATGCAAGCTGGAGCTGGAAGCCAAACAATGCAAGTGTGAGTTTGAGGCTGAACAACAAGAGGCACAGCTTAGAAGCCAAAGCTCTTGAGGCTGAGCAAAAGGAGGTGCAGCACAAGCATGAACTCAAGATACTTCAGATGAAGCAAGGAATAGAAGCTGAGGAGGCTCAGCATCATGCATGGCCAACTGCACCCCTAGGGTGGCCTCCAAGGACATCACCCCGTACAAAGATGGAGAGGATCTAGAAGTGTTTCTGAGTAATTTAAAAAAATGAGCGCTCTGATGGAAATTAGAAAAAGAGGAATTCCTGAGATATATTGCTGGACTGGTAATAGGTGACGCGGCTGTTATCCTGGACAGCCTGCCCACTGGGTCTGAGAATAACTGTGACACCTTTAAAGAGGCTGTGCATAAGAGATATACATTGGGTCCTGATATTTCAGGAAGAAGTTCCATGAAGCTGCCCCACAGCAGGGAAAGTCTATGGCCGAGTTTGTAGCCCAGTTGAAGGACTCATTCCATAAATGGGTAGAGGGAGCCAAAGCTGACACCAGAGAGAAGGTGCTAGACCTTATGGTGCTGGATCAATTTTATTTCAGGTGGCCTTGGGAGATTAAACACCTAGTCAAGGATAAGGAACCCAAATCAGCCAGGGAGGCTGCTGACATTGCTGATCAACTGTTGTTAAATAGGGAGGGGCATGACAGAAGGTCTCCCCACTTTGGGAAGGACTAGAAAGGGTTTCAAAAAGGGGGAAAGGGAGGGCCAGTCCTGAAACAGGAGTTTGGGGGCCCCCTGCAGAGCACAGGGTGGCCCCTAATTCGGTCAATCCACCCAGATCAGATAGAAAGGGTTGCTCCAACTGCAGGGAGTCTGGTCCCTTCAAGACCAACTGCCCAAAGCTGAGCAACCCCACCCAGTAAGCCTGTCAATTGAGCAACAGCTGTGCACAAAGAGAAGGGAACCCCAAGCCAATCTGAGGGGAGTACCTGTATCTTCTGGATTACAAACCCAGAAGAGGAGATGCCCTCCCACAGGGAGGAGGTAATAGTACATGGTAGAACCATCATTGGGGAAGTGGACTCAGGGACCAGGGTATCACTGATTAATGCCAACTTCATTTCTCCCTTGGACATAGTCCCTGGAAAGAGCCTTACCATAGAAGGTGCGGGGCAACAACCATTTGAGGTACAGGTAGCATGTCTCCCCATCGAGTGGAGGGACTGGAGAATGAGTGTGGAGATATGTGTGATGGAAGATGCTCCTGACCGCCCGTTTGTGGGGAGGGACATTATGGGACCCGAGCATATGGGAGCAGCATGGGGGAACATTATAAAGCTCCTCAACGTTAATGCAGGGACTTGCTGTCAGAGCAAGAAAGTGGAGGCAGTAGGTGGGAAAGCCTCCAGAGCCAGGTAACCCAGTTGGCTATGGGGAAAAGGGAGACAATAGAAGAGACTCCCCTTAACTATGTTAGCCAGCTGGCCGCTGAGGGAACTGATGGGGCCAAGATAAGAGACAGCCCTAGAGAAGGGTCCAGTCAGCCAGTTGCAGAGGAAGCTGAGGCTTATGGGGAGGAGTTTGAGAAAGGCCCTGTGGAGGCAGGGGCACCCCTTAGGAAAGCACCAGAGCTCCCTGGTGATTGCATAGCTGGGCAGGAGGCATTTAAGCAGGGGGTTTTAGCGGGCCCCAGCTTGAAGGAACTCCAAAGAATAGCCCAGGAGCAAGAAACGGAGTTCACCACCACATAAGAGGGAACAGGTAGTCTGGGATGAGGGACTTCTTTATAGGCTATGGGTGCCTAAGAACCATGCCATGTCCGGGGAGCCCTATTGCCAGCTCGTGGTGCCACATAAATTCAGGTATCTACCCTGTTACCTTTTCTTTCAGTTATCTAGATGCCATAATCTACCCTGTGCCAGTCACCTTGGTATGGGCTGGACTTGGCAGCAGCTGCTGGCAAACTTTTATTGGCCCAAGATAGCCTCATAACATGACAGATTATTGTAGATCGTGTGGGACATGCCAGTGGATGGGCAAGAGTGGGGATAAGAGAAAAACTCCCCTGAAGCCCCTCCCTGTCATTGATCAGGCCTTCCAAAGAGTGGGGATAGACATTGTGGGCCTTCCCAGGCATAAGACTCAGAGAGGGAAAAAATATATCCTAGCTCTTGTGGATTTCATGGTGCAATCAGTGCCGGTACCCAGAGGCAATCACCCTGGCCTCCGTAAAGGCCCCTTGTAGTTGCCCTAACAAAGATCTTTTTTCAGTTGGGTTCCCCCTTTGAGATCTTGACTGACATGAGTGGGAACTTTCTGGCAGACATGATGGAGTGCCTGTGGAAGTGCTGTGGGGTTAAACACCTCATGACCACAGCCTATCACACACAGACCAGGGAGCTATTAGAGAGGTTCAGTGGAACCCTGAAGGGCATGCTGAAGGCCTATGTGGACTCTCACACCAACGACTAGGATGAGAAGCATCCACATCTGCTGTTTTCTTTACAGGGAGGAACCCCAGGGATCTACCAGGTTCTCACCCTTCAAGTTAATGTTCAGGAGGCAAGTCAGGGGCCCTCTCAATCTTGTGAAATAGAAGTGGGAAGGGAAATTCTTCTCCTCCAAAATATCGGTGATAGAATATATGCTTTTCATAGATTCATAGATGTTAGGGTCGGAAGGGACCTCAATAGATCATCAAGTCCGACCCCCTGCATAAGCAGGAAAGAGTGCTGGGTCTAGATGACCCCAGCTAGATACTCGTCTAACCTCCTCTTGAAGACCCCCAGGGTAGGGGAGAGCACCACCTCCCTTGGGAGCCCGTTCCAGACCTTGGCCACTCGAACTGTGAAGAAGTTCTTCCTAATGTCCAGTCTAAATCTGCTCTCTGCTAGCTTGTGGCCATTGTTTCTTGTAACCCCCGGGGGCGCCTTGGTGAATAAATCCTCACCAATTCCCTTCTGTGCCCCCGTGATGAACTTATAGGCAGCCACAAGGTCGCCTCTCAACCTTCTCTTGCGGAGGCTGAAAAGGTCCAGTTTCTCTAGTCTCTCCTCGTAGGGCTTGGTCTGCAGGCCCTTGACCATACGAGTTGCCCTTCGCTGTACCCTCTCCAGGTTATCCGCATCCTTCTTGAAGTGTGGCGCCCAGAATTGCACGCAGTACTCCAACTGCGGTCTGACCAACGCCCTATAGAGGGGAAGTATCACCTCCCTGGACCTATTTGTCATGCATCTGCTGATGCACGATAAAGTGCCATTGGCTTTTCTGATGGCTTCGTCACACTGCCGGCTCATGTTCAACTTGGAGTCCACTAGGACTCCAAGATCCCTTTCCACCTCTGTGCCACCCAGCAGGTCATTCCCTAGGCTGTAGGTGTGCTGGACATTTTTCCTCCCTAGGTGCAGCACTTTGCATTTCTCCTTGTTGAACTGCATCCTGTTGTTTTCTGCCCACTTATCCAGCCTATCCAGGTCTGCCTGCAGCTGTTCCCTGCCCTCCGGCGTGTCCACTTCTCCCCATAGCTTTGTGTCATCTGCAAACTTGGACAGAGTACATTTCACTCCCACGTCCAAGTCGCTGATGAAGACATTAAAGAGTATCGGTCCAAGGACCGAACCCTGCGGGACCCCACTGCCCACACCCTTCCAGGTCGAGACCAACCCATCTACCACGACTCTTTGGGTGCGACCCTCTAGCCAATTCGCCACCCACCGGACTGTGCAGTCATCCACATCACAGCCTCTTAATTTGTTCACCAGTATGGGGTGGGATACCGTATTGAAGGCCTTCCTGAAGTCTAAGTATACGACATCCACCCCTCCTCCTGTGTCCAGGCGTTTCATAACCTGGTCATAGAAAGAGACTAGGTTGGTCAGGCACGATCTGCCCGCCACAAACCCATGCTGGTTTCCCCTCAGCATAATTTGTCCTGCCGGGCTCTCACAAATGTGAGCCTTGATAATTTTTTCAAATACTTTACCAAGGATGGAGGTGAGACTGACCGGCCTATAGTTGCCCGGGTCCTCCTTCCTCCCCTTTTTGAAAATGGGGACCACATTAGCCCTTTTCCAGTCCTCCGGGACTTGGCCTGTGCGCCACGAGCATTCGAATATTCCCGCCAGTGGCTCTGCAATGACGTCGGCCAGTGCCTTCAGCACCCTCGGATGGAGCCCATCCGGGCCTGCCGACTTAAAGGCATCCAGTTCTTCCAAGTGACTCTGCACCATCTCAGGGTCTATCCATGGTAGTCTGGCGCCTTGCTGCTGCCTCTCTACAACCCCAGTGAGAGACTTGTCTTGCCCCTCGCTTAGGAACACTGAGGCAAAGAACTCGTTGAGGAGTTCAGCCTTGTCCCCCCTATCTGTCACCAATTGCTTCTGCCCATTTTGCAGGGGTCCTATTCCTCCCTGGGCCTTCCTTTCACTCCCTATGTATCTAAAAAACAATTTCTTGTTGTCCTTTACTTGGGTTGCCATCCTCAGCTCCATGGTAGCTTTGGCCCGCCTAACTGCCTCCCTACAAGCACGAGCAGAGGAGGTATATTCATCTTTAGTGATCTCACCCTGTTTCCACTTTTTATGTGCTCCCCATAGCTTTTTGCCAAAAGCTAGCTGACATGATGAAGGTGGTGTGAGACTCCCTGGCCCAGGCCCAGGACAAGCAGAGTGTTCTGGTACGACAAGGGGGCTTGCCTGTGTACTTTTGAGCTGGAGGATAAGGTTATGGTTTTCCTGCTTTTAAAGGCGGACAAGCTTCAGATAGCTTCAAAAGGTTCCCATATCGTCCAGGATAACCTGTATGACATGACTTATATTGTTGCCATGAATAAGACAGGTAAAAAGCCTAAGGTGGTACATGTAAACATGTTCAAACCTTACTATGATAGGAATGATGTCATACTTTGGTTTTCCTCTGTCGAGGAATCACCTGAGGAACAAGAGGAGCCGGTCCTGTGTGTGGATGAGGAGGCAGAGGCAGGGGTAGAGGAGCTTCGCCTGCCTGATCATCTTCATTCTCCAGACAAAGAGAAGCTGTGTACAGCTCTCAGGGACTTTGAAACCATGTTCTCAAACTAAACAGGTAGGACAGACCTGGCAGTACACACTATAGACATGGGCAGCCATTGCCCTATCCATTCAATGTCATATCCAGTCAATGGGAAGGTGCTGGAGAAGATAAAATGTGAGCTCACTGACATGCTAGAGATAGGGGTAATACTAGCCCCTTGACAGTGCATGCTAGAGCTAGGGGTAATATAGACTTTGATGAGTCCCTGGGCAAGCCCTGAGACACTCATCTGAAAGCAGGATGGGTCCATCAGGTTCTGTGTGAACTACAGGAAGTTGAATGAGATCACCAACCCCAACACCTACCCTATGCCCAGGATGGACTCCCTGCTCAACATCCTGGGCCAAGCCAAGTTCATCTCTCTCAACCTATCCAAAGGGTTCTGGCAGATGGCACTGGATCCAGATGCTAAGGCTAAGCATGGGTGACTGGTGCCTCATGAGTTTGGGGGGAGATCAGATCGCTGATGGGGGGAGGGGGCAGCAGCTGATCGCTGAACCTGGAACCACCAGCAGCAAAACCATCAGTAAGTGCACGGCGGCTGGCACTTCCAGTTTTGCAGCTGGGGCTTCCAGGGGGTGCACAGCCAGTCTCAGGGGGTGCACATGCATCTGCATGCACCCGCTACATATTACCAATGTGGCCAAGTCTGCCGTTACGATGCCTTAGGGACTGTATGAGCTCACAATACTCCCTTTCAGTATGAACGATTCTCCTGCCTCCTTTCAAAGACTGATTAATAACTTGCTACAAGGATTTGAGAAGTTTATAGTGGCTAACATTGATGACATCACCATCTTCAGCCAGGACTTTGACTCACACCTGCTTCATCTAACCACTGTGCTGCAAAGGATCAAAAAGGCTGGACTAACAGTGAAAGCAAAGAAATGTCAGTTGGTATTGCCCAAAGTGGTGTATTTGGGACACTGTGTCAGCCGGGGGCAAGATCACTCCAATGTGGAATAAGATTGAGGCCATTAGAGACTTGCCACTCCAACAAACGAAGAAGCAGGTCATAGCTTTCCTTGGCCTGACTAGGTACTACAGAAGGTTGGTCCCTTACTTTGGGGCAATACCTGCTCGCCTGCATGAGCTGACAAGAAAGGATAACCCTGATCAGGTAAACTACACACAGGAATGTCAACAGTTGTTTGACATCTTGAAGGCTGCCCTGATCAAACAGCTGATTTTAAGGGCTCCAGATTATGATAAACCCTTCTGCATGGCCACTGATGCCTCAAACACTGGACTTGGAGCTGTGCTTCTGCCGGAGCATGAAGGGAAATGGCACCCAGTAGTTTACTTAAGCAGGGAGTTGATTCCCTGAAAATGGAACCTATTGTCTGTACAGAAAGAGTGTTTGGCAATCGTCTGGGTGCTAAACAAGTTGAGGCCCTATTTGTGGGGACAGCAGTTCACTGTCCAAACAGACCATGCCGCACTTCAATGGCTGCAGACAATGCAGAACACCAATGCCAAGCTTCAAAGGTGGGCACGGCAGCTTGAGGAGTTCAACATGAAGGTGGAACACATAAAGGGATGCCAGAATATGGTGGCGGACTTGCTGTCTAGAAAAGACTCTGGGCAATCCATAGGAGAACACAGGACCACCTCAAAAAGCTCCGGTGCATGAAAACCCCAATTTGTTCTGTTTTATGTGTATTGTCATTGTAGTTAGTTTTACGGGTTATTTGGGGTTTTTTAAAGTATTGTAACCTTCCTAGACAAGGAATGCCAGTGCCCACAGCCCTGGACAGCTATGGACAAGGGCTTTTGAAAGAAGAGGGGGGAGGTGTGAAGAAATCCCCTTCTCTCTGCCCCTCATTGAATTAACCCAGGGGACCCCTCTGTCTCTTCTTACTTTTTGGTTCAGGCTGGTCAACCAAGTGACTTGGCCAGATACATTCCTAGGGGCAGGGGAGGGCTCTCTCTTCCTCCGGTGGGCATTTTGAAAAGGCTTCAGGTCCAGGCTGGATGATTCTTTATAAGTAAAGACCTGGAAACTAGCCAGAGGTCTAGAATTAAGTATAGGCATTCATGTCTTAAAACAGTCACAATACCCAATATCTGTAAAGAGTCAACTTACTTTTGTTTGCTCAAAGGGTATTCTGACTTTCTTGTTCTACCCCTCCTTCCCCCTCCATGTCTGATCAATAAAGGTATTGAGTTACAGCATGCCTGGCTATGTGTCTGTGGAGGAGGGAAAGGCAAACCTTTTAGCTCAAGGCCTGGCCAACAGAGCTTGTCTGTTTAAATTCCCTTATTCCTACCTGAGGTTATCTTGGGATGCTTCAGGCTATAAGAGGCACCCAGAAATATTACCTGTGGGCAAAGCAACCCCAAGGTTAGCAGGATCTGTGTGCCCCAGGCTGCACAGAGCCCTAACTAAGACCAGTGCCCAGGTGGTGGCAGCATTACCCCAGGCCTGCAGGTGTTCTCCAGGAAGCGGGACAGCTGGCTGTAGGCACACCATGGGAGACTCCTGAAGCGAAGTTTTTGGAGTGGGCACAGCGAGGTGGGTGGTTCTGTGCAGTAGCACCCCCTACTGTCCTGCCACAGTGGGGGCCAGTCATGTGTACATGCCATGGAAAGGGTCTCCATACAGGTTATGCAGAGATCCTCTTTGGGAATGGGCTGACCCTGGAGAGAGCTTCAGGCTCCATGGACTAGTGGCACTTATATTTTTGCACAGCCACAGACCAGATCAGAGGCCATACATACTTGTGTGTGTACATGCATGTATGGAGAGGCAGTGCTGCAGATTAGAGCCTTTATTATTGTCAGTCAGTGGGTGCATCTACATGTGTGCCTGACTACACAGTTGTTACTACCGGTACTATGCAGTCCTGGTGTCACACAGGTAATTTCTAACCCTACTGAGCAGTATCAATGACCTACCGTGCAGTACCTGTGGTGTCACAGTTTGTGCTCGCTGATGCTACATTGTTATGTTGCAGCATCTCATGTAGTCACACCCAGTGATGAGTTTCCCCAGCCTTTAGGTAATGCCCTTGCACAGAGCCAGTGCCTGGATTACAGCCCCTTGCTGAGGAAATTCTGGAAATGTATAACAGGCCTGTGAGATAAGGAAGTATCATCCCCACTATACTGGTGGGGAACTGATGTGCAGACAGACTAAGCAACTCACCCATAGTCATGCAGGTCATCTGTGGCAGAGGTGGAAATGGACCACAGTTCCTCGAGTCTAAAACCACAGCCTGACCCCTAGGCTATCCCTCTTCTGACCATAACACACCATTGCACAATCCTAGCATAAATCATTTAGCTAACTTTAAAAAATTCTGCCTCACCATTGCAGTAAGACCCCCTAGGGCTTACTACAGGAGGATTCAAGGAAGTTACCTTAGATGAACTCAGGTTCTGCAGTTAAAGCATGTTAGCTAAACTACATTAGATGTGAATAATTATCCACACCAGGGGTCCTTCTGTTTGAACTTGTCTACTTTAAACTCAGTGTGTCCATGATTCCTGTTAATGCCATGTTTGTGGGGAAGAAGATGACAACCTGTTCATGGACTTCCCAGATAAATGCTAAAACACAACAAATATCATCACTCTGGTGGCTGAACTTCAATCTTTGAACTTATGGTCACAAAAGCAACAGCAATGTAAATGGCTCTTTTCAGGGCCAAATAAATCATTACATTGGACCCTCACTGCAGATTATGCAATTCAACATCAGGGAACTATCTACTGCAAAGAACAATGTCATGTTGCAGAGCCACTGGCGGGAATATTCGAATGCTCGTGGCGCACAGGCCAAGTCCCGGAGGACTGGAAAAGGGCTAATGTGGTCCCCATTTTCAAAAAGGGGAGGAAGGAGGACCCAGGCAACTATAGGCCGGTCAGTCTCACCTCCATCCTTGGTAAAGTATTTGAAAAAATTATCAAGGCTCACATTTGTGAGAGCCCAGAAGGACAAATTATGCTGAGGGGAAACCAGCATGGGTTTGTGGCGGGCAGATCGTGCCTGACCAACCTAGTCTCTTTCTATGACCAGGTTACGAAACGCCTGGACACAGGAGGAGGGGTGGATGTCGTATACCTGGACTTCAGGAAGGCCTTCGATACGGTATCCCACCCCATACTGGTGAACAAATTAAGAGGCTGTGATGTGGATGACTGCACAGTCCGGTGGGTGGCGAATTGGCTAGAGGGTCGCACCCAAAGAGTCGTGGTAGATGGGTCGGTCTCGACCTGGAAGGGTGTGGGCAGTGGGGTCCCGCAGGGTTCGGTCCTTGGACCGATACTCTTTAATGTCTTCATCAGCGACTTGGACGTGGGAGTGAAATGTACTCTGTCCAAGTTTGCAGATGACACAAAGCTATGGGGAGAAGTGGACACGCCGGAGGGCAGGGAACAGCTGCAGGCAGACCTGGATAGGCTGGACAAGTGGGCAGAAAACCACAGGATGCAGTTCAACAAGGAGAAATGCAAAGTGCTGCACCTAGGGAGGAAAAATGTCCAGCACACCTACAGCCTAGGGAATGACCTGCTGGGTGGCACAGAGGTGGAAAGGGATCTTGGAGTCCTAGTGGACTCCAAGTTGAACATGAGCCGGCAGTGTGACGAAGCCATCAGAAAAGCCAATGGCACTTTATCGTGCATCAGCAGATGCATGACAAATAGGTCCAGGGAGGTGATACTTCCCCTCTATAGGGCGTTGGTCAGACCGCAGTTGGAGTACTGCGTGCAATTCTAGGCGCCACACTTCAAGAAGGATGCGGATAACCTGGAGAGGGTACAGCGAAGGGCAACTCGTATGGTCAAGGGCCTGCAGACCAAGCCCTACGAGGAGAGACTAGAGAAACTGGACCTTTTCAGCCTCCGCAAGAGAAGGTTGAGAGGCAACCTTGTGGCTGCCTATAAGTTCATCACGGGGGCACAGAAGGGAATTGGTGAGGATTTATTCACCACGGCACCCCCGGGGGTTACAAGAAACAATGGCCACAAGCTAGCAGAGAGCAGATTTAGACTGGACATTAGGAAGAACTTCTTCACAGTTCGAGTGGCCAAGGTCTGGAACGGGCTCCCAAGGGAGGTGGTGCTCTCCCCTACCCTGGGGGTCTTCAAGAGGAGGTTAGACGAGTATCTAGCTGGGGTCATCTAGACCCAGCACTCTTTCCTGCTTATGCAGGGGGTCGGACTTGATGATCTATTGAGGTCCCTTCCGACCCCTAACATCTATGTGTAGATTGCTGAAAACAAATGGCATTGACATCTTGACACCATGGAAAAGCCATGTAGTGGCTCCCAGACCCCATACTAAGATCTCTGGTTATATGCTAGTGGCTTCATGATATCATCTTAAATATGCCCTTGCATCATACATCTGTAAGGACATACAGGATAAAGTGACAGTGTTGACCAACATCAATGACTATGCTGTCATCATCAAGATTGGTGAGACATACGTGGTAAATGTGTACAAGACTCCATGTGTGTGCTGGCTGAAAAATGTGTTGCCAACACCTAAACACCCATCAGTGCACATTGGAGACTTTAACAGCTATCATACTGCCAGCTCCAGCATGGGGGTTCCCCTGCTGTGAGTGCTGGAGCTGCAGGAGCCCCAGTGATAGAGGCAGCTAGGCAGGCTATGCTTTCCCCCAGCCCGTACACAGTGCTGCCTGGAACCATGCACCACTGGCATCTGCACTGGGCATGAGTGTCCTGACCTCCCCACCTGCTGCTGCTGGCAGTAGGGGTTGCACACCATGAGGGAGTGTGTGTGGAGGGTCCCTACCATAAGTGCTGCGTGCCCCCGGAGGCTGGGGGGGCATGGCAACCACCTGCAGGCAGCGGCAACAATGGCGTGGCAGCGGCAAGCAGGGAGCACCCGCAGGCAGCTGCAGGGGTGGTGGGGGCAAGTGCTGACCAGCAGTCAGTGACCAACCACAGATGCTGCCGGCAGTGTTGATGGGGGGGTGGGGGAGGGGTAGCAAGTGGCAACAGCCTGCAGGTGCCACCGGCAGCATCAGTGGCACTTTTTGCAGGGGGTGCACCTCCAAGCTTAGGGGGCACATGTGCACCTGAATGCAGCCCCTATGTGTTGCCAGTGGTCCTTACACCCCTCCACCCTCACAACCACACCCTGCCCAGCTGAGCTCCATGCTCCCACTGCCCACCTGGGCACAACCTCTGCCTGCTCTGTGCTTCCACCCAGCTGCAACTCCACCCCCCTCCCACCAGCCCCACTGCTTCCCTACCTGTTGCCCTGAGCAAGTTGGACTTCCAGGAAGCCAAGCAGGTTCCCATGGGGTGGCGGCAGCAGAAGCCCCGGCCTGGAAGGTACTACTGGCTGGGCAGGGCACTTCTGCCCATGAGGGTGGAAATGAGAGGCAAAAGGGTATCTTGGGGGGTTGTACACGTGGGTGCCTCACTCCCAGCCTTGCAGGAGGGAGGGCTGGCAGGGCACCATTTGTTGTGGGAGTATTGTGGGCCAGATGAAACTGTCTGGAGGGCTGGATTCAGCTCACAGGCCGTATTTTGCTCACCCCTGTTATATAGCATATATTGAGGGAAACATCTATCATATCCAACCTTTGGCCTCAAACTGCAGCCATTTTGTTGGTCTGGTGGTGAAAGCAGCAAAGAAGTTTATACCTTGCAGCTTCCAAAGAAAATAAACACCATGCTGGTCATCAGAAACTGAAAGTCTCTTCAAACATTACCAAAAGAACAAAACACAGGCCACAGCAACAGCTCTCCTAAAGTTGTTGAGATCAGAGCAGTGAAGGCAGTGGCATGAAATGGTCGAGAACCTTGATTTTACAGAGTCAAGCCACTGTGCCTGGCAGCTTCTTTGGTCTCTTGGCACCACACCCCTGGTGACATACCAACTGCTCCAAGTGATTCCATCACCTCTGTCCTTGTCACCAATTCAAAGGTACCGGTGGTTAAAACAGTCGTAGATTCATAGATTCATAGATGTGCGGTTGGAAGGGACCTAAGTAGATCATCAAGTCCGACCCCCTGCCCTGGGCAGGAATGAATACTGGGCTTATATGACCCCTGGTAGGTTTGAGCTCATATGACCCCAGCTAGGTAATTATCAAGCCTCCTCTTAAAGAACCCCAAGGTAGGAGCTAGCACCACGTCCCTTGGAAGTTGGTTCCAGATCCTAGCCACCATGACTGTGAAGTAGTGCCTTCTAATATCCAGCCTGAACCTAACTTCAAACAGCTTATGGCTGTTATTCCTTGTTAATCTGGGAGGTGCTTGGGGGAACAGGGTCTCTCCCATTCCCCACTGGTCTCCCCTGGTAAGTTTATAGACGGCCACCAGGTCCCCTCTCAGCCTTCTCTTGTGAAGGCTGAACAGGTTCAGGTCCCGTAGCCTCCCCTTGTAGGGTCTGCCCTGCTGTCCCTGGATCATGTGAGTGGCCCTCCTCTGGACCCTCTCGATGCTGGCCATATCCCTCCTGAAGTGCGGCGCCCAGAACCGGATGCAGTACTCCAACTGCAGCCTGACCAGTATGGCATAGAGGAGGAGGATCACCTCCTTGGCCCTGCTCGTGATGCATCTGTGGATGCATGACAAGGTAAGGTTAGCTTTACTGACCATGTCCTCACATTGGCAGCCCATGTTCATTTTGGAATTGATAATGACTCCAAGATCTCTTTCCATCACTGTGCTTATGAGAAGGGAGTTCCCCAGCTTATAGGCATGCTGCTGGTTCTTACTGCTCAAGTGCAGTACCCTACACTTGTCACTACTGAATCCCATCTATTCTGGTTTGTCCACCCCTGTAACCTGTCCCTCCTTTCTAGCATGCCCACCTCGCCCCAAATCTTGGTGTCATCAGCAAATTTGAACAGGGTGCTTTTCACCCCCTCGTTCAAATCGCTAATAAAGATATTGAACAGTACGAGCCCGAGGACCGAGCCCTGGGGGACTCCACCGCCCACATCCCTCCAGGTCGAATATGAATTGGGATTACCAAAGAGGAGTATACCTCCTCTGCTCACATGTGTAGGGAGGCAGTTAGATGGGCCAAAACTACCATGGAGCTGAGGATGGCAACCCAAGTAAAAGACAACAAGAAATTGTTTTTTAGATATATAGGAAGTAAAAGGAAGGCCCAGGGAGGAATAGGACCCCTACTAAATGGGCAGAAGCAATTGGTGACGGACAGGGGGGACAAGGCTGAACTCCTCAATGAGTTCTTTGCCTCAGTGTTCCTAAGCGAGGGGCAAGACAAGTCTCTCACTGGGGTTGTAGAGAGGCAGCAGCAAGGCGCCAGACTACCATGGATAGACCCTGAGATGGTGCAGGGTCACTTGGAGGAACTGGATGCGTTTAAGTCGGCAGGCCCGGATGAGCTCCATCTGAGGGTACTGAAGGCACTGGCTGATGTCATTGCACAGTCACTGGCGATAATATTTGAGCAGTCGTGGCGCACGGGCCAGGTCCCGGAGGACTGGAAAAGGGCCAATGTGGTCCCCATTTTCAAGAAGGGGAGGAAGGAGGACCCAGGCAACTATAGGCCAGTTAGTCTCACCTCCATCCTTGGCAAAGTCTTCGAAAAAATTATCAAGGCTCACATTTGTGAGAGCCCGGCAGGACAAATTATGCTGAGGGGAAACCAGCACGGGTTCGTAGCAGGCAGATCATGCCTGACTAATCTAGTCTCTTTTTATGACCAGGTTACAAAACGCCTGGACACAGGAGGAGGGGTGGATGTCGTATACTTAGACTTCAGGAAGGCCTTCGATATGGTATCCCACCCCATACTGGTGAACAAGTTAAAAGGCTGTGACTTGAATGACTACACAGTCCAGTGGGTGGCGAATTGGCTAGAGGGTTGTATCCAGAGAGTCGTAGTGGAAGGGTTGGTATCGACCTGGAAGGGTGTGGGCAGTGGGGTCCTGCAGGGCTCGGTCTTTGGACTGATACTCTTCAATATCTTCATCAGCGACTTGGACGAGGGAGTGAAGTGTACTCTGTCCAAGTTTGTGGATGACACAAAACTGTGGGGAGAAGTGGACATGCCGGAGGGCAGGGAACAACTACAAGCAGACCTGGACAGGTTGGACATATGGGCGGAAAACAACAGAATGCAATTCAACAAAGAGAAATGCAAAGTGCTGCACCTAGGGAGGAAAAATGTCCAGCATACCTACTGCCTAGGAAATGACCTGCTGGGTGGAACGGAAGCAGAAAGGGATCTTGGAGTCCTAGTGGACTCCAAGATGAACATGAGTCGGCAGTGTGATGAAGCCATCAGAAAAGCCAATGGCACTTTATCGTGCATCAGCAGATGCATGACGAATAGATCCAAGGAGGTGATACTTCCCCTCTATAGGGCGCTGGTCAGACCGCAGTTGGAGTACTGCGTGCAATTCTGGGCGCCACACTTCAAGAGGGATGTGGATAACCTGGAGAGGGTCCAGAGAAGGGCCACTTGTATGGTTAAGGGCTTGCAGGCCAAGCCCTATGAGGAGAGACTAGGGCACCTGGACCTCTTCAGCCTCCGCAAGAGAAGGCTGAGAGGCGACCTTGTGGCTGCCTATAAGTTCATCACGTGGACACAGAAGTGAATTGGTCAGGTTTTATTCACCAATGCGCCCCCGGGGGTTACAAGAAATAATGGCCACAAGCTAGCAGAGAACAGATTTAGACTGGACATTAGGAAGAACTTCTTCACAGTTAGAGTGGCCAAGGTCTGGAACGGGCTTCCAAGGGAGGTGGTGCTCTCCCCTACCCTGGGGGTCTTCAAGAGGAGGTTAGGTGAGTATCTAGCTGGGGTCATCTGAACCCAGCACTCTTTCCTGCCTATGCAGGGGGTCGGACTCGATGATCTATTGAGGTCCCTTCTGACCCTAGCATCTATGAATCTATGGCCTGTCCACCACCACTCTCTGGATGCAGCCCCTCAGTCAATTTGTGATCCATCTGACTGTGTAGGCACTGATGCCACAGTCACCTAGCTTTTTAATGAGAATGGGGTGGGAGACAGTGTCAAAGGCCTCCCTGAAGTACAGAAAGACTACATCTACCACAACATCTGCATCCAATGATTTTACGTCCTGATCATAGAAGGCAGTCAGGTTGGTCTGACAGGACCTGCCCCTAATGAACCCATGCTGGTTGCCCCTGAGCATCATCCTCCCTGCTGGTCCTTCCCAGATGTGCTCCTGGATAATCTTCTCAAAGAGCTTCCCCAGGATTGAAGTAAGATTAATGGGCCTATAGTTGCCTGGTCCTCCCGCCTCCTTTTTTTGAAAATGGGGACCACACTGTCCTTCTTCTAGTCATCTGGCACCTGGCCAGAGCACCATGAGTGCTCCTAAAGCCATGCCAGGGGCCCCACAATGACCCCTGACAATTCCCTCAGCACCCTGGGGTGGAGAGCATCTGGACCTGCTGATTTGAACACGCCCAGCCCCTCCAGAAGTTCCCTAACTCAGTCCTCCCTGACCCTAGGCCTGGCGGAGTCTCTCCTGAGTCCATCCTGAATCCCAGTGGGGGAGATGTCCCAGTCCCTGCACAAAAAATGGAGGCAAAGAATTTGTTAAAATGGTTTGCTTTTTCCTCTGGTGCAGCCACCATATTGCCAAGCATATCCTGTAGGGGCCGCACGTTACCCGGTGCCTTCTTCATACTCCCTAGGTTTTTAAAAAAGGACTTTTTGTTGTCTTTGATCCTTGATGCTAGACCTAGTTCTGTATCTGCCTTAGCTTTCCTAACAGACCCCTGCAGACCCGAGCGATGGAGGTATACTCCTCTTTGGTGATAGTCCCTCCCTTCCACTGGGTGTATGCCTCTTTTTTGGCTTTCAGACATTCCTGAATGCCTTTGCTGAGCCAGGGGGGCATTTGAGCACTCCTTGCGCCCTTTGATTCTCGTTGAGACTGTCACCCCTTGGGCTCAGAGGATTGTCTCCTTAAGGAATGACCACTCGTCTTGGACACCCAGTTTCCTTTACCTCCAAGACCCCAGTGCCTCCTACCAATCTCCTCAACTCATTGAAGTTGTACCTCTTGAAGTCAAGGGCTACTGCCTTGCTGCAGGCCCTTGACACCCTGTGCTGGATGGTGAATTCCAGTAGGTGATGATCACTGTTGCCCAGGTGGTCAGGCAGCATGTCCACAAAGAGCTGAGGCAGCTTAATTCAGCCTGCCAACCTTCCTCCCCTTTCTCCACCTCTTTCAAGCTGGAGGAAGCAGAGAAAGGACTTGCAGTCACAAAGCCGGGGAAAGCAGCTCACTCTGATGGAGTATTCTCAGAGTTCCTAAGGAACCTGGGACTGCTCTCAGGGACTTGGCTTGTGATCTTTTTTAGCAATATACATACCACTGATCCGCTCCCTAAAGAGTGGAAAGAGACAAAAGTCATTGCAATAAGAAAGCCTGGAAAGCTTGCTGATGGCCCAAGAGGCTACAGGCCAATCTCTCTTCTGTCCATGGCTTAAAATTTGTGGGTTAATTCTCACCCGTCTGAAACCCATCCTGGAAGCCATCATATCCAAAGAACAAACTAGCTTTTGGACAACAGAAGCTACTGTGATCAGCCATTAGCACAGATCAGTTATACTGAGACCGGATTTCAGTGCAAATTAAAAATAAGCACAGCATTTATAGATCTTTCCTCTGCATATAACACTGTTTGGAGAAAAGGACTTTTGTTAAAGTTGGTGTATGCATGCTGTTGAGTGCAAACCAACTCTCACACTAATAAATGTGTTCCTATCAAACTGTAGATTCTGGGTACATCTTGGCAAGGATTTGAGCCTCTGGCAACTGGTAAATGACAGTCTCCCTCAGAGGTCTGTTCTTTCCCTGATTCTTTGCAACCTATATACCAGGAACATCCTGCCGACAGCATTGCGTAAATTTATTTACACTGATGATAAGTGGTGCTCCACTCCGCTTCCATGGCTGCTGGTGTTATTGAATATCGCTCCCTCTGTGACGAGAAGGGATTTGGCTGTACTTTGAGAGTACAAAAAGATTGTGGCTGATGCTGAATTCCTGTTTATGAAGATATCACCCTCCCAGCAAGATGTAGGCTTTGGTCAAGGAAACCTTTCTAGTTATACATGCTCCAACTTCCAGTGAACAGTCTGGACACTGAGAGCCACTGGCAAGGAATCTGGTCTTCAGCAACAGCACGCAATAAAAATTTGGTCACAGATTTGACCATTGAGTTTCCGAGTTTCCGCCTGCAATGTAATTATTGGATCATGCTGAACTGCATTCACACAAAACGTGGAAGGTGTGTTTATTTATTGAACAAATGGGGCATCAAGGATTTGTTGAACTACACATGCGGTGAGGTGCAGTCACATGAGTCACATTGCAAATTCCTGCCCTGAACTTGCATACCATGGAGGGATTGAAGCAATCCATGTAGTCAGCTCGGAAGACATCGACTGATTCAACCTCAACATACAACTTTAATTAACCCGCACCTTCTCTGCTGTTGCTTGTCCTAGCCATACAAAAGAAGTGAGTACCCCATGGGACCAGTCAAAAAGGCTGTTTCCTGGAAGTCTGCTCTCACCAATAGCCCCTTGGCAGGAGCGGTTCCATGCTCTGTGCTCGCAAACTGACAGAACAGAAGGAATCTGTGGAGCAGCGAGAGACTAATACTGTCATTTGCTTGACATCCCTGCTGCTGAATAAAATATACGAATTGAGATTAAAAAAAGAGAGATTTGTCAAGGAGTGATGGGAACTTGAGTCACCTCCCCAGCTCCCGGCTGTGGCACATATTGTAACTTACATACTCCACCCGCATTTGCAAGGAGGGGCAGCGATCATGCTGGGAAACACTGTATGGCACGCTCCCCTCCACAAGGCAAATATATTGAATTAAACCACAACCAGACATACATGAGGCAGCCTGCCACTCCTCCCAGGCAAGCTGCCTGTGTGGCCCGGCCCTGGGTGCTTTCAAAACACCAATAATAATAAAAAAAAGTATCAACTTCCTGTGCCTTAGAACAGAAACTGACTTCAACTTCAGTGTGTCTCAGGAGACGCATCCATCTGCTTAGGGGACAAACATGAACGTGATGGCAGCTTCCTCCTAAAAGCTGCTCCCAATCAACATCCCCACCCCCATCCAGCTATGAACATATTGCTAAATAGATACAGAAATGTCAAAGCAGAGCAGGCAAAATGTAGATAAGGCGCAGTAGACAATGCACCTCCTTCCTGAAAGCAGGGAATAATGCCAATGAATTGTTTGGCCAAGCTCCGATGCAGGGACAGGCAACCCTTGGCATGCGTCCCAGAGCATGGCACACAAAGGCATTTTGCTTGGCGCATGCTTGAGACGGACAGCGGGGCAGCTGCAAAGGGCCTGATCCCTGTTGCGGCCGTGCAGCCCCAGCGCCTTCCCCGCCATCCACCTCGAGGTGTGCGCACATCTGCTGGCAACGAGCAGCCCAGGTTCTGTGGTGGGCGCGCATGCCTTGGGGCCGACGGCGGGCAAGGGGCTGGGCTGAGCTGCCACAGGGATTGGGCCCCCTCACCACTGCCTGGCACACCAACATCTTACAAGTTGAGGCTGTGGGAGTTTTGGGCACTCTGCCCACAAATGTTGCCAGCCCCTGATACTGTATTGCTCACCAGGCTTTGAAGCTAGTGGCCTGGCAGAGCACTCGGATGCTGGGCAGAAGGTCCTGGGTCTGTGCGCACGGAAAGATATTCAGCCTGCGGGCGCAGGGCCTGCGTGGAAACCTGCGCTGCCGGCTAAGGGGGCGCAGGAGCCCAAGGACAGGCAGCGCGGGGCCCCACGACCTCGGGGCAGGGCTCGCCTTGCCCTGCGCGTGGGCGGCCGGTGGGCACGGGCGGGGCAGGGCAGTGCCAGGGTCCTGGCAAGGCCTGCGAGCCCGGGGGCGCCCGGGGCAGCAGGACGCGGCTGCAGCCCAGCGCCCCGCAGCGCGTCCCGGCTTGTCCCAAGGGCGACTGCAGCGCCCGGCCCGGTGGGAGCTCCCGCTCCCGCTCCCGCTCCCCGCCCGGTTGCCGCGGAAACAGCCTCACGCGCTGCAGTCCCGCCCCCCGCGCTGCCAAAGCCGCCGGGGAGCGAGCGTGCAGCGGCCCCGCCAGTCCCGCGCAGCGCGGCCCCGCCGGAGCCCAGCGCAACTTCCCGGCCCCGGCCCCACCTCCACCTCGGCCCGAGGGGAGCGGGCGCCGCGGCCGCCGGTGCTGGGGGCGCCTGACGTCAGCGGGGCCGGGCCACGCGGAGCCGGGGGGGGAGCGGCGGGAGAGCGCGCGGCGGCGCCGCAGCCGGACTCGGAGCCGGACCCGGAGCCGGCGCTGCCCGCGCTGAGCCGAGCCGCGCTTCCGCGGCAACTTCCCCACGCGCACACACGCACACCTATACGCGCGCACACACACACACACACACGCGCGCGCACGCAGCAGCCTCGCGTCCCGGTGCGCAGCCGGCCCGGGCACCCCGCGCCTCCCCCGCTCCCCGCCCGCGGAGCCGGGCGCGCTGCCGGCGGGGCCGGGGCTGGAGCGCGGAGCCCGGGCGGGCGGCGGTGGCGCTGCTGGGGACCGCTCGCCCCTGCCTGGCCGCAGCGGCTGGACGTCCAGCGCGGGGCGAGCCCGAGAGCCGGAGCCGGATGCCGGCATGTCCGCAGCGCTAGGCGCCCCTGCCCCTGCCCCTGCCCCTGCCCCCGGGCGGCTGAGCGGCGGCGGCGGCGGCCCGGCCATGGGACGCGCGCCCCGGTGAGGTCCCCGCGAGGAAGCGGCCGAGAGCGGCGAGCGGCGGCGGGGCAGCACGGATGGACCGCGCCGGGCAGGTCTGAGCCGCCCCCGCCGAGCGTGACAATGTGGAGGACTCGGCTCCCGGGAATCAGGTAAGGCTGCCGCGGCCGGGGCGCTCGGGTCTGGCCCGGGCCAGGCTGGCCCCGCCGGGGCGGGGTGGCACCGGCTCGGCGCAGGCATGGGAGTGTGGGTCTGGCGAGTTCAGGGCCGGCGGCCCCCTCGCCTCGCCCGGCCACCCGGAGCCTGGCGCTCGCCTCTGGCTAAGTGGGGCCCGAGACCTGCGAGCGGGCAGAGTCCGCACACGCGGCCCCTCAGTCTTTGCAGCCTTCCTCGGAGACAGACCCGTGCCAGTGTCCTGCCCTCAACGCGCCGCAGCGTCGCCAACAGAGAAGCCGTGCTTTGCCATGCATGTGGCCACAGACATCCTGACATCGGTTCATCCCGAGCGGGGAATCTGCACGTGAATCTGCTGCATAGGTTGCACGCGTGTCGTGCAGACCAGGGTTTGCATGTAGGCACAGATGCACGCACGCAGGCGTTTTGTTTGCTATGCTTGTGACAGGCTTGTTTAACGGGAAAACAAATAAGGGATGCACAGAATAAAAATAACTCTGGAGCATGTAAGTGCTTCCTTTCTCCTAATTTGCTAGAAGGGAAGAGGAAAACAACTTTCTTTTCCCTGGCAAAGTGATACAGTGAAATGAACTGCTGGGATTCTGATATTCATCTTATCAAAGGATTTCTGCTTACAAATGCACGGTTTGTGGAAGTGCTGGTGGACATCAGACGTGCTAAGGAGAAATGACCCCCGCTGCCAGAAGGCATAACTCCTGTGTGCAAGTATTTGTGCTCCTTGGAGACTGAACGTTTTTCTACACGCTGGAGAGCGATGGGGGAAAATTATGAAAGCAAATGTGTTTTTCATGTCTCTCTCCACTGGGATGCACTAGACTCCTGCTTTGGGGAATCGGAGAGAAGGAAGCAGGTTTTGAGAGCAAGCTCCCACCTGTGCTAAACCCCTTCCAAATCCAGTGAATGATGATGGAGATTCAGTGCAAGGCTGATTCAATTGTCCATTTTTGGTTTTAGTTTTGTGAAGAAAGAGATTGTGTGTTTGGAATCAATATAGGTGTTACTCGGAGAATAGTGCTTAATGAATGGCATGCCCTCCCTAATGCATAAGTAAATGCTTATCCTGAAAAATACTCCTGGAAGTTTGTCCTTAAGGGCAGCTTATTAAATCGAAACAGCACAACCTTGTTACAGGCTCATGTACAAGTTCATTTGTCAATGTAGGAAGGCGTAAGGTGCGGTGCTGGCGTAAACATTTCTAACGAGCCTGTTGGATAGCATTCGGCAAACCTCTCTAACTGAACCCTGCTAAATAAAAGCCATTGCACTCAGGCTGTTGTCTCGAAAGGAAAAATGGCTCTAATGGATCTTAAAGAGTTAAATAATGAACTTGCTTAAGCTGTGTATTGAGTTGAGAGTGAATCAATACCGCTTGCCTACTTCCAGATAAGTACTGGCACAGACACCGGCTAGTCTGTATTCCAGATTAGTTGAAAATGAAATGCTCTTTCAATCTCCATTGAGCTCCTGGTTGGGTCACACTCTCAAATTTAATGAATAATTTGCTAGATCCTTTTTGCCTGTTGTTTTCTGTGGAGTCTGGAAGGAGTAATCGGAAAGCTGCCGATGAATGCTGGCTTTCAGCTGCTCATTTACTACAGTGATGGAGGTCATCTAAGTACTGAGGGCAGGAAAGTCAATAGACAGACAAGGGGGACAAATACTAAACAGACAGATGACCGGTATTGTAGTTTAGTCAAGAATTACAATTTGGAGGACGCAGAACCTACGTCTTACATAACACATATTTATTACTGCTGCGAAGTCATTTCAGCGGAGGTCCTATTATTACTGTGATGCTGTTATCAGAGAGAGCACTAGTTAATAGTTAATTATCAAGACCTGCTAATTCTTTCTGCAGATGTTCCAATAATGACATTATTTTCTGTGTTTTCCCTATATTGGAGTGTGGTTACATTTTAAAGTGGCAGTATATTGAGAAAAATGAACAGTGAAGAAAACTACATTGCTGAAAGAGTCACGGCAAGTCCGTACTCCCATTATCTGCCTTTTTATATTAAAGAGGATAGCAGTACAGTTTGCCCCCATTGATTAGATAGGAGAGTTTAATTATATATAAAGAAAACAATAAACAAACCCAAGACGATGATACTTTTCTTGCTGTTCAGAAGAACATTATTAAGTTAGAGAAGTTTGTAAGTATATATGGGTATATATTGATTTTCCTGGTGGGCCATGTATGCAACATCCTTCGTTGTCTTTTTGCAGGCAGTATGTCCTGGACTCAGTGTCTGCTGGACAAGCTCCTCTGCTCTCACAAGCTCCCCACCCTTTTCATGGTATGAGCTGGGCTGTCAAGCATCAGTGAAAATAATGCTGAAATTGTGCGATGCAGCTGCCACCCTGTGATTGGAAATAAGGGGTCGGGGGGGGGGGGAAGGGAAGGGAAGGGAAGGGGGAGGAGAGAAGGAAGGGGGGACTGTAAGGCTGCTGAAATGAATGGTTTGAGAAGAGTGATGAGAACAATCCTCCCCTACCAAGGGCATCGGCCAGATGAAACAGTTGGTGCTCTCCAGCGCGTCTTCTGTCACTTAGACGCAGTCTTGTTAGGAACGTGACTTTTCTGCTGCTGGCAAGTCTTGAGCATTGAGAAGCTGGGGAGGAGGCAGAGCAGACTGAATTCTGGCGTCAGAGACTGTAAGGGCCTGATCCAAAGCCCTTTGAAGCCAGTGAGAGCTTTTCCACTGACTTGGCTGGCATTTGGAGCAGGCTTTGGGAGGTGAAACTTCCTAGTGATTTTAAGAAAGATCTTCTTACCCTCGGGAGTTAGGGGAGACCTTAAGGGTTTATTTTTGCACGTAGTCTGTGTTCCCTCTCTGCCACAGTTCATTATTGTGAGATCACACACATGCAGATGCATACATGCACATACACAGCCACCACATCTGAAGGCATGATCTCTTTGTGATTCAGTGAAGAAGCCTAGGGCAAATGAATATATCATGTCCCTTTGTCCACATCCTCCACCCACCAGCCTATATCCCTGCAATTTATTTTCACATTCTAGCCCCTTGAGCATCTTCAAACTGTCATCATTAAAAAAAATAATCAACCTGTCAGGGAGATGCTTTTTAGTTGGAAGGATGAAGTCTTTAATACGTCCGCAGTAACACAATGACCCTTTGGAATTACTGCTTGGTCAAGGGTCAAAGATATTTCTTTTTGCGTATCCCAACTGCCAATGTGTGGAAGGTGAAGATACCATGGTAAAGAAAGGCTTCAGGGTCCAGGCTAGAACTGGCAGAAGACCATAATCATGGAAAAAGCTGATGAACTCTGCCTTTTCTGTGCTTAAACAATGGATACAGCAGCTGCAGCTACCCCTTCTCTCTCCAGGTTGCTTTGAAGATTTCCTTGCTGTCTCTTCTGCTGCTCTGGTCCTGCTTACTAGTCCCGCTTATTAATGCAAACCTTTCAGAATTGTACTCTCTGCCTGGCCTCCTCATCTCCCTCTCTTTCTGGATCTTTCTCATTTTCTGTGAAGAACCACTATAGAAGTGAAACACAAAAGACATTTCAGCTTCTAGTTCACCTCAAATCATCTTCCCTTTGAGGCCCTGATGGCTCTAAGGGATGGTTCTCTACTCCACTTCTCCCCAATCAGATTCCTCCTGCTCCCAAGAGACAAAGCTCCAGGCTCTGCAGACACCGGACCAGTCATGCTGCTGCGGTAACCAGGAGCAAGACTCCCTTAATTCCATTTTATTTCTAGCATTTCCATTTTCTTAAATGGGAACCTTGCAGTTATGAAGATCCTTGAGAAAGTAGCGTCTTGTTATAAGTGTTTGATGTCCTCCACAGCTGCGTTGAGCTTCTGTTAACACTTGCTACTGTCCTGGCAGGATTTATAGCAGGTCATCCTAAGCCACGACTGTCCTGAGGCATGTGCCCCAGGGGTCTGTATTCATGCTATAATTCACCCCATACACTTAGCATCACTAACAGCTTTCCTTCTCTAGCAAGAAATCTGATTTCAACAATATGTCAAGAATTTTATTGCTTTTAGATCACAACCTACTTGCTGTATGAATAGCAGTAAGGTATACAGAGTTCCCCCCTCATTGTATAAAAACATGCTCATTCAAAGTATATAGATTTGTATATTTGTGTTGAGAGAACTTTATTGTCACTATGCATGCTAAATTTTTGCTTTAACAGTAAGTATTTCACTCATCAAGTTCATATTGTCAAACTTAGATTCAGCCAGCCATCAAAGATGCAAACTTTGCATTTTCAGTACTAATGAGAACACCAAATAGTGGGAGTTAATGGTTTCCGTTGAGGAGGTTTTTACTTCTAGAAAATCCATGCAAAGCCTAACTGTTGCTGGATGAATTGATTGCCACAGAAATTCATCTAGTGTCACTGACTATGATACTTATCAGATACAATAATACTTGAATAAACTGCACTTTTATGCTGCAGTTCATACCTTATAACAGGCAGCAATTTCACAGATGAGAAAAAGGGAGATGTGCTGATATTAACACCTCTCTTCCCTGTGGTATGAATAATTGTTGTAATAATATTGGAATCATCCCAGTATTGCCTTTTATTATGTGTATTCAATAAAGTGATGGATGGGAAGCTGACTCAGTTGCTGAGCCGGCAGCTCATCCTGAAGACACTTTGGAGGCTTTTATCCTGGAGGGCCTGTTCCCCAACCTGAGAGCACCTGGGAACTTCACTGAGACAGTCCCTTATGGTCTAAAGGGAGGGGCCCAGCTTGCATTTCTGCCGTTTATCCTCCGATGTTCACACCACAGAGCACCAGTGATGTTTGCATTATGTATGCCTGAGCACAGGCCTAAAATGCCTTTGCTGACCCCAATAAAGCTATTTGCCAGCCCAGCCTTCACTTCTGCTGTAACCCCCTGATTTCTGGATTCCTCTAAGTAGCCCTTGGGAACAGTGTATCACAGCTCATCTGTGTCAATAAAACAATACCTAGGGTTGTCATCCGGAGAGATATAGCCTTGGAACTGTTGCTGGGATGCCCATCTGCTCGGGGCATTTGAACAATGTGGCTTCGTGTTGCCTTATATAACAGTCATCTGTTTAAAATAAGTAATTGCTAAATTTTCCTTTAAAGCATAACATGCAAGCAGCAACTCAAGCGGTGCAAGATGAGCTTTGGGATGAGCTTGATTTATTTATTTGTTTTGTTTGAAGTGTAGTCCAAGAGGCCTTGTTGTTGCCTCATGTCCTTTATATATGTATACAGGATGCAGAGAGGAATGAGAACTGCCATACTTAGCAGCTCTATATGGCACTTATAATCTATACCACTTTGCACATGGCCCCAATTCATTATGAAAACATGCATGTTCACAAGTTTAAATATAACTAATAGGGACGTGACTAGGAGGGAAGAGGGAAGGAATGAAATATATGCAGCCTGGAACAAGACAGGATATAGTCCCAGTGTAGAGCAAATATACAAAGAACAGAGGGGCACATTATTCGCAGTCATCACCAGGGTGGAGGAATGGGATTGCATTCCAGAGCAGGGTTTCCTCTCCTGCCTCTCATATCCTCTCCCAATAAACCCTGGTTAACAACAGGATTGACTGGGGGAACAGGGTCCATCATTCAACACAGGTGGCAGAATCCAGACCACTTTTAATTTCCCTCCTAGGGATAGCACTGATTCACTTAGCAGTCCCGTTTATAATTGTTAAGCATTTGTACTATCTCATAGCGGTAAAGGAGAAGTCTGGAGTCAGCCTGGCTAGTGAAAAGAAACAGGCAGAACTGACATGTATATTTCCTTTGAGTCTCGTTATTTCACACTGTGCTATAGAGGTGGGTAGTTACAACCTATATCATTTCCTGTGATGGGGATGCACTTCATTTAATTTCCCTTTGGAAGATTATGATTAAATTTGGACTGCTGAGAGGTCTAAACTCAATCTCTGTTGCCTGAACATAATGGTAGGAGGCTTGCCCACCTTTATTCTTCAGCATTAATGTTAGGTTCATGAGGATTCCTTCAGAAATGAGCTTTTGCCTGCTATTAAATCTCTACTAGTTCCCAGCTTTTATCAATTTCTTTCTCTGGACCCAGCAGCTGCATTAGTAATGTCTGCATTAAAACCTGCCTCCTAGCATTTTCTTGAAATGTCTTTAAACTAAGAAGTACATATCTATTAATAGATCTGCATTTAGATACTACAGCAGTGGGCAGCAGGATATACCCTAAGAGACAGATAGATAAATAACAGAACGTTAATTGAAAAGATAATAGAAATTCTTCTTCCTGAAATGTGTATCCCATACTTTAGAGAAGTAAAGTTGAATGATACTGTTACAGTGCTCTTTGAGATCTTAATAATAATTGTCCTTAGGGACTGAACTGTTTTCGAGAAAACCTATCACGGTTCATCTCTGTCCCAACCACATAAACATCTCAATTTCTCTAAGGTGCACAAGAGTTTTAGAATGCAAATCCTATTTGATGAAGCTTACTAGATAAACATGTGTCGAGATCACTAATACAGGAACAAACACAATTTATATTAGCAGCTTTAGTTGCAGATACACAGGAGAGTATATGGACACGTCTGAAAATTAATTGAACAGAAGTTGAGATCAAGCTGTGTGGTGACTTTTTTTTAAAAGGGTCTCTTTGGGGCTGTGTTCTTGTGGGGTTGATTGGCACCTGAAATGCCTTGTTCCATGTCTCTGGGAATCAACAAACAGAAAATGCAGATAACAACTGGGTTATCAAATGGAATTACTTATTTGGGCATGATATATGTTGCTATTGATTTTTATCTTGGCTATCGAGCCTGGGGTTTCCCATGTGCCCAGTCACCATGGTACCTGGACACAGGGCTCCCCATGGTACAAAGCCAAAATGTTTTGTTAAATAGAAAGCTGAAAGAAATTTTCTCTCCGGTGATATTGGCCAGAACCCTGACAGACTCCTCCTTCCATTATGCAGATACCCGTCATCTCAGACTTTGGGAATTACACCAGCCTCCATCCAGCAAAGAGGCATTAGGGTGGGAGTGGGGGGAGATTATCTGCCTGCTGGGGGATCTGTTGTGCCTTCTTCTGAAGCACCTAGTGTTGGTTTCCAACAGAAACAGAATTCTTGTCTGGGTGAAGTAGGGGTTTGGTCTACTCTGAACATGTACTTCTTCCCTTCCTGAGGCTTTAATATGATTCCCAAATTCACCTGACTGTTTGTATCACCCAGTTATTGTGCTCTGAGGCTCACGCGGCTAACTAATAGATCCTAATGTATGGGGCTAATGGATGGATGACACAAGAAAACACTTGGGACAACTAATGAAAAAACCAGGATAGGAGTGTCATGTGGGTCAATGGGTCAAAACATGAAAATAAATGCGCCTGAGGGTGACACCGAGCAGAGCCCCCTGGGCCACACCCACTGGTCCTCAAAGACGTCCATCCAAATTCACCTGAGGCATAATCAGCTATCTTCTGCCACAATACTTGCTACTCTGCAAGTGTCCTGGTATTCCCCTTCTAGCTGCAGGACCCAGATCCCAAGAAACCATCTCTTGGAATATCCCTTAAGATTTTGCTAGGTATGTCCTAAAGGAGGGTCATTTTGCAACTCCAGGAGAGACTCTACTGTTTCAAAGAAGAGCGAAGAGATAGTTTGGTGCTAATGGGGGGAAAGATTTGTTGTTCCAGTGTCTTGTGTACATTAGTGGTCCTGTTAGCAAGCCCCTGAACTGAGCTGCAAGAAAAACCTTTTCTTTGGTCTTAGGACTAGTGTTTCATTCAGACGTCTCCTTATGTAATAAGGACATTTCAGAACTAATAGATTGGATCAGTGGCCAGTAAGTGAACTGAGAGTTCCCTGTGGATTTTAATGGTTTGAGGCACTGGCTCAGGCTAGTTACCTGGGTAATGCTGGGTAAAAGTTTCAGAGAGCACATATGTCTCAAGAATGCAGAGAGGGCATGAGGCAAAAGAAAACTTCAGCTCCTTTCCCAGCCAGCCCTTTCAGCAAGTTGAGGTTCAGAGGTGGACTGAAGATTCCAGATGAAAGCCCCTAATGCAGGAAGATTAGGCTGAGTCAGGGATTAATTTCTTTCTTATTTCCTCTAGTCAGTGCTGAATGATTCAGCATTTCTGATGCCAAGCAACAGCAGTAATAGAGAGAGAAAAACCATACTTGATAGAGATGGATGCACAACTGTATCAGAAATGAGCAACATCCCAGGTGGGCAAGACATTTAAAAGAAATAGAGCCAGCTAGCATGAAGACAGAGAGCAGCATCCTCCCTGCCACAGCCTTAGTGGTGACGAGGGAAGAGCAAGCCTGGGAGTCTGAGTTGCAGCTAAATTAAAGCAACAGCTTGACCGTGTGTTTCAGTAAAGGTTTAGTTGAGAAAAGAGGCTGCTGAACTCACCTCTATTATAACCTGGCTGAGAGTGCATTTCTTGTCCCTGCCCAAGCCCAGCTCAGTCCTGTCCCTCCACCCAGGTTGAGTTTTGACAGTCAGGGAAGAGATGATAAACACCTGCATTGGGTCTCCTGCTGTAGGAATAGCTTGTGGAAAGTGCAGGCTGGCTGGTGGGTTAGATATGTGGCAGTGCAAGTCCATCCTAGACATCAGTCAGAAGTCACAGACTCCCCAATTTGTTCACTAATCCACCTGAGCAATGCAGTTGCCTCTTCCTTACTTTGCTAGGTATCATGAAGAAATTAAATAGATTCAAGAAAAATATAAAAAAACCAGGAAGAAGCCATTGCCTTAAAATCCTCTCTGCATATAAAACATACCATACAATCATAGAAAATTAGGGTTGGAAGGGACGTCACCATTCATAGATATGTTCATTTTCAACTTCAAAAAGTGCCACTACCAGAAAATTGTGACTTATAAATAACTTAAGGAGGGAATTATATTTTAAGTCAGCTAATGTGTGATTATTTTTTTTTGCTGTGTTCTGAAGGTCTCTCTCTCAAGCTGTAATTTTATGGATGTGTTATTGCATTGACAATTGCACTGTATTCTTTTGTATAATAGCTGCTGGTACCTAATAAATTCCGATGAGTAATACTGCCAATGATTATAAATACAATGCGTTTTCCAACATGATACAGCTTGTCAATTTGTGTATGGTGCTTTCGGGTGTAAATGCCATTTCGTCATGTTTTCTCTCGTTTGGAGCCCTCGCCTGTGAGAATAACGAAACGATTCTGTACTTCTGTAACGAAGAGAGAGACTATGTAGACATTCAGAAAGGAAAATGGCTCACAGACAAGGAGTATTCCCATAGCCATGCACTGGATTTTCCTCTACTTGTGTTTTCATGAGTTCTTAGCACAGAACTCTCTCATTGAAATGGCTTTGTTCAAACTGGGTAAGAAAAGGGACAAATCCTCTGGCTATTCCTCAGACTTTTTTCCCCCCTAAAATTCCCATTAAGTCGCAGGTGAATTTTGGCTGAGTAAAAACTGACTGATGTAGGACTCACCCCAAATCTGACCTGCCTGGCAGTAGTAATATGGCTCCTGAAAAAAGAGCACCTGAAATAAAGTACTAACTTAATGTGCCATAATTAGCATTACTGCTCATTAGTGCAAACAAATGCTTTTTTTTTTGTGATGCTTAATGCTCATTCGACGAATCTACTGTGCATTAGTGCATTAGCACAGTTTTTGCCAGCTGCACTAATGCAGAGTAGAATTAGTCCAATGAGCATTAAGCATCTTGTGTAGACGCATCCAGTATATAATTGGAAGGTGTATAGGGACCTTCACTGGTAAGTTTAAGTGGCTAGATAAACTTGTCTGAATGGAAGCATCCCTGCACAGGGGAAATGAGCCTGTAAAGGCATTTATGCTTGTTCAGGTGAGAGAGAGGGAGGGAGTGTGAATGCAGGAGAGGCAGAATGAAGGGTTTCATATGTTTGAGAGGGAGTGTGAGATGCTGAGCATGTTTAAGATGCCAGGTGTGGGGGCTTGCTCCCATACCCTCTGATGTCAAGGGCAAGGCTTTTGCTGCCCTCATTGATGAGGCCTGAACATATGCCTGTCCAAAGCTCTCCCATAATATAAAATTCAAGATACGTGTTCCAGACTGAAGCCGACCAGAAAGCAGATGCCTTTATTATACACAAATAAAAACACAGTTTATGGAATTTAGCCACAATCTCTCAGCAATCAGTCATTCCCATCAGTAAGGGCACTTTAGAAAAGCTTCTCTTTCTACAACAGCACTAGGCTTTAAGGAGAATATTGTTATGATAAACGTTCAAGTACTGGTTTATGGCTCTATAAATGTGAAATGTGAATAGCATAATGTTAGCTGAAACTGTGGTACTTCAGGGTTGCAGGGCTGATTAGTTACTGTTCAGGAGCAAGGCAGGCCTGGACTGGTTAACAGCAAACAGTCAGGCTTGGTAGGTTTTTGCGTTTTAATGCATAAACTGATGTTAAGATCACTCCAGGGGTGGAGCTGGGATTAGAATTCAGACCTTCTGACTCACAGCTTTGTATTTAGACCACTAGATGGTCCCCCAAAACCACAGAGAATCAGGCCACGTGTTTGGCAGTTGGCAGAGGTGTCTTCCAGGCGGGAAGTTTGTTGCTATATAAGTAATTGCCTAAAATGACATGAGTCCTGCTATTAGGATGATTATGATGTCATCCCTTTCCTTCCCTCAGCCAGCCTTTAAATAATGGAGCATTAATTAATGCTAAATTGACATGGATTAGAAGATCCCCTTTGGTGCCCAATGGAACTGCAATGATTAATTCCGTGGAAGCAAATACCAATTACCATGAATCGTTATTTCCTCCTTGGGCAGACGTGTTCCCAGGCAACTGCTCCTCCCTTTTTGGAATCACCTTCACTTGGCCAGTTACAGTTCCCAAGTATGGTTTCTGTATCCTGTCTCATTGAAGACTACGTGTACCTACATTTATTCTGTGCAAGTCTCCCTGCATTTTCAATATGTTTTTCTTCCTCTCGGAACTTAAGATGTTGGGATTTTTTTTTAACATCCTTCCATAAGGCATACGATCCTTTTGCTACAAACAATTTCCTTTTAATAGGTTTTCTCATGAATGAAGGATATTTTACATACATTTGTGCTCCCTGACTTTTTAAGAGGCTCTGTTCAGCTCTCTATCATTGAAGTTAAATAAACTGGCGAATTCAGAACTTATCCTGGGTTCCAGACAAAGGACACATTTTCTGCCCAAATTAATTTTGACAAAATGGAAATATTTGTCATGGGGTTTTCCTTGAGGACTTTAAGCACAAGCATCTTACAGATATTAATTTAATTCATTATGCTTCCCTTTCATTATCTTCTGGATGGAAAAGGTCCAGGGTTCTAAGCAATACAAATTGACCAGCACTTAGACATAACATGGCTCTCTCAGATTATACATGAACTATTCCATAGTTCCTAGCCAAACATTTGCCATGGCACATGTGAAGAACTGCAGGACAAAATTGCTCCCTTGAACATGTATGTTGTGTCTTTTGCACAGGCATGTTCCTTTCCATCAATAGTTGAGCATATTTTTTGGCGTGCTCTTCTGAGACCCTTGCACAGAGACGGTGAAGTATTGGAGACCAATTCAAATGGTCCTTTAACAGCATATTTAAGAACATAAGCCATGTTCTTACATGCCATACTGGGTCAGACAAATGGTCCATCCAGCCCAGTATCCTGTCCCTGACAGTATCTTGGAGGGACCTGAGACTGAGAAACAGCTATTGGTAGCAGGTGATGACCACAATGGAAGAAGAGGCTGTAGCTTAGCCCATTTCAGTAATTATAATATAATAATGGCCTATATTTACGAGACACTGAGTAAACCTACATGAGATGCTACTGCACAGTGATTACTGCACTTTTATTTAGTATTTGTATAATCAAGTACTAAATAAATGTATAGTAACTGGAGTTACTGTGCAGTAGCACCAGCAAACACCTTTTAGTGGTGCTACAGTGCAGTAGTATACTAGTACTGCTGGTGCTGTGATGCATTACTGCACAGTATTATTTGGCTACTGCACAGTCAGCATCTCGTGTAGACATGCCCAGTGAGAATTAAATAAATTATACATCCTACTTCCTCACAATGGTAACTTAAGATGTGCTACTGTAAATAAACAGGGTTGAGAAGAGTCAGCCATCTATTCAGCCACCAAACCCAAGGAGTTCCTATGCATTTCTCAGCTCATGGGCATTGTCTCTGGTGGCCAAATATTGGAAAGGGCATATAGTCCTTTATAAGTTTCATGGCACTTAATCCAGAAGGTGCAAAGAGGGTATTTCAGGATCCCAGTGGCAGTCCACAGTGAAAGTCTAGCCCAAGAGGCACTATGCCCTCTTGCAGCAGTGTAAATGGGAAGTAATTCTAATCAAATTAAACTGCAGTGAGAATGGTACTTTGGGGTATTCCTGGGGGAAGAAATCAGAGTACTGGGCAATCAGGATGTTGCTTCTGCTACACATGCCATCCCAGGGAGAAAGGGACAAGTAAAAAAAAAACCCAGGCTTCAGTAGATTTCCACCTTTTCTACCCAACCTCTCAGACCAGTGAGGTATAGTGGCCAGCATGACACCAATGGGGATGGTGTCTCTGGCAGGTGTGTGGTGTGACCCCAGTGGAGAGAGAGCCTGAAACAAATGGGTGTGAGGCACAGAAATCTGAACCAATGGACGGCCAAAAATGATGATCCAGGAGACTTAGAGTTTCTGCAGGGAACCTACAGGGTCTGACCCAGTCTGTGGCACGAAGAGATAAAGCAGTATCCAAGCTGATTAAACCTGATATGCTGATAAAGCATAATCCAGGCTGATTATCTAGGCTTTTTTTTTAATGAAAAGCAATGGAAAGAAACTTCTTTCTCATCACCAATCTTCCAGGCTGAAACCCCTGACTTTGCCCTGCAGAAAAAGCTTTTAAAAGTTTTATCTTTCTTGCATAGGGTTTTTTTTTTAATGAGATGGAAATCAAGCTAATATCTGACTCACCAGCAATTAGATTTCACAGAGTGTGTGCCCACAAACACCACAATATTTTCTACGCTCTATACAAGAAGAAAAACGCCTCTGGTGACTCATGTTCACCTTTATCCTGCAGAATTTCTCTCCTGCTGTTACTGTAACCATTCTTGCCTTAGTCAAAAGTCTGCGTGGTACCGAGATGTAGCTGTGATTTTTCTGCTGTAAGTGTAATAAGATGGCAATGGCAGAAAAAAAAATTGTCTACAAAAAATAGGCTCTATGCTAAGGGGAGGTTATGGCCCTTTATGTGCAAGGATCATTGCCTTTGCCCTGGGATTGCTCTGGGTGCCTTGGGTTATTTATTTATTTATTTATTTATTTTTGTATTTTTTTCCTCCATTTTTATGGATTGTTTTCCTTTTCTAGTCAATAGACTCATGTTATTGGACTTCACCAGCAGCAAACCCAAAGCCAGCAGCGTCAGCGGCCTTTAAACACATTTCTGTTTTGAAGCCTCCACTTTTTAAGGATGGGTTGGAATCCAGAGCAGAACTAAGGCAGAGAGGGACCCCCTTATCCAAGTAGAAAGAGTGGCCAGCTAGCAGCGTTCTCAGCCCTGCTTTTTAGAGCAAGCTAGCTTTACTTGAAAGCAGCCTTGATACTGGCAAAATGGTTCAGCATCATATACACCTGTAGCACAGAGCACGTAATAAATAAGACTAAACAGTTTTTTCATAGTCTCTGTGTGCCTACTGCTTCATATTCTACCCTTGAAAAAACTGAAACCTGTTTCTTCTGCTAAATATGAATGTTGTATAGAAGGTAGGGCTGTGCAAAGCTTCGGGTGCTGATTCGATTTGGAGGAGATTCAGCCTGATTCAGAGGCCGAATCTCCAAATTCGAATTGAATTGGGACCAATAAAAAGGTCTGAATTGATTTGAAGCTCTTTGATTCTATGGAGACCCACCGGGTGCTGCCTGGCGGGGTGGGGGGAGGGCAATCCCCGCTGCCTCCCACCGCCCCATGCTGCATGGGGGGCTCTGTCATAAGCCCCCCAAACCCCCCTTGCTCCCCCAGCCCCCCCATGGCTGCCCCTCCTTCCCCAAGTCCAGCCCTTTAAGAAAAAAAAAACCCAAGAAAAACCCTGGGAGTCACCACTCCTGCTGCGGCATTGGGGCTTTAGGGGGCTCATGCAGAGCCCCTCACATGGTGCAGGGCAGTGGGGGGCAGCGGAGATTGCCCCCTGATGGCAGGAACTGGTGAATGTGGGGGTTTTACTTGGGTTTTTTTTCCCTTAAAGGGCCGGAGCTGGGGAAGGCGGGGCAGCCAAGGCGGGGGGGCTGGGACAGGAGGGTGGGGGTTGGGGGGCTTGTGCAGCATGGGGCAGTGGGGGGCAGCAGGGATTGTCCCCCCACCCAGCAGCACCCAGTGAGTCGGGGCTTTTTTTTAAAGCACCAGGAGCTGGGGCGGGATTCCCGGGCTGGGAGAACGGGTAGGGGATGGGCCTGGCCTGGGTGATTCGGAGATTCAGTGGTTTGGTAGCAGCGAATCTCCGAATCAGATTTGGGACAGTGATTCAAATTACTGAATTGAATCACTGGCCCCCGAATCAGCTGAATCTGAAGCAAATACTAGCTGCTTTGCACAGACCTAATAGAAGGGGCCATCCTTTCATTGTGCGTCCCTTTCGGGCAGCACAACAGGGCTTTAACTTATCACTGGGGCATGCTGACACCACCTCACTTGTGCTAAAAATTACAGGAATTTTGCATTTTACCCTGGATTGTGTAGCTGCAGATGAGGTCCGTTTTCCGGGCATGACATGCAACCATGCTGAAGTAAGTGGGATGACTATGTCAGAGATGCCTCTCTTTTAGCCCCTAAATGGAATCTTGCTTGTTCCAGCTCAAATAGCCATCCTAATTTCTATAGTGTGTGATTAATTCATCCTCTTAGTAAGAGTAGTGTTCAGGAAATGAGGCAGGGCTTCTTAATAAGAAAAAATGGCTAGGATGAAGATTTAGCAATTGGAGTTGAAAGAACATGGATTTTTGAAGGCAAAAGACCAGCTGCAAGAGCTTTAAGTAATTAATAACATTATTTTCATGCAGTTTCTGTTTGCTTTAACTTAAAATGAAGAAGACTTCTTTGATTTCCTTTAGACAACATTTTAGGGTTTGGTTTTCCTCCTACTTGTATTTACTCCTAAGTAATGCAGTTGAATGCAGTGGGATTGCCTCTCACTTTTTCTAGTGTAGGTAACAGGAGAGTCAGCCCCATGTATTTTAGAGTCCAATCTTGTGAACTGTTACTGTGGGGTTCATTCAGTGGCATAAATGTGGAAGGAAGGCAATAGGAGCAACCACCGTGGACACCAACCTTTGGTGGGGAAGGGTGAAAAAGAGTGGCTGTTATGGGCAGACACACATTCACGATCATGAACTGGAAGTCACCTCTTCTGCTTTGCCCTGGACAGCTGGCCTCATCCCTACATTGCTGGGTGCACTGTTGGCTTCTTTGAATATTGACAACAGTGGATCTACTCATGGTGTTAAACATTTCATGCAGCAATAAGTGTTTTCAGGAACTGACATACATCACTAAATGTGCCACTCAAAAATGGGCATCACCAGTAGCAGAAGCCACCATGGCATATCATGTAACAACCATTCAGCCCTAGTCTTTTCCTGTTGCTGTAGGTTTTCCCAACTTTGACATCACCTAGTCCAACTTTTCTAATGAGCCTCTGTACAACAGATGTGCTCTGAGTTAGAAGATTCATTAAGAAGAACAAGAAAAACTCCCCCACCCCCTTGCCTGCCTTCTGAGCAGAGAGGACACAGAGTCTCTGTGGAGAGTTGTGTTCTCACTGATCACATAGGCATTGAACAAAATCATCTGACATGTAATGAGCAGCTGCAAGGAAGCAATGATCAAAGAAGCTAACATTTGCAACAGAGCTTGTGGGACTGACATTACAGAAGAACAACTGCACTGCAGGTTGCTGGACTGGTTTGCTCACTAGCTGTGGTGCGTCTCTTTGCCTTTTGGCCTGGATTTTATACCTTTCCTTCTTCTACTCCCTCAGTTTGATATTTTACATTTTCAAAAAATGGCTTGCCTTTCCTGTGACTCTTCTCCTTTTTTTGAGGATATTGTTTAGCAGTTCTTTTCTCTCTTGCCTCTTCAGCTGTCATTGAGTCTTTCTTTTTTATTCTTTTCATTACCATTTGGTTCATTATTCATTGCCTTATACGGCTGATGAGAATTCCCAGTATTCTGTGCCCATGTAAGCTTGTAAAGCCACCTTCTAGTTTAAAATGAGAGGGGAAGGCTCTGAGCTCTTTTACTCCACTGTAAATCCAGAATAACTCAGTGGACTTCAGTGAATTTCAGCTATTTAACTAAGATCAGAATCTGGTTCAGTTACAGTAGGGTTCCAGCACACTTCACAAAGCAATGCCTATTTGTATAAGGCCAGTGGATGGAAATGTGATTTAAGTGTTCAAGCAAGAGCCTAATTTTGTGCAATTTGAATAATCCCTCTGAAATCTATATGTGGGAAAGTCAGGCCCAGGCTCAAATTGCTGGATCTGTGTCATGGGTCATTACCTACGGCCCAAACAGAATTTCTATTTTGTGGGAATTGGATTGAAAGCAAATGTGGCATTTATTTATTTTTTTAATGCCATGAAATGGAAACATATAACAATATTTGTTTCAAAATCTCATTTTGAAACTAGATTTTCATGCTGACATTTACTTTTATATATTATTTTTGCATTATTTCATAACAGGTGGTGTATAAGATGTGCGAGTTCATGTCATATCACAACATGTTATAACAAATTATAATGAGTTTTTTATTTTTGAATTTTTTTAGCCTCATTAAAGAAAGTTGCTACTTAATACGAAATGAACCATCTTACCTTATTTTCTAGATCTAAGAAAATCAGATAAGTAGGCAGGCTACTTAGTAGAAGAGAAGCTATTTCAATAAACTTGTCTTGGCCCAGAGTCCTTTTTGTAGGATATTAAAAACAGCTGTTTTTCTAATTAATACACCGTGGGCTTATCTTATTTTTTTGTTCAAGGTCCCCAACTGTTTCCTTTCAACAAAACGAAGAGCAAGTTAGATCTGGAAGAAAAGATAAAATATTTCAATCAGTATTAAGTAGCAGATGCTCTAAATTATTTTAAAAATGAAATAAAATCTTGTGTAATCAATTGATATAAAATGAAAATAAAATAACATCCTATTGAGGAACTGACTGATTTCTGATCTGCTCTAATTAGGAGGGCTAGATGAATGTAAGAGGCAATGGGGCACGGGGCTCCTGGAAACCCTGAAATGTAATTTTTCCAGCACCAGAATATGTATATTTTAGGGTCTGAGTACAAGTATTCGAGCAAAGACCTTTGGGCTCCAATCCTGACTCTAACATTGATTTTTAGAGCCTTGGCACAGTTCTTTAACTTGAGTGTCTCAGTTTCTCCATTTGTAAAATAGAAATAATGTTTTTAACTTCCATGAGGTTTATGAGGATTAACCAGCTAAAACTTATTTTGTACCTAGAAATTAAAGACTACTACACTTTCCCTCTACACTCAGGGGCCAATGCCGGATTACCGCCCACAGAAATATTGTTCGCTGTCTTGTCCATTTGAATGACAAAGTTCTCTCTTCCATGAGCTCTTTACTTTCTGGGAAGCAAACTCGAATCTGTCATCTTTCTGGCACCTCTTTGGATTTATATCCGACTTCCAAATGTTGATTTGTTTAGTTTGTGAGGTTGAAAAGCTTGTTCGTTCGGTTTTGTCCATTAATTGATTTGACAGGGAATAAACATATGGGAAAAGGCAAAGGAATCATGAGTGAGGCAGAGGAACCTGTCAGGAAAACAGTTCATTTCCCACGTGTGGCTACAGGGAAAACACACATTTCTCAAAGAGGCCACATCTGTCAGTGTTAGCATCAAAGGTCCCAGCAAACCAAAGCTGGCAACCTTACTTTTCAACTTCTTGATGAAGAGAATGAATATTTCATTCTCAGCTTTGGAGCAGCACAAGCAAATGTAACAGTATTTGTTACAAAGGGTGTATAACAAAATACTGTCCCCTGCCACCAAAGCATATACTCTGATGTGTGCCACATGCTGTTTTTTCATTATCAATGCTGCCCAAAACTTGCTGGGCTCTAGACCAGGGGCAGGCAATTATTTTGGGCAGAGGGCCACTTACTGAGTTTCAGCAAGCCATCAAGGGCCGCATGACAGGAAGCCCAGGGCAGATTAATATTAATTTTCTAAATTTTTTAGGGGCCCCGCGGGCTGGATAGAATTGCCTGGTGGGCCGCATCCAGTCCCCAGGCCGCATTTTGCACACCCTGCTCTAGACAGTGATGCCTACAGTCATTCCCTTCTCGCTGAACCAGAGCATGGCTGTTGGAAATGACCGTACTCCTTGAGAAGGAAACAGAGGAGGAGTAAGCTGCCTTGGGTGGAAGAGGCAAAGCTAGAATGTAGGTCTTCCCAGACCTAGAAGTGCTCCACCACTGGGCCATGCTGCCTGAGTACATAAAACCTGCTTTGTTGTAGTTCATCTTCCTGGGTCCCCTGTCCAAGGGGAAAGAGTAGCGCTGGGTGTTTTGTCAGCCAAGAGCGGCAGTGGGCGATGAAGGGAGAAGTTAATGAAAATGCCAATGTCAGATCATTTGGGGAATTAGCAGCGTTGTAGTCTTGAAGGGAATATGCATTTAATCAAGTCAGTCAATGCAATCTTGTTCTGTTTTTGATTGGGCCTGAAGCTAAAGAATTCTGTCTATACTTGCTTGTCTCTCAGAACATTAGAAAGGATCTCTGAGATGCTGGGTGTGCTGGTTCAGTGCATGTGTCATAGTCCCTTGTCTTCAAGATTTCACTTTTTGGGTGCTTTATCCACAGGAGATAGGGACACGTGGCTGCTCTGGGTCCAAGGGACCTGTGTTGGGGATAAAAGAGGAGTCCAGTCCTCAGGAAGAGCATTTCTTCTATGCCAAGTTTCCTGCAAGGGTGGCTTAGCACTGCCAGCTGCAGTAGTGGTTTATGTGGCATAGCCCCTCCCCAAATCAAGAGGCTGGGGTTACTGAATGCATGTCAAAGCATCCATTAAATAGCCAGCTTCCAACCTAGGACTCAGAGGATGGAAATTCCAGACTGAAGGGCAGGATTGCAGCACAGAAATTTCCCATGCAGCTGATGGAAACTCAGATCTCTCCGTTTTGTGCTTAGCTGGGAATGGTGTTTACCCTCCTGCTGCCCATGGGCACCACAAGAATTCAAGTATCTCTGCTTTCTCTGCTGCCCCCTCCCCACTTCCCTGTGGGGACAGTTGCTATAACTTCATGCTTGACACAACAGCGTCTTGAATACTGTGTGCAGTTCTGGTCTCTGCATCTCAAAAAGGATGTAGTAAAATGGTAAAAAGAAGGGCAACTAAAATGATCAGGGGTATGGTGCTGTTGCCATACCAAGAGACTAAAAAGGCTGGAACTTTTTAGCTTGGAAAGAAGGCTGAGGGATGATATGATACATGTCTGTGAAATCACCAAGGGTGTGGACCGAGTGAACAGGGAACTGTTATTCATCAAGTCCCAGAATACTAGAACTTGGGGCACCCACTGAAATTAGCAAGAGACAAGTTTAAAACCAACAAGATAAAGTACTTTTCTATACAACACGTAGTTAAATTCTGGAATTTCTAGCCATAGGAAGTGGTAGAGGCAGGTAAGTATAACCAAATTAAAAAAGGGACTAGACAAATTAATGGACGATAGACCTGTTTAAAGCTATCGAACAGGGATGTTTCCTCTGGCATCTCTAAACCAATAATGGTGGATGCCTTGGAAGGCCCACCAAGAAAACTATAATCCTTTCTCAATTAGGGAGGGCATTAGAAGAATAACAACAAATTTCTTGGGATAAAAAAGGTGGATACTGGGCTAGACGGACCATTGATCTGACCCATGCAATTCTGTGTCATAGAAATTCTGCCATGTGTGGCCACAGTTGTATATACTTGCAGCTAAGCAGTTCCAAGAAGTAGTAACTGAACAAGCAGGGCCAGAGTCTGACTTGGAGTCCTTTTGAGTAGCACCGCTGGGGAGCAATGATAAGGTAAGAATCTAGATAACTCCAGATAAGAATCTAGCTCAGGGTCCTTGGGGGCAGCATTTTCAACAGGTCCTAGGCTAGGGACAGATGTTGCATATAAACCGATTTAAGTGATCAGAAAGGCTAGGAACAGACATTACACATAAACCAGTTTAAGTGATCAGAACCTGGTTTAAACCTGTAGCAGAACAGATGTTTAGTGCACATAAATCAGTTTGAAAATGGCTCAAACCAGTTTGAGATGAACCTGGTTAAACGTAGTATCAGACTTGACTGATTTGACTCAAACCAGTTTATGCAACGTCTGTCCCAGACCCCTTGCTGGATTAAGATAAACCAGACACCCCCAGCATCCTGGCATATTCTCTGGGCTGGGTGGGGCTCCCTGCTTCACATTAGGGCTGCCCCTCCCCTCTGCTCCCTGGGCAGAGTTCCTCCGGCAGAGACTTGCAGACACAGCCAGGTCTGCTGGCTTCCCCATGCCCCCCTTCCCCCTCCCCTGTCACCACTTGCAGCTTTAGCAGGGATCCCTTCCTCCTCTCCCCCTCAGCATGGACCATAGTCAGTATGTGGTATGCTAGCTAGTGCTGTATAAGGCTCCAGCAGAGACTGTAGACACAGCAGGGTCTGCTGGCTTTCTCCTACCCTACCCTACCCTACCCTACCCTACCCTACCTCCCCCCCCCCCCCCAGTCTCTTGCCCGCTTCCTCCCTCCCATCTCTCACGGCAGGGACCCCAGCCCCATGGACCCTAGGCATGTGGTGTGCTAGCTAATACCAAGAGGTGTCTGTGTGTCTGTGAGTTTGTCTCTCCAATTTCATTGGGACAGGCAGGCAGACAGACCAGGGCTTTTGGAGCAAATCAACAGGTCACCCTGGTAAGCTGTTTAAGAAGAGTTTGAAGTAATGGAAGAGAGGCTATTGTTTTGCTAATCAGTTGATAAAGACTCTTATCAGCTCTGAGCTACCTTGCTCCCTGTCAGTTTGCTGCAGACAGTCTGACAAGTAGGGAGGGAGATTGAAAAGCTCCATATCTTCAACAGATGCATGCACTGCACACCCTACCTTGCCTTGGAGTGCTAGCAAGGGTCTGGGGGCTGACAATTCTCCCACCCCTTGAGAAGGCAGTGGGGAAAAGCCTAGGATGGTGCAGGCAGATGTCCCTAATGAGAAAGTCCTGTCAGGGCCTGGCCACGCCCCACTCCACTCAACTCTGTGCAAGGGAAGGGAGGGCTACTCTAGTGCCCCCCCCCCCTTCTACCCTGAGCCACTGCAGGCACATGCCTGAATGACCTCAGTCCTTGAGAGAATGTGTGTCCAGTTTCCAACTGGTTCAGCCTAGGCTTGTTAGACTAACCTGCAAAGGTTGAATCATAGATTCAGATTCTCGGGTCAGAAGGGACCTCAGCAGGCCATCTAGTCTGACCCCCTGCCCCTGCGGGGGGTGTCAATTCATGCACAGGCTTTTTGAATGTCTGTCCCTAGCCAAAATGGTTTAAACCTGTAACAAAACAGAAACTCAGTGCATATAAACCAGTTTCAAAATGTCTGAAACTGATTTAAGATAAACCTGGTTGAATGTAGTATCAGACTTAACTGATTGAGGTCAAACCAGTTTATGAAACTTCTGTCCCAGACCCCTTCCTGGTTTAAGTTAAATCAGAGTTTCCCAATATCCCAGCATGCTCTGCAACCCTGGGCTGTCTGCTCCAGCAGAGCAGGGTGGTCTCTGCCCCTGTGCTCTCTAGCTGGAGCAGGGGTGGGGACAGGGCCAGATGCTGGCCTGGCATGGCCCCCTAAGGTGAAGGGGTTTAATCTCCCCTTCCTTCTGTCTCCTCCTCGGGGACCCCAGCCTGGGTCTGCCTGGCCAGGGCAGAGCAACCCATCAGGCATTCCCTCCCTGTTGCTGCTGGAGTGGCAGGGAGTATGACCAGCCCCAGCAGCAGCCTCAAGCAAACAGGGTATAGAGGGAGGTTTAATTCCCGCTCCCCTCCCTTGTCCCACCAACACAGACCCCAGGCAGTTTGCACCGCTTGAGTGGCGGGGGGGCATGGCCAGCTCCAGCAGCAGCCTGAAGCAAATGAGGCCTGCGGGGGGGGGGGGCAGGAGGGGGTAGGGAATAAACCCTCTCCCTGCCCCCTTCACCTAAGGGGGCCACACTGGCCCAGCATCTGGCCATGCATCTGCCCCTGCAGCAGCGATTGGGGGTGGGGGGGAAACCCTGACAGGGACTGCTCCGCCCCAGCCAGGCAGACCCTGGCTCAGGTCACTGCCAGTGGGACAGTGGAGGGAGGGGGGAGTTAAACCCCCACCTCCATCTCCTCATTAGCATCAGGCTGCTGCCGGTGCTGGCCATGCCCCCCGCCAGTTGAGGTGCAATGAGGGGAGGGCGGGAAATGCCTGGCAAGGGCTGCATCCCCCTTCTCCCTTCAGGCACACCCCAACTGGGGACTGTGCAGGTTAGGTTGGGAGTTTAAACCCACACCCAGCCATGCTCTGTCTGCCAGGGCCTGGCCATGCCCCCACAGCTCAGCTTCCCTCCAGCCGAGGGCTCACTCAAGCACCCCCCGGCTTCTGGCCTGGGCCACTGCAGGCATGTGGTTGCATATCCATAATCAGAAGTAAACGTCTATTCACCTGCTTGCTGAGTCAATCGTCACAGGTTAGACTACCTGGCAAAGACTGAATTGATTCAGGCTTGGACTTTTTGAATATCTGTACTTAGCACTAAGCACACACATTATTTTTCTTCTACCTGACTGAGAGCTGCTGAAAATGCTAACCCTTGTCTCCAGGCCAGGGATTACATCCTGGTTTGGCCCACAATGACTGACAATTTTTACACAAGGGCCACCCTATGGCCTGGGTGAAAAGAGGTCAATTTTACTCTGGTTCCTTGCACTATGAACCCACATTGATATGCCATCCTAGTTGGGTCTAACTGGTGCCTTCATTGACAGTTATAAGTATGAAGTCACCGTGTCATAGATCCTAGCAGCTGTGGCCAACAATTCTGTTTTTGCATTTATTAAACTCCAGTTCAAACCTAGTTACGTTAAACTTAGAAGCATTGATGCTAGTTGGATACTTGCACTTCCACCGAGGGAAGGCATGCTGCTTGTGAATAAATACTCTGACTTCCTGAAGGAGTGTTAAAGAGATAGTTTACTAGTTCTGTGCTTTATAGCCTGAAAAACTGGAGTGAGAGAAAATGTCTTTCCCAGCTGGTGGATTTAGAAATATGATCAAGACAGAACTTGCTTGGAAGTTTGTCTGAACTGCAGCTCACTCCTGTTTCTTCCTGATACTCACTTCTGGTTCAAAATCCTTGGGGGAAGAGAGAAATAAATCCAAGAGACAGGTGCAGTTTTTAGTTTAAAAGCCAGCTCATACAAAATCCCTTTGTCTAGACAGGACAAACACCAAGTGTTATTTCAGACAGTTTGATGAAATGCCCTACTGTCCGGCCTGACCACACTAAATGCATGCAGTGTTTGGGAAACTCCTTTGGAAGGCTGCATTTGCAGAAGCACTGACAGTGCGCAAAATTGTTGCAAACCACAACAGAAAACAGTGTCAGAGGGGGAGAACTGTCAGTGATTTCCTTAAATGGCCCCTGTCTGAAAGAGAATGAACAGTCACCATTGGGAAAGGGAAGTACTCTGCGGGAGAGGACATTGCTCCTGACAGCTGTTAAGAAATGCAGTAATCTTGCAATCTCCAGTTTTTGTTCTTGATGCTCGGAGTTTGCAGCCTGCCTGGGAACTCTGCGTATAAAATCTTAGCTCTTACACAGGAGTGTTTTTTCTTTTTATTGCCCTTTAAATATTAATTTGCCAAATATTCTCCAGGAAAGGAGGTCTGCCTTTTGTCACTTTACCTACTGGACCTGATTGTCCACCAGGCTGAATGGCGTGAGAAAGGAGTATAAAAGGGCCATACCTGAACAGTTGTATTTGTATGCGACCTTGTGCTCCCTTTGGATAGCTGTAAGTGGTTACCAAGGTACAGAGACTGTCTCTGTCTCACTATCTTCCCTGTTTCTGGTTATAAAGCTGAAGCGATACAAGGTCCCAGCATCCTAAGGACTTAGGAACAGCAAGATGTTCTTGGGCTATGTTGTTACCTGCATTTTCTCCCCTCCCTCTTCCTCCTTTTTTCTTATTCCCACTTTGCTTCTACAGCAGCCATTGCCTTCTGCTCCTAAACCATTTACTTTCTTTAGCCACCACTATTTTTCTCTTGCTTCCCTCATTTTCATGGCAAGGTTGCATTGGAACAAGTCTATATGAGATGCCTCATTTTGGGGTGATGGGCATGTCACTGGTAGGATAAAGCATCTGTAACAAAGCTTGGCTTTTTCTGTGCAGATGAGTCTTATGAACCAAAGGGTTGTCACTTTATGGGAAGTATAAATTACCTGCCAAACCTGGACCTGTTTTGGATGTGCCCTTGGCTTCCTAGTTCTGATCCATTAAAAAGGCATAACCCAAGCCACAAAGCTCAGGTCCATATCTAACTTTTCCTCTAGCTCAGGAATCTGGGGGATCAGATCAGAGACCCAAGTATAGGCCTTATCTTTCTGTTTTAACTGCTATCTATTTTGTACAAAGGAAAAAACAGTTCCTGTAACCTATCCCTCTGCATTTTAATGTTTTGATGTTTTTTTTTTTACCTGGCTGGTATCTATTCAGTTGACTTTATTTACACAAGCCAAGATGGACATGTACAGAACTGGAGAAGCCAGTGCTGAGAGTGCTGATGCTTTTGCATCCTTATCTGGTGATTTCTGAAGGTTGAGGCTGAAACCTAGTGACTCTTCCTGAGGGATTGGGAGGGTACATTGTAGGGCTGTGCGAAACGGCACTGTTCCGTTTCGACTTGCATTTCAATGTTTCAACGGAACAGCGTTTCATTTCAAATTTCATTTAGATTTGAAACTGCTGTTCCATTTAGTTTTGTTGAAACAGTTTCCCTGTTTCGATGCTGTTTCGATGTTTCACCCATAGGCTATAATGGGGAAGCTTGAAACAGCCTATAGCTTTGTCATTTCTGGCCTGATTTGGATGAAACATGCAGGAGTGGTAGCCCCTTCTGTGGGCATGAAGCCTGCCAAGTTTCAAGGAGATAGATGCAGGGGTTTCAGGAAAACTGCACATCAAAGTCTTGAAAGCAAAAAACTCATGTCACATGTATGTGTTAAGCCATAGTGGGGTCAAAACTGCAGGCATGCTAGCCCCTACTGAGGCAATGAAGCCTGCCAAGTTTCAAGGAGATAGGTGCAGGGGCTCGGGGGAAACTGCACCTCAGGCTGTGGACAAGCAAAACTTGTGACATCGGTGACACTGTGTGTGTTAAGGCGCAGCAGGGTGAAAGCTGCAGGCCTGCTAGCCCCTGCTGTGGCCATGAAGCCTGCCAGCTGTCAAGGACATGGGTGCAGGGGAAGTCTGGGTCCTGGGGCCCTGTACCTTTAGCTGCTGACAGGCAAAACTCATGACGTGGGTGGGTGACACTGTGTGTGTTAAGGTGCGCCCTCACTCAAGTGACACCAAGACAGAAAGCAGGGCAGTTCAAACAATGCTGCCATTTATACAGTTTTTCCATCCCTCCCCCAGAGCACTGGGGTTGGAAGGGACCTCAGGAAAGGATGACAGTCACTGGCCAGCTACACAGTCAATAATGAAAGCACTCCTTCCCCCACCCCTGCTTCTCTCTCCCTCTTCTTACTTTAGTTTCTGTTTCCCTGCAGAAAGCCCAGCTTGAGCTTCGAAACTCGAAACATTTAAAAAATTTCGAAACGTTTTGACTTGTCTCATTTTGTTTCGAGGCTGTTTTGAAGCTCTCTGTTTTGTTTTGATTTTGCTGTTTCAAGCTCGAAACGAGTCAAAACAGCATCTAGTAAAGCGACCAAAATGCTGGCTTGCATCCATAGATGCTTCTCAAGCAAATCCCAGGACGTCATTCTCCCATTGTACTCGGCCTTAGTGAGGCCGCAGCTGGAGTACTGCGTCCAGTTTTGGGCTCCACAATTCAAAAAGGATGTGGAGAAGCTTGAGAGAGTCCAGAGAAGAGCCACGCACATGATCAGAGGTCAGGGAAGCAGACCCTACGATGACAGGCTGAGAGCCCTGGGGCTCTTTAGCCTGGAAAAGTGCAGGCTCAGGGGTGATCTGATGGCCACCTACAAATTTATCAGGGGTGACCACCAGTATCTGGAGGAACATTTGTTCACCAGAGCGCCCCAAGGGATGACGACTAGGTCAACTGGTCATAAACTACTGCAAGACCATTTCAGGCTGGACATAAGGAAGAATTTCTTTACTGTTCGAGCCCCCAAGGTCTGGAACAGCCTGCCACCGGAGGTGGTTCAAGCGCCTACATTGAACACCTTCAAGAGCAAACTGGATGCTTATCTTGCTGGGATCCTATGACCCCAGCTGACTTCCTGCCCTTTGGGCAGGGGGCTGGACTCGATGATCTTCCAAGGTCCCTTCCAGCCCTAATGTCTATGAAATCTATGAAGCATCGAAACAAAACTGCCGGCGAAATTCCGCACAGCCCTAGTGCATTGAGTTCTGTTTGACAGCCTGCCACAAAAATGTTAGCGCAGCAGCAGGTGAATAACCGGACGTAGGTTTTCAGAGAGGACTCTGGTGGGAAACATTTTTCTGTAGCATTCTCAGGTAAAATTCGTGAGGTTATTTTCTCAACTTTTCAGGCCAGTGCCTGAACTAATCCTATGAGTGCAGGGGAAACTCCTGGGGCCTGCATCTTATATTAAATTCATGTTTAGCTGCAGAAAATCTAAGGAAGCATGGTAATCATTGCTTTTTTAATAAATTATCTTAGTTTTTGTTATCTGGTGCTAATTGATCCCAAAGCCAATGCAGATAGCTCTGTCCTGATAATTATCCATTCACTCCCCTGCATGCCAATGGAAGATAAACTGCCATGTTAACCTGCACCCTGCACAGTGGAGATACTTTGTAGAGACCACAGCAGAGACATTAGCCCTATGCTCATACATTTGCACTTATTCCATGATACTCTCCAGATGAATTTGCACCTGGCAAGGTCACAACCATAGGGCATTTCCAGATGAGTGGGAGTGTGCATTTCCCTGGGGACAGGTAGCAGTGGTTGTGCTGCTGATATTTGTCCCCAGGGAATACTCGTGCCACGTGTGCTCTGGCACACAGCAGGTGGGGTAGCAGATGCTGGGGCCTCTAATTGTCCTGGCTCCAGCAGCCTTACTTGGGGTCCTGGTGGCCTCTGACAGCTGCAGCCATGGTGCTCCTGCAGCAGGAAGCCTGGCCAGCAGCTGGAGCATGACTCAGGCTGCCTAGGCTCTGCTTTTGGGTGATGCGTGTTGCCACCACATGTGCTGCCCTGCTTTTTTTTGGCGTGGATTTTTTTGGCCCTGGGATCTCCTGGAGTCAAAATCCCACCCCCCTCGTGCTGCATGGTAGTAGTGCAGAGAATGCCTGCATGTGCGGTGTGTGGTGCTACAGACTGGTCTGTGGTGCCTCATACCACACATACATGCTCAGCTAGATGTGCCCATAATGTTCAAATCTGTCTGGCTGAAATGAGGCTCCTGAAATGATTTTAAGGTGCCCAGCAGTAGTTCCAAGTGACCCCAAATGCCATTGGCATCCATGCAACAGATTCAGAAAATATGAATATATAGGAACCTAATTTTAGACATCCAGTTTGGAGAACTTGGTTCCTGGCTTTTGTGGTGACTGAGCTGGCCTTGTGAACTGAAGTACCGATTCCTGAGTGATTGCCACATACTCAGATATTTTTGTATTTGTTGAGGCTTTGCCTTTGCTTTTGGTAGCATGTTGAAGGGCAGACAAAAAAGTGTTTCTTCCATTGTTCTGAGCTCAGAAACACTCCTCTGCTTGTGGACCGATGCCGTCCATCTCATGCCCCAGCAAAGTGGGGCCTCTGATGACTTTTAAGCAGGCTCGTTTTGTCCTGTAGCTCTCTCCCTACTTCAGTCCAAGACAGACACACAGGCTCCCAATGTGCTCTCCCATGATTTTACCTTGGTGTCACCTCCTCTGACTTCTGGGGAGTGGACTCAGACCTGTAGGCATATGTTCCCTCATAGGATCAGACCCACTGGCTCAGTTGGAAAGGCAGAAGGCCTGCCTGATTTGTCTCACAGATCGTCTTCCTAGTGGTTTTGAACTGGTTGTTCAATTGAAAGTCATCCTGAGCTATGCTGGACCAGATTAATTCTTGGTAAAATTCAGCAGCAGTTAGCAGTGTTACCTTGAGGCACAGATTTATTTGCGCAGGGTTGTGATGGGGTACATGGGCCCTGCATGACATCAACTTTAAAAGGGTTCATGGAGAGGCTAATCATCTCCCTAGCCTTGACTAAGGAGCTAGTTAATAATAAGTTGAGAGCCGGAGTCTGCTCTGAAGCAGTTCCACACTGCAGGCAGGGAGAAGCTGGAGAGAGAGCATTCCCTGAGCGAGAAGTAGGGGAGGCAGGATCAATGAGGGGCCCTAAGGAGCAATCCTCAGCTGCTTAATGCAGGGCCCCTGGTCTAAGTCCAGGCAAGAGCCCCCAGTAACCCTGGAAATAAATGGTGAATGAGTGCTGAACTTCAGGTTGGAGGTAGCCTGAGGGCTAGATGCTCGGCCGTCTAGACTTCGGGGTTTTCTTTGCATTGTCTGGTACCCCTGAGAGGTGCATGCTACAGACCGGGGCAAGAAGCAGCAGAAATGCTGCTATGAGAAGTTTGGCCACAAGGGGGCACCCTCTACACTGGCTGAGTTTCTGGCCTGTATAGACAACATCAGCAACTCCAAGATACCATTATATATTAATTCTGCCTTCAGAACTGACTGCTATTCAGATTTTAAAACTATTTATCTGCAGTTGAGTGAGCTCAAGATTGTTACAGAAATATTGTGCAAGTGTCTCGCTTCTTTCCTATGCTCCTCACTACCTGACATGTAGGCAGACCTCTGCTTTGTCCATATGCTTCCGCTCATGAAATTTGGGATGGCTAAATATACTAGAAGCTATCCGTGTAGCTTTTTAGTCTGAGGTTTTCAAATCAGCCAAGATGCTCTATCCCAGCAAAACTCTGTTGCAGTTGGTACCTGAATCTCTTTGGCTGCTTTGAAAATTCCAAGTCTAGAGTAATTTAAGATATTGCAAGAGCAAATAATTAAGAATCAGTCTGGATGTTGGATGTGCAAGAGATCTTAACCTGGACTCACTGCAAACAAACAGGAGCAAGGTCATAGCACGTCCAGTCTGATGGTACTGAAGAAAAAGCCTCTTCTAGCTCATCCCTATATATTGAGTTGGAAGATGGTCAAAATGCTATTTACTGCCTTCTCTGAGCAAGAGGGAAGGCTGCTTTTGGTGTTCTAGGGGCTGGAGGTGTCTTGTGGCAGGGAGGGTGTTGCTGAGATCCCCCAGCTGGTTGATGCAGCATACTATGCCAGTGTATCCGTTATGTTAATAGACCTGACTAAATGGACCTAATGGGAATGTCTGTGCTTGCTGTTTACTTTGTTTTACTGAGCTAGAATTGCTTTTATTTATTCGGTGAAGTATGGTGATACCAAAGTGCCACTAGAAACATGTCAGAGTTGCACTGTAGACACCCACTGGCTACCACTTTCAGCACAGGAAGGGTGGACTTGCAAGGAAAATTAAGCACCTTTCCAGTTCTCAATCAGTACCTCCTCCTTCTTCCCTGTGACAGAGTTAGTTTTGGGCATGAGGACTGCTACATATCTTTGAAATTCCCCCCCGCCCCAGATGCAGGTAACTGCATTGTGTTAAATACTTTAGGTCAGGGCCCCAGTGGGTGTCAGTTAGCTGGCACCTGTGGAGCTGTGCTACACCAGTCAAGCAGTGGACAGGCCTGAAAATGGGATCTCACAGAGAGGATTTAGAGAACTACTGCCTGTCAGACCACAGTTTGTTACTTTCAGAGCGCTGCTGTTACTGAGGGAGGAGGCACTGGGTCTGAGGGTCACTGAGTCATGACCAGGAACAAGACACGAGCATCTAGCTCAAACCCTGGTAGACAGAGTTTGTATATCCCAGGATGCTGTGGGCTTTTTTTAAATCATGCCCAAGCAGCAGACTTTATCTGCACTCCTTGGGGCTGTCTCCCTCCCCAGGATATACATGATAGGGAGCGAGGCTGTTGAGCTTCAGGAAACCAGTTGTGAACCAAACTATGACCAAGACCAAAGGGGCAAAATCATTCTGTTTTTCCCCTCATGAGTCATTAGTCCCCAGAAGGTCCTGGATTCTATAGCAATATTGCCACAATAACACGTTTCCCTGAGTGACTCTTGACTAGCACAAAGTGTTAAAGAGAGACCACTCTGTGACTTTGGGCACTTGTACACGTGATGAAAATTTCCAGTTGCGTGGCTTAATAGCATCACACATTACACTCATGCAAGTTTTGGGAGTTTAAAATGAGTTTGCATCATTGCAAGCGAAACTGCATTCTGATATAGTTGAGTTTGCAATGTTGCAACTTGGAACATTGCAGCCATTAGTCAGCTTGCCCTCTAGCCATGGGAGAGGCAGGCTAGCTCCGCAGAAAAAAAGGATAGGGCCCCTCACTGCTTCTGCCTTCAGCAGGCTCCTGCATCTGCCAAGACAATTATGTACATACAGTGATAGAAAAATAAAACCCACCATTTCAATTAAAAACTCACTGTTTCAATTTAGGGGGCAGAGAATGCAACTCTAAGGACTAAAACCCTGGGACAGGTACAAGAGCTCTTACAACTTTCCTAGCCTGAGTCTATGCATTCCTCATCACTACAGATATGTAAGACTAGACCAGACCCATCACAGGAAAGTCTCTTTTATTGGCTGAGAGGTTGGAAGAATGGGGTGGGGGGGATGTGATAGCCTACCTTTGTCCTGCTATTAACTTCTGTGACTTCCATAACCTTCCTCCCTGGGTTTGCTAGCTGCTTGTGCTATATGAACAGGATTTTCCTGGCTTCCTCGTTCCCAGCCCATGCACCCATGTTATTCAGCCCTATAATGAAATCCCAGTAAAGAAATTCCTGTGGTGGTATTTTCTGGGTTCACAGGTGCAGGACAGCTACTACACTGCAGGATTTGGGACAAAAGAATTTGGGCTGAGGGAGAAAAAAGCTGCAGCACAAGCACAGGTATCTGCAGGAGCAACGAAGGGAGTACAGAAGAAAACAGGCCAAGCAAACTGCTGCCTGCATAAGCTCTCTCTGATCCAGCTGGTGCTCTGGTTTGAAAATTATCCTCTGAGACATGATATTTCTTCCAAAGTAGGATAGTGAATTCTTGTAAATTCCCTCATAATATGTCATTTTTTGTATTTCATTGTAGGATATAAAACTGAACTGGCAAAGATACTTCTTCTTCTGTTGTACAGATAGTATCCTGCCTTATTAAAGTAAAGCTGCTGTGAGGAAGGCACATTTGCTTTGGAAGAAAGGCTAACATCATTTTATAGCACTTGTTACAGCAAGCGGTTGTGCTCTTGACATTTGTGGGAATATTTTTTATCTCTATTTTGCTTGGTGTTTGGAGATGTAAAATGTACAGAGTTCATAAATCATCAAAAACAAGGACATAACCTTGATTCTCTGTGCAATATCAATATATTACCTCATGCAATCATGAAATGGAAGAACAGTTCCATTTGTATAATTCTGCATTAAAAATCAGCCGATCTCTGCATTTTAAATGCTGCCTGCGAAATGTCTCTACTGCCCTGGGAGAAAGGGGACATTTTTGGATAGGGAGTAAGTATCCTATGAAAAGGATGCAAATGAGCATTTCTGGGCCATTGCTTACCCTATAGAACCACACTGGTGAGTCTTTGGAGGCCTCAGTGAAATGGGCTCTTTGCAAACGGCTTGCAAGTTGCTTGCAATTTGAATTTTGCTGTTTGTCTGAGCTACTCTGTGGCCATGATCCTAGTTAATTGCTTTGACAGATTACCAAATTCAGGGATTTCCAGAAGTGTGGGCATGTAGCAAGTAGCTTAATTTTGCAGCTGCAGGGATTAACCCATTGATTGTTCCAGGGGACATGATTCAGTCTCTTAGGATTTTGGCATTATCTGGCAGGGAACCTTTTGTGAAAACAGGATACCAAGCTTGGATGCATCTCCCTCCAGTAATGCTGGAAAAAAGCCTACCTCCCTGATCTCAGGCCTGCTACTGATCACATGATTAATATAAAGCTAGCAGGGAATGATGTCTTTATCCATTCCAATTTGCTGTGCCTTTTCAGCCATAACCAGGGATTTCAGATGGCATATGGAGAGAGAGTGTGTGAGATCATAGATATCTTAGCAACATTTCACCTAGAACCCTCTGTGAAATATTTTTTTGTTTCCCTGTTTCCCTCTTGCTATTTATCATCACTCTGAGTTAAATTTTGTTTTTCCCCTCCCTCTAGTGTAATTTTTTTTGCCTGAATCTCTTGCCTTTTGGTGAGTCTGAGAGCACTCTCTCTCTCTTCAGCATCATTTGTTTTCATTAATCCTATGCTATGAGAAGGGGAAAGAAACACTTCTAGGTAGAAGTGCATGGGTCAAGCCTGTGGTTCTGTGATTAGAGATATAAATGATGCACCTCGGTAGGCCAGAGAATCTCTGTAATACCTCTGCTGGTTTCTTTATAGACTTCCTTCTGCCCCTAAGCACTATGGTATCTGAGCATCATTGCTCTGCTCAGAGTTACAGCACCTGCCACCAGGGCTGCACTTGAACCCCAGTGCCCAGTAGGTCTTTGGAATGCCACACGCAGCTGACTGCCATCTCAGGGAGGCTGAGATCTCTGCTGCTGCCCTGTCTGCTGGTTTTCTTTGGTTACTGAATGGTGTCTCAGTGCATTTGAAAATTTACTGTCAGGACCTTTTGCCACCCCTCTGTCCCAAATCCCTTGCTCAGACTTAGATTTTCTGCTGAGAAGCAGCTAAAGCAGACTGACAGCTTTGCTTTTCTCTTGTGCCCCGAGAAGCTGGAAGTTGCCCTGAATTGAGCAGAAGTGGATAACGTCCAAAACAATGTCACTTCCCCCAAACAGAGCAGGATTTTACAGACCTGAAAGCATGGCATCGAGTGAATTAAAAAGCAGGCATTTTACCAACAGAGCAGCTTTTCTGAAAGGCTCCCTTTCTTGCCCAGTCATGGCAACTTCAAACAATTCTGACCTTGTGCTTTCTGAATCAGAGAAGCACACAGTGCTGCGATAAAGGAAGGCGTTTAATGCAAGGGCAAGGGCTAAATGGGCTCTGTCCCCATTCCTCAGGGCCTCCATCCAAGGAGGGTGTGTGGGATGTGCTTCATTCACCATCTATGCTGGTTTTTAGGCAGGCAGTGAGGGCCCTCCTTCTGCCAGAGTAGAGCACCTGGTTATTGCAGAGGGGAGGGGTGGATTGCTAATACTGTATATTTTTACATACAACATACACTTCCTCTACCCCCGAAAAAAACCCACCCAGCTGCTGAAAATTGAGATGCACACTATAAATAAGGAAATATGGTAACAGTTTCTGCTGCTTCTGCTTCTGCCAGGTAAAAGCAAAAGTATTTGCACATGATCCATAGAAACTGGAATGACAAGCTGGATTGGCTCCCTTGATGCTATGACTGAGGGCATGTGTAGACGAAATGGGGGCTCTAAATTGAAGTGGTGGCTTTTTAAAAGCACTACTTCAATTTAGGGCCAAGTAAACACCCATGTCATGCACACACCCATGCACTTACCTGCCTCTCCGGTGGCGGGGAGGGGAACATGAGCTCCTGACAGGTGGAGCAGTCCGTGGGCTGTGGGGGGTGGGGCTGGCGCTTCCCTCCACGGCAGCTGTGGTTCCCCCCCAGGCAGCACCCAACCGCAGACACCCGGCTCGGACAGTCGCAGGGGGCACCACAGCCATGGAGGGAAGCACCGCGCCCCCGCACAGCTCAGGCAGGCAGGCAGGCTCCAAGGAAAAAAAAGAAAAAGATTGCTGCTTTTTTTTTCTTGGGTGGTGCCTGCCTTCCCAGGCTGCTACCAGGCTGTCTGCATGGACTTCCTGCAGGGCCCCTGAGCTGCACAGAGCCCGGTGCTTCGCTCCACTGTTGTAGGGCAGCAAACTAAAACAGCTCAGAGTTTTAGTTTGTCATTTAAGGTGCATTATGCTGCCGAATTTGCTATAGAAGCTGGAATTACTGCGCAAATACCACTGACGCACGCAAACACCAACACCATTAAAGCAGTGCAAAAGCATTTAACCTGCTTTAAAGTGTCATGCATACATGCCCCTCGTTTCATCTATACACAGCCTCAGTTAATACTTTCTTAATTTTGCCTTTCAAAAACAAGATGTGTCTTATTCTGGGTCATATAGCATGTGAGGCAGTGCAACTTTGGTGCCTGCCACTTTAAGGGCAGAAAACAGGTAGCAGCCAGATGCCTGATGAGGGCAGCTATTTTAGGGCCCAGGGATATAAGCTGGGCTGCAGTTTACTGCAGGAAGGAAGGAGGTAACATCAGGCTGAGAGGCTGCTCCTGGAAATTCAGGAGGTAAGGGCAGGGGGGCTATGGGGTGAAGGAAACCCCTGGTCTTGGGTAAGACGTAAAACTGCACCCTGCCAGGCAAAGATGGTCTGGTGGGGCTCCTAGTGGCATGGGAGCCCCCAGGAAATACCAAGTCAGTTATCTCCCATGGGTCAGGGCACCTTATAACCCCAGCCCCACATCCTTGGTGGTGTTCTAATGAGCAGGGGGAGCCCAGGCTTGTTAAAGAGCCCCGAGGCAGAGCTCAGGCCAGAGGAGGGACCTGAGGCCATGCCCAGGTGGCAGGGTAAAGCCTGGGGCCGATGAGTAGTAAGACCCAGAGAGACGAACAGAGCAGCCTTTTGAGTGGGCAAGTGAGGAGGCCCAGTGGGGGCATAGTGGCCTGGAGAGGGGCCCGGAGTGAAATAAGCCTACAGTTGTGGAATCGCTCAGTCAGTGCTCAGGTGAGGGTAGCAGGAGACACCCAACAGACTGCACTGGGTCTGACCAAGGTGAGGAGAGCTAAGCCTGAAGCCAGGTGAGACCAGGCGCTATGAGCATGGCCCTGAGAGAGAGGGCAGAGCAGGGGGCTGGACTCCATGATCTTCTGAGGTCCCTTCCAGCCCTAATGTCTATGAAATCTATGTAAGAGGCTGGGTGAGAGCCAGCAAAGTAAATGGGACCCTGGTGAGAGAGGGGTGGTGTGTGAGTGAGTGGCCCTCCAGGGCTATAGCGTAGAGTTACAACTGTGTGCCCAGTTTGCTCCGGCCACAGGATGGAGAGGTAACACACACAGAGTAACATCTGTGAGGCATGGGACCCATGGAGGGGAGGTCAGAGCGGGTATGAAGGCCCATGTCAACAGGGCAAGTAATGGGTAGCCTCCCACCTTAGTAACAACTCTCATATTTTTCCATCAAGGTGTGGCAGGAAAGCAAAGCGGGAGGTTACCCCAGGAGCAGGGCGACTGGTGAAGACTCGATGAGGAGGCCACCCTGTTAGTGTGCAAGAAAATATGGCAGTTCTTTATTGCTCACATTACAATAATGCTGAAGAACTCCAATTAAGACTGGTCCTCACTGAGCTGAGCACCATACAGACACCAAGTAAGAGGCCCTTGTGTTATAGAAAATACCGCAAACAGGTCCGTGGTGCCACAGACCACATGTGAATACTCGTCTGGACATGTTCCATGTGAGCTGGAGTCATTCTGACCTCTGCTGTGGGTGGATCACTGTGCTCTTCTATAGCTTGCTTCACTGAGTAAGCAAACAGGTTGTAGGAGTTTGAGTGGATCGACACAACAGAGTCCAGGCAGGTTTGCCGGGTCCTGACTACAAGATGCTTTCAGGTCAATTGTATTTACCATTTGGAAGATTCTTGATTATTTCACTGGCTCATGTTGGTTTATTTCTAGTTGTCACAAGAGTGGTTGCTGTACAAGGGGAAGCATTGCAATCTACTCGGGAAGTAGCAGTAGGAGCAGGTAGGATGGGAAGAAAGAGTCAGAGAATGTGCTGTGGCCAGATAGTGGATTAGAGCTGAACAACTCTGGAGAGAACAGGACAGAATACAGTGTAGGAAAAGCAGTAAAGGGAAAAGCCAGCCAAGAGTGCAGAAGCTCATAGCCTGGTCTCCATCTTCTGTGCCTGCCCCACAGCAGGATTCTTGAAAAGGCAAACTAGCGGCATAGATCTGTTACAGCCTCAAGTGGCCCATCATTTCCACCAGAGTATTGCAGGGATCGTATCAAAATGAGGGAAAGAATGTTTGTAATGGGATCTGCCTTTGAGAAAAATCCTCCTCTCTCATCTTCAGCAAGAACAATGCTCTTTTTCAAAATGAAAAATCAAAGGCAATTCTGGCTAAATAAATAAATACACCAAGCCCCTTATGAATCCTGCTGATTAAAGCAGTTAGACTGTTGCTTTCTTGCCAAAGAGTTGCCTGATTGCATGCTCACTAGCTAATTTGTTTCATGGAAAGTACCTATTTTCTAAATTAACGAGCAAGGTTGGTGGGTGTGTGTGTGGGGGGGGGGCAGAGGTGGGGGGTGCATGCATATAGGTATCCACAGAATCTGTACCTACACATGTTACATAGCAGGCAGAGCTGGTGTTTGGATACTGAATTTCATAATATAATTATTAATTATAATATGAATTTAGACATGAATATAAATATAATTTCATATATATCTCAATATAAACATGAATTTCATATTATTATGAAGAACAATTTTAATATTAAAAGTATTACATCATTTTGCATGAAATGCGGTTCTGTTTTGTGGGTCGTTGCTCAGTTCCAGACTTAGAAACCCACAAAACAGAAATACCGCAAAGAAGAAAAGTGAATGCTCACAATCTTTATGGTTAGAGAATGTGATTGCAAATGTATACTACTAATAATGCGTACCTTTTATAGAGAACATGTGCATAAGTTTAGGTATTTGGCAGTGATTCCAGAGCTACAGACCCCAATCTTGTGAAAAGGAGCATGATTTTTGGCACGACCGTGCATGTTACATTTCATACAGGGTTCTCTGAGATGAGCTGAGGGGGAGCTTGAAGGTTAAATCTGCTATTCGTTGTCTCAGGAGATCACTCGTGAAACACAGGTAATCGCAGAGTTTAACAATAATGCTTGGCCCTTACCTATTATCTGCCATTCAAAGGTCTCAAAGCATTCAAGGATCTTTATTTAAGTTTCACAGTATCCTCCTTAGGCAGGAGCTCATGCTGACCCCAGTGCTTCCAGTTCCCAGGGCCTCTGGGCAATGATCACAAAATGTTCCCTCTACAAAAGTATCAAGCTCAGGGGAAAAAGCCCCTGCAGTTCCCCTTGTTAGCAGCATCACTGCACAAATAGACTTTGAAGCCTCCTTTTTATGGCTGGCTGCTGAGACAAACATCCCCACCTCCTGAGCCTGGGCATTGGGCTGAGAACTTTGCTTGAACAGGCACTTTTATATGAAGGAAGCTTCACAGCTTCCCATTGTGCCAGGCAGAGCAGAGAACTGGTCTGTCAAAGTCTTTGCCATGTTTATTGGGAGTGTAGAGCCCAATCATCTTTAGAGAGAGGCCCCCCTTGACTCCTACAGCAATAGAAGTTGGGAGAACAAAACAGCAGAAATCTGGTGCCACAAATACAACATTAAGACTGCTGCTTGGTAGGAAAAGAGGACCTTGAGAAAGGAAGAAACTCTTCCAAGCTCAGGCAATCAAGTAGGAGGCAAAGAGGGTGTGGTATGGGAGAAAAATAAACCCCACTAAGCAGCTAGGTCAGTATTTTTAAGCTTGGTTGCTTCAAGGTAGTCACCAAACCCATCGGCAGTGGAAGGCCGGGCTAGCAGAGCTTAGCTGCTCCAAACGTGGCTCCAGTTGCACCACCACCATGCCTTGCTGTCGCAGTGCCATACCCAGCACCCCTGCTGCACGCTGCTCTGCTGCGTACAGCAGCATCATGTGCTTGCCCTGCTACAGTTGTGCAAGAGGGAGGGATGGTAGTCCGGTGGCGTGCTCTGCACCATGTCCAGCACTGCCCCCAGATCCCCCAAATAATATTTTCTTCCAATGTATATGAGGTCCAAACCCTATTTCTAGGTAGTGACGTGCTGCATTGCATGTGGTCTCTCCTATTATTTCTGCACTGACCAAGCCCAGCACACTGCCTGTGGATACCAGTAGGACACTGCAAATTGCAGGTGTGACTTAGTGCAAACCATGACTTGCACCCCTGAGGACAGTCCCCAACTCAGACTGGATGGGTTTACCTGCCATGAATTCTGTCTCTGGGAATGGTGGGTCTTGGCTTGGCCAGGTAGATGATGATGATGATGTGCCTGCAAGCAGGACCTGATTTTTATTGCGTGAGTATGCCCAGATCCCACTGTAAGCAATACAAGTTTCAAGGACTCAGCTAAGTATCCAGACAGATCATTCTGCAGCCCAAACATAGATGTAGGTGTTGGTCTTTAACTACTCATGTTTGGATGCATTGGCTTTGGCTGTTAGGAAAGTTAGGTCAGGACAGTTAGGACAGCAAGGTCCTGCAGTTGTGGTGGGCGTACAGGCTTCTTGGCCCTGTGTTTGGATGTTCGTGGAATTGCCTTTGTGCCTGGAAGGAGCTTTCTCAGCGGTACTGAGGCATAAGAGATCTAATTGTTGAGCTGGGGCCAGACGTGTTTCTCAGCCTGCGGCAAACAAAGCAGGCAAGCTTTTTAATGTGCCGTGTGGGCCGTGCCACATCATTCAAGCATATTTTAAATGTGGTGTAGCAGCGAGTGCTGCAGAAGCCCTTCCATCTACTCAGAACAATCAGATCTACGGCTCTGTTTCCTCAGTGCCTCCTCCTGTATATCACAGATTTCATTGCCTCATGCAGCCTCCTTGTGTCAGCTGTAGCTATTCATCAGCCCTGGCCTTAGTAAGCTGTAACTTTTAAATGTGAAATATGTTAGTTTCTCCCCCCTGTTTGCACTTGTTTCTGACAAAGGGGTTTTAATCTTGCCAGCAGATATTTATCGCCGACACCTGAGTTATATCCTTGTTGAGAGGAAAAAACCAAATTACTAAATATTTATGTATTTTTATTTGCTGCCAGGAAATTAAACTCTGGCTAGTGGTTCTATTTAACTGGATATGAAGAGGAATATGTTCTGGATCTGTCAGCAAGGCAGGAGGAATGGGAGGCTGTCAGCCAGGCACGGGCTTATTCCACCTCCTTGCTGGTTGCCAGGGAGATTTTGGAGAAGTGTGGGTGTAAGGTGTGGGGAGAGGGGCAGAGACCTCACTTGTGTAACTACTACACTGGGATAAGGCAGCTTGTACTCCCTGAGATAGTGGGTCATCTCAGTGCCATGTCAGTAAAGGCCTGTTTGCCAAAGAAATCTTCACAGCGCCAGCACCATCAGGCCCTTGGTCCCTCTGCCACGCTCAGGCCAGTGCTGCAGCTGGTGCTAGTGTCACCAGAGCCAGGGGGGCAGTGTCAGCCCACCGGTGTTCCTGGGTGCAGCCCCTGCTCGACAGGGCAGCAGCAAGGAGCCAGGCTTATGAAATTCCTTTTGCTCACCTCTCGCTCTTGCCCCTAACCCTGTTCGCATGGACATACCTTTGTAGTAGCACACGGCCACCTTGTAGCCAGATAACACCCACGGACGCACCTGCAGAGCCACCTGTGCCTGCTCGCACAGAGATGGTACACAACCTAACCACTCAAGACTGGAGTGCAATACTTGCGCCTATGCTGTCACCATATAAGTATGCAAAGTAACATCAGGTATGCATGCTGTGGCTGCACACGGAGACAGGCTGATGCGTGTATTCACAAGTTGGCCTATGAAATGCCATGTACCTGGCCAGACTGTATATTCTCCACACGAGCATATGCACACAACCCAATCCTTGCCCCTGCTTACAGGGCCACTCTCAGCCCTGTTCTGGGATTGTGCAGTCAGAGAATGAGTGCTGAACAGCTCCTTTAAAGTTTTCCCCATGGCCATCTCCCCCCTCACACCTATGCTGCCCTCATGCTTCCTACCTACTCTGTCACTGAGGCCTTATGAGGTGGTGAGATACCAAGGATGCAGAGGGGAATGAGGTATAAGTAGCAAAATGATGATGGTCTGTGTCCCAGCAGGAACGAAGGGAACAGGCTGGACTAAAGACCACACTGCTTGCACTGATGGAGCAAGAGGAAGATACAAAGGAATGCTAGCACCAACTTTCATTGCCAAGCACCATGGCTGTTCGATACCTGATCAACACCACTGTGCAGCCACGTAGGAAAGACACCTGTGCTGTGGGCCCGGGAGTGGCAGGGGTGTGGGGGCAGGAGGAGCAGGCCAGCGCCTTACTAAGTAAAAGGTGTTGCTTTCTCATTTCCTGCTTACACCTGCAGGGGTGTATGGGGTGGTATGGGGGAGGGTGGGCACAGCATGGGCCAGGTGCCAGGAGGATGAAGCATTGTGTCAAAAAGCCGCTGAATGAGTTACCGAGAAGCTGCTGGCAATGCCTGCTGAAGATGCCAGACTGGACAAAAGCCTTGTGGTGCCTTTTACATTTGCAATGAGCAAGAGGCCAAAATTCCCTCTTGGAGGCCCTGTTCACTAGGCCTGCAGCAGCTGCCAACGAGCACAAGATGCTTATTTGCGCTGGAGTAAGTGACTGACCCAGGTTTTGGCCAGTCGGGCAAGAGGCAGTAGCAACTGCTCTGTTGCTCTGGCTGAGTGCAGCACATGCAGCTGCTTCTACTCCTAAGGGATGGCATCCTGTGCTCATAACCTGCCTGAGTTGGGCAGAGAAACCACAAGACCTTGGCAACCCATGACTTGTGGAAAATCCATTCTCCTCCTGCAACCCCAAGTGCAAGATTCTCTGCTGGTCTCATCCAGGGCTTGGCAGGAGCCCAGGGCAGAGCTGCAGCAGTTTTGCTCTGTGATGCACTGATGCATGGTTCTGAACCCAGCGGTAGACCCTGAGGCAGCTCAGGGAATCCCATGTTCTCCCATGGAGGTGTCTGCAGAGTGGTCGAACCGCAAAAGCTTAGGACCATACAAGGGAGCCGTGACCATGGTTCCAAAGCTGGTCCCCAAAGCCCTTTGGAGCAGGCCACCCCTCCCACTCTAGGCCCAAACACCCAGCATGGATCCTCACCAACCTGTAGCAGCCAGCAAAGCCTAAACGTTCACTGGACTCACTCTTTGCCAGGCAAGGATAATGAGGATTTTTGCTTTCCTCCCTCACATAGCTGTGGTCCTTCTCTGAGGATCATCTGTGAATTTCTCTGCCTTTGCAGAGGCAGGACATTGGATGCACCCTGATCTTCCCTGTGTCTTACCTGTGGCATGGTACAAGGTGTGTGTGATTTGTGTCTCATAAAGTGCTTTCTGGCTGTGCTGCATGTGAGGAGCCAGAGTGGGCAATGTTTCAGATACATGGTGTTTGTAGGGACTGGGTATGGCAGCCTTGGAGGCCTCTCTTGTCCTACCTTCCCATGTTTCTTAGCTAGATCACACTGATGCTTCAGTTGCTGAGGTCCACTTCAGAATATCTGGGAGTAACTATTGGCATCAGAGCAGCTTCTCCACTGCTGTGGAAGAAAGGCACAGAATGAACTGCACAAATGGGTCAGGCCCTCTCTTTTGTAGGAGTTAGGTCTCAAATTCAAAGGCACAGTGCCCACGTTTCTCTCTCAGGTGAGCCTGACCTAGAACACAACAGGCAGGCTCTCATGGATGTGGTTGCCAAATGCATGTCAGAAATGATTAGTGTGAAGGAGAGGGGAAAAAGCATCTCCTTCCCTGACATTAGGGGACAGGGAAAGGAGAGTGCGACAAAAGCTGTAGCATCAACCTTCAAGCCAGGGAGAGGAGCCAGGGTGGAGATGGGGGCCCAGCCAAGTTACATTCTCTCTCTCTTGCCACTTTTCACCTATGCAGCATTTTCACCTTCCTTCAGTCATGTAGGGCCTGGCTCCTGCATCCACACTGCCGCAGGGAGCAGAATGACTGTCAGGAGGTTGGAGTTGATTTGCAGCGGTGGCGCTGCCTCTGGTCAAAGTGTGTCACTAGTCAGGCAGAGCCCAAAGCCAGTAGAGCAAGACAGACGCGGGAATAGTCCCAGCCAGGCGTAGCTCCCAGGGGCCCACCCCATCACTGGCATAACTCCTCCCGCTCCTGTAATAGCAGGACGAGCTTGGTCCCCAGGATCTTGACACTGGAGACAAAGTTACTGTTGTTGATAGGAATATCCCACAGGAACTCGATCTTAGGATAAAGTTACACCCCCCCAAGAGAGCACGTCCCAAGATAAACCTGTTCTATCTGTCCTAGGCCATCTACACTGCTGATAGTTATTTGCAAGCAGACCCAAGCTTCTGAGTTGAGTGTTGCCAGTTCTTCTTGTTTAGACACAACCCTCTCACCTTTTATCATCATGGTGAGATGGGTGTGACACTCCATTCAGGCTCTCTGATGTTACAGGCAGGCTTACTTGCCTTGACTGACCTCTTGAGTCCAGAGGGAAAGGCATGTTTGAGGGCTGGCTTTCCCAGATGCATATGGGGAGCCCAACCTGAGTGGGGAATAGCTTCTTCAGCCATAGTGGTGTGCCTGCTGCCTGGGGGCTCTCCAGGAGACCCAGGAGGGACCTTGGCTTTTATTTCCTCTCATGGTGTGCCTGCAGCAGCAGGATGTGATTCAGTGAGGGTAGCTGGAGTTTGAGCACCAGGACTCCAGGTGCTTCTGTTGCTGGGCCTTAATCCTCCCTTCAGAGCACTTGAATTGCTGCTCTCAGTACTAGTGCAGAAAGGAGAAAGGTGTTTCTGTTTTCCTCACCCTTTCGTTTCTGCATCATGGACAGCAGTGCCTGGTCACTCACTGCCTCCCATATCCACTCTTTCATCCACCATCCTCCTCCAGATTTTCCTTGACCCTAGACCCCATCAGAGTCATTCCCACCCCATCCCCTGGCCTTGTAGGGAACACAGCTCTCTCCCCACCCATGTTCTTGCAGTGTCCTTCATACTGTCCCTCCAAACATCAATCCACCTTCCTGTTTGCGCTCAAGTTAAAAGAAAAGGAAGAAAAGGAACCTAATTAAAATCTAGATAACACACTTAAAATTATCATAGTGTTTAATCTTAGAAGAAATGTCTTTGACGTACTATAATTTAATTTTGTGACTAATTATAAACTAGTGAGAAAACCAATCTATTTTTTGAGATGAAAGATCATCTACTCTGGGAACTTGTCACAGGCAGTCTGATGTGCACTGTTTTTGGAATGAAACTTTTCCAGGTATGGTTACACCAGTGCTGTGGCTCAGTAGTAGTTCATGTTTCATGTTAGCCCTTTATTTTATAGATCTTTCTGTATATGATTACCTTTAATCACATGAGAAACCCCATTGCCTGAAATGACAGGGCTTTGGCACTTAGAATTGAGCACATGTAAATATTAGCAGAAGTAAGATTTAGAGTGTAAGAATAAACCTCTCTTTGCACTAAATCATGCAGGTGACTTTAGGGCTCAAGAAAGCAAAGGACTGAAAACTAGAATGAGGAGGCAGGGAATTATAAAAACAGCACTGGATTGTTTGCCTTTCCTAACGGGAATTGAATGTTTTGATAAAACTTCTTGAGATTCCAGAAACCCAGCCCAGCTCTACCACTGACCATAAAATGGTAAATATGTAATGGAAACATTTGTTTGGTTTTTTTGTTCATTAAAATTTTGTGGAGAAAAAAACCCAAACAATCATGAAAATACAGAACTTCTCCAAATTTCAGCCACCTGCATTGACAACTTGTTCTCCAAGGTTTTTGCATGTATTTCTCTAGTAATTAATTCTGCTCTAAGCCCAGACCAAGCAGGATTCTTCTGTGGCCAGGGCACTTGCAATCAAGTTCTAGCTTTAACCATCTTCATCGAAAATGGTTTTCAGAAAAACCTGAAGACTAGTGTTGTCTTCCTTCATTTAACAGCAGCATATGATACTGTCTGGCATGCTGGTCTTCTGGAAAAAATATCAGGAATTCTGTCACATTGGGTCACTTGTCTAGTTCAACTATTACTATGTGGTTGATGCTTTAGAGTCCACCTGGCCAATTGAACTAGCTTTTGGAGATCGCAAACCAATGGCCTCCTTCCCAGCCCTGCTACCTCTGGCATCTCCTTTACAACCTGTACATTAATGACCTGCCTGTGACTGGCTCATGAAAATTTGCTTGCGCTGATGACAGTGCCTTTGCCACCCAAGCTCATGACTTTTCAAATGTGGAACTCACACTTAATGGAGACATGAGACTGATGTCAGAGTACTGCCTAAAATGGTGCCTCAAACCAAATATCTCAAAGACTGTCTCAAGTATTTTTTATCTGCATAATGCTAGTGCTAATTGTGAATTCACTGTCACTTTAAACAGTCAGCCTTTCAAATTTGAAGCCCACCCAGTTTATCTTGGATTCATCTTTGACTGGACGTTAATTTATAAATCACATCTCCAGAAAACTGCCTGAAAAATCAAAACAAGGAATAACCTACTTACCAAACTTGCAGGCTCCACTTGGGGTGCCAATACCTCCATGCTACATTCATCTAGGTTTGGTTACCAGTCCTCAATAACATTGCTCCCCCTTATCTCTGCCACACAAATGCTGAAGTAAACTTACTAGCCAGACTTTGGGATAATACTATGCTGCCAGTGCACTGGGACATATTCCACCCACCAATAGCTTGGCTCCCCTCAAGACATCCAACATGGTCCACCCTTTCAAAATCTTTTGAATTTTCCTTACTTACTCAATGGCACGACAAATGGTGAGCACAAACACCAATCAATCACTACATCATCTCTGACCCTATAGTCAGTCAACCAGGATTTAACTGGCCACACTGTTATTGGTCACTTCTCAACCATTTTTGAACTGGACAGGGTCACTGTGCCTCAAACCTATACCAATGGGGCCTTCACAATGCCCTTATGGACAAGTTCAAACCATGACCCACATTGTTAACTCAGTTTCATTTATTGTGCTACCTGGTGGCCATCAAGCTCTTCACACTGGTGATGACATTGCCTTAAGATGGCTGAAATAATATGCTGAAACCACATATGTTACATTAATAAAATCTGCACAGGGTACTTCTGTGGCACCTTGTGTCTGGACTAAAACATCCCTACCCTTTGGAGAGATACAGCTTTCCTGGTACCCCTCATTCTTGACCTGCTGCATGCCCCTGCTTTACATCCCAGCCCTGCTATCTCTGAGCAGCCTTATTCTACTTTCCTAAATGTATATCCTAAGTCAAGACTTAGATCCAAGTTAAGGGGGATGGTACATTATTTGTATCGCTATGCTACTGATTATTTTGGAGCTAAATATAAATCCTTATTTTTGTAAACTGGACATTTTTTTTCCTAACTACTGTGGATATTCCACTAAAAACTGTTCTTGTTCCCATCTGGCATCACTTGGAAAGAGGCAGGTAGTGCAACTGAAGAGGAATGAGTAGCAATTGTTGTGTAACTGAATATGATGATGGTGATGATGATGATGTAGGTCCTAGGAGCCAGTGGGTCTTAGAATGGAGAAATTAGCATGGGGTTCATTATCTAGAGGAATCAGCCTATAGAATATTCAAAGCACCATTAAGTTCTTCCTCCATGAAGTAACACTGCAAGAAGCTGATAAATGGCTATTCAGTTGTTTAATGCTAAAGCCCAAAGTCACAGATCGTAAAACCATAGAATCATCGAATATCAGGTTTGGGAGGGACCTCAGGAGGTCATTTAGTCCAACCCCCTGCTCAAAGCAGGGCCATCCCCAAGTAGATCATCCCAGCCAAAGCTTTATCTAGCCAGGTCTTAAAAACCTCTAAGGATGGAGAGTCCTCTCTGGGTAACCTATTCCAGTGTTTTAGTACCCTTTCTGGTCAGTTAATTTATTCTCAAGCCTCTTAATTAGTAGGCAAATATTGTTATCTTCCTAGAAGGGGGATATCACTTCCCTACATATTGATGTACAGGAGTCTTGCTCTGGTTTCCTCATGTACTGTGCACTAGAATGGAAAGGGAAGGAATATCTTTTCTCGCAGACCACCAAGAGTCACTGGAAGCAAAGCAAATGTTCTTGTTTCTTTTCAGCACTGGGCACTGAGTTTCCTTTTGGTCAGTGGCATCCCCATTCCCAGCTCTAAACTGCAGAGTAGTGTGTTGCCTAGACAACTGAAACGCCTACACATCGCTATTTATTCTGAAAGATGTTTTATCTTATCTGCAATCATGAAACCCAGGGAAAATTGGTTGTCACATAACATCCCCTTCTACACAGTGATAGGGCTTCACATGCCAGTCCCAAGTGCCACATCTTGAGGGGGGATGATAGCCAGTTGTGATTTTTGCCTGGCCATCAGGATGTCCTTTAGAATAAAGCTCCCTGACCTCACATCACTCAAAGGTATTTTAAAATAGAAGCTAACAGGGATACACACATTGGGATGGGGTCAAATGCCAGGCAGCCAGCTATTGCCACAGCAGCAGTGCCTGTAAAATGCTTAGCATCCACCTGATAGCTGAGGATATGGTCCCTGCCTTTTGTGCATGTATTTCAAGGGCCTGCTTGCATCTCAGGAATGAGTCAGAGGGCTTCTCCCCATGGCATGAGTACTCTGTACTTGTTGATTTGAATCAGCATGTGTTAATTCCTGTGAAACATCCTTAAAAGTGGCTATGGACCATTTGGGGGTGTTCTGAGCTGTGTCCCTATCTATACACTGGTACTCCTTTTCATTGGGTTAGTACCAACATGTCTGCAGGCAGTACCAGTGGCTGCAGTGCTCAATATGCCTGCATTTTTGGCCACACTGGGTGCTCTCTAACTGTATTCAGCCACATTCCTATCAGCAGGGAGGCAGAGCCAGCTTACAGCATGCTTGGATACAGTATAGAGATGAATAATGCTGAACTTGGGGGTTGTATTGGTGCTAGTTGCTTGGGGACTTTTTCTAACGTTACTAAAATAGAATAACAACAAGATATAATGCCAGATCCTCGGTTAGTTTAGATCAACACAATTCCATCGAAGTCTATGTAGTTGTCCTGATTTACATTATGTGAGATTCCAGCCCTCTTACTTTAGCTTGATAATATCACAAGTGAACAAGGGAAGGAGGAGTACAACAACCCTCCACATTCCTGTAGGATGTGAATCCAAAACCACTGGTGGGCTTGGTTTTATCATTGGGAAGATCAAATACAACAGCTGAGGTTTGGCCACAAGCAAATTATGGCTGGTCTGAGCTTACTTCCTATCATTCAGAGGCTATTAATAAAAATGCATCATTTGCATCCTGTTTCCTTCTTGAGAAGCAGCCAAAGAGTGAGTGCGTGCGTGTGGCATGAGAATGTATTGCTCAAGATGGATACACTGTCAGAGGGTGCACTGCATCTTCCTTTTCCTGCAAGGAAAATTTTCAAATTGTATTACAGGGTTAGACAAAAACTGAAATTGAGTCTGACATGCCATTAGAATGACAGCAGGGCTATGAATATTATTAAGGTGAATCTGTATTTAATGTTCTCATTGAAAAACCAAACTCCTGACTTCAGTCCAGCAGAGAGTGGGTGTTACCTGCCGAGGCATCGACATGCAGCATATAGGAAATGTCCTTTGTGCAGGAACACAATTACTTTCACATAGTAGGAACAGTAGATCCATGATTCCAAAATGCAGCAGGGGACCCTACTGTGGATTTGATTCCCGAATACAAACTCTGATGAAAATCCCATTAAAAAACTGCAGCAAGTGAAACAACAGGTTTGAACTTTGCAAGGATAAACCAGCTGCTCTCATCTGCAGCCCCATTATGCCCTATCAAGACAGGACTTTAAGCATCTCATAGTTTTCAAGAAGAAGGCTACAAGCTGTCCTGAAGCCTTTTAGCCATGTTCTTGATAAAGCCTCTTGGAGCCTCATGAATCAGACTGCAATGTGGGAAGGAGACGTTGGGATTCCTTTGGCACACTTCACCAAGCAACCATCAAATAATAACCACTGGGATCACTCTTGACTTGGACCTGAGTCAAACCAAGAACACTGCAAAACCATCCAGTTACCCACAGGGAAGGGAGATGTAACACAGAAGCTCCCATATGTTCTTCCTTTCATACTATGCCATAGCTGCTCTTACCAAGCCTTCCCTGCCTCCATTCCCTACCCATTCTCCTCGTCCTCAGATCCATGCTCCTCCTAGTCACTGCTCTGCCTATCCCTGTCCAACCACTCTCATTGCGCCCTTCCCCCTGCTTTCCCATCAGTACTAACTTGGAGCACCCACAATCAGCTCCATGCTTCCCTCCCCATCACCCTTAGGCATGGAGACTTATTAAACCTATCTGTAATGTCACACTTCCTTTCCCTCTTCTTATGTGAGTCCTACAAGAAATTAGCTGGCCAAGGATGGTTAAAGGAGAAGAAATGGTTTTATTTATTTCAACACAAATAATTATTAGGATGAGTTGGACTTTGCAATGGCTGAGCTATGGGATTCAGCATCTCATTTTTGTTACCCTTGTTCCTTGTTCTCCATCTTTGCAATTTCATTGGTAACATTTGGTGGAACAACTTTTCACTTGGTTTGTGAGCTCTTTGGGGCTCTTTGGGGATGCTTTGGGGCATCTTTTTCACATAGTGACTTTGAAATCCCAGTGGAACCTCATGTTGTGAGGTAGTATTAGTCCGACCTTCCAAACCATTTGTGCTCTAATACTTTGACCCATCAGATGATGCTACACTGTATCAGATATTGTTTTGTTTTCTTAATCAGAATGGAAAGTCTGTCTTAAATTTTCAGTGGAGCGAACAGTAGAACAACAGGTCTTCAAAGGGGTAACAGGCTTACCTTTCACCTTTTGGTTAATGTGAAAAATCAAATGTGAACACAATCAAGATTTGCAGTTATTTTTGAATTTCAGGGGCCAGGGTGGAAACACATCTTAGAGGGATGGAAATCTGAGAAATGGGAGGTATATTCCACATAGATGGTTAAAAACTGAGTTTTATTTGAGGAAAAAAATCTAAAGCTGAATATTTTTCAAAACCAACATAATTTCTTTTTGTCTGAAATAGAGGGGGAATGGAGAAGAGTGAGGAAGGGAAGGGGGAAGGGAGGAGACATGGTAAATCATGATGGGTTCCGGCTTTTTTGCAGTTTAGTTTTTGGGTCAAAAATTGGAAAATTTCAAAAGAAAACCAAACATACTTTTGGAAAAAAAAAGGTTTGAATGAAACATTTCAATCATCTCTGAGGAAAAAGAGAAGGAAAATCTGACTCAAGGTAGGAAGGAGAGTCTTTGAACTGCAAATAAGTTGAGTCTCAGTGTCTGGGAGTGATTCTCCTTCCTCTCCTTTCCTTTACTCCTGTAAAAAGTGAGTATCCAGATTCTCATCTACCAGAAGAGGCTGGCAGGGTTTTTCATGTCCTTTGTTCAGGCATAAATGACCTCACAAACCACCATGCAAAGTAGGGTTAGGTCATTTATCTATTTAAAGCTTTCATTAATTCCTGCAGACTTCACTGAAAGCTTTCCTTGTGTAAAAGCTGAACAAAAGCAGTGTTAAGGTGTTAGGATTTGGTTCCATGATCCTTAATAAAAGCAGATTTGTATCTCAGAATGGTGCTGAGCTGATTTACAGGTAAGTGAAATGAGCATCAGCTTGACCAAGGAAAAAGGTAAACCCGAGAACTTTGCAAAATAGAAAGTAATTGAAAAAGAAACAATGATTCCAGCCAGAAAAAGACTAAGGATCTTAGAGCAAAATAAAAATGGCGTACGGTGATAATTCAGTGCAATTTACAGCCATTCATTTTATGTACAGAGAAAGACTAATTAAAGGTAAAGTGCACAGCATTGCTTTTCTTTTATTCCCTGTAATAGAACAGGCTCCTTAAAAAAGCCATAGCACAAGGTGCTCTGCAGGAAGGCAAACTGTTATTTAATGATGCAATGTACAGCGTATCACATTGCTTAGCCATGCAGGTCAGGCCTGCACGCCCGCTCTGGGAGTAGACGCTCTTTTTGAAGTGCAAGCGACCTGATTAATAGTAAGTGGGTTACACGTTCAGTGCTAGAGTACAGCTCCTCTCAGGCTGTAACTTACTGACTAACACATCTGCCTTCCACATACTTTCTTAAGAAAAAATTGTAGAACTGCTTAAAACTTCATGTCCCTGGCCTATTTGGTGTGAACTCGGTTTAAGCCTCTGATCCTGCCAGCTCTGATCATTTGTGATGTACCATTGGCAGGCTGGAGTGTGCCCACTCTGCTGACCTGTCGCATTCACTTTCATTTCATAAAATGCTTTACAGCATACTAGATGTGCCGCATGGAAAGGAAACACAGACCCCTATTTTAGGCTCACTTAACCCCAGAACTATGAGAAGGGAAAGACCTGCAAGGTTGACTTTCCTAGATACACTTGACAAGAGACAGAAGGATGTAAACAGGGATCATTTAAAGAGGTGAAACTTGCTGTTGATAAGTTTATTTAAAGTCCTGTTCATTTAAAGTCATAGAGAGGAACTTCGCTTGTTTGAATGGCAAGGGCTGCCTTGGGTTTTAGTTTGGTAGTGCAGCCACAGTGAGGCTGGCAAATTGGATTGGTAATTTGAATGAAGACTGGTACATCTCCAGACTAACATCTTCCCTGTATCCATTATGTTTCCAAAACAATTTTGCCATGGCTGACAGAAAGGATTGGTATTCCTGGAGATCAGCATCCTGAGACTCTGAAGCAGCACCACATTTTGTTTCCTTTGGGTGACTTGCCTTATGGTTTCACTTCTGGGAGTTTGGGGTTGGGTTTAATTAAGCTGTAAAGGCAGATCAGCTTTGGGAGGCTGTGAGAATGCTGCATGCAGGGAAACTGGAACGTGAGTGAGAGTCATTTTATTAGAAGGATCCTTCAAGTTACAGGAGAAGTGCATGTTATACATAGATTCACTGTCCTGTGTCTGAGTTCAGCAGACTCTTGCTATTGACTTCTAATTTATCTCGTCTCCTTATTTCTAAGAGACATGGGGTTCAGATAAATAAGAAGGGACAGGAGAGAAAGGATATTTATTTGAATTAGGAAAATAGTTCTGTAAGGAAAACCAGCATTTGCTATGCAAAATTCAAAAGATATGCCTTTAAAGATAAACCACATATTTAAAGCTGAGGGTAAGAATCAATACAACTGCATTAATGAAGGCTTCTTGGACAACACTGCATATTGGCCATACAGGGAAAGAAGAGGGACCTGTTACTCTCTTGCAAAGGGTTATACTTCACAGCTACACAGTGGACCCTAATCGTGTGTTTCATACAGGCAGACTCCTGCACACCTAAAAAGCATCCCTCAAGTGATATCCCATGCAGGCTCAGGGATCAGAGCCATTGGGAATAGCTTTTAGTGGGTGAATTCAAACTCTTTCTGCCTCAAATATTTTCTTATAATTAAATCTCATTAACCCAAAAGTTTTCTTATGAAACTGGCCAGCCATGGAGATGCATCTCCTCTGTTTGACTTAGATATACATTCCAAAATAAAGAGCTTGAATACAGGCAGTGTATCTGTTATGCATGCTACTAGTTCATATCCAATTCAGTGAAGAATAATGAGTTCAGGAATATACACACCTTGGCTGTACTCCTAAGGACTGTTCATAATAGGACCCATTCTCCATTTATTCAGAGCATGACAGTGTAACACCCCCCCGCCCCCCTCCCCCAACTGGCTGTTGATTTTGGGGTGTCCCAGCTGAAAAACCTGGATTAGGGACTGTTAATTTGAATGAAGATGGGTACACCCCCAGACCAATATCTTTCCCAGATCCGTGACAGTTTTGCCATGGCTAATGGCAAGGATTGGTATTTCTAGAGATCAGCATCCTGGGACTCTGCAGCATTCTGAAAAAAAGGGGCTGTAATATTTAGAAAGGGTAGCAGTATGTTCTTATGAAGCTACTAAGCTGACTTTCCCTGTATTTCTTCTGAACTGGTTATCAGATTTTTCCTCTCAGTTCAGGTGCTTCCGGCAGGTTGAGCTAATGGATATACAAACCTTGTTTTCTAATCTGTCATGTAAAGCATTTTCTTTCTATTTTGCTAACACAGTTCAATGTTTGTCTGCAGGTCAGGTTGCCCAGTAGGAAGCCATGCTTGGATATTAATAGCCATGTTTCAACTAGCCATGGATTTCTCCACCTGTGAATCTGTAGCCCAAGGCCAAGGGTTTAGGCTCTGGCAGAGGCCATCTCACCGGCACAGATTGTCCCATAGTCCTTTGTGGAGTTTTAAAAATGGACAGCAGTTGCGGATTCTCAGTCCTTTCTGGAACCATGCTTCTTTTCATCCTGAATGGTCTGATCAGCAACTACAAACATATCATTCCAGAAGGCCACACAAAACCATAGACCAGTTTTCAGGCCTTCTTTCTAAAAGCATGCAGTCTCAGCGCTCTACTGCAGCAAAATCAGCCCCTTCCATTGCAGATGGGAACAAGAGGAGTACAGAGCTGCAGACTCATTTGAAAAGGGGCAAAAGGCACCTCCGAGAAAACAGTTTTGATCACAGAGACAGCAGGCCCACCACGCTGCCTGAAGTAATTATATGGGGTCCAACAGGAGATGAGGACTCCGTAGAAACCAGTACGTTCCCTGGGAATTATGGCACCACCACCACCACCACCACCGCCACTTTACAAACAAGAACAACTACTGTGGCAACCACCACTACTACTACCACTTCCACGACTGTACAGTCTAAAGGGTTCACAGCATCACCCGGGCCAGGGAGTAAAACACACAAGAACAACCCTGGTAGGATTAGCACAACGGAGCCTCATTCCATCCGCAATAGTGATGAGAGGGATGCTACAGCGCCAAAAGACAATTCAGGTATTTTCTGTCTGTTTGTAGGGGTTTGTTTGGAACTCGTGACATGGGACAAGTCAGAGTGAAGATCATGTCGTGAAGGGCAGCAGTTTTTTTCTGTATGCTGTTCATCATTAATGAGATGCCCACATGGGCCAGTACCACAGTGCTAAAAAGGTGCAGTGAGTGACTATGTCTTTACATTGTTTTTAAGTATTGAGGTAATTTTCAGACAGGGTAGTTGCATAGCTCTGGATAAAAGACAAACTGGCCTAAATTATAGTCTTAAACTCAGATGAAACCTTCCTTAAGATTTTTTAATAATTTATTTAACTGCTTGTACATGCTTTCAAGTTAATTTTCACTGCTGGATTTTGGAGGGGAGCATTCTTGCGGTACTTCTGATCAGCCCAGCAAAAGAAAGTACTGGATGGAAACGTTAAGAAAGAGTAACCTAATAAGGTTTGGAGCCTGGTTTGATTAACTTAAAAATTTCGGGTGAAAGTATCCAAGCTTTGTGGGGTGGGAGGTTTTTTTTATCCCACTAAAGAGTTTTTGCTGTCCACTCATTCCTAGTCCCCTTCATATTTTACTAATCATACACCCTTGTATACTGTATAGCTGCTATATTTGTACTGCAGATGCAGACTCTGTATGGCACACAAATCTTCACCATCTCAGAAAAGTGCAGTAATAATCAGTGTATTTCTGTGGTATATTATTACTGGATGATCTGCAAATAGCATACATACCTTTTAGCTGTGGTGACTGCAGGGGGAAAAAAAAGTGGTCCCCCCCCCCATGTTCTTTACTTAATTTAGGTGTAGCTTTTTGTTGTACTGAAGCATTCAGCATTGTCTGCTAATGTTCATCTAATTATTGTTTTCTGCCTTGCAGTAGCATTTATTTCTCATGCAGACTGGACATGAAGGTTATTTTGGTACAATTTGATCTGGTAGACAGATAAAGAAATATACACAGTGCTTTGATGGAATAAGAGTCCTTTCTCTTCATGACTTCCCTTATTTGTTCTATACAGAAATGCATACAAGTGATTTTTTGTTTGAAAGGTATCCCTGGGTATCCACATGAATGTGTCTTTGCAGAAGTGTTCGTGGCTTGTCTTTGTTGGCCATCTCTAGTGTTCTTTGAGAGCTTGGGAATAACAATAACATTGCTTGACTTGGGTGGCCAGATCTACCAACTTATAAATACTTTAATAGTTACACAAGCAAATCATGGGCTGTAATATTCCTTAAGCATATTGGTAAAAAGTGCACAAACAGGTAAGAGGCCTTGGATAATTTATGAACAGAGAAAAGGGATAACTCCTTTATTAAATTGTTTATGGTGAATTGTTTACCCATAGCAATTAAGGGTTGTGAACTTGCAAACTTCACTGATGAGTTCGGTTCACGATGACGATCTTTTGTGAATGCTAGCCTGGGATCTCAGCAGCACGTACATTATATTGCCTTAAAATAACCCACATGCGCAGCCCTTTGCATTCATTCCCTGCCAGCACTAAGGGAGCTCCGCAGGGCTTCAGAGAATCGGCTCCTTGGTGCTGGGGTAGGATCAATCTTTCCAGTATGTGCTTCTTCAGCCTGACAAATTGCTGGTCTATGAATAGGGTTTGTTGCCTGTATGATAATATAAATACATTGCAGTGATAATAGTCAGCATCATCTTCCTCATCATGTATAACTAGTTTTTCCTTTGGGTAAGATTGCTGAGGAAAACCACAATGATTTTGGAGTTAGACATATGAGCACTCTGAAAATAAATGAGAATTGGATTAATCATTTTCATGTGCAGCATATGCTAGGGGCTTACAGGGAGTTTGCCAGTTATCTCTATAAATCTACACACCATCACCATAATCAGATTTAGGCCAGCACTCATTTATTGCAATATTTTGAACCAACACTATTTGGACATGGATGAGAAAGGAGGTTTCCATTTATTTCAAATTATATTTATTATTATTAATGCTAAACTGTGGGATAATATGAAACTTGGCAAATTAATTTAGAGTGCATGGACTATTACTAGTTTAATGACAGGTGCTTCTTTAATGAAAAATTATAGATTTCATAATGTAATCTCAGTCTAGATTAATTTTTCCAGACAGCCCTCTGCAGGAAAAAAAAGGAATGTTGTTTCTAACTTCAAGAAGTTATTAATGTCAGTGAAGTCTCTCAGTCTATGCATCAGTTGAAATGTTAACATCAGCTGGCTCTGTTAGAGACAAAATATCAATCACAGTCTCTGGCATAAGAAATCTAATCAATTCACACTAAGACATCTGATGAAATGCTACAACTTCTCCAAACCCATACTTGCTGATGTTGTCTGCAAAGCAGATAGTGCCATCAAATCCTATTGTTATTAGCAGTCTTCACATCTGTAGCTAACTACATTTCTACGCATGCATTTGAAATCAAATGGGCGCCTTTCCCACATATTTGTACTGAGTAAAGTTCTGTTTATTGCTGTGAATTAATTACAAATGGCATAACACTGTCAAAGGATTACAGAGCTTTGTTAGGATGTTGAGATATCAGAGGAATGAGTCAGAGGAGATTCTTCCTCACAGATGACATAGATTATTTGTCGAAAAAGTGACTCATGGTTCATTATCCCTGCCATGTCAGGGTTTGTTAACTACACTGCCAGTCACTGGTTCGGGATCCAGGACTTGACTTAGTATTATATTTATGGTGCCTAGGTCAGGAGTTTGCATTTGACTTCTTGCATTCTCTTTTGGTCTTTGCATTAGTTATACAATGCTTTCTTACGATGCCTGGAAATTACTGTCTTGCATATGGTTTACTGAATATCTACAACATAATACTGCCACTTTGGTAATGATATCTGACAGGTTTAAGTCACTGTAAAGAAAATACAATAATATATTTCTGCTTGAAATATCAAGTGACCATTGTTAATTGTCATTTCACAAACTAGCCTTCAGCTGAGTTCTTTCCTGCCTGCTAGGATAACAGGGAAATGATCTCAGTAAACCCACTGAAATACAGAACTTGAATATAGATGTGGGCTTGTTATTGTCCCTTGCCCCATTATATTATTTGCCCTACTTATGACATTTGTCAGTCTGTATACTGCCTTCTGCAGAGCCATTCAGCTTTGAGTGTTCGCTCCTGTATTTGCTCTTATTAATGGGTGCATCTACACTTTCATTAATGTGATTTAGGTAATGTGCATTGAATCTAGTACCTCCACTGTGAAGTACTAGAAAAATGTGCATTAGCCTATTTTAATGTGCATTAGCTAAAGAGCACAGGGTTTTTGTGATGCTTAAATGTGCATTAAAATAGCCTAATGCACATGAAAATGCAAGCATAGATGTGCCCAATAAAGCCTACATTGATTTGAGCAGGGGCTCAAAATTGCATTGGTAATGAACAAACTTCACACAGTTCATTTGTAAGTGGTGCTGCCCACTATTAAACAACTGTTAGAGCAGGTCACTTGAAGCAGGACTCCAGGGTTCTGTTTCTAGCTCTGATACTAACTTAGAAATCATTGGACTGCACCTTTATAAACATGCACTTTTTACCCTCCAGAGTCTGGGTCTCTGTGATGAATTAATCTGAGACTGGGACCTTTTAAGAAATCTCCAAAACTTATTGGTTTGGCCACTTAGCTATTTTGTGTGGTATTTTGATACTCCTACTCTTCTGGGTATTACAGCCCCCTTTTGGATATCTCAGACTGAGCTCCCAGAATTTAAAGCACCCTATCTCATTACAAGGTTCGTTGGGCTTCTATTCTACCCACGAGAGCACACCAACAAACTCTCCCTATACCAGAAGAAGGGTGTTTGTGCCCCAAATCTTGCAAAGAACAATCTTTTCAACTATTTGGTCTAATAAAAGATATCACATCTACCCAAAGAACCTGGTCTGCCTATGTCCTTAGACCAATAATCCTATCTCATTATACACTTTTGAAGATGTAGGTCTCAAGTGATAAGTTTTAGTAGACCAGGTAAATAGTTGGGGAAATTGCTCTTTACAAGCTTCTGGGAACAAATACCCCTCTTTAGGCATAGGGAGAGTCTGCTGGTGTTTGAGTAGTCTTTTGGGTGGAATTCTCTTGGGTTCTCTTCTCTTCCACCCAGACTCTTAACTTCCTCCTTCAGCTGTGCAATTTGTGCCCTGTTCTAATGGACATCACCTGTGAAAAGGAAAGAGCAAAATCCAGAGCCTCAGCTGTCTATTCAGCATCTGAATCTGGGGTTATCATCTCAAGTACCCCTTGGACTGGGAGACTGCAGAAGCTAAGTGGTTCTTGAGGGCTCTGCAAGAGACACTGGGTTTGCAGAGCTTGTGCTGACATACTTTAGAAGTCCCTGCCTGGCTCTGCATCCAGGTAGGTTGTGCCCAGGGACCTGACTTTCCAGCCAGCTTTGTCCAATCTCTCAATAATTTCCTCCCATCCCTACCCCAATTCCCCAAAGGCTTAAATTCAAGGAGTGTTTCAGAGGCACCTGGGAGTTGAGAACTCTCCAGCTGACTTTAATCTTTTAGCTCTTAACTCTCATTAGGGAGTGTTTCAGAATGATTAGAGTTTTCACTAATTAACCTCTTTTGCTGAATAAGTGAATACAATAAACCACTTTCAGTGGCTAAAGGACCTTTTTGATCTTAGCCTATCTACTCTAAATTGAATAAAGCCTAAACTGTGAATATGCCTTTGTTTTCTTTATCCATATTAAGCACACTGGCCACCTCAGAGACAATTTTTGGAAGCTTTCCACTCAGTTCTTACTCACCTCTAGGTTAAGTCCCTATGAAAGCTTGTAATTTTTTTTAATCAGAAAAAATCCCTTCTGTAGATATGCCATGGCTCCTGACTCAGCACTGGATCAACATACAGTGAAACATCAAGTCCAAGATTCTGCAAGGAAGGTGGAACAAAAATGTTTGTAGGAACCTGGCACATCCTAAGAAATGAAAGGGAAAAAGGTACACAGCATCTAAGCCAAAGTCTAGCAAAAGCTTCTCCCAGACTCCCAATGCTAGTTTAGGGATTTGAACTGGTGTAAAAAAGAGAAGCTGACAAAATAAATATTGTTCCAGGATCTAATCTAGCCTCTAGTTGAAAAAAAATCCTATATCAATACATATTACTATTTCAACCTCTCAGCTTCCCATTAGAGCTGCAGATAATGTGTCAGGCCCTGTTGGTTTGTTCTCCTTGCCTGTGATGTGTGACTGATACCAAAAATTTATATGCTGCAGCTGCATTAAACTAGAAGAAACATTATAGTAGCAGTGGGTCTCCCTCCATCCCCCGTCACTTCTACATGCAAAGGAAGCAACCAACTGTGTTAAGCACTGACTAAAGTATCCTATTTTTAAAATAATGATATGCATCTATAAGACTTCACATTTTTCAGATTTTTCTACTCTGTTCTATAAAGCTGAGAAAGCTGAAGTGTTCAAATTGCTCAGAAATACCATATGTTAGAAATAAAGACTAGGTGACTTGTCTGTACTTTTTATCTGGTTCAGCAGACATTACAAATCATTGTCTTGTGGTCTTGTTACATTAGTGCTACAATAGGCAAAATGGATAAGCAAAGAGAATTTTGCTTTCAAGGCCAAAACATTTCCTTTTTACAACAAACCCAGAGAGAAAATGTTTCTTTAATTTTTTTCTGCCTGAAAGATTCAACTGAAACTCTGATACTTGGGGAGATCCATGTGAAAAGGCTGTGCTGCAGAGCTGCAAAGAGATAATGAAACTTAGCTGCACTGTAGCTACAACTGTTCCCTTCTCCCACACCTATTCACAGATTCTGCAAATGAAGTGCTGTTGAGCTCTTGACAATGTCTCTCTTTCTCCCTGTTTTTCTCTCTCATACATGAGCATGCACACACAGATTGGGTCATTGGCTCACCTTGGTATACAAATACAGTTCCTACTCTTCAAGGTTTACCATGGGATGAATAGTGTATGTAGTAATATGAGTCAACAAAGTGATTGCATGCAGGCATTACTACTCTCTTGAAAAACTTTGTATGGATCAGTTGAAAATATATCATCCATTCTGTCATACTTAATTTTGATTAAGGGGTGATGTGAACAGAATAAACTGATTGGTGAAACTACTCCGATCTCAAATCCAATGCATTAAACACTTTATCAATACCAAAAACTCCAAACAGTATATGAAGGTATCGTTATGTATGCATGATGACTTTGCTGGCCAGGTGTTGTCATGGCACTGGGGGTGCAACTGCAGTAGCTGGATGTTGTTTGCTTCTCCAGCTTCCCAAGTGTTAAGCTGCTTCTTGGCTATTTATAAGTTTTTTACACTTTTTTTTTCTATGTGATTGACAAACTTCTGTATATGGTTATGCCACGGGTTCCTGCCAGTCACCCCTGCACAGTGGCTATTTCCGCAGTGCTTTGTTACCCACATTCTGTTTTTCAACTTTCTTATTGCTAAGTAGTAAGGCTGTGCGAAGCTTTCAGTGCTGATTCGATTTGGAGGAGATTCAGCCTGATTTGGTGGCCGAATCTCCGAATTGAATCAGGGGACCAGTTAAAAGGTCCAAATCAATTCAAAGCTCTCCAAATCGATTCGGAAAAGATTCGGAGCACTTCGGCGATTCAGGTGGTCCCCACTGGCTGCAGCAGGGAGCTGGAGCCGGACTCGGAGCTGGTAAGTAGGGGGCAGGGGCAGGAGATCTGGAGGAAGGGGGAGGGGAACGTGGGGGGACCCCTGCCAGGCCCCATCCCCTGCCTTCTCCCCCAGCCGGCCAGAGCACCCCCTGACCCCCACCCACTCTCCCAGCCCCCACTGTGGCTACCCTGCCTGGCCCCAGCTCTCAGCTCTTTAAAAAAAGCCCCCACTCACCAGCTGCTGCCAGGTGGGGGGGGCAATCCCTGCTGCCCCCCACTGCCCCATGACATGTGGGAGTCTCTGCCATGAGCCCCCCAACCCCTGCCCGCTCTCCCAGCCCTCCCCCAATGGCTGCCTTGCCCGCCCCAGCTCCTGGACCTTTAAAAAAAGAAAAAGCAGCAGCCCCAACTCACTGGCTGTTGCAGTGGCCTCAGGTCTTGAGGGGCTTGCGGCAGAGTCCCCCATGCAGCGCAGGGCAGTGGGGGGCAGCGGGGATCAACCCCCCCCCCCTTACCTGGCAGGAGCCTGTGAGCGGTGCTTTTGTTTTTTTTAAAGGGCCTGGAGCTGTAACAATTGAACAGTAAACACTGGAGTTATAAAAATAGAATCACATCCATTTATACTGGTTAGATTACAAGTACAAAAGTTACTATGGTCAGTTATGGACTGGTTCTACACTTCATTATACATTTCATTAATGGTTACAAAAGTTAATGATTGCATGTACACGAGTACATCCTTGCCCAATGTATACGATGAAGGAACTGCTTTGAACAGGTTGGGTAGTCAATACAAAGTAACAGCTACTGACAATCATATCTAGACAACCATTCACTGGATTCAGGGCATGATCCTCACACATGAACCTTAAACCTTGTTCCACTACATATTCCTCTAAATTCAGTTTTCTGCTGGTTTCCATATTGTGTTATCCATTTCCTAGATGTAATGGGGATAAGAAAGGGCTCATTTAGTCTTAAATCCAGTGGAACAGCGTGGTAAATCTTTTGGACTTATGCTTCTGCCAGAGTTGAAACATATGCAGTACTCATGGTGTCCCTTTCATGATAGTTGAAATTAACTAAGTTGCACCATGCCATGAGCCAAGGCTCTCGGGACAAAGCAACATCTCACACAATTTTCAGAATTTCGTCTGGTAAAGTACAGCTGTCTCCTTCTTGGATTATGGCAGCTACAATAGTTTGGACCCATCCTTGACTCTGAATGCATGCCAAGACCAAGGGCACATTTTCCTGGGCTACTCCCAGTGCTTTTAACAGAACTAGATTGTCTTGCTCATTGACTTTCTCCCACTCTGGCAACAGGCTACCAGTGAACCATTGGCCCATGCCCAGCTTAATCAGTGACTAATCTAGTAGTGCAGCCAAATCTTTCATTTGAGTTGACACTGCCACTAGCTTATTAGCCAGAACCTCCACATTCATAGAATTAAGGGTGCCAAGTCCAGCTCCCACTCCACCTAACACATTGACAACATCACATTTGGCATGTGAGCTCTGATGCCGTGGGTACTGACTCTGCAGCCAGCTAATCCATCCAGTCCCCAACATAAGGGTAAACACTGTGCAACTGGGCTTTACAAAAGAGACATTGGTGGAGTCTAATGACAACATGACTTTCTTTAAAGATCTAACAGGTTCAATGATTAATTCCTGCACTTGTTCCTTCTTGACTACCAATAACATTGGGCGTGAGAACAAGTACAATGCGAAAAGATTCAGTATACCCACCAGATCCACTAATTATCCACAGACCTCCGTGATCAGGAGTCAACGTGATATTCAGCACTCTCGTTAGCCATGAGTTTGAGGTGGTGTCATTATCATTACAAATACCATATTTTTGAGTATATCAAGTTTTATCCATGCCTGCATCTGAGAATTCTGTAGAGTCTGGTGAGCTTTTCCACAGGGTCTATTAAATTTAGAACAATGCTTTCCTTAAAAAAGTTGGGCTTAAATTTAGGACATCCCACTGGCTAAATTGCATAACTGTGGAAATCTTTTGTCCAACAGGACACGCTTGGGAGCTTGTCATCCAACACCATGACTTGGTATTAGGCTCAGGTTGTGGTGGTTTGAGCTTACTGTGGACTCATATTAAGTGCTGGGCAAATGCACAATGCTTTCTGTTCTAACATGTAATGCCTCCTGACATTTTAGAGTAAAGTTAATCCAACACGGGAGGCAATCAGTGCAGTTTCTTCATTCACTGTCACTATTATCTCCACTACACTCCCACAGCTCAATTCCTTGGTTGATGGCACTATCCCATTCACTCAGGCAGCATCCTATGCTTAAATTCTCATGTAGGTGACTATAGACTAGAGGTGCACTGATACACTGGTATGATATTGGATCGGTACTGATATAAAGAAAATTGTCTATATTGGATATCGGCTTGATGGGGCCAATAATTTGACCAAGAAATGCCCTGCTGTGCGTAGCCACAGCGCAGCACAGAGCAGAGCCAGCAGTGTGGAGAGCTGCCTCCAGCTGGTAAGTCAGAAGGAGAGGGGGGAGGGAAGGGGTGTGGGGGGAGCAGATCAATGCCGCCCATGGTGAGGGAGGGGGCATGTGCTGCTCAGTTGGGGAGGAGGGGGGGAGGCGTGAGACGGAGACCCAGTTCATTGGGGGTGGGTGGGGAGGTGGCTCCCCTGCTGCTTGCACCTCAGGAGGGCAGTGGGGCTTGTGACCCCAGATCTGCACGGCAAGGGCAGGCCGCAGCTGCAGGGTGGACCCAGGGCTCTTCTTGTTGGGAGATAGGCTCAGAGCCTTCGGTGGTACTGGGAGGAGGCTGCAACCATCCCAGATTTTGCCGCAGCTCCACTCCCAGTCCCATATTACTGCCTACTGCCTGGCACAGCTACGGCTTTTCCCAGCACTTGGGTGGAGGAGGGGCATTTAGCCAGGGCTGTGCCGGGTGAGGGCATGAGGCTGGGAGTGGAGCTGTGATAAAATTTGGAGTGGCTACAGCTTCTTCCCAGTGCCACCAGAGCTCACTTTGAGCCCAGTGCTGGCTCCAGCTCCAACCCATAGGTGCAGCCCGCCCCGCGCCATGCAGATCTGAGGGGCACATGCCCGCCCTGCCCTCCTGCGGTGCAAGCAGTGGTGGGAGCTGCTCCCCCGATAATCCATGGCTCATTCCCGTGCCCTACCCCTGCCCCGCCTGGGCAGCGCCTGCCCCTGCCCCCTCCCTCACCATGGGGGGGTGTTGATCTTCCCTCCCCCTCCCCTTCCATCACAACAGATTAACCAGCTGATGGCAGCTGTATTGGATCGGTATCGGCCAATATGCCTTCTTAAATATCAGTTATAATATCAGCCCCCCAAATCTCTATTGGTGCACCCCTACTATAGACCATGGGGTGACCATGCCTGATTGCCTGTCTACCTTCCACCCATCAGGCAAGATGACCCTTGGGGTATCTTTATCATGAAACAAAATAAATACTAGAAATTTAGGAAGTTGGGGAAACCCTGGCCCAGATGGTCTGCCATGAAATGTTTTGCCTGGGACCAAGCCACTTTTCATTTTGTAAGGCAACCATGATGGTAGTCCAAACTAGGATGGAAGTAAAAACAACTTGTCTCTTTCTCTGGTGAATGTTCTGTAGGAAATGCATCCTCAATCTGCAAAACAAAATGAAGATACTGTCAAGGCTCATACCTCGCTAAAAATGTCGTTACTGTTATTAGAAGCATTGTCCTGTTTCCAAGCCTTTCACTGTGATGCATGGATCCATTTTAATTTAATTTCTTTCCCCTTTTACTGAATTTCAATTTGATACACAGTGGGGCCATCCTTAATTACAGTTGTGGTGGGTCCAACACAGATGGAGCACAATGCGTGGGCCTTTTCTCGATAAGCCCAGTACATGACCAGATCACCAACACCCCATTCGACAGGCCTTTCAAGCAGCCCAAAACACCTGTCCATCTGATCACAGCCTTCTTTTCATACTGCAGTAGTCTACATTACACTTCTACCTCGAAGGGATCAACTGGCTTTTTCTTTGCCTTCCCTTCCTGTTTACCCTTCTGCTCCTTAAAATCTTTCTTTGGCCCACTATTAGTAAAGGTAACTGCAGCTACCTTTCCTCCTTTTCTTTGTTCCCTTAGACCTGCTGCCCAATTTCATAACCTTTTCTAATCCCTGCATAATATCCCAGAGCGGAAGTTCTGCTGCTCCACCTCCCAAACACACTCGTATACCCACTGAGAAATCTTATACTAATGGTTCCTTAAACTCATCCCAATTAAAGTTAGGGTTTTTGGGGGCTGTTTCTGATGAGTGGATCAGTCGCTATATATAGCAGCTTTTTCTGCTCCACATAAGCATCTGATCTCTCCCTGGACTGCTATCTCTCTTCATGAAACAGCACTGGCACCGGCTTTTCAGGGAAGAACAGTTCTAGTACCACTACCTGCACATTTTCCACTAACATCACTGACCATGGGGGGACCCCTGCCAGCCCCCCTGACCTCCCACCACTCCCCCAGCCCCCCCGACGTCTGCCTGCTCCCCCAGCCCCCCCCATGCTGTCCCCCCCCGCCCCAGCTCCCAGTACTTTAAAGAAAAGCCCCTACTGCCAGGCAGGGGGAGATTCCCACTGCCCCACACTGCATGAGGGGGTTTGCATGAGCCCCCCAACCCTCCCCCACCATGGGTGCCCTGCCTGGGTCAGCTGTTGCCCCTTAAGAATAAAACAAACAAGAAAAGCCCGAGGACTCACTGCCCCTGGTGCAGCCTTCAGGCTTTGTGGGCTTGTGCAGAGCCCCCCACATGGTGCAGAACAATGGAAGGCAGTGGGGATCGCCTCCCGCCAGCAGGAATGGTGAGTCAGGGGGGGTTTCTGTTGTTTTTTTTTCTTAAAGGGCCAGAGTTGGCACCTGTGGGGGGGGCTGGGGGAGCAAGGTGGGGGACTTGGGGGGCTCATGCAGAGCCCCCCATGCAGCATGGAACAGTGGGGGCAGAAGGGATTGCCCCCTGCCCAGCGACACCTGGTGATCTGGGGCTTTTTTTTTTTTTTTTTTTTTTACAAGTGCCAGGAGCTGGGGCAGCCATTGCCAGTCTGGGAGAGGGGTGGGGGATGGGCCTGGCCTAGCTGATTGGGAGATTCGGCTGCTGCCGAATCTCTGGATCAGATTCGGCCAAATCGAATCAAATCACTGTCCCCCGTATCAGCCAAATCTGAAGCGAATACTAGACACTTTGCACAGGCCTAGTTCCAATCTCTGTCCATTTGTGCCCACCCAGGGATGCCAAATCTGTTGTACTTAATTTTGATTAAGGGTGGCGTGGATGGAATAAATGGATCAGTGAGACTATTTTGGTATCAAATACAATTTATTAAACACTGAAGCAATACCAAAAACTCCAAGCAGTCTATAAAAGTATCCGTATGTAGGCCTTCCAAACGATGTGTGATGACGTGGCTGGCCAGGCGTTTTCACAGCACGGGGGGTTGCAATCACATTAGCTAGGTGTTGTTTGCTTGTCTGGCTTCCTACGTGTTAAGCAGGATATTTATAAGTTTTTACAACTTTTTTTTTTTTTACATGATTGACAAACTTCCATATGTGGTTATACCACAGGTTCCTGCCAATCATCACTTCACAGCCCCTATTTCCCCATTACTTTGTTACCCACATTATCTTTCAACTTTCTGACTGATCAGTAGGTTATTCTTATTGCTAAGTAGGTCATCTAAGTAGGTCAATTAAGTAGATCAAGCCCACCATGCTACATGCCCCACATCCAGCTAATGGTGTCGGTTATGTGAAGACCTACAATTAAAGTACCCATATACATAAATGATGCCTTTGCTTTTCAGTGCACACTAGCAGTAGCAGTTTTGGGTATTTCCTTCGGGATTAGGAGTTGCTACATCCCAGGATATCATCTTCCATCATCTGGTCATCAATCCCAGATGTTATTCCCTGCCCACCCCCCATTTGATTTCTTTAATAGTGGGTCTATATCCAGTGTGGCCAGGCAATACATATATTGCTATTATTAGCAGAAAAACTATATAGATATTGGTGAGCGTTATTAGTAGCCCTGTAAATGCACTGCATCTGCTTCTACTTACAGAAACTAGAAGCTCATGGAGGTAGGATCATGGGACTAAATTAGTATTGAGATTGTTAGCTTTAAATAAATACATTACATGTGATATCCTCATCATACATCTCACTACTGTTGTTTCAGAACCCAGGTAACCAGGTTGAGGTTTGTAACTGGCATGGATAATTGGGAGTCAAAAAAGGCTTCATGGCTCAGCTGTAGCCATAGCTGTTCATTTTCAGACTTTTATACTTTTGAGAGGGGAGGATTACTCTATAGAAATTATGATTCATTTTTTTGTCCATGTCAGGCAGACTCCCCTGCTGCATGCTCAAGCATCAATTCCCAAACAGCCATCTGCTCACCTATAAGCATCTGAATAGTTCCACTGCAGTCTTTTGCTCTTGTTATTTATTCTAGTACCACATAAAAGCCCCAGCCATGGACCTGAATGAGAGCCAAAGGTTTCCATTTACTGCTTTTTATGATGGCTGTCCTTTGCAAGGAACGGTGAACAGAGCACATATTCACTTAATATGGTGGCCCACAGCCTTTTCCAAACCAGGACTCCTCTCCCATACTCTGTCATGCATGCACAGGATGAGCTTGTTTCTACAGTCCCTCCAGACGTGTACTAGCTGTGCCTCTACTTTTTGGCAGTGGGAGCCTGGTAGCTCTATTGGTTGGAGTTTGGGCTTAGGCTTTAGCAGTACTGCTTTCAGGTAGGCTCTTCCAACAAACCAAAGAGAATCTGAGCTTATGTCAGAGACTTCCTCCCTTCGATTGCTCTGCAGAAGTTTTCAGCAATACAGGGCAAATTTTTCAAAACATGGTGTTTTTTCTGAGCCAGCCGGGACACAGGATGTCAGGGTCCTGGGGCGAGAATGGAAATGCAAAGCTCATCATCACCTCCATACTTCTGGCATTTCTGGTTTCCCTGGCCATCCAGGATTTCACTTTGCCTGCAGCGCAACACAGAGTTTCCTGACACCAATTCTTTGTTTCAATTTTTACTCACGCTGTTTTCACAAGTTTTCCCTTGGCTTCCAGTCTTTAAAAGCGTACATCCACACATTGGCCTTTCATTCTGTTTCTGAGGAAATACCATTTGTATGTTGACAGTTCTAGATAGTTCATTCCTTCCATCCCAGACATGCCTCTGGGACTGATAACTGTCTCTTAGATCCCTGTACCAGAAAGGCAGTCTGCCTCTCATTCCTAGCAAATAGGTGAAATGCATCGTGTTTACTTTTTGTAAAAATAGCACAGATATTCCTTATATTTTCCACCTCCTGCTTTTGCAAGTGTCTCATTAACAAGTGGCAATTAAATGACTTCCTTGTCTTTTCATTTTCATTTGTACAAAAATGTGTTACATAACAGAACCTGAAGATTTATATAAAAAAATTTGGATACCCAGAGACAGAGTAGATAAAATGCTCTATTCAATAAATGGTTAGGTTTTATTTAGAAAAGTACATTACAGCAAGTTGACTTAAGCAGTATTTTCCCTCCTGTCTTGCTGAATAAGGGGGAAGCAAAAAAGAAAACAATTTATCTGTGACCCACTCCCTGCAAAACAAGCTTAAGGTAAATTCTTATGGAATAGAAAAATTCTGCTGATAAGTAGGAAAAAGATAGAAAAATGATTATGTTTAATGTCCAGAAAATAATATGAATTGAAGAGCTGGTGATGGTGGATTTGGGTGTGTGAGGATTTGGCATTTTTGTTCTTCTAGCGAGAAAAAATAAAATCAGGTATGTTTACCTCGTTGCAGCTCCGATTTGTTGTGTGCATGGCAGGAGCGCAGATAGTAGTCAGATGGGAACTCAACATATTCACCCACGCGTAGTTTATGCTTATGCTTTTCAAAACACACTTCCTTTTTGGGGGCTGTCGTAATCATTTTATGAAGGAGCATGTAAAGAGAGGAATAATTAAAATTCTATAATGCTACTGGAGATAAAGGTTGTAACAGAGCTTTTATCAGACTGGTGTAAAGGGCATTATCTGCAAAGACTAGTGTCTTTCGTAGAAAGCTGACTATCCTTTTTTACTATTGCCTAGGCTAAAAAAAAAGAATAGGAATCAGAAGCTGGCTGTCAGAATTGCAGCTAGCATGGATTGGGCTCACTGAGTTTTCTGAAGCTTTCCTTTCATTATTATTAGAACAAAGTAATCACCAATTAAACCTATAAGTTCTTTATAAGGCATAAGCTGTATAAAACAAGTATGGCTTTATGTGCCATCTGCTGCTCTTAATGACTGTTTGAGGTGATGCCTTATGTGCAATGAATTTGGTGTCTCCATCCAGTTCTTAGTTGACAGGTATGTTGATCAAACATGAGCACTGCAGCTGGTATTAATTAGTACTTTTGTCCTGGAACAGAGGTTGAGGACTGCCTGGTTGCAAGGTTCATCAACATCCACTTCTACTAGTGTGGTATATGCTATGTGACCCCTCAAAGGCACTTCTAGGTGAGTTAAAGGCATTGACTATGGCACATGGTACTACATGTGTAAGGCAGGCACAGAAGGCTTTAGTCTCCAGGGATATCCATCAGAATCCAAGACCTTTCACTCCATCCCAATGCACTAATACTTTATATGAATTAATCATAATAGAGAAACATTCTGCTCTCCTATTGAGAAATGACCCCATCCTCAAAAAGAGGGTGCAGGGGGAGGGGGTGCGGTGTATGCAAAGAGACAGAGCTTGAACAAGGCTTCAAAGGAATTAATTAAAGATAACGTATGTTTAAAAGAAAACCCTGAGCAGCTGGAAGAGAACAGCCTCTTTGATCCACTTCGCTAAGACATCATGATCCATTGTAGCCTTAGGAACTCCAGAAGCAGCAGACAAGTGTGAGAAAACTCAAGGGTTGGAAGCATATGTTGGAAGAGGGTGTAAATGTACCTGTGAGGACAGTTGGCAGCTGGTTGAGATGTCTGAACGTTGCAGTTGGCTTTGCAAGTTCTCTGGTCCTTGAATGTTGCAGCAGGGCACCCTGAGGTGCTTGCACTGCTCTGTCTAGAAGCAGTTTCATTAGTGAAGAGCAAAAGGCCACATCACTTTGCACAGGCTATGTGAGACAGAGTTCCCCATCTGTAGGAGCATTGTGCCTGTCTCTACAGTGTGTTTTCCTGAAGACACTGTCTTCTGGTAATGAGGAGGTTTCCTCTGCCTTTTTCACATATGGTGTGGCTGAATGATGTCACAGCAAGATGCATCAGTCTTGGTGAGCTGTGTAGGGGATGTCTGGAACCTGGTCCCTTTATGTTGTGATGTGTTACAAGGAAAATCCACAAGTTAAGGAAATTTGAGACTGGATGAAGAATGTCTCGGATTTGAAAACTTGTCTAACTCTATCCCAGCTATACAGTTAGTACAATAAAAGCCTTTCCCTAGGAAATCCTTGCTTCTCACATTTCCTTGTAATGTAAGTGTGATGGGCCAATGTTGGGGTCATCACCCATGAGATGTCCCTGGGAGTGGAGGTATGCTGGAGATTCAGAGAAACAGTGGACAGTGCTTTGTGCTGCAGGTACACAAGCCGATCAGACCACAACACTGGGGATTATTTATGTGAAGCCCGTATTCCACCACTCTTCAGAAGACAAGCCTGTGGCAGTTCGGAGTGATTGATTATTCATCAGTCTGAACTTCATCTTTTCAGTCATGAGTCATCGTTCGTAAGCCTTTTCATCTTCCACTGAGTAACATTGGGCAGCCTCTTAGTGACTTTATGGGAGCAAATACCACAAGCCTTGCAAGCAATGAGAAGAGAAGGAAACAAAATGTGTTCAGGGGGTGGTATAGTGGCTGTGAAAAGTAGAGTCCCTGTTCTGTTCCATTACAAGATACTCTTTAAATAGTGTGTCATGTTTGTTTGTTTCTAGTTAATTAAATGCAGCTGAACAGTCCAGATGGACTTCCTGTGGACCTTCACCCCAGAGGAAGTGGAGTGTGGAACACTGCAAAATGGGTTTGCTAGCATGGGCTGTGTAACAGGGGACCCCCACCCCTGTTACTGGAAAGAAGAGCGCAGGCAGAGAGAGCAAAGCCAGGGTAGCTTGCAGAAAGCCTGGATGCACGGAGCAAAAAGTGTGAGTAGCATAGTGAAATGGGCTTCAGGACCCAGCCTGCAGACTGTGGGCAGCAGAATGCTGGGTTGATGATTAGAAAGATAGCAGCACCTGGGCTTTGTTAACAGAGAACTGGGCAAAGCTTAGGTGCATGTAGGGCTAGCTTGTGGGTTAGGACAGGCAGCCTATACCTGCAGGATACAGAGAAAGGAGCTATAAATGCAGTGGGCTGACAGAAAAAAGGAGGTACCTTGGAGGTGGGAAACAAGCCAGGTCCCTAGAGTGGGAGTGCTACAGCAGTTAGAGACCCAAGGCGTGATTTGTATTTGAGTTATAATCAAGTGGTTTGCGCTTTGTGTTTTATTCAGACTGAAGGACTGACTTGTGGCTATAGGAGCAGCTTGGAGCTCCTGCAGCAGGTTGCTTAGGACAGTTTGTATTGTAAGACCTGCTGTGAGCAGAGACCAAAGAGCTGAGGTCTGAGGTAGTAGACCAGGGCTGAGGGTCTCAGCTAGATGAAAAGGGCCAAACCCAGTAAGGCTGAGGTCTGAACAATGGTTTAAGACCTGAGGGGCCAAGTTTGTTGGTTGGTTTGAGGGGGGGGGGCATGGAATTGCAATTGAGTGATACCTTAGGTGTGGCTGTGGGGGGTGGATGGAGACCACAGTTAGAGCCCTTAAGACACACTTAGGGTCAGATTAGGCCTAGGGCCAATAAGGGCAGGGCTTTGAACAAGAGAGGCAGTGCCAGAAGGGGCAGAACTGGATAGACTGTATTTAGGACAGAGGAGTTCTGAAAGATTGTGTTTAAAAGGAAGTCACTGAAAGAAGCTACTTTGACTCTTAGAGGCAGCCTTCCCAGCTAATCATATTTAACATCAAGGCATGGCAGGAAATAGGAAGGGGGATGGAGGGAGCCAGGGACCAAGGCAGGATAGGTGGAGCCACTAGGGGGTGGCATGGCTGGCTTTGAGGGTCAGGTCCTGTCACAGGTTGCCAAAATCGTCCAGTTCAGAGCTGGACTGACTGCATGGCTCTCATACTGCCCAGGAACCCACAAGTCTCATACCTCTTATTTGCATCCATGGGAGTTATTTAGATTCCTTAAGGAGACAGTTGTCTACTGTTCCCTGTGGTCTCCATCATACCAACAACAGAATGATGCAAAAAATCATCAGCATCACAAACAAATCTGGATTCCAGTAGCTTAGGAGATCTCCCTGTCATGATGCCCTCCCTGAATTGCCATCAGATATAAGAGCTTAGAGTCCAGGTCTGGACTTTTAGAAGGTGTTTTTGGGTTAGGGATAGACATTCAAAAAGCCTGAGCCTGAATTAATCCATTCATTGCAGGTTTGTCTAATCTGCAACACTTGAACTGATTTGCAAGTGGAAAGACATTCACTTCTGAATCAGGGAATGCAGGCACATGCCTACAGGGGCTCAGGCTAGAATTCGGGGAGTGATAGAGCAGCCCTCCCTTCCCTTGTATAGTGCTGAGCTGAGGGGAGTGCATACATCTGTTGATGATACTGAACATTTCAATCGCCCTCTCCCAATGCTGCTGTCTCCTGGCTGCAGTCCCCCATCCCCTTCTCAGCCAGCTGGAGCTCTGGCTAGGGAGGAGAAGGTCAGGGCCAGCCCTGCTCTTCGAAGCAGACAGCCCAGCTTAGCTCAGGTCTGAAAAGCATACTAGGATGCTGGGGGACTCTGATTTAACTTAAACCAGGAAGGGGTCTGGGACAGAAGTTCCATATATCAGTTTGACCCAAATCAGTTAATTCTGATCTACATTCAACCAGGTTTATCTTAAATCAGTTTTGGCCATTTTGAAACTGGTTTATGTGCACTGAACTTCTTCTCTGTTACAGGTTTAAACCAGTTTCTGATTACTTAAACACATTTATGTGTAACTTCTGTACCTAGCCTTAGGGCAGCTGCACCACTGGCTGTGATGGGAGAATCTAAATTGCACCTGCTGTATCTTCAGTCCATGGAGCAGCTCATATGCCAGCAGTGCCTTGGACTGTTACTCTTCATCTGAGTCTCATGCTACAACCTGAAAGCTGAAGCTTCAGCAGACAGAACAAAAGGAAACAAAAGACAAGCTCTCAGGCTCTGGTTGGAAAATCTATTGATTCTGCAGGTTTATAACAGCTGTTGATGGAAGCATTTGTCCAAGGCCAGAAATAGCTTTTTACATGCTTAAGTTAACCAGAAATGAGGCTGTACTTATTCTTAATTGGTCTGTCAGCTCACTTTCCTCCCTGTTTACATCAATATAGGGGATGGCTTTAAAGGCATTTTTATTCAGGTACCAAGATTTCACTGGCTTCCTGTTCAGTATGGGGGCACAGACCCTTTTGACCTGACTCTCAGTACTACTTCTCTGGTTAGGTTACTGACCCCAGGCACAACAAATACACTCTTCTTCCTTCTTGGTTCAAACCCTTCCCCAGCCTCCTCTGACTACCAACTTACAACTTATTGGATTCCCTACAACCCCCGGCCTCTTCAGCCTCGGTTAAAAGTTGTCAGTCTGTCAAGCATCCTCAGCTGCTCCTGCCATTTCATTGCATTCTTGCATGGGGAGACCTCAGGTGTTTTTGTGCATCAAAAATCTCTTGGCTGTAGCTTTGCATTAGGCTTTTTCCTTTGATTGTGCTACAGCTGAGGGCAAGCCTTTTGGTGTGTACATGGGAGCAGTACTGGCCTGATCAAAAACCTGAGTCTGTATACTTGAAAAGGCATTGGAACAGGCCCGAGATGTGTGGGTAAGAGTGAAAGCAGTGATTAATTAATAAACCCTGCTTCTTTTCCAGTTGGAAGCAGCCCATGCACTTAACACCCATTGGTCTGTTGGAAGGAGCAGGAGGTACTATTGACAAGCTATCGCTCTTTTTCCTCCGAAGAAAAGGAACAACAACAAAAAAAGACTGCATTTCTTTAGTTGCTGCCCCTTCATAGCTCTGAACCAAATACCACCCTGGCAGTATTTACAAGAAGCAAAAAGGTGGACGGCCCCAGCTATAGGAGCACTATCCAGCTTATTACATGCTCAGGCTCTTCGCAAATGAGGTGTGTTTTATGGTACTTCAGCTCTGAGCCTGGGCTCTCAGGACGACCTGCCTGATATTCTGTACAAGCCTCTGCCAGACACAGGATTGCAAGGCCAATTATCAGTGAGGCAGGCGGAGAACCTGCCTTATAGCACCAGGGAGGAAGGAGCTTTTGTGTTTGTGAGGTACAAGAAATGCAGTTGGTGTTTCATCCCCCCACTCCCCACCCCCCAAGACCTTTTTCAAAAATTATTTTTAAGTCCATACGTCCTCTCCCCAATTGATCTGGCTTTGCATGAGGATTGAGGAACTTGGAAAGAATAGAATGTGGAGTCAGAGGGGCACAAAACTGCTGTGCTCATGGGCTGAGGATTCTTCACATATGGAAAGTGACATTTTTCATCAGATTTCCAGCAATGATGTGTGTTTGTCTACCCATGTGTGTAAATGAGAGAGTAAGCACAGACTCACCCTTTTCATTCTCAGATGCATTTATTGGAAATCAATGAACTGGTGGTATTCGCTGCAACACACGGAACGTATCTAAGAAGATAATTCCCAGCATCTTTGCTGAAACTATCCAGGATCTCTTTTCTTGGCAAGAATCTCTCTAAACAACAGAAGGATCTTTTATGCTTACATCCATTTCAACTCCAAATACCAGAAAAGCTTCTAGGAGCGTTGCTGTGTGTTTGCTCGGTGTTCCCTAGTCTCCTTTTCCCTCAGTCAAGGCAAAAAGCATGTCCTGCTTAATGGTAGCTCATATTGTCAGTCTGCTACTGAGGACTGTTTATTATGGCTAAGAGAGGTGCCTTCCTACCTTGGGGTTCTTAACGCACATCAGCCCCGCTGAGGAGAAACCACAGCGAAAACACAGCTCTGTAGTTTAAGCATAGTGCAAACTTGCTGAAGGAATCTCAAGCAGGTTCATCCAAGGTTGAGTTCCATGAGTTTCTCCCATGGTAAAACCCTAATGCTTCGTCTTCCTGGTGGTTATACCCAGGGATAACATGTGTCTGTGTGTGCGTGCGTGTGTGTGCGTGTGCATGCACGCGCGTGCACACATGCTACGCCAAGGTAAGAAGGCAGTTTCTGTAAGTGAAGATGAGCTTTCACACATTCTGATTTGCCATCACTGCCCTTGTCCTGACCAGGCTTACCCTAGGATCCAACTCAGTTACTTCACCTTAGGCTTAGTGCATTGTACATGGTCTGCACCTCCCTTTTTCAGTGTTTGTGTGAGCACATTGCTTAATAAGTCAGACATCTGTCCTTCAAACCACATCTAGACAGAACCTTGTTGCTAAAAGAGCACTTTCCACTGCTGTATTTCTGTTCGAGGCCCTTCCAGCAACAAGTGAGCTGCACTGGTGCTGAAACTGCCCCAAGGTGAGATACTTTCTCCAGATACATGATGGGTTGGGTTTCACAGCATGAGTTAACTTAGGTGAGCACGCTTGAGTGGCTCCAGCTGTGCTAGCCTGGTTAGATGGAATGAGAACAGGCATGTTGGGGGAAGCCATTGGTTGTCAGAGTGATTGTCTCTGCATCTGGGCAGCTTTTGCATCCCCCTGCATTATCCAGTGCAAGCTTTTAGTGCCAGCAGGGTCAGGTCCTTCACTTGATGTTCCAGGTAGTTTGTGCGCTAAAAAGCTGCTCTTAACTCAAGCTAGAGTTTTGTGTGTGGGCAGAAATCAAAGTAGGGGCAAAGCTCACGTGATATGTTTTGCTTTCAGGGAAGTGAAAGCAAGCCCTGGGAAAACATGTCTTTTGGCAGAGTGGGGTCTCTGTTGCTCCTGATCCTTTTGTCTTTGCTTTCCATCTCTAATGATTGCATCTTGATGCTGAGTGCTAGGAAAAAAATGGAAAGGATCAAAAAGTTCTGCTCAACCAGCTTAAGGAGTTTATTGCTAGGGTTAGCCAGACAGCAGTCTGCAGTCTCTGCTGGAGCTCAGCCCAGGGAGCAGAGAGGAAGGGACAGCTCTGTTGTGGAGCAGAGTGCCCCTCCCGGTCCAGAGAGCATTCTGGGATGCTGGGGGAGTCTGGTTTAACTTAAACCGGCAAGGGGTCTTGGGAAGACATTGCATAAACAAGTTTGACCCAAATTAGTTAATTCTGATACTACATTCAACCAAGTTTATCTCAGACCAGTTTCAGCCATTTTCAAACTGGTTTATGTGCACTGAACATTTGTTCTGTTACAGGTTTAAACCAGTTTCTGATCACTTAAACTGATTTATGTGTAATGCCTGTCCCTAGCCCTAGGGAGTGGAGGTGTGGGAGGAGAGCAGATTATGAATAATCCACCTAGGAATAGGAATTACAAGTGTCAGCTATTGCAGGAACCCGCATTAATTTTACTTGAGGTAGACTTAAGCAGTGAATTTTCCTCGGTGCAATAACAATCAGGCTTACAAAATGTGCCTCACTGCAAAAATACTTAAGGTCAATATTCTGCGTATGTGCATGTGTGTAGAAGTGCATGGGTGTGTGTAATGTATGCACATGTACACACTGGGTTGAACTGAAAGATTTTGTAGAGCTGGGAGCAGCATGAAAAGGCCTGATTTTAACTTGTGAATTAGCCAGGAAAACAAGAGCATTATTGGTAGAAAACTGACCAACAGTGTGCTAGTGACAGCAGGGATACCTCAAACAGCTGTTCAGCATTCTAGAGGTTCCCTGAAGGGAATTGCTGTAGGAAGAATAGACCAGGCCCAAAATACTTCCAAAAAAAATTAATACAAGCTCTTTAGGCAGGTGTCCTGGCTGAACTCCACTGGGGGTGACCAGCAGCAGGCTTGCCTGGCCATCAGAGATGTGAGTGTAGAGGGGGAAATTGTCCTGAACCAACTTTAATTTACCGCCCAAGAGTAAAGACAGCAATTAAGGTGCAGCAGGACAGCCTTCAGCCATTGAGGGCCTATCCAGGGCCTGTGATGCAGCCTGTGCTAAGGCCATCCTACCATTGCTGCTTGTGGCTAGCCAGATTAGAGGTTACATCTCTGCAAGCAGCAATAGCACCTTTGAATGCACTGTAGATATGCCACTGTCTCTGTCAGCCTAATTCAACCTTGCTGCCCCAATTAGATTTTTCTACAGTTTCCAGCCTTAATGGTATGTGCTGTCCTTAGACAGCTGCTGCCTTCCTCCTAGAGGCTAGGTGGAGTGATTCTTGCAAGTAGTCCATCAAGCTCTTTTGGGATCTCAGGAAGGAAGTCATTTTGCACTTTTTAATATTAAATGTTAAATAATATTAATTATTATCACAATCGGAGATGCTTTTATTCACCTGAATATGATGTGGTAGCCACTCTGCACAACATGTGATGTTTAGCTCTGTTACCTGCCTTGTGCTTAGTTTTTCCCCCAGCATTTATCTACAAGCTAGAGACAGCATGTGGAGCACAAACTTGTATTCTGTTACTGCTAATGCTTAGTGAATTTGCATGTATCACACCTATGAATGCTGCTGATACATGCACCAGAAAGTAGAAAGAGAATATATAGCTTGGCAGAGCATGTTTTATTAGATATTATCTTTTTAACGGAAACTCAGTTACTGTTTATTTCCTAAATATTTTTTCTTGCTTGCCCTGCTTGACAGATGATTTATTCTAGAAATATTAAATAGCACGAGGTACTAGTTAAAAATGTAGCAATATATTATTGATCCACCAAGGAAACAGGCCATGATTGCTACAAGATGGGTCATGAAACCTTTATTGACAAAACACATCTCCCATAATGAAGTTCTAATACTTCATTTATTTAGAGGGCACAGCCTCTATAGATCAGAAAGGGGCTTGCCTTGAGAAAATGAATAGTGTTGGCAGATCCTTTGTGTCATTGGATATTGTGGAGCTGTAAAGCAAAGAGTAACACAGCGAGGAGACAAACTCAGTGTAGCTCCTTGCTGCCTCAGCCAGGGGAAACTGATTTTTGCATCTTTGGTACACAAACAACTGACCATGGAGAGAGTCATTATTCGAGTCATATCTGTCATAACATGCAGGGAACACACAAACTGACAAGCAGAGGTTTCTTGCTAGTCGGAGACTTCTTGTGAAACAAAACCTGCTCTAGATGCATTGTTGAGTAGATATATACATGCAAATTGCATTCAGTCAATTAACATATTGTGATGATTTGGGAAATCAGCTTATGCACAACTTGTGAATTCTGCTTTGATCTTATGAAATGCCCATAGCTTTATGTCTTATAAGTATCTTTTTATGCACTGTCTTATGCTTCTTGTAATAAGATAATCATGCCTACAGCAAACAGCCTATTGCAGGGGTGGGCAAAATATGGTCCAAGCATTGGATCTGACCCACAGAGGGACATTACCTGGCTCACGGTGTGTCCCCTGGTCTTGCTTGACCCAGATGCCATCTGGACCCTGCCACCTCCAGGCGCACAGTGTGGTTGGGGCAGCTCCACGGCTGGACTCCAGTTCTAGGCAACCCAGGCAGTAGTGGCTCCTTCTGGCTGCCGCCACTGCTGGCCACAGCCCCATGGAGACTGGCAGGGCCCCAGGCACACTGTCCTGGCCTACTCCTCACCCACCCCAACCAGAGCGGACCAGCTTTGGACCAGCTGGGACTTGTGCGCACAACCCTGCCCCATGCTTGCTCAGAGTCTGTCCACCCAGTGGTGGAAGCTGGGCAGAAGATGCTGCTGGGCAAGGGGGAAAAGCAGCTATCTGCCCCTCACCATTGCTAGACCCTTGCTGTGGCTGTCTGGAACCCATGCCTGGGCTTCTCTGCGGCTCCTCTCTGGCATTGCCACCAGCACTACCTTCAAGTCCTCTGGCAGGGCAACAGTGGTAGGGGAGAGGAACCACAGGGCAGCCCAGGTGCGGGCTCCGGGTTGCTACAGCAAGAAGGGCCTGGCAACAGCGAGGGGGAGGTGGACGCTTTCCCTCTGCACCCAGCAGCAGCTTCTGTTCAGCTGGCTGCTCATCGTGGGTGCATCTGGAGCAGGTGTGGGGTGGATAGGACCAGGGTCAGAGCTATATACATGGGTCCCAGATAGTCTGGAGCTGTTCTGCTCCAGCCTAGGCTAGCGATGGCAGCAGTGGTGGGGAGGAGCTTCAGGGCATGCAGGCTCCAGGCGGTGGGGGGGGGGGGGGTGTGTGTGTGTGCTGAACCGCCCTCAACAGCTCCTCAAAACTGCCTGTGGCCCATGGGGCCATATAATTGCCTGTCCTGGCCTACTGGCATGTACTGGTTTGTCTAGGCCTCTAGCATAAGAAAACAACAGCTGGCTGGGAGGCAAACCCCATGTCTTTCTGCCTCAAATGCCACATGTTCCTTGAGGGGTACATATAATCCAGAATGCCCAGAAAGTTGGAGTACTGGGAAAGGGTTTTAAATTCTTCCCAGAGTCCTAGACCCTTTTCTCCATGAAGTCCTTTCCCCAGGAATAGGTAACAGAGAAAGGAAGTGGATCAGAGAAGCCAAGGAAAGAGCCAGTGCTCAGACTCAGGAAACTTAAATCACATGGGTCTGGCGTGCTGGAACCCAAACAGAGCAGCTGCTGAGTCCTCTGCAAAGGGAATTTTCCCAGGAATGCTGCACACAGATTCTATTAATGGGAATTTTCAAGTCTGTTGCTCTCTCACATTAACTGCTCCTTTTTCCATTTGAAGACCTGCTGGGCCTGATCCACAGCTAGCGTAAGTTGTAGGGCTGTGCAAAGCTTTGGGTGATGATTCAATTCAGAGGAGATTCAGCCCAATTCGGTGGCCGAATCTCCAAATCCATATTGAATCGGACCAATTAAAAGGTCCAAATTGATTCGGAAAAGATTCAGAGAACTTCAGTGATTCGGGCAGTCCCCATCCACTACAGCAGGGAGCTGGACCTGGACTTTGGGCTGGTAAGTAGGAGGTAGGGGAGGGGAGGCTGGAGAAGTGGGGAGGGGACCGTGGGGAGACCCCTGCCAGGCCCCATTCCCTGCCTGCTCCCCCAGCATGCCTGAGCGCCCTTGACCTGTGCCTGCGCTCTCAGCCCCCCATGCAGCACAGTGGAGGGTGGTGGGGGGCACTGGGGATCGTCCCCTGCCTGGCAGCAGCCAGTGAGTCGGGGCTTTTTTTTTTAAAGGGCCAGGAGCTGGGGTGGGCAGGGCTCCTGGCTTTGACACAGCTCCTAACCTTGTCCAATTCTCACCAGAAGCAAACTCTCCACTGCCCAACAGACATCAAAGTGGAACACAGCTTTGCCTTGGCAAGAAATGCTTAACCTGTCAACACATCTCAACTGGCATTATCAACACTCCCCATAAAAAGCCTATCTGAATATACGGTTCCTACACATGCCTTTCCTAAAATGTGATATAACTGATTCAGTGTATTAAGGGCCTTGTTGCATGTTAATTTTGGGTGCCTTCTGGAGCTCTTAATCCCTGAGTTGTCTGCACGTTAACACCTTTAAGTGGTTTAAAGTGCTTGTTATGTGGCTTAAAGTTACACAACTCCAGAGCAGAATTATCTCTTGATCCACATAACCCAGAACCTGTTCCATTAAGGTGTGGCCAACCTCTTTCATTAAAGTTTGGCCATTCCCCACAGATGTCATGCTGAAATTGAAGTGGTGACTGCAAGCTGGCACTAAGCCGATCAACATTTGTGCAGCTCACAGTGGGTGCATCTACACGAGACACTAGCTGCTCAGTAGCCTAATAACACGAGTCCTGCACCCCCCCACCCTGGCTGGGCAGCTTGTCCTGGCCCCAGCCCCAATCCCCCCGTCACTGTGGGGGGTGTTGATCTGCCCCCCATACGCCCTTTCCCTCCCCGCTCTGCCCACGACAACAGACTTACCAGCTGGAGGCAGCTGTGTCAAGCATGGTAAGGACTGCTGCCTGTTTAGTCTGTGGCTGAATCTCTGAAGCAGCATCTTTTCTGAATTGATTTGGAGGCTTCTGATTCGATTCGGACCTTTTAATTGGTCTCCTGATTCAATTCAGATGCAGAGATTCAGCTGCCGAATTGGGCTGAATGTCCTCTGAATTTAATTGGCTACCAAAGCTTCACACAGCCCTACCGGTTACCGTTCCTTTTTTCTCACACATATATGTTTTGGATGCTTCCAGTGTTTCTTTTAATAAGAGGCCAGGAGTCAGGGTGGATCTTCTAGCTGAGCCAGCATCCAGGCCATTTCACGCCCTAAGCCTTTCTTTTGGAAATCCAGCCCCCATCCCAGACTTCCTCTTTCTCTTTTTCCACCTTCATCCTTTCCATTGAGGAAGTAACTGGAATGCAGTCGATTGTGAGAAATATCCTTTCCAGGAGTGTGTGGTAAATGGTAAAGGTCTGGGAATTATTCCACAGTAATAATGCTTTCCTTTCTTACCACACCTTTCATTTGAGGATTTCACAGCATTTTGCACATGCTAATTAAGGTTTGCACAACCCCCAAGCAGTAAGTCCTGATATTTTAGATGAAGAAAATAAGATGAGGGAAGGGGTATATGTCTTTCTGAAAGTCACACAGCAAGTCAGTGGCAAGAGTGCTACACTTGAGTTTGAATTCTACCTCTGTCAAATTTGCCATGGATTAGTTATTTTCGTTCTCTGCCTCTGTTTCACTATTGTACCTCCTTCCTTTGACAGTGTGGCCTATCTCTATACAAAACTGGGAGTACTGTCTTGTTTCTACATGTCATCAGGTCAGATAGCTTTCTCACATTCATTATTCTTCAGATTGCCACCACATGCACATATTTTGCACAAGTATCCTGATGCCAGGAAGTGCAAAGTCCTGGAGAAGAGGCCTGTAATGCTGCTACTTTGCTGTACTAGGTTTAGAAACATGTAAACTAGGAAATAGGAATGCATCTCAGACCATGACGTTCCATGACTTACTGGTCTGTTAAGAATCCAGTGCTATACGTGCTCCCATGTAGTCTTCCAAAATGTGTGCAATAGTTGGAGACTGTGTGTCTATGAAGATCCACAGGCCTCATGCAGTTTCTCAGACAGAATGAATACATTTTCACAGGACAGTGGATGCATTTCCCTAACCTTGTGATCCTTAGATTCGGTGTCTGCTTCAACATCAGAAAGGCATGTGATTATTTTCTCTGATTTCAATTTTCCAAGATAAATTGAATGAAGCAGATACAAGAGACAAGTGACATTGAAGTGATTTTCCAAAGTGAAGGGCAAGGAGGGTCAACTGCATCCCTGCAGGGTCCACCCAAAAGAAACCCCTGACATACCTACTAAAATTGATTGAGAAATAATTGGCCTCCTGGCTTCAATAAAACTGCATGCTGATTCTGATTTGATGACATAATTATAATAAGAGTAGGCAAGACAGCCGTTTCACACAGGCTATTAGAAAGAGAGCTCTAGAGACATCCATTTTAATACAGTGCAGTAAGCTGAGCTCATTAGGTAGTCTTACAAATCACTGCTCCAGGAGGAGAGAGGAGAATGGGACAGTGATGAGAGGGAATGGCTGCCTGCTGCATGTGGACTGAGCTAGTGGATAGACGGGTATAGAGATAGGCTTTGTGGACTAGAAAGCAGGGACTGGAAACAGAAAGCATATAATCGGTTTGATGGGTACCTTCAGGAATGAGTGATGAGGTTAAGACTGGTGTGAACTTGAGGGAAAAGAGGTTAAAGTGTGGAGAGGGGGAGGACTGCTGGGGTGTCCTTGTCTGTGTATGTGACAAAGCTAGTGGTCTGTGAAAGAAAGGTCTGTTTGATTTGTGAACAGAAGGCCAGGAGAATGTGCTGTCAGCACAGGATAGATGAGGCTTTTGGATACCAGACAGGAGAGGGTTACAATAAGGTGGGACCGTGAGGAGGTGGCATGTGTTGGAAGTCATTAGTGCAGGGTATACGGGGGCATTCAGCCATTTTGAAACTGGTTTATATGCACTGAAATTCTGTTCTGTTACAGGATTAAACTAGTTTCTCATCACTTAAAGTAGTTTATGTGTAACTTCTGTCCCTAGCCTAACAGACTTGGCTTTTGACATCAAATCTCTATCGATATAGTTTAACCACGAGAAAAGCCTTAAATCGCTTACAGAATTGTTGCAAAGAACATTTCCCAAAACAGTTGAGGGAAGAACAACAACTCAGGGGTTAGCTCAGTCTGAGAAGCAGCAATCATTGGAAAATATGTGCTGGAAAGTACGTAGGTGTTTAATGTGAGACACTCTCTCTGCTGACAGGGAGCAGGTATGCAAAGCATCTGTTATTTCCTCACTATTAACCCATAAATCAAGATCTGTACTCTGAAAAATAAAATGAATCTTCCCTTGTTTTTTAGGAGTTTATGCAGCTTGGAGGCATCTACGAGAGGCTTTTAAGAGTTACAGAACATATCTGTTTTGATTGGGAAAATGCAAAATATGGTCTTCTTAACCAAGGCTTTTGAAATGAAGGCCTTGGGGGACAGAGGTTTTCTTTGTTTTTAATTAGGAACCGGTGCTCCTTGCAAATTACCACAGCACATGCTCACTTTTATGGTAAGAGCTCTGCAAAAATGTTAATGCCAAATCGATTTTCTCACAAAATGAATTATATTAGCACTGAATCGTTTAGTGGCCATTCCCAAGGACAAGCATGATGACCAGCAGATTGCGCCAGCATGAAAAGGGTGAGATCTCTGTGGTCTTTGAGGGTTTTTTAAATTATCTTTTGCCTCCAGTGTGGAAGGTGTGTTTTGTCTTAAGATGCTTTAGGTGATTTGGGGATGGAATTTAGAAACAACTGTATGCTTTCAGTGTCCCTGTGAACAGGAACACAAGTAGATGTGCTTATATTCATATCCATGACTATGAAGGCAGGAGCTTCTTTCAGTCAGCATATGACTTGTTCTTGTTAATGACTGGCAAAGTCAAATTAAAGTATCTTATGCATCTGAAATTCATCTGAAGCCTGACAGTTGGTGAGAGTGAGCAAATCAGAAGCTGGGCTACTCCTCATTGGTTGACCAAGAACTACATTTGCTGGGTACCATCAGAGTAATGACTTCCTTTTCAGGGTCCTTAGGCTGTCATCTGTGCTAAATGTTTTGAATGGGGAGTATAAAAAATGTGACAGAGGTTTGTAAAGGTTTGGCAAAGCCTGTACTTGAAGTTTACAATCACCATGCTATGGGTGGCTGCTGCCAGAAGATCCAGAGTATAGCCAGGACTTATGAATTATTAGCATGGCATCATGGAATCCTGTACAGAGCCCTTCTTAGTCCTCTTCATAGTAACAGCACCTACCACTGATGGTGCACCAGTGAGGAATCACAGGGTTCATTTTTCCAAGTTTGGGAATAGCTCAAGCTGACACTTCTCGTCCCCAGAAAAGCAACTTGATCAGAGCTCTGCAGAAACCAAATGTTGCTCTGCAGTGTGTCTTCACATCCATAATAAATGCATCCAGTAAAACAAAGACAGAAACTGGTTACCCAAGAAAGCCCTGTGGCATGGGCTTGGGGATTGGAAACCCTCCTGCCTATTTCTCAAAACACTTGAAAGTTGCCAGCTGGCATCACTGGAACAAGGCATCACTGGGACAAGACCATCAATTCCCAGCTGCACCAGGGCATCATAAAGCATGAAAGCATGAAAATGTCCAGCATTTTTTTCCTGCAAACTTCAAAGAGAAAGAACTGAAAAAATATCCTCCATTTCCTCCAGGTATCTGAGGCTTTAAATCTCCATCTGCTGAATAAGTGCAAACTTTTGGCCACACTTAAAATTCCATTACACACCTTTCTTTTAATTACCCTTGAGGTATATGGTCACTAAGTCAGTTTTACTGATAAATACCCTGTGTTGGAACAATAGAATATTTGCAATCATTGTGACTATTAGGTAATTAAACTTTGTACAGCTAGAGGGTATTTCCTGTGAGACCTGTACTGCTTTATGTGTTAGAAAAAAATGGCCTGTATTTATTGCATTTATTATTATAATATGGTTCATCCTTTATAATTGTTAGAACCCCTCTATTGTGCAGTAATTAACATGTAATTAAATTACCACCTGTGTCCATAGTATTAAAAAATAACTGCCCTAACACTAGAGCTTTGCAATTAAAGTTCTACTAGCTTCTGTCTTTAAACAGCAGAGATAATTTCAAGGAACTGCACAGGGTTTAGCTCAGCACTCCTCAACTGCCTAACAATGACCCATTTTAGTACAAACTGACAGTCATAAACCGTAGTAAGTTCACCCCCTGTGCTCATGACTGTGCATATTACAGCCCTCGGAGGTGAAGACTCATAAATGAGCAGTGGAATTGCTTGGGCAGAATCCAACATTCACAACCAAACCCAGCAGCATGCTCTGATATGCCTGTAGCCTACCATTTGTAAGTACCATTTACAAATAATACCACCATACCAGGGACTTACCATGATCAACCCTTTTGTGCGTGCACCAAAAAGTTCAAAGCTTGAACCTCAGTATCAAATTTCTATACCATTATTTGAAACAATAGTAAGTAAAAAAAATATTTAGGAAAGATTGAGCGATACCTTAGAGAGTGTCCTTTTGGGGTTCTACGCAGGATTCATTTACAAAATTTAATGATACTACAATGACTAGTACTTTGGTGCCTCCTACGTGGTTAGCCATGCTTTGTGTTTACAAAAATGGTTTTGTGATTTTTAGCATATGTACAGAAAAAACCATAGAGATGAGAATCATTTACTCTCTATCACCCTGTCTACTCAGCAAGAAGCATCATCTCCTTATACAGTAACCACTGTACATGTGGTGATGACACCATTCACCTGTACTTTTCTTACTGATGCAAACCTGTTGTTTTCTTTCATGGTTAGAAGGAAGAAGAACACAAATACCTGAGCAGCCCTTGAGTAACATAGATTTCAACACAATATGTTCAAATGGTATATTCACATAATCTGAAACACTTACTACAAATTGTCTTGAAAGGAGGAGTATGGCTTTCTCTCCTCCAAGCTTTCCAACTGCATGCTTCCAATTACTAATGCAAACAAAGTTATTTTCAGTGTCATTTGTATGTCAGTCTTTTAAAGATGATGATAACAGTATCCATTAAGCATGGAGACAATTATGTTGCTTCCAAGAGAGCTAATGGTGGAAGCAAGTAGAGAAATTACAGGCCTCCAATTTAGGCATAAAACTCAGCTGCATTCAGAGAATTTGATCTATAAAAGGTAGAATACTTTTGATCTTGGCATTGGTCTTGTGAGTTGGTTTGTTTTATAGGAAAGAAATCTCAGGGACATAAACAACTAGCTATTAAACCTGGCTAAAAGAAAATGAGGGGGAGGGATTTGGGGGGGGGGGGATAAACAGGAACGAAGAATTTACTTTATGAAAATGGAATATTGTCTATTTTCCTGGAAATTTGCAGAAGGCCCTTGAAGCAGCCAGACAGCTGAACAACTGAACACTTTTTTTTTAAAACAGAAAAAGAAAAATCAGGAAAAAGAAACAATTTCTGCCCCAAAGTCCAGTCTCTATGAAATACAATTTTTAGTTTAAAAAATGTCATTTAAAGAAAAATGGCAACCAGCTCTCCTTATTAATGATCATAGTCTACCATTATCACCCATTAGCCCTCAGTGGGACCTTCCTTCTCAAGAGCTTGATGATTCTCCAAGACAGCATGTGATTTCATGGCAGCAGTGTTGGTGGACAGGAGGAAGCATACTGGGTCTTACAGAACTGAGCCAATGGAAGCCATGTCCTCCTGAGTCTATTGGCCATCCTCAGTTGCACTGATGTCAACAAGAGATGAGGTGTAACAGCCCCTCAGAGGACAGGGTCTCTTTAAGTGGACAAGCCACCAGCACTATACCCATGCCTGACACCTACTAGGTTGAACCGATTTGCAACTGTACAGACTTTCCCTCTGGACTGAAGAAATGCAGGCACATGCCTGCAATCGCTCCAGCAAGAAGCCAGTTGGCACTAGAACAGCTCTCTCTTCCCTTCCACAGTACTGAGCATAGGAGGAGAGTAGCCAGCCCTGGCCATGTGGAAACTGGTTTATGTGCACTGAACTTATGTTCTATTATAGGTTTAAACCAGTTCCCAATCACTTAAACTGGTTTATGTGTAATGTCTGTCCCTCACCCAGGTGAGTGGGAATTTACTGTTAAAACAAAGTGAGGAGAGAAGTAGGGACACCAGACTTTGAGGGACTGAACATGTTTAAGTCAGCAGGCCTAGATGATCTTCATCCTAGGGTGCTGAGGGAATTAGCCAGTATCATAGCAGAACCACTGGCAAGACTGAGCACTCGTGATGCTCAGGACAGGTCCCAGATGACTCAAAAAGGGCCTTGTGGTCCCTATTTTCAAGAAAAGGAGGAAGGAGGATTCAGGTAACTACAGGCCAGTTTGTCTCACCTCTATGCTTGGGAAAACTTGTGAAAAAATTATTAAGGAACACATTTGTGGGAGTCCAGCAGGAAAAATAATGCTCAAGGGCAACCAGCATGGATTCATAGCAGGTAGACTCTGCCTGACTAACCTTGTTTCTTTTTATGACTAGGTCACAAAATGCTTAGATGCAGGAGTCGAGGTAGATGTCACTTACTTAGATTTTAAAAAGGCCTTTGATACAGTGTCTCATCCCGTTCTTATAAATAAACTAAGTGGCTGTGATGTAGATGATTACACTGTCAGGTGGGTTGCAAATTGGCTTATGGGACGCACCCAGAAAGTGATGGTGGATGGGTCAGTATCTACCTGGAAAGATGTGGGCAGTGGGGTCCCCCAAGGTTCGGTCCTTGGACCAGTGATGTTCAATATCTTCATCATTGACTTGGCTGAGGTTGTGTAGAGCACTCTGTCCAAATTTGCGGGTGACACCAAATTATAGGGCAAAGTAAACACACGGGTGGGCAGGGAACAGATTCATGCATTCATGCATTAGCAGGTGCATCACAAACAGGTCTAAGGAGGTGATAGGTCCCCTCTATGCAACATTGGTAAGGCTACAGCTGGAGTACTGTGTTCAGTTTTGGGTGCCACACTTCAAGAAGGATGTGGATAACCTTGAGAGGGTCCAGAGGAGGGTTACTCATATGGTTAGGGGACTGCAGGTAAGGCCCTGTGAGAAGAGATTGATGAATCTGGATCTCTTCAGCCTCTGCAAGAGAAGCCTGAGAGGCGATCTTGTGGCCATCTACAAGTTCATTGGTTGGGGCAGCAAGGAATAGGAGATGCTCTGTTTACCAGGGCACCCCTTGGGGTAACTAGAAACAATGGCCACAAACTGACAGAGAACAGATTTAGATTGGACATCAGGAAGAACGTCTTCACGGTAAGAGTTACCAGATTCTGTAATGGGCTTCCAAGGGAGGTGGCACGCTACCCTACCCTGGAAGTTTTTAAGAGGAGACTGGACAAGCACCTGGCTGGTGTCACCAGACCCCGGCGCTCTTTCCTGCCCAGTGCAGGGAGTCAGACTCAATTATCTACTGAGGTCCCTTCCGACCCTAAAGATCTATGAAATCTGTGAAATCCAGGGGTGCACAGATAGAGATTTTGGGGCCAATACTGATCCGATTTCCAATACAGCTGCGTCCAGCTGGTAAGTGTGTTGTGGTGGATGGGAGAGGGGAGGGAAGGGGCATTGCGGGGGGGCAGATCAATGCCCCCCACTGTGAGAGAGGGAGTGGGGCTGGAGCTGGGGCAAGCCGTGGAGCCGTGATGTGTGTAGCTGGGGTGTGTGTAGGGGGGGTGGTTCCCATGGCTGTGTGCATCCCGTAAAGGCATGGAGGAGGGAGGGTGTGTGCCCCTCGGATCTGCATGGGGCAGGGCAGGCAGGCTGCAGTTGCGGGCTGCACCGAGCTGTTCTCAGCAGGGGCTGGGCTCGGGGCGGGCAGCAACAGCACTGGGAGGGGCCTATGGGGGCGGTTGCAGCCACCCCAAATTTCACCTTAGCCCCACTTCCAGTATCGCCACTACCTGCCTGGCACAGACCTGGCTTTTCCTGGTGAGTGGTTGGAGGCAGGGGTTGAGCCGGGATTGTGCCGGGCAGGCAATGGTAGGCTATGATAAAATTTGAGGTGGCTGCAGCCCCCCCCACCATAGCCCTCCTGCCAGTGCTGCTGCCACCTGCCCCAAGCCCAGCCCCTGCTAAGAAAAGCTCAGCGCAGCTCCGGCTCCAGCCCACAGCTCCAGCCTGCTTGCCTGCCTGCCCTGCCCCATGCAGATCTGGGGGTCACATGCGCCATACCCCTGCACCTCCCAGATGAGCTGCAGCTCTGTCCCATGAGGCTGGGCAGTGCTTCTCCCTCCCTCACCACGGGGGGCATTCATCTGCCCCCCCACACCTCTCCTCTCCCCTCTCCCCTTCCACTACAACAGACTTACCAGCTGCATGCAGCTCTCCAAGCTGCCAGGCTGTGCTCCTCGCTGCCTGCATGCTGCACTGTGGCTGCGTACATGCATGGGCATTTATTGGCCAAATTATCAGCCACATTGGGCTCATTTCCAATACAGCCAATTTACTTTATATTGGTGCCAGTCCGATATCAGACTGATGTATCAGTGCACCTCTAGAAGGAAGTCCAGACATTTTGCTCTTTTGCAGAATAGAAAAACTTCATGCAAATTCAGAATGAATTTATTTTTCACATTCAACAAAACACGATAATCATCTTTGACAGGTTAACATACAGCATTGCAAAGCAGGCTCCTCCTCCAGCCCCATTAGTATTTGCTGAGTAACTAGCAAATATGTACTAGAGACAAACCTTTGAAAAAGTGCATTTTGCTCCCACCTGGAATCTGTTGAGTCTCCAGTGTGCATGATTCAGTTTATGGAAAGGGGTTTCCAAATTTTTACCTTGGCCAATAGTGAAAAATGAGAAAAATCATTCAAGTTTCCACATATGAAAACTGCCAGAGTTAATATCCATAATGTCACAGGTTGTCGTTTAGAGCCTGAAGGTAACATAAAACTGTTTAACACAGTGAAATGGCTTAATCCAGGGTGAAGTACCTCATTGCAAATATCTGAGCTGCTTGTGCAGTAACACTCTCTGATGTATCAAGTTTTAATACACAGCTGGTTGAGAGCTAGGAAGTGACATATGGAACCAGATCTTGCCATTTCAAACTCAGCTGCTGGGGCTTTACCCACAGTGATTCAAACTGACAGTCTTTGCTAATGGAATAAGTAAATGAAGGTCCATGTTTAAAGGCATAAAGACAATATTTCTAGGCAGGATTTCTTGTCGTGCAAATCTAGATTGAAAAACATTACGTGATAGCTTCTGATAAGATTACAAATATATTGATGAAAATAGGAGTTACCATTCACAATCAACTTCAGAGGGGAAAGATCATGTCATGGTTCAGGCCCTGGACTCAGATTCAGGAGAGCTGGGGTCCACTCCTGACAATATCAGCGCTATAATCATAATACAGTAAAAGCCCTGTTATCTGGCACTTTACTAACTGGAATTCTCTATTAACCGGAATTCTCTATTAACCGCCGCCACCACCCACCATCCTGCCACTCTGCGTCTGGCCAAAAGGTCCACCCTGCGCTGCCACTGCTCCAGCTACTGCCCCCACCCCATGCGCTCTGGTCTGGCCGGAAACAGCTGGCCTCAGGTAACTGGAATTTTTAGATATCCAGCACCCCCCACTCATGCCGGATAACAGGACTCTTCTGTAATAATAATTTCCACCAGTTTTTGCATTAATCTCTTGTAATGCCAGGGAAGGAAGCAGCCTCTGCCAGCTGCCTTTGTGAATATAAACACTGACACATGCCCCTTAAAGTGAACTGGGGAATTTGGTGTTTGAAAAATCACTTTGGAGAACTGGGCTTCTGTTTGCTCCACCTATAGTGATGAACCCCCTTCCAGCAGTGCACTATGTCTAAATTCTTCCTTGGGCTGACCCCCCATAATTAGCATGGGGATAGTTCTCTGTTTGAACAGGAGTTAGAGCAGGTTTGTAGGACAGAAGCAGTTATATGTGTTTCAGAGGCAGGTAAAGCAAGATGTGGAGCTCTAACCACGTAGGGAATCACAGCAGAACTGGGAGTAGAACTCAGAACTGCTGACTTACCATCATTTAGACAATACTCCTTTCCAGAATCACGACTATGACCCAGAAGTCCTGACACGGGGCACATCTACACATTCATTAATGTGCCATAATTATGGTGCATTACATTTAGTACTTGTAATGACTAATTGCCTGCAAAGAGTTCTGATGCGTAGCCTTTATTTATGCCCTCGCTTCCCCTGCTTGGCTTCACTTGCTGTTAGCATTCAGGTTGTCAGGAGTTAAAATCATTTTCCCTGACTCAAAGCTCATTTTGTGATGTAAGTCCTTTTCCTAGGGAGCTCAGCTGATGCGGAGTGAAATAAGATTGATTCCTTGACACTAGAACTAATTGATCAGTCAAAACAGCTTGTGGTCCAGAGCGCAGGAAATTAACACGGGTCCCTTTTTGGACTGTGTGTAAGATATGACTCTTCAGACCTGCATGTGCAGTAGAGATTGAACGGTCCAGTGATAGGCAAGCTAAGGAGATTAACTAATAAAAATGACCCACAATAATTCCCTTTTTCAATGATTTCCCATCGTTTGCTCCAGGAGTTTAATTTTCAGGGTACCTAGTCCTTTTATTTAACTTGCTGGCTCACAGCTGCAAAATATCCAAAGCTGTCTTTCAATGGGGTCATTTGACTTTATAAGCTATTGATTTTACATTGAAAATTCCTTTCCCCCAGACAGACAGGTTTCCAACCGGTATTTAAAATATTTATTTTACTCTCCTTGACCTTCTTTCTTTCACACTTCACCCTCCCCGAGACTGCCCTCTGACAGCACAGAAACGAAGGCCCCATCTGTTAGCACCATGTGCTGGATTTGGTATGTTGCATCTTTTTCTATACACCATACCATGCAAGTTTTCAGGGCACTGGGGAAAGGATGTTGTATTCAGCAAATAAGAGGAAGTGCACTTCCCATATCAGGTCATCCTTCAGAAAGAAAAGCAGATATTGGACATTTCTCTCTCTCTTGGAGACAGAGTTTGCACCTATCATGCAATCCTAAATCTGTACCCTATTTACCTGACTTTGATCCAGAGCATTCCTGAGTAGCTATGGCCCATGCCAGTATCTTACCTCGCAGCAGCATCAAAATCTGATGGAGTCAGCATGACGAGGAGGAAGAGGATAGTTCATAGGTGAAAGCCTGTGAGGGCAGAAAATCCTTTTCTAGGTCTGAGGTTGTCAGACTGGAAAGCCTAAGTGAACCTGAAGAGGATGGTTTGCTTTCAACACCCATGAATCAGAGTGCAACTCCCTATAGTCAGCTTTGTCCTCTTACCAGACTCCAACATAAGTAATAATTACATTGCCTCTTATATATCCAATTGGAGTGAATGTTCTTCACTTCTTTCCCTGACTGGCAGCATAGAGCAGCTGTGCACTGGTAAACTGCCACTGTGCCATGTCCCAGAGACAGCTGCATTTCAGTGCTGATGGAGTAACAGTCTATATACTCTATTACAGCTGTAATATTTTTGAAGGTGACAGGAGCTGTGTAAATGGAAGAGACCCTAGGTCTGTGTATATGACTATAGTAAGGATGTGGCATGGCAGATCCAGCAGGAAGCCCTGGGTTATTCCCTTGTAGGCATTGCTCTGCTTGCGTGCCTACCTGAGTATTGTCCTAGCAGGGGGTCCAATAAAGTAGTTCACCAGTCTCTGGCCCTGCTTTTGGCTCCTCATTAGCCAATGTTTTCAATGAAGGAAATTTCAGTTCCTTTGACTTTCTCCTACACATCACTGGAGAGCCAAACATAAGAGGTAAAGGACTCTTCCTGGCCTCCATGGTGATAACCTGAGGCATGAGATTGTACTTCCTATATCTGAACACATCTGGTAATACTTATTCTGTCCGGCCTTTTTAAAACCCTTGCACCTTCTGCTTGGAGTTGCAGACCCTTTGTGGTGCTAAGCCACCTGCCAGATGCTCCAGACTGTTAAGACTGAATGAAGTTGTTAGGTTCTCCTTTGTCTCTGCCTCCTGTCCTAGCTCCCATCCTTGCAGGAGGTCTCATTGCCCTCACTACTGCCTCTTCACAAGGATCTAGCAATAAGATGCTGTATTGTATTTTTAGAATATTCTTCTTTTTATCAGTTTTTCAGCAGTCTTTTACTGGGAGCAAATCCAAGTTTTCTTCATGTGGCACAGTTGGATTGGTTGCGCTTTGCTGCCTCTCATATTTGCATTGCTTCTGACCTTGGGACATGTATGGCATTTGTGCTTTAACATGAAAATTTAATGAACCATCAGAGGCTTTTTGATCTAAAGGGCCTGTTGTTTTGATCATGGAATCCATAATATAATATCACCTGTTCTTTAGAGTTAACATGGGTGACCCAGATAGACCTGCCAGTCTCCCTCACTAGGTAGCTAGCAGGGGAGTCTCCTGTACTTTGTCTTCAACCCACTGCCAGGGAAGAATTGTTTACATGGCATATATTTGAAAAAAAGTGCTAGAGAAGCCATGCTCATTGAATAGAAAAACTCTCATTAGGTGCATCTATACATGCGCCCAACTGCACAGTTGTTACTGCACAGTCCTGGCTGTGCACAGGTCGTTTCCAACCCTACTGTGCAGTAGCTCATTGCTACTGCACAGTAGCATCGGCATCATGGTTTGTGCACCCATTGACTTCAAAAGGTTTTGACTGAGACCCTGAGCAACTTGTGCTTTGCATCCAAATCTTGAATAACTTCCCAGTCAGGGAATATACTTGTTCCCTCCTTATCTTGACACTTTTTCTAACACACGTGTGTTGGTTTTTTTTAATCTGTTTGTCTGTCTAAATCTCTCAGTACATTTCTCACAGCCCATTGTAAGAAGCAATTTGGTGGATCAGGAACAATATAGAAATGAAGAGTCCAGTGCTCCCTGTGTTGCAGGGACATTCATGCTTTGTCCCATTGGACAAGGTGGAAGGCTGAAAGATCCATGCATTCGCGCTCCACACCCCCGATTCACTTTCCTTCTGTGATGGAATTTGAGACAGAGCAATGAACAAGACTCTGGGTGTGTACAGTTATTTGGGAAGGTTAGGAGGGGGTTAGACTGTGTTAAAAATAGCCACCCAATCTAACTTAGTTCACCCATGTATGGAATTTACATCAGCTAAGTGGATTTACATGCAGACTACACAGAAATTCAGGATAGTTAGATTGGTCTAAAAACAGCCTACCCGATCTAACTTACTCTAACTTAGCTTGGTGAGACTGATCTAACCGAACTTCTGTACAGTTCCCAGTGCAGCCCTGGGGCTGGGAATGTCCAGCCACCGGCCCCAGCCCCAGCCCCAGGGTTGTGCTTTTCCTGTCCCCTCCATGGCACCTAGCACCAAGTTATTTTAGCACCCCCCCATCTCCAGACTAACAATCCCCACAATGGACCAGCCAGCCCGCTTCCCCCAGCCCACCAAACCCCCTATCCCACAAGCAAGTTGGGGTGGGGGGACAGGTATGAGGGATGGGGTTTTGGTTCGGGGGGGGGCTAAATATGTTTGTCGGAGAGCAGAGGGGGTTGGGGGGCTAGATATAAGTCCTGGTCATCCCCCCCAAGCCCCCTTGCAGACCCCGCAAGCCCCCTGATCCCACCAAACCCTTCTGGACCACAAGAAACCCTCTTGTTTCCCTGATCCCCCTGTGGACGCTGCCTGCCAGCGGGGAGGGGATCCATCTGATCCCCTCCGTGAACTCCTCCTGCCCCCCTGATTTCCTTGCAAACCCTGCCTACCCCCCTGATTCCCCCACACCTTGGATCCTGATTGCTCACCCAGTCCTCCCAACCCCCACCTCTCCATCCCGACTTACCTTAGATCGGGTGGCTGTTTTTAACTCAATCTAACCTCCCCAAATGTCTGTATGCAGCCTCTGTCAATGCTGGCAATAATGACAATAGGGGAACTGACTGTCTCTTCTAATAATGGACCACACACCTCCCTACTGTAGTTCACCAGCTACAAGAAACATGACTTCAGATGCCAGGGTTCAGTGTGAAGTTCCCTCAAGCACCTCCAGTACCTCTGTGAGCCATACTGGCCCCACATCAGTAATGGAAATTGTTGTCTTTCCTTCCTATGGGCATGGAATTGGAGATCCTAAACCATATGTGTTGTCATGAGAGCCTTTCACGGCTAGGTCACCCTCTTTCCCCTCCTCTACCCTAGCTTTTCTGGAGTCCTAGGGAGCTGGTACCTTTGGAAAGCCTGTGGCTGCTGAACAAGCTCCAAGGCACTAGCTAGAATTGGTATCTGCCCCCCCCCCCCCCCCCCCCCCCCTGCGTCTTGACATCCTGCTGAATGAGAGTCCTGTCTCTCTCTGTTGTTCTGTGGCTCTTTGCTGATATTTTAACTCCATCTAGATGGGAAGGATTCCCTTTGTTAATTGCTCATGAAGATGCTGACCAAATATGCAGGCAAGGCAGAAATTGTGTTGTTGCTTGGATTTTTTTTTCTCTTTTATGTGGCTCTTTATCTTTACTGTTTTAATAAACTAGCAGTTAGCAGTGTAAACATAGTGTCTGCTATTTCCCTTAATGGTACTGCCCACCAGGAAACCTTTCAGAAAAGCCTGGAAAACCTCCATGGGGAGGATATTGCTATTTGGCTTCCAGACTTTTTTTTACCTCCTTTCAAAGTAACAGCAATTTCACCAACCTTTCCCTGCTCCATAAAGATTTTAATGAAACACTGAGATAACTGTCCTCCTCCTGTTGTCTGATTGCATTAAAGCCCCAGTCAGCTCCAGATAATCAGCTGGAGCTGACCATGCTGTGTTTAGAAGCAGTTAGCTAGGCACAGATAAGACTTTGCTGCATTCTTCCACTGCCCCTCTCCTCCCCTCTAGACTTGCTCTATAAGTAAATTAGACCTGATGATTTGACAGAGCTGCTATCTCTCTGGCTCACGAGCGCTAAGTTACCCAAGTAGGGGAGGAATAATATACCATACAAATTGATCCTGCTGTATTAAATTACAGCCACTCGTGATTCATATTTGTCCAAGTAATATAACTGTGCCTGAGCTGCTCTTTGTCTAGTTGGTGCTAATGTAGAAATGCCACTTACACCATGATAATCTTCTTCCTATCATTAGAAACCTTGTTCATTTGGTGAGAATCCTGAGTGCATTACGTTCTGCCTCCACTCACCTGCTCATTGCCTTTGACAGCAGCCGCTATTCACACGCACTCCATTGAGGAACCCTGTCACAGTTTGCTCAAGACACTGAAATGTAATTGGCAGTAAATGAAGGAAATGGGTCATTTACAAAATAGGTGCTTGAGTCTAGGGGGAAAGTTGCTTTAACTCATCTCTTGGTGTTCACTTCCTTGCCATTAAGATATTGCTGGTATGCTGACAAACTACCACCCCATGGTTCTGTAAGGGAAGGACTGATACATTTCTCAGCCTGGGCATTGGCGACACATAGGAGGTGCATGCGGGTCCATGCGCACCCCCTGAATGTGGCTGTGCACCCCCTGCAAAAAGGCACCACTGACAATGCCGGTGGTGCCGGTGGGCAGTCACCGCTCGCCCCCGCCCCCCACACTACCGGCGTCAGCAAGCAGTCCATGATTGCTGCTGGTTGCTGCCGATGCAGCCAGTGGCATTTGCAGGTGGTCGCTGACAGCACTGCGGCCGCCTGCAGGAGCCTGCCGTGCCCCCCAGCCGCTGGGGGCACGCGGCGTTCATGAGCCTGGGTGTGGGGAGGAAAAAACACTGAGAACTGGAAGTCTCTGCGTCAGACTAGATTGAGGTGAAAGTTCCAACCTGCTTCACATTGGTTGTGGACTAGGTGCAGGCGGACAGTGATGATTTGCAGGCACTCCTGAATCAATGAGAGACATGGAGAAGGATGGCCTCATGTCCTGTCACTAAACCCTGGAGTAGCCCATAATTCATTTTCCCTGAAATCTGGAAGGGGATGAGTCCTATGGCACCCCTGGCAAAGGGAATCATTCCTACACATTCTGCCTGGAGCTTCACTCTGTTTATTAATGTAAGGGTCTTTGTGAGTAAAACTTGTCCATCTAACCTGGTCTGCTTGATGCCTAGTCCATATGGGCTCACAATGTGAGGAGCTGTGTGTTGTCTAGTTCTGAAATGTACCCTCTTATATGTCTAATGGTGCCAAAGGTGAAAGTACAGTTTGGTGAATACCATGCCAGCCTGGGAGTTGGGGCCTCAGCTCTATCCCTGACTTGCTTTGTGGTTGAAAGCAAATCACTTCTCCTCACTGCCCCACTGCTCCTGTACCCAATGATGACTCCACCTATCCTTAGTGGCCACTGCCCAGGCCCCTCTTGCCCCTCTCCTCATGATGCCCAGTCCCTTTTAAACCAGTGAGGACTTTTGCTGCTTTCCTGAGTTCTTACCCGAATCCCCCCGTGATGCTGAGCAGGAGCTGGGAAATGCTGAGCACATGTTTCTTTCTGTGTACTTTTTTTCTGTGTACTTGGTTTGTAACATGATTCTTGGTTTGTAGCTGAAACCCTGATGTGTGTAATCCATGCCAGCACCCTAAGACTTGGTGATGTGCCAGATTTGGGGTCCTCAGGGTGCTGGGAGCCCCGCAGGCAGACTACGGTTTGTTTGTTAAAAACAAATGAACAAACAAATAACCTGAACATTTAGATGTTTGGGATTTTTCCCCACTCCTTTCCCCTTCACCAGACTTGCTTACCAACCTCTCCCCACTCTTTCCCTGGCACATGTGTCCCTAGTTTTACAGCACTGAACCTGGTGGGGAATCAGCTTCTCATGGGATGACTCAGGCTCTCCCCAGTCCCGATGCTTGCTCCCTGGACAAGTTTCAGCTCAGTCTCCCCTGGCTGTGGGCTGATTCTCTTCCCCCTCTCTGCAGGGCTAGATCTGACTCCTCCCCACCTTCTCCTCTTCTTTTCCCCTCCCTCAACTTTTATGGCTCAGTAGCTGTTACATGTGATATTTCAACCAGCGACCAGACTGGAGTGATGTGAATTGAGGTGCTAAACTCCCAAGTGCTTCCAGAAAGCATCCTGGCCAGTTTCTGTCTCCACTAGCTCTTGCTCCCTGGTGACTCACAGCATTATCTCTAGGAGTAAACTGAGTAGATTGAACCTCTTCCAATCACTTTCTGGCATAGGTAGTTTTCATGACACACTTAAGTCAGTAAGGGACAGGACACCTCAGACAACTCTTCTCTCCAAGTAGCCTGTTACTTGGGCTAGGGACAGTCATTCAAAAAGCCCAAGCCTGAATTGATTCAATCTTTGCAGGTTAGTGTAACCTGCACAGAGTGAACCAGTTTGCAAGTAGATAGACATTCAGCACATGCCTGCAGTGGCTCAGGCCAGAAGCCCTGGAGCACTAGAGCAGCATTTCCCTTCCAACAGGGAAGCTGAGCTCAGCGGGGCATGGCCAGGCCTGAGGAGGTTAGACTGAGGAGGGGTTTAAATCCCTACCACAGCCTGCAGGGTTTGGAGGGCGGGGGAAGAGGGAGCCTCTACTGTGGGGTGGGGGTGGGAGAAGGAGGAAAGAGCTCTGCCCGCCCCAGTGGCTCTCTGACAGCAGGGAGCAATCCCAGCACACAAACCTATTTCTTTTTTGTCAGGGTCCTGGGCCTAGCCCACCATGTTACTTAGTAGCCCCCACTAATTGGGGGCTAGTGGGGACAAAAAAACAACTGAGTATGGGGGACAAAAAATGACTAAAGGATGTGGACATGGTCAAAGGGTAAAAACAAGTGCACCCTTGGGGGACACTGAGTAGAGCACCCCAGACAGCACCTACTGACTCTCAAAGGTGGCCAGAGAGCCGGTGACTACTTCCCAGTGGTGCTCTGTTTAGAGATGAGACCGGAGAACCCAGGAATACATCCCCACAGTCCCCGAGGGCTCTCCCAGCCAGAGCCTGCTTCCTGCTAACATAGATGGCCAGCTTGGCCAGGGCCAGGGGGAGGCTGACCAGGAGGTCCTGGCACACAGGGCTGTCAGGCCCCAGAGGGGAAATCTGCCCCCTCCTCCCTCTCCCCACTGCCGCGGGGGCAGGGAGAGGGGCTCTGTTCAGTGCTGGGGGGGGGGGGGGCTCTTCCCCCTCCTCCTCCCAACCCCCTCCACCGTGGGGTGGGGAGGGGGCACTGCAAGGCTGCCCGGTCCTAGATGGGGACTCTTCCTCAACCCCCTCCCTGCCCCGTGGGATGGGGATGGGGGCTATCTTCCATGCTGGGAGGTACTCTTCCCCCTCCTCCTGCACCACGCCAACAGCCTAGGGTTGGGGGTGCTCTGTGCAGGCTGCCAGGCCCCGACTCCATTAAGGTGAAGGGGGCAGGGAGAAGGGTTAATTCCTCCTTCCATCCCTTCTGGTCCCTTCTGCCGTGCAGCTGGGGTCTGCCAGCCCCAGGGGCCACTGCTGCAGCCCCCTCCCCTCTGCTCCCCACTAGGCTGACAGGCAGACTCCTGCTGCAGTGTGGGAGGAGAGAAAGGAGGGAAGAAGTAATCCCCTCCCTGCCCACCTTGCCTTAACGGGACCATGCTGCCCGGTGTCTCGCCATGTCCCATCCCTGCTCTGGCTAGAGACCAGAGGGGAGAGGCCAGCCCAGCTCTGGAGCAGAGCAGAGCCCAGCCCAGAGAGCATGCTGAGATTCTGGGGGAGCTGGTTTAATTTAAACCAGGAAGGGGTCTGAGACAGACATTGCATAAACTGGTTTGATCCAAATCAGTTAAGTCTGATACTACATTCAACTATGTTTATCTCAAACTGGTTTCAGCCATTTTGAAACTGGTTTATGTGCACTGAATGTCTGTTCTGTTACAGGTTTAAACCAGTTTCTTATTACTTAAACCGGTTTATGAGTAATGTCTGTTCTTAGCCCTGAAAGCTACTGCTCCGTGGTAGTAGCTCTCCTTGGGGCAGTGTGCCTCTGACAGCAGTGCCAGAAGGCAGGCCCCACACTTGCACTCTCTGGAGAAAGCTCCTGATGAGAGGTTCATCTTCATTGTAAATGAGAGAGGCTGGCCTTCAAACACCACCAGAACAAAACACAGAAGGATAAAACCTAAATGAAGAGCCCAACCATGTCTAGAAAGTGGGCTGAACATCTCAAATGCTGAAGCGAGGATGCGAAATGTCCTTCCTTGAAGGGAAAAGAAGACATAGAGACATGCTGGGCATCCTGCAAATGGGTGTTCATGGTAGTGGTGGAGAGCAGTAGGGCCTGGGGGATTTATTTTCTAGAACTATGTTATTTGTCCTTTTTCCAGCACTTAGCCCCAGGGAAAAGCAGGTTGGGCCAGCACCTGGGGCCTTGACAGATCTGAGACAAGCTCAGAGAATTTCTTAAGTCAAAATGGCTGAGAATCTGGGGCTTCTCAGAGACCCACGTGCCCATACACAGTAAGACGGCTTGTATGTGGAGCAGGACAGAGTCTGCCCTAGTAGACAAGCAGAAGCTGAGCAAACTTGCTGCTGATGCGTTTGGCTCAGGATGATCTGCAGCAACTCCCATTTTGTTAGAACAGGAAAGAGGGAGTGCGGTTCTCCATAGACTCTACTAGTGGCAGCTACAAGATGGGTATTTCCTCGTGGACAGCTGAACATTATTTTTGAATGGGAAGGAGTGGGCTTGGTGTGGGCATGATCAGTGTGAGCAATGCATGTGCTTCTTATGATTCACAGTGTTATCCTTTCAGATAGGACTCCAGTTGCTCCCTGGAGCTGCCAGGTCTGTCAGCCTGGAGATATATTCTGAGTTCATAAAGCAAGGTGCCTTGGTGCACCTTTTTTCTATAATTTAAACCCATTCCCATCCCCCTGCCCTCCCATGAGAAAGTCAATAAAAATTAATGTTTTCCTAGCTGAGAGGAACCCTTCTGTTCTTGCTTCAGGGATATATGTATATTTTAAATTTTAAATGTGTTTTTTGTCCATAACACTATTACATCATATTGTGTACAATTAAAGAAACAATGGCTCGAGGTAGAGGGATTATCAATTTACATCAGTCTGCAGGGGCTGTTCTTATTACAAACTACAACAATGCAACTATCAGGGGAAAAAAGGAAAGCCTATCGATTGATTTATAGCTTGCTGATCTATCTGTCTCTGGCTATTATTCCTTGTATAATTTTTCATTATATGCATGACAGCCAATTGTCAGCCGCACTGAGACACAACGTGCAATCACGGAGGAGTACAAAGAGCCACTAAATATGTTGGAATAATAATGCCTGACAGTAAAAGTTTGAAGGAATCCAGAAACAGCTGTGAAGTCGCTGGGACCATCCTGCAGTCCTAAAACCTGAAAATGAAATACAATGGCTCGTTTCCTAGAAAGAAATGTTGATCTGGCCACAACCAGGGGCCAGAGCAATGAGGCTCAGGAGAGTGGCTTCATTGCTGAACCACTTCACTGTTTACCCCTCTCATCCTCTGTATTTGCTGTGTCTGTGGACTGAGGAGTGACTTGTGCTGGAAGTGTCTGTAGATCCTGACATAGTAGGACTTCCTATTTCATGTGAAACCTAAGCACTGTTGTGATAATGATGAGAATAATACAGGGACAGCTGAATCGATAGGGCAACCCAATCAGCCAGCACCTAGCAGAGATGACCCTTGCTATTTTGGCACTGCGTCATACACAGGGCACAGATTAGCCTGTGCTGATGCTCTGTTAAAAACTTTTCCCAGTAGGGTTGTGAACGGACATTCATCCAGAATTCAGTGGGCTCAGCCATTATATCAGCTTTGGCTGTCAGCACAGCAAGAACATGGCCCATGGGCACAGCTGGGTTAGGTAGGCAGGAGAGCAATGGGTTGCACTGCACCTTGCTAGGTTGTAGGCTCCGTCATTCTGCCCTGGTGAAGTTAGTGAATGTGGACGTGCCATGAGAGGTATGCTCTTTCGGAGCCTGATCTCTGTGTTTCCCTATGTACAAGTATAGGAAGTTCAATCTCCACCTCCACTGCTAGTGCTGCTACTGAGGAAACCTGTTCCTGGCATTGACTAACTCTTGGGTATGTGGTTTATCTGCTTCCCTGCTGATATGACAGCCAGATGTAACATGCCTCCAACTCTGCTTTCCAGCCCTGGGCTTCTTATGCATCACTGCTTTCCTGTTACCAGCTTTTCCCAAACAGCAGAGCTCCAAAGCGTAACAGCCAGGCTCTCCAGCGCTCTCTTTCTACAGGAGTCTCCCTCTTTCATGCACGGACGTGTGACTGGAGTTTTGTCAGATTAGACCCCGAATATGAAGCTTTAGACTCAGACCCAAACATCTAAATTATACAAACCAAGATCAGATCTACAGAGTAGACTGAACAATTTCAGGAAAATGACAGAAAGCTGCTCTATTTTGTGGCAGCCCTGCCTAAGCATCCATGGCAGGGTGCTGCAGCCCCATCATCTGACACTTTCCCTGCCCCGCTCGTGCACCAGGGCTCTTGCAAAAGTCAGAGAAAGGCTGCTCGCATATTCTGTGGGCTTGAGGGCTTCCGCCTCAAGCAATCTGGTGGCCTGCAGGGCACTGGACTGGGATAAAGGAGCCACAGTGGGTGCCTGTTCAAAAACTGTTTCAAAAATGAAATCTCATGCATCTCTGAACCAGTTAATCTCTAAAGTGCCACCATGCCCTACCTTCTGTCTGACTTCAGATTAACTCAGCGAACTGCCTGTATTTCAGACTGGACTACTGAAATAAGCTTGAGAGTTGACTGATTTTTTTTCCATCAAAAACATGTTTTGTTGAAACATCGTGAGATATTTCAACGTATGAGTTAAATGTGCACATGAGAATTTAAACCTACCTTTTTGTTTGTTGAATATGTTAAAGGCAACTCATTTCTAGTTTCACTTCATGTTTGAAATATATTCAGTGTGGAGTACTCTTATCCATGATAATGGGATTTTATTTATGGCTGTGCTTGGCCAAATAAGCAAGCATAGTGTTATTTTCCAAGCAATTTTATTTGGAAAGTTTTTGTTTTTATTTGAAGTTTCTTTTTCTCCCAATGAAAAACTGAACACTTGGATGCTGCGTGTGGGGAGGGCGGGGGCACTTAATTGCTATCTTTCTCTCCTTTTTCTCCATTATTTGCTCTCTTTCAGGACAATTTGAGTTGGGGGGGGGGGGTGAAGGGGAATGGGAGGGGAAAATTCCCAAATAGCTAAATGTTCAGCTTGTTTATTTGTTTCTTAAATTAAAAAAGCAGAAAAAAATCTGCAGGAAGTTAAATGCAAAAGACGATCAACATTATCTATGCCCCGCAGGCTGTAATGTTGGAAATCTGGTGCTTTTGGGAGCTGTGAGGAGCAAAGTATGAAATGGAGGAAATGTACAATGGGAGCGATGGGATCCCACACTACCAATTATACAAACCAAAATGCAGACCAACAGAAACTAAGTGCTTGTAGAAGGGAGTTTATGAGAAGAGGGGACAGGGAGCAAGAAGGCAAGGGATATACAAAAAATTGAATTAAAACCTGCAGTTCTGGCCACCTTCCCTCTCCTGCCCAGCGTAACTGGGTGCTTTTATTGCATTAAAAGTGGGGAGAAATCTGGCTGAGAGAGGCAGGCAGGAAGGGCTAAATGCTCCCCTCGATCATCACTGAGCATTTTCTGATAGTGCTAATTGCCAGATTTTGTTCACTTCACTTTTGAGCTGATGCCTTGTCTGCTGCTCCCTTCTAGCGTCTGCTTATCAGGGCATCCAGTATCTGAGTGCACCCCTGGTCCTATCCTGCATTTTTCTCTGCCATATCTAACAAACCAACTTCAGAGTGTGTGTGTGTTGGAGGGAGGGTGGGGAAGGGGGAATAATGATCCCATTGTAAGCTCTCATTATCTGAGCAGTGAATGTGTTGGTGAATCAGGCTAGCAAAGGTGACCTTGGTTTTATTATATTAAACCATCAAGGTTCACATTTCTGAGTGTTTGATTTATACTTCGAATGCATTTTGGCAGAGGAGCCTGCTCCGTTTCCTAAAAAGATATCACTTCTCACTGACACTTTGTATGTGCCAGGGCCAGATTCAATGTTTTATCCTTGCAATGCAATGTTAGGTAAAGGTTCCCCTCCCCCATTAGACTGCTAGATGCAAAAGTAGGGTGCTGCAGTAGAGGTGTAAGTAAAAAAAGATAAGTAATAACAAATAGCATGCATGGAGCATAGTTGCTTAGATGAGCAAAGCATAAATGCTGAGCCATACATATACCTGAATAGCTATCCTATTCCTATCTATCCTAGCTATCCTAATACCTGAACAGACGGCCAGATTCTCAGTTGATATATAATCAGGGTTGCTCTGTTAATAGAGTGACTCTGCCTATTGACACCAGCTGAAGATACATGTCTAAGGCTTAGGTGCAATTCAGTGAAAGAATGAATGCCCTACCAGAGGGGCCTTTGAAAAGTTGGCATTATACCACTTTGAGTAAATGCCATTGACCTCATTGAAAATAGTTGATTAACATGAATAAGGGCTGCAGAATCAGAAAGAAATAAAGGAAGCAAGCAAGCTGCATAGCGACTGCTCTCTGTTATGACACTTCTCATGTTGAGTGAAGTGAGAAGGGCGTTTTCCATCTCTCCTCGGAAGTTAAGAAATGTCACAACAGAGATCAGCTGTCAGGTATTGTTACATCTCTGCAGTCGTGCTGAGTTTCTGTCTCCCACTCTTCTTCAGGTTGGAAACAGCTTTCAATGAGGCTTCAGGAAAATTAGTAGCACTTTGAGCATGTTCGGGATCAGGAGGGTCTGAAAAGCTTCATGCTCTAAAGATGTGGGAACTGAGTTAAGCAAGACATGGGCAGAAGCATTGTCATTATGGGTCTGGGGAGAGTGTATGCCAATGACTGGCCCTGAGAGGAGAAGAATATTTTGAGCCGTGGTCTTTCCCTGGGGTGCTCCTGGCTCTGCTGAGTATTGCAGCCCAAGGTGTTAAAAGCAAGCCAGGCAGGTAACAAAATATATGCACAGGCTTAAAATGAAAAATGGAGGCAGTTTGCAACACCACCAGCGCCACTCGTTAAACATGCAAGTTGAGATGTTGGTGCCTTTACATCCAGCATCATACAAGCAACAGGATTGTAATGATGGTGGAATATTTTACAAGATTAAGGCTGTTATACTTTGGAAAAAGGGAACGGCAGCTGTACCTAAGGCAGCTATTGATTCAGTAATGCAGTGTTCTTCAAGAGCAGTTCATCTGCAAAGCCTAGATTGGATGCCTCGTAAAAGTTTAAAAGGTGCTTGTGATGATACCATGTTAGAGCTAGGGGGAAAGATAAAATCCATTTCAGGGTGGTATTGTAGTTGTTCACTATTATTTTTGTAAGGGTAGCACCAAAGAGTCTCAACTAGAGGGGAACCGCAGGTGGACAGTGCTGTGCCAAGGGACAGTCACCCATTGCTTCAGACAGTTTGCCATCCCAAAGCAAGAAGTCTTTGAGGAGGAAGGGAGAACTAGTGGTACTGAGTAGGCCTGTGCAAAGTGGCTAGTATTAGCTTTGGATTCAGATTCAGCTGATTCAGGGGACAGTGATTCGATTCAGTGATTCGAAACACTGTCCTGAATCGAATTGGCCAAATCTGATTCGGAGATTCGGCTGCTGCTGAATCAGCCGAATCACATAGACCCCATCCCCCGCTTGCTCGCAATGGCTGCCCTGCCCACCCCAGCTCCTGGTTCTTTGAAAAAAAAGCCCTAACTCACCAGTTGCTGCCCAGTGGGGGGGATCCCCACTGCCCCCCACTGCCCCCCACTGCCCCATGCTGCATATGGGACTCTGTCACAAGTCCCCTGACCCTCCCCTGCTCTCCCAGTGCCCCCATGGCAGCCCTGCCACTCCAGCTCTGGCCCTTTAAAAAACAAAATCCCCTGAATTCACTGGCTGCTGCCAGGTGTGGGGGGGTGGCCCCCGCTGCCCTCCATTGCCCCACACCATGTGGGGGGCTCTGCACAAGCCCCCAGAAGCCCCAAGGCCACTGCAGGAGCCAGTGAGCATGGGGGGTGGGTTTTTGTATTTTTTTTTCTTAAAGGGCCAGAGCTGAGGTGTGAAGTGCAGCCATGGGGGTGCTGTGAAAGTGCGCAGAGGTCAGGGGGCTTATGCAGAGCCCCTGATGCAGCATGGGGTGGTGGGAGGCAGTGGGGATTGCCCCCCTGCCCAGCAGCATCCAGTGAGTGGGAGCTTTTTTTTAAAGGACCGGGAACTGCAGCAGGCAGGGCAGCCATGGGGGGGGGGGGGGGGGGGATGGGGGAGCACGCAGGGGATGGGGCCTGGTGGAGGTCCTCATGGTCTCCCCCTTCCTTCAGCCCCCTCTCCCCAGCCCCTACTTACCAGCTTGGAGTCTGGGTCCAGCTCCCTGCTGCAGCAGGTGGGGACTGCCCGAATCACCGAAGTGCTCCGAATCTTTTCTGAATTGATTTGGAGAGTTTTGAATTGATTCAGAACTTTTAATTGGCCCCCTAATTTGATTCGGATTCGGAGATTCAGCCACTGAATTGGGCCAAATCTCCTCCAAATCGAATCAGCACCCAAAGCTTCGGACAGCCCTAGTACTGAGGTGTGAGGCTGGACTACAGACTAGCAGCAGGCATCATTCCTAGGTGGTGTCAGTCAATATCTCCCCTTCAGTTAATATCTCCTTCCAAACTACTGGGCTGGCCTGCTTCTTTCACAGCATGCTTGGAAATGCTGAGGCTACAGGAAATTTTGCATCAGTAAATCAGTTCAGTCTAACAAAGGATGCATTGGAGGCAAGTCCTCAAACTGGAGAAAATTATCACAGCTCTCTCAGTGACTTCTGCAGGAGTTGCCACAGTTCCTGCCAGTCAGGAAACGGCCCTGTGGCATTAGATCTTCTCTTTGGAAGTGATAGTTACTAGGCACGTGCAAAGAGGAGCCTATTTGATTTGGATTCAGCCTGAATCAGGGACAATGATCCAGTTTGTTGATTCAGATCACTGTCCCTGATTCGATTCAGCTGAATCCAAATCTGAAGATTCGATGCTGATTTGGAGAATCAGTGATTCAGACATAGACACAGCTTTAAAAGTTTTTTCTACATACCTTGAGGTAGCAGGCGCAGCTCATGATTGCTGCAATGGTGGGGCACATAGAGCATCCCACAGGAGTGCGGCGTGGGGGTGGGGGGGCTTCATGTGCTCAGTCGTGAACCCAGAAGTTGACTGGAAGTACTTCCAGTTCACTTCCAGGTCTGTCAGGGAGCACACTGGGGTTCTCCCCCATGCCTCCACAGCTTGGCGATTGCCCGCAGGGGGACCCTGAGTGCTCTCCCCCGCCCTCCAGACCCAGGAGGCCCCAGTTACTGATCTGGGGGCATGTGGGGGGGGGGCTGCGTGTTCCCCAGTGGACCCAGAAGTGGACTGGAAGTACTTCCAGTCCACTTCTGGGTTCACCGCCAAGCACATGAAGAGTCCCCCAACCCCCACACTCCTGTGGGATGCTCCATGTGCCCCATCATCGCAGCGATTATGAGCCACGCCTGCTACCTCAAGGTATGTAGAAAAAACTTTTAAAGCTGCGTCTATGTCCGAATCTTTCCAAATCGATTCAGAGGGTTCCGATTAGATTCAGAGAGATGAAAGGGTCCTCTGATTTGATTCACATTTGGAGATTCAGCCACTGAATTGGGCTGAATCTCCGCTGAATCAAATTAGGGACTGAAGCTTTGCACAGCCCTAATAGTTACCCTCAGGGAAGAGCTTGAGACTCCCTTGGGGCCATTTTTTGAAATGGTGCAATTTCTTTCAAGTCAAGAAAACAAATGGGGAACATACAAATATGGGACCTCTATGTACACACACACACTCATTTCACTGTCATGCTAACATTTATTTATTTATTAAAAACATCTTTTACCCGAGTGATACTCTTAGAGCTCTCACATCTGTTTGTAAAAAAAACCAACCCAACACATCCTTGGGCTGCAGCCAGCAAAATCATTTCATTACAAAATTGCAACTGTAATGCAGTTCAAAACCACAAACATACTATACATGGAGATGCTTTTGTTTCCAAACTATTCATTAGGAATGATGCACAAGCCAAAATTATAGCCCGTGAAAGGTGAATTAAAAGAAAATGAGCCTGTCCGACCTTCTAAGTGATAGCACTTAGTGCTGTAATTATTATCTATAGCTAATCCTGCTCCCACCACAAGATTGTGCAGAAGTTTCCTTTTCCCTCCAGAGATATCTGTCTTTACATTTCTTCAGTGCTTCATGCCTAATTCAGACTGACAAGGAACAGAGTTTAGAGGATAGAAAATGAGAAGCCTGGTTTAAAGATTATTTTCTATAATGCAAGATGGAGAACCGAGTCCCTCCTGTCTCCTGGCTGCTCACTGACCCCAAGTGAAATGATTTGGGAGGCTGAGTGTGTCTGTTTTATACTGGAAAGGTACCATGTCCTCAAACCCACCCTGACAGTGGGCACTTACTGGCAACCCTGCTGCCAGTGTTCTCTGTGAGGCTGAGATGAAGAGAAATGAGGTGCACTGCATTCTTGCATGGTTTTGGCTAGGGTGGAAGAAGTTTGCATTGCCTTGCCTTTGTGAGGCCTTTGATGTCCCAGGTTATCCTTGGGGGAGCTGGAAGAGGACTGATGCCTTATGCTTTCCAGCCCAGGCTAAGCCCAGAAATGCTGAGATGCAGTGGAGTTTCTAGGAAGAAAGTGATTTTCCCATGCTCTCTCCCTGCTGTGGAAGGCAGCCTGTCAGTCTAGCTGGTGTGACTTGCATGGGGATGCCCAGTGACAAAGGGTGATATGTTGGCACAGCCTCTTCATGCTGGAGAGCCTCCATGGAGGCCTATGACTGGGTTCAAACCAAAGCAGGACTATGGGGTGCTACATGGTGTGAGCCCCTAGGGACAGACATTACACCTAAGCCATTTTTAGTGATCAGAAACTGGTTTAAACCTGTAATAGGACAAATGTTCAGTGCACATAAATCAGTCTGAAAATGGCTGCAACCAGTTTGAGATAAACCTAGCTGAATGAAATATCAGACTTAACTGATTTGGCTCAAACCGGGTTATGCAATGTCTGCCCCAGACCTTTTGCTGGTTTAAGCTAAATCAGACATCCTCAGCATCACAGTATGCTCTCTGGCCTGGGTAGGGCTCTCTGCTCCATGGCAGAGCTGGCCCCTCCCCTCTGCTCCCTGGGCAGAGCTCCAGTAGACACTTGAGGACACAGGAGGGTCTGCTGGCTTCCCTGTGCCCCCCTCCTCCTCTCTCACCACTCACTGCTTAAGCAGAGATCCCTTCCTCCTCTCTCCCGCAGCACAGACTGTAGCCAGCATATGGTATGCTAGCTAATGCTGTGTAAGGCAAATAGGACAGTGTCCACTTAGGGCTTTTTGGAGGTAATCAGCAGCTCATATGGTAATGTCCCTGCATTCCTTCCTTTGGAAAAAAGCTGTTTATGAAAAGCTTGTAATGAGCAAGATTTTGTTTTCTGATGGGGTGTTAAATGCTGATAACAGAACTGATAAATGCTCTGTTATCAAGGAGGGAGACCCCTCCCTGGCTATGCCCCCTTCAGCTCAGCTCTGTACAAAGGAGGGGAGGGCTGCTCTAGCCCCCCCAGCTTCTAGCCTGAGCCACTGCAGGCATGTGCCTGCATGTCTGGGATGTCTGTCTGGTTACAAAACTGATTTAGCCTAGCCAGGTTAGACTAACCTGCAAAGAATGAATCAATTCAGGCTCAGGTTTTTTGAATGTCTGTCCCTAGCCCAGAAGGCTAGGCCTGTCTGCAGTGCTGTAACAGGGAGCAACCAGACACAATCACTTTGACAGGGCAAGGGCAACCCCAAAGAGTGGATCAGAGATGCCCAAAAATCAAAGGAGACTGAAAAGTGAAGCATAAATTTGCTGGCTACTAGGAGCAAGGGGAGAAGAGGTGGGTGATGAAGAAGCAACAGGCAGAGCCCCAAGGGCTTGTTGGCAGGAAAGTGCAGAAGCAACAGAAGGAACCTTCAAACTCTAAGGTTAGAAGGTATAAAGATCTTCCCAAGCAGTAAGCTTGGTTGAATCAGAAATGGGAGCCTTCTGGGTATGTCTGGGATAACATGGCAGGGGCAGGCTCATACGGGGGCAGACTGCAAGGTACAGAGTTACACTATCATTTTTGGGGGCAGCAACAATATCCACCATCTCAGTGTTTGAATCCTGATGTCATCCTGGCAGTCCTAATGTGGAATTAAAGCCCTGCCTGTTGCTTGCTCTGCCTCTGCCTCCCGGGACGGCGAAGATGTGCCATGGGTGCAGCTCCAAGGTTCTACTGAGTAATTTGGTTGCAGGTGGGGTTTTGGCTCATTGTTCTCCTGGATCCCTTCTGCTTCCTATTGCTACTCTCTTTTGGTTTTTCTTCACAGGTCTGGCAGTCCATCAGATTATCACCATCACAGTGTCTCTCATCATGGTCATAGCTGCTCTGATAACAACTCTTGTGTTAAAAAATTGGTAAGGTCTGTTGTCCATCTGCTTGGCTTGAGTGTTGGGGGTGCTGCTGGAGTGTGTGGAAGGGGCAAGATTGGGAGTGGGGGCAGAGCTAACAATTTCAATTGCAAATTAAAAAACCCAACATTTCAGCTATTAGGTGCAAGAGCAGGCTAGAAATTATGGCTTAAGCTGAACTGTTTAAAGAAGGCAAGGGAATTTGGGCCATATGCTTCCATTGAAATTCTGTGTTTGTTTATCGCCCCTGGGCTACTTTGATATCCGAGTCTTATTATTTATTTAAATTCTTATTTAGAGTTTGGCATCATGCCCATCACCATCACAGGCAGCTACATTTTCAAGACTGAAAAAAGTCATCACCCTCCAAACAAATATCTGCACTGTTACACACACATTAGACAGGCTTTAAAATAGCACACACTCTCATGATTCCTAAAACAAAGTGCCAAAAAAGCCTGCACATTTGGGATTTGGCATATTGGCAGACTTGAAGAATTCAGCTTAACTTCCCCTTGGCTTTCCCACTGCCATGATATAATATTGCACCCTCTTAGGTTAGTTGTTCCTGAGTAATCTAATAGCAACCTCTTCTTGGGAGACCAGGGTAATTCACCCTGTCCTGGGCCGCCTGACTTTTTCTCCGGCTTGCTGTTTGGGCTCTGAATTCCTGCCTGGGTCTAAGCCATTCCTTAAAACAAAAGTTTGGCTTAGCATTTAATAATGATGTTTCCTGGCCTTTTTTTTACAGCTCTAGGGATTGAAACTCACCTTCTGAGCCTCTTGAATGCAGTGAGTTTTACATGCTTCACATCCCCTGGAGTGTTCACTTGCTCATGTTCTAGCTTAATTTGTTCTCATTTATTCGTTAGCATCAGCTATGCATATGGTAAAATAGGTTAGTCCTTTGCTTCAGGCATTCCTGACTTTACCTATTTTCCCAGAGAAATTGGCCTACTTTGAGGTCAATGCTTCTGGGTGTAATAATACTACCGCACCTCTGGAATAATCCGAAAAATTGCAGTCGAACTCTTCTTGTCTCCAATACCATTCTTAGTCCTCTCATCTACCTGTAGTTTTCTCCTCTAGCAAGTATGTTCTCTTATAGCTTCAAAGCTTAGCTGTCTCATCATGTAATTTATCCATATGATCCCAACGCTTTCTTCAGGATATTGGATAAAAACAGGGATAGAATCTAGAAATAAATCAGAAAGCTAGGGAGTAAGGAATCCCCTTATCAAAGAGGCATAGGAAGTAAACCCCTCCAAAGGTCTGTCTATTATAAATACATGCTCTCTTCATGGAGAAGGTTTTGAGCAAAATGTTACAGCTGGCTTTTGAGTCTTAGTAAAGTTTGTACAGTTCTTCCAAAAAGAGAATGGGTAAAAGTACAATATTTTCAAAGGAAGCATTTCTGACAGTGGTGCAAAAATATATTTCCCATAACCAAGATTTTTGCAAGTCAGTAATAATTTTGGAAGCCCCAGTTTTACAAAATATACCCCTCAAATAAGACTGATTTCCTAAAAGTACCAAGCAAGTGCCCCCCCTGAAAATCAGTACATGCTGAATGTGTAGTATAATCCAACTTTGGGATTATACTACACAGAGTAGTGAACCACGCTATTGAATCCCACAGAAATCAGTGAGACTTACTGACATGCACAGAGATACCCATGCGTTTGAATGCTTTGCTATCTTGGAGGGCATCACAAGCTAGGGATGGGGCTTCCAGATCATGATGGGAAAGGCAGAGAGGCAGGATGGGAGAAGGATGGGTCAGGGTTAGAGTTTACTAACTGCCTATTTAAATTAAATGAATGGAAAAGCAACCACAATCCATATGAACATTCGAGCATAGGTGTAGCTTGGTCTTGAAGAAATCCATGGATTTGGCTTTGTCAGTAATGATCGAAAAGCTATCCAGCCTCCTGGAGTGGAGGACCAATCAAGACTAGACTGTTTTGGGAAACTTACTTTTTGGCCAGTAAGTCAGCACCACAAGGACAGACTATTTTTTGGCATTTTAGGTCAGACACATCCCGACCTTCACCTAAAGTCCATTGAAGTCAATAGACCCTTGATGCCAGTAAACTTTATGCAAAATCCCTAATCCTGTAATTCATTGGGGTTTAGTTCAAGGGTTCATTTTCATCCAGACCTGTTCACTGTCTCTCACACGGAGTTGACTGTTTTAGAGGGTATTAGCTTTTTCTAAACATGTGTTACAAAAAGTGAATTGAACCCAGTTTTAAATATCTCTCCTGATTTGTAATAGTGCTTAAAGGCAACAGAAGGCTTATGTCCAATTACTATAATTCAGGCATCTCTAATGTGGGATGGCTTCTGCAAGTCAGTCAAAGTGCATGTATTCTCTACTTACTCTTTACAGACCTTTTCTAGTGTCCAGTCATAGAAAGAATTCATATAATAAAAGTGATTGATATGTCTTAGAGATGTACCAATACTGCGAAAGCCTTGGCGAATACTTGCTCATATTTGTATGGGAGTGTGCTTTAGCCACACATATGCCCCTTTTCTATCACTTTCTTTAATTATCTGTGCAATGCCACCTAATTTATCTGACTAATCAGAATTAATATGCCCAGCACAATAATATCAAAGACTCAGAATGTGATCGTTATAGCATGTAAAGAAGAAATTGAGGGACGGGAGCATTGGACAATTGCAGATAAATAAATGGAAGAAATCTCACTCAGTATAGAAATTTGCTGCAGCATGCAAAAAGAGCCTAAATTCCTGTGTCTTTGTGATCTATTTGCTTAGCTCTAAAATTAATCAAGTTGTATTTTGAGTCCTCAGGTATATTATAGCTACAAAAGAGGCAACGTGTTGGAGTAGCGAGACTTGTAGGCAGGGAAACCAAAGGTACTCAGTATTTGGCAGCATCAGGCACACTGTTTTCACTGCTATAAGATTATGTTAATAGCCTATCCACTTTGCAAAGCACTTTAAAAAGAGAGGATGATTGATGACTCTCTGTTGTGCAAAGTTTATAAAGAATTGTGCCATTTCCCCATTATGGGCACTGACTGGTTTTGGTAGATGGTTCCTTCCATTTGTGAAGAGGTTATCTGGTGCACCAGCACATACATTAGTGATGGAGCCTTGGATTTGCCTGAGGCTATAACTTGATTCACTTAGATGCTTAAGCCAGCATTGGGTTCAGCAATAGAGTAATTTGTTGGGATGTGCTATAGCATTTACAACAGTCAAATAATTAACTCTCATTCATCCTTGAGTTAGTTCTTAGGCACCTAACTTCCTCAGGTATTTTGAGGTCCCACTTAAAACCTAGAGCCAGCATTACCAAACCTATATAAAGAACATTAGGTTCTTAAATTAATCCACATTTAGATATTTCATTGGGTGGCTGGGCAGAGCCATCTTGCAACCTTGCACGCCATTAAATTCAATGCTAAAAGTTAGGAAACTAACAGCTGTCTTTCAGGATTGACATACTGTGCCATGGCAGCAGCACCCTTTGTACGGGCTGCCTCCTGAACTGGAAGCAACGTAGATGCCTCTGCAGGGCATTGCAGGCAGGCCAGTTAGCACTGCTGAGTGACAGTGCTAGTTAGCCAGTCCCCATACTAGTTAATCTGCCCCAGGGTAGGGTAGATGTGGCTATGTGTGGGGAAGGCTGGCCACATGGAGTAGGAGGACCCATTTTTTTGCATTAGGTGTTTTTCACGGAGTCAAGCACAGGGTTGAGGCTAGGGGTGGGGGGCATGCAGGAAGGAACAGTATCATACTTCGGTGCTCTAGCAGGCTGGGTAGTAACTGGCCTGTACTGCATGTGCAGCAACTGCCCTAGTTTGTACTTACTTTTCCTGTGAAATTCCAGAATGAAACTTCCAGGTCTTATTCCATGGGAATTAAACATCAGTGACTGAATGATTTCTGCACATGTTCTGAGTCTGAGGGTTTTTCTGTTGAGTGAGGTCTTTCTCTTATTGGACCAGCTTTTGAGCTCCGAGTGCCCTTCCAACAGGTCCCAAAACTCCAGTATCACAAAGCCATTTCCTGAAGTTATTTGTCACAGTAAATGTACGCCTTTGATGCTTCCCAGGGTAGGAACAGACGTTGGTTGGGGTCACATTTGTGCCACCATAAAAATTGTTATGTAACCATACATGATTTTTCTGACCAATCATAATTAATCATCACAGCTCAATAATATCAGAGACTCAGCATATGATAAGTATGGCATGTAAAGAAGGAATGGGGAGAAGGGAACATTGGACAATTGCAGATAAATAAGTGGAAGAAATTTTACTTTGGTTAGAAATCTGCTCTAGTATGCAAGACTAAATTCCTGTGTCCTTGTGATCTATTTGCTTAGCTCTAGTATTAATCAAGTTGTGTATTGAGTCCTCAAGTATGTTATAGCTACAAGGGAGGCAATGTGATGGAGTGGCAGGCAAATAGACTTCCCTACCCTTTGTCAGGCCACATCAGTGGAAATTCAGTGGCGTGACAAAAGACAGTGATAAATTCTTTCTTTATCATGGAGAATATCTGTTAGCTCTGTGGCAAGAGATTCCAGGCAGCCTGAGCTGCCTGCACTCTGCAGCCAACTTGGGCAGGTGCTCTGAGGGCTTGAGAGTCCCTTAAGCCCCTGGAGCACCTGTCTGGGTTTCCCCACTTACACAGGCACCTTGGAGAATCTCATGGTCTGCTTTATAAGTGGGTTTCCCACTTACAGAGACACACCTTGGGATCTCCAGGGGCACATTTCCATAGGTGGGGAAAACTTGCAGGTCCCAGTTTAGAGGCACAGGACCCAGGGCCCAGGGACTCCTTAGTGCCCCATGTCTCCACAGTGGGGACCTGCTTACCCAGGCCAGCTGGAATCTCTGAGGATGGATCTGGGTAAGCAGGGAAAGCCCAACTCCATGTGCCACATCATGGCACAGCTGATCTACTTCATTCAGCAACATCTATTTCTAGCCCTAGAGTAAAAGGAGTTAACTTGCTTATTCTCTCTGTGGAAAGAAGGCGCTAACATTCTGAAAATAAGGGTATGCTGCTTTTCTCAGTAATTCTTCTAATAATAAAGGCTTTCATTTAACATTTAGATTTGATCATTACAGAGTAAATAAAAGGTGATTGCTTGATTGTGGCTGATCTTTCCAAACTGCCCCAAAATTATATTGAATGATGTATAATTAATGACAGATCATGTAATTCTTTCTTCAGGTGTCACAGATATATTTGGAGTTGTATTTTTCTTTCCTTTGTTTTTTTTTTTTTAACCCACACCCCAGTTGTGCACAAAGTGGTAACCCCAGGAGAAACAGCCACCAGCGCAAAATCAATCAGCAGGAGGAGAGCTGCCAGAATCTGACGGACTTCACCCCAGCTCGTGTGCCCAGCAACCTGGACATATTTACAGCTTATAACGAAACACTGCAGTGCTCCCATGAGTGTGTCAGGACAGCTGTGCCTGTGTACACAGAGGAGACATTGCACTCACCAGGGGATTATAAAACAACGTTCAATGGAAACAGGTAAGACAGGCATCGATCACAATTTCCATGCACACTTACAATCTCACATTTATTTACATTAGCTATTAGTCTCATTTTATTAATTTTACCTATGGAAGAAATTCTAGGGAATAATAAATCCAGCAATGACAAAATCCATCTTTGGAACAGTATGGCACAGAGAAACTCCAGTTGTTCTTTAAAGCCATGATGTGCCTCTTCTTTTTCCAAATTAACTGGTCAATTAGGTATATTTGCTAGGTGTCACTTTGGTTTGGTTTGCATGACCTGCTGTTTAGAACCACTAATGCAAAACTCACCCTCCAAACTGAGGACAAGCAATTACTCAGAGCCTTTGTGACCAGCAGGCATAGGACCTAATATTTATATTGCTTGTCACATGGCAACTCTAAGTAGTGGAGCTATTGTCCTTGCAATGCCAGTTGGCTTCACCTTGAACACATCTTGTTACACTGTGCTGCTTTGTAGCACCACACATTTTTCAATTCCCCTTGCCTACTTCAACAAAGAAATCTACCTCAAATTTGTCTTCCGGCATTTATATGCTGCTTTTTTAAGCAGCATCTAAACAGCTGTTCACTTTCAAATGAGGAATTGTGATTAATGAAAGAATAGATTGCATGAATGAATCGTGTGAATCATGTTATCTGGTATGAAATAATAATACATTAAGCAAGGAAACACGACAGGACTTTCTAGATGGAGGAATTTTAAAAATTGGGACATCATTCTGTCTTTTGCCTGTATGGGAAGGGAGGCTGACTGGAGAACTTGGTAAGTGACCTCTTTCCACCGCAGATACTAGCCTTCAGTCAAAGTTTAATTGCATGGGGCACTGGTTCTGATTGAGTTGTGGGTTTTTTAGGAGGAGGTATTCATTAATGATTGGTGCAGAGATTTACCTAAATAGCTCCACACAGTAAATGTGTTTGCTGTCAGATGAAGAAAAAAACCCTGATGACTTTTAATGAAGGGGAGAACTCCCCAAAACTTTTTCAAATATATAATCTCATTGAACTATAAGTGACGTTTAATGCACAGAGTCCTTATCCTAAGTGCATGAAGAATAGAAGCCTAAACTAAAGCCATTGTAATACACTTCTTTTTAAGTACTTTTGAATACCTTTGCGTGTGTGTGTGCGCACGCGCGTGCGTGTGCATGACATTTGCTAGTTGCCATATTCTGGGGTTTCCACAGGTATTGGGAGGCAAAGAATTGGCAAGGATTTTCAAACCATTTCATTGAGTGTATGTATATGTTGGTTTTCACATGAACTCCAGCCAACCAATGCTGGGACATGAATGGGAGCATTTTGTTTTGTTTTCCTGTCTTGTCTGTGTTTTGTCTGGAACACTGGCAATGTCGATTTTTTGCACTGCTTTTAATACCGTCCCTGATATGTGAGCATTGGTTGGAAGCGGTTCATTGCTTTTTTGTCTTAAAGTAATGCTTTTTTTGGAAATTATTGGCCTCCACAATTCTCCTTGAAGCCCAGTTCAATCAGAGCAGTCACTTTATAAGTAACTAATGAGGGCAGTCCCAGTAGTCTACCAGCAGGCTCCCACAAACACTGTATTTTTCCAGGTGACCCACCTCAGTGTGCCACAGCAATGCTGGGGTAGTGATCGTTCCCTGTTACTTACACCTGGGAACAGGAAACACGAGAAAAGCAGCTCAAGGGAAAAGGAGCAAGAGGAGAAATACTTTAAAAAGAGGGAGATACTGTGATCCATGTTTGGACTACAACTTCCTAAATCAGTGATTTTCAACCTTTTTTCATTTGCGGATCCCTAAAAACATTTTAACGGAGGTGTGGACCCCTTTGGAAGTTTTTAATGGAGGTGCAGACCCCTTTGAATTGTAAGTGTGGATATTCATATGCTTTTGAGTGATCATAATAAACTTTTGTGGACTCCTCAGACATAGTCTTTGGACACCCAGGGGTCAACGGGACACAGGTTGAAAACCACTACCCTAAATAATTGGCTTGGTTCAGAGTTACTGTATTTAATTTATGGGATGGGGGACAAAAATGGCATCGCAATTCATCATCATCTTCCTGGTGCTAGCCTGATTTTGCAAAGGCCAATAAGCCCATCCAAAGCATTATTTTAGAGATTATTTTTTCCCTTTAAAAAAAAAAAAAGCTGATTTTGGCAGCAGGCCTGACTAGGCTTGCTTGTTGTGTGTTATGTACCAGCACGCGCAAGCCCATTTTTCTGCTCGCTGCAGACCCTCTTCTTCTGATCGGCATCTTATTCCTGTGGCCTTTGTGTCTGAGAAATGGTTTGAAATCTCCTGCTGACTGGCCGAAGTCTGTTTTACTTCCTGGGGGCAGGGCAGACGCCATGTGGCTATTTCCTGGTACGTACCACTCTTAAGAACTCTTTTCTTTTTTTGACCATCCCTGCTCTTGTACCTCTGAACGTGTCTATGTGTAGCTAGATCCCCTTCACCAGTGTATCCCCTGTGTAATGCTAACCAACTAGTTGATTCTTGTATTTGACTTGCTTACGTTAGCCTGTTTAGTAGATGGTAAATGCCTTCTGAGTTAAAAGGAAGATTTGGTATCAGGAGACCTTTACTTTTATCCTGAATTAGAGATGAGCATGAACTGAAACTAAAGAACGTAGCCCCAGATTTCATTGGAGGGCATATGTTAGAGGGCAAAGCCAGAATGCCCAGATGCAAAAATGCCATAAACATTTGAGGTAGTTCATCTCTGGATCCAAATTTTGGCCCACCCTAACACCTCCTTTAGGTTTAACAAATGATGCTAATTTCAGTGCTCTAAAATGGCTTCCTTTTGCGATTAACTCTGTGTTGCATGCCAGATAGTCTACTTCATACTAGTGACCACACATATTCTATGCATTTTCCATCAATTTTCCAGAGCTCAGCTGTCTGGGATTTTGGAACAAGCAATATTTTCATGCTTTCACTGCAATAGTAGCAGCAAAACGTTTCTTTTTCCTTCTGCAGGAAACCATATCTACCATCACCTATTCTGCCTGTGTAATCTAGGTTCAAAGCTTGGAGAAAGATGCAACCAAACTAATACAAATATATTTTTAGGAGACATTTTTTTTTTTTTTTTTATCTTGTGCCATTTCTTCCTCCTTGTTTTTCTTTTGAAGGTGGCATTGCAGGTAGCAGTGGGAGGAAAAGCAATTAGGATTAACTATATGGCATATTAGTGTAGGGCAGCAATGCCAGTTTGAGCCACGCACTCAGGCAAATTAATTGGTCAATCCCAAATCCCTGCTGTAATGAATCACATATTCACTCTAAATGAAATTTCCAACCTTCCCTAACTGCAACTTACTCAGAATAGCCTGTTTAACATTATGCTCAGCTATTGAACACAGAAATGTAATTAGATTAGAATGGAAAGAGAATAAAAAGTTAATAGTCTCTGCTGCGGCTTGGTATGGTTGTGTCTGGCCAGGCAAGGTGAAATGCATACCTGTCTATGTGCATTGATTAGGGTGGGAGATAACAGAGAGCAAATATTTTATCAGGATTCTTATCACAGTCTATCCTCTTTGTCTGCAATAATATAATTATCATGCACATTAAAACCACACTCCTTTTGCAGTTCAAAATACACATGGCAACCAAGAACTTCTCTTATGGCTGGAGGATTTTCATTTTTATTGTGGCAAAATCTCTGTACCAATCAGAGGCAGATGGACGGAAGACATTTCCATCGCATTTGTAAAAGAATATGAGATATACATCCCATTTTCTAAGTTATGCCCTCTGTGATAGCACTGGGCCCCAATTCAGTAGAGGCAACAAGTCTTTTACCACACGTGCAGATATTCTTTTGTGGTGATGCAGGATGACAGCCTGGATTGGCCAAGCCCCCATGTCATTAATGAGGGGAGGCAAGTCAAATAATGAAGCTCTGAACTACAGTTCATTCATTTTTGTATGGGAAGTGTACCCCAAATGCCATGCCTCTTATTTGCCAAGCAGTTCTATCTGCAATATATTTCTAGAGGTACCCAGATAGTACTGGAAACCCTCACTGAGTTCTACTGGGGAGTGTTTGAATTCAGATCAGATTTTACTTCATCCAAAAAACTAAAACATGGGCTGGTTCAGACCCAAGTTTCATTACAGTCAGCCCTCCCTGCCCTCCACCTTCAATGAGAAGGAAAGAAGAGTGTCCAATTCAGGACCTCTTCCCCTTGTTTGTTTGGGTTTAAAAAAAATAATTCAATGCTATTAAATTCCAAACTGCACACCAGTTGGCTGCCGTGAAGAGGGTGGAGACACTGTTCTCCCTTGTTACAAAGGACAGAAGTCTGGCAATGGGTCTAGACTACCTTAAAGTATATCAGATGTCAGAAAAACGCTTCCTAACTGTGAGAACTATAGGACAATGGAACGCGCTACCCAGAAACACAGTGGCATCTCTTTCACGGGAGATTATCAAGAAGAGGCTGGGTAGTAATCACACTGAGACAGTATAGGAATACCATATCTTGCATCCCTGCAAGGGGTTGAGCTAGATGAACCTTGAGGTCCCTTCTAGTTCCCTGGGTGATTTGGGATGAAGTCCTGGCTCACTGAAGTTAGTGTGAGGATTCCTCCTCATCCCTCCCCCTTCAGTCTCTAACAATATATTTTATAATTACAACAGCCGTGTCTGTTTTCACTCAGAATAGATGCTGATGCACAGCGCTTTTGTCAGTGGTAAAAAGCCCAGGAAGGGTGTCGGAGAACGTAAACTGAAAAGATGATCTAAGTACATTTCCTTTAGAACAGGGGTTGGCAACATTTTTGGCCAACATTTTTGGCCTGCAGCCTCAACTTGTAAGATGTTGGTGTGCCAGGGGTGTACAGCAAAGAAGCCTCAAGAGGCCCGGTCATTGTTGTAGTAATGGAGCCCTGGGCCCTTTCCCAATGCCTGAGTGCCAAGCAAAATGCCTTTGTGTGCCATGCTGTGGCACACGTGCAGGGGGTTGCCCACCCCTGCCTTAGAAGCACAGACCTCAATATTAGCTTCGAACTACAATTCGCCAATGGCCATACAGAAAAATAGTGTCAATCGACTGCCCAAAATCCCTACATAATAAACTTTGTGGCTTCCATGAGCTCTGCCTTCAAGCAATGAAAAATGTTTTTAATCCAAATATCCCCAGCAACCCTCACGTTTAAAATAGAAATTAAGTAAAATAATTACCTCCGGGACACTGTCTCCTATAGGAAATCTATGAAGCTTCTGCTGATATTTATTGAGGTTTTATAAACTTCTGTACCAGAAATTAAAGCCTCAATACTTTTCAATAGGTTTTTAAAAATAATTCCATGGCAAGTCTGTCATGCTTTGTTAAAGTCTTAAAATTTAGCATTGATTTATTTTTATGGAACCCATAAAATGTCTATTGACATGCTCTGGAAAATCTATAAAAAATTTACTTGGAACATTAGGCCTTTAATAATATTTAAAATATTAATAAAGTCCTGGAAGCTGATGTTGCATTCCATTAATATTAATATGATAAGACTTCCCCTGAAACAAATGCAAGGCTAATCCTAATTTTAAGATACACACTCTTTGCATGCTTGCATATTTTTACTGGACGGAATAATTTTAAACATGTTTTTCTTAAACAAATTTACTACATAGATTTCAGTAGCATATGGATGCTTTTGTCTGAGGATGGTCTCACGGTCTGGATAACAGATGAAATTACCTCCAAACTGAAGCAAACAAAATCACTTTAAAAGCCAGTGGAAAAGTTGTTTATTTTTCTCCCTATGCTGGTTATTTTTCATGCACATTTGTCTCTGCCTTGCAGACAGGCTGTCCGGACTGGAAGGAGGAACTATCAGAAATATTGTGTGATAAGGTTTCCTAGGAAGATTTGTAGCACTCTGTTACTTTGACATTTCTGGAGCTCAGCCTTCAGACTTTTAGGCAGAGGTGCTCTAGAAAGCATTAGGGCTAGGGACAGACATTCTAAAAGCCTGAACCTGAATTGATTCAATCTTTGCAGGTTAGTCTAACCTGCAAAGCTTGAACCGATTTGGAAGTGGATCAACATTCCCTTTTCATTCCAGAAATGCAGGTGCCCTGTCCCTTCCATAGTACTGAGTTTAGGAGGGTGGGGGGCATGGCCAGGCCCCTGCAGGATGCTCTGATTAGGGAGGGATTCCCCCCACCACCACCCAGCAGCCCAGCAGGGAGTTGATAACACAGTGTTTATCACCCCTAACTCAGTGTTTATCAGCCCATTAAGAAAACAAAAGCCTCTGTCATTAGTTCAAGCTCTTCTTAAACAACTTTTTTCCAAGGATGGAATAGAGGGAAATTTCCAGCTACCTGTTGATTAGCTCCAAAAAGCCCTAAATCAATACATTCCTATCTGCCTTTGCTCTGTCTCTCACACCACAGGCCGTACCCAGCATGTGGTATGCTAGCTAATACTGAGAGGGGTCTGTGTAAGGCAGAGGGGAGGAAGGAATCCCTGCTTGAGCAGGGAGTGGTGAGGGGGAGGGAAAGAGCAGGAGGAAGCCAGGCAGACCTTGCTGTATGTGCAGTCTCTGCTTGAGCTGCATCCAGGGAGCAGAGGGGAGGGGCCAACCCTGCTCTCTGGAGCAGAGAGCACCGCCCAGCCCAGAGAGCATCCTAGGATGCTGGGGGACTCTGATTTAACTTAAACCAGGAAGGGGTCTGGGACAAAAGTTTCATAAACTGGTTTGACCCAAATCAGTTAAGTCTGATACTACATTCAACCAGGTTTATCTCACGGTTTCAGCCATTTTCAAACTGGTTTATGTGCACTGTTCTGTCACAGGTTTAAACCAGTTTCTGATCACTTAAATCGGTTTATATGCAATGTCTGTCCCTAGCCTAGGTGCCCAGCTCCTACTTATTTTTCAAATACCCCTGAAAATTCCAGTTGAAACATTTAGGGCCAGGGTCTATGGAATAGCCTGCATGCAAAAGCCACTCCCGATTCACATGAGTTTGCAGGATCAGGATTTTATCAGGACCAAATTGAATATCTTAAGGACAACATGCTCATGGAATGAATAGCTTGGTTGCTTGTACTGGGTGAGATATTTAACTCATGAATTGTTCCTTGTCATTACTGTTACAACGTGCTGTCACTGGACAGACTAAGTGCATGGAAAAGCTGAGAGGTTGAGACTGCAACTGCCTCCTATTACTAGTGCTGAAAGTGTTGGAAAATCTACTTAGAAGTTCTTACATACCCCAGCGGTCTGCTGTACAGGTGAATATCTTCACCGCAGGATTTTATAGTACTAGCAAAGTAGCCTGAAGGTGACTGACTCAACTTTAACTGGCTGCACTCTATAGCTGGAAAACATTGCTAGAGAAAGCAAAGCCCAGTACATAAAGGACCTAGATCTTTCTTTCCTTTCCTCAGTGCCCTTATACCTCTTTCACTGAGGTTCTGGAGCATATAGGGAATGGAGCACTGGATAAGCATGATCATGGAAAGTCACATGATCCTAATTGCCAATAGGTGGTTGTTAGAAAGTAATGTCTCCCCAGCTACTTTCATTTAGGGAATGAATTCCTGCATGAATTCTGGTTGGTAGATTGTTATCGACATCCCAACTTGCAGAGTCAAACCAAGGCACAGATAAGGTAAGAAGCTTCAGGGGACGTTAACAGAGTCAAGAAGAAACAGAAGGGTCATGTAGGTTTTCACAGAACTTCTGCGGGTGAGTCTGTAACCAGGAAGGGCTTGGCTTGTTCCATTATGAGTGGAACCTTTAGGTGCCTTTCTGGGAGGAATACATCCCCTGAAGAGTATTTATGCAAGGAATAGACCCCTTTTCATGCATGAAAACCACTATTTAGAGGGTCCAGGCAGTGCTTTAAGTGGTCCATCACCCTTGTTCTAGTTCTCTGCAGTAAGGAAAATTTCTCTCATGATGAAACATCTGTCGAATTCTCCAGCAGATTTGCTGTGCATGTGCTCCAGCCCCTTTGAACTGCTTCCTAGTGGTGAAAGTCACCCTTACGAACAATGCAACGTATGTGCTTTCTTTATGCTTCAAATAGTGTATTTCACCTGCTGCCAATATGATAGCGGGCAAATTTGTCAGCAGTAAGGTTCCCCAATCTCCAGTTATAAGTGAATACTGAATTATTAAATGCAAGTATTTCTACTGGGCAGCTGATTCTGACAATTTTGCCCATTTAGGCTAGGCAAAAAAAAAAAAAAAAGACAGAAAAACACCCCCAAACCATAACCTACACAGGTTGAAGCTGAAATTCTGATATTATATATGCAAAACAACATGAATTACTCATAGTTGTGAGCAACTCAAAGTCTGAGGCATGTTCACATATAAAATTAGCTGCATGGGAATATATTAGGATAAAAAAAATAAATGCCATTAGTTGAGGATGTATAGTCCAAGAAAGGGTGAAATTTGACAAAATGTTCACCCAGTTCTAATTACAAACCTGGAAGTCAGGCCCAGTTTGTGAGTCTCAGAAATTCCTGTTGGATTAGCAAACCTCAAAGGCCTAGTCCATATTCTAATATTTGCTGCAATTCTTGAAAGTCAGAGTGTGCTGCTGGTTCTGACCTGAAATAAGACATGGCTTGGCTGCTTTGGGTAAATTTCATTTTGACTTTTGGGGTTGGTTCAAAAATCAGAGCAAAGATCTCATTGATAGAAGCTAAATCCAGAAGGGTGAAGTGAAATCTGATGCGGCTCTTGTCCTGAATCCTGGCCTCTTGCTCTATTTGACAAAAATAGTGGAATGAGATCATAGAAAATTCTATAAGGCACTTCAACTGCTGACCTAGTTTGCACAAATGGTATTTTCTGAGTGCAATAAAAATATTATCTCTTGCAGTACCTTAATTAAATAACAATTTTACATAGCTATGTAAATGTGAAGCATCATGATTATATAAATGACCACTTGAGATTGTAAAATACTAGTGATAGGATAGATTGGATACTGGCACAGCTTTTGCACTAGGAAGAGATAAGTTCCAGGACTGTACAGTATTTCTCTGCTTTGAAAGTTGCAGGCAGTTGCTGTGATGCCCTCATTCTGCCTAACAGCAGTAAATGTTTTTGTATTAATATTAGCAGATAATGAGTCATCATAAAACATCCAGGCTTGTCTTATGAGAAATAATAGTGCTTCAAACATAGACCTGCTAACAGAGATTAAGTATTCTAAAGAAACTAGTTAATTAAGATTTCAGTTGTACATGAGAGAGAGATGATATTTGGAAAGTTGTTCCCAGCCACTGAGTTGGATGACTTGTGTTAGAGACATGAAGGAGAAGAGGACAAAGGCATCAAATAAATGGTTTTGATATAGATAAAGAAAAAAGTAGGATTCAATGAATACACAAACGTACCAAAGATGGAAATAGCTAAGAGGTGTCTGGCTGGGGAGATGAAGCAGAGGACCAAACTCTGCTGTCTACTTTGCTGTAGGGAGGCTGCAGAAGCTGCCTGGGGACACTCCTCAAACTGATAGGCTAAGTACATCAAAATGCCTGAGCCTGAATCAATTTAATCTTTTCAGGTTAGTCTAACCTGCATAGATTGAGCCAGCAAACAAGAGAATAGACATGCACTTTTGATTCCAGAAATGCAGGCATATGCCTGTAGTAGCTAGGTCAGAAGCCAGGGCATGCTAGGGCAAGTGCTTGGCTGGAGAGAAACTGAGCTGGGGGGTGGGGAGGCATAGCCAGGCCCTGACATGCTGAGTACGATTGAAAAGGGATTTAAACCACTACCCTGGCATGTGCAGCCCCCAGTTGGGGTGTGCCTGGAGGGGGAAGGGGGAAGCAGCCCCTGTCAGGCATTCCCCACCTTCCCTACATGTCGCTCAAGTGCTTCGGGGCATGGCCAGCCCTGGTAGCAGCCTCAAACAAAGGGGAGATGGAGGGAGGCTTAATTCTGCCTTCCCTCCCCTGTCCCACCAACATGGACCCAAGCCAGGGTCTGCCAGGCTGGGGTGGAGCAGCTGGTGTCAGGGTTCCCCCTCTTCACTGATACAATGGCAGGGATGATGGCGTGGCCAGATGCCAGCTGATATGGGCCCCTGAGGCAAATGGGGCAGGGAGGGGGTTTATTCCCCTCCCTCCTCTCTATTTCTAGGGAACCTGAGCTGGGGTCTGCGTGGCTGGGGGCTGGCAAAACCTGGCTGTGTACCCCAGCTGCATCTGGCCATGTCCCTGCTACTGCAGCAGTGAGGGGTGCGGGGAGACCCTTGCATGGGCTGCTCCGCCCCAGCCAGCCAGACCCTGGCTGCGATCTGTGCCGGTAGGACAGGGGAGGGAGAGGGAAATTAAATCCCTCGCCATTTCCCCGTTCATTTAAGGCTGCTGCCAGGGCTGGCCATCTCCCCTGCCGCTTAAGCGATGAGCAGGGCCAAGTGTCTGACAGGGGCTGCTGCGCCCCTGCCTGGGAGACCTCAGCTGGGGTCCATGCTGGTGGGAGAGGGGAGGGAGGGGGGAATAAACCCCTTCCCTGCCCCCTTCACCTTAGGGAACCTGGCATCTGGCCATGTCCCCACCACTGCTCTGGCTAGAGAGCAGAGGAGCAGGGCCAGTCGTGCTCCGCTGGAGCAGACAGCACAGCCCAGCCCAGCCCAGGGCTGCAGAGCATGCTGGGATGCTGGGGGACTCCAATTTAACTTAAACCAGGAAGGGGTCTGGGACAGAAGTTCCATAACTGACTGAGATCACATCAGTTTAAGTCTGATACTATGTTCGACCAGGTTTATCTCAAACAAGTTTCAGCCATTTTGAAACTGGTTTATGAGCACTGAACTTCTTTTCTGTTGCAGGTTTAAACCCGTTTCTGATCACTTAAATCGGTTTATGTGTAATTTCTCTACCTTCTCTTCCTAGCCGTAGAGATGGTTTTCCTTTGTGTTATAGCCCAGTTCAATGATATGCATTTCCCACTGAGTGTCGATAAAACAGTGGCTCTAGAGGGAAGCTGTCAGCATCATCCCTACTCTACTATCAACAGAAACAACCAGTCAGGGGAAAAAAGAGGCAAACCAGTGTCTTAATCTTCAGAGGGGTTTGCTGCGGAGACCCTGCTGATTTGGGAGGGTAGTTGTTATATTTTAGATTAATATCAATCATTTAAAAGATTTAATTAAGGTTTGATGACAGAGAGAGATTATTTATCTCCTGTATAACTATTAATCCTCTATAACTATTTTAATAACGGTTTAGTATTAGCATAGAATCTTTTCTTCTTATATCTAAATTAAACACATTCTGGAAGCATTTAACTTAAATTCTTATGAAAATTACATTTACAAGCATAAGCACATGTACATGTCTTGCAGGCATACACATATTCATGCTCAAGTGAATGCAGAACTGCACACACACACGTACATCACAGGCTATACACACAGACGTCATGACTGCATACATACATATTCATAAGCATGTGTAGTTACTTCATGGCACAAAATACATGCCTATATACAGAGACGGAAAAACACATCTAGACCTATATCATCTTTACAGATACACATGTGAATACCAGTCCTCATTTTTGCTAATTCATGCACGTGCTTTTACACAAACCACATAAGTACATAGAATATATGCTGTTCTTTTGTGGGCATATGCACAATGGGAGGCAATTGTTTCCTCAGAGAAAACTTAAAGAACACTGTGTAGTGAGAGATCTTTAAGACAAGGACAAATATATAGCTTAAGAGAAACTTCAATAGGAACTCTGTGCTTTTGATGTTTAACCAATTTTCTATTGATTTCTTTAGGGCATTGAAACTTTAGAAAATCTTGTTAATACTCATCTTCTTTTTCTCATTTGCTGGGCCACTCAATAATTTTCTTAGCCAGAGCATAAAAAGCACTAGAATTCAAGGATGATCAAAAATAAATTATGTTTGGGAAAACATATTGAGGAGATAAAAGTGTAAAATCAAGAATGCCCAAGCCTCTTATTTGTTCCCACTACTTGCCAAAAGCCTCTTCAGCTCCCCATTGATAGAAATCTGCCTCCTTATTCAAAAGTGTTTCCCCCAAAACACACTGAGACATGAAAGTTGCAAAGCTGAAACTTCTCAAGAGATGGTGAAGTGGATAAGTCAATCTTGAATGCTTATTTAAAAATAATGAGCACAATGCATCAATCTCCAAACAGGACTATGCAGGGCTATAGGGAATGAAGTGTGAACTATATCAACATTCAAGAAACTCACATCAGGTGAAGAGCCACAGAGGATCCTGTAGTGAGCCCTGATACTTTATCTGCTGCTGCCTCTACCCCAGTGGACTGTAGACAACTACCCCAGACTGGACAACTATAGCCCTAAGGGTCTTTTTACCACCTGTGAATAGGCAGAGGACATTATTCCCCTGGCCAGACCCACTCCTACCACACTTTCTACAACTGAGGTTGCAGGGGTCAGTAGAGCAGGAACTGGCAGCTGGGGTAGTCTCTTTGACTGCCAGATCTTTGGCTTACAGGTGCAAAACTGGGCTAGACATCAGCTTTCTGTCTGACCCTGGAGCCCAAACCTTAAGAACATTATACAAACTACCCCAATTTCTGGAATTTGCAAGGTTGGACTGAAAATGACATGGCAACATTCCTTTTTGAGACCTGCCACTCTGTCCAAGAACACTGTCAGGAAAGCTTTTTGCTAACTGTTTTAGTAGTCGTGTTATTCTTAGCATTATGGCTGCTACCTGCTGGCTCTCGTTCACACACAAGGGCTTCAGCCACTTGTTTTTGCTAGATTCTACAAGCCCTAGGGAGCTGCAGAATCTGTCAGCTCTGGATTTCATGATCGCCTTCTTCCTTTACTGAGGATGACTCAATTTAATAGTCTATGAGGGCAAATCTACTTTGCCTTTTGCATTTATTGCATAGATTTTCCTTCTGAGGCAGCCTCCCTGAGCAGTAACTGATTCTTTTCCTCCTGTCACAGTGCAGCCCTCCCCCAGCCAGCCAATATGACTTTAATAGTCTCAATTTACTCCTACAGTCATGAGTCTAGCAGCCAGGTTACATTTTTCTTCACAGGAGGAGTCTAGTAGGAAGGCAGCCGTTGGAAGTGAGTTAATATTGTGCAGTGTATGCAGGGAATGTGACAGCAGGCAAGTAAATGAAGAGGTACGCATTGTGGAGGCAACAGCTCTGTAGTTAATAGACACAAAAGCCCCGCACATCTTATCTGTGTGATATAGAGTGATTCACAGGCAGTGATCACAGGTGATACAGGTTAGGCTTGTGCGAAACGGCAAGTATTCGGATTCGGCCAATTCAGAGGACAGTGATTTGATTTGGAGATTTGAATCACTGTCCTAATTTGATTTGGCTGAATCGGATCCGAAAGATTTGGCGCCACTTTGGAGATTTGGCCATAGACTAAACAGGCAGCTGACAGCTGCCTCCAGCTGGTAGGTTGGTTGGGGGAAGGAAAGGGCGTGGAGGAGGGAGGGATTGGGGCTGGGGCTGGGACAAGCTGCCCACCTGAAGCAGGGGCATGGGACTTGGGGAGGAGGTCGGGGGGGCCAGCTGGGGGTGGGGGAGGGGCGGGATGCAGGTGCAGTTCGCTCTGGCAGGAAAGGGGCAAGTGGCTGTAAAGCAGAGCCCCCGCTCCCAGCGCTGCCGCACCTGCATCAGTGCTGGGAGCAGGGACTCTGCTCTGCCACTGCTTGCCAGCTGGCAAGGAGAGACAGGCGCTGCGGCCACTTACCGTGCCAGTGCGGGGGGGCAGGCGCTGCTGCCGCTTGCCAGACAGTGCAGGATGTGAGTGCGGCAGCACTGGGAGCGGGGGCTCTGCCTTGAAGCTGCTTGCCCCCTTCTGGCTGGAGTGAGCTGCACCCGCACCCCACCCTGCCCCTTCCCCTTCCCCGGCTGGACAAGTGGCAGCAGGGCATAGCCCCCACTCCAAACACTGCTGCACCCGCATCCCGCACCCCCCCCGACTACCTCCCCAAGTCCGGTGCCCCCCACCCCAAATGGGCAGCTTGTCCCAGCCCCAGTCCCTTCCTCCCCCTCCTCCAACCCCAACAGACTTATCAGCTGGAGGCAGCTGTGTCAGCTGCCTGTTTAGTGTATTGCTGAATCTTTTCTGAATCTTTTCCGAATCAATTCAGATGCTTCATATCAATTCAGAGCTTTTAATTGGTCTCCTGATTTGATTTGGATTCGGAGATTCGGTCCCCAAATCCAGCCTAATCTCCTTGGAATTGAATCAGCTACCAAGGCTTCGCACAGCCCTAATACAAATGTCACAGGCAGAGCAATAGACTATCATTAACATGATGCTTTGCCCCATGATCTGTTCTCACTGGGGTGCTTACCAGTTGCCATTTCCATTTCTTCTCCTAAATCATGATGTGCAATTATGCTGAAAGGACACTGAAAGATTCCCGCATCCTAAGAGGATTCATTCTTAACTATTGTGGTTGTAAATGGGGGAAAAGAGCACAGCAAAGTATACTGTGCATGAATGAGACATCTTGCTAATTTTCCCTGCTATAATTTAATCTTTATTTTCTTTTCATCCTTAACAGGATTCCGCTGGTGAACCTGTAAAAAACAAAACGGACAAAAATATTAATGGGTTACCTGTACCTACCCAGTTCTGTTTACCGGTAGGAGACTAAAAGAGCAGCACTCTATGGGCCAAATATATTTTTATAAAAATGAACATGCCTATAGGTAACTGCATTTTCAAAGAGTGCATTTTTTTGAAGAAGAGAAAAAAATGTGCAAGCAAAGAATCTCTGTGAAGAAAGATGAAGTCGAGAAGAAATGAGGCAAAGGACCGAACATCTGAAGTTTGGGATATGGACTGTGATTCTGAACCTGTGCCAATAATACCATTATGTGCCATGTACTGATGTGAAAGACTTCGCAGCAAGCCGAAGCTAAGTGAATTACACATAGACATATTACAGAAAATAGGGGTGGGGTATCTCTTCTGATAGAGTCAATATTTCTGGTCAATATACATATATACATATATATAAATATATATATATACAACACACACACACTTTTTTGTACTGTAGCAATTTTTGAAGATCTTAAATGTTCATTTTTAAAAAAGAATTGTGTCATGGGCTACAAATCTGGTTTCCTTAACATGCTTAGTATGAACGAAATAAACTGATGTTTTCTACTTCGGCAGCTTGCCTTTCAAACATATATATTTATATGTATAAAGATATATATACATATACATATATACACACACACACACACACACACAAACAAATACACACACACACACACACTTGAAATACATTTCCACTAGTGAACATATTATTTGTAAAGCCCAGTAACCAATTGATAACGGAGGCTTCCCTGTTGAGGTTTGGAAGGTCGGTGAAAATAACAGTTCTCTTTTCCATGGTAGAATTGCCAGGGTGCTAGCAAGAACGGGAAGAGAATGTCTTTGGCTGAAAGCTGAATTTTATGAAATTGCTCATAGTGCAAATATCAGGTGGTTCTGACAGTTCTCAAAAGAAAAGTGTGTTTAATAGTATTCTAGGCTGAGTCCAGGAGTATTTTGAATACAACTGAAAATATGCATTAGGCTCCAATTCACAAAGTGCACTCTTGTTTTTGTGAATTAAAACAAAGTCCAAATGTAAACTTCGAAGGAGTGAAGTCAGTGGAAAATCCCATGAACCTGGCCACTCAGATATTTGCATGCTGAACCCCCAACTCAAGTGCTAGTGCTGCTGTGAAACAGCAATGAACTGGAAGAGTGATCTGTGTTTGGAGGGTAAATTTAAAATCAAACTTTGTTCCAAATATCCCAGATATATGCATTGAAGTGGTGTCAACTCCAGGTGAACCTTCATGTGCTTGCCAGGGTTACCAAAAATTATTACATGTTTTTGTAAAAAAACCAACCAACCAACCAACCAATCCATACCTCCAGACCCTCTCCCCACCTTCGCTAGAAATGCATGCACCAAAGTGATCGAGTAATCCTAGACTTTGCCAGATTAAAAGGTAGGTTGCATTGGATTGCTGATTACCTTGCCAGATTAAAAGGTAGGTTGCATTGGATTGCAGGGAACCTAAAAATGAAATCTGAATTCAGCATCTGTGCCATTTAGTAGATAATATATGTTGGGTAGACTTTGCAAACGTGCACAACTGGGGACAGTGGCAAGAGCTATTGTTACTGAAAACAAGTTGTAACTAGGAAGAAGTTACTACAAAAAGTGAGCAGTAAACTTTTTTATTTTTTTAATTCATGTGCTGACAAGTTGGATAGAAGAAAGGCCTGAAAACAACTGGAAGTTCCCTTCATTTTGTAGCGCTCTAGTCTCTATCTGTATATTTATGGTGTTATACATATGTGCTGGCCAGAGGGGAGTCTAAACATTACTCTCTCTGTGGAAAAACATAGAACTTCCCACCTTTGAAACCACGCTGCATTTCACTAAACTCCATCTTATCTTACTGTGGGAAGTTATGAGTCAGCCTTCACACAAAACTCCTGTAGTGCTGAGGGGGAAAAGCACAGGTTTGCCATTCCCTCCCTAGCTACTGAAACGTGGCTGCAAATCTTCCGGCCAGCTTCTGAAAGATGAATCCATCTCGGTTGTGGCCAGCCCCTCCGATGTGGCTTACTATGAATGTTCAGGTGGTGAATTTTATCAGCACAGACACACCCAGAAATGAATCTTACAGTCAGATGTGAGAGTATATGTGGAAATTGAATTTAAACTTCTCTGTGCAGAGCATAAATATTCACACTCATTCAGCTGAGGGTAGGGACACAATGAACTGGCACCAGACCGGATCCAAAGACCACCAGATCATTTGGTACCTTTCTACTGGCTTCAGTGGGTTTGGATTAAGGTGCACAAAAATACAGCTCTACACAGCTGTTTAGGAAAAAACGATAGTATTCAAACGTCTTCATACCAGCTCATCTTTGTACCAGCTCAACTAGTCCCAGCACTTTTGTTTTGGGGGTTAATTTTTGGCCAAGGGTAATGAGCTATTTTTTAACATAATGACTTACAGAGTAAAATTCACCATACAAATCTTTCCGGTGGGACTAGGTTCTGATCATTAGTGCAGCCAATAGTGATGTGCTGGGTAGCTAGGTCAAGCCAAAGATAATTAGGTTTGGCTGTCATCTTTAAATAGGAAGGAGCAGAAATAACTATAATCCATGAATATCCACTTACGGTAGCTGATATCTATCCAAGAACAGCTTCTACAACTTAAAAGATTGCCCAAAATATGCTGGCAATGGGACATGTTTGCAAACAGTTTCAGGAGCTCCTCACATTTCTAAAATCTGACCTCCCCCATGCCTAGAAGAGAGCATCCACCATTTGAAGAACAGCTTTTCAAAAGTTTATATTAGCTATTTATTCTTGAATGGAATCTTTTTGCTATTTCTAACTGAAGCATTTACCCCAAGTGGGCTATATAACTAAAGGAATGTATTCTACCCTCTTTTACGCTTGTACAAACCTACAGAAACCTCAGTGAAATGAATTGCAATGAAATTAGTATACATTTAGAAGAGCCTAAGTTAACCAGACTCTAGCCCCATGGTTGCAGGATCTTCCTTGTAAGCCGCCTCCATAAGCAACGGCAATTTGTTGGAACTATGCAGAACAACATTCATATTCATATATTAAATAGATGACTCACTTTCTGTTTTCAACTTAATATGGGAAGTATTCAGAAGAAAGTGGATATGTCCCACATTTTATGTGGCTAATAGTGTATATTACAGCCCTGAAAAACATGATAACTTTTGCAGTCTCCCTGCTTCTACAGTATTTTCTATCCCTTTCTTACGCTACTAGGTGTTTTTTATTTACAATCTGCTCTGCTCAGCTCTGGAAAGAAATCTTCATGGCCCTGCTCCCTTCCCTCCTTAGGACATATGGGCCACACTCCAAGCCCTTTGAAGGCAATGGAATGACTGTAACTTTGAGGGGCTTTAAATCAGAAACACCACTTCCTATTGAGCTGGATCACACATAGAGTCTGGTATTTGATAAGAAGGATGAGCATAGATTATTTTTTGTCAGCATGTATTATCTTACATTCTCCTATGTTAAATTCTACCTGTCATTGTGCTGCTTGACATGTACAGTGTTAATGTTCACCCCAGGCCTTTCAATGGACTTCACAAGTTTTATAAAGCCACCTATCAAATGAGTTTTATATACTCAACCTCCACTTTCCACACCTAAACTGACTGCCACAGCACCCACCTCCTTCAACCATACAGTGGGGCCAGTTTCCTAAAACACCCAATCAGCTTGTATTCTCTGACAAAATTTTGCTCCTTATTTAAGAACCATTTATTTCCTTCAGGCGAAATTTCATTCCTCTTGAGTAGTACCTCTTGACTTCAGGGAGGTTGCTCATAGAGATGGGTTCTGTTCAGTGGACGCATCTACATAGATGCTACGTTGCCATAATGACAAGCTATGGCAATGTAGCTCATTGCTATGGTGACATAGCATCAGTGGGCACTAACTATGACGCCACCATTACTGCGCAGTAGGGTTGGAAATGACCTGTGCGCTGCCAATACTGCACAGTCCCGGCATGTGTAGATGCCCCCAGTATGTAGCAGATGATAAGAATGTTGACCTCCATCATCTTTTCTGGAGGAACCTAGCAATTTCTTTTCCTATTTAGCACATCCAGGTAAATGATGTCCCTTGGGCGAAGTAATCTAGTATCAGGTAGATTATTTCAAACATTTCTAGGGTTAGACAAGCCTGTAGGGTTATATAAACTTCCCCCAGTTGTCTACTGTGCTGTATGCAGCTAGACACTTCATTGTATCCAGGTTAGGTTTGCTGGTCTATAATTCCCAAGACCTGTTTTTTTAACATGCTGATTATTGTAGGCAAAAAGAGTAAGTGTGCACAGGATTAAATGTACCCATGTGCACTGGCTCTCCAGCACTTAAATCCTGTTTATGCCCTATTTTGAGGGATTAAACAGGATTTCAGTGATGCACAACCTTTGTTACCAGGCCTTCTGCATAGGGGAGAATTTCGCACAGAAGGAGTGGACTCCTTCAAAAGACTTCTCTTAGGAAAAACAGTATACATTACCTTCCCAAGTGCTTTGCCTCCACCTTCCCTACGCACGACTGCTGTCAAAGACAGATCTTGTCAGATCTTTCCACATTCCCCAACAGAGTACTAAACAATGGCCACAGCACAATATTATTCTTCCTTCTCAATTCTATTTCACTGAGGTGGTCTGTCCATCCAATGTGTAGTCCCAGGCCTAATGATGAAAGTACAACAGAAGTTTGTTTTAGAAGTACTTAATTAAAGCATAATTGACTAACCTCTTTATTATTAATTCTACTAATCATCATTATTGTTTTTTAGCTGGGCCTGATTGGTCTCTCCTGCATGCTGGAGAAAGTCAGGTGTAATTCTCTTTGTAGTCAGTGGGGTTACACCTGGGTAAAGCAGGTTGAAGCGAGAGGACAGTCAGCCTACAGTATTTACGTGGCATAGTTACACTTCAGTCATCTCTATCTGTGGCAGTAGATTATAATTAACATACAATTGGCTTTAAACAGTCCGTAGCACCACCTAGTGCACTAAACATACTGTCTGTGCACTAATCACACTGTATGATATACTTAATAAGCAAGAGTTTAAAAAAAGCAAACCATTAAACCAAAACTTGCACGATTAATGTGATTTTGGGTGATTACTTTGGTGCAATCAGTTGATTCAGTATACTGGGGGCTTTGTATTTTATCAGTGTAAACAATGCAGTCCACACAAACAACCAAAACTCACTATCACAGAGTATATGAATTTCTCTTCCTTTTACTTACATTGCATTGATCCACTTTCAACCATGAGGACTATCTATGTGTGTTATATTTTACCCATTGATCTTCTATTTATTTGTATCTGTTGGCTGCACTGAGTAGTTCTTGTGGGTATTCTAATGTAATCCTAATAGCAGTTTGACATCATAAAACAGATTTCATTTCCCTCTTTCAAAAATGTTTGAAGTATTGTTATATATTTATGCATCTGTTGAATTTGGGTCCTTACTAGACTGTTATAAGTGAGGAAGATACAGTTATGGAGGGGAGGGGGGGGGTGGATGTTGTATTCCTCACTACCATAAGCAAGAGGGGCCAAAACTCCTGTGGGATTAGCATCCAATAAAAAAAATTGTCAAACAAAGGCAAGGGAGGGAATACTGTTGACCTCATCCAACTCGAGCAAGACCTTAACTTCATGAGCTTTCCACTTACTCTGCAGAGACAGAATCAGTCACTGTGAGACCAGCCAGTGACAGAACAGAAGCAAAACTATATGCACAAACTTCCCTTATTTATAAGGACCAATGGCACTTGCACTTTATCAGAGGAATATTCACATCCCTATGCATGCTGAGCAAACCAAGAAAGAGAGAAACCTGTAGAACCACCAGCAGGAGAGCACTGCAAACACACTGATTGCCATGCAGGACTGTAGTGTCCTGACCTTTTGTATGGTTAAAGAAAAAAAAAAGCATTTAATCCGTTCCCTGTAATTGAGGGAAGCCAAAAAATATAGAGAGTGATATTTTTGAGTGGGATTGATGCTTATCTGGTTTTTAGCTGTTATGTTACAAAGAACATGTTCACCCCACACTTTATCAGATGATACAAAGCAGCAGGCATGTTCTTCTGTTTAGATTTATTTTGTTCCCACAGCCAGATTTTCCCCATGAGAACCTTACAAAATCAGCAGTCACATGCCATCACTTTGTATGGATCTCCTTTATAAGGAGCAATTGCAAAAGGCAGATACTTAGCTGGTGGTACCTGGCCCAGTTCCACTGACACTAGTTTACACAAGCTGAACATCTGGTGTGAAATTCCTTGACAGCAAATGAGCAAGTTTCTGCAACTACTTACAGAATGAGTCCCTTTACACCTGGGAGCCATTCTTTTGGGTTCTATAGGACTTACTCCTAGGAGAAAAACTACTCATCTTCATGATTATAGAAAGAGGCTCTAAGATCACAGTTTGTATCATGTTCTGGAGCCAAACCACATTCCATCGAGTGTGTGATTACCATACCTCAAAATGCAGCATTGTGTTCTTTGACAATTTGATTTTATTCATATTCTTTGAGGCAACATCTCTTCCCAATCCTGAGGAAGGAGGTCAGGTCAAATCTCCTGTAAATATATGCAGTCTATCCTGGGAGGTCATGCTTTGCTACAGTGTCATGCTATGGAATCAGAGGTATATATTTCTTGTGAATAGATGAATATATAATAAATATAGATAAGCAACCATATATACTCAAAAGGATAGTGTTCCAAAGGGATCTGGTGACACTGTGAACAGCCAAAACTGGCTGTTTACATACAGAGCCCTGAGACCGAGTTGTGTTGCTGCATACATGTTTCTTTTATATATATATATATATATATAGATCTATATATACATATGCAAATTTTAGAATGTTTCTTTCTGGAGTTGTTTGCAGTTTATATTCCATGGACCTGATTCTGCTAAGTGCTTAGCACCTCCTGGACCAAATTCTGTAAGCCCCATTGTCATGTGATTTCAGTGGGAGCTGAGGGCACTCAGAACCAAATCGGGTCATGACCCTGACCACACTTTTCCAAAACATCAGAGCATGGTACTGCCAATGTGGGGTCCTAGTCATGTGTGCAGAGGTGCATAAGGCATGTATGAGTGCAGGACAGGGAAGCGAGACTTCTTGGAGTCCTAACCACAGCTGCAGCAAAGACTCAGTGAGTGGCTTAGGTGCAAAGTGCTGGACCTGTTGCCCTGAGTTCCCCCACCTGTAAAATGGGGATAATAATACTGACCAAACCTACCTCACAGGGGTGTTGTGAGGATTAATTAGCTGATGTCTGTACAGCTCTTTGAACCTGTAAAGCATTGTATAAGAACTAAGTATTATTACAGCTGTTACACAGTTAATCCTGTAGTATGGAATGCCAAGCTGTCTGCAAATCTGTAGGGACCCAAAGAGATCATAGCTGCGTTACTGATAACATACTGACGTCTTGCAGTGATAGATGTGTGCGTCACTCATACATGACACCAAGGCTGGGTCACAAGCCAAATGCGCGCCTCTTAATGACCAGCATGTGCCGTTTCCTCAACAACATAGATGTGATTTTCTTTCCAATGCATTACAGACAGAGCAGTTCCACCAAAGAGCTGTGCTGTTCACTATACCAGAAAACTTCTGCTAATTCCTTTGAAATTCCATTTGGTTCCTTCTGCCCATGAATACACGATAGCCACCATTTATAATGTTATAAAATCCCCTAAGAGAGATCTTTTCTCAGCCAAGTGCATCTTTAAAGAAAAGAGGTGGGAGAGCTAAGCACAGATACACACAGGACATGTTCAAACACTTGCCTGAACACAACTGGCAATTTGATCTTAGCCCAAGATTTTGAAAGAAGTTTGGTTCACTTTTTTTGTACAAAAATCCTGAGGGTCACTCCTCCTCTCAAGCCTGCCAGCAGGGACTGATTGCATCAGCAGAAGTTTGCAGGAGTCTTTCTTTTTTCACTCAGAAAAAGGCCCCGATTTGACTTCAGGTGGGGTTTTTTTTTCCTAAATCTGAGCAAAATCTGAACATGAACTTAGGGACATGGTTCTTAATCCAAACTCTCTGAAGTCAATGGGAGTCAGGTGCTTGACCTCCTGAACTGCTCATGCTTCTGTGCCTCCTGGTGTCATCTGGAATTGGAAGGCAAATCAGTCTGGGTTTCCTGCCTGTATGCCTATGCAAGGCTAGCTCAGATAAGCATCCTGCCACAGTCCAGAATGTTACCTATCACTAGTTATTGTGCAGGCAGGTAGGAGAACAGTATTATTTTTTCCTTTGCAAACTAACTATATGTATTCAAAAGGAAGCAACTAGTCTTAGTGCCACTCAGAGATGGAAAGATGTGTATTTTTTTGCGGTGGCAAGAGGCTGGACAAATGTTGATGAGTTTTAGTGGCCTCCAAACAAAAGAGGAAAAAAACAACACATTGTTTCAATGTGGGGAAAGCATTTTGCAACTATCCAGGGATTTAGCTGTACCTTAAAAGGTTTCTTTTTTCTCCCTACTGTATCTGCCCTGCTGGTGAAGTGGCTGATCCATGATTTATTTAACTGAAAGCTGTTCAGAAGCAGCACTCCTACAGAGTCCTCAAATCTAAAGTATACTTCCAGTGCAGTCAGTAAAACAAATAGAAAAAGGTCAACCAGTCCAAAAGGTTATTTGAAACTTCAGATGGATTTCAGTTAATTTATTTTCCATTGGCAACATGTTACGAAGGAGCATAATGCACCTAAAAGGATAGTCAAACAGGAAATATTTTACACACCTGACATATTTTGTTAAAAAATATACAAAATCACCCACCACTTTTGAGATGAATGTGGTTGGAATTTTCGTTCAACCAGGTACGAAACCTGGAAATGATTTTCAAAACCAGCAAGAAATCCCTAATCATTTTAAAAGCCTGATTTGGGTCCGGTTTGTACTGCAGAGTCACATGATGCTTGTCACAATTTTTGTAGTCTCAGCATTTGTAGGCACATTTTTAAAATACCATGCGTGGAGATACTTACTTTGAGGGGGAAAGAAAAAAAAAACTATCTTGCACAAAACATACACTAAGGGCACAGTTTTCTGACCAAGACTATTTTACGTTAGGTTTTGAAGGGTTTGGTTTTTTTGGTTGCAGGAACATGTACAGTAAAATTTACAGTTTATTTTCATTTTGCCAAAACATTTTCTAACATAAGAAAAGTTTTACTTTGTAATCAAAGGTTCACATCATGGAAGACCATTTATTTTTCTGTGAATGCTATTTACCATGTATGTGTGTATGTGTGTGTGTGTGTGTGCGCGTGCGTGTGTGTGTATAAAATTGCATACACCCACGCACACATATATCTATTCTATACAGATTCATATATGCTACACACATATAGGTCTTTAATGGGTTTAAACCTTTGTGTCAATTTTAACACTGTACTTTCCTTTTCTAAACAGATCATGCCACTTTACTACTAATAAATGACATATAGGGTTTTGGAGGGAGTCAACTGGCTATGATTCCGTACAGGTGAACTATTTTATTCCAGAGTGTTTTTTAATTTGTTTCTGTATTTCAAAGCTGTGTATTTGGAAAGCACTGTAAATGCAACCCTATACCAATTTCCCTATGTATATTTAGTACTCTGATGTTGCTATTAAAAAACAATATGAGAAAAACATGCAGAGTTTTGACTATAGGTTCCTATATTCACATTTCCTTAAAGGTTCAGTAAAGTAATGAGTCTCTCCAAAGGTGTTACCAATAATTTGAGCACCTGAAGGAGTGAATGCTGAAGGAGTTACTCCCTTTCATTCCCCTCATTCATGTTGGTGATTTCTTCCCCAGAATTGGAAGTTAATATATATAAAAATAAGCAGGAAATTGTCTTTTAAGGAAAGAAACATCACTTTTCACATAGGAAACCCAGACAAAGTATTTGTGCTTCAACAGGGGGGAAACAGACCTGGGCTGCAACCTCTGGCTGTTGGTTGAGCTGAGTCGTCTCTTGGTCGTGGTTGTTTTGCCAATGGCTGGGAGCTCACGCTGCCTAAGTATCAAGGGGCTGGACTGGCTTCCAAGCAGGAGGCATTCTGTGCTCTCTCGCTGTGTGCAGCATGTTTCCAGGAGCCCGCACTGCATGGTTTGGTTTCTCAGCAGTGCAAGCACAGACCTGCGGTGAATGCTGCCAACAAAGAATTGTAGAAACTTACTGTCCATGTGTTTTCTGCATGCTAAACTAGAGGTTTGACCCCTGCATTGTGATGCCCCAGCCTCTGGGGTTCTCGTGCTCCGGAGTCCATATCTTCTGACCTCTGATATAGTGTTCCTCAAAATGCTACCCAGTTCTCAGTCCTGTCAGGCATTTCAGGACGTCATCAATTGCACTGTCCTCACTGGGTAATATCAGCTGACTCCTCCAACCACTGAGGGCAGAACAGCAATGGGCACTGAGCTGCCCTTGGACTTATCTGTCATGTAGATCCAGTCTGACCTATATCTCTCAGTGCTGCTACTCACCTTCATGTAGCTCAGCAGAGGGCTTGAGCCTGCCAGTCTGAGGTCCTGGCACCTCTCCCCTTCACCAGGGACCAGCCAAGACCTAAGCATGTAATGCATAGTGTTGGCTGGCATTGCAGGATCAATTGGCAGTGGCCTGCTGGAACACTTACTTGCACAGATGCTTGCAAGCAGGGCTGTGGTCAGCAAGGCATGCCAGGCTTAGCTTGGAGTCACACTGCACCCATCCACCGTCTAAGGCAGAGGTTCTCAAACTATGATCCACAGACCACCACGGGTCCACAAGCTCCATTCAGGTGGTCCGCAGAAAGGATGCAGAACAATCGAGAATATCTGTACTTATAAGATAAGGCTACTGATATGAATTGTGTGCTTTGATTTGCAGAACAAAAACAAGTGTATTAAGTGGTCCACTGAGACCCTCAGCAATTTTCAAGTGGTCTGAGAAAAAAATGTTAGAGCCTTCCACAAAAAAAAAAAATGCTTAGAAGATGGGCCCCATTTCTGCAAGCATTGCTTGACTAGATTAGCTTCTTCCATATTAATCTTATTGTCAGTGCCAGCTCATCCTACATGCCCCTCTGACCGGTTTCTTACAGGTTTCACAGCTGATGTGATTCTTAATAATGGAGGAGGAGCCTTATTCAAAGGAGTGTCTTGTTTGTATGGCACAGTGTGGGTGAGGGCACTGGATGTGTAGGGGAGGCCAAGGACTGTGGGAAGTTGGGCCCATTGTCAGAACGGAAGTGTTGAGGACACTTGCTAGGTATAGATGCTCAGGGAGGTTAGATTACATTAAAAAAGGCCACTCACCTTAACTTAATTCACCCAGGTACATAATGGCAATTTTAATGCAAAAGTTTTGTCCATTAAAAATGGTTTTTAACCAACTGAATAATTTAGGGAATTTTCAAAAAGGAGTTGACTGAAAAAAATAAAATCCCAAACCTAGCTGCTCTGTCCACTGGGAAACAGTCAAAGGAGGGAGCATAGAGACCAAAACACAAATTTGATTAAAAAAAAAAGAAAAGAAAAAAATCCTTAAAAGTGAAAGAAGCATGTTAGTTTTATTTACACTTTTTCCAGCAAAAAAATAAAAAAAAAAACACAAACGGAAAAGTTCAGGTTCTTCTTTTCCCAAAATTGTACATGCAAAAATGAAGGGGTTGTGGGTTGGGTTGGATTATTACTAAATTCAGTAATTCCACTGTCTTCACTTGCATGCATCTGTGTGACTGTACACTCTTTAGTCACATGTGCAATAGGAATATCAGGCATGAGATGTGGATAACTGCCCACTAATATCAGGTTTACACTGATTTGTACATGGGCAGGCTTGTTTCAAAACAAGTACACTAAGCAAGTACAGACACTGGACTGTGTATACAGCAGCTGCATGCACACATTTTTTGCTCGCATTTGAAAAGCTGGAGTATAAAACAGAAGAGATATGAGCCTGCAGAATGCATCATTTTTCTTTATGCCTTGGGTCTTTCTCTCGGAAGTGATGGAAAACATGAAGCAGGCACTACAAGGCTTGGCAGAAGTAAGACTGCCCTTCTATTCTGTAACAAAATTATTAACGGCCACATCAATTACAGGCACACAGCACATCTTGCAGCCGTGTTATCACTGTGGTAATTTATGCACTAGCCCTTGTGAATGGCTTCTTTCTGCTCATGCTGAATATCTGTAGTTTGCACAATGCTGTACCAATTGCCTTGCCTTGTTTTCCAAGAGGATTTTTCTTTCTTTCAGAGTTGCACATTCCTCAGATGAATGACCAAGAAATAACCCTTTATTCAAAAGGGAAAGAAAAGGTGCCTCATTAATCCTAAGGAGGCATAATACCCTTGGACAGATTGATGAATGAGGCTCATCATTGTCTTTAACAAGCAGAAACAATGCAACCAGTTAGGTCATTTTTACTGGATTTTAAAAAGAATCAACAAAAATGCCTGGACACAAATAAAATAAACTCATTTACTAGCAAACATGAGACCAAGGTAAAAAGTAATGCAGTGCACCTGAAGGAAATAAACTCAACCCATCATGGGAGGGGCTGGGATGTACTGACATTTCCTGGGAAGGAGAATGAGTGAAATACGGGCCAAGGGAGCCATCTCAAATCTTTTAAGCTTTCCTCACCTGCAGAATTGTCTCTCCAGACTTTTTTTTCTGTCTCTTCCTGGCAGACAAGGAGGACAGTTATGGCTCTGAGCGCGTCAAAGACACCGAACCATGTTCTCATAGATGCACAAACAATGCAGCTGTTCCAGGCAGTGGGAGGCAGGGGCAGGAAGCAGCCAGACCCTGCTCAGTGCAGAGTTCTGGGTCAGATTTGAGAAGGCAGGGGGGAGGATGTAAGGAGCAGGTCTATTGCCTATACACACTGCCCTAGCTCTACAGGCACTTGCTTGACCCAGATGCAGTGCAGCAGTGTTAGCAATGTGGGCTGACATGCTCTGCTTCTCTGCCAGATTGAGCTCATGTGGCTACCCTACCTCTTGTTCAGGTGCCAGAGCGCTGAGTCCACATAGCTCTGCCTTACACCTTAACAAACACAGAGACGAAGGCAGGCTAGCCCTTCAGCTGTGATCTTCCTATAGGACTTAGGTTTCCAAGTTATTTCAGAAGGCCCCATATGTTCTTGGATACACAAAGCTCACCTGCTAGTTAGAAGGTCAAACCATGCATTACCTTTACCAGCAGGTTCCAAGTCCTGGATCTACTGACTGCTGTTAAGCTGCACACAACCAGCATAATCAGTAGGCAGTGCACCAGGGCTCCTGTGATACGCTGCCCTCCCTGCTCTGGGATCCCTCAAGGGAAGAGTTGAAGTGACTGAACCAGGGCAGTCATTCAAGTGTAGTGGTGCAGTTACCCAGTTAATTAAACATCATTAAAGATGTTTCAAACAAACAGCTCTACCCTGAGACAAGCAAAAATTTAATAATTGCATACCCCACATATGTATTCTACATAAACAAACCAGATATTTATTGCCAACAGCTTCATATTTCCCTTCTAAAATGGTACGCATAAATTTAGGAGACAGACCATAATAATTTCCATGTGTGCTTTTCACTTCTCTTTAGCCTGAACCTATTATTATACCATTCTGCAGCTGCGGCCTCAATTCCTTGCCCAATCTATAATTGCCCTGGTTACTGAAGCCACAGCACACCTAGGGGGCTCAGCAAGTCCCCCCCTACCATACTACTCCTACCTCCTCCTGTACTCTCTCTGAGTCATGTTTAGGAGATGCAAGAAGCAACAGGAGTCACTGCAGGATCCAAATGGTTTGGTGCAGTGCTGCAGACATACCCAAAAGTGCTTGCAAATACCTTGCCCTTCAGTGGCCAAAGCACAGTGGAAATGAAGAAAGAAAGAAAGAAAACAAAACAGGTCTAAAAAAATCCATGATGACATCAAAGAAATACAGTATAAACCATGGGTAAGTGCTATGGGGAGACCTCCCTGATGCCAGCACATGAAAGGGTAGCTGTAAGATTCTAAGATAGTAATCCACCCAGGAATATAACTAAGCACTAAGACTTTCCTCCACTATTAGATCGTCTGCGCCAGCCCTGAGGCTTACTTGCCCAGGCAATGCCACCAGCAGTAGAACAAGACTGATTGCACAGCAGTTCGGGTTTTAGTGCTCCCATTGATAATTTCCCCCATTATTTACCCTGTTCCAGTCATTGCCCTGTTTGTGCCACACTGTCAGTGACTGTTCGCTGAAAGCACAGCATGGCTGTCTGTGCTGATAACACTGGCTCCTGGCAGCCCCAGTCATGGCTGTTTGGAGCTTGGTGTCATTTTGCCAGGGAGACTTATTCAACGCTGCCTGGTAACTCCTCAGATAAAAACATTCATTGGCAAACTGTTTCTGTGAAAATAAAAATAAAAATGTCTGGGCCCTTGCAAGTGGTATGCAACCTGCTTATGTCTTTTTACAACTTATATTTCCCACTCAACTGTCCTGGCTCCAGGTCTGCCTTCTGCATGCTGCTACTGGTCCTCACATGAGGAAGCAGACTTGAAAACTCTGGTATGCTATGTCGCAACAAGAGTGCCGCTAATGCTAACCAATAATACAGATGCACTTGTTGGCTTAATGTTGTGAGCCTACTAATTCCCTCCAATCTGTTTTTTTTTTTTCTCCTACTTTGGGGAGCTGTCTCACTGAGAAGCGATCCATTTGCCTGCTGTGCTGAAATCTATAAACTTGCTCACTCTAAACCATGGTAATAAAGGCTGTAGTTGAACAGCAGCATGGTCTAGCAGCATGGTTGCAGTGAGGGGATGATATTACAATAATTGGTCTCTCACTAGCTCTGCTGTCCTAGTAGAGCTGAGTAGAGCAGGAAGACCTGCTAGGGCTTTGGAAATCTCCAGTGATGTTAATTAGGCTGCATTTCTGCTTCATTAATGATGCTGGGATGTGTTAGAAGCAGAGTACCATGTTTTACTGCAGCTCTGCAGCCTGCCTGCTCCCGTGATGAGCACAGGAGCACAGGCTACAGGCCAGGCTACAGGCACAGCAAGCCTCTCCGAATTCCTTACCCTGTTATTAAACATTCTGCACCCTAAAGGCCTGTCTCCTTTGACTGCATATGGATAATAATTGAGGAGTTGGTGTAAATGATATGAATTAGATGGTGTAAATCAGCCCACCTCTTGTGCCTTCCCTAGAGTTACAATGATTTACATCTGCTGAGAATTGGGCCTGCTTTTTCTTGAAGACTCCTTTTGCCACTCTACGTAAGAGATGCTATGAGTGTTTTGGTCATAAAAGCATCTTCTTTGCAAAGTTAGGTCTTCACCATTCATCACAGTCAGCCAAGCAACAAGGAGTGGGAGAAGGAGTTGGCTTGGTGCCAGAACCACCCCCTGAGCAGTAGAGTTTCACACAGAACAGGAGGATGAAAGAAGGGACACCGCATCCTAGGATTCTGGAGGACTGCAACTTGGGCTACCCATCCATGGGGAGTAGCCACACAGTGGAACATAAGCTGGGTAAAACAGATTAAACCTGCCCTGGAGGGGAGTATCTTTAAGCTGCATGAAGTGTTCTTAAAACTAGTTTTAGTTGTTAATGTGTGGACAATCCAGGGGTTAAGAGCGCCAGGAGCTGCCTAAAATGAACATATAACAAGGCCCTAAGGGACTCATCAAGTAACTTTCCTGTAAAGTTCACCCATTTAATCTTGGTTTTGATTTTTTTCCAAGTTGAAACAAAATCTTTTCTGAAGTAATAGCAATATTTATTCCCTACTATGGTCAACAGGGACCTGGTGGCTGGTGGAATGTGGGACCAGAAATACCACATCTCTGCTTGTCCATATGCCTGGAGCACACTGCTCTCTTGAATAGGGAAACATGGGGAGGAGCAAAAAGCAGAATGCGATGCTCTTCAATTTTGGAGTCAAATTTAAATCAGCATGAAAGTGAAAAGGCCAAGGGAATGAGAATAAGTATGAGGCAATATATATCAATCAGGGGAGCTCTGTGTATTTCCAGAGGCAAGCAGGATTTCGGGGGATGAAATGCAGTGCCAGGATCTCATTCCCTTCCTTACTATTTATCACATCTGAGGAAGTGTTTACCAGCTTGAGTTGTTGTGAGTGTCATTCTTGTAAAAGCAAATGAAAAATATTATTCTGAACCCCGTGGTACAGGAGATCAGACATTGTGGGGCTTGAGGCTGGAGATGAATGACTGGAGCAATATGGCATTGTAAGCTTTTCTATATTTAAATGGGTTTCATGTGGACTACCGCTTTTCTAATGAGTTTAGACCATCAATAATGCTGAAGAAAAAACCCAACAGACATATCATGTTTCTGCTATCCATTTTTTCCCTTACCCACCATGGTTTCTATGCTGCTAGTTAGGCCAAAGTTACTGCCCTACGTGTCCCCTGCATGGCTGGTAGTCTTTCTGTTCGCTTCCTGAATAGCCAAAGTACATTGGAAGAGTCTTCCTTTTGAGGAGCAAAAAACCCCCATATCCCTTGTTACTTTGTCCTTGTCTGGCTTCCTGAGGCATCACCCACTGGAGCTTGATTGTGGAGACCCTAGACCAGGGGTGGGCAATTATTTCAGCTGGAGGTCCACTTAACAAGTTTTGGTGAGCTATTGAGGGCTGCAAGGGTACCCTACCCCGCTGGTCACCATCTTGGAACCAGAAGTCCTGCCCCCCTAACCCCCTGACCTTTGCCACTAGAAGTCCCTCCCCTTGCCCCCATAAGTACTTCTTTTGGCTAGAGGGTTTGCCATCTTGGAACCAGAAAAAAATCCCAAATTATATTCTAAAAATCAAACAACATACATTCATTTGATTAAAAAATATATTTCTGTCCTGACTTATATTTGTGTTTGTGTAGTGTACATAGAGGTGATTGCATAATTGCTTAAAATGAAGTCTTACTTTTGTATATTGTGGGAGGGGGTATGGAGGGGAGTGGGGGTGGGTGGGTGGGTACAGGGTTTGTAGGGGGCTGTGGGGATGTGTGGATATATGTGTGTGGGGGTGTGGGGAAGGCTGTGAGGGTGTGTGTGAACATATGTGGGATTTGTGGGAGGCGTGGATAGGCGTGGGAGTATGGGTGTGCATGTGGATGTGTGAGTGTGGGTGGGTATGGGGTTCTGTGGGGGCTGTGAGTGTGGGGGGGAAGGGTGGCTGAGGATTGTGGCATGTATAAAGGGGGAGGGTGGCTGGTGTGTGTGAGGGGGGTGTGGGTGTTGGGTGTGCGTGGGGGTGGAGGGTGCATGTGTATGGCAGTGTGAAGGGGAGTGTAGATACATGTGTATGGTGGGGTGTACATGTAGGACCCACCCCCTACAAGCATGCTCCCCTTCCTGACTGCACACAGCCTCTGCCACCAGTGGCAGGAGCAGGTGGTGAGGCTTCGGGGCATTCATTGCCCACGACAGGCAGGGACCCCTGGCGGTGCACAGTCTCAGTGAGCCCTAGGACTGCATGTGGCCAGGCTGCCAGCAAGGAGAGTGGTTGAGCTGGCCCGGTTCCACAGAGCCCCTGCCAGCCTAGGCTTCACCCTCCTCGCACCCTGCCCTGGGACCCCATTGGCCCTGGCCCCAGGGCACTGATGCATGCCCTGCCCTGCCCCCCCCACCTGCCCACTGTACTGCGCTGCCTCCCACCTGCCACTGCTGTCCTTTCCTGGTCACTTCCCTTCCCTTCTCTTCCTTCCCATCTGCCACTTCCATGCTGGCAGTGTGCAGTTCCCGGCTGCGTGGCCAGGACTGCAGGATGCACCAGGAGCCAGCCTGGCCCCCGTGGTTCCCAGCTGGCTCCTGCTGTCACTGGCTCTGGCCCTGGGGCACCATGCTCCCACCTGCCCGCTCGCTGCTACTCCCCCCGCCCCATGTCTCTTGGTGTTGCCCTTCCCCTGCCACTTCCTTTCCTACCCTACCCGGCAACACTGCTCCTCCCCCACCCACCCTCCAACCATTCCAGCAGTGTGTGGTTCCCGGATGCATGGCTGGGACTGCAGGGGGCAGCACAAGCCAGCCTGTCCTGGCCCAGCCCCCATGGTTCCCAGCTGGCTCCTGCTGCACCATGCATTCCCAGCCATGCAGCTGGGAACCACGTGGTGCAGGAGCCAGCCCAGCCCCATCAACAGCATGTGGCTTCTGGCTGTATGGCAGAAGCTTCTGGTTGGGGTTGGGGGGCAGCAGAGCTGGGTAGGCCTTGCTGGTGTCACTGCTGGCTCCTGCTGCTGGCTCCTCCTGGGTCCTGCTGCTGCCTTGTTATCTTTGATAGCCAGGGGCAGATAATCATTAATTTTCTAAAATTTTTAGGGACCTTGTGGGTGGGATAGAATGGTCTGGTGGGCCAGATCCGGCCCATGGGCTGTATTTTGCCTGTCTTTGCCCTAGACTCATCTCAGCTCTCACACCAAAACCCATCAGAAAGCAATAGCTGAGTTACTGTCTACTGTGGAAGCATTAACCATAGATCTAAAAAAGCAAACAAAGAAAACTTCATCACCCCCCACCCCTCCCATTTATAATATTTTTAATCCCCTGGTTTTTAACCCAGACTCAGGATTTGGTGTTCTGGTTCATAATTTTGGGTGAGTGAGGGTTAGCAACATGTGCATCTGACTATTGAGATGTGAGATCAGCAAGCACATTGTGACTTTAGGTGTCCTGGAGTGAATGAAGAGATTGCATGCTTCTCAGGCTCCAAGCCAGTGCTTTTACACTTAGCAGCCTCTGCCTCCCTGAAAGGCTCTCCAAGTCTAACCTTGCAGTCCCTTAGAGGTAGGAGGAGTTTGCTGAGCAAGTGTGGCATTCCTGCTGAGTTGGGGTAGTGGTGTGCCCCTTGTCAGCACTAAGGAGTAAGGGTCCAAAGACATTTATGACTGCATGCGACACTTAGAACTGAGTGTGTCTTTCAGGTTGGCAGAGGCACCAGAAAATCAGATAGGCAGAAAATAGATAGGCATCTAGCTGGGGTCATCTAGACCCAGCAGTCTTTCCTGCCTATGCAGGGGGTCGGACTTGATGATCTATTGAGGTCCCTTCCAACCCTAACGTCTATGAATCTATGAGTCCTTGAGTCCAAAGCACAGGCAAAGGTGTGCTGGAGCTGTGTTCTGGGACAGTGAGAAGCGGCATGGATCCAGATGGAAATACCCTTCTCCCTCTTCCCATCCATGCCTTGGGTTTTTCCCACAGCCTACTTTCCCTACTGCCTGTTTCTGCTAGTCTAACCGCAAATACTTTTCCATTCACCTGTTGCTCAGTTTGAGAGCTAGGAAAGGATCTTCCCCAGTGCCGGCTCTTGCATGTATACACGTGTTGCTATGCACCCTGTTTTCAGGCTGTGCCCCCCTTGATCACTGCTCACAGCCCCACTTGAACATTTCCAGATGAAGCATGTACTTAGTGCACAGCTGGACTCTGAGCCAGACAGATTGCTTTCCCCTGTCACTGGATAGGCCATTGTGACATTTTATTTTTGGATCCTTTTCTCTCTGGTTGTGATTCTCAGCTTTGAGCAGGAAAATGTCTCTGACATTGTTCTGAGCTGGCAGTTCTTGGAAATGTGGCCAGTGAGTGAAATAAATATGCCATCTGATATACTCATGAAGCTGAAAGTTACAGCCAAATCTTGCAAAGTATTTTATAAGCATTAATTAATTATGGCTCAAAAATTACATCAGGACAGCATGAATTCCAGCAGCCAGACGAAAATGATGGCACAGAACCATTAAGTGACTTGCCTGAGGTCATGCAGCAAGTCAGTAGAAGAGTCCCACAGAGAAGGAAGGAGCCCTGACTAGCAAGTTCCCTTTTAGTACTTAGGTGATATGGCCTCTCCCAAATCTAGGAAGAGAGTGGAAAATTAAGCTTTACAAAAGAGTAAACTTTCTTTGGTAGTGGCACGTTATTCTGCTAGAAAGCAGGACTCAATGTAATCCAGGCTTAATTGTTATAATTATACTTGGGAGATGAAATTGCCAGAGATATTTTAAGCATCAATCAACATAGTATTTTGAAAAACAAATCTGTTTTGGTTTTTTTTTTCCCAGGAACAGGTAGTAACCACACACACAGAGCATTATACTCTGCAAAAACAACCGATTTTGGCAACTTTTGAGTTTGCATAATTTTTTTAACAAACACCTAATACATTTTATGGGGTTTTTGGAGAGGGGGAAGGGACAGGGTGAGGGAGAGATGTTTTAAAGTGTGGAATTTTATATCCCATTATCCTGTCACATCCAGCAAGGAATGTGTTGACAGGGGAATTTTCTCAGCTACAAGAGCCACACACCCTTCCTGATGCCATATGCAAGTTGCCATGTAGTGCTCATCTGGACGTAGCTGAGATGGAGAATGGCAGCAATAAAAGCTGGTGGCACCCAATACTCACACTGTGCCAATGTCACTTAGGTAGCAGATGTAGGTGGCAGCCACCTTTGCTCCTGATTGCCATGCTTTGTAGGAACAAAGGTAGTGAAACACTCAGTTCTGGGGAAACAGACACCAACTTTAAAAAGTGACTGGTATACAATATGAAGTGGTATACAGGAAACCATGCTCCACCCCACATATTCAAAGGGGATAACCTGTGCCTTTCTGTAAATGTTTCTGCTGCAGCAGTTGCTGAGAAAATGGCTCCTGCACGTCTCATCTCAGGCTTCTCCACTTTCTTTGACATAAAATGATGCATCTGTTACCGCGGTCAGAGGAAGAGGGAGATTTAACATACTATTTCACCCCGGTGGTGAGTAATTGACACTCCACTGTTTAAGTAAGGTTGGCTTCATGGTTGTTAATCAAGTGGTTGCTTGTTCACAAGCAAAGTGTAGCTGGATTAATGCTGACTTGCTCTGGAATCAAGCCAGCCCACTTGCAAATAACAGTTGAAAGATGTTTTGCTCCTTAGGAATACTCAGCTCAGTGCCATTTGCACTCCCTCATATTGCCATCTTTCACAGTGCAAAAATCCTAAGTGAAACTCCTTCAATGATGGGATTGGCTTAAAAATTCTGAGATTTGATGGTCTTTCAGTGTGTGCTCAGGTGAGATTTCCTCTGCATCCAGAGTTGTAGACTAGACACTTTTTTATCGCTATTGTTAATGTAAGTGGAAGTTGAACTTCTCATGCAAACTCCGGACTTCAAAAACTGGAGCTTCAAGAGACCAACACAAACAACTGGAGAGTGGAGATAAAGCAGTAAGAGATGGTAACAAGGAGTCCATTTGGCTGTTCTTTTCCCCTGTAGACTCAGCAATATGTTTGAGGAAGATTGGCTGGTATTGGATGATTGAGTGGTACTAAAATCATTTAAACTTGCTGTTGTGGTTTCTATAGCTTCTCTGGCTGGATGTAACAAATTGTCTGCATCATTTTCCAGATGGATCATTCTTAAATCATCCTGGATAGGCATAAGGGCTCTACTGAAGGAAAAGACAGAGCTCCGGTTCAGCAAGTGCTGGAAATGCACTATATCTTGAGTGTTATTTCTTATTAAAAGTTTTAGTTCATCATCTGAGCTGATAGATCTTCCATCCAAGATCTCCATGCATCATATCCTTTTCCTGTGCCATTAATGGTCTCATTCAACCCACAGACATTAGTCCATCTGAGTTGTAATGGACTCTCTGTTAGCCATGATTCTAGCTCAATATTTTCTTTGGTGTCTGCCAGCTAGTGGGCAAATACTGGAAACAGCTCAATCCAGCAGAGATGCCCCATTCTTTGACCAAGTGTTTTAGAGTGGTCTACATAGGCTACTGCAGATGAAACTTGAAATGCATGCAGGCACCAGGCAGTACCCGAACAAGGTGAATTCCTCCCAGTGGTGCTCTTTGTACTATGTTTGCCGCTCTTGAGTGCTATCTTTGCCTCTCATTCCATTCTTAAGATTTGAAGACTTAGAAAACATATGTGAACAAAATATCATTTCTTGCCTATCTTTGGCAGGCAGGCGGCAGATGCATAGTTCCTCAAAGACACCAGACACAGCAGCCCTGGATTCAGAGAGAATTCCCAAATTTAAAATTTCCCCATTTATTTGGGGGCAAACACAACGTTTTGCTAGAGCTGAACCATTTGACTTACTAAATATTCTTGGTGGGGAAAACAGTTTGCAGTTTACTCGATGCTTGTCCCCAGTTCAGCCACCCACCAAATGATCCGCCATCTGCCCAGGCTAATGGCCTTGCTGTAGGACGGGAGAACCCTTCTTCATTTACATCGTACCTTGCTGCTGACCAAATCCTTGAATCAGGGGATATGATACAACCCTGTCTTAACACCATAAAGCCAGAAGCTGCGACTTTAATAGACTTAGAACAATTGAATGAAATAAACATCAAAGCACTGGAAAGGGAGTTGCATGTGCAATTTAATTTCCTCACTAATGCCAATGAGATTTGTATGCTGCGTCCCATGCCTACACTTTGAAAATTGACTTCACTCTGATGGGGGGACTGAAGGTTAGGTCCTCAGTGTGGGGAAACTGCTTTTGCTCCACTGGTGTTAATGGAATGATGCCCAGATACACCCACAATGAGAATGGAAATATATATGGGTTTGCAATATTTATCTGAAATCCATTCCTATAGTATTCTCATGCCGGGAACTTTCTGCTCAGGAGGTGGCCCGCCCTCTGGGTGTGTTGCTAATATTAGGGAAGGTGCGCTCCCAGTAAACAGCTAATGTTATGAAAGTGCTTTAATACTTCAAGGCAATTTGCAGTAATAAGCAGCTTCAAGCTGCAGACTCTCTCAGCAGAGAGTTGAATTATGGCAGAAATTCATTTAAGAGAAGGAATTCTAATGGAAGAACAGCTAAACAAAATGGGGAGAGGTAGGAAAAAATGCTTTCAGGCACTGAAACGGAGTGCCTTGCCCCCCTCAGTAAGTACGTGAAAAACTGATCCGGTTTGTCTGTCCATGGTATTTGGAGCCAGTCACTACACAAAGGCAATAATATATGAATTCCCCTTGCTGATCTGCAAGCTTGGATTGCAATATCCTCTCCTAATTCTGCATGAAGACTATCAAAGCAAGAGTTGCAGGTGTTGAGTGTGATGAGCCCCAGCACAGCAAACAGAGCTACACTGCATAATAGAGAGGACAATTAGGCCCTAAATTAGCTGCATTACCCACAACCGAACCTTTGTCAGAAGATATTAAAGCTTATCTTGCATTTCAAGGTATATCGAGCTAATGATTTATTTGTGAATTCCTAGAGGATATGAAGGAGCACAAAGGTCTGTGAGCGGCAGGCCGAGGAAAATAGGATGTCACAATGTATTTAGCAAATGATAACACACACCACAGCAAAACGAGGGAGAGGAGCAGTGGATAAACACTGGGCCTACCTGCCAATGCACTAAGCTTTCAGGTCAGGAACATATCATTTAAAGGTTGAGGACATTTCCACAGCTTCATCCTTGCTAAAGCTACCAACAACCTAGCCCTTGGTTATGACTGCTGCTTTTGAAGGCAGACTGCTTGACTTCGAGGTTCAGGATTGGGCCCATGATTGTTCCATTTTTGCAGGTCTCCTTTGCAAGGGGCAAAAACAATAAAACTAAATAAAATCTATGCAAAGTCATTTGTCATCTTAAAATAGTCCTGACAGACTACAGGCTTTTGAAATCAGGTTTGCACAGCAGTCACCCCAATGGGGAGTATAGGAAAGGATAGAAAAGATGGAGATTAGGGGCATGTCCAATCGAGCGCACACATGCGGTCTGCAGGGTCTCAAATCTGTGCGCCACAAATTTGCAGCATGGTACCAAAATTTGATACTGGGAACTCCTGATATATTAAAAAAAAAATGGCAAAAAAAAAAGTGTTGCAGCACCAGGAATATGAACTAGAGCAACTGGAGGTCCTCCAGGGAGATGCTTTAGCTCCTGGCCAGAGCATGTTCCCTCCTCTAGGTCTGTCCCAGCTTCCCCAGCACACTGGGAGCTGGAAGAAGCAGGGTGTGCAAACTGAAAACTGGCAAGTTGCCCGAAGTGTGCAGGGGCAACACCACACATGTGCAGGGAGATTCAGTGGCAAAAATTAGCAGCACAAATTCGTGGTGCTACTTTTTGTACCTCTGCACGTACATGCCCCTGCATGTGGGGATGTAGCCTAGGGGAGCAAATAGCTGATTTCAGGTCCACTCTTTAAGCACAAGGGGTCTTATTCAATTGTGGTTTATTAGAACCCAGGCGCAGGACGTGCATAAGCATGCTTTTAGCTGGATTGCAAAGGCCAGGTTGTTGTTAGAGTTAATCTTGGTTTTATTGAGGCTGATAGGATCTGATCTCACAGACTTGCTGACCTGGGCAGAGTCCTGACCAAAAGTGAAATGCCTATATATATGTGCTCAATAAACTCACCAAAATGAAATCCTTCCCATAAATGTAGCTCTGTTTACGCTCACGACTCGGTATTACATGAGAAGCTTGGCGAAAGAATGCACATTTGTCTTAGTTTCCTGATAGACTTTCACCAGGCTAGAGTTTCTTTAGGTTTCCACAGCAGTCACCCCAATGGGGAGTGTAGGAAAGGATGTAAAAGATAAAGGCTATGGAAGCAAACAACTAATTTCAGCTCTGCTGTTTGTTTTTTTCCTGATGTAAATTGTGAAGTGTGAGTCATTGATGAATACCTAGCAACACAAAATGAACACGGCACAGTGAAGAGCTACATCACAGTCTCTGCTTGCCCTGATCCTGTCTTCATATGAGCCCCAGTCATCCAGTAATGAAAAGCTAGAGGAAATTCCTTCAGTTTTGGTGTGAAGGAAAGGGAGGAAAAATAAGAGAGGTAAGGCCTATTGGGAAAGCCTTGGAACTAACCACGTATGATATCCCTGTATTGGATTGCTCCATGTCCACTTCTCTATGCTCCATCAGGATGAGCCGTGCATTGGGGTTCACCAGAACCACTCATTACTTTGCTGCTTTTTCCTTTGTTTTGAGCTTGGCCAAACCCTGCTCCCTTTCTAACCTGCTCCTCTTGAGAAGGGAAGCCAGGTCTCAGAGAAGACTGCCTTCTCAAAAGAAGGGCTAAGAAGATGAATGAGGAGCACAGATTGAATCTGACTGACCAGCAAGCGCTCAACAGATTTTTAAGTCAAATTGTAATCCCCAGAGAAAACACTCCTGTCAGCCAAAATGACCAGTTCCCAGCTATGAGTAAATTGCATCCGACTTGCTGTGAGTTTTGGCTCACAAAGCTAACATGATAGACTGAGAATCAATCCATTCCTTGCCAGCTTGTTTTGCTCGCCATGGACAGCTGTCATCTAGAGTAGGGCCTGCAGGATGCTTCTCAGGCAGCTCTCTCAGGCTTGCTGCAATGTGTCACCTCTGACCCCAACTTGCTTTCACTGAAAAATGGTGCTCTTTGTCAGCGCTTGCTCCTGAGATATGACCTCTCACCTGAACTACACTTGCCAGCATGAGCCTCTTCCCTGAGTTTAAAAAGGGTTCTGAGCATTTCAGTTGCATGACAGAGAAATGAAGCCAGACGTGTGCAGGGGAAGCCCAGCCTTGAGCTATCAATGACAGGCACAGGGCAATAGCGAAGCCAGAATTGGGACTCTGGGCTAGGGCTGTGCAAAGCTTCGGATCATAATTCGGATTTGGAGATGATTCAGATGATTCAGAGGATGAATCTACGAATCTAAATCAAATTGTGGGAAGCTTTAGGCTTTCTGAATCGATTTGGAAGCTTCCGAATCGATTTGGAAAAGACTTGGAGATTCGGCCATAGGGTACAATGGGGAATCAAGGAAATATCTATAACTTTGATGTCTTTTGACTGATTCAGGTGAATCTTGCACAGATGGTAGCCTCTTCTGAGAGCATGATGCATGCCAAGTTCCAAGGTGATAAGTATAGGGGTTTGGGGAAAACTGCACCTCGCAGTTCTTAAAGCAAAACTCACTTCACGTGTGCAGGGGTGGTAGCTCTTGCTGAGGCCACAAAGCCTGCCAAGTTTCAAGGAGATCAGCACAGGGGTTTGGGGGATCTGCACCTCAAGCTGCAGACAAGCAAAACTTGTGACATGGGTGACACTGTGTGTGTTAAGGCGCAGCAGAGTGAAAGCTGCAGACCTGCTAGCCCCTGCTGCGGCCATGAAGCCTGCCAGCTGTCAAGGAGATGGGTGCAGGGGGAGCTTGGGGTTCTGGGGCCCTGCACCTCTACCTGCTGACAGGCAAAACTCATGTCATGGGTGCTTGTGCAACTGTGTCTGTCTTGGTTGGGGGGGCGGGGGGTGGAACTACTGCAGGCCTGGCTGCTAAGCTATTTTGTTACCGGTTACCAATCAATCATGATTCACTCAGGGACCAGCTCAGTACACAGTAGCTAGCTAAGGTAATGAGTTAAGAAGCAAGGATTAACACCTACAAAACCACAGACTAAGGAGAGGAAAGAATTAATACAGACAATCAACTGCCCCAAGACAGAGACAGGCAGTTGCACAAGCACCCATGTCACAAGTTCTGTCTGTCAACAGCTAGGGGTGCAGGCCCCAGAACCCCCCTGCACCGATCTTCTTAACAGCTGGCAGGCTTCATGGCCACAGCAGGGCCTAGCAGCCAGGCCTGCAGTAGTTCCACCCCCTCATGCCCCAAGACAGACACAGTTGCACAAGTATTCATGTCACAAGTTTTGCCTGTCAGCAGCTAGAGGTGCATTTTCCCCCAAACCCCTTCACCTATCTCCTTGAAACTTGGCAGGCTTTGTGGCCTCAGCAGGGCCTAGCATGCCTGCAGTTTTGACCCTGCTGTGGCTTAACACGTACACGTGACATGAGTTTTGCTTTCAATAATTTGGGGTGCAGTTTCCTCCAAACCCCTGTACTTATCTCCATGAAACCTGGGAGGCGTCATGCTCTCAGCAGAGGCTACTACTCTGCTTTTTTTCATCTGATTTGGATGAAACTTGCAAAAGTTATATGTATTTTATTGATTCCCCATTATACTCTATGGTCGAATCTCCAAATCAGCTTCGAATCTTCAGAGCCGATTCGGCTGAATTGAAGCATGAAACCGATTCAGGGCTCTGAATCGAATTGCTGGCATCTTAATTGGTCGAATCCGAACCCGAATTGAATAGTTCCCTATTCGCACAGACCTAATCAGGGCTGGACCAGAGAGGTATACAAGCAATGCACTGGTACAAGAAAAGAGGGGAGCCTGCAGACAAGGCCTCAAGGACCTTATGAGACTAGTGAGTTTGGAGTCTCTGAGATTATTAGCAGTTTGCTGAAAGTCAGACTTGGGTCATGCCAGAGCAGATGAAGTACACACAGCCGTTGCACACACCACCCAATGTGGTGTGTGCACACTTTCCTGTGTGAAGTGGTCATTCAGATAACAAAGGCATGGGAGGAAATACTTCATCCTCAGTGGATTAAAGTCTCCTGACAAGGCACAACATTTATTGACCTGTCAAAGGACTTTAACATGGCTGACCACTCTCTCCTCCTGCAACCATTGATTTCAGTCAGTTCAAATAAAACAAGCAGTTGATTGCTTCATGTGGTGCTGGTTATCCAAATGGTGAGAACTGGTGAGTATATCCTTTAGCTGTGCCAGCAGGTGAGTGTTGGTCAATATATTTCTTAGTGTCCCTAACCAGAGAGCAGAAGTAAGCAAGCTGCTTACACTGGACTTAGGATGTGTGTTTCTTCTAAAAGCAAAGCTCTGTCTACCATTTAATATTTACAACCTCCACACCTGCTCCAATTTATTTCACCTTTTGGCAGAGCTGCCTTCACATGTTATGATCCCTTTGGTCTCCAAAAGCTAGGTAGGATCAACCTTGGATGATGCGCAGAATGGGAGATCCCTTTGAATACCCAAGAGTGCTTGGGTGCAGCTCCAGTGCTCTGTATTGCACCCAGATCCACTTCCAAATGTTGGTTTGCAAAGGGCTCCTTTCCAGCTGTTTCCTTGAAAACCACTTGTAGCAATGTGTCTGGGAAGGGAAAATATGACCAGGCTGTGCTTACAGGTCAGTGTTGGTTATTACTGCGGAATCCCTCTGAGTTTCCTAAGGAGTAGCAATAGCTATATCTCAGACTGTTGATTGACAGTCATATGAAAGCATGATGGGATCTAATCCATGATCCTAACAATTGCACCTCCTGCCATGCCACATTTTTGGGATTGTGGATTAGATCCCAATTGCACAACATTTGCCCACGATCATTATCCCATGCTCTACCTGCACTGTCTTAAAATGTAATCAAGCCACACATTCAGTTTTAGGCACAATGGTAACCAGTAGGCCTGTGTGAAGCATCAAGTATTCACTTTGGGTTTGGATCCAGCAGATTTGGAGGGACAGTGATTTGATTCGGTAATTCAAATCACTGTCCCGATTCGATTCAGATATTCAGCCATAGACTATAATGGGGAATCACTAAAATATCTATAACTTTGTCATGTTTTTGAAGATTTGGATGAAAACAACAGAGATGGTAGCCCTTTCTGAGGGCATGAAACCTGCCAAGTTTCAAGGAGCTAGGTTCAGGGGTTTCTATGAAAGTGCACCTCAAACTATTGAAAGCAAAACTGGAGAATCAAATGGAGACATTCCAGGGGATCGATGTTTCTGGCTGGGGCACGCCGCTTTCACCAAAGGTGCAGGCACTAGTGAAGCAGATGAAGGAGGGCATGAGAAAACAGCTGGATCAGTTGCGGTCACGTACAGTCCACATGGTGGTGGGCATGTGTGTGCCGAGGGTGAAGGGGGGCGTCTGCAGCAGTAAAACGCTCCATCACTGGATGGAAGTGCTGGTGAACAGAGTCAGGAATGTTTGGAGTGCTGCAAAATGTGTGTGTGTGTGTGTGTGTGTAATGTATGTTGTGCTTTCCTGCACAGTGATGACACACTGTCAGGGAAAACACAGATTTCTCTTTGTGGGGGGAAAGAAGACAGACTAACATGAACAAATAAGAGGATTTAAGGAGAAGAATAAGTTGAAAGGAGTGGATAGGGATAACAGTAGGAAGTTTTGGCAAGGGTAAGTACAAAAGAATTGGATACAAATGACAAGAAGACAGACTAGCTAGCAAGAGACTAGATAGCAATCCAGATCCTTTCAGATGCTGCTGCTCCAAGAGAGACACAACTCACAAAAGGCACAGATCACTTCAGACACAGCTTTATATGTTGTTTCTATGTCCCTCCCCCAGAGCACTGTGATTGGAAGGGAACTCAGAGAAAGATCATGGTCACTGGCCAGCTACAGATGTCAATATCGGAGCAGTCTTCCACCCCCCCCCATCCTTTTCCATATATGGAAGACAACCCCATCCCCCTCCCTCTTCTCAGTTTCTGTTTGCTGCAAGTCTTCTGAATCTCCAAATCTCTCTGAATCTCTCCAAATCAATTCGGAGGCTTCCAATTCAATTCAGACCTTTTAATGGGTCTCCTGATTCGATTCCGACTTGGAGATTCGACTGCTGAATTGGACTGAATCTCCTCCAAATCAAATTGGCTACCGAAGCTTTGCAGAGCCCTATTAACCAGCCACAAAGTTATTAGACGTAGTTTGTGAAACAACTTTGTGGCTGGATTCATGTTTTATTGCCCCATTAATTGCTTGAACGCATGGCTGGGTTGCATGTCAAGGCACAACCAGCTTCTACCACCTGAGGCTTTTATATGTTGTGAAAGTGCGTGACATCTACCCAGTCTGCTCCAGAACCCTTAACAGATGCTTACACTCACACCAGAGAGCTGGTGGTTCATTGGCTTTGAAACAGCACAGTGAATGTCTTTCTGGAAGATTTTCTACATGAGCAGGGGTATTATCTGGAGGACAAATGCTTCAGACTGTCATCACTGATCTGATACTTTTAGTAGTAACTCATGGATCCATTCTGCTGAGAAAAGTGATGAAGAGCCCATTGCTTGTCTCATACACATGTGTAAGGCTAGAACTACCATGCTGACATTGAGGGCCCTCATACCAGTCCCTGAAACACCAGTGTAACTTTGCTGTTTCAGTGGAGTGACCTCTGATTTACATATCAGCATGGAAGATGAAGATTCATGCTGATACCTACCTTTCAATATGCAGCGAAGCAAACAGGCAAACTGGCTTAATACAAGTCCCCGTGAAACACAATACATGCATCGCAGTGTTAAGGAAGTAAACAAGCAGGTTCTACAATTGCCTGATGAAAAGGGAAGCTGAATTCTACTCTTATCCCCAGGTTGCATGTTTTCAATTACCAGCACATCTTTCTGTACCTCACAGAGTTTAAAAGGCTAGCCAGCACTGTGCCCTTGGTCTATAAAAAGCACCGCTTGACATTTATGTTTTACCTATTTCTCATTCATATTTCCCTCTCTCTTGCCTCAGACTCCATGCTGACATCCAGAACAACAGCTGTAGACATACCAGAGTGGATGGTGGACAAACCCATTTATAAACTGGCTTTGTGAAGCCATGACAAGAGCAATATTCATGTTACAGGTCATAAACCTGAACATCACAGCAATTAGCCATAATCATAGTTCCAGATAAGCAGAAGCACTGCATTTGTCAATTTGCTTTCAATCAAACCAGAGAGATATTGTGGAGGGATTCACTTTGTAAGCAGCAGAATAGATTTGTTCATGGTTTTTATTTTTATTTTGTCAGTGTTTTGGAAAGCACGTAGAAAGAATGCTTTGATGAAATGATGGTGGTGATGTAAGCTTCATAAAGCTATCCAAATTTCTCTCATGGTGGTGCCTATGTGTCTGATATGCCCAAATATTAGCCACAAAGGGAGGTACGCTATCACACATAACAGCACCAAAGAGAAACACATAATCATTCAGCTCAAAGAGTGTAGAGATTTTCACACATACATCTCAGGATAAGTACAGGCGTTCAAGAAGCCTGCTGCATAAATACTCTAACTTTCAAGCTGTACTCTTAAGTGCCCATGGTTAGGTGGGGAGGAAGAAGAACACATTAGCCCTTGGTGGTGTGTGGGGGGGCTTGTGCATGCCTCCCAGCATGGTTTATGGGCTCCCTGGCCTGCTGAAGACTCCTGAGCAGAGCCAAATGGCTGAACCACCCCTGAATGGCTGGCAGGGACATCGTGGCTGCTCACCTGGATGCCACACACACACACACACACAGAACCCAAGCATCTGGGGCACAGCTGGGCCACCGATTTTCGTGTAGCCGATGAAGACGATGCCTGCCTCTTGCACAACTCCCCGTTCCCCAGGGTGATGGAGAGCAGGCCTTACACTCCCAGGGTCCCTGATTTTATCATTGGTGATGTCATGGCCCCCCAATCCTTGCTGGGGGCCCAGCCTATACCCTTCTGCCCTGGCTCATGAGGCCCTATGGGGGACAGCTGGACTGCTGGTAGAGTACTTCAACGACAGACTGGGCCTGGCACCATGACCATATGTGGTGCAGGGATGAGGGAGAGAGTGAGCATCTCTCCTATGGGACCCTGGCCCCACACCATGGAAGGTAGCTGGATCCATGAAACCCTGGCTGACTGCCTCCCCACCCTCATGGACCAGTTCTCCCCAGAAGAGTAGAGCCAGAGGGCTTTGAATGCCCATGTCCTGGCACTGTGGGTCTCATGTCGCAGCCCCCTCTAACCCCATGTCACGGGTACCACTGACAAGCATTCAGGCTGCCTAGGCTTTGTCCCCCTTCCTCTCTCCCTGGCCAACTCCCCCAGGAACAGACCCTGGGAGCTGGATAAGGTGGCACGAGGAAGAGACATGCCTCATTTTAACCAAATGTTGAAGCTGCCAACATGTTAGTGTGTTTAATAAACACAAACTGTGTAATGTTGCCCACTCTGGAACTTGGAACCTACTTCTCATTTGATATTGAGAGAGTGGGGAAAGGCCCTGCTTGCACCAAGCAGTTATGCTATAGGGGGGTGGGGAGAGCTCAACTTAAACATGAAAACTTGTGGTGGCAGGGGGAATGCCTTGTGCAAAACTGTTTCCCCTCAGTTTAACTAAATGTTGCAGCTGCCAAACTTTCCGTGTGCGTAATAAAGACAAGCTGTGGAACATTGCCCACTCCAGAACTTGGAGAAGAGCCCAGGGCTGCCATTCTCTGCAGTGGGACCCAGACCCACTGCTGTCTGGATAGGCTGGTGGCATTCCCTCCCCACCACCCCATTTTCTTTCAGACCCTGTGCCTATGCTGGTGACCCCTAGTAGCCAGGCATAGTGAGTTGGCCCTGAAAGGTGGGCTGAGCCAATGCCAGCCCTGGCATCAGGTCTTGGGCAGCCTGGTCCCTCCTCACTCCCTCCTGTACTGCTGTACCCCAGAGCAAACCCTGCCAAGTGCCTTCCTGGCTCTTCAAACCATGGGTCACTGGCTCCCACGTACCATATCTCCTGTTCCAGATCCCCTGCTGCCCTCCAGCATCCCCCAAATCAATGTGTGGAGTGGAGTGTTACCCCATGGCTACCATGTGGGGCTCTCAGGTATTCCACAGTGAGGCTCTGTGGTGGGGTGGGGTGAGCGACAGTCTGCCCCACCACTCTGGCATGGGAGGGCAACAGTGTCCCTGATGCCTCTCTGAGGTGTTGTAGTTGAATCCCAAGCAGCCTTTGACCCTATGCATAAACTCCTTACCCTGGCTCTGTGAATCTCTCAGCTCCATAGCAGTGCATGTGACCTCCCTCAAACAGTGGGTGAGCATCAATATACCTAATTCTTGGACCTTTGCAGTGCATTCCTGGGCCTAGGCAGCTTGTTAAAGTGCAGTGGTATCACAGGTACAAGCGGTCACCAATCTGCCCATTCCATCCCCCCACATCGATGGTCCCCCTTGGTCCTCATGTTGCCAGCACTGTCTACGCACATTTCTCTGGTGCTCTGTGTCTGGTCGGCGATCCTGGATTCAGTATCTCGGGTTCCGTGTCTGGGCCTCCCAGCTACAAATGCAGAGTCTGCAGACAAGAGAGACACCAAGGAACTTATGTTGAGTCCCCTGTCCGGACCCGCTCTCAAGCCTGGGGCCAGAATCAATGCAGCTGCTCACAACCCAGCATTGACTGTGCTGGGAAATTCTGTGTTCTGTCACCTACCGGGGAAAACCCAGAGGCCTGGCTCCATCTGCCTGCTATGGGAGCCAGGAGGGCTGGGAAACCCAAGCATCAGTTCCTGGAGGCATGAGCCTTTTCTGGGCCTCTGGGAGGAGGAGGAGGGAGGGAGTGGGGGGTGGGGAGAGGAGTTTCTAGGGTGAATTCTCATTTGCCTGCAGCAGTGCTCATTTGTAGTTGCTCTGCCAAATGGTGTCTGGAGTGTAGCCAGTGAAAATGTTCAGTTTTGCAGGTTGGCTACACCCTGACTGTGGGACTTAAAAAAAGCTTTCAGTGTATATCGTGTTTGGGTTTGTCACATGGATCCCAGTAAACATGCTGGCTTCTCTCAATGCGACCTTGAGGGATTGGACTGACTGTTGACAATTCCCTAGATTTACGGCCCCACTCAATGTAAGACAGATTGATAAGCTCCCAACAACAATAGTGGGTACCAGCCCTGGTGCTTCTGCTTCATTCCAGACCAGTGCGGACCTTCACTTGCACAAGGTCAGCAGTAAAGTCTCTGCATGGGTAGCTGCCTTAAGATGTTTAGCTAGCATGACATCAATAGTGTGCCCTTATTGCAAAGAAGGCTAACGGCATACTGGGATGCCTTGGTAGGAGCGTTGCTAGCAGACCAAGAGAAGTGATTAATCCCCTCTATTCAGCACTGGTGAGGCCACTTCTAGAGTAGTATGTGTAGTTTTGCCCCCCAGCCCCCTCATGCTGCCTACAGAAAGGAGGCAGACAAATTGAAGAAAGCCAGTGGAGGGCAATGCAAATGGTTAGAGGGGGAGAGGGATCTCCCTGCTGGCCCCAGCCCTGGGGCTTAGATGTGCCCAAGGCCCTCTGTCCTGGTTTGGATTCAAATTCGGCCCGAATCAGGGACAGTGATTCCATTTGTTGATTCGGATAACTGTCCCTGATTTGATTTGGCTGAATCTGAAGATTTGATGCTGATTCGGAGAATCAGTGATTTGGACATAGACACAGCTTTAAATGTTTTTCTACATACGTTGAGGTACCAGGTGCAGCTCGTGAATGCTGCAATGCTGGGGTGGATGGAGTGTCCACCAGGAGCATGGGGGGGGGCATCACATGCTTGGCAGCGAACCCGGAAGTGGACTGGAAGTACTTCCAGAAGTACTTCCAGTCCACTTCCAGGTCTGCTGGGGAGCGCACTGGGGGCCGCCCCGCCCTGCATCTGCTCGGCTCAGTGATTGGGAGGCACCAGTCACCGAGGGGTCTCCCAGTGCACTCTCCAGCAGATCTGGAAGTGGACTGGAAGTACTTGTGGTCCACTTCTAGGTCTGCTGCTAAGCACACTGGGAAGCCCCCCGCACTTCTGAGAGACAATCCATGTACCCCAGCACCACAGCATTCATGAGCCACCTGCTATCTAGAGGTATGTAGCAAAAACATTTACAGCTGTGTCTATGTCTGAATCTCCAAATCTTTTTGAATCTCTCTGAATCGATTCAGAAGGTTCCGATTCAATTCGGAGAGATTAAAGGGTCCTCTGATTCAATTTGGAGATTCAGCCACCAAATCGGATTGAATCTCCGCTACATTGAATTAGGGACCGAATTAGGCACCAAGTGCCCTGATGGAAAATATGTGAAAACACCAAGCAACAACTACGCGCCAAAATGAGCGCACACAGAAAAACTATCAAAGAACAGAACACCACCTGTCTCTAATCTCTCAGGCCTGATCCTCAAAGGGAATTTAAAAAACACTTTTCACAGATGAGCTTATGAACTGCACTTCATCAACCTTCTAGGTACAGAAACTTATGGACTCAATATACACATTGGATTTCTGACGCATTACAACCTGCCAGACATCTGACTCCCCAGATACCTCTGCACTTTTACCTGCACTGCTACTTCCCCTCCCTCCCCTGCCCCGCTCCCATCCCCACCCCGACCCCAGCCTGTCCCTCACCCCCTGACGCCTCCATTTCCATTTTCACTGACTGGCTTTCTTGCCTGCATTGCATGCCACCTTTGGCTTTACTATTCCTTCCATCCAGGAACAGCAGACACACACACAAGCTGCATGTGCTTCCTCAGCCTGACAAAGGGTTTTTCAACCCAAAAGCTGGCATCCCAGGAAGCTAAGCTGAGCTCACCTGGAGCCTCACAACTCCACTGCAACCAGCAAGCCTCAGGCCTGTCAAAGACATGGCAGGTCTGGGCTTTCCCCAGCCAGGACTGTGTGTGTGCATGTGGTAGCTGGAGGTTATGATGCCTCCTACCTGCCTTTCACCAGAGGATCCTCAGTCCTGGCATTTCCTGAGGCTGCCACACCACCAGTAGTCCCACCAGGCCTCTCCGACCCTGGCAGAGTGCAGTTTTAGTGGTCATGTCCAGGACCTGGGATCTCCTCCTTCCCCATAGCCTCAGTCCATACCTTCAAGTTCATCCTGTCATGGAAGCTCAGCAGAGACATGTTATTCCCCTGCTGGCTGGTGATGCAGTGAGTGTCCCTCCAGCTCTGAGAGTGGGGCATTAAATGGCTTTTAAAAATTGAAATAAGAAAATGGGTGAGGACAGTGAGGAGGGTGGCATTCACTCTGTCTGCACCTGGAGCTTGGGGAACCCCAGCAGCCGGAGGTTCACCTTGAGGAACACCAGCTGCTCCACCAAACTAGGATCCAAGCAGGTGTGGTGGGGTGTCGCTACATCCCCAGTGATGCTGAATGCCCTCTCACTCGAAACACTGGTCGGTGGACAGGACAGGTGTTCCTGGGCAACCGTGGCCAGATCCAGCCACATCTGGATGTGGCTTGCCCAGTAGGGCAAGAGTCACACAGCAGCAGCTCCACGTCCTCAGTGAGATAGGTAGCCACCTCTGGTTGAGTGCTATCTGCCTGATGGTGGGGTATGGTGCCTCTGGACCCCACTGTGGAAGCCATGCACTTGGCCCATATTGGCAGCGCCTTTTGTGGAGGAGGAGACTGGCTGGTGGATGGCATGCTAACATGGGACAGTGGATCCCCCTCTTCCATGTCCCCTTGCTTCCGCTGTTCTGCCTCCCTGACTGTCTTCACCAGCGCCTTTGTCCACTGATACCGGGTTTGGCTGCTGCATATGCTGTCCTTCCCCCCTGGGTCACCCATGGTGGCCAGAATGTGGATTGTACTGGACCACAAGGGATCAAGCCATTTCTTGATGCTCTCCTTAAGCCACCTCACCAGTGCCTGTATGTCTGGTGACAGCAGCTTGCCCTAGGCAGGAACATTGATCCCCTAGCAGCTCTCCATTCGGCTCTGAAGTTCCCTCACTACAGGGATCAACTGGCTAAGGAAGGCATTGCCAGAGCTGAGGCTCTTGGTGGCCTCAAGGAAGAGCTTGAGGACCACCAAGATCTGAGAGATGGTATCCCACTCAGCTCTGTTAAGGGGGCTGCTGATCCCAATCTCCCCAAGCAAGGCCATCTGACGGATGGCCTTCTGTTGCTCCACCAGCCTCTCAAGCATCCGGTATGTGGAGTTCCACCGAGTCTCCACATCCTGCATGATTTTGTGCTGCGGGATGTTTGGCTCTGCTTGTTTGTCCTACAGCATCTTGCCCCACTCAATGCTCTGGTGGAAGTAGCCTGCCATCTTCCTGCATTTGGAAATGAGCTTGCTAGTGGTGATGGTGCCATCACTGGCAGGCCTGTCCCCCTCCAAAGCATCCCTGACAATGAGGTGGAACTTGTGTGCTGCACAGTGGATGCCAACAAAGTTGGCATCATGGACCACCTTGACCATATTGGCCCCATTGTCAGTGACCATGAATTCACAGGTGAGCTTGCCCTGCCCAACTAGCAACCCGCTGCACCAAGCAGTTCATGGCCCCCATGATCTCTGTTGCTGTATGGGACTCATCCATCACCTTGGCTTGAAGGAGAGCCCATCGACAGTCTGACTGGTTGTACCAGTGCCCTGTGAGAAAGAGGTAGGCATGATCTCCACCCTGGCTGCTCCAGATGTCCGAGATGAAGTGTAAGACCACCTGCAGAACTGCCTTGTGCAGCTCCTCCCTCAAATACTCCCTGCATGCCTCATACAGGGAGAGAGCACCACCGTCCTGCTAAAGGTGGTGCATGTGGGTACTTAGTTGAATGGCCAGGGTTCAGGGAGTTCATGGCACTCATGGCCCCATCCTATCAAGGTGAAAGGCTGGCCATCCACAGCAAGCATCTTCCCAATTGCTCTCACTCACCCTTGCAATGCATCCCTCTTTCTGTCCACCTTCCCTCCACTGTTCCAGGGGAGCTTGCCTCTGCTTCAGGGGGATGGAGGCATTGGAGTGAGAGGGAGACTTTCCTTTGGGCATGCTCCCACTGGTGCCAGGCTGAGGAGGAACAAGGGCAAAGGGGTGGTGCCTGTGGAGATGCATCAGCACCCCTGTGGTGCTCATGTGTTTTGTTTCCTTGCCCTGGATGGTTTGGGCTCAGCAGTGCAGGCAGATAGCATATGTGGGATCATCTGCCAGCTCATAATGATCCCAGACCACACTACCTGCTCAGTTCTGGGGTGTGGGTGCATGTGTGGATGCTGCAATTTCCCCCTCCTCAGCAGGCAGAGGCACAGCAACAGGTGGAGTGGACTCAGCTCAGCTGCTTGCCTCCGCAACCTCTACCTCAGCCTCCTCTGAAGTGCCTTCTGGGGAAGACCTGGCTCTAGGGGAAACCTGAGAGGTGTGGAGCACAAACTCAGCTGATTCCCCCTCCATCCCCGATATTTCCTTTGCTAGGGCATTCAGATCCAACTCCAGCTCTTCCTCTGGCACTGGAAGGCTCAGCATGGGAAGGGAAATGGGGATGGAGGAGACTGTCATGCTGGTGCTAGTGCTTGTTGTCATGGCGGTGGTGGGGCTGGGTTATGGCTGGTGCCCTTGGAGGGGATGCAGTCTCAGGCACAGGCAGTGGCATTAGCACTGCTCCCCTCTCCTTGCTGCTTCTGGCTAGTTGTTGAAAAGAGGCTGCGTCTCAGTTTGGGGGGAAGAGGGAGAACTTACACCTCTCCCTCTATCTCCTCTGCCACCCCTCCTTGAAGGCTTGCCAGCTGCCTTTCCACCACGCTTCATGGTGAGTTTCATAGTGTCTTGTTTTTATGCAAATATATAAATGTATCTCCCTTCCTATATAAATTCTATAATGTAATATCCCACAAGATATAAATGTATAGAAATAAAAATATACATATCTACATTCCTATATACATTCTATAATGTAATATACTGCAAGATATAAATGTATAGAAATAAAATATAAATGTATCTGTGTTCCTATATAAATGTTATAGTAGAATATGCTGCCATATAAAAATGTATAGAAATAAAAATGTATGTATCTGCCTTCCTATATGAATTCTATAGTGTAATATCCAATACAATTATGAAATTGAAAAGAATAAATCAATGAATATAATAATAAAATAAAAGGGTTTAGAAAAAAGCAAAAGGTATTGTGGAATCCCACTTGCTAGGCTAGCAAGTAGGAAATCACTCAAATCAATGGTAGTAGTAGCCTTCATTGTCTATCGCTCCTGAACTGCTGGACGATAGCTCAGTAACTGTCAGACCCCAAGGCAAAAATCAGGCCAATACAAACAACGCTTTGTTCTAATACATATCTACTTTACCTACAAGCCAATTCCCAAAAGCAAACCTCTAACTACCATTTTCTAGCCATCAGCAGGGCCCCCACTCAGATGCTTGGTGTGGTGGGGAGTGAGGAGCACTGGGTCTCTACCCAGTGATGCAAGCCAAAGTTCTAGCAGCTTCAGCTAGAAATAGCCCCTTGTTTCTGTTGCTGATTTGTGTGAGATGACCTTCTGAGAGATGCCTCTTCACCAACACCACATGTGCTCCTGAGAGAGTATTACTGAGGTCTGTTACAGTATTGTGTTAATGATTCATGGTGCAAATTCTGTACTTTTTCATGGTCTCTGCTGGAGACAATAAGAAAGACACAGAGGACTTTATGTACATTGCTGTCATTGGCAGTCCCTCGATACAAGGCTGACAGTCTTCACGTAGATAGGGAAATCATCAGATGACTGAAGAGGCAAATCTGAAATCCACATGTTCAACTGCAAACATGACATACAGTTTCAGAAGGAAGGAGTGGATCCTGGTGATGTCAGGTTACAGGTAAAAAGCTCCATCTTTGTCTCTTGCTCCTATTTATCTCCATAGTGAGGTGAGTTTGCTCAGAATGATTGATACCTTGTTGGATTTCATGATGCCACTGGGGACAATTTGGCACTTCAGTCTCCCAGGTATTGATATTAATATCAAATTTCTTCAGATTGGCCATCAAGGTCCTTGAATCTCTTCTTTTGCCCACATCTAGAGTTGTGACCATTGACGGGTTGGGAGTATAGGACCTGTTTTCAGAGCCAGTTGTCAGAAATCCTTATGACATGTTCTGTCCAATGGAGCTGGTGCTGTATAGACATAGCCGCAATGCTGGTGGTGTTTGCTTGAGCCAGAATGCTGGCATTTGTTCTTTTGTCCTTCCAATTGATATCAAGGATTTTTCAAAGACATTGCTGATGGTAATATTCCAAGGCTTTTAGTTGTTTCTGATATATTGCCCAGCTTTCACACCCATATAACAGGGTAGGGATGACAACAGCTTGGTAGATAAGAAGTTTGGTTTGGGTCTTCATGTCATGATCAGTGAAGACACAATTTTGGAGACATTCAAAGATAGCACTGGCAGATTTTATTCAGTATTGCGTATCATCTAAGTTTACTTTTTGGGAAATGTAACTACCCAGGAGTTTTGTTTTCATTGCGATGTTGCTGCTAAGCCCAGATTTTCTTCAGCTTTGCTATTGTCCAATGGCGATAGCTATTCTTGTTTTTACTTCTTTTTCTGGTGTAGCATCTTCTATGATGGTTGCTTCAAGGTATTTAAAGTGTGTTACTTTTTCTAGCTTTTCATTACCAATTTTTATTGATGTATCGTCATTGCTATTGGCTGATGTTATCATTACTTTGTTCTTCTCCACGCTAATTTCCATGCTATATCTCTTCACAGCGTTATGCAGCCTTTCTGTTATTTCCTTAAAACTTTTTTGCAGTTTCAGCTATTAGATCAATATCATCAGCAAAACAAAGGTTTTTAATTTCTTGTCCTCCAACTGACATTGTTCCAGTGAAGTTCTCTAAGGCATCTGGCATGATTTGTTCAAGGTATAAATTAAGTAAGCATGGTAAGGGAAGATAACCTTGGCATACTCCTACTGATGTTGCAAACCACTCCACAGTGTTGCTGTCAAGCAGGACTCCACTACTTGTATTATTGTACAGTTCTTCTATAAGACTTATCAGTGTGGGCCTGATGTTATGCTTCTTCATTGTCAGCCAAAGTGCTTTTCACCCTGCCCTGTCAAAAGCTTTTTTAAGAAATAGCTTTTTTTTCTTATTAAATTATGATGAAGTTCTTTTTGGTGGTCACAGTACTTTCCACACATGATTCTAAGACTAAAGATATGTGGTGCTTCTTCCAGATCTGAATCCAGCTTGTGTTTCTTTTAATACAGTCCCTATTTGTGGCTTGAGCCTGTTTAATATTATTCTAAGAAGCACCTTACTTGGATGACTGATGAGGCTAATGGTGTGGTAGTTGGTACATGGTACATTCCCCTTCTTTGGAATAGGGATTATTATTGATTTTGCCCGCTGTGCTGGCCAGCTTTTCCTTTTCCATATCATATTGCAGATTTTGTACAGTATGTCAATTGTCTTGTTCCCTGTTTTTAATAGTTCTGCAAGTATATTGTCTAGGCCAGTTGTTTTTCCATTTTTCATGCTTCTGATAGCTTTTTCTATTTCTTCTCTTGTGATGTCCAGGGATCCTGGTGTTCTCTGATTTAAAAAAAAAAAAATCCCCAGTTTTTGGTTAAAAAAAAGTAGCCAAAAATACACATTTCCCCATGATTTAAATGGAACACAATTGATATATAAATCAATATATAGTGCGGTTTCATTTTAATTGTGGAAAAATGTGGATTTGGGGTTACTTTTTTTTAACTGAAAATTGGGGATTCTTTTTTAAATCAGAGAAAATCAAGATCCCTGGTGATATCTTAGCTTTTACCTTCTTCTTCTACAGTTCCCAATCCTCCCTCCTCTAACTGAGTTATTACTTTTAGGAATGTTTTGAATTGTGATTATACAGTTCTTTCACATACTCCACCCATCTTTTATATTGCGCTGCTTTCAGTAAGCAAGTCACCATTTTTATTCTCTATTGAAGACTTTACTGCTTGATACATCTTGGGTATCTATTTCAGGTTCTCAAAAACTTTCTTGCTGTTGTGTTCAGAGACTCTTTGAATCTTTTCACATCTGTTTAGGATCCGGTTCTCTTTCACTTTCCTTATTTAATGTATAACTTTTTTGTTTGCATCTCTGTATTGGAGGGTATTATAGGCTGATTGAAAGCATTCAGCTCTTAGTTCTCTGCGTGCATCACACATTTCCATGATTTTGTCATTCATCCATGGTTAGTTCTTCTTCTTTGCTCTTTCAAGTACTTCTTCCTCAGTTTCACTGATTGCTTGAGTGAAGCCGCCCGTAATGTTCTGTAAGTCAGTTAGCATTAGAAGTGGTTAAAACCTGCCCCTATTTTTAGTTCAAAGTCAGCTTTGACCGCTGGATCTTTTAGTTTTTCTAGATTATATCTAACTCTTGGTGGTTTTTGCTAGTGATCTTCAGTTTAAGTTTGACTGACATCATCACTGAGTTATGGTCACTACCAATATCGTCTCCTGGAAACATTTGAGTCTTGTTTGGATTGATGCTCGATTGAAATAGTTAGGACATGAGAATGTAATCAATGTAGTTATTGTAGATACCACCTGGTACCATGTTATTCTTCTGGTTGTCTTATGTGGATGGACGGTGTTGGGAAGTACAAGGTTGTGCAGCTGTGCAAATTCCAGCAGTCTCAGTCCTCTATCATTGGTGTTTCCTAATTCATATTTTTCTGCTGTCCCTGGCTAGCTCAATTATGGTGTTCTAGTCACCTTGAACAATAAGAGTATCTTCCTCTGGTGTCTTTGCTACTATTTCATCAAGTTTGTTATAGGAAATTTCAATTTCTTCTTCAGTGCAGTAAGTGCATATACTAGGATGATTGTGATGTTAGGTGTCATAGAAATCCGGATATAAATGATTTGGCTGGTTATTGGTTTTCAAGTTAGGACTGATTTGACTGAGCCTTTGTGTATGAGAAATTCTACTCCTCTTCCCTGATCATTTTTCCTCTCCACTGTACCAGAATTTGTGTCCTTCCCCTGTTAATAGTTCTAAATTTGTCCATCGCAGTTAAGCAAGACCAAGGATGTTTCACTTGTAGCAATTCATTTCAATAACAAGTTCCTCAAGTTTTCCTATGTCATAGAGAGGTCTCACATTCCATATCCCAATGGTGAGTTCTTATTTAGTAATCTTGATTTTTGTCTCAGTAGCATTATTGACCATTCTTACCCTGGGTGTCTTCAGTAGACAAACTAAACGTTCTGAAAACAAAACTCAACCTACTACATGCTGCTGTCATTTCAACAACTGTCTGGCGGTGAGACCAGGACACTCACTAGGGCACTGGAAAAGTGAATTGAGACCTTTGAAATGAGGTGCTTCAGAAGAGTGTTGTGTACACCCTACACTGCATATAGAACAAATGAATCAGTGAAAGTTCAAATCAGACAAAAGTCTGCAAATACAAACCCTTCCTTGAAATCATAAGAAGAAAGGTGCAGTGGTTTGGACATGTAACAAGAAGTCCTGGCACCCTTGCCAACAACATCCTGCAGAATACTATGGATGGATGAAGAAGAAGAGGAAAACCTAGGACAAGCTGGACCACCAACATCAAAGAGTGGATTGGATTAAAACTGGCTGATTGTACAAGGATTGCAAAAGACTGGGAAGAATGGAGGAAAGTTATTGCTACACCACAGCTGCCACAACAGTCAGTGCAGCCTCAAGACTTACTGACTGGACTACCAGGTAGGGGAAATACTCAAACATTTTCCAAAGACTGCCTCTAATTGTAATATGTATGGGAGAAGCTGGTTGGTTTGGGGTAGAATATCTTGGTTTTTGTGAAGTTGACAGTGAGTCAAGTCTGATGATGGTAACAAATTTTTGGTGGGCATTCAAATCTCATCAGGATCTCCCATAGGGCTTTAGGTCAGTGGAAGCCATGTAAAGATCTCTGTGTTACTCACGACATTTCTCCTGCAGATGGCTAGTAACAAAAATCATGCCTATCATACCTCTGATTTGTCTGAAATTGCACAGAGACATAGGTAGTATCTCCTTGGCCAGAAGAGTGAGTCTATTGAGGAGGATCTTTTCAGCTATGGACAGGAGTGCAATGCTGCAGTAATTGCTGCAATCTGATCTATCCCCTTTCATGAATATGGTTACAATTTGGGACTCTCTTAAGTCACTGGGAATCTGTTCATGTTTCCAGAATATCAGAATAACAGCAAATAGTTGGTGAGAAAGATTCTTTTTTTCCACCGTGCTTACAACCTTCCATCAGGACCACGTTTTGTTTTTTTTCATCTCTTCAATGGCTTTCAAGACCTCTTGATAGGTTGATTGGTCTGTAAAGTAGTTCTTAATGGGATGGTGTTGAATGACTTTGATGGCATTTTTTCTGACATTAGAATCTCAGTTCAAAAGCTCTTGGAAGTATTCCTTCCATCATGCAATAATGATGGAGCTGTCTCTGCAGAGCGCTGTTCCATCCTCCATCCTGCCTGACATCTGACTCCCCAGGTACCTCTCCATTATCTAACTGCTACATTCACTCCACTTCTCCTCCTCCACCCCCTGCACCCAGCCTGTCTCTCACCTACTGACTCTTCAAATTATATCTTCACTGACTGCCTATCTTGCATGCATACCAGACTCTGGCTTCTTTACTATTCATTCCATCCAGGAAGAGCACACACCAACTGCTGAGATGTCCTCAGCCCCACAAAGGGTTTTTAAACCCAAAAGCTTGCTATAAAAAAAAATCCAGCTATTTAAGTTGGTGTAATAAAAGATACCATATTCACCCAAAGAACATTATCTGCCCTTGCTCCATTCTCAGAACTCAGAGGAATGCTGGCTTGTGTGCTTGGACCCTAGATAGCATTGGTTGAACTGAAGAAACTAGGCATACCATGGCTGTCAGAAAACATTTGGATCTCTCTTGCTTTGTCCTCCAATCACTTGTTCTTTTGCTCCCAAATTTTCCTTGGGGTCTCTGCTTTAATGTGGTGATGTGTCTTCATTCTGTTTAGAGATTATGTCACTCTGCTAAAGCTTTGGAGGCTCTCTTTTTTCCATCAACAAGACTTTGAATTTCCTAATCATTCTCATCAAACCAGTCCTAATGTATATTTGTGGAGAAGCTTAGACATTCTTCACATGCTGCATGGATGCCTTTCCTAAGTCTCTCCCAGTAATCAATCGTGTCAAGGTCATCGGAGAGGTTGGAGAGTTTTGCACTATGGTACTGCTGGAAATGATCTCTTAGCAGGGTTTTTTAAGCAATTAGTATTGAATCTCTTCCTCGATTGCTTCTTTTGCTCATGTCATTTTGGGAGAATATGGAAGGACATGATGGAATGTATCAGATGATGGTCAGTCCACCAGTCATTTGTGTTGATCTTGGCACCAATAATACAGACATCATGATGGTCCTGGGCATACATTGTGACATAAGATCCTCCACTATGACTATGATCCTCCAAGCCCAAAGGGAGGTAATCCCAACAAGGATCAAAGGGGACAAGAGGGCACAAAAGCCCCCATGGCTCACCAAAAGCATACGGGAACGTCTCCTAGCTAAAAGGGAGGTGTACGCCCAATGGCAGGGAGGGGCCATCACCAGGGAGGACTAGACCTTGGTTGCTCAGGGCTGCAGGGGGGCGGTCAGGAAGGCCAAGGTGGAGATGGAGCTGGGACTAACTACCCAGATCAAGGACAAAAGTAGTCCTTTTCTAAATATATAGGGGGCAAAAAGAAGGTACCGGGTAACGTGGGGCCTCTGCAAGACATGCTAGGAAATCTGGTTGTCGCACCAGATGACAAGGCTAACCTATTTAATGATTTCTTTGCCTCCATTTTCATGAGCAGGAACCAGATCAGCCCATCCGCCGGGACCCCCTCAGGCCCCAGGGGAGGCACACCCAGGCCCAGGGTCAGTGAGGATCTAGTCAGGGAACTTCTGGAGGGACTGGACATATTTAAATCAGCTGGTCCTGACGACCTCCACCCCACAGTGCTGAGGGAATTAGCAGAGGTAATTGTGGGACCCCTGGCATGGCTTTACGAGAGCTCGTGGTGCTCTGGTGTGGTGCCAGAGGACTGGAAAAGGGCCAATGTGGTTCCCGTTTTCAAAAAAGGGAGGAAGGAGGACCCAGGGAACTATAGGCCAGTTAGTCTTGCCTTGATCCTGGGTAACCTTTTTGAGAGAATTATCCTGGTGCATGTCCGCGAGGGGCCAGCAGGGGAGGTTATGCTTAGGGGTAACCAACACAGGTTCATTAGAGGCAGGTCCTGTCAGACCAACCTGGTGGCCTTCTATGACCAGGTCACAAAATCCTTAGACGCAGGGGTAGCAGTGGACGTAGTCTTTCTGGACTTCAGGAAGGCCTTCGACACTGTCTCTCACCCCATTCTCATTAAAAAACTAGGGGACTGCGGCATCGACACCTACACAGTCAAATGGGTCGCTAACTGGCTGGAGGGCTGCACCCAGAGAGTGGTGGTGGATGGGTCATTTTCGACCTGGAGGGATGTGGGCAATGGGGTCCCACAGGGCTCGGTCCTTGGACCTGCACTGTTCAACATCTTCATCAGTGACTTGGACGAGGGGGTAAAAAGCACTCTATTCAAATTTGCTGATGACACTAAGATATGGGGGGATGTGGGCATGCTAGAAGGGAGGAATAGGCTGCAACTGGACCTAGACAGGTTACAGGGGTGGGCAGATGAGAACAAGATGGTTTTCAACAATGAGAAGTGCAAGGTGCTGCACCTGGGGAGGAAGAACCAGCAGCATACCTACAGGCTGGGAAACTCCCTTCTTGTCAGTGCAGAGACAGAAAAGGATCTTGGAATCATTAGTGATGCCAAAATGAACATGGGCCAACAGTGTGGGGACATAGTCAGGAAGGCCAACCACACTTTGTCATGCATCCACAGATGCATCTCGAGCAGGTCTGAGGAGGTGATCCTCCCGCTCTATGTGGCATTGGTCAGGCCGCAGTTGGAGTACTGTGTCCAGTTCTGGGCGCCACACTTCAGGAGGGATGTGGACAACATCGAGAGGGTCCAGAGGAGGGCCACTCGCATGATCAGGGGGCAGCAGGACAGGCTTTCCCTACGAGGAGAGGCTAAGGGACCTGAACCTGTTCAGCCTCCACAAGAGAAGGCTGAGGGGGGATCTAGTGGCCTGTTACAAACTAGTCAGAGGGGACCAGCAGGCATTGGGGGAGTCCCTGTTCCCCCGAGCACTACCGGGAGTGACTAGAAATAACGGTCACAAGCTGGCAGAGGGTAGATTCAGACTAGACATCAGGAGGCGCTACTTCATGGTCAGGGCAGCTAGGATCTGGAACCAACTTCCAAGAGATGTGGTGCTGGCTCCTACCCTGGGGGTCTTCAAGAGGAGGTTAGATGAACACCTTGCTAGGGTTGTTTGACCCCAGTACTTTTTCCTGCCATGGCAGGGGGTCGGACTTGATGATCTGCTCAGGTCCCTTCCGACCCTACCAACTATGAAACTATGAAGGTGCCAATATTTTGAATCAGGATGCATCCATGTTGTCTTCTATTTGTTACTTGGATGAAATGGGGAGTTTGTGATGATAAGATCAGGTTCTGAACACTTGCTCAGGAGAAGAATGATTGAATTGACTTCTTCCACCCCTTCCTTTCCAACTGCTTCTTTCCATAGCTCAGAGTTTCTGCCCACTCTGGCACTGAAAATTGCCCTGAAGAATTACCTTATCTTTCTTAAGGATAGATGACAGGACTTAGGTGAGTTTAGAACAGAATGTTTCCTTTGGTTCATTCACATCTGCATCGAGGGTTGGGACGTAGGCACTGATGAGTGTTGCATGTTGTCCATTGGTCAGTGGAAGATGAAGTCTCATGAGTCACTGGTTGATGCCAGCTGGATATTCTGGCATCTGAGAAATAATCTTGGCTTGATAGCAAAACCAATGCTGTGCATGTGTCTGTCTTTTTTAAGCTTTTCCTTTCCAAAAGAAAGTGTAGCCACTACCATGCTCAGTGACACCAGAATGCAGGGGAGGGGCAGCTCACAAAGAACAGCAATATCAATATCAAAGCATGCAAATTCTCTGGACACTAGTATTGTCTCAACTTTGATCAGTCATTGCTAGGGTTATCCATCAGGGTATAAATGCTCCAGGTTGCAAACTTCATTTTTTGATTCAGATCACAGATAGAGTGATCCCACTGGATGTAGTTTTCCAATCAGATGAAGTGAGACAAGCTATGTTTAGAGCATCTTTTTTAGTCTCCTCCTAGTTAGGGTGAGCAGAGTGGATCTTAAATGGGCGTGCTCAGTCATGACTGGAACTGAAACTGGTGTACAGTTTGCAAGCTTCAAACTGTAATCCAATGGCAAGGAAAATCTAGATGATAAGAGGTTTCTGTTCTGCCACAGCCTTCATCCATTTTGTACCCATTGTGAAGTACTCTCTTCATCTGCCTGCTGTACCATTAAGGATTTTCATTTTTGTTTTTGGATCACTATTATTCTGCAAACTTCACTCTCGATATTGCCACTATGGGTGACCCTACGAAGAGGACAATACTCCAAACAGCATTACTTTTGGTGTCACTGGTAGCACATCGGCCTCACCACCATGTGAAGGTTGTGTTCCTTGGGAGGCTTTTATGTGCATGTAAAAACCACACAGTTATGGTACAGACCCTAGCATGGTTTCATGGTGAAATAAATTAAACGTGACCAAGAGCTATTGACTGTGTTTGCTGGGTAAGAACATGTTAAAATCTCAGCAGCATCCTTCTTGTGGGACCCTAGGGAGAAAGCCTGGCTTTCATGGCATCTTTACATGTGCTCCAGGGTTGGGGGCGTGGGGCTATAATTAAAGTACCCACAGAGTCTTGTGTATTCAGCGTCCTGGGCTTCAAAACAGCAGTGGGGCCACTTTAACTAAAGTTTGTTCACCAAGCTTTAAAATTTTGGGTGCAGGAGTTACTGCAAATATTTGCACAAGTAATCATGAATTTACAAAAAAAAGCATCATGCCAGTGCTAGCCTTCCAAATCAATGAAGTTATCAGTAAAAAGTTATTGCACATAAATAATGCAACTACTTATGTAATTTGGAATTTACAGATTAAGAATCTAATGTAAAGTGGTAAGCAAGCAAAGGTGGCTATTTTACCAGTGTAAATACACAACCTCTTTGTATTTATAAAAAAATGCCTGGAGTAGGTACTTATGAGGTTGTCCTGGCTTGAAATTGCCTCATTAGGTCTCTTTGCTTATATAATATGCCAAGCAGGCCTACATTTTGGCTGCATATGGAAAGATTTTATTGGGGACCCCTTTTCCAATATACCATACTGCACTGGGGCTCTACCTTCTACATGCACCACAAAAGAAGAGAGATAAAAACACTTAGTTTGTGGTTCACATAAGTAGGAATTAAAGAAGGGCAAAGAACTGAAACAATGGTCTGGAGGCAGGAATCTCTGGGTGAAATGTGCTGGCTTGGCTTATACAGGAGAACACAGCAAATGATTATAATGGTCCCTACAGGCCTTACAAATTATGTCTCTATTAACTCACTGATTTGCTGTGTGTGTTATGTATCCACTACATTGGATCAGCCACTGAAGAGGATAGTCTGCAGTGAATACAAGGAAACGAATTATTTCTTTAATAGCAGAGGCCCATTTCTCTTTGTCCCCAACTGAACTAGATGGCTAAACTAGATGATCTTGTGATCTAGCCCTACTTTCCTATGATCCTATGAATCCCTACTGACCACCCTTTGCATAAATGTAAAAACACTTCTGGCACAGACTGAGCCACTGTGCGTGGACTGGGAGCATGGCCAGAGCCTTGTCTCTGTGGGTATTCTTACAGGGCAGAAGGGCAGAGCTGGGGAGAAGAGCCTGCTGCATCTGTAGCAGAGCACTGCCACATAGAAAGTCCTCACCAAAGGGTAGGACAAACAAAACTTCCCTCAGCCTCTGCCCAAACTCTTCAGCCATCCCTTTCTCCACCTGTAACCAAGCTCCAGTGACTCTCAGAGCCATAATGTGGGCCTAAATGCATAAACAAACTTACATTAAACAGATGCGTGAGTGTATGAAATATAAATGTAGCATTAATAATGCATGCAGCCAGCATGCGGTACAATGCAGGCAGCCTCTCTCGGGGAATTGTGGCGTGTTCCCATCCAGGCGGGCTCCCTGCCTTTCTGCTTTTTGAGTGAAGCCTGAAAGGGAAGAAGGAGCCCAGAGCTGGGGAGTGTGTTTCCAAATGTGGATGTTGCTATAGAAACCCTCCCCTGGCACAGTATGTCAAAGCCTGACATACTGGTCTCTCTTCAAATTCGGCTGACAGGCGGGCTGAAGTGGAAATATGGAGCACAGTTAAACAGGACTTTATTTCTGAAGCTGGGCTGGGATGAAACTGGACTTGCTAATTAATTACTTGTGAGCAGCCAGAAAGAAAGCTGCCGTTGAATGTTTTCACAGTCAATGAGCATATGTCCAAACGTAAAGGAGCATTTTTGGAGTATGATTTTTATTTTTCTGCAACAAAGTGAAATTAAGAAAGCTCTTGGAGTTGATGCTGCCAAGCCTGTCAAGTGAAAGTGGACAGATTTGTGCTACAAAGGGCTGTGCAGCAGGTTCCAGATGAGTTTCAGCTAAGCATGGGCAACTGGTGCCACCTTAGTCAGGGTGGACACATTCCCCATACAGTGACCAACCAGTGACCAGCCGATCCCACCGATTGCTGCGGCACTCCCATTCCCCAGCCGGCACTTGCAAGGGGGGGGGAGCACTGGCGCTCCCGTCTGCCCCCCCTGCCCGTCGCCTAAGTGGTGAGCACGGCCAGTCGGGGGTGCACTGGTGCTCTTGGGGTGCACGTGCACTCCCATGCACCCCCTACGCATCACCACTGGTACCATGGAGGGTCAACACTGAGCTGGCCAGCCTGCTAAGGCACTCCAACCTCTTAAGCTAAAAAGCATGAGCTGAGCCTGAACACTACTGAGTTCACATTGTGACTTGGAGAGACTGAGAAAAGAGATTGGGTGGGCAGAAAAAGACATCTCAATGCAAAGAGCAGCTACATGAGGCAGCTTCTCATAAGTGGTGACATAGTAAATAAGCCAGTTTGCATAGGGGCCAGTGAGATCAAAATGGCTAGGGACAGAAGTTACTCATAAACTGGTTTAAGTGATCAGAAACTGGTTTAAAAACAAAACAGAAATTCAGTGTACATAAAATGCTTTCAAAATGGCCAAAACTGATTTAAGATAAACCTGGTGTAATGACAATCAGACTTAACTGATTTAGGTCAAACCAGTTTACAGAATTTCTGTCCCAGACTCCTTCCTGGTTTAAGTAAACTCACAGTCTGCCAGCATCCCAGGATGCCTGCTGCAGCGTCCCTCTGCTCCGGCGTGTTCCCCTTGCTGTGGGTGCAAACTGGTAAGCAAACTGGGGGCACAGCTCCCGTAGTCCCAGCCTGAGCTGCAGCCTGCTGGGAAAGGCCTTGCACCCATGGCCTGGCCCAGCCCACCTATCTGTTCAACTCGCTCAGGGCTGGGGCTGGGTTGGGTTGGGTTGGGTTGGGGTGGGGTGGGCCTGTGGGGCTGAGCTGGGCTGGCCTGCAGGCACTGCTGAGGGCGGGTGCAGAGGGGCCAAGCCAGGCCACCTAGGCAGGCAGGGATCTCCCCCTCCTCCTCCTCCTCCTCCGCTGCTGCAGGGTGGCGGGGGGGGGGGGATGTGTTTGCACAGTGCTGTCTTGGGGTTCAGGGCTGGAGGTGTGCAGCACTGGGCCCTGCTGTGGGGTGCCGGGCGTGGGAGGAATGGTTGCAGGAAGCCCTTGGTGGCTTTTTTCCCAGTAGTACAGAGCCCCCCTGGCAGGTGTTCTTGGTTGTGGGTGCTGCAAGCAAACCTTGTAAGGGAGGGTCTGGTCAGGGTATAGGCAGGGGCTGGACTAGATACTAGAGGACCACTGGAGGTGCCTGCCAACCTTGCTTCTGTGTGATTCCCCCTTCCCTCCCCCTGCTTTGCCTCAGGCCTAGGGCCAGGGTCTGGCCATGACCTCACTCTTGTTGCTGGACCCTTTGGTGCCAGTGGGGGGCCAGGGTCTGGCTACCCTCCCTCCCCCTCTATCCAAAAAGCCTGGCAAGGATTGCTTCCCCACTCCCCCCTCCAGGCATACCCTGGCTGGGGTCTCTGCAGGCCAGGGTAGAGGTTTAAACCTCTCCCCAATCATAGGAAGTGGCGCTTCCGGCCACTGGAAGAGAAAGGAGGGCTCACTGTAGCGCCCCTGGCTTCTGGTCTGGGCCACTGCAGGCATGTGCCTGCATTTCTGGAATAAAAAATGAATGTCTTTGGCTTTTTGTATGTCTGTACTTAGCCAATGTGTCATCTGTGTATTGATTTCGGGGGGGGGGGGGGGGGGGGAATCAACAGGTCATAGAGTTTCTTCTGTTTCTAAAGACTTCCCAGCTTGTACTACTCCTGACTCAGCACCCCTCACAGAGGCTTTTGACACTTCTGCCTGCCTGCTGATGCTCTGCTGCCAGTGGTTTAAATGGCTAGAAATGGAGGTTGCAAACATGAATGAATCTTACAACCATGCTGCAAAGAGCTTGTAAGTTTCAACAGATATTGAACTCTATGGTGTCTGCTCACCTCCCATTACAGCTGGGTGGGGGGGAGGGCTTCATGATAAGGGAAACTCTGTGGTAGCAATGTCAGACAGGCAGAACTGTGCACTAAGCAATGGAAATGGCAGCACTGAACTTTCCAAATAAGGGAAAAGACCAAAAGAAGTAATAGACTGAGTATAAAGCAGTGGTGATGCATAGAGGGTGCATGGGGGTGCACGTGCATCCTCTGAGAGCGCCAGCGCACCCCCTGTGAGCCGTGCTCACCGCTTAGGTGATGGGCAGGGGGGAACGCCAGTGCCCCTTCCTGCAAGCGCCAGCCAATCGCTGTGCTTGCTGCCGCTGCTTCTGGGAGTGGCTGCAGCAATTGGCTGGTGCTTGCTCCCAGAAGTGACTGCAGCCACTCCCCGAAGTGGCTGCACTGAGTGCAGTGATTGGCTGGCACAGCATCACCCAGGGGCCCCCCGGTCCGCAGGATCACCCGTGGGAGACCCCCTCCCCTGTTTGCAGGATGGCCTCCAGAGGACCTTCTCCCCAGTCAGCAGGACTAGTGAGAGTTGGGCGGAGGCATGTGCCCCCCCGACTAAGGCGGTACCAGTCACCTATGGCATAAAAAGAAGACAACTGATAAGCAGCAAAAGAGGAGAGGGTAATGAGAGAGATGGAGGAAGGGGTAAGGATCTGGAAGCTAGAGGAGAGTTAGAAAGATGCATGTAAAAATGGATACTTCTCTTCTAACAAAGTTTGTGAGCACTATTAAAGCAAGAGATCAGTGAAGGAAGAAATTGAAATGTTACGGGATGAGATGGAAAATTAGGCACAGATAATGGCATAATAGTACAAGTGTTTAAAGTACACTCCAAGAATTTGTTGCAAAGAGCAGTAAAAGTCTCCCATGTGAGAAAATTTCTGTAAGCATCCACCCAGCTATTGAAATCACTGAAGCAGCAGCATGACTCCACAGGACTCTGCCCTGTACACAGCAAGGCAGCCAGGGACCACCCACTGCCCAGCAATTAGGGTCTCTGCTGTTTCTGGTTGTGAGCCGGCCACAAGCAACAGACCTTGGTGCAGCAGGAACCAGAGAGATGACAGTGCACAGCGGGAGACAGAGAGGCAATGGAGTAGTGGGAACTCAGACAGCCAGATGGAACTTCAGGGAGGCTCCAAGTGCACATAGCCACGGGAGCTGGAGAAATAGCCAGGCATGGAAAGCAGAGGGGTGGGAGGGGAAATGCTCAGCAGCAAGCAGAGCAGGAGGGAAGGCACCCAGGGGTTGAACTCTGGGCTGGTCCAATGTGCCACCATCAGTGTAGTTCAATACATAAGAATAAGATGGTTTATTCCTTACCACTCGGGCATGAAGTGACGCTTCCTTCCCTTTCTCTTCTGTCTTGTGAGCCTCTAATGATGGCCCCTACCTCCAGGTACCCCCCTCTCTCAGCAGGCTGCCCAAAGTGAAATAGCAGTGTCTATAACTTGCTGAGCATTGATGAGGACATAGGGCCAGATGGTAAGCAAAGGGCGGTGGAAATGGCATGACAAAACCAAGCAAATGACACACATATGGCTGGTGAAATGATAGTCTAGTACTAGTTGCAACTAAACCCACATGAAGTTTCACAAGGGATAGAAAGCGTGTATGTACATTGCATCCCAGCTGGACTCCTATGCGGGGTTTTGGCAAAGTGCTCTGCAGAGCATTTCCAGTGTAGTACAGATCACATTGTTCTGGCATGTCAGTGGGCTCTTGGGGAGAATTCAGCTCGAGATGATTGCCAGGGTAAAGCAAGCTGTGTCATAGGAACAGACAAATGATGTTTTGGGGAACCTGGGGCCTTCTCTGCCATCTCACCAATGCACTGGAGATGTCCTGTGGGAAGAGGGGAAGGAGCCGCTCAGACTAAAAGCAGCGCCTTCCACCTGGAGTGCAACCCCAGCTGCACCCACCCCACGCAGATCTGGGGGCACCCCCTGTGCACTCCCGGACTGGCAGCATGCAGCAGCAGGAGCTGCTGCACCCCCTCCCTGTGCTCTCCCACCCCAGCAGGGCAGGAGACCCTGTCCCAGCCCCAGCTGCAATCCCTCCCTCACTGCAGGCGTGTTAAATTGCCCCTCCCATGCCCCTTCCTCCCTCCCCCCCCACAACAGGATTACCAGCTGGAAGCAACTGTGTCGAGCATCATAAAGGAACCAATCCCCAATTAAAACATTGTTCCTATGGGAAAATTGGTTCTGAGTACGACATTTCGACTTAAGACTCAGTTTTGAGGAGTCAATTGTGTCATAAGTCTGATGACTGCCTGTAAATAGGATCGGGGTATACACATGCCTGCTAGAGAGCCTCTTCATGCCATTCCTTTCTCCTTCACCCTCAAAATAACTCAGTATCTTTTCCAGCCTTTTATGCACAGTTCTTCATATCTCTGCAGCACCAGAAAGGTGAAGATAACACATCTGTGGACATGTCTGAGTGGTGATAAGTCTCAGGGAATTCAGGAGCCCTTCTCCAGGAACTGAGAAGGATGAGGGGTATTGTCTTGCTGCATTGCCAGCCACCCTGGGTTTGTGTACAACCCTGCAGCCCCAGAAGCAAGTGAGACTTCCCACTATAGACCATCATAGGGATTAGGGTCACAAGCCAAAAGGAGGGAACAGATAAAAGGTAAAGAAACATCAAAACATCAACACTGGGGTGACATATATTCAGTTCCTTTATTTCTCCCCCCCCCCCCAACACACACACCTTCAGAGATGTCCCCAAACCAGCTTTTAGTCCCTAGAGCACTCAAACAGCAGCCTGCAGCTGCCCCCAAGTCTGAGTCCAGTTCCTTCAGCCCACAGTCCCAGCTGACCGAGCCAGTGAGATCTCCAGCTTCACTGCGCACTCCTCTGTGTGGGGCTGATCGGGGTCCATGTGCACCCTGCTTTCTCTTCCCTTTTCTCTTGCCCCCCATCCCCTGGGGGTTTCTGGGAGTTGCAGTCCAAATTAACAGTCATCTCAGCTCTGCAGACTGCCCCCTTGTTCCACCTGCTGTTACATGCATTACATTCGCATTATACTGGGTCAAGCCAACCCCCAGAGACAAGGACAGCATGCTAAATGAGTCTCACCATCCAGACAGTTGACGATCTGGATAAGGGGATAAGATAATGCCAAATATCCCCTTCTGAGAGAAGGAAAAGCCAACAGCAATGCCAAGTGATGCATACATTTTGGCTTAGCATCAATCAAAGTGTTTCTTTAGGGTTCAGATATGCCAGAATTTTGTTCCTCAATCACAAGGAGAGCACTCCAAGTGCAAGGAGCATGATGGACACTCTGCTCCCACTTTCCATCTTTGCCCTGGCCAAGAGATAAATTTTGTGCTGTTTCCAAAGAACTTGGAAATAGAGCAGGAGCTCTTGCTGGGAGGTGAAGTGTTCACAGGCCTTCTCAGCTGGAAAAGCCTCAGAGATAATGGTGACATTCTGTACCCGGTGATTCTGCCTGCATGTGTGTGTGAAAGAGCACTTCTGTGAAGATACTTATTGGTTGCTAGGATCTGCCTGTCTGATATGACCCCCATTACTGCAGCATCTGAGCAGCAAGTTATGTTCAGTAGGAATAACTCTGCACTGCTGTGTGTGCAGTCAGACCTCAGATACAAGCCAGCATGCACGGAGATGGGGAAACTGAGGCACAGAGCAATCAAATGACCAAGATGCCTGTGGTGCAGCAGGAACTGAGTACTGGCTTCTCCTGCCTTAGTCTAGTGCTTCATTTCCTGGACCAAACTTCTCCAAAGAAAGCAGATTACCTGTGAAAATGTTTGTTTTAAAAGTAAAGTAAGGCCATTTATCATCCTTTATTTGTTTGTACGACTCAGCCAGCGTATTTGAAATGATTGAAAGACTCATTGCTTATTACACCCTCTCACAGTTTCTGATTAAAACATCTACTTTAAACCTTAAGGTATCATTCCATACTGGGAAGCAGGGAGGCATGGCATGGCCTTGTTCACAATTTAGGCAGTGGCACTTTCATAAAAGACTAGAAGCCTGTGTAGAACGCTTCCCTCTCTCAGTTGGGGACCAGACCCCACTTCCCATCTCTGTGGCAGTATCTCATGCATACCTTATACATATTCTTCAGCATCTCGTGGCAATAGCAATAACTAGAGGATTATTGCTCCATCTGGGATGCCAAGGCATTGGATTCAGAGGGCAAAGGGTACATTTAAATCAGGTGGCAAAAGATGCCTTTCCTTCTAAAAAGGATGTTTGGCAGAAGTCATTGCAGTCCACACCTCCCTGGTATTATGACGGCTAATGCTGAGAAATCTTCCCACCAGCAATCTAATCCTTGGAGAATAACCACCCCAGGACAGGGGTGATCTGAAGAAAGCAGGCCATCAACTTCAGTGTGTGGGCTGGATTTAACAAATGCTACATAGTAAGTGCTGAAGATACCAGTGAATAAGCACTTCAGTATTTTAAAGTCTCTTTTGCCCAGAAGGTACCCTTGGGTTACAAGATATCCATTTCTGTACTCCATTACCTGACTGTGAAATATTTATGCAGTAAATGATTTCTAGTTTGTTCTGCAGCTGCAGTGTAATACAGATTTATACAATCCATAGGGTAACCACAATGAAAGCATTCCCACTCAGAAGTGCAAGCAATTATGAATAGGTGAAAATTAAAGTATGGCTATTTGAAAACCTATTCCCCAGTCCCCAGCCCTTCCTGTTTTGCGGAGTATAGAAAGTAAAACAAAAGTGTGAACATAATTTACATACAAACTGTAAGAAGTAGCCATGTGCAATGGTTCTGGTATGAATGGACCAGAGGACATGATCTCCAGTTAGCTGCAGGAAGGAATTTTTCAAGTTTGGAGGAGCACTTTAAACACCTCTGGGGCATTGTGAAGCAGAAGATGCAAAGCGCATCCCAGCCCTTAAAGGACCAACCACAAATACAACTGGACTCATCCCCAGCTAAAGAACGCTCACTACAAAGAAAGTCTTTAGAGTTACTCATATGAGTCAAACTCCAGAGGTCATCACTTTTTTCTCATTCCTAGCCCTAAAGCAAGAACCCCTCTAATCCTGGTTACCATTGATAAATCCCAGCCCCACTCAGAATACCCCCTTCAAAAACTTCTGCTGGAGGCCTGCCTAACTCTTGCCAGCTGGCCCAGCTTCTCATTAATAGAAATCAGTGCAGCCAACCCCTGGTTCTCTCTTCCCCTGGATAGGGCCAGTTAACCCCTACCCTAACAACTGCTACACAGGACACAGACAACCTGTAACAGAGTGTCTTTAGCTAAAATACTCCTGTAGTTTGAACTGGGTGTGCACTTATCTTGAGGCCATTCTGCATTGGGTTTCTCTCCTTTAAAGGACTTGGAGCTGTGAAGGAGCAGCTGATCCATGATGCAACCTAGCGTAGGAGTGCTTGGCTCTTCCTGCTCTTCAAGGGGAGACAACTGCGTGGGACACGAAGATCCCTCAAGGCTAAGTACTGGATGACTGTCTGCTTTCCTTCCAGTAGTGAGGGAGCTACAGCAAATGAGAAGCAGAAGGTCAACTGTAAAGGTGAAAAATAAGACAATAAAACATCTCTTTGAAATTCATAAAAGAAAATAGCAATGGGTTAAACTCTACCATTTACCTGAAACACAGCAGAAGAGCATATTGGCTAGCATATAAACAAGCAGAATCATGGTTTATTTTAATCTGAAACAATAAAGCACTCCTGAACCGTGACTGAGTGGTAACATAGGCTGGAGGGGACACTGGGGGAGATATTTCAGGGACAATAACAGTAGATGCTCAGCTCCCCTCGAATTTCTACAAGCATCTAACTATTTATTAGGCTGCTTGAGATCCTCCCTAGAACGTTACCTTTTACCAGATGCTGCTATTCACACCAGCACCAAATCAGATCTCTTCCTCCTTGCCAAGGGCTGCTCTCTGCATTGGCATCAGTGATGACATAAAGGGCAGGGCACCCACAGTTGCTGTGCCTCCACTTTCCCCAAAATCATGGGTGACTGGTGCCTCTTGAGTTGTGGGGGGCACCTGCAGAAGCTGCCAGCGGCATCGGCTGTGGGGATGGGGCTGGTGAGCACCCACAGAAGCCGCTGGTGGCATTGGAAGTGGGGATAGCCCTGTCAAGGTGGGTATGTGCCCCCCATACCTCCCCTACCAGTCATCTATGCCCACAATGAAACCTAGCTTCCATTAAACAGTACTGGAACTGGCAAATTTGACCCTAAACATTTCTGAAATGTATCAACTTGTTGGCCCTGTTATGAATTAACCTGATTGTTGAGCTGCTTTGCATTTCATTACAAACTCTTTGCTAGAATGGGTTAGCCCTATTCCAGTCTTGAATTTGGATTCCCTTTTCATAGTCAAAGCCAGCAAACTGATATTTTAGCTGAATGAAATGAGCTAGAAGGGAATACTCATATGGACAGAGCTGCTTTCCTTTTGATGCCATGATGATTTGAGCCCCCTGTCAAATTCACTCTTAGCAGATATTCTAGTGAGAAAACAAAAGTGTTTTTTTTACCTTGAGAAACAAGTACTGTTTTTCACTTTGCTGATGTCAGAGAACCCCGAAAAGTAATACTCTATCTAATTTGTTTCAGTGTTTTTAGCCTCTGGAAAGCTAAAACTGAAAGTGCAAGTGAGCATGAGCACTTGGACTTTCATCTTATAATAAGTCTGGTTTAGGAAGATACGCTAATTTGGCAGTTGCTATGAGGCCCATTCAACGTTTCTGTTGAGGTGTGGAGGAAAGTGAGTCATTGAGAGGAACAGAATATTTTTGACAGCATCAAAAAAACTAACAAAACCCCCCCCCTGTAGAAGTTTACCAGCAGCGGGGCTAGCATGGAAGACAAACTTAGAAGGTTCAAATGAGTTTCTTGACGGAATTAACAGACAAGACGGGGGAGAAGGGGAACACAGGAGATAAAGGCTCTGTCTCATTCCTATCACAGCCTCAGTTTTCTTTGTCACTTCTCCGTTTGCAGATCCTCAGCAGCTGTTCACTGCCTTCTAGAGAGTTGTTTGCTGATTTCATTTCAAGGAGGAAAAGTGGCAGTGTTTTCCTCATTAATTGAAGCTAAGCTCTCTGCCAGCAGAATCCATGTGTCTGGGCTGAAATCTAGCAGTGTCTATTGTTTATCGCTATTTGATATAGTGCCATAAAGGTGCATGACTCTTTGTAAAACAAATGCAGAGGGAGACCTGGCTTGCAGAACTGGTGTTATGATCAGTAATCATGTTTGTTATACCAGGGCCTGAGAATTAACCAGGAAAGGGGCCCTTATTGTGCTCCTGCCCCAGATGAGCCCTGCCCCACAGAGCAGGTCCATTTGGACCAGGTAGACCCAGGGTAGTGTCAGGGGCTGAACACATGGGCAGTGAATGACAGGAGAGGGCCATGATATTTCTGGAGGGTAGGTATAATGAAGAGGAGAGCAACTGCCTGTGAAAAAAGGGGAAAGACAGAGACGAGGACAAAATAGGGCCAAAGACAGCAAAAGGGTCAGGTGTGGAAGGGAGTGGCAGTGAAGAGATTATTATGGATACAGTGAGACATGGCCAGGGCAAACACCACATGATACAAGGTAGAGAGCAATGCATCTGCCCTGTGGAAAGGTCTTGGAACAGCACCGGGTCCCCACATGGGCTGCTTCTGTGGCTACCTGGACCAGTTGGAGTCCCTGTCTGGCTCCTTGGTGCAGTCTGCAAGCTCTCATTCTGGGGAGGAGGAGGAGCCCATGTCCCAAGTACTCCCAGAGTAAGGTGTGGGGGTCACCCCATGCACTGCTCTGCATCTGGTTGGAGGAGGTAGTTACCATTCACTCCCAGGAACAAGCACTTCTGTACTCTCTGCACTGAAAGTTTGCAAGATCAGGCTTTAAATGGAGGCAAGTCAGTAGTACCAACCTCTCTCTCTCTTTGTGGTTTCTGCCTGCTCTTGCCTCCATTTAAAGGAGTTTAGTTCAAAGAGGACACAGCTGTTGGAGCATGTTAGGTGGGTTAGGTTACTTGTGCCTACATTTAGAGAGCTATGTTATTTGGTTCCAGAGGACAGAGACATGACATGAGAGAGAGGTCAGGAAGGTCAATTCAGGAGTACATGATTTGAGAATATCCAGTCTTAGTCCAGGAACTCAGTCGAGGTATGTGCTCAACAAAGAGTTTGTTCAAGAGGTTACAACCTTTTCCCTGTTCCTCAATTATCTGCAGATAGGTTGCTGAAATTTTCTGTTAATTTACTGTGAATATATTCATTGAATAGTCACTAGACTGCAGGCCATTACTATTTTTCCATCAATTGAGCATATTAATAAAACACCAATCACCAGAATCTAGATGCTAAATATGAAATTTATGACATGAGATGGCTTATGTAACTGATGAAAAAACCAACACAGCAGAAATTTGTAATTATATATTTGATGATCATATTTGCTATTAAAAATTCATGGTGTGTTGGTTAGTTACCCCAGTTAATTACAATTTTTACAGATGAATAAAAAATTTGAAAATTGCCTAAAAAGGAGGACATGCAAGCTAACTAGTTCCTTTTTGTACATTTGTCTTAGAAAAGTAAAATGCTTGAATCTTTGATGAGAAGAGATTACAGATAGAGTTGAATTGAAATTCACCTTTAGAATCAGACAAATATTCACGGACAATTTTTTTCCTAACTTGCTGTGCTGTGCTAGAAACAGAACTCAGTCAAAACTGTGAATAGCATGTTCTTTTTCCTTGATAATAGAGTCTGAAGGCTATTTGAAAACTTGTCTGCTGATATTACTGCAGCATGTTCTCTCTCATTTTCAATTCAGCTCACACTGGGTAACCAAAAAGATACCAATACCTGAGAAACAGGGAAGTGGAAGTAACCAGCTTAAAGGGACAGCAGTGATACCAAAAATGATATCACTAGTCTGGACAGAATAAGAATTAGTTTGAATCAAAAGTTGATTCCTCCCATCTCTAGTTAACAGTGATTTCCCAAGTGCCCACACATGCCAGTGTTACTGAGAACACCAGGTGGTAGGAAAGCAGAACTGGTAAACATTCATCAATGGAGTCTTTATAATCAAGATGTCCAAAACATGTTAAACTAAACAGCATTGTTTTATGCCATTAATCTCAGAGATGCACTTCTGTCCAGCTTATTGTTGAGTGTGGATGTATCCTATTGGGTCACATCAACTTGTGTTGAATGGTGCTACATGAAAAAGCCAAAGTGATGGATTTGATCTGACGTTGCATTACAGAGTCATGCTGTCCAGGAAAGGTGAAAACTACTGATATCCTCATTCTGTTTGATTTTGATTTTAGCTTCTGAGCTAGTAGAACCTAGGAATGGCTGAAAAGAGCAGAATTTCATAAAAACTCTTGTCCAAACTTGGGCAAAAAGGGCAATACTCTGCCCCCCGCCTTTTTTTTTTTTTTTTTTTTTAATCTTTGCTGTTTCTTTTCATATTTGCTTATGATAGTGCATCTGGTATTCAACTAGCTGGGGAAATGCTGGTGTTCTTATGGAACTTATCATGTAGCAGAAATAAGAAATGGTAGAAAACACATGAGAAAGGAAATGCATTTCCTATCTGATTCCTGAATGGAAGAGATCCAACAGATTTGCATTCAAACTTCTGCCATCGTTTCTTACTTGTGAACGTTTGGGTAATTTGTTTATGGTTGTCCCAAAAGTGATACTAAGGTATGGGATGCTCTGCTGGCGTAAACTGCCATTGGTCCCTCTTGAGTTCACAAACCTGTGACATCGTGCATCCACTCAGGATCTGCCCTTGAATATGGCGAAAGGGATTTTTTCACAAACTTTCAAAAGAACTCACCCTCCCAGTTAAGGTAATTACATTTCCCTTTCTTCTTGTAGACACAAATCCTATTTGTGTCTTCCTCAACTCAAGTGAGGTAGATTCATCCACATATCTGACAGCAGTTTTTGAACCTAAGGCTATATTCTGACATTCTTGAAATACGGGGAGGCTCACGGGGTCTGAGCCTCTTTGTAAGAGATGAGACCCCCACATAAGAAATGAGAGCTCCCGGCCCATCCTGCGCTTTTCTAAGCAGCTCAGGTGGCAGCGGCAGCTCCTTCCGGCTGCCACAGACCCACCCCAAGATGTAATTCAAACCCTGGCTCCAGGACTAGGGACAGACATTACACATAAACTGGCTTAAGTGATCAGAAACTGGTTTAAACCTGTAACAGAACAGATGTTCAGTGCACGTAAACTAGTTTGAAAATGGCCGAAACTGGTATGAGATAAACCTGGCTGAAGGTAGTATCAGACTTAGCTGATTTGGATTAAGAGACTTAAACCAGCAAGAGGTCTGGGACAGACATTGCATAAAGACAAACCAGACTCCCCCAGCATCCCGGCATGCTCTCTGGGCTGGGCGGGACTCTCTGCTCCACAACGGGGCTGGCCCCTCCCCTCTGCTCCCTGGCTGGAGTTCGGCAGTGACTTGCAGGCACAGAGTGTCTGCCTGGCTGCTCCCTGCTAAGCAGGAATTATTCCCCATGCCCCTCTGCCTTATGCAGACACCTCAGCATTAGCTAGCAGACTACATGCTGGCTACCTTCCGTGCTGTGGGAGATGAAAAAGGCAGACAGGCTTTTTGGAGCTAACCAGCAGGTAGTTTAATGTCCTTCCTTGGAAAAGCTTTTTAAGAAAAGCTCCATTAGTTAATGGAGAGAGGCTTACTTTTCTTAATGGGTTGATAAATACTGAGTAAAGGGTGATAAACATTCCCTGCTGGGCAGCTAGTAGGGCGGGGGGGATAATCAGAGTGACCTGCCAGGGCCTGGCCACCCTCCCCTGCCCCCCTCCCATTTTAGCCCTGTAGAATCAAAGGGGGGCTGCTCTAGCACCCCCTGGCTTCTACCTTGAGCACTGCAAGCACATGCCTGCATTCCTTTCTGTCCAGAGGGGATGTCTGTGCAGTTAAAGTGATTTAGCCTAGCCAAGTTACACTAACCTGCAGAGATTGAATCAATTCAGGCTCAGGCTTTTTAAATGTCTGTCCCTAGCCCAGGTAAGTCTTGCTCAGGCTTCTTGCAAAGAGGTTGGGTGGCATAGTACTGATTGTCAGCTACCTGGCCCTACCATAAGCTAAGGGCACCGGGGAGCTAGCAAAAAATCCCCCAGGAGGTAGTGTCACTGGAGTCACACTTTGCCACTCAACCATCTGCATCTCAACATGACCTTGTCTCTGCCTACATCAGGAGAAAGGTCTTTATGCTGGTGGAGACTCCGCCATTATCATGAACAGTCTGTGCTCTTGGAGGCTGAGGGGGCATGGCGACTGCTCACAGGTAGCGGCAGCAGTGTTGGTGGCAGGGGCATGGTGGTGGCAAATGAGGACCACTTGCAGGCAGCCATAGTGATGTCGGCGGTGAGGACAGGACAAGGGGGGACCACCTATAGGTGGCCATGGTGGTGTCAGTGGTGGTGGGGGGTGGGGCTGGCAAGCAGCAGGTGGTGAGCGGGGGCCACCTGCAGCCACCGTCTGCACTGTTAGTAGTGGCAAGTGGCAAGCAGGGACTGCCCGCAGCCTCCAGTGGCCACATTGGCAGTGAGGGGGTGGCAGCAACCACCCACAGAAGCCAACGGCGGCTTCAGTGGTGGCCAATCTCAGGGCAGGCACATGCCCCCCTTTGCTCTCCCTATGCATTGCCTATGCCCATTACAGGAGGAACTTGTCCAGGGAGCAATATTTGACATTGCTTAAGTATCAGAATTTGAGAACCATTGCCAATCATTTTATTTTAAAGTGATTGGCAGAGAAATTTCATTTCAACCCCAAGTCTGTTCTATAAACATAGTGAACCAATCCAAAGTCCAGTGAAGGACCAGGAATCTTGCCTAAAATGGGCTTTGAAACAGGCTCTCACTCTCTGTATTCATGTGCACATTGTCACAAAGATACTCCGATACGGTTTTCCCTATTCCCTCTGGGTTAAAACTAGAAGCAGCTGACACAGGGCTCTATATATTATCTGAAACTGCTTAGATAACCCAGTTATTCAGTCTCGATATACTGAGAGCTTAGCGGTGAATGAAGCATTGATTTCTGAATGTACCATGTATTTGGCATCATTTGCTTGATTGAAATACAGCCAGGCAGAAATATTTCCTTACACTTGTTTTAAATGAAGTATAATCTAGTTGTTACTCATGTACACATAAACCTTGATCGATGGGCTGGAAAGGTGGGGAAGGGGCAATGGTTTTGACAAGTTCTGATTTAGTGCTCTAGTCCAATGCCAGAGTATGGTCAATTTGAAAGCCTTATTATTCAGGTGATCACACCACAAATGGTGTCTCTGGCTATTATATATAAACCCCTAAGCACTAATTCAGTTTTTGTTAATGAGATTTTTTGATTTCCTGGTATCACTTTTATTGAAGTCTGATAGATTGATGTTTCATGAAGGATTTTAATATTCATGTTGACATTATCAGAGATAAATCAGCCACGTAATTTATTAGTGTATTAAAGAAATTAGTTTTTGCTCCCCTGGTGACAAAGAAAAATATCTTGCTGAAATTCACCGACTGCAAACCAAGAGCCCTTTTGCTTTAAGATACCAGTGAACGTTGTTCTGCTGTGTAGTTTCCGTGGCAATATGATACCAGTCTGAAAAGTCTGGAATTTGACTCCAGTAGGATAGAACAATTCAAGGAGAGAGATGCATTAAAATACCTAGTGCAAAGGAATGCAGCATGGTAAGCTATTATTTACACTGGAAATAATAGTTGAGTACTTCAATAGCTTATGGCAATGCATAAAATGGCTATTTCAGGATTATGCAAGAGGAATAAAGCTGATAGATGCCAGCACTGTTTCTGATGTAGCAGGCTCATTACGTATAGATGTGTTGATAATTCACCTTCCTGTCTTAGGTAATGTGTGTTTGTTCTTCCCTGCTCAATTTATAGTGAGAAATCAAGGAGCAAAAACCCCCCAAACCTGTAGTGGATTCTCTTTGCCTCTTGCCGATCCTTGAAGATCACAGCTTTCACAAATCTGCTTGTTTGCATTTGCTTGGCAAATATTTATGAGAACTGTTTACTCCTTCAATTCATCGGGGTGTTTAAAAATCCCAGCTCTGTTTTTAATTGTGGCTGGTCACATGCCACATGGTATTTTTCCTATTCACCAAGTGAATGGGCAGGAAAGTACATCCAGCACAAATTGGTCTGCATGCAAATTTAAAATTCTTTCCTTGCAAATCTCCCTGGGACTTTGAAGTTTGCTTTGATTTACTTGCATGTGTAATTTAGCACAGCTGCATGTTCAAAATGACCGGTTATATGCACATGATTGATCATTGCCCTTGTGCATGCAATTAGTTTTAAGTTTGTTAATGAATTTAAAAGCAAGCATTATAGCTTATGGAAAGGATACTCAAATCTATACTGAGGATTAATTACAGCAAAATTATTAGTAGCCCCTGAAGACCAACCGAGATGCTTGGGGGTCTGTTAAGTGTTATTGCTACAGAGCATGAATGGTGTAATACTGAAGTTTTTAAGAAAACTTTTAAGTTTCTTTCAATTAAATTCTCCTTGAATTCAGGTGCTGCCTTTGAACCATGTGCATTCATGGAAGAGGGTTCTGCTTTTGTGATCTCTGCCTGCCTCTTCTCTTGAAAGATCTGGGTAGGTTGGAATATGGTTGCACTGTTTGTTTCTGGGCTGATGCGAACAGGAAGCATGAGTTTCTTTCATAAGCCTCTTCTTTATAGCCCCCCTCCTCTCCCTGCCCCCTCCCCCAAAAAACCCCCAAAAAACAAAAAAACCCAACCAAACAAACCGAGAAACAAGAAATCAGGTTTAGGGAAGCGAATCCATACTTTTTATCACTTTAACATTATAACATTACTTTAATGTTATATTATTTTAACATTATAACATTATTTTAATGGGGCTTCAGGCTGAGAGTACTGGCTCAAACTCAGAAGTGAGGGTCCTTTCTCTTCTTTGGCAGTTAGATTATTTTAAAAGGTCTCCCATCCAACTCTGAACCAGACCTTCCTCTACTCAGTAGCAGTATAGTAATACCAGCTGGATCCATACATGCAGGTACATGCAGTTTGTAGTGCCACAAACCCCTTTGCTGCATCACAAACTATATGTATTTCAAGTTAAACTGTACACAGCACTGCTAACACTGGCAAGATTTGCTACTGGGAAATCCCAGTAGCAAAAAAAAAACTTGGGAAAAAAAGCAGCACAAAACACACCAAAGTGCTGTATGCCAGGACAAATGTGGAGACAGGGAAGCAGGCAGCCCAGGGCTGCCTGCTTCCCTGTCTCAAGGCATACTGTGCCAGGGAGCGGCTGGCTGGGGTGCCTGCTCCCCTGTCTCCATGTGCCGCTCCCCAGCTGGCTGGGACACAGGGCGCCTCAGAGTGGGGGCTGTCTGCAGCACAGGGAGCAGCAGAGAGACACAAGCATGGGTGTGCACTGCAGCACAAAGTAGCAGCATAAATTTGTGCCACTACCATTTGTACTGCTGCAAATACACACTAGGCCTGCGAGAAGTGGCTAGTATTCACTTTGGATCCAGCTGATTCGGGGGACAGCGATTCAATTTTGGTGGTGTTGAATCTGATTCGGAGATTCAACACCACCAAATCGGCCGAATCTCCAAATCGGCCCCATCCCTCATCCACTCTCAATGGCTGCCCTGCCTGCTCTCCCAGCTCCCGGCTCTTTAAAAAAACAGCCTGCACTCGCTGGCTGCTGCCAAGCAGGGGGGGCAATCCCTGCTTCCCCGCACTGCCTTGCACTGAGTGGGGGGCTCTGTCACGAGCCCCCATCCCCCTCCTCCACCTCCCCCTGCCTGCCCTCTACTTACCAGCATGGAGTCCAGGTCCAGCTCCCTGCTTCAGCGAGCGGGGACTGCCCAAATCATCAAAGCTCTCCGAATCTTTTCAGAATTAATTCAGAGCTTTGAATTGATTTGGACCTTTTAATTGGTCTCCTGATTTGATTCAGATTCGGAGATTCGGCCACCGAATTGGGCCAAATCTCCTCCAAATTGAATCAGCACCTGAAGCTTCACACAGCCCTAATATACACCCCTGCTTGTGTGGACGCAGCCTAACATACTGCTACATGCATGTTGATATTTATCTTCAAGTACTGCAGCTAATCAGGAAGATAAATTTAACTTTGAGGCACTTATGGATAACGGCCTCCCGGTGGGAAGAGAGCAGTGACCGGTCTTTAAGGCACCGGACCAGCAATGCAGGTTCATGTATCTTACAGTACAGGAATTACCAGACTTGTCCCTGTCAGCGACAAAGCTCATCGGATTTGCAGTTCGTGTTTGCACAAGAGGAATCAGATTCATAGCAGATCACAATGTATTATTTTGTCTTGTTGTTAACCTGGCTCCTGATTGGATGTGGTGACTTTTATTTAACACACTTCACATTTTAAAGGATGACTCAAGTTGAAGAGAGGTCTTATGGAAGACTTTATTAACTAGTCAGCATCAATGGATTGCCTAATTGGTGGATGTTCCTTTCAGACATAATTATGTTCATTATTAAGGCATGAAAGCTCTGTTGAGCTGGATTTGCCTTTTGATTTTCTTTCATGTGAAGAGGAAGGGGATTCTTACCTCTGTATATGTCATTGGTGAGACAGATGTGGGAACATAGTATAGTTTTAGTGTCCATGCCTTAAAATGGATGTTGAAAAACTTGAGCTGATGCAGGGAAGAGCTAGAGAAAAAAAATATTAGTGGGCTGAAGAAAGTACTTTACAGCAAGAGCCATAAAGAGCTCAATCTATTTAGCTTATCAAAAAAGAAGATTGCAAGGTGATTTCATTGCACTATATAAGTGCATTCTCAGAGAAAAAATACTGGGTAGTAGAGGACATTTTAATCTAGTGGAGAAAGGCCTAAAAAGAACCAATGGGTATAAAATTAACCTGGACATATTTGAATTAGTAATTAGGAATGACTTTTTAACTGTGTGGGTGGTTTCTTTTGCAACAAGGTACCAAGGAATGTGGCAGGTTTGTTATATTCTGCTGCCTTCTGGTCCAAACTGGATGCCTTTTCTAAAAGAGGGGCTGCACTAACCAAACACAAATTATGCCTTAGATAATCACTGCTGATTGGGCTCAGTACAGGGTTAACCAAATGAAATGTAATGGCCTGTGAAGCAGGTCATGAAGTCATGATCTAACATTTCCTGCTTGGCCTTAAGCATTATGAACTTCTGAATTAATTTTTTTATGCATGATGACTGTGTTAACCCTTGGAGATCACAGTACCGCTTATGGGATGAGAGAGATTGATTCTAATAACCAGGAAGATTGTCAATAAACTAAACTGATGTAAAATGAAAAATAAAATATAATGATGTGTGGGGGCGTGATGCGTGATGGAGTTTTTAAATTGATGCTATATTTACCTACAGTGTGCTTATCCATCTGTTGTACACTCAGATATTATTGTATTAATAGCATCCTAATTGCTGAGGTAAGTGAGCATCCTAATTTAGTAAGGATTTATTGGTAAGCTGACCAGGGAGATTAGATGAGAGGTTGCCTTAAGGTTTCTAATCTTCCTACTGCAGGATACCAGTAAATCTCACAGCCTTCTGTGGGAGTCAGGTGTAATATGTTAGTGAGAGAACACGGGAGAGCATACGAGTAGGACTTGAGACACAGAGAGAGAGAGACCTGAATTTCTAAAGTATTCCTGATTTCTCTTTATACCCTCCCTGTTATTCATAACCATGCAAGAAGACAGCTTTTCAAATTCAACCTGACCAGAATCAACCTACCTATCTCTCTTGGGACACTCAGATATGTGCAGTTATTTGGGATCAAAGGTAATCTAAGGAAAGTATTTCACTGTTTTTCTGCTTCTCCAATTTCACCACAGAAAGTTGCTTCAGATCATGAAAGCCTAGAGTATTATTGTATCATGGCACAGCATAGCACAGAAGCATAGCACATCATCCACTGATTTCTAGTTCACTGTTGCTCCCTTTGTTAGTCAGATACAAATCCTTAATAAAGATTTAACAACTAAAATACAGAAGTGGCATTAGCATTTCTTTAAACAATCATACCATTCATAAATAATGAAAAACGGTGGTATTATCTGACTTTAGAACAGTTAATATTTCAAAGATTTTAGACTCAAAAGCCAAACGAACCAGATAGATAATTGTTATTACTAGGCAACTAACCTTTGAAGTAGGATTTAGTGAGGTATTGAATCTTTTATGGTCGATCTAGTCAATAATTCCTGTTTTAAAGGCCTTTAAATACTTATTTACAATATTTACACAATACATTGTAACAGCTGCAAACGAGCCATTAAGGTCTCCCTATGGAGATAATCCAGGCTTTAAAAACCCTTTAATGCACATTTCCAGAGAGATTAAAGCAGCATCTAGCTGGTCAATAAATTCCACATTTGGAAAGGTCACTGAATATGTCTTTGCATGATACACGTTTGGAAATGACAGTAAATCCATAGGAACAAAATGGAATTATTTTGGACTTGGTCACCTTCTATACACTTATTCCTTGAGTATACTTCCCTTAAAGAAAAACAACCAACCCCTACCCCTGCCCCAGAAATGCAGAAGTGCTCAAAAATAGAAAACTTGGCAAAAAATACTTAGCATATAGTCAAGATAAAAATAAAAGTCTTATTTTGGGAAAGCACTTGTATATGTACTTGACTTCAGCAGGACTTAAGAACATGGTTGCTTGAAGGGGTCCTAAACCAGGGGTAGGATACAGCCCACAGGGTGCTGACTGCCCCAAGACAGTTCCCCAGAATTGCCTATGTGGCCTGAATAATTGTTTGCCTCTGTCCTAAGCAGTTGGGCTGGGTTTTCAGCGTGGAGTCCCTGTATCTCCTACATCTGTTTTTACACAGAGGTATCATAGACAGCTGATGCTGCTCACCAAGTAGGGATGCAACTGGTAGCGCTACAAAAACACATATGCGCTCACACTACCAATGGAATCTTGGAATTACGTGAGCACATAGCTGGTGATTGAACAGTTAGGATATGAGCCAAATCCCATTCAAATAAATGTCAGAACTCCTGGGCTGGGATTTTCAAAAAGCATATAAGTAGATTAGGTGCTAACTTCCAGTGACTTCAACAGGAGATAGGCCCCTAACCTGCTTAACTGGTTTTGAACATCCCACTCTTATTGACTCTGGTGGGCTTTGGATCAAGCCCTTCCTGCTCATTGGTGTCATGAGGGATTTACCTGGTTTATATAAGCAGTCACCGTACCAGTTTGTCCTCTACAAATGGCAGGTGTTAGAGCTGCAGGGATGAATCTCAGTGAGCCTGTTTGCTTTCCTTTGAACTTAAAAGTCCTCTGCAACCTTAGTGTGCCTTGTTAGATTGGGAAGGCATGAGGGGACAGGCCACAAAGGGGACTGAAGAGTGAGGCTAAATGCATCTCCCTTAAGCTCTTTTTATTCCTGGCTTCTGTTAGCTTAAGCTGGAGCCTTAATGCTATTTCATGATAATGTTATGTGTGTTAAAGAACTAACAAGGCTGAGATATCAAATAAATTGATAAAATCAATCAGTATCCCAAGAAAACGTTTCTCTTGTACAGTTAGGTCCACAGGAGCTGTTTGCACCAGCAGAGGAATGAACATACAAGTGTGCTGCTGCAGTTATTTATGGAAGCAAAAAACATAAGTTACTAAGTTTGTACTGAATGAATCATAAGAACTCTCATTCCAGTAATTGATTGTTCCTTAAGGACCTAGCGGGGTCACTTTATTATTCCAGGTTACTTTATTTATTTAATTACTTCTTCCTGTCTCCAGTCTTTTAGTGCATTTAGCAATATCAGCCCAATAGCAATTCTGAAAATTCCTTTCAGTCCACTCCTGAAAGGAAAAAGGATGCATGTAGCAATGAGGGCAGAATTTGCCCTGCAGTATTTTTATTGTTCGTGTGGATGAATGCGATGTAAAGAACCAGCTCAACTTTCATATCCTAAGTGCATTTTGCAGGTAGGGCTCACTACTTAGTGCACCAACACTTTTTTTAACTCACAAGTTGAACAAAGATCATTTGGAATTCTATTGCTCTTTTGAGTGAAAGGGAACTTTAAATTAGATACTTTAAAGCATCGGGGAATGTAATACTGAGAACAATTTTGACTAGAGCAGGGCACGCTCTAGTTCTGAAACTTCTTTTTTCTGCCTAACTTTCCTCATTTCAATGACAACACAACAACAACTTTCATATCCACTTTGTGAGGATGGGCTGAGGATCACCATGGCACTGAACATCAAACCCATGTTCTGACAAAGTGGGTTTGTGGTTTAGTATAAATATCCCACACAACTCAAGCTGTGAGCTTGGGTGAGAGAGATGTGATGTGGTACTAATTTAAAATAAAATTAATTTTTCACAGCAGCAGCTGCAAACGTGTTGATAGACTTAACTGCAAATTGCCAGAATTCCACTGAGTAGGACAGAAAACCAGTGGTGTGTATTATACAGTTGAGACACAATGGTGGAAGTTAAGCCATCAGACTTTGATAGCATGTGAGGATCACGGTCCCCACAAAAATAGAAAAAAATTATATTGTTTAAAATCATTTAAGAAAAGCATTGAATCACATTGGAAGGGTAAGCAATACAGAGGTATAGTGTGTGGGGGTGCATGGTGTTTAGATGTGGAAAAGGCTGAAGTACTTGATGCCTTTTTCGCCTCAGGCCTCACAGGCAAGGTCACCTCCCAGACTACAGCACCTGGCAGCACAGTTTGGAGAGAAGATGAATAGCCAACAGTGGCAAAAGAACACATTAGGAACTATTTAGAAAATCTGGATGTATATGAGTCCATGGGTCTAGACATGATGCTCCCAAGGGTGCTGAGGGAGTTGCCTGATGTGATTGGAGAGCCATTGGCCATCTTCTTTGAAAACTCATGGTGATCAGAGGAGGTCCTGGATGATTGGAAAAGTGCAAACATAGTTCCTATCTTTAAGCAAGGAAAGAAGGAGGATCTAGGGAACTACAGACTGGTCAGCCTCACCTCAGTTCCTGGAGAAATCATGGAGGAAGTTCTCAAAGAATCCATTTCTAAGCACTTGCCCATGGTGAATCCATGCTGATTGTTCCTAATCACCGTCTCCTCCTCCAAGTCATGCTTGGTCAACCTGATTGCCTTTTATGATGAGATGACTGGCTCATTGAATTCAGGAAGAACATGGACATGATGTACCTTGACTTTAGCAAAGGTTTTGATATGGTCTACCACAACATTTTCCCAAGCAAGGTAAAGAAATCAGGGTTGAATGAATGGATTGTAAGATGGATAGAAAACTGTTTGGATTGTGGGGCTCAAAGGGTAGTAATTTCAGTAAAGAAATTCTTCCTTATGTCCAGCCTGAAACGGTCTTGCAGGAGTTTATAACTGTTAGATCTTATCATCCCTTGGGATGCTCTGGTGAACAAATGTTCCCCCAGATCCTGGTGGACACCCTTTACAAACTTATAGGTGGCCATCAGATCACCCCTGAGCCTGCAGTTTTCCAGGCTGAAGAGTCCCAGGGCTCTCAGCCTGTCATCGTAAGGTCTGTTTTCCTGACCTCTGATCATGCACGTGGCTCTTCTCTGCACTCTCTCAAGCTTCTCCACATCCTTTTTGAATTGTGGAGCCCAAAACTGGATGCAGTACTCCAGTTGTGGCTTCACCAGGGCCGAGTACAACGGGAGAATGATGTCCTGGGATCTGCTTGAGAAGCATCTATGGATGCAAGCCAGCGTTTTGCTCACTTTACTAGACACAGCATCACATTGAAGGCTCATGTTCTTCTTGTGGTCAATCATGACCCCCAAGTCCATTTCATCCCTAGTGCTAGCCAGCGTAGCACTGCCAAGCCTATAAGCATGCTGCAGGTTTTTCCTCCCAAGGTGGACAGCCTTAATTTTTTCGGTGTTAAACACCATCATGTTCTCATCTGCCCGTTTCCTGAGCTTGTCGAGGTCAGCTTGGAATCAATGACTTGATGTATAATTGGCAGCCAGTGTCAAGTGGAGTGCCCTGAGGCCAGTCCTGGGGCTGGTTTTGTTCAATATCTTCATCAACAAGTTGGAAGATGGGATGAAGCGCACACTCAGCAAGTTTGCAGATGACATCAAGCTGGGGGGTGGAGTAATAGATATGCTGGAAGGCAAGACTAGGATTCAGAAAGACCTAGACAAATTGGAGGACTGGACCAAAAAAACACTCATGAGTTACAATTAAGACAAGTGCAAAGTCTCACACTTGGAATGGAACAATCCCATGTACTAGTGCAGGTTGGGGACCAACCAGCTAAGCAGCAGCTCTGCAGAAAAGGCCCAAGGCATTAAAATAAGCCAATAGTGTGCCTTTGTTGCAAAGCATGCTAACAGCTTACTGGGCTGCATTAGTAGAAGCATTGCCAGCAGATCGTGGGAAGTGACTATTCCCATCTATTCTGCACTGGTAGGGCCACATCAGGAATACCATGTCCAGTTTCACCACACTAGAGAAAGGATGCAGACACATTGGAGAGAGTCCAGCATAGGGCAATGGAAATGGTTAGGGGGTGGAGAAACATGACTTATGAGTAGAGGCTGAGGGAACTGGGCTTACATAGTCTGGAGAAGAAAACAGTGAGAGGGGATTTAGTAGCAGCCTTCAATGACCTGAAGGGTGGTTCCCAGGAGGATAGGCTAGATTGTTCTCAGTGATGGCAGATGACAGAACAGAGAGCAACGGTTTCAAGATTCAGCAAAGGAAGTTTGGGCTAGATACTAGGAAAAACACTGTCATGAGGAGGGTAGTAAAGCACTGGAACAGGTTACACAGAGAGGTGGTGGAATTTCCATCCTTGGAGGTTTTTTAAACCCTGCTAGACAAGCCTTGGTTGAGATGATCTAGTTTCAACCCTAATTTTTTACGATTCTATGATTTCTGATATAGTTGGGGATGGTCCTGCTTTGAGCAAGGGGTTGGACTAGATGACCTCCTGAGGTCCCTTCCAACACTCATTTTCTATGATTCTATGAATGTTGCACTACTGGGTGTTTATAGATAATAGGAAATCCTGAATTATTAATGTGAGCAAAATGTTCTAAGCAAAATAGAAACAAACTGGTGAGGAGTGCCAAGCTCAGATACATGTCTTAGCGGAAAAGACAGGCTCTATTCAGTGTATGGACTCCACTCTCAGTGTATGGACGGGACATCATGGAGCTGGAGCTGGCTGTAGGTCTGATTGTGTTCTAGCCCAGCAGTGGTATGTTAGAGGGACTGCTCCAACTCATACAACTACTATTTAGTCCATCTTTCCCCATTTTGTCACGTCACCTGCTGCAAGTAGCCCAGGCATTTCTACCCTGGGGATACCTAGGATCTTCATCTAGAACCCTCCAAGCCATTTGCAACCACTACCCTTTTATCATTGAGCTTCCAGCTAACAGACAGACAAGGCCCTTACTACAGATTCAATGGAACTCAAAGGCAGCTGCAGACTTTTAAAAGAGGAAAACTTCTTCACAATGGAGGGTGGCCACATCTTAGGACTAAGGGGCAGGTTTTAACTGCTTCAAAGAGGTGGGCATATGTCCAGTTACAGGGAGCAATCTTGCCACGCTAAACCTTCAAGCAATGCTGCATGTGACTCCAATGTGGGCATCATTTATTACTTGGCTGTAGTTCATATGAAAAAAAACATTTTTGGGGGGATTTTCTTACCACATTTAAATCCTCCACCCCAAAAACCCACACTGTAGATCAGAAGAAAGATAATTTTTGATTTTTTTCCTTTTTTAAATTATACTGAAGTAAACTTTATTTCGAAACACCTCAAAATGAGAGCCTAAAAGATGTTATTTGAACTTTTTTGACCTTTTTCAATATTTTTTTAGTGAAAATTGCGCACAAAATTCAGCCCAAGTGTGCGAAGAGTTTGAATCAGAAACAGAAGTTTTCCGTGAATAAAATATTTTCCTGAAAAAAATTCATCTAGCTCTACTCCAGCTAGCACTAAAACTGCCGAGAATACTGACTGAGGAAACAAGAGGTTCCCAAATCCACTATGCTGACTGGAGCTGGAAAGTGTTTTCATTTATTTTACCAATTAAAAATGCATAATTTAGAAAGGTCCCTGTGCAACCTCTTCCTCAGAAGCCCCCAGCAAATCTGAGCTGTCTGTGCATACACACATGCATATATGACTAAGACCATGTTGTTCAATTCTTTGGCCCTTTGTACTGCTGCAAATACACACTAGGCCTGTGTGAAGCGGCTAGTATCATGCAAATCTTTCATGATGCAGTTTGAATGAAAGATGTCAACAGACTCAAGTTGTATCATACTTTCCTATACCCACGATCTGGCTTCCCTTGACAGTATTATGATTTACTCTGGAAAAGAGAAAATGCACCATACTTGCTGTTCCATTAACAGTAGCTGCATCACCTTGTCAATTATTTATAGCCAAGGATGAAGTCTGGATTTGCCTTTTTCTTAAAACCCCTCATTTCTGAGGGTTTGTCTTTTCTTGGTTATAAATATTTGAATCCAGCTGGTGCTGTGTTCACTTTATGTGCTTTGGGTGTAGAATCCACCATTGCCTACAGTGAGCACTGTATATTCTTCTGCAATCTCTGCCAGAGGTTTCAATCTGACCAAAGAGTTCCCAGATGGGAAGAAGTTTTACAAAGCTTTAGCCCAAACACACTGATCCATTCCTGATACTCAGCCTTTTCTTAACAGACAGCAGAGTTGCTTTTGGCTTGCGTAGACCTTGTGACAGGGACAGAAGTACATAAAAGGATGATGAGGTGTAAAGAAGCTGACAAGGGTTGGAGATTCAGGTGCTGGTCTGAGCTAGTCGCTTGAGTTACTTCTGGATTTGACGACAGTGCAGAAGGAGGCCAGAAGCTCTCCCAAAGAGAATGGTTTTAATCAAACTACCCCTTCCCAACAGATCCTGCCAGCAAGGCATGCATGGTCAGGAGTGGATCCAGGATTTGGCAAAGGGGGGTGCAAGAGCAGCCACCTGTGCTGCAGAGGTGAAACTAAATTTAAACAATGAAATTTCTTGCAAACTTAAAATGCTATAGAGTCCTTCATCACACTGCTTTTGAGGTTTGTTACCTCAGCATGGTCTGTCTTTGCCCCACTGGCCTTCTGTTCCAATCATTTGTTTCTGCCTTTGAGTCAAACCTGTGATAACAAGCACAAAATGTCACCAGGAAAGCCTAGTTCTTACTAGTGATATTTTGAAGGAAGAGATAATTGCATATAGTTAGAGAACTACACACGGAGGACTCCAGTCCTGACTCCTGATTGGATGGAGGAGTGCAGCCTCCCTCTTCCAGCCTCATCTGGTTCCCCCCCCCCCCCTTGCCGTTGTGATGGTCACAGACAGAACTGAAGGGGAAGTGATAAGATTTAGGGGCTTTTAGTGCAATTTCAAGTCAAAGAACTAAGAATACCCAAGTCTCATTTTTCTAAAGTCTCAATACACTACTCCAGAGACAGTGAAAACACATCCCACTGGAACCATCTAATACTGGTTCAGACATGCTCCTGTGGGGGACAAATGGAAAATCTCAAAGTAAACACTTAGGAAAGGATGGAGGAAGAGGAAGCAGAGCCCCCAGAGAATGCTGCTCTCTCCACCAAGGCCATACACATGTCTTTTAATTGCTGGAGGTATTTATAGTCCCTTCCTCACCACAGTTATCACTGTGAGGAGGATCTAAAGGAAAGTGATAGAAAAGAAAAGGCTTTGAATTTTGCCAGCCAAAGTTGGGCTTGTGGCTTTCTTCCCTTTCTGCATCATCTCTCATTAACCCCAAAGATGTTCATGTTATGTGGCAGTTTTACATGAGCCCACCCTAGACCAATATGCAGAGCAGCTCTGGCACGTGTGTAAGGTAGAGGCAGGAAAAATATGGCCCATGGACTGGATCCAGATTGTAGGCACCCACCAATTAATTGTACCCCCCCAATCTGCACACCTTGCTCTCACCCTCCTGTGTGGAAGTGCCCAGCCCAGCCAGCACACACCTTCCAGGCAGGGCTGCTGCTGCCACTGCTGCAGGCATCAGGGGGACCTGGTTGGCTTCCCTGGCATCCAGTGGTTCCTACTCATCTCTCTGCTGCAGTGCTCACTCCTGGCATCAGGTAGGGAAGTGGTGGGGGTTGGGGTGGGGGTAGAGAAGCTGCAGTGGGGGTGGATGGGGGAAAGCTGCAGCTGGGTGGGGCAGAGAGCATGGGGCAAGGGCTGGCGAGAGTGCAGAGCCTGTGCCCTGAAGGGCAGTGGGAGCATGGAGCTTGGGTGGGCAGGGTGTGAGTGTGAGGGAGGGTGGAAGGGTGTAGGGAACCTTGCACAGGCTCCCCCCCCCCCGCCACATGGCACACAGCGCCCGTCACTGGCAGCAGCAGCAGGTGGTGGGACTCATGGCCTGCGCAGGTGCTCCCATCCTGTGGTGCATGGCTCCATCCAGAGCTGCACATGGTGGCAAGGAGCACAGCCAGACCAACCCACTTCTAGCATGCAAGGCTCCCTACAGTACATGCGCAGCTCCCGACAATTGTGCACCACCACATGATAGAGTCAGCTACCTTCCCCACTCCCTGCCATGACATGCAGATGCTGGGACTCCCCGGAAGCAGACGGGAGCCCCCCTCCCTGCTTCTGTGGCAGCACGAAGCAAGGAAGGCAGCCGGCTCCATTGTGAGGGGCTTCCCCCAGTGGTGCACAAGTGTTGGGAGCTGCATGTGTGCTGCGGGGAGCCCCACATGATAGAGGCAGGTCAGCCTGGCTGTGCTTCTTGCCACCATGTGCAGCTCTGGATGGAGCTGCGCACTACCAGACAACAGTGTCTGTGCAGGCCACAAGTGCCCACAAGGGCCCACCACCTGCAGCTGCTGCAGCAGGGGCTCTGCGCCATGGTGGGGATTGTGTGGGAGGAGGGTCTCCCCACCCCCGCGCCCTCCCTCACAACCCAAAAATGCCACACACCCTGCCCCCACAACCCACCTACATATACACCCCCCTGCAACATACCCTACACCTCCCCACACCCAGCCACACCCTCTCACAACCCACCGCCCCACCATACACACACACAATATACGAGGGTAAGACTTTATTTTTGAACTATTATGCAATTACCTCTAGATACACTACAAAACCCACAAATCATGACAAAAATATTTTTGTAGTAAAATTAAGATGTTATAGTTGGTGTTTGACTTTTAGTAGATAATTTGTTTTTTTCTGGTTCCAAGATGGCACTCCTCCCTCCCCCCAAAAAGAGTAGTTCTGGGGTCTAGGGGAGGGGACTTCCAGTGGCAAAGATCAGGGGTTCGAAGCAGGACTTCTGGCCCCAAATAGATGACCAAGGGTGGGACACCCATCAAGGGGCAGGGCTACACTTACGGCCCTCAACACCTCACAAAAACTCATTACGCAGCCCTCCAGCCAAAATAATTGCCTACCCTGGGCCTAAGGGAAGCCATTCTTAGCTCAATTAGAGAGGCGGTTTGTCTCAAGGCAAAGGTACTGCTGACACTCATGTAACCCTTCTTTCGGGCACCAGTCATCAACAACAAGGGTTCAAATTTTGGGGTGCCCAATAAGTTTCCACTATGGCTTAACCCCCCATCCAGAAGTCTGGGATCACTGAATTTGGCTGGGGTGTCCCACATAAACAAAAGGCCCATCCTAGCAAGCAGTGCAAACAGAGGACAGATTTATTACAGGAAACAAAGGCAAGTAAATCAAAGGGAAACACCAGATGCAACTTAAAGCACTGCCAACTACAAAGTAGTCTCTAGTTTGCACCCCTTTTGGGGAGACTCCACCCATTCCCAGGCAGTCTGAGACATGGGGGGCTCACCCAAGGGTCAGTTTGGGTGGGGGGGGCTGCACCCCTATACCTCCTACTCAGCGGGAGAGTCCTATAAACTGCTCCTTGGATCTCACTGCATCTCAGAGAGCTGCTAGTGAACTGGGTCCTTCTGGGGTGCATGGGGCCCCTTGTTGCTCCCTGGGAAGCTGTAGAGTGGCAATCTCCACTTCCACATGGTGGCTTGGGGAGGAGGGGAGTGGAGGGCTGACCACACCCCAAAATTCCTGGTCCCAAATGCCACAGCTCCAGTTGGGGAAAAAACTGCAAAAGAACTCAAGAGAAGGGAAGCCAGACCTATCCTGGTTCCTGGGCCTGAACTGCAGATAGACTCAGCTATCTAGCTAGACTAAGACACAAGAACTTCTACAGTCTCAACAAGGACCAGGCTCCAAATCCTAACCCACGCTGTACAAGACTCGGATCCTGGTGGATTCTAATCCTCCACAGATTAATACCCCGCTATGGTATTATCCCACTCAAAACCCAGGAAGCAAAGAGGAGACAAAGAAAGGGAGAGGAGAGGAGTCCCAGACTTGGAGACTCTCCCACTCCCATGTACCTGAGAGTTGTCCCTCCCTGCTGTGGTCCTCCCTGGAGTGCACTCACATTCCCTAGCTCCCTTTTCCTATGTACCTGGTGTGACATCCCCCCAAGTATCCAAACAGGGCTCAGCCAGGCCTTCAGTCCTTTTCTCTTAGCCAATTAATTTAAAAAAAACACTGCCCAATTTAACCAATTATGTGACTGACCCCCATGCCCTTTTATTTATAGTAAACAATAGGGGCACCCCCAGACATAAGGCCTAACAAAATCCACAGGTATTTGCCTACTGTAGTTTGCCTACTGTAGTATCTTCTGTCCCTTTCCAGCTTATCCAAGCAAGGGAAAGAAAATAAGATAGTCAAATATAGAAAACATGCATACATACAACACAGCATACACACACACACACACACAAATCATATTCAAGTAAAACTATATACAGCAATACACTTTGCAGTACAAAATGGCTTGTATATTTTGTGTGGGTTACACTCAGAAATGTGGTATTTTTAATAGATCTGAACAATGTGTGGCACCACGTAGTAATGCTTCTTTTCATTTGACTGGAAAGATCTCAGTTAATTCAGGTGGTGGGTCCCACCCGCCCACCCACCCGACCACCAAAGCAGGGGGTCGAGGGAGAAAAAATAAAACAAGATGCAAATTAACTTGCAATTTTATTTGCTGTGTAGTAGCTTAAGCAATAATTGTATTTGATGTGGAGTGAAAAGCACAAGGAGATAAATGGCTTAATTTGAATCAATATTAATTTTGTGCAATTTACTTTTTACTTTACTTCACAGCAAATACAATTATCCAGCTCAGAATCCATCAAGGAAAAAAAAAAGTATTTTTAGCTCAAAAAACTGTTAACTAAACCAGCAGTGTTCCTGACCCCAGGGGAAAGTTGCTTATTGTATCAGTTTTGATCTGCCCCTATTGTAGATGAGAATGCATGGTCAGCCCTCAGGAGAGATCTACCCACTCCTGTCTTTGGCTGTTGCTCCATGAAGCCCCCAAACTGCAAAACAGTTAAACACATACTTAGCTTTCAGCACAAGGAATCCCATTGACTTTATGTGGTTAGTGTCGATCATGTGCTTGAGAACCTGGCAGGGATTTTGGTTGTAGCCGTGTTGGTCTAAAAACATAGATAGTCAAAGTTCTTTGGGTAGATATGCTATCTTTTATTAGAACAACTGAGTAGTTGTAAAAAAATTCTCTGAGAGCTTTCAGGCACAAGCACCATTCTTCAGGCATAGGGACTCTCTGCTGTACTGAGATCTCCAAGGAATGAAAGAAGCTAAATGTGTGGCAGGCTGTCAGTGAGAATGTAAATAGGTGAAAATTAGGAAAACAATGGGTAGAGGAAGGAGGGAAGAAGGGGAAGGAGGGGAAAATAATGCCAAAGGTTAGTAAGGGAAACTTTGCTGTAGTTGAGTTCTCCAAGGTAGAAAAGAAGAAGATTGTGAAAAAGTAAATAGCTGGAAATTAGGAAGACAAAGGGTAGAGAATGAAGTGAGGGGAGGAAGGCATGGGGAGGAGTGTAAATGGTATAGTCAGGCAGGTACCTGGTGAATCAGATGTCAGGCAGGTTGTAATGTGTCATAAATTCTATGTCTAAATTGACTCTATGATTGTTTGTATCCAGTAGTTTTATGATGTGAAGTTTGTAGGCTTGTCTATGAAAGGTGTTTTGTAAATTCCATTTGAGGATTAGAACTGAGAGATGGAAAAGAGAGCAATTGTCTTCTGAGAAGTGTGCCCCCACAGGTATTTGGATATTTTTGTCTTTGGATTTTTGGTGTGCATTCATTTTGGTGCACAGTTGTTGTATGGTTTCTCCTACATATTTTTCCATGGGGGCATTTGGTGCACTGGATGAGATATAAGATATATAACATTTCTGGAGGTGCAGGTGTAAGATCCAGGAATGGTGATGGTTCTGTAGTGGGCTGTAGTTTATTGTGGGAGTGGTGGAGATGTATTGGCAGGTTTTTAATTTCTTGTCCTGACATGGTATGGATCCATTTGGTATGGTTTGGGTCAGAGGGAGTTTCCTTTTGGGGATGAGGTTAGCAAAGTTTGGTGCTTGTTTAAAGGCTAGGATGGGTAGTTCTGGAAAGATTTCTTTCAGAATTGGGTCTTCTTCTTGTATGGGTTACAATAGTTTGTGGATTTTCCATGTAGGTTCCAGGGAAGGATGGTATGTCATAACTAATGGCATGTGATTCATGGGGGTTTTCTTTTTGTACTGCAGCAAAACTTTGCATGGTATCTGGGTGGCTCTTTCAAAAGTACAATCTCTCTCTCTTGAGGAATGTCCTTGTTGAGTGTCCTCAAGAGAGATAGGTCATGCCTGAAAGCTTGGAAAGAATGTTTTCCCAACTACTCAGTTGGTCTAATAAAAGATATCACATCTACCCAAAGAGCCTTGCCTGAGAACCTAGCTGTACTTGGGCCAGAATGTTCTGTACCTTGCAGGACTGAGCTCAAAAGGCAGAGCATTCAGATATGTCAACCCTGTGTTGGACAGTTCTAGGTAGTGGAGCCATGAAAATGTGCCCTGCTCCTTTGTTCTTAGGCATTTCTTGGTCTCATTTGAGGCACAGACAGAAGTGCAGCTCACTGGTCTAATTCATGGTATTTCGCAGCAGATGTTAGCTGTTGGGTCAGGAGGTGGAGGATTGGCTTCAATTTGGAGCTGATCCAGGGAGGGAGGCTGTGTGCCTGCAGCTTCTCTCCCTTAGCTCCCCCCTGCCAGCTCCAGTACTCTCTCAGGATAGGTGGGGGAGAAGGCAGGGGAGGGAGATTGATTCTGGAGGTTCCCAAGCCATGCTGGAGTGTATGCGTGTGTGTGGGGGGGGGTGAATTGGGGACTTTCAATACACCTGCCACCCCATGGCATTGCAGGTGGGGAACCCCAGGAATGGACTTCCCTCCCCTGCCTTCTCTCCCTTCCCATTCTGAAAACAATGCCAAGAGCAGAGCTGGGCTGCATCAGCCAAGCCCTGCTCCCAGTACATGCAGACACAAATTAATGAAGGTGCTCCATTTTGGAGCACTTTCATCTGAATCCTCATGCAATGAGGGTTCAGATTGTCATGAGATCAGGGACTTTTAAAGCAGTCTGCTGCCATGCGCTTGTGTTTGGTCATGGCTGTAGACTGCTTTCTGGGACCAGATCAGGAAAAACTTGTTTGCCCCTAGCTTGCCTAGCCTGCCGGAAATTGTAGGTCAACACTGCAGGCTGAGGCATAAATTGTCTAGCTTAGGTATCAGAAACAGGCTAGCCATGCAAGCACAGAGCTTAGCCTGGCCTAAGTTACCTTTATGAGAAGCTTTTCCTTTCTGGAAAGTATCCTGAAACTGAGCACTTCAAAGGAGGAGAAACTTTTCAGCCCCTAATGTTTTATAATGAAGAAGAATTAACTTCCATTCCAGCTGGAAAATGCATTTGAAATAAATGTTATCAGGAGCAGAACTGGCTTCTATTTCACTTCCTTCCTTCCAGTATATTATCCTGCCACAATAATGGGGGGAAAAGATGTGAATGTGAGAAATTAGACAGATTTTTAGCATGTACTAGAAAGAAAGGAAAAAGAAACATTGTCCCTTGTTTCCCATCTGAATAGACATCCTAGCAACAAGTAATTAAACTGCTACAGGCTAAAAAGAAACCTTGTTTGAATGCCTTATCTTACTCTTCACCACAAATCACACAAGAACACCCTAAAGAATATAGCATTCACTATTGCCCTGGGACTGTGCTGATATGGGGATACCAGTCATGCATCGTACCTTAGTATCAGGTACAGGGTAGATAATTGGAGGGTTTTTTTAATTATGGCATCCAATAACTGTTTTCATAGAGTTTCAAATATAAATTCAAAGATAAAAGAGATTCTTTTTACGCAGGAACTTAGTGGGAGATATTTAGGATGGATTTCTTCCAGTTTTTGTTCCTGATCTACAGTCTGTCTAACCAGAGATACAAAATTAATTAATGTTCTGATGCTCTGGAGCTTGTTCTAGTGGGTGTTCATTCCACCTACTGACATGGTGGACTGAATTCCTTCTGTCTGCATAAGCAAGATGGAAAGCAGTTGATTTCAAAGGGTGCTCTCCTTTGTTATTGGCCCTGTCTTCTTCTCCAGGAAGTTAGGGCATAATATGATAAATTTACTGCAATTTAAAGATCATGCTGCTGGGCTCATCTGGCGGGAGAGAGAAAAAGAAATTCTGTGCTGATGAATGGGCATGTTAGCAGTTGGTTATAAGTAGAGTGGGGTGAATAATACACTCTTTTTGTTTTGATGGGGTTTTTTTGACAGTTCCAAATAAAAATCATTGTTTTGGGTGAAAATTAAATTGGATTTTAAAATACTAAAAAAATGGAAAAAAAATGTGGAGTGGAACAAAATATTTTGTTTCAGTTTTGAAGATTTTTGACTACACTGGGAGGAAATTCCAAATTGAAACACAGAGTTTAAAAAAATAGTTTCAAAGTGAAACAGTTTCACTTTGTCAGGATTTGTTTGGGTTTTTTTTATATAAACAGTTCCCCCAAAATTGGCACAAGGTCACAAAATATTTCGTTGTCCCCACACCTGCAATTTTTACTGAAAAAATTTCAGGTATAAAAAAATCCCCCAGCTCCAGTCATGAGCTGATGCTCGCTGTAAGGCAGGGGTGAACTGTTTTGCCGAATATAGGTTACGTCACAGTCTTTTAAAAACTTTGGGCACTCCAATGAACTTCCTTGTCTTCTCTTGCTGAAGCCTTCTGAAACCCACCCATGGCAGTGCACATATATATTTTACCCAGTTACTACATATGGTTATGTGAAATAACTTGTGTCAGTTTGCTTTGTCCATGTTTTTGGTAACTTGTGGGCGTATTTGCACGAGACGCCGACTATGCAGTAGCCTGATACTACTGCTCTGTGGCAGAAACCATGCCAAAACATTACTGTGCAATAGTATTAGGCTACTAATAATATTAGGCTACAGTGGCATCACTTAGAAAGCATTTGTGGCACTACTGCACAGTAACTCTGGTTACTGCACATTTATTTAGAACTTGCTTATACATGTAGTAGTGTCTTGTGTAGATGTGCCCTGTAGAAGTCAAGAACAAAATATACCTGCAATAATTTTTGTCATTTTAAATAACTGCCTGGATGTTCAGAGCCAGGGCTGAGGTGACCTTGGTGCTATTCTAAAATAAAATAAAGCTAGCTCAGATTTTCAGTGGAAATGACTCTCCAATTGGAAAAAGGAGGAATAATTGCAGAAACATCCCCACTTGTTTTAAAGAAGCTTGATTTTACACTACCCAAGCTTTGAATTACTGGCATCCTTTTCAAATTGTTAATCTACAATCAAATTCCTCATAGGAAAGAAACATGATACGATTCAACCTTGTGTCTGCTCCCCGAGCCATTTTCTTTTTTACTAATCCAGAGTCTTTTCTTCACCAATATGTAGAAATAATTGGCAAATGCTGGTGCTGTGTTATTTACACTTAGGACAGTTTCTTGAGCAATCCTTTCTGCAAAGTATTAAACACAACGTTTATCTTTCTGAAAATTGGTACAGGCTTTGAACATCGATTTTTACCTTAGGGCTAACATGTTACTTTGGGGAAATGGCTGTAGAATAAAGGATGTTTTGATCTATTTTGCTTTTACCTTTTTAAATGAAACTCTAGAACGAAGTCTGGCTGCTTGCTCATTACACTTTTACTGAGAGTTTGTACATTTTATGGGAGGGGGAATAGATGAAGGGGTACAAGGGAATATTTGGATCTTCCAGCAGAATTTGTGGAACTCAGCTCTATTACATACACAACTAAGGATTCATTACACTCTGTGGTGTATAATAGGTTTGCCTACGTGGGGCTCCATTTTACAGTGAGAGCCGTGCCTAGCTTGGATGCACCATAGTGTACAGAGGAGGAGAGAGATTTTCTCTGTCCAGGAAGCAGAACTGTGAAATTTGCTCTTCCTTGAAGTTCAATTTTCTATGTATCCCAAGAACACACTGTAGTGCATAGGGCCACATCCCAGTTTGTGTAAATCAGCATTGCACACGGAAATCAGTGTGTGGGTAAGATCCTGAGGTGGTGAAGCAACAGCAGCACATGGTCTGACCTTCTGTGTGTAAAACACATATGATTGAGTGATTTAAAAAGTGAGTATTGGGGAAACATGCAGGGCCATTGGCCAGGTGCTGTACTCAATTATGCTCAAACTGAACTCACCAAAGATGTAAGACTGGAGGAACTCTTACAACAGCATACTTGTGTCAAAGGCCAGAACAGCCAGATGTCACTGGCTGGAAGAGTTTCATCTCCTTGCTCCAAACCTTAATCTGGTTTACAATAATATGTAGCAATATTGCCAGTGGGAGGCCTGATTCCAAACAGCTTTGACTTGAATGGGCTTTGAATCAGGTTGTTAGAGCAGCATACAGAGCTTCTGGAGATGAACCTTTTAGCCTCCATCTGTTTAACTAACTTCTCTCACGTTCTATGTGTGGAGTGTTTCTTGGTATCACATATCACAGAAAGACGCTCAGGCAGTAGTGGGATTTTTGGCAGCAACAACAGAATACCCAACTAATTATATTCTGTGCAAGCCTGTTAATTGGAAATTTCATTGGAGGTGTCTGTGCATGCTATATTTTTTGAAAACATAAAAATCAATACCGTAAACAGAAGCACAAATTTTAAGGTCAATATTTCTCTTTAAATAGCACTAGATTAATTGAGCAGGAAGCAATTCATGATCTATTAGAGACAGTCAAGTGCCTCAGTACAAAAGAACTGCTTGGTAGAACTGATTTTAAGAGTCTATTCTTCACTTAAAACAATAACACTATAAGACACAAAACTTTGCCGTGAACTTTTCAAAAATTAAAAGGCCTTTCCACAAATCAGTGATGAATTTTTCTCCACAATCATATTAGACTTGGAAAACAAACAAACCCAAAACATTTTTGCAACAAATAAAAAAATCCTTCCTTTTTCATATATTTGAGTTTTAGAAAGTTTCATTTTTAACAGTGTTAAAAGAGGCAGAGCATCTGGGCCTTTGCTGTGACGAGCACATATACTTCATCAGGATGATATTTATTGTTCTGTAACATTTCTTTCATGGTCCCTAGTACATTCTTTGTGTTTTACTCTAGCTTGTGCTCTGAAAGGGCTTTATTACCACCATACAGGCATGTCATAACATCCCAGCTGTGGAATATTAGCAGACCAATAGACCAGTTAATGGGCATAGGTTTGTTATATACTGTGTGCAAATGTTTAACACTGATAGAATTACTTCTTTATGTGTGGTGTATGTTCTGAGTGTTAACCTTCCTGGTAAGTGCATAGTAAAAGATTCTTGCAGTACTGCATAATATTCTCTACCTAGAGAATCCCACAGAATCCCAACTAGCAGGAAACATGTCTATGTAGATGCATATTGTGCCAACCGTGCAGGCCCATTCAGTAATCGGCACAAGAAGCAAGGGGGAGTTCCCGCTTCTATAGGGAATCACAGGGGTTAGGATCACAAGCCAGCGGGCCAACAGGAAGGAACAGGTTAAAGGTAAAGAAACATCAACACTGCAGTATCCACTCAACACCTTAATTCCCACGCACCCCCCTTTAGAGGTGTCCCCAAACAAGCCTTCAGTCCCTAGAGCACTCAAACAGCAGCCTGAAGTTGGCCCCAAGTTTGAGTCCAGCTCCTTCAGCCCACAGTCCCGGCTGACCAAGCCAGTGAGATCTCCAGCTCCACTGCGTGCTCCTCTGTGTGGGGCTGACCAGGCTCCATGTGCACCCTGCTCTCTCTTCACCTTCCTCCAGCTTCAGGCTTCCTCTTCCCTTTTCCCCTTGCCCCCCAGTCCCTGGGGGTTTCTGGGAGTTGCAGTCCAAATTAACAGTCAGCCCAGCTCTGCAGGCTGCCCCTGGTTCCTCTTGCTGCTACGCACATTATGTTCACATTACAGTAAAAGCCTCATTATCCAGCACCTTACAAACCGGCATGCTCCATTAACCCGGTCGATGTGGCAAAACCGAAACTGAAATGACCACTGTAGCACTTCCGATTTCACACAGCCCCCACGGCCCAGGGCAAAGCAGCCTGTGCGGGGCCCCCCTCCCTGTCCCCCGGCACACTGACGCCAGGGAGGGGCGGTGGTGCACTGGAAGTGGCGGGAGGGGCGGCAGCCCGAACGGGCAAAGACACCTGTTCGGGCCTCTCAGGTAACCGGCATATTTGGTTATCCGGCATCCCCCATGGGTGCCGGATAAGAAAGCTTTTGCTGTACAACATTTTAGATTAGCTCCATTCCAGTCTTGGGTTCTTATTCCACTATGGAAATGAATAAAGAATATCTCTTTGTTCTCTAACTCATCTCTTCCCCTTCATCAAAATCTATCAGTTCTTCCCACTAAAAAAGTATAAACTGTCAAGTTATCTAAAACACTTCCAGTAGCATTTTGCAAAACAACAGATGTTGAAGACATGTTAAATGAACAGGTAATGTTTATGGCTATATAAATACAAGGACTCACTAGGAATGATGCATGAACTGAAGTGGACATTGCCAGGAAAAAGTTCTCTGCATCATTAACACCCCCCTCCCCCCCCCCCCCCCAAGACATCTTGACCCTTTTTTCTGGTTTATGGAATGACATGCAGTGTGGATTTTGTGAGGCATATTACACTCTCTTTCCACTTATTTGTAATGTTAATCTTGGCCTGGATTTATAGAAAATAAGAATGCAAAGTGGCTTAGTTTGTCTCCCCAGTACTAAGAGGTGCCATGTTCTCCATGTATACTGTGTCTTCAGCTTCCTGGAATAAATTTATCTATGGTCTAATTACATTACTTCCAATGGACACACTCTGAGGTTGAGTCCACCGGCATAAGGCAGACTTTTATGACCTTTAAGATGATGTCCCGGAAATGTGATGAACTTTCATGTGTGACTGCAAACCTTTCAAATCAGATGCTTAATTTAGTCACCCTAAATGATGCAGTCTTGTCTTAGAGGTTAATATTCTGCTGCAGCAATGTACAGAGCCAAATGAACTATTTGAACAGTGGTTTCCATCTTGCTAAGTGTTTTCAAGGCTCCATGCAGAAGGAATATGTAACCATAAGGTAAATGAAGCACATGAGAGCCCTTTCTGCATTAACTCTGCAACAAATAAGGAATCTGCAGAAAAATATATATTTTATTAGCTACCCTTGTAGATTATTTCTTGCAGCCTGATAACATGCTCCTACAGTTCAGACTCAAGTTAACTCCTAATTGAAGGGGGAATAGTTATTCAATTTAAATACTTTACATTTAAATGCTTGTCTTTCTTTTAAAAGAGTCACAGGTAACAAAACATTAATGGTTTTAATTACATTTAATATTTTGAGTGGTGTTTTCTTCTGAATAGCCTTTAAAAAAAAAACCTCCTCACACCTTCCACACAATGAATGATCTGTGGGATTCTGCCATCAACGTAATTATTGTGTGCACTTGTTACTGTTGACATCTTATACTGTCCTGTCAGCTAGAGACTCAGTGGAGACTGAGCCATCTTGGGCTTGGTACTGTATAAACACATAACAAGAAGAACAGTTGATGGACAGGCAGGGAATCAGAAGTACAGAGATGGGAATCAGCTTGCCCATGACCACATTGCACAATGTGTATGAGCTGGAAAAGCAACCTAGCTGTCCTGTTTCACTGGCCAGGTCCCTATGAACTGGTAAGGGGCCATTGGGCCTATCTCATGATGAGGACCAATATGAATTCTTTGTCATGATTAGATATTAGCACCATCTTAACTGGTTGGATCTTCAAGGAGGGGAAGTTTGCTGGGGAAGTTCTCTAGTGCAGGGTGGGGAATAAAGGGCTATGAGCATGAATGTAGTAAGGAGGAGTGTCAAAGAAATAAAGGAAAATCTGGATGGAGACAGCTGGTACCTCACCTTTTGGGTTCTTAAGCAAAGTAACCCCTCATTAACTTCAGTCATTTCCTCGACCTGCTTTTTGCCCCAAAATAAAAGCAACAAAGTGAAGACTGTACTAAAGACACCAAACAGGGTTCTTCACTGAGAGTTTTGCTTTTACTGGGGAGAAAAGGGCACTTCTCTGTCTCTGGCTCATTTCAGAGGAGATGCTACTTTTGGGGCAATGAATGGCATCTCCACTGGTCCTGGGCCAAACGTTACATTGTTGAGAAGATGATATCTTTCAGGAATAGCATTTCTTTGCCATAGGAGCACAGTATTTTCATTGCACTCAGGGGCAGAATCAATGCCGTATCCATCTGCTTAGGGATTTTTTTCCCCATGGATACCTCAGGTAGGATGTGACAGGATCACAAATTAAGCTAAACTCCTTCCATTGTCACAACTGACACAGTCATCATTAAAGGAGAGGTGAGAGAAGTCAACAAGGATTTTTCAGGACAAAGCCATTGACTATAAGATGCCATTTGGAAATACAGCTTCTGTGGAATTTATTATTTGCTTAAAGCTTTACCTTTTAAGTAAAGTGCAAAAGCATGTACTGTATTTTTCTGGAAATGAGATGTGTGCTTCATTTGCACTTTGAGTGCAAAACCAAAAAAAAAAACCCTTGTAAAAAATGTCTAACAGCTTCTGAGGAAGGGTCCTATGGTCACTGCATTTGCACCTTGTAGTTTGGGCATGTTAGACTTGCTACAACCCTAATTTCACTGGTAGATATAGAAAAGAATAGGGTTTACAATTTCTGCTTTAATTCCTGAAAATGTTAGTGGACTGTTCACAGAGTCTTGTTCAGTTGCTGAACACTATCTCCATGAAGCCGGAGGGATCAAGTAAGATGCCAGTCTTTCTCTCTCTCACTTCTCCTTAGTCTAGTAATTAATCAAGTGCTGAAAATAATCGTGTTTTCCAGTCCCAGAATTTTTACTTCAAATAAAGGAGTTATGAATTTAAGAACTGTAAGAGCCCAGAATCCTTCTTCAATGAAACTTCACCATGTAAAAAAGAGAATCAGAATTTTTAAAATAGTTCTCAAGATCTCTAGTTATTATTTGTCTTTGTACACATGAGCCTGAGCTTCCAGTTCTACCAGTCTCCATTGCTACAGACCATTAGAGACATGTTGGGAGGTACCAGCTACACTTGTTCCGTGACTATCTGCTAAGTTAGTGCTATGTGTAACTTTCTTTCCATCTGTTCCTTTAGTAACCACATCACTCTGTATAACTAATGAGAGGCATTTCCCACTCTTTAACAGCCTTGCAAAATACCGTCTTTTCTTGCATTCTTTTAAATCTGTTCTTGTTTCAGATTCTTCTTTGGCACTATTTTTTTTTAACTCATAGACCAGACACTGTGCTTGGGGCAGGGGAGGGGAAGGGTGGGCTCTTCTCTCTCAAAGGAAGTCAGGTAAATGTATTGCTGCTGAAAGATGCTTTAGTAAGAAACTGATGTCATCTCTTGAACTACAGTAAAGATTATGGCAGTAACAATTCCTGCTATATCCCTTTCACTATGGCCCATGTCCACAGAGATACTTAGCAGGGGTGTGCAAAATGACACCGTTCCGTTTTGCCTTGAGTTTCGAGGTGTTAATGGAAAAGCGTTCTGTTTTGAATTTAATTTTGATTCAAAACAGCTGTTCCGTTTTGCTTCATTGAAGCAGGGAGGCTGTTTTGACGCTATTTCAACTCTCCGCCCCAGCCTGATCTAGTGCTGGCAATGGGAAGTAATCCCAGCTGGGCTGACTCCCTGCCCCCAGCCCAACTGTAGCACTAGGGAGGGGAACTGAACCCAGGCTCAGTTCCTTTCCCCTGCTCTGTTATCAGCTTCCCGCAGCCTGGCGGTGGGAGGAGGGGAAAGCCAGGGCTGTGCTCCTGGCTACTGCTGGGAGTGCAGCCCTGGTTCTCCCCTGTCTCTCACCACCTCACTGCTGGCTGCTTCAAAACTCAAAACATTTTGATTAGCCTCGTTTTATTTTGAGGCTCTTTCGTTGCCCTTCATTTCGATTTAATATCACTGTTTCGAGCTTGAAATGGGTCGAAACAATGTCAAATTGAAACAGCTGGTGACATTTCGCACAGCCCTAATACTTAGGTGTCTAACCCCTTTCTGATTTCAGTAGGACTTAGTTTCCTAAAGAGTTTTGTGGATCTGGATACCCTAGGCGACAAGATGGAAATTTGCTTTCTGTGCATCTTTCATTCTCACCCTCTCTTGGCAATGTCTTCCGTAGCCCCACTTGTAGGATTAGATGTTTGGCTTCTGAGAACTGGAAGGCTTCTGGCAGCTCAAGGGTCAGTCCTGGAAAGCACTGGACTCTCTGACCATGATTCAGTAAAGCACTTAACCATGCAGTCACATTTAAGCCTGTGATTTAGTCCCTTTAAAGTCAATGGGCACGTACAGACAAGCACACATTTGCGTTTCCCCATGGACAAATAGCAGTGGCACAGTTGTGCTGCTGCTACTTGTCCCTGGGGAATGCCCTTGCATGTGCACTCTGGTGTGCAGCAAGTTGCTCCAGGTGAGGTAGGGGAGGCTGAGGCCAGCACCTGGGCTGGCCCTGGCACCTTTACTTGGGGTCCTGGAGGCCTCCTGGAGATCCAGCAGTGGTGATCCAGTGCATGGAGCCTGGTCAGCAGCCAGAGTCTGGCTCTGGGCAGCCAGGCTGGTTTTGGGTTGCACCGCCTTGCTTTTTTCAGGTGTGGGTTTTTGTGACACCAGGATGTCCCAGCATAGGCTACACGTAGTGGGGGCACAGAGGGGCACATGCCCCCCCCGAGACTGGCTGCCGCTGAAGCTGCTGCCACACAGACCAGTGGCTGCAGGTGGTCCCTGCTTGCTGCCTGCTGCTCGCCACCCCCCACCCTCGCCATTGACACCGCCACAGCCGCCTGCAGGTGGTTCCTACTCGGCCCGCCTTCCCTGCCAACGTCACTGCGGTTGCCTGCGGGCAATCCCTGCTCACCACTGCCATGCCCCCACCAGTCAGGTTGTTAAGGACTCTTGGGGGTTTTATCTCCCCCTGTAGTTGGGGGCCATGGCACTTTTCATGGAAATTCTCTAGCATATATCAGCAACAGGTCCACCTGTGTTTTCTGTGACAGGTTACAGTGCTGTGTCTTGTGTTTTTTGTCAGGGTTGACTTTGTGGTTTTGCTAAGAATTTAGACAGTGGATTGGTATAGGATGGTTTGTATAGGGATGATTCTGCCTCAGGAGGGGAATTGGACTAGATGACCTCTTGAAGTCACTTCCAGGCCTAATTCACTATGAGTTTATGATTTGACAAAAGTACCCCTTTCAGAAGGGGAGAGGTGCCTTTGTAAATCCTAAAAAGAGCCCATCTGCATCTTTATGTGCTTAAGTACCTGGAAAAACGTCTGTTAGAGGCAGTTCAAAAACAGCACATCCCGCATCTCTGCGCAGGATGTAGGACTATTGGATCCTTGAGGTCCCTTTCAGACTCATGATCCTATTGTAAGTCTAGTCTTTTGGCAGTGCTCCAGGCTGGCAGTGGGGGTACCACACTTCTAGTGATACAGTAACACTGTTAGGGTTAGAAATAAATCCAAGTCTTTCTCTGAAAGATCAGAGTTATGTATTTCAATGCTGTGTCCAATTTCAGGATAACAATAACTTCTTTCAAGGTCATATTTTCCTTCCAGATGTAATTGGCTAACATACGCTTTGCTACAACCTCTTCTACACTGCTGGACTGTGTTACTGTGTGCTGTCATGCTACTCCTTTGTGTCACCAAGTTGCTTTTCCAAGTCAATGGCGGATATCTCTATGGTTGTAACTGGTGCACAGCCTGGTATCATTCCAGATGGAAAGTGCTAAATCTGTGTAAGGTCACTGCCATTTCAATATGATCCTGAAGCAGAGTATCTGGTTAAGTGTGCTTGCAGCCTGAGTTTTAGGACTGTTCTGAGAAGGCTGTTACTCCCCAGAATGTGTCCTATTTACTTGTCTGTATCTCTTGCCAGATTTCCTTAGCAGGATCACAATTGGCCATATTGCTCCTTCGAGGAATCATTAAAATTATAAGCACAGGCTGGAAGTGAACTCCTGCAGATGTGAAAAATGACTTCCAGAGTGAGCAGCAGGTCTGATGTTTTGGGCAGCTGTTCCTTTAGTTAGTTATACCTGTTCAGCCTGACCAAAGTATGCTTCCTGTTTAGGCTTTAACGACCAGTTTCTATTGTTATTAACCCACCAACCACAAGCTGGAGAGGATAAAGGTAGGATTCTTAGGTCTTCAAGAACCCAGTTTGAAGAACTGGATCCTACAGGATAATGTGACCAGAAATTACTTTGAACCAGGAGCACTGGAAGTACATTGTGTAAATAAAAACAGAATAAGGCCTGCAGCCGAAAAGAATATGGGTGGCAAACAGGATCCTGTCATGCGGCCCTGATGGTTAGATGCCACATATTTTTCTTCCAAGACAGAACCATCTCAACAATGGCCTTAATAACAGGAATCCTTCTAGCTCTTTGGATAAGATTGGATGGTAGGAGAATCTGAAATGTGATTAAATGTATACACTTGGGGAATACTCCAGACCTCAGGTCCTCTCTGACAACATTAAGTTTCTGTCCAGGCTGAATGAGTCTGAAAAGATTAACCCATTTTAGCCATATTTGCAAACTTCCGGCCCAGTTCTGCTTTTTAATTTTCAGGGCATTAACTGTCTTGTTGGATTGCTACTTCACATAGCTGCACTACTGAGGATGAAATTGAAATTTACCCACAACCCTGCTGCTGCTGGTGGTTTTGGATGTAAAAGACTGAAAGGGGAAGGCCAAATACACAGCACCACATATACACTAATTTAACATCTCCTTCAGACACACACACACATGCACACCTAGACAATCCGTGAGTTTAAACCACATATGCCTCCAGGCTCCATGTCAACATTGATCTCTAGAGGCACTTTTATCCATGCTCCAGGGCTGGAGGGGGCAGTGCTTTAATTAGGGCAGCTGTGAGAGCCACTTTAATTGAAGTGCTGTAGCATCTCGTGTATTAGTGTCCCTGTGCTTAAAAATGGTGGTGGGGGCACTTGAACTAAAAGCTCGTTTGACAATCACCATTTTTAAACCAAAAAGACCAATACACAATACCATAACAGTGAAATTTGGTGGCTGGTGTAAAGCCTGCAGTAGCAGCCTGCCCTTGCCTTGCACACAGATCTGGGGGGACAGCCCCCCCTATGCTTGCCTGGGAGTGTATGCAACAGTGGGAGCCACCCTCCCCCCATCCCTTTACCCCCTCAAACAAGCTGCTCATGGCTCCGTCCCGTGCCCTGCCCCACCTGGGCAGCGCCTGTTGGCACCCCTTCTCTTCACCACCTGGGGCAGTCACCCCACTTGCTCTTCCCCCCCACATTGCTACAGCACTGCACAAGACGCGGGAGGCTGCTGGAGCATGGTAATTACCATGTTCCATCAGACTCGATTAATCGAGTCTGTTCCGATGCACTGTAATTACAATGCGTCAGAGCAGTCTCCGCACTCGTGTATAGGTCCTGAATGCTAATAAGATTCTGTAAAGGAGTTACTGAACCAAAACCAGGGAGAATGCTTATCAGTTGTGCAGACTGACTAAAAAGGGAACATCTTGCCGATTTGAATATAATTTGGTGTGGAAGGTTAATTAAGGATTTAAACCCCATTTCAATTACAAACTGCTTGGGACTTTTTGTTCACAACAAACAGTGAAAAGAAAAGAGGGCCATCTCTTTCCAAATGAACTGTTTGACTAGAAGCTCTGGTTAGCTTCTCTGGGCAGGGTGTCCCTTACGGTGCCTAATTCAACATCCCTTGGAAGAGAGCTAAGGCTGGGGGTGGGGGATGGGCAGGGGGAGCCTCTATAGAACAGGATTTAATTTCAGTCCCTACATGACTGCAGCCTTCTCCTACAATCATGACTGACTTGGGCTTGCAAACAATTTCTTCCTGTTTGATGCTGTCCTGGATTCACAGCACTCCTTGCTCTGCCAGCCCTGCCATCAGATGCATAGCATGACTCAGCCAGGCTCTCTCTAGAGATCACTTAGGGTAGTGGTTGGGAAGATTTTTGGGCAGAGTGCCAAAAACATCCACAACATTGACTTGTAAGATGTTGGCATGCCAGGGGCAGATAGAAGGGCAGCCACAAGGGGCAGCACAACCCAGGCCCCTTCTCCACCATTGACCCTGAAGCGTGCATGCCAAACAAAATGCCTTGGCACACTGGCACCCATGCTGGAGGTTGCATACCCCTGACCTAGGGTTTGCACCCAGACCTACAGAAATTAATTGACCTCTCAACACAGTGCTGGTCCTACCCACCTCTCCACAGGAACTGATATGAAGACCAGCATGAAAATAGGCTCTTCTGAACACTTTCCCACTGTACTGAGGAGATTTTCTAATTAGGTATAATTTGCCACCTATTGAATGCCTGTATTTTCGACTTATGCATTGTTTACCCAGGAGCAAAACTTCTGCTGCCCCAGTGAACAAGCCATGAATCTCCACAGATCTTTCACTCTTACTATTGAATTTAGGTTAAGGGGAAAAGAAAGTATAGGCACCATTTTATAAATCACCAGCAATCTCTTTACCAAGGACCTAATTACCTTGACAATCCCCATCCTTTACCTAGCACTTAGTACAAGAGAAACTGGATTAGGGAAGGCAATGAAAATCCTTCTCTCAGCCTATGCAGGAGAGCTATCAGCACCAACACAGGGAAGCAGAAGGTGTCTCACTTCCGGAGGGGGAGAAGATAAGGAGAAGCTCAGTAATCTATGTGGGGGTTTACCATGCAAAACTCTTTCCTGGCAGTCAGTTATTACCAATCTGATGCTTTTTTTGTTTTTCCATCTCAAGAATTAGAGTCACTTGACAAGACATTGCACAATCACCCTGGAAATCTGCATTGTTTGCAGCAATAAATATTAGGGTTGTGTGAAATTTCGCTGAGTGTTTCATTTCGAAGCTGTTTTGACACATTTCGGGCTTGAAACAGCAACATCAAAACAAAACAAAAAGCTTCAAAACAGCTTCAAAATGAAATGAGGGCACTTGAAAAGTTTTGAAAGTTTCTAAACATTTCGAGTTTTGAAGCAGCCTGGTGGTGGAAGGTAGGGGAGAGCCAGGGCTGTCCTCCGGGCGGCTCTGCAGATCCATGGAGCTCAGCCCAGCAGCAGAAGGCAGAGCGCAGCCCTGGCTCTCCCTGCCTCCCACCACTGGGCTGAGCTCTGCCCTGGCTCTGATCACCCCCTGCTGCCAGGCTGCGCTCCTTGGGGCTGAGGAGCCACTTGGAATGCAGCCAAGTGGTGGGAGGTGGGCAGACCAGGGCTGCGCTCTGCCTCCCACTGATGGGCTGAGCTCCATGGAGCCCAACGCCAGGTGCGGGCTGCGCCCAGCACCAGTCCCAGATGGCAGCAGCAGCCTCCTGTCATCTGATGCAGATTTGGGGGCCCGCACCCCCAGGAGGAGTCTGGCAGAGCTCCACAGCCCCCCTGGGGGTACAGGCCCTGGATCTGCATGCCAGATGACAGGAGGCTGCCGCTGCTGGCAAGTGTCACAAGTTTCACATTTTGCAGTTTGAGGTGCAGTTTCTGATAAACCTCTGCACCTATCTCCTTGAAACTTGCTAGGCTTCATGCTCTGAGAAGGGGCTACCATCCCTGAAGTTTTCATCCAAATCAGGTAAGAAAGGACAAAGTATTAGGTATTTTCATGAGTCCCTATTATAGCCTATGGGTGAAACATTGAAATGCATTGAAACACCGAAACAGCTGTCACAAAATGAAACAGGACAGTACTTTGAAACAAAATGAAACGATGAAACAAAACACTGTCCCTTTGAAACAGTGAAATGGATGTCGAAATGAGACTGTGGTGTTTCACACAGCCCTAATAAATGTCTTTTACAAGGCAATTCCTGTAGCGTGTGCTAGTTGAGTGAAGGAACATGTGGGGCTTGAGTTTTTTTTTATTCACCACACTATAAGTGTGTACACCTGACAGTTCCTATGGAAAAAAATGACTTTTCCGTGTAGTAAAAATAGAGCAGCCGCACACCAGTGTCATTTCTTGCACTCTGGGCATGTCTCCACATCACCCTTCGGTGATGTTCTTATTGCTCTGTGCTTTAGTATTTCCAAAAGGATAGCACTCAGTAACCACTCATACTGAGCCATTTGGATGGCACACTGTTACTTTTCATTACTACTTCACTGTAGTGGTGCTCTAAGGGAGCACATCACTATGGGGAAGTGGCTGCCAATCGTGTAGATTCACGCGATCGCTATGCCTCCGTAGCATGTCATACAGCAACGTAGCACATCACTATGGAGACATAGGGTGACATGTAGCCACACCCTCTGGATAAAGTTAACTCTTAGGAAGTGAGCAATAACTGTACACTGGGATAAGTTACATCAGTGTACCAGTTATGTGTCCTCTGCCCTATTCTGTTGCATCCTGGGGTCTCCACTTTCCCAGTTCAAATCAGCTGTTCCACCACAAAGTGACCAATGCTGTCACACTGGAACAGCTGCTTGGGAGAGCTGGCAGTGTGTCTGTTTCTTTTCATTAAATAAAGGTACCCTGGATTTTACTCCATAGTAAGTGATGCTCTAGGCATCATGTCAAATATCTGGACCTTACATGTAGTGCTCAGTTGTGTTCCCATATCCCAAGCTATCTCTTGTTGTGATAATGGGTATCAGGTTCTACTCTACCTAGCACCATTCTTTCAACACTGAGTACATCTACACGAGATAGTTACCAAACAGTTGACTAATTAGCTGTGCAATAAACATTGTGCATCTACATGTGTGCCCCTATTAAACCAGATTAGATTAATTAACTTCACAGCCACATAGTACTTGTAAATAGAAGTTATATCCTGCTATGGAGTTTTTACTTTGCAGCAGCACCATAGGCAGAGGGAGAAAATATTTGGGGGGCTGAGCATGTGTGTGCTTAGTGTGTGCCCTGCCCCAGCAGGTTAGTCTGACGTTGAGAAGGGGTGTGGAGATGCATATTGAGGCCCCTACAGTGAGGGAGGGAGTGGGGCAGAGGAAGGGACAGGGGCAGGGGCTGGTGTGAATAGAGCCCCAGGGTGGGTTGTATGAGGGTTGGAACCCAGGCAGCTTTGTCCAGGGGTGCAGGGAAGCTCCCACTGCTGCGTGCCCCCCAGGGGAGGTAAGGCAGAGCATGTGCCCCCCAACCTGTGCACAGGGTAAGGGAGGGATGTCACTTCACACTGGGGCTCTGTGCCCCACTGCCTTTGCCCTGAGAGCTGTGCAACACCATGTGCCTACTGCCACCAGGTGGGCGAGGACAGGGCACAGCCTGGCGGTGGCAAGCACATAGTCATACTGCTCCCAGGGCAGTACTAGTGGGGAGCTGAGCCCAGTGCCACAGCAGCAGCCCACGCTCACCCTGTGTACATATTGGGGGGGGCACATGCCCCCCCCCTTGTCTCCCCCAGGGTACAGATGGTGGCAAGAGCCCCCCATGCCCTTGAATGAGCCACCCAGGTTCTGATAGTCCCACAACCCACCCTTGAGTTCCATTCACCCCAGCCCTGCCCCTGCCTCTGCCCTACTCTCTCCCACACTGTGGGGGCCTTGATCTGTCCCCCAAGTCCCTTCCCCTTCACAGAGTAGACTGAAACTTGTCTGTCTGCCATGTTGACCAGTAATCCACATGCCAGGGCTGCAATCCTGGCTAAGTGTCTGAGTGTGTGCACCCTTCCCCTTCTCCCTAGCCACCCCCCTCCCACTGCAGCTGCCTGGAGCCCATGGCTGGGCTGCCCTGAAGCCCTACCCTCTGCCACATGTTTGGGGGGCTAAGCCCCACTAGCCCTGGCCTTCTGCTGCCTATCAGCAGCACACATGTAGATGCTGCCCCAGGTGGCAGGGGCACGAGGGTGCTTCAGTGTGAAGACTGCTCAGGGGAGCACAGGCATCTGGCAGGCAATGTGCTGTGCTCCTGGGCACATGTGCAGACATGGCCCCTGGGGGCAATAAACTCCAGAGCAATAAGCGCTGGAGTTTATTCGTGTGTACTAATAGCATGTATAGATGCATTCACTCAGGTCCAAGTAAGGCCAAGCAGCTCAGGTGATTCTTTTGTCCAGGTAACGGATGTTAACTTCATCTTCACCAAACCTTTGGTAGCCTGCATGGGAAGTCCAGCTTTGCACCTAATGTCCAGTTCAGGTGAATCTGAAGAGCATGGAGGGCTGAGAACAGTGGGGAGAGTGGAGGGAAAATGTTGTACTAAGTCTAGCTATCTGTGCTTTGTTATACACAAGACAGAATTGTTAGCACACATCTCCCCATGATTATTGGGGAGGGAAAGAAATTTAAAGTTCTCTCCAGGAACACCGCAAATTTACCTGCCTCCATGGTTTGCCAGAATGGCTTTTTTTGCTCTAGTTTCCTTCACTCAGCAGGGCTCCAATCACACAGTCACGCTCCTACTCAAAAGATTAAAAAACAGGGATGGGTGAAACAACTTCAGTCTTATCACAGGAAACCTAGCTCCAAGACAAATTGAAAATGATAACAATAACCACATGAGGCTGAATCCCTGCCACTGTGATTAGGCACAATTTTAGCATTAGGGGATGACACATGTTGTTTTAAATATAGTAATATTGCAGATTTTGCATTGTTGATAGAAAATGCAAGATCTTTCTACCAGCTCAAAGGGCCTCTTCAGCTCTTATCAGAACCAGCGGAACATGGAACTATAAAATGAAAATAAGTGTATGTATGCTTTTGTTGGACATTCACACATCATAGTTCACTTCTTACTTTTTAGAATTAAGGTTTAACAGCAGCTTCTATTTAGAATTTGCTGTATCAGGAGATGTCTTTGCAAGAGATAGAGAACTCTTTACAGCTTGTAAAAATGGGAGGAGAGGGAGAAATAAGTCTCCTGAACTTTATGCTGTTGCTTTGTTACCAAGCTCCTTGTTGCTGTGTTACCTTGCTGGGTTGCAAGGTTTGGATGAACCATTAAGCCAAGGTCTCTTCATCTGTCTTGGATGCCTGTGTGAAAAGATGATGATTAAAACCTACAGTGAGAGAGAGCCCTGATGTCCTAACAAGCGTCATTAAAAGGGGTAAGTTCCCAAAGTAGATTGTGACCTGCTAATGTGCCATATCTACCCTTTGGTAAATTTACTAGCTGTCTATAGTACTTTGTAAAGTAAATCCACATTCTTTCAAAGTGTGCATTATTATTTGGGCAGAAAGCACAACTAAAGGGGGTAACTGGTAGAATGAAGATTGTGTGGGTTCTGAAAAATCATCTTAAAGGAGCAGTTCTTGTAATCATAGATCATCAATTTCTGTCCTAGGAGGAAAATCTGAAGTAATCCATAATGTTATACTACATCTCTTTTCACTTTTCATCAAAGATAATGGTCAAGATCAGTCTCATTTTAGAAAACCTCTCCAAGATGAGAGAAACAGTGTAGAGTGGAAGAACACAGAGAGGGAGCATCCTTATTTAGAGTAAAGCCAAGGGCAGTTCTGTATTGCAGCCCACACATCAAGATAAAAAAACATGTTGTGCTTTGTAACAAGGTCTGTTCATGGCATGTTATAGTTACAATTTAGAAATTCCTTTTTGGCAGTACCAATATCAACTAGATCTCCCAGATAATAAAATAAGATGGTAGTACTGGTCTGGTGGTCCTTAATTAATAATTAATATATATATATATTAGCCTAGCAGCTAACATGCCTAAAAGTCTAATGCCTAAATTAAGATTTTCTGATGTTCCACGATAATCTCTCTAATCTTGCACAACTAGGAAAATCAATAGGCTTTTCAGTAACCATTCATGTAAGAATTAGCATTTTATAGTATAGCCCACAGAGCATAGATTAAAATCATAGCAAGCACATTTTATAATTTAAATGACCATCAAATAGACCAAAGGTGCTATTATAAGAATATTTTGCTAAGGAAAAGGAGACCTGAGAGAAAGGTCTATGTTGCATGTATTATGTTCTATATGCTAGCATTACTTGATGGATGACAAGTAAGTGCTAGACTGTTCATTTCTAATCACCCTACTGAATTATATGGAAATAATACATGCACAAAAAGAAAAGAATAAGGAAAGACCAAATTGGCAGAGAAAGAAAGAACACACAAAACACTGCAGTCTCTCTGTTTGCCAAACCTCTTGCAGGGTTTGATTCTGCAAGCTGAGAAGGTAAAGGTGTAGAAGCCTGAGGAGGGTGACCAATAGGGCTGTGCAAAACAGCAGGGTTCTGCTTCGACATTCATTTCAATGTTTCAATGGAACAGTGTTTCATTTCGAGTTTTGTTTCATGTTGAAAACACTGTTCTGTTCCATTTTGTTGAAACAGTATCACTGTTTCGATGCTGTTTCAGCACTTTGATTGGGATGAGGGAGCTCAGCCCAGCTCAGTTCCCCTCCCCAGCACTGCGATCGGGCTGGGGAACTGAGCTAGGCTGAGTTCCCTTCCCCAGCCCGATCACAGCACAAGTAAAATTTTGCACAGCCCTATTGACTGTGAACAACCTAAGACCACTTACCCAGAGTGGGTCCCTAGCCAAGAGCACTTGCCCGACTGGAACAGCATGACTACTCTGCAGCCAGAACTCCTGGTTCAGCCTGTCTTGACTTTATTGCCTCACCAGGTGAGGTGGATTGGCTTAATTAAGCAGCCAGGACTATTTATGGTGGTGGGGAGCAGGACCCAGGAGAGGAGTGCAGGCAGAGAAGACGACGCGGGCAGGTAGGGCGGAGAGCTGTCCACTGCCTGAGACTGAAGTCCCCAGGAAAAGGGCAAAAGACCTGTCTGGAAAAAAGAGAAGAGAGAGGCATTCTTTTGTTTCCCATGCTAATTAGACACTGTAGGTGGTCAATTAAGCTGGCACAGTGTCAATTGCAAAAAAAAACCCCACTTGCACACAGCGCCGGCAGTCAAGTGTTTGCAGGTGAAGACAGAGGTTGTCCCCAAGCCCCTGCAGCTGGGAAAAGAGCACAGTGCAGACAACAAGTTTCTTTTTTTGATTTACTTTTTTTTTTTTCTCTGCATCTAAGTTGGATCTTACAGTGGAATAAATGCCAGTCAACGTTGGTTCAGGGAGTCACCACCCCTTCGCCTTTAATTAAGTTATCAAAATCATCGCAGGCGAGATATGAGAGAGGAAACCGATCCAATTATGTTGACTGGCACTGGCCCATGAGGAATGATGACCAGTGAATGTCAACAGGGCATAGAGGCCCACGCTCGCACTCAGTGATCTCACGACTGTGAGGAAGAGAGAGAGCCACAGGGGGCAAAGGACCACTGTCCAAAGATAGAATCAGTGGCCCCAGCTCCAAAGCCTCAAAGAGCCCAACAGAAATCCTCCTTCCCCAGGTGTTTCTGGAGGGGAGGGACCGGGAATTCAACCCCCAGTATAAAGAGGAGCCCGGAGCAAGCAGGAAGGGGGAGCACAGGACCAGAAGGAGAGGAGCCGGGCCAAGCAAAGCTACAGGAAAGCCTGAGAGCAGCCTGGAAGACCAGCAGGAGGCTCCTGCAGAGAGGGAGCTCCCCAGAGGAAGCCTAGATAAAAGAATTGGTGAAGTAGCAGCACCAGAAACTTATGGTGACCTTGCTGGCAGCCTTAAGAGCATGGCTGGAGAAAATACAATAAAGATCCTAATAGAAGGGCACTCCAGAGACAAGGTACCATAAAGACCCTAAAAGGGTGGGGCAAGGACAGATTATCAAGGGTAGACCCGGTGGGGTGAGGGTACCATAATGACCCCAATAGGAGGCTTATGAAGAGGTACCGTTAAGACTGGAACAAGGTGACCTCACAGAGTATTTTTTTCTTTCGTTTGTTAAAAGCTGGGTAAACAATAACCCAGGCCAGGAGCACTTGTTGTTGTTGGGTTTTTTTGTAATATAAAGACACAGGCCCAGGTGAGAACCCGCCAGCCGGACCAGTGATGAGAAGAGGATTCAATACCCAGTGGAATGGGTGAGGGTGTAGGGGACGGTGGAGCCCTCACAAACATAGGATTTTGGACGACGACTGACTGGGACTACATGCCCAGGTATGTAATTCTACTCCCATAAACATTGAGTCGTGGCAGATGAGGACACGGGTGTGTGGACCTCTGGTTGGGACTCGTCACTAACGTCAGCCAATGGGCTAAGGTCCTATGGTGATATAAACAAAAAAATTATATATGTCTATAGAAAGAGAAAACAGTAGGCCAGTCAGAGACTGACTGAGGCCAAACCAGCTTATACCCAGAGACCGAAGGCAGGGCTGGAGGAGCAAAGACTCTTGGGGGCTACGTAAGTAGTACCTTGACAACGACAAGCTGGTGCATTGACCAGGAACTCCAACGATGGCTGAGGGGAAGTTTAAAAAATGGAAGTTTCAATGGCAGCAGCAGCAACCGGAGTAGATCCTATCCAGCAGATGCTAGACTTGATGGGACAAGTCCTCCAGCAACAACAAGAGTCAGCTCACCAGCTTGCCTTGAAGGAAATTGGATCCAGCAACAAGCTTGGCATCAGCGGAATGTGGCAGAATTAAGAATACCCAAGATATCAGTACATGATGACCCAGAGGTATTCCTGGAAAGTTTTGAGTGGACAGCATTGGTGGCCAGGCTCAAAAAATCCTGTTGGGCTGAACAGTTGGGAGGATTGCTAATGGGGAAGGCCCAAGCACTCTATGGATCTATGACGTGAGATGAAGCCCTGGACTATAAGAAGGTAAAAAAAGAAGTCTAATACTGGTTGGATATCAACCCCAAAACCTACCGGCAGGCATTCAGGGCTAAAAAGAAGAGAGAGGAAAAAGAGCCACGGATCTTGCTGCAACAGTTGGCTGACCTAGCAACAAAGTGGTTGAAGCTGGTGTAAAGTTCAAAGAGTGATATTTGTGACAGGATCCTACTAGAAAAATTCCTAAATGATTTGGATGAAGAAACCCAGAGTTGGGTCCACTACCATAGGCCAGGATTGTCGGCTGAGGCACTGCAGCTGGCTGAAAACTTCAGCAGCACTCTAGGGGAGAGGGCATCGGATCAGAACCTGAAGGTAACTGGGTATCCAAAACCCTGTGAATCTGTGAGATTGGGAAATAGAGAGATTTGAGAGCCCAGGAGGCCCAACAGTAATGTGATAATCTGTTTCTGGTGTGGGAAAGCAGGACACATGTCCCAAAACTGAGCCAACTTGATGCAGATGACACCTAGAGCAACGCATTCTCCGTTTGAAGACTTGGGCATAACCCCAGGTCCTGTGGATTCTGTAGGAGTAGAGTCCTGTAGTGTAGAGAAGGAAACTAAGAGCAGCCTGTTGCCCCATCCAGTGGTGGAAGCATGGTTCGGGGGTGAAAGGTTTGAAGCCATTGTGGACACTGGGTGCTCTCACACATTCATACGAGACACGCTGGCACCCGACAAATATGCCCAGAAGGCCACCCTGGTGAAAATGATGTGCATGCATGGACATGGAACTTATTACACCCAGAAGATCTATCAGGTCACTGTATTGAAAACCACTCGGAAGATGCCTGTCAGAGTGGCTTGCAACCTGCCATATCCAGTGATTTTAGGATGGGACTGGAAAGAGATTTACGAAGTCTTAAATGTTATAAAAAACAACAGGCTGGGTGAGGTCAGCCTGCTAGGGAGCGAGGAAGATGATCCAGTTGGAGAAAGCTTCGATGTGGAGCAACTAGTGTGCAGTAAGGCATTCTGAAGTGCACAGGAGGCAGAGGAGGAGTTCCAGGCCATCAAAGAGACTGAATTGGCAAAACAGGAAGAGGAAGTAGTGGGCCCAGGGTGTTACACAAGTATGCCCAGTTTTGAGGTTAGGAGAGGGTTCCTGTGTTAGGTAAAGTGAAGGCCACAAGAGGGGGAGGAGGTAGCCCAACTATTAATACCGTATCAGTTTAGGGTCCCTCTATTGAAGTTGGCCCATGAAAAACCTTTGGGGGGACACATGGGGTATAGTAAAACAGAAGCCCAGTTAACCAAATGATGCTTTTGGCCCAGACTGTATGAGCAAGCAGAGAGTTTTTGCTGGCTCTGCAGGCATGTCAGAGGGTGAGTGTGGGTAAACTGGCTCAGGTGCCCTTGCAACCTATGCCCATAATCAGGGTTCCGTTCTCCCATATTGCGCTGGATGTAGTGGGGTCCTCCCACAAGAGTTCGGCAGGGCATTAGTATCTGCTAGTTATCATATATTATGCCACCCAGTTCCCAGAAGTAGTCCCCATGTAGGCCACCATGGGACCCCAGGTGGTGGAAGAGCTTCTAAAATGGATCACCTGGGTGGGCATACCTAGACAGATTGTCACAGGCCAAGAGTCTAATTTTATGTCAGGCTGTGAAAAAGACTTATCTGCTGGAGCTGGGAGGCGGTGGGATACCATGCTGGGAGATGGGCTTGGGGAAAGTGAAACTGCAGCGGGCAGAGCAGGTGCAGATGAAGATCAAAGAGAAAAAAAGTGGACTAGCCGGAAGGAGCCGGGAATGGCTCCTGCATCAGCTTGGGCATGTTTTATATGGACTTGCCAGAGCCGATTGGCCAGCCAGATGCCCGGGGCTGGGATAAAAGGCCTGGAGAAAGACCAGCAGGAGAAACCAGAAATGCAGTCTCCAGCCAGTCTGGAGGGTCTGGAGCACACAAGCAGTCCCAGGGAGGGGACCTGGTGGGTACCCCAGGAGGGGGTTGCCCCAAGGATTCATGGCCAGCATGAGCCAGAGGAGCCACCCACAGAGCCAGCATGGGTATCGACTGATGCCAACAAAGACTGGAGCCCTGTGGAACCCAATGACACCGCAAGTCAGACACAGCTGACAAACAGCAAAGACTAACCCCAGGAATGGGGCGACACACTGGGGAATAGGACGGTGCCAAGGATGGATGCCGTGTAGGCAGAGAAAGGGGGCTGCAGGAGACGCTCAGGGAAGGAACAGCACCACTCGACTGTGGCTGTCAGACACTGCGAACTTGAGCACTGAGAAAATTCTGGACATCGCCCTTGATGACACAAGTGGCAACATCGTGGTTGGCGGTAGGCGGGGTGTAGGGGAGGTGGAGTCCCACAAAGAAGCGACCAAGGGAAGGCACCGGGGGGGCGGGACGAAACATCATTCTCTTGATTCGAATAAACCAATCATCAAAGACATGGCAGGTGAAGCCCCTGGGGAACTGCCCCAAAGTCGCTCGGTAACCAGAACATCCATCCCAAAAAGCCATGGCAAGGTTCGAGAGGCATCCACACGCACAACGTCTAGGGGAGAGACGTGGGAGATTACACAGGTGTTCTGCGGAATCTATGTAGGATGCTGTGAGTTAAACCTCTATGTACAATGGTTTACCACCCCCAAACTAATGGGTTAGAGGAAAGGTTTAATGGGACCTTGCCGAATATGCTGCAGTAGTGTGTTCAGACTGAGCCACATAAGTGGGACCTGATGATTCTGCCATTGTTATCTGAGACATGGGAAGCCCCATGGGAAGCAGTCGTCTTTGGGGTGTGCCCCATTTGACTTGGTGTATGGGCATCAGCTGAGGGGATTGTTAGATCTGGTAAAGGAAGGTTGGGAGGAAAGCCCTCAGGAGGGTGTTAATCACACAGAGTATGTGCGGGAATTGAGACAGCACTTGCAGAAGGTGAGGGAACTGGTGCAAGATCACTTGAGGGTAGCACAGAAGACTCAGAAACCTACATACGATAAAAAGGCTCAGGAAAGGTGCATTCAAGCTGGCCAAAAAGTCTTGGTATTGCTCTCCAATACTGAGAACAAACTCCTGAAGTATCGGCAGGGACCTTTCGATGTGGTTCGGCGTGTTGGCCCCGTGGATTATGAGGTTTCTAAACCGGGGTACAGGAAAGAGAGACAAATTTACCATGTGAATTTACTTAAAGAACGGAGGGACCAGGAGGGCTTGTTGGTCAATCCCTCCCCACCAGAGGAGGAGTTCAGTTGGGAGGTGGGGGCAGATCCAGGGCCAGAGGCAGATGATGTAATGGTCCTGCTTGGAGTACAACTTATCTCTCAGCGGCAACATCAGTTGAGGGGTTTGGTGAATGAATTTCGAGATGTTTTCAGCAAAGTTCCCAAATGTGCGAGGGGAATAACTCATCATATAATAACCCCCACAGGGCAGATCGTTAGAGAAAGATAGAGAAGGATCCCCCATTATAGATATAATGCCATTTGCACAGAGATCACTAAAATGTTGGAACAGGATATTATCCAGGAGTCCCGAAGCCCATGGCGCAGCCCCATTGTGGCAGTAACTAAGCCTGATGCGTCGCTGCGGCTATGTGTGGACTTGAGGAAAGTGAATGCCATATAGCGGTTTGATGCTTTTCCCATGCCTCAGATTAGTGAGCTATTAGAGAAAGTGGGGCAAGCCAGATTCACTGCAACACTGGATTTGGCAAAGGGGTACTGGCACATACTGCTGAGCAAAGAAGATAGGGCTAAAACTGCTGGCATCCCGTGGGTATTATATGAATTTAAGTCGATGCCTTTTAGGCTACACAGGGTGGCAGCTACCTTTCAAAGATTGATCGAATTGGTATTGGCCCCACATCAGCAATATGCTGCCACCTACATAGATGACATTATTATATATACGCAAGGTTGGGAAGAACACCTAGAAGCAGTGAAGGCAGTATTGCAGGAATTGCGTCAAGTCAGTCTCATGGCCAATCCAAAAAAATTTGTCCTGGGTAAGGCAGAAACTAAGTACATAGGGTTTATGGTAGGCCAAGGGCGTGTTCACCCATTAGCTGACAAGGTAGAAGCCCTGCACCATTATGGTCCACCCTAGAGCCGTAAACAACTGAGGGTGTTTTTAGCATTAGCGGTATATTATTGATGGTTTATAACTCAGTTCATGGAAATCACAGCACCCCTAACTGATTTGCTGCAAGGGCAGAGGAAGGGTTCTCTTCAGTGGGACACCATGAGTAGGCAAGCATCTGAGCAGGCAAAAAGAGCCTTCTGTCAGGATGCAGTGTTAGGGATCCCGGACTTCGAGTCACCTTTTACCTTACAGACCAATGCTTCTGAGCGAGCATTAGGTGCAGTTCTGTCACAGACCTCTACCTCTCTGTTTGTCCACTCCTGAGGTAGGCAGAGGATCTCTGCGAACCAATGAAAATGAGATGTGATTTTTCATGAGCTAGGAGTGCTAATGAGTGGGGCAGTGGGGTGGTGAGCAGAGGAAGGAAATGAGTGACTCGAATGGGTAGTAGAACAAGGGTGTAGGTTGTAGGGTGTCTAAGGACATAGTCAGACAAGGTTCTTTGGGTAAATCTGATATCTTTTATTAGGCCAGCTCATATAATTGAAAAAAATTTCTATGAAAGCTTTCGGGTTTAAATATCCTTTGCCAGGCTGAGGAAGCATCTGCAGTTGGTGTGTGCTCTTCCTGGATGGAATGACTAGTAAAGAAGCTAGAGGCTGGTATGCATGCAAGAAAGCCAGTCAGTTAAGATGTAAAGTGAGGAGTCACTGTGTGAGAGAGAGGCTGGGGAAGCAGGGCAGGGGTGCGGTGGGGGATGAATGTAGCAGGTAAATATAGTGGAGAGATGCCTGGGGAGTCAGATGTCAGGCAGGTTATAATGTGTTATATATGCGATGTCTATATTTAATCCATGATTTTTTGTATCTAGTAGATTGATGAAGTGAAGTTCATAGGCCTGTCTGTGAAATATGTTTTGTAAATTCCCTTTGAGGATTAGAACTGAGAGATCAGAGAGAGATTGGTTTTCTTGTGAGAAATGTGCCCCCACTGGTAATTGGGTATTCCTGTCTTTAATAGATTTCTGGTGTGCATTCATTCTTGTTGTTTGGTCTCTCTCATGAATTTTCCATCAGGGCATTCGGTGTACTGGATGAGATATATTACATTTCTGGAGGTGCAGCTGTAAGATCCAGGAATGGTAATGGCTCTGTTGTGGGAGTGGTGGAGATGTGTTGGCAGGTTTTGCATTTCTTGTCATGTCATGGTCTGGATCTATTTGGTATGTTTTGGGCCGTAGGAAGTTTGCTTCTGGTGATGATGTTAGTGAGGTTCAGTGCTCATTTGAAGGACAGGATGGGTGGTTCTGGGAAGAGCTCTTTAAGAATTGGGTCATCTTCTAGTACAGGTTGCAATTGTTTGAGTATTTTCTGTATAGGTTCGAGGGAGGGATATGTCATAGCCAGCAGCATGTGATTCATGAGGCTTTTCCTTCTGTACTGCGGCAGTTCTTCACATGTATCGGGGTGGAATCCTAGTGGTATCCTACGGGGTATCCTAGTAGAACACGGGAAGCTGAACGCACCCCATGTGTAATTCTGGTCTGTGCTGCTTTGCCAAGAGCAGCATTCACTGCAGCAGACACACCTCAGAGCATAAATGAGCCTATTCACCTCTCTCCTTTACAATGAATCATCATCCATCAGTTGTCTGGGTACAGCCAAAGCGTTATCATTTGCAACTGTACAAAACAAACTAATTGACCAGTTCCCATCTCTGGTACAATGGAAGCTGCACAATGGATACCAGAGGCTTGGAGCAGTCTCTGTCCACATGAGGGCTGGGTGGTACAGCCATTACTTGGGAAGGAGGCGTACACTCACAGTGGACTGAGCAGGGGAAGTTTAACTGAACGTCTGTTCTGTAGACATGAATATTTGCAGAGGAGTGCCTGTTGAAGAGGAGTGCCTGTTGGTTTCAGTGAAGCTGAGTATCATGTGCTTCTGTGACTGTGGGGAACGAGGCTCAGAAAGAGCATTCACTTAGGGGCTGTTTTAGAAACTCTGAATTGTGCTCCCCCACGTCCGCCCCCTGCCCCCCCCCCCCCCCCCCAAAAAAAAAGCAGCTCTTGTTTCAATAGAAGGACCTTTTAAGAGGCAGGATGATGTCAAAGTGTGTCCAAGTGCTACTGCAGAGCACTTAAACATCAAGGGTTCATTGTGCTCCTCTACAACAGGATGGCCTTTGCTGAATAAAATCTAATCCTTGCCTTTTACAAGAACGTTAAATGTGAAAGCGGCCCAAAAATCAAAGGGCAGGGCTTGGAAGAGGGCAAAGTGACACAGAATGCTACTGAGTGCTGCTTTCTTTCTTTATTCCATATGTGAAATTTATTTTTGGATACTAGGGCGAAAAGGAACTTGATGTTCTCAACCTATTGGCCACTTGCAGTCATCAGACAACTGCACGTGTAGCTAGTGAACATCCTCAAAAATGTTACATGTATGCATGGAATTTGCCATCCAAGACTAGACCCCAGTCTAGCTGCCTGTCTCAAGCTATGGCCAATACCTATTGCTTTGGGTAAGTGAAAAACCATAAGCATGTGTGTTTATTTGTACGTTATTGTTCATGGGAAATATACTTCCCCAGCCCTTAAGTTGTGCACCCTCTGTTCTGAAGCCTAAAAACTTGATTTTCTAAAAGCTTCTTTCCTTCCCTGCCAATTCCACTTATTTTCCATCTTGCTGTTTCTTCAGATGTCATTATTTCATTGTATGAAGAGTTTTCGGGTTCACTTTCCTTCCCTCTTACACCCAAGAATGCCATACTGAACAGAGGAATATTGTATTCCCTAATTACTGTAACCTCAGCAGGCACAGCTACAAATCCTATTAGGACAAGATCCCTATGATTCCATAAAATTATCTTCACTTAGCTTGGTATATGGGAAATCAGCCTTATAGAAATGTCCAGGGCTCTTGAGGGATTCCAAAGAAAAGACTTTTTTTTAAATCAGTGAGGCCCTGGGGGGAAAATGCCTGAGAAGAAAAGATTGCAGGACAGGTATCTCATGTTAGCATGGATTGGGTAATTTCTTGCTGTAGCATTTGGACACAATGAACTTCTAAAATAGATCTGTTTTCCAAGGAGTGAGTGAACCCAGTCACTTCTTCTGGTGAATTAGAGATAGATTGATTGATTTGATGGATCATACTGTCTGAATCCTCCTATAGGCTATGAAGTAAAGTAAAAGGGACAAGACAGCCATTTCCTTATTATAATCAATCCATGGCCACACAACATATCCATATCATTGACAGATGCATTACATGGGTTTAGGTAATAAAAAGCTATGTGTATGGTGGATGGAGTGCACATGGGACTTCCCTCTCTCAACACCAGGCCTCAGTAGCATGAGGAAATGCATCACCATGATTAGCTGTCCATGTCCAGAAGGCTTGTCTCCTCATGCTGGGTCTCTCATGCCAGGTGTGGGCTAAGAACAGAATAGTCCAGAGGGTGAAAAAGTCACATGAAGGACTGAGCATCTTGGGTTGTGTAGGAGAGATTGACAAGCAGCAAAGGACTATCATCGTGTAACATCTTGACAATTGCAGTCAAGCCTCATTGGCACTTGACTATGGAATTGCACATGGCAACTTGATCAAGGTTATTTCAACCCTTCCTCCCCCATCTAGTGTTTGCCAACTGCAATTCTCCAGTGGGGCTCCTGAATTAACAGGACTGTGGGAAGCTGTGTGAATGGGAACTAATTCTATTGAAAAGACAAATTTAGACGCTATTGCTAGCGCCACTTGTAGCTTTGCATCACAAGGCTCTACTGTGCTATGATGTGCCTGCAAGGTCATATACCACTGTCTCAGTGCACAAAGGGAATTTGGTCTCTACAGCTAATTCTGTCCTTGTCCTTTCCTCTGAGACAGCCAGCAAGAGGCCAGTTGTCATGGTGGTTTTAGTCATTTAGGGACCTGGGAGCTTTTGTTTTTCACAGTTAAAATTTTCCTTCAGATCTGTTTTCCCAAGACAAAAATAAAATGGAATTGCAGAAATGCCCCTCTGAAACCCTACCCATCATGTTTAGATTGATTTGAAACTCAAACCAAAATAGAGGAGCAAGCCCAAAGGAATATCCTCTGAAAACATGTCATTACTGTGAGTTTCAATTTTCCTTCCTTGAAGGTCACTCTGTATTAAGTGTGGAGCACTAAGTAGAGAACTCAAAATTCTGTTTCCTGACTGACTTGAAGGTGTAATCTTCTCACGTTATGTTTAGCTTGCCTTAGCTCCTTCAGCCTGATCCTGGAAGCACTTGGACATCTGTATTTCTTCCCATACACTCATTATGGCCCAAATAAGGGAACCTCTGAAGTGTCAGAGAAAGTCAGTGCATCTCCAGCATAACTTATTCCAAACAGCCAGATTTTCAAGAAAGCTCTGCTTTCATTCAGGCATCTCGGCAAAGTAGCCATGTTTTCACAAGTGCTCAGCAGCCAGCAGCTCCCATGAAATCTAACCCCAGTCTTGGAGATGGAGTCCTTTTAAAAGCCTATCTTCACCTGGCAACATGCCCAAAGTACAGGTAGTTCCTCTCCCCCTGAGTGTACTGCCTGCATAGGCAAAGGATTTCTGCACACTTGACAGCTGCTGAATAATGTGCATTTGGTTTGTGTGTGCTTTTTGGCATCAGTACACATATTTTGGTGCCCACAGTCTTGATTGTGTATCAAAATAGCTTTCCTTTTTTTAGGGGCATGTTCTCCTTCAGGAGCCTAGCTTAGCTTGGGATGATGCACTCTTTTACTGCTTTTTACTAGCGAATGAATCTGGGATTTAAATTCTTATCATATGTGTACCTGGGCCTTCTGATCAGCTGCAAATTACTAGCTCGTGCAGAGCACAGCACGTTCCTTGTACTTGCCTTCCGCATTCCTGCAGAGTGTTTCTGAACACTTCCACCTCAGTAACAAGTTACCATTTGGCAGTACTAAAGGCTGGATAATGAAGATGCGGTACCCTGCCTCTTCACTCTCAGGCATGCTTTATTCAATAAACATCACTGTTTCAGGAAAGATGGATTTTATCCCCACCTGTGCTGGTGACCTTTAACTTTTATAATCAACTTGGGCAGGTCATTTTACCTCTCTTTGCCTCAATATCCCTTCCGTATAAAGAGGTGGGGTTGGGGGAGGAAGGAAGCAATGTGAACGTAATTTGCAATCTAAATATGAAAAGTGCTAAGGAAGAAATATGTATCGCAACGTTCCCATTAAAAAGTATTTATTTCAAAGACTAACCAGTGTCTGGAAACAGATTTCAGCATTATGGAGTCTAGATAAGCAGGAGCAGTCCTTGATGTAGGTGCACAGAAACTGTTCGTTCACTGCTGATTGACATAGCTGTTCAGTGCGGTGTTTCCTCCAGTGGTTAGACATGCTGTAAGTTTATCTTGTATAAAAAGGAAACTCTAGTTGGGACCTTGGGTTTTACAAGGAGCAGCCTTATGATAAACGTCTTTGCCTCAGGGAACCAGTATGAGCTACACTATTTGTTACAAATTAAAATGATCGTTTCTTAATGCACAAGTGCATTTTGCTTTGTATGTTCCACGCATATTCTGACTTTTTTGCACCAAGTGTCCAAGATTGAATTCATAGCTTTGTTATCAGTTAAACCTGATATTATGCATGCATGAATTTAGCAATGGTAAAATGTAGCAGACTGACACTGGAATTCTCCTTTCCTTCCTTCTGTATCTTCTAACTAGTCATTTTTTCTCTATCAGTGTAGTAATTTATAAGGATGGTATTCTATTAAAGTACACTGCATTTATTGTATCACTTATCCCAAGTTGTATGTTTTTATCACAACACTGAGATGTAAAAGGGATATGAGGTATACCCAGCTGCCCAAACCCTGCTAATAAATGGACTTTCTTCCCAGCTAACAGGGGGAGGAACAAAAGATATTCTGCATATAGCATACATTAATGACCCCTTTTCAGGTCAGAGCATGGCACTTCGAAAAGTTTAAAAGGATCATTGATAGGCTTTCCATTGTTGAGTTAGAACACTCATTTACAATTAAATTTAACATTGTTTATATTTATTGGGTAGAAGAGGAGTCACTGTGGCTTTTCATTATAGAGAGGTTATATTGCCTTCAGCACTGTACATCAAGTTGCAGCAAGGGAAGTTTAAATTAGATATTAGGAAACCTTTCTCACTAGAAGAGTAGTAAAGCACTGGAACAGGTTACCCAGAGAGGTTGTGGAATAATGGAGACCTGGTAGGACTCCACCTATGACTGAACCACAGGTATAGATGGCTATCTATACCTTGTACAGGAGGGATTGTGTTGCTAGAAAGGGTGGGAGTGTAGCTCTCTATGTGAAGGAGCAGTATGCTTCCTTACAAGTGGAGTTTGGCACCCAAGAAGGGTGACTTCAGACCCTTTGACTTAGAGTATGGGGGGAACATGATGAAGGGGCTGGTACCTGTAGGGAGCAAACTAGGAAAGCCAAGGCTGAAGCAAATCCCAGGACATCATTCTCCTGTTGTACTCAGTGTTGGTGAGGCCACAGCTGGAGTACTGTGTCCAGTTTCGAGTTCCACAATTCAAAAAGGATGTGGAGAAGCTTGAAAGAGTGCAGAGGAGAGCCACGCGCATGATCAGAGGTCAGGAAAGCAGACCTTATGACGAGAGGCTGAGAGCTATGGGACTCTTCAGCCTGGAAAAGCGCAAGCTCAGGGGTGATCTGATGGCCACCTACTAGTTTATCAGGGGTGTTCACCAGGATCTGGGGAACATCTGTTCACCAGAGTGCCCCAAGGGATGACAAGGTCGAACAGTCACAAACGCCTCCATGACCATTTCAGGCTGGACATAAGGAAGTACTTCTTTACAGTCCAAGCCCCCAAGGTTTGGAATAACTGCCGCCAGAGGTGGTTCACGCACCTACTTTGAACGCCTTCAAGAGACATTTAGATGTTTATCTTGCTGGGATCCTATGATCCCTGCTGACTTTCTGCCCCTGGGGCAGGGGGCTGGACCCGATGCTCTTCCGAGGTCCCTTCCACCCCTAGTGTCTATGAATCTATGAAACTGAACTCAAACTGGCTATGGTAATCAAGGACAACAAAAAGTCCTTTTTCAGATATGTGGGTAGAAAGAAGAAAAACATTAGACCCTTGCTAAACCAAATGGGGCAGCTGACAACCAACACCCAGGAAAAAGCTAAACTCCTTAATTATTACTTTGTGTCAGTCTTCCACCAGCCCAAAGGGGTCACCCTGCCAAACAAGATGCAGGATTGCCAGGGTATGGGTGAACACATGCCCACCTTTGGTGAAGAACTTGTGAGGGCATACCTTGAGAGGCTGGACATCCACAAACCAGCTGTTTTGGATGGAATCCACCTAAGATTGCTAAAGGAACTTGCTGACATCATAGTGTGTCCAATGGCAGGAATGTTTGAGAACTCATGGCACTCAGGAGAGGTTCCTGAAGATTAGAAGATGGCCAATGTGGTGCCTATCTTCAAGAAACTAAGGAAGATCCAGGGAACTGCAGGCCAATCAGTTTGACCTCAGTCCCTGGTAAGATATTGGAAAAAATCATCAAAGAAACCATTAACAACAGACTAACGGAATGCAACATTTTGAGAGAGAGCCAACATGGCTTTGTTGTGAGTAGGTCTTGCCTGACCAACTTCATTTCCTTGTATGATCAGGTGATGCATCACTTGGACAAAGGAGAAGAGGTTGATATAATTTATTTGAACTTCAAAAAAGCCTTTGACTTGGTCTCCCATGAAGTCCTCATGGTAGAACTGGGGAACTATGGCCTTAACAAACTTATGGTTCGATGACTGGGGAACTGGCTCTATGGTCGGACCCACAGAATAATAGTTGATGGAACCAAGTCAACATGGTACATGGTGACTAGTGGCATCCCTCAGGGCTCCGTACTTGAACCAGTACTCTTTAATATATTTATAAATGATCTGGATTCAGGTATCAGAAGTGAACTGGCTAAATTCACTGATGATACAGAATTATGGGGAAGTGCGGTCACATTAGAGGATAGGCTGGAAATTCAGGCTGACCTAGACAGGCTCTCAAGGTAGGCAGATCAAAACCTGATGGTGTTCAACATGGAGAAACATAAGGTGCTTCACCTTGGGGGAAAAAAAATCACATTATACTTATAGGCTCAGCAGTGCTACACTCACTATCACCATGACCAAAAGAGACTTGGGAGTCATTATTGACCACAAGATGAACATGAGCCACCAATGCGATGCATAACCCGGCAAAGCCAACAAAACCCTGGCTTGGATCTACCAATACATCTCAAGCAAGACCCAGGAAGTCATCCTCCCACTTTACTCAGCTTTGGTGAGGCCACAGCTGGAGTACTGCATCCAGTTCTGGGCTCCACACTTTAGAAAGGATATGAAGAAGCTTGAGACAGTCCAGAGGAGAATGACACACATGATTAGAGGACAAGAAAACAGGCCTGATGAGGAGAGGCTGAGAGGTTTGGGACTCTTCAGCCTGGAGAAGTGAAGGTTCAGTCTGGATTTGGTGGTAGCTTCAAGTATATAAGGGCTGTGCATCAGGAAGTGGGAGAACACCTGTTCACCAGGGCACCCAAGGGAAGCCAAGGCTTAATGGTCACGATCTGTGGGAAGCCCATTTTAGGCTGGATATAAGAAAAATAACTTCTTTACTGTCTGAGTCCCCGGAGCCTGGAATAGACTTCCCCCAGAAGTGGTGCAAGCACCTACTCTGGACCCTTTTAAGAAACACTTGGATGCCTATCTTGCTGGGATCATTTGACCCCAGCTGACTTCCAGCCCCTTGGGCAAAGGGCTGGAGCCAATGATCTTGCAAGGTGCCTTCCCGCTCTAATGTCTATGAAATCTCCATCTTCAGAGGTTTTAAAGACCTGGGTAGACAAAGCCTTGGCTGGGATGGTATAGTTGGGGCTGGTTCTGCTTTAAACTGGGAGTTGGGTGAAATGACTTCCTGAGGTCTCTTCCATCCCTAATTGTCTTTGATTCTGTGATTCATAGCATACAAGCCCCAAGAGGGTGGAACCGAGGTTTTGAGTCTATCGGGACATTCTGAAGTATATGGCATCTGGATGCACTTGTTGGAAGGAAGAAACTAGAAAGACTTTGGCATTCAGGATCCACTTTCAAATTAAACCACATTTTTAAGGAAAATCAATGGATTAAAATTATACATTATTCTGACTTGAGATCACTTCCCCATTTGGGTAAGTGCATGAGCATGGTTAGAAGCAGATCTTGTGCAGATGAGTTTCACAGGTAAAGAGGTGTAGGATTAAGCTCAAAACTCGCCAACTTCAATATATCCTGAAGTGATAGTGTAAAATAAATAAAACCCTACCAAAAATGATAGCAGTAACTGTTGCTTTATAGAGCCTTTCTGGCACCACAGCATCTGAGCACACTAAAGACCCCACACAAGCTGAGCAGCATCATGCCACATGCCCAGTTTCTTGCTACAAATATTTCCCATCAAAATTCTCTAATTTTAATAATAAAAATACTTCAATATATTTTTGACATTTTCACATCAAACATAATTATGTCTCATTATTCAAATATTTTAAAAGTCATTCTTAAATCCTAGCTACATTAGTTACCTTTATTAATTATGCATACATTTATAAATAGCAATATAATTAATATTTAACAGTATTTTATTAGACAATGTCTAAAGTCTATTCATATTTGCATATCTGAAATGCTATCTTTTAAGCAGAAAGGTAGCTAGGTTTTTAGTTTTCTTTTTTCAATAAGTTGAAATGTTTCCTGTCATTCTCCCAGGGGAGGATATTTCTATGCTCATAAAAAAAAAATCATCATTTTTTTTTATGAGCCATGCAAAATGGATCCTGTTCATTTGAATTAAGAAAATCACATGCACACTTCAAGGTATGCGAGTGTGCAAATCTTGGTTGGCAACACCATGAAAGATGTGCTTCTGCTTCCTATTACAGCTCTGAAGAAACGCACTACAGAACCAGCGTTGGATCTGGAAGATTTATCTGTTTGCCAAAAGCAAACATTCACACTGAGGGATGACTTTCCCACCAAGTTGCTCCAAGGCAACATTTAATTCCTCCACAGGTGGGACTTGGTGCATGGGCCTTACATTGACATCTGGGACAGGAGTGAATTTCATCTAAAGTCAACAAGCTGAACCTGCTTTCATGAACATGGGGGCCAGATATAGTGGTGCAGGAGGCAGAGGGGGGCTGGTTGTAAGGTCAGCTACAGAGTTCAGTGGATCCTCAGCCCAATCATAATGAAGTTTGCAGCGTGACATAAAAGTTGATTACTTAAGACGTTTACTCTCTCCCTCATGCCATTGCTTGTAGGACAGGAGACAGCCAAGTGGCATGAGAAAGTAGCATTCTCCCATTCTCCACTTAATGGAGGTGCCCCCCCTCACCACCTCTCCCCGCAAGTGCAAGTGTTCCTTTCCAGACCCTCTCCTGCTCACTTAGGCAATAGAAAAAGGACACCTGTGATCAGGCTGCTCTGTAGTTAGTTTTAAATGCTAAACCTGCAATGAAATGCAGTGCCCTTGCCCTATGATGTCCTTTTAGTCTCCACCTTCAGAGATACTGTGCCATCTAATTCAGATAGTATTATTGCTTTTGTTTGGAAACATATTAGTCCCTTGTTTTGTTTTGTTTAACCTTCTTATGAAGTATTCATGACAGGTCATGTGGAGATAGGATATTGATGTAGGTAGATTAAATTATTTTGGTACTGGTAGGGCAAGAGGTAGGATACTGAACTAGATGGAGTGTTGGTCTGTTCCAGGGGATGGAGTCTCCTATGACATATAGTGATTATGATTCACTTGTAGTGAATGCATACTCAAGCCTTCCACCATAAAGAGAACATTTGGATTCATAAACAAATTACACCCAGATTGTAATGCAGTGTAAAGAAATAACAGCTAATTTAAACAGTGAATCAAGTGCTAGACAGTGTGATATAGATCATGCCATTTGAAGTCTAATGTAGAAAATGGAAGTAATAACAAGATGAGAAAACAGTCGCAGTATCACTTGTGCAACAAAGAACTGGAGAACAGAAGGGAAAGCGAGCAGAGATTTCCAAACGTGGTGGATATTTCAAACATGTTATCTATTTTCAACAACCAGAAAAAAAGAAAGAGAGAGAAAGAGAAACTGTAAGGAGATAAAAATAAGAGGAAAATAAAAACATGAACAAAATTACAAACCTAATGATATACTTACTGTCCGATGTTTACATCAGCAAAAGTGAATCCTGACATTTTTAAGAAGGCCATTTCCAAAGCCAACTTAAATATACAAAGAATATCAACCAAAAGCTTGCTGCATGAAAGAGAGCATGCAGAATGGACTAGCGGTTCTCGGAAGAATAGTTAGTAGTGCCAGCCAGTCTCAGCCCTGTAAGACATCAGGACTTCACTGTGAGAGGGAAAGGATCAGATCCAGACACTCCAGTCAGAATGGCTCTTTGCCTTCCTTTCAGCACAGTGCAGAACAACCGACGTCAGAGCTGCAAGCACTTTTTGCCATTGCCGATTCCCACACACCCAGTTGCCATGGCATGGGGCAGGGTGTGCTCTTGGTACAATTCTTCCAAGCCCAGAGGAACTAGGTAACGGCCCCTGCAACCCTGACGTTCTGCAGTGTTGAGTGACAGAGACCCTTTGAACAGGAAGACTCCAGAGTTTGGGGCGAGGCTGATAGCTGGCTGGGACAGGGACCATACCATCTGCAGTTCTTCTCTAGTGACATCTAAAAGCTGTGGCTTGAACCCTTTTCTTTTTCCATCATGTAATGCAGATGTGTGTAAATAGGGCCAACCCCTCACTTGGTGCTACCCTACTAAACTGAATGCCTCACATGGAATGACACCAGCTGAGATTCTGATTTATTACTTTTTACTAGCATGATCTTTAAGGCTGTCCTTCTAGGTGGAGACTCCAAAGAAACACAAAGGGCTTCTCTGGTTCTGTTGACTCCTCCAGCATAGGGCTGTAGAATCTGTTAATAAAAGAATAAATCTCCAGGAAAGCCACTGAAACTAGTCACTTGGCTCCTGAAAAAGAGAAAAAGCAAACCAGTGCAAATCCTCCTGTCTGGATTACATATTTGTATTTTTTATTAATATCAACAGGAACCACTTGCCTAAAGTACACACATTTTATTTCTATTTGCAGTATGTTTTACTTTCAAAATGTCATTGCATTCACCTGAGTGTGATATTTCTTGTCTCTGAACATTAACTTGAATTATCTTCCTCAGCAAGTGCATTTCCTCTGACTCAGAGACAGGTCCATTCTTGCTTGACTCATCACTTTCTTCCTGTTTTCATAAAGAAAACCCATGTTTTTTGGCAATATTATGCAGAGTGAAATGTTCCAGGAGTACTTTGTGTACTTCAGAAGGGCAGAAGAGAAATGTTCCATTGCATTTGTCTAAACTGTGAGATTGCATTTTTACAGTGCTAGAGAAATTCCTTCAATCACCAGTTTAACAAGCTAGAGACTTATTTTTGTAAGATATTCTGTTGAGCTGAATTAGGGCTCATTAACTAGGTACTTGCCCTAGATAGATGCTGTCACCTAAACGAAAAATAGAAAATACTTTGGTGTATTTAAATATATTTGCATCTAGTGGGAGTAAGATATACATTTAAATATTAATATATGGAAATATATAGGTATCTATCTATATATATAGGTACGTACATACATACATACATATGTATAAGTTGCAAACAATCATTAGAAGGTCTTACTCTCTGCAACTAAATTCACTTCCTTTCATGTCATGCCCACATCACTACTTCATGCAATGCAGAGATGTGTAGGTTGCACGGGGCAAAGGGAAGGGGATGGGACAGGCTGCTCATCAGTGCAGTTCGGTCAGTATGGCATTAATGTGCACTGGCAAGGGCAATAAGAAAGAGCAGTAGCTCAGTATTCCCACTGCAGGAGCAAAGTTGGGCCTGGGAAGGCACTTTGGCTCTAAGATTGGTTTTCCAAGGCTACCCCAGTAGTGGACTAGTTATGTGATACATCTCACCTTGGCCAGAGTCTTTCTAGTAAGTGGTTTGCCGGCAACAAGTGCTGGGCAAGCAGTAAGAACTGTCATTAGGGAAGATGGTGTTTTCTGCTTTTGGTTTCAGCCAAGTTCATTCCCTGTTCTCCTCATATTCCCAAGACCCCCTGTGCAAAATCTTGTTTGGTTCATGCACGTGGGGAGTGGCTGCGTTTCATGAGAATATTCTTACTTTCATAGACTTGAAAATACTTCAAGGGTAAATGCAGGTGCTCGTCCTTTACACCAGAACCTTGCCCTTCTTTTTTATAAATCTTCAGCCACTCTGAGAAGAGAAGCAATAGCCAGTAGGTGAAATGCTAAAATAGACAGAACAATCTACCTCCTCCTCCTGGGGACGAGTCCTTCCTTTTCATGTCCTTGTGACAGGTATTTAGCAGGATTCACAGATTTGTTGGAATCTGACATGGCCGCACTTTGAATGCGTCTACTATGGCCCACAAACTTGTGACCTCTGGGCTATCAACTGTGCACTTTAGTGCTTGTGCCACCCCGGCCCCCTGTGCAGAAAACAGTGTTGGGGAGGATTTCAAGATTATGCAATCTCTTTTCTTTCCAATTAGGAACAAAACCTGAACACTGAGATCCCCTTGACTTAAGGAGATTCCAAAAATAGATTCACTTCAGGTCAATTGAAATGATTAGTTCCAATTTCCATTTTAATTTTATAATTAATATGTTATTATCTGATATGATTTTTTAAATGAAACGAAAAGGCATTTTGAAATTAAAAAAAAAACAACCTGACAGAGCTTCTCCCCTACCCCTTCCATTCGCTGAAATAAATGTCAGTGAAGCCAATATGACTTTATGAAACATTTCAGTTTTGCTGAAACTACTGTTTCTTGTGGGGTCCATAGGCAGAGCAGTTCATGCTTCTTGCTACAGCTCCAGAGGCATGAGTCTGAGCCTCCAGGTTTGTACCAAAAGCTGCCCTCACCCAGCCCTCCTGACAATGGGTACCTGGCCATTTGTTCTGGGGAACCAAAAGCAGTTAGATATGATGCCAGGCACAACATTCCTGTGTGTGCCCAGCATGCCTTAACTATGCTTCTCCATTGAGCCACTCGGGTTGGGTAGACCTTTGACATTTCTATTGACTTTCTTCCATCAAAAGGGTTCTGTCAAAGTTTTTTTCTGACTAACAAGGTAGAATAGAATAGAATTCTCCAAAGTAATTTTAGGTGGACCAAAGCTTATCTAAGAAACAGCAAACACACTCCAGATCTTGATGTCCTGTATATGCTGTTGTTATGATTGTTTTATTATTGACCTGACCCGAGTCTGTTGAACCAAGGAGCACTCTGCAACAAGCACACACAGCTCTACTCTTAAGTTAAGGTTTTAAAATGTTTCCAGTCTTCAATCACCTTGAAGGGATCTGCATATGCTGATGACACTTGGGTCATCAAAATTATTAATGATAGACTTTTGCTGGTGTTTAGCTGGAGAAAAACACCTGGAGCTGCTCTTTTATGACTGATTAATTAGGGGGAAAAACTCAGTGGTTCTAATTGGCATTTGAGTTCTTTCAGAGTTTTAACATTCATGCTATGCAAATGTATCAGTTTCTAACAATGTCTAACAAGATCATTTGAAAATGAGTCTCCCCTGAGAATTGCAATCATGGCTTTGGGAAAGGCTTAGGCCTTTTTGCTTTCTGTGTACTTACATAAATCAACAGAAACGTTGTTATCTCTGAGTCAATTGTTGTAATGTTCAACATGGCAAACTGATAAATATTTATTAGAGGTAACTATCAGGTTCCTTTTGGACTCAAATTCTAGCAGAAAAGCCCAATTGCTAAATTATGGTTTTCAGTTTACATAAACCCTCCCCCCAAACTTGTTCAATTGAATGGAAAAATTCCCACTGATTTGGATCAAGTTCATGTGCAATTGAGAACAGAGAGTTTGTAAACAAAGGCAATAAGAATTGCAATTCAATCTGTGCCGCATTTCCTGTGCAGCTTCAAGTCTGCATAGAGAAGGCAGTGTAGACTGGCAAAGGGCAGAGTCTTGTCACCTGAGAAAGTGTTTCTTGCTGTAATGAGAATTTGACACATTGCCAAAAATGCCTATGTGATCCCTGGAAGGTGGCATGCTGGTTGCCACAGGTGCTTAGCTCTCAGCTGTGCACCTCATCATACACCTGATGTATGTGATTATCTCACCTGGTATCGTAGCTACTCGTTGTACTATGAGACAGAAATTTTAATTCCTGCTTTTTTCCTGCTGGTCAGAATTGTTTGGCCTGACTGGGCTCAGGGGTCCTGCAGTTCCTGGTGAAAGAGAAGCCAGAGCCTGCCAGGGATAACCATGGATCACTTGCTCCCCACTATGCCATACAAGCCTATGGCATAGCTGGTATGGGAAATGAGGCCAGAGAAGGCCTACTTGTGCCTTCTGTCCTGTCACAACTCTTCAGTGGTGCTGTTGGGTAGCAGTTCCAGTCCTACTCCTGCCATTCACAACTCCTGACTTCTTCAAGCCCCTGCGCAAAAGGAACAGAGACACTGTGGTAGGCAGTCAGGGGGGTGATTCCCCAGGGAGCCAGTTCGATACGCACCCCGTCAAGCACAGTGCTACAGGAATCTTTTCTGAGCCCACGTGACATTTTTATGAATAAACAGGAGCTGGGGTTATACTTTCACTGCTGTTCTTTGAATCTTGCCCCATGTCTATTCAGTGGCAGTATCTTACACAAGGTGAAATGCACAAGCCCACTCTCATGTGTTTTACTCCCGTGTGATCCACCAACATAAATTCTTATTTGAATTTCTTTTAAGTTCAGACTCAGGCCCATCTGTTGTATTCCATCTCCTTTGATAATAAAAATTCTCTGGGCATTTTAGCTCTCTCCTTTGTGTCTAGCTCTGTAACTGAAGACCCAAATGAATGGTATTTCTTTGTAAGCTTTTCTTCCTTAATACAAACCATTCTTTTCCCCCAGTTATTTCTTTTCTGATTACAGGGAAAAAATGGCAATGATTCCGGAGTTCTTAAATGCTGGTAACAGAGGGACACAGTAGTTTTCAGACTTCTTCCCCCTTTTTCCATTTAAGTTGATGGATTCAAGCCTGACAGTAATTCGGAAAACACATTGTGAGGGTCAATCAAATTAAATGAAAAATTCAACAATAAAGCACAGGTAAAAGGTGTAAACTGCAGAAGCACAACAGCTTTGCTACAGAAACCCAGATCCATGGCCTAAAGAACGAGGTGTAGGAAGCAGAGCATTACCGATGCAACTCAGTTACAGTTAGCAGGGAGCTGTACTTCTGATTTCCCACACTAAAGATATCTCACTTTATCTTAGGAAGTGTCTGTGTTCCCTGTTCATATGTCAGACAAAGTGTGTAGACTGGTGCAGTAAAGTGTGTTGGATGCCTCGCAAAAAGACTTATCACTCAGTTTCCTCTTTTGGGGGGAGGGGGGGGATGGTGGGAGGAGGGAAAGACTCGCACACTGGATTTTATAATTAACACTTATACATCAAAGTCTTTATTTATGCTGGCAGTTTAGACAGATGCCTTGAATGCAGAAATGCCTTCAAGGCAATTCTGTTGCAATGGGAGGAGGCAGCCTGAGCCAGGGGAACCGAGACCCTCTGAATGACCAGAGTAATCAAGCAAGCTCTGTCTCCTTCCCTGGTGCAGTGGTGACTAGAATAAATTCTCAGACTGTACCGGTATGGAAAATGAAATAAATCATGCTATGAACAAGGCCTTTGTTCAGGAGTTTTCTCATTACTGGGGAGAGTCAGCTCATGTGTCACTAGTCAGAGTCATTCGTTTAATGCTAGTGGAACTGTAAAGAAAGGGAGCTCTCTGCTGTTCAGTAGCATCACAGATTTTCTTCACTAATAATTGGTGGTTCTTCAGGAGAGGTTTATTTGCTGGACAGCTTGTGTGGGACAGCTAGGAGAATAGCATCAGGGACAGTGACTAGTATAAAACCTCCCTCACACTTATTGGAGTCTCTATTTTGCGCAGGACTCACAAAATGAGTGGAGCAGGAGGTGTAGCTGCTTCTCTGGCAATTGGTGTTTGCTTTTGTGATCTCTTCCCAAAGTATTGACATAAACATTAAGCCAACGTTCACCCAGTCCTGCTTCCTTTCCCCCTCGGTGGCCAAATCCAGATGCTTCAGAAGATGATGCAAGGTACTTTATGATGAGAAAACCTGCTCCGAGTATACATTTGTGTCAAATTCCCATCAGTTCGTATTTAGACTGTATATAAAATATAAAGATATTTTATGTTATCTGATACAACCAGATATACAGCCAATACCCTTTAAATTCTGTTTAGCTCCTGGCCATGCTGAAATGCAGCAGCACCGAGTTCCATGGGCTGATTACACATTACGCTCAAAAGCATTTCCTTTTATGAGCTTAAAAGTTGACCTTCTAATGCCAGTGGGTATGCCCTTTGTACCATGAGCATCACCCAGTCTGAATGACAATGTCGCTAGAACATTGTTCTCCTTTCTTTTCTGTGTTTGAAAATGACTACACCAACTGCAACTTTAAACTGAGATTCTCCTTGCTGTTAATTGGGATTGTTTTTTATTTGGTGTAATTGGCATTTCTGTTGCTACTTGTGATCCTGAGATGCACATGAAAGCACACATGATTGCAACTATGTTACATGAATTATCCACACCTTCTCCCAAGTCTGCAGAATGCAACTAGAAATATTACAAGAGGAGTTCTCTCTCTCTCTCTTTTGGTGAGATTGAAGATATTTCCACTTCTGGACTTGGCTGGACCTTGGAAGTTGAACAATTAATTTGTTCAGGTTGGCATATGGAATTCTAAGCAACACACACAGGGATCTTCCTTTCCTCTTAATTTCCCTGCATAGCTTTCCAGTCCAAGCCATCATCTACCCAACTAAAGGTTTTACCATGCAAAACTTTTCTCCCGGATATAGGCCCCTCGACCCCATACATATCAAGTTATTTGAAAGCTCCATTGAGTGCCTCCATCGTGGTGCTAGGGACACCCTACACTTCTTGTTGTACTGTTTATATGAGACACTAAAAAATAAGGCCTATCATTTCAGTGTGGTTCCTACCTCATATGAATGCTGTTACCTTATTTTGCTTAGAAGCCACATGACTTTCAGAATATTTAGGGAATAATTTTTGGAAATTATGGAACCTCTAATGACTTGTTTGGTGTGAACGTAATTATTGAAAAATGACTGTGAGTTTTTAAAATTAGATTCCCTTTGCTCTTAAAGGCAAACAACTGGTGTTGTTTTGTCAATAGAAGGTGTTATTATTGCCTCCTTTATTTACAGCAGAATGATGAAACAAATCTTCACCATATTTTAACGTGCTAATTGGGGGTTATTATGGCCCATTTTATTTACAATGAAATTATAGAAATAATACTCCATCTCATTTTGCTCTCCTCTAACAGCTTTGAAAGGATGATAATTACCTCCCATGTAAACCTATACTTACATAGAAAAAAAATGATATGTGAAATCAAAGGTCTGAAGAAATTGTATAATGTACTAGTTAGCTTAGATGTGCAAGGTACACATATGCTTCCATCCTGGCCTTGTAAGTATTTCTACCCATAACCTTCATTAGTGTGAAAAGACAAGACATACTGGTATATTTTGGACACCAAAGGGAGACTGATTAGGTTTCTAATTTCTGCCACATCTGTAGTGTTTGTTTAATATTGAGCCAACACTCTGAATATTAATATTGACTAAAACAGGATGAATAATTCATATAAGTACTTTAACTGATGAATTTTGCCTTTTCTTCTGTTAGACTGAAATCCTGCTTATGTTCCAGCAAGCAAGCAAAAGGACCCATGTGCTACTTAAAATGGAACTTGAGTGATTTAGATTGACATAGTATAATTGGACTTCCTAAAAGCCTTTGACAGCATCCTGTAACAGGGTACCCTTCTGGTCTAGTCTTTGGAGGAAGGAAGAATGGAGCAGTAGTATGGGTGTAGCCTGCAAGGAGCTTGGCTGAAAGGACTGTGGGACTCAGCCTTCAGATTGAGACAAATAAACATTTGTATACTGATTAGGGAACGAGTGGCATTTGGACCTTATTAGCAACAAGCCAGGTCAGGTGACTGGAAGAGGGAGGAGCTAGGGCCATATAAACCGGAGCCTGAAGCCCAGTGCTCAAACCCTTACCATAAAAGCAGTTGTACAGACAGGCTATATAGGCAGGAGATAAGTTAAATAAATAATGTATTATGTCTATTGTTGTTTGGAGTTTACATTAGACCAGAGGACTAGGTTGTGGGTATGGGTGGGGGAGAGGCCACCAAGCAGAGTATATGAAGCACCCTGAGCTTTGAGCCCTGCAAAAGGGTCAGGCAGAGTAAACTGGGATGAGACCAAGAGGGCCAAGGCCCAGACATGAGCTCAGTGAGGTGTAGAGGGGTAGGTGCCACGAAGGGCAGCCCGTTTGGGACTGGCAATGGGAGGAGGCCTAAAAGGGCCTGTGCATGGGTGGCTGAGGGGCCAATAGTCAGGCACAGGCAGAATTGAAGCTAAGGGGCCAATGCCCCTGATGGGCTTGAGATGGGGAACTGGAGTAGGGGAATGGGTATAGGGTGGCTGTAAGGGGTGCTGCAGCCCCCTATGAGGTAGTCCCTGTTACAGTCCTTCATCAGAGTCCCTTAATGAAGTTAGGCTGTCATGGGATTACAAGTAAGGTCCATTCATGGATTAAAAAATGGTTTAAAGATAGAAAACTGAGTGAGTACAAATGGTCAGTTTTCAGGATGGAAAGAAGTAAACAGCAGGGTCCCTCCAGGGATCTGTGTTGGGCCAGGTACTGTTTAACATGCTCACAAATGATTTGGAAAAGTCAGTGAATAGGAAGGAGGCCAAATTTGTGGATGACAAAATTATTCTGTGGTAAAGATGAACACAGACTGAGAGGAACTACAGAAGGAACTGCCACTATTGAGTGAATGGGCAACTAAGTGGTAGATAAAACTTGATATAGATAAGTGTAAAGTCATGCACATTGGCCAAAATAACCCAGATTAGACCTGCGCTATGTTGAGCTCTACATTAGCTGTTACTACACAGGAAAAAAGATTTGAGAGTCATTGTGGACAGTTGGCTAAAAATATAAACTCAACAGCCATCAAAAAGGCAAAGAAAATTTTAGGGCTTATTAAGAAGTGAATTTTAAACCAAACAAAAAGTATCATTGTGCTCCTTTATTAATCTATGGTGCATCTGCACTTTGAATATGGTGCCCAATTTTGGTCCCCGCACCTTAAAAAGAATAAAGAAGTACTAGAGAAGGGCAACAAGGATGATTACTGGTATAGAGGGGCTTTCATATGAGGAGAGACTTAAAACCCTATTTTCTTTCTCTTCACCATTTAGTATTTTGCAAACTCTTATGTCCCCTCTCGAGTGTCTCTTTGCTAAACTGAAGAAGCCTAGCCTTTTATTATTTATTTTCTCATGCAGTACAAGAACTAGAAAGTCATAAAATTAAACCAGCAGGTAAGTTTAAAACTAACAAAAGGAAGTTATTTTTTTACACAGCGTGAAATTAAAGCATGAAACTCCCTTTTAACATCCACCCTGGCACTAACTCAGGAGACTGGGTGAGATGGACCTGCAGTCTGACCTGATAAATGGCAGTTCTTATATTTGTATATGTTCTTATACTTTTTTGAGAGGTTCAGACTTGTCCACCAGGAACTGTGAAACGATTCAGTTTCTCAATGTAAGTCATTGCCTGCTTGTAAGAAGGTGGCACCAGGGAATGTGGGGCCCCTACAGGACAGGCTTGGCAATCTGGTGCTTGCAGCTCATGAAAAAGCTGACCTCTTTAATGAATTCTTTGCCTCCATATTCCTGAACAGGGACTGAGACATTTCCCCCACTAGGATTACGGACGGACCCAGGGGGGGCACCGCTATGCCTAGGGTCAGAGATGACCTAGTTAGGTAATTGTTGGAGGGGCTGGATGTGTTTAAATCAGTAGGTCCAGATGCTCTTCACCCGAGGGTGCTGAGGGAATTGGCAGGGGTCATAGTGGGGCTGCTGGCATGGCTCTATGAGTGTTCATGGGGCTCTGACTAGGTACCAGGGGATTGGAAAAGGGCCAATGTGGTCCCTATTTACAAGAAGGGGAGAAAGGAGGACCTTGGTAACTATAGGCCGGTTAGTCTCACCTCGGTCCTTTTCACCTTTGAGAAAATTATCAAGGAGCGCATCTGCAAGGGCTCAGAAGGGGAGGTAATGCTCAGGAGCAACCAACATGGATTCACTGGGGGCAAGTCCTTCCTGACTAACCCGATTTCCTTTGTTCCCCCGGGCATCACCAAGAGTTACTAGGAATAACGGTCACAAATTGTTAGAGAGAAGGTTCAGGCTGGACATCAGGAGGCATTACATTACAGTTAGCACTGCCAGGCTCTGGAATGGGCTCCCAAATGAAGTGATACTCTCTCCTACCTTGGGGGTCTTCAAGAGGAGGCTGGACAGATATTTGTCTGGGGTGATATGACCCCAGCGCCCATTCCTGCCTGGGGCGGGGGGTCACACCTGATGATCTGTTTAGGTCCCTTCCAACCCTAAGCACTATGAAACTATAATTATACTTTCAAGGATAGCAAAGCTTGCCATGAGGCCTTTTTCCCCACAATGAAGTAGGAGGATATTTAAAAGCAAAACAAAGAATGCATGCTTCCCTTCCACACACCCCGCCCAGAACAATTGCTTGTTATCCTAGCTGATGGTTCAGATTGTCCTGTGTTCAAGGCTGAATGTTGTCTGTTTAGTTGCTTAAGTTTAACACCTTTATGGGATGCACGTAGCCCTGTCATAACAGCATGGCTTCCAATAGAGTTAGGAAAACTGTCTACCCTGAGTAAAGCCTTTTTCTAGCAGAAGAGAGAAGAGCTGTGCTTAAAGGAAATCCTCTTGAGACTTGCTACAGTAAATCTCATGAACAGGGAAATGCTCGGATACCATGGTAATGGAGATCATTGTAAAGCCAATGGGGAGAATTACCTGCTGAGGCAATCATTCTGTTTTAGGTTGTGCTCACCAGTCCCACTTTATCATTTAAAATCATTTTAGAGTAAGCTAAAATGTAGGAACAAATGATGGCAAACAAATTAAGGGATAGAAGTGTTACCTATTCATCGTTGGAAAACAATTTTATACTACTATATGACTCATTGGGCACATGTACACGTGATAATGTCACGATGTACACGTGATGAAAATTTCCCTTTGTGTGGCTTAATGGCATCACACATTACATGTACATGAGTTTTGGAAGTTTCAGCTGAGTTTGCATCATTGCAAACTAAACTACATCCTAATGTAATTTAGTTTGCAACGTTGAAACTTGGAAAGTTGCAGCCATTAGTCAGCTTGCCCCCGGGCCATGGGACAGGTGGGCAGGCTCTGCAGAAAAAAAAGGATTGGGCCCCTCACCGCTTCTGCCTTCATCCGGCTCCTATTGGCGACAGGATGCCTGGGGCCACCTGGGAATTGGCTGGCTTGCCTCTGGGGCAGTGCAGGGAGGCAGCAAGAGGAAAGCTGGGCATGATTGTGGTCAGAGAAGACAGTGGGGATGGGGCACAGGGCATGGGGTCACCCAGGTGGGCTACTAGATTTCCTCAGCCTGCTTAGGCTTCCAGTGCCCCGTACACCATCCCCGCCACCTTCTCCAGCCACCAGCACACCCAGCTGCTCTCCTGCTGCCTCTTCACACTGTCCCAGGGGTAAGCCAGCCCATTCCTGGGCAGCCCCAGGCGACCTGCTGGCTGCAAGAGCCTGCTGAAGTCAGAAGCAGCGAGGGACCCAATCCTTTTTTTCTGTGGATCCTTCCCACCAACAGATCAGTGGAACAGATAGATGCCCCCCTGGCTGCAGGAGAGGTGGGCAGGCTTCATCAAAAAAAAAAGAAAAGAAGAGAGAATTAGGCACCTGTATCCACCAAGAAAATAACATATATACAATGACAGCAAAATAAAACCCATTGTTTCAAGTAAAAACTCACCGTTTCAATTTAGGGGGCATAAAATGCAACCCTAAGGACTAAAACCCCATCATGTGTACAAGTACCCATGTATGCTGCACAGCTGAACTAGCAGATGAAATATCATACCCCATACCCATTTCTTTAGCAATCAATGTGGGAGATCTGGAATTTAATAAAAGAAAATATAAATCTATTGTTCTCTTTCTAAAACAATCCTGTACTGCTTTATATTGTTGTTCTGCTTATATTTTAGTGGAAAGACATTTTTCATTGCCCTTCCAAGAGTTCTTATTAAAAGCATAATGAGTCAGCAAAGGTTACCTTGAATGGGACCACAGACCACTGGCTCTATATCTTCATTTAAAAAGTGAGGACACAGACGCCAGCTGTAGTAAGAATGTGATTTTCTCCCTGTAACCCAAAGGGAAAAAAGATGCTAATGATGTTCCAACTGCTGATGGTTCCTGGGCCCCTGGAGCTAGGCGGAGAGAAAAGGCCATTTGCTTCAGCGTTGGGAGAGAAAGAAGGGGGTTCTATTCTTAATCAGAGGCAGCTGTTTTTCTACCAGATGTGTAATTGTCATCCTGGTTTTTGTATTTCTTTTTCATTTCCAAGACCTCAGGGCTATAATTAATTCTTGACTAGAGCAATAAATCAAAGATTTGAAAACTAAAAACCCAAATTTTTATTATTATTTATTTTAAATAAGTAGACTAATTATTTTACCACTTGTACATGTACAGGAACTAGGGCTGGATAAATAATGGATTTTTCAGTTCATGAGCAATTGTTTAAGATTGAACTGAAAACAATTTTATCAATGTTTTCAGTTAATTGAAAATAGAAAAAAATGTTTAATTTCAATTTTGAAATGCATGACATTTTTAAATTAAAATATAAAGGATATTTGTAAATGAACAATCACTGAAATGTTTAAAAAAGTAAAATAAAACATTTTGATTTTTTTTTCAGATTCTGCCTAGCTCTTATGTGAACAATTTGGTGGGACTTAACTATTTCATGAAATAGTTCTGTGTTGCTGAATCGGCATTTTTTTAACCAAAAAAATAAAGGAAAAAAATTCCACTAGACTCCAAGAGGTGTTTGTAAGTAACCTATACTTTCAAGGACAGCAGTGCTTACCTTGAGGCCTTTTTTCCCCAATGAAGTAGGACGATATTTCAAAGCAAAATAAAGAACCCAATGTTGCTTTCCTAGAACCTGATTGAAAGAACAGTACTGTACTGTCTGTAACTCTTTAATGCTTCTTTTCCCCCAGCTAGCCCTGGACAGGTCCATCTTCAGCATATAGGACTGGGAGGGACTGGGTCATTGAGTCTGGTCCTTTAGTCTTCTCTCTCATTGCTCTTGATGGTTTGTTTTAATATGTGCATTCTTCTGCATCAATAGAGAATCATCATGAAATAACCCATTTGCCCAAACACTGTGAAGTGAAGATTACCAAGCAATTGGTGGCTATGATGGAAAGAGAGAGGCAGGGAGATAATGTACATAAACACTTAATAATAATATATGCACATAAATACCTAGAAGATAATGACCATTAGAAGGAAGAACATCAATGGATCTGTATTACATCAGCCAGTGACCTGGGGTAACAAATCTAAGCCTCAGAGTGATTTACTGCCACTTCAATACCCATTTTCCCATATTTAAGCATCATATTTTAAGCCTCTTTCTCATAGCTCCACATGGCTCTACAGTCATTTCTATGATCATGGACAGTTGATACAACATGAACAAAGATAGTCAATCCCCATCATGTGATAATGAACCAAAGCTCTCTACCTTGGTAGAACTGGGAAATATCTCAGAGAAGCAAATGCTATCTGGTGAGACAAACTACAGGCAACATTTTGCTTAGCAAGGGACCTAAGCCTCCAGCAAAGTGTCCTTGTGGTACTAGAAATAAAAGGCAGTCAGTGCCATTGGACAGTTTTGGCTTAAAGCAGAATATGACTGTTTTACTCAGTACATAAGGGTCAGGTAGGTGGGGAAAGGAATGTTTCCTTTAACAATATTCATATTAAAGCAGCGATTCTGTTTAAGCAACACTTTGGTGTTTTTTTAATACTCATCTTTTTTTTTTCTAAGCCAGGGATAAAAGCCCTGAAACATTACTAGGCCAGTTATAGCATGGAGTCCAAGGAAGGAGTTATAGGAAGGAGTCCAAGTTGTCACAGTAGTTGCTTTGGCGAAGGAGGTGATTTGAAGGGTCCAACATAATTGGCACTTCCATTTATCTCCTCAGCTGTGGATTGGTTCTTGCCCTAATGGCATTCAATATGGAACAAAATCCCTCAGGGAGATTTAGGGATCTGGGGAAGGAATTATTGTGAGATCAGTGTTCTCGTACAATGTTCTCCTAACAACACTTTGATCACTACTTATGAATACTAGTAGATAGGCAGATGAAAAGGATATGGTTATGCAGAGCCTGTTCTTGCCCCAGAAAAAAATGAATAGCAAAACTGTCAGGCATTGCATTTTAAAGCAAGATCAGAACTGCAATGTGTCAGCATCAGCAGGTGCTGCCCTTCTCACAGGTACCTTCTTTTTAGTTGTGATGGAGAGAAGTCAGCACATGCATTTCACCTCAGTTATATTCAGATTCAGCTGGAATTTTATTATGAATAATTCTTTCTTCCTTTTTGAAGTTTGCCAGGAAATTTGCTAAGGAGGCTAATACTTTGGTCTAAGCCTTTTTAGAGCAAAGCCAGATGACCTAGTTAAGTCACCTGAGCTCTACTTCAATAGCACATTTTTTAAAGCCTTCAGTGAGACAGAAAGCAACCCAAAATCCTCCCTTACAATACCTTGTGAAACAGAGAACTGAGATGGGCTGAGGTTGCAAACCCATTGCTCAAGCTACTTGCTTTGCAGCGTAACTTGCTGAAAAATGTATTTTAACAAGAGACTTTAGACCATCTCTCCAACCCCAATCTCAGGCTTAGCTTAAGAAGTGGTAGTGTTTTTACTGTGTCCCTCTTCATTGCTGGGGTCTGTGAGAACCTTGCAAGCGTCAACCCTATGAGTCAGGTCTTCTGTACCTAGAAGCAAGGTGCTTCTGCAGGGAGAGCTACAGAACCAGTTTCTTTGTCTGGAAGCAGTTGTTGTATCCATGATGCAGTGACTAGAGAGGGACAGTGCATCAGCTCTGCTTGCACAAGGGTTCCTGTAACACTGGCTGCATCTGGGCTGCTGATGGGCTCTCACCTCCAGGCTTCACTTTTTGTTTTGTTTTCTAATGTATTCACAGCCACAATACAAAACTAATTTAAACCCCCTCAGCTGTATGTTGAAACCAAATATTAGGGGCAGACAGCATGGATTGGATGATTTCTCAAGGTCCTGAGCATCCTTATGGTCTATGATTTCACAAGATTTTGTTGGCAGACAGTAAATCAACCCAATACTGTTCAGAGTTCAGTCACCTTCAGATGCTCTATCGCAGAATCCCATCTGTTGTGACGTTATAGTAGAACCACTATTGGACGTGTTTTGCTTTGCATTGGGTTTGGATACCATGAGTTCACACAACTGTGACATAGTGTATTTCCACAGATGTGTAAGCCCAACTCTTCTTCCATAAGGTCAGTAATTAAACTCTCATGGGCCCTAGTTAGATAAAGTTCAGGTCAATGCTGAACTTGTTTGAGGAATGTCACCCTTTCCTGTGAAAGATTCACGAATATCTTTAGTTTGTTCCTATGGAGAAGATAGATTCATACTTCCATACGTGACAGAAGAAGACTACTCATCTTTTTGCCCTAAAAAGGCTTGCTCACAGCAAATTCTTTTGTTAACTGAGGCACATTTACCTTATACTGAACAATGGTTGTATTTAAAAGTGGAAGCCCACATTTAGCTATGCAATGTACTGAGGACACACACTTTCTATTTCATTCATCAGGGATTTGTCCTGAAATAACAGTTGCACAATTAACATGTGCACAAAATGCTCCAAAGGAGTTAAAACAAATAACTATTTCTTTTACACTGGTGAGTGAACAGGCTACCTAAAGACACATTTGGGGTTTTTAAAACTGTCTAACACTGTTGCTGAAAAAGCTTTGCAACAACAGCTCAGAAGTTCACTTTAAATTTTCTTGTCATGTTTGATACAAGTATTTTGAGTCCCAGTGGAAGTCAATGAAAAAATGTTAGCAAATTGAATGGATGGTTTTACACATAGTTGGTGGATCCACCACTAAGAACAGCTTTCACCTTATATTCCTCTGAAATGTTTGCATTGCAGCAGATGTTACTGTATATTTTCTCTTTCCCCTAAGTCTTTGGATATTATTTAGAAACACAGGCACCAGGTGTGACTCTAACTAGCAAAATTAGGAATCATTCAGTGCTTTGATGGTGCCAATTAGCTTCATGGGGTGAGTGCCAAGATTTTTTTCTAATTAAAGCAGGTAACTTTCTCAGTCTATAATAATCTCATTTAAAATTGTCCAAAACATTTCAGTACATTTTACACATAAGTATATATATACTACTATGGGCAATTACTTAAAATCTAGCTGGTGCATCGTAACATGCGTCAGTCAGGGCGGCTAGGATCTGGAAACAACTTCCAAGGGAAGTGGTGCTCATTCCTACCCTGGGGGTCTTCAAAAGGAGGCTAGATAATCACCTAGCTGGGGTTGTTCGATCCCATCATCCTTTCCTGCCCATGGCAGGGGGTCGGACTTGATGATCTGCTCAGGTCCCTTCCGACCCTACCAACTATGAAACATCCATCATACAGACTATATTTCCATATGCTCAAAACATTCTGGAATATATGTATATGCATACTAACGTATTTGTATTTTTCTCAGCCCAAATGTAAATTTGTTTGGAAAGAGAAGTGAAACTCATACTTGTTTCTAGAGTGAAAGATTTTTAAACTGTTTTTCTTGTGCATCATTCAAATAAGGTCAAGCATGATAAGTTGAAACTTTCCAAGGAGCTACTGGTTCAGTGAGGTCTGGGCATAACCCAGGCTTATAGAATCATGAACAACTGGAACATCAGTTTTCAATGTGCACAGGATGAGATTTCAAGAATGTAGAAAGATTATTTTCTTTAAGGGACTACAACTGGTTCAATAATACAATACAGTTAGTTTTCCATTTTTACATGCATTTAGCTAGGTTTCCTGTGACTTCTGGCATCATTGTAGATAACACTTATGGGTATCAGGTCAACCTATTTATGCCACCAAATATGTGGCAATGGTTATGAATGTATTAATTTCTCTAAAAATATTTCAGCCATCCAACTGGAAAGCACGAAAAAAACATACAGAATGCGTAAAGCATGGTTAAAGTGAAAGTTTAGGGACACCTTATGGGAGGAAAATGATCTTTTCTACCTCTGATAAATACTTCAAAAAAACAAAATGCAACTGAAGAAAATCAGGAAGACCTATTTGCAAGGGGTAATTAACCAACATGAGAAAAAAAAAAAAATGAAGATCATTATTCACAATATATGGCTCCAGGAGAAACAGTGACATATAGATCATCTTTTGAAATGGCCCCCAGAGCAAATGACAACTAAAATCTTTACTGCTTGAAGCCTGGTTGTAGCTTTTCTGATGAGAGTGTTGTTCCAAACACTTAAGAACAATTGAACTCATGGAAAACAAAAAAAAGAAAGAAAAGAAAAAAGATCCATAGTCCAAACTGGTTTCAATTAGCTTTTATTTGCATTTTCCACAGAGACCAGTGTAGATAGAACACTTAGCCAGCGGCTGTTGATCCAGGCTTGGGTTAAGTTAAATTGATGGAGGCAGTTCTCAATGTTGTTGTTCTTGCTTTAACTGTTCACTGGATAAATAGTTTAATCTTCAGATTTCTCAGTCTGGCACCTTTCTCTGACATTATATTAACTTTTTTTATTAGAGAATATTAAATCCAGGGTGGGTTTCAGTAGGACTGAATTTTACATCTCGGTTCCTACACCCTGGAAATCAGCTATCAGGTCCAATCATTACCATAAAACAGCAGCAAAAAAGAAAAATAAAGCCAAAATCTGCATAAGAAGAAATAAAAAGTCTTTGGTGTGAAGGGAAGAGGCGTATCTCCCTGGGGAATATGACAATTTATAAAGAAACATTATCTGCAGACCCATATGTTACAAATTCCATTTATGGCTAATTTGCTTAAGCATTTATAATGTGCATCCCAAGGGAAGACAGTTTGTCTTTGGACAGCTGGCTAGTAGGGCTGTGTGAATTTTCACTGGATGTTTCATTTCAAAGCTGTTTCGATCTGTTTTGAGCTCAAAGCAGCAAAATCAAAATGAATCAAAAGGCTTCGAAACAGCTTTGAAATGAAACAACGACACTCAAAATGTTTAGAAAGTTTCAAAATGTTTCAAGTTTTGTAGCTGGGCTTACTTGGCTTCAGTGCTGGTCCCAGGCGGCAATGGCAGCCTCCTCCCATCCAGTGCGCAGATCTGGGGGCCCGCACAGCCCAGCAGCCCTCCCCAGGGTGCAAGCCCCAACATCTGTGCCCTAGAAGACAGGAGGCTCAGGCTGCTTCTCCCACCTGGGACCGGCTCTGGGCGTGGGCTGCGCCCAGGACCGGACGAGATGGCTGCTGTCACAGCCTGAGCCTCCCCTCATCCAGCACAGATGCAGGGGCTTACACCCCCGGGAGGAGTCTGGTACAGTCTAGCAGCCCTCCTAGGGGTGCAAACCCCCGGATCTGTGCCACGGATGAGAGGAGGTTGCCCTGTCACCTGGGACCGGTGCTGGGCATGGGCTGCGCCCAGCATTGGAGAAAATTGCTGCCTCCTCTCATCCAGCACCCAGATCCGGGGCCTTGAACCCTCAGGAAGAGTCCAGCACAGCCCAGCAGTCCTCCTGGGGGTGTGAGCCCCCAGCTCTGTGCCTGAGATGAGAAGAGGCTGCCCTGTTACCTAGGACTTGTGCTGGGCAAGGGCTGTGCCCAGCACTGGAGAAAATTGCTGCTGCTACTTTTCCCAGGCATCAGTGGCAGCCTCCTCTCATCCTGGGTGCAGATCCGGGGTCTTATACCCCTGGGAGGAGTCCAGCACATCCCTGCAGCCCTACTGGGGGTGCAGGCCTCTGGATCTGTGTGCTGGATGACAGGAAGCTGCCGCTGCCAGCAAGTGTCACAAGTTTTGCTTTGAACAGTTTGAGGTGAAGTTTCCCAGAAACCTCTACACCTATCTCCTTGAAACTTGGCAGAATTCATGCTCTCAGAAGGGGCTACCATCCCTGCAACGTTCATCCAAATCAGGCAAGAAATGGCGACTTTTTAGGCATTTTCATGCCTAAAAGAAATGGCAACTTCATAGGCACCCATTATAGCCTATGGGCGAAACATCAAAACTCGTCAAAACAGTGAAACAGTTTTGACAAAACGAAACGGGACAGTGCTTCAAAATGAAATGAAATGACAAAACAAAACACTGTCCCTTTGAAATGGCCAAAGGGATGTCAAAACAAAATGATGGTGTTTCACGCAGCCCTACTGGCTAGCCATTCCAGAGACAGAGAGAAATGCAGGGGTGTGGGTCGGGGGGCTCATGCAGAATCACCGAATCAAATCACCGTCCCCTGAATCAGCAGCGAATACTAGCCACTTTGCATGGGCCTAATTCTTAGCTTGCATAACACTGGCCCACTTTCACCTTAGACTTAATTCAAGTGAGCTCTTGTAGCATTTTGAAACTGAAATAAGATATTAAAGCTATTTCACTGCAGTTTATTAGGCTTGAGTAAGTTGCAGTTGGTTACAAAGACTTTTTTGTTTTAAATGATAGTGACCAGAAAGTTATGATCTGTATTAATGCAATGAATTCAAAGTTCTTTTCCCAAAAGCTTAATTGAGAGTTGAGAGCATGTTCCAAAATGTGTAACTTACCCATTGAATTTTTAAAGCTAATGTTTGCTTGGATGCATCCTGTCATTCCCAGACAAAGGAAGACTAGAGCAAAGTAGTAATGACATGTTACTGCAAGTCAAAAGCAGGAATGAAACTGGGTATTGTACAATTGCACAGTTATCACTCTTTGTGGATAGACCCATGCATTTATTAATTTATTAATTGCTAATAGAAGAAAATAAATTAATCTATTAAAAGGGGAATAGAAAGTGAAAGATTTTATATCCAAAAATGACCTCTAAGGTAGAGCCTCATCTACATTACATGTATTGTCTGTTTTAGGAAGCAATTCACCATGCTATGAATACTATCATACCCCGATGTAGAATTAAGAAGCATCATCCAAATGCATTCTCACAGTTAGGGGGCCAATGGACCAATGCTGAAAACTTGGAAGGATGGTGCTAAAGTTTGCTTGGGGTTTTATTAAGACTCAGAAAGAGCTCCTTTTAGCCCTCAGGATTTCTGCAGATAAATTCTGAGGTGGAGGCATTTGGTAGGTTCAGTTTAGAGCAATGGTCCAAACCTTCAGCAGCCCAGCACGTTACTTCAGAAATGTATATTACCATCATCACTTGGGATTGAAACATTTCAATTTCCTTATCTGAAATGTGAAGCCTGGTGGTCTAGAAGGGCCAATGAAGCAAGGTTCCAACTCTCAAGGTACCTCAGCCTGACAGAGGTTCACTCCTTCAGCTGCCATAAAGTGAGCTCCCTATGGAGCATTCAAATGACTTTAAAAAAATAGTTCATCAAGGCCCAATCAACTTAAGAAGCCATAGTCAAGCTGGGATTCTGCCTGACACAAGCAAGAGCTGGGAGTTTTTGGTAGCAAACATCAAGTTTCCTTTGCAAGATATTGAGGCTGAACATCACAGGGGAAGAGCAGAGACTTCTCCGTTCTGCTGACAGAATCCAGCCATTTTACTGGTGCTAGCACATGATATTTAGCCAACACTTAGGGACACAGAAATGCACCCAGTCAAGGTCTGGTCCCTTTAAAGTCCATAGGAATCTTCCCACTGATGCCTGTGGGCTTTGGATCAGAACTTTAACTATTTTCCTTAGCTGTCAAACAGACCAGGAGAATTAGGAGATATGAAACTGTTTTATATGTATGCTCACAATTGTAGAGGCCATTTTAATCTACAATAACAATAAACCATAAGTACAGACAGAGTTGTTTCAGGATGAAATGCTAACAAGCAGCATGAAGCAGATGATAGATAAGACCTAGGCTCACCTTTCACCAACACACAGGGCTGTCTTGCCTGATCAGTGCTGCAGAAGATGAACAAAAACCTAGCCTTCTCTGTGATGGGCCTAAAAAAAGCATTTTCTACCCTAAGTGGAGTGATAGGTTCATATATTAGCAACAATTTCCATGGGCACCTAATCATATTTATTTCTCCAAGATGCTAAGTGGAATCAAAACCTTTGTTAACATTTGCTAAAGCGTTAGAATTAAACAAGTGTTAGAGAGCTTGGTACCAAAAGTGGACAGTGAACACCAAAGGAAAGGTCCTGCACTCATTATTCAAGAGAAACTCTTCCACATGGGTGGATCTGAACAAAGGGTTTTTCCCTTTGTCCCTGTATTTATTCCACTCTTCCAGTGGAGTCAGGCACCCTGGGAGGATGGTATCACAGCTGAGGCTTTGAAGAACCCTTTCATTTTAATAAGGTTAGAACAGCAAATATTCTCTTACAAAAAAGCCCTACCAGCAAAAAAGGAGCACAAATGAAATAATGAGCACTACCTTCCACGCTGCACCTAAAACGGGGTTGCACTGAGATGGTAGCAAGCCAGTTTGCACTCCTGGAATCACATCTCTGCTCTTCCCCTGTGATGTTCAGCCACAAACATTTCTATCACATCCACAGCCAGGGGTGGGTAAGCCCTCTGAATCACTAAAATGTTTTCACTTCTGATCCTGGATGCCTCAGTGAGATGTTCACAAGTCAGCCCTGCAATAGCCTCTATCTTTCTATGATACTCATGTTTTGCCCTTGCACTTACTGAGAAAAAAAAAGAATATATCAAGATTTCCTCTTGCTGTTTGACCCACAGGTTTCCTTACAAGCATACTCAGCTTGTCAGTCAAGGTGATCAGGATTGTCTGGAACCCTCAGCATGCATACTAATGGTTCTTTAATGCCCACCAGCATAATTACAGAGAGAACAGTGCCACACATTGCCCATCTTGGACCGGAGCTATAGCCAAGAGTGAGTGTGCTTTTTTTTCCAGAAAGATATGACATATTGCTGGGTTAATGAAACAAATGTACAGGCAGATCTTGGAAACACAGTCTGCTTCTGCCTCAAGACACACTTAAGCAACACTCCTTGAAGTCAGTAGGGGTGGCATGTAGAAATCCATGGGAAGAATGGGGTCCATTATCCCATTCTCATTCCTTCTCCCCTTCCCACCCCTTGCAAAAAAAATTCCCAACAAATCTTGCACTGAAATTTTCCCAAGGATTTGAAATCTCAAGGTCAGATTTTATTTCCCTCTATTCTTGCCTGGTTTCTCAGAAACTGAAGGGCAAAATTATCCTAAGGGGGAGCGGGGTTGCAGCATTTTAAGCACTGAATTGAAGTAAAATCACTGTAAATCTTCCATGTAACATGTTTCCAGTGCTGCTTGTACAAATTAAACCCCACTGAACTTCTAACCATGCTCTGAGGATAGAACATGGTCTGAATACGATTTGTTGCTTAGGAGTTCTAGAAGCTGGGGCCTGGCAGAGGTGGCACAGGCACAAAGCACACAGGGAACTGCTGAGCCCTCCTGCCCACCTCCTGCAGCTGTCCCATGATGTCCTGCTCACCTCTCCCCCCACCCCTCTGCCCCCTTACCCATGCCTTACCTCCCCCTGCCCTCCATTCCCCTGCCCCTTTCTTCTTTCTCTTCCACTCCAGCTCCCTCCTCTTCTCCTCCCCATGCCCTTCTCCCCCTGACCACCTCCACTTCTGCCACCCCTTCCCCGCTCCCACCCCAATAGCCCCTTCCCCACTCATCTGCTGCCCAGATATCCCCAGCTGTTAGTCCAGGGCAGAATTCTGGATGATAGCTAGTTCGTGACCAGAACGGTACCTCCTGGGATGCTGAAGGGCTGTAAAATGGTCATTTTGGGTGCCTCTACACAAGATGCTACTGTGCAGTCATTACTGCACATTTATTTAGTACTTGAATAAGCAAGTACTAAATAAATATGTAGGAACCAGAGTTCCTGTGCAGTAACACCAGCAAATGCCTTTTAAGTGAGGCTTCTGAGCAGTAATCCAATACATTTCATTACAGTTTTTGCCACGTGATGCTACTTTGCAGTAGTATCAGGCTACTGTGCAGTTAGTGTCTCCTGTAGATGTGCCTTTTATCTCAGTGGAGCAGCCAGGAGTTAAAGTAACTCAAGCTAAGTAGCAGGGTTCAGAGATAATCCATGCTCAAAGTGGTATAAATGTAAGATACCTAGGGTGTGTCCCCTCATACAGTGGCAAAAATAGTAGTAGCATAAATTTGTGCCACTACTTTTTGCAACTGCTCATGCCCCGGCATGTATGCTTTGGTGTGGTGCAAAATGCTCAGCTTCGGGCAAACTGCCCCTTTTCCTGCTTCTCCCAGCTCCTGGTGTGCTGGAGGAGCTGAGGAAGAGCTGGAAGAGGGTAGACACTCTGGTTGGCAGCCAGAGCATCTCCCCAGAGGACCAAGCCTCCATGTCTACTGGCGCATGCTCTTGTGGCGTGCGCCACACTGCTTTTTTTGTGGTGTTTCTTTTTGCTACTGAGATTTCCTGGTAGCAAATTTTGCCCTGGTATATACAAATTTGCAGCGTGGGACATGTTTTAATACGCTTGGTTTGTGGCACACAAAGAGGTTTGTGGTGCCACAAATCACATGTGCCTGCATGTCTGGATCTGGCACAAGAGGGCACTTAGCACTTGTTAACAAGTTTTACGTGTGGACACTTGGGTTTTAGTGTGCTTAATATGGTCTAATTGTGCAGGGCAATCTCACCTTAGTCTCCAACACTGGAAATGTGGTGTCCATATTTGATAAGATATTTTTTTACAGTTAATAAGAGGAAGTCATTTCTGAGTGTTTGGAGACTGATATTAAAATACATCTTTGCTAATGGAGGCAGAGTTTTTATGAAGGTTACATTTATAAACAGTCCATCAAGAATTAATAAATGATAAATAAATGTTTTTAAATGGTTAATTAAACCACCTCATCATCAGTTCTTGTAAGAAATTCCTTGCCTGCTGAGACCTGAGAGAAAGAGGACACTTATGTGAAGAAGCTCTACCTCTTGAGCTGAGTATAAAAGTCTCTTAGTTTTCAGCCTTATCATTTTCCTTTAGAACTGCTATCTTCTCTCAGGCCTTCAGCCACTAAATTGTGAGATCTCACAAACTACGATGCAAGTCCATTATTTTCTGATGGCTTATGAAATCAGGAAAGAGGAAGTGCAAGAGAAAAAACCAACCAGTAATTTATTGGTTTCTTGTAGTGTGTGCTGTGAGCTACAGTCCAGTTTTGCATTTATCAAAGCGCTAGGCAGTGCTGATAAGATGACTTGATTCATAAGACAAATCCAAAAAAAAAAAAAAGAAAAGAAAAACAAGAAGGATCTTTTGAGGAACAATATTGCCATCTAATTCTTCCAATTTCAGAATACTCTGCTTCCCTTCAGAGCAAACTCAGGGGATTAGTTAGATTGACTAAGATGGTGTCGAGCCAAAATTTCCTTCTGTCACCATTCTACAATAATTTCCCCACTAGCTGAGCCCTCAGAGGAGTGAACTGCTGTAGATTGCAGCTGGGTTACTAGGCTTTTATCTGAGTAACCACATATTGGTTGTTGAAATTCTGTGCTTTTACTTTGTAATTAATTACATTATCAATTTTTTGACACAGTCAGATTCCCAGGTACCTTGTGACTCAGGCTTTACGGAAATGATTAATCTGTAATGAACTTGCTTTAGTCTTCTTTAGTACTGTGGCTAATCACACAAGTATGGATTAAGATGGGACACTGGGAAATCTCCAGTGTCATTGGTAAATGGATTCAGTTAGACTTTTTGGGGAGTGGGAGAAGGGCAGGAAAGAGGTTACAGTTTTAATTAACCTGGATTTTATTCCTTAGGGTGGGGACCATTTTTTGTTCTCTGCCTGTACACCCCTTGGAAATCTGCATCTTGGTCCATGTTCTGGGGTTTCTTGACACTAATCCAAATACACTGGGAACAAATAAATAATAATGCTCTCATTTATGCTAGTGAGGCTTGAAGCTGAAAGCTGTCTGTAACATGGGCTGTAGTATGGAAACAATATATGCTGCTGCAAAATGAAAATATGGCTTGGATATGTCCATCGTGAGCTGGCAGATGAGCAATGCAGATGCATTTAGTGCATGCTCAGGACAGCAGAGTAATGAGCAGACACTTCCCATTGCTGAGAGGCTCATCATGAATTCCAGGCAGCTTGGCACAGATGGAAGGTAAAGACTGAGTTCTGCAATGAGTGGAAAATCAATGGAAGATGAGGAACTCATTCTCCTGGAGTATCTCTTCAGTTGAAAAATGTACAGACATTTCATGCAATATCATTCCCAAACTGTAAGAACTGTATCTAGCTTGCAAATATGTATTGCTTCAATATCATCTGATTTCATTGCTGCTATGCTGGCCATCGCTTTTATCAGGTCCTCCTTGCAGCTGAGATGTGATCTTATATTGATAGTAATGATATGGCCTTCCTTTTATTTTTCTTTGAAACTATACAACTGTCCAATATGTGACTTGGGAGCTAACAACTCTGTGATACAATATTATCCTTCTGGTGATGATTTGAATAGAGAAAATCAAAGCAAACTATTAAAACTCATTACCATTTTTATCTCTAATGCTGCAGATTCTATTTCCTATAATTTTATTTGAAACTGAATGTAGATTGTATTTGTCTATGCTGGAGTGCCCTGCCTCTCCTTTCCTTTCCCTTCTATTTAGTTCTAAGGAATGTGCATTCATGACCATAATAACATTAAGAAAACCACCAAAAGATGTCTCTTATGCAAACAGAAATCTGAAAAGCCTGTGAAGAAAGTTACAAGAGTTAATGTTTGTGTGCTGCAGAATGCTGAACATAAAGCAAATGCAAAGTTCAAACCCGTACAAACATTTAGCATTTTTAAACATTTTAAAGAAAACTATGAGAATGCTCTTCAGTGCTTTTCACCTACTTCAGTAAAAGTATTCATTGCTGGAGAGCTCATAGAATCATAGAAAGTTTGGGTTAGAAGGGACCTCAGGAGTTCATTTAGTCGACCTCCCTGTTCAAAGCAGGACCATTCTCTGCTAGACCATCCCAGCCAAAGCTTTGTCTAGCTAGGTTTCGAAAACCACCTCTCTGGATAAAGTGGAAGTTCACCAATGCAGTTTCTCATTATGAAGGTAGTAAAACACTGGAACAGACTGTACTGCAGGAACAACCAGGGGTTGCTACAGTTTTCTAAATGTAAAGTTTTTCAAAAAACCCAGTATTGTTCGTCCCTTCTCAGCAGGGGCAGTTCTGGTTCTGCCTGACGTGTTCCTATTGGTGTTTAAATAGGTTTCTCTTCTAAATCCCTTGAAACACAAGGGTGTGAGCAACTGGATGGCTGGGAATGGGATACTAAGGACAAACATTTCCTGTCTATAAAACCAGCTAAAATTGAGGGGCTTGATGCACGTGTACACTAAAGCCCAGCTCCATTAAAGTATTCAGACTTCCAACTCCTATATATTGATTTCAGTGGAAGGTAGGCACTGAAGTGGGGGTGCTCTCACAGTGTCAAGGTGCTTTCAGCCAAGTGTAGTTTAGACTCGTGGAAAATGTCTTTACATTGCCAGAGTGTAAATGAAAACCAGCCTTCAGTTTATTATCTGATGGTCTAAGTTTGCACTACTGAGGCCAATGGGAGCCTGAGTTGTTTTCAGATTTTCCATCACCATCATTTTCATTCCAGGCCAACACTGAATGAAGCTCTTTCCATCAGCAAAATGATGGAGAGCTGCGTATGTCTCACTGGCATGCGCAGTGGAGCTACTCTGCATCTAGATGAGTATCAAAGAAAGCAGAACTTGTCCCAGTGTGTCAAACAGATGGGAATAGAAGAACAGCACATAACTTACCTGAGATACCAACAGAAATAGAAATGTGTTTTTCTGACTGGACATGGCCAAGCTACTAGAGCTGTGTAAATCCTGTTTAATTCTGTGTGCACGCGAATGCAAGCCATGGCTGTAAACTGTGTCTTGAAGCAGAAAACATGTCTGTTTTCTCCCCTGCTCCCATTTAGTCCCTAAGAATCCACTTGCAACCGAATGCTAGTGCTAATTACAATGTAACTTGAGTTTCCACTAAGAGACAATGCCTCTTCTCTCTTCAATGGCCAAAGATGATTTTCTTACTGGGCCAGTAGAGCATAAGTGTTACCCAGAAACCTTTCCCTGGATTCCATATGGCTCTGGGACTGATTAGTTTCAATTAAAGCAGAGATTTTTTTTCCCATTTTTCCCCCTACACCTACTGAGGCAGACTCATTTTCACACCCGCCTCTTCTCTCTAAGAAACTACACTTTTTACCGCATGCCATGTGGAAACCACACTTCACTGCAGCCTACATATTGTTTAAAGTTAGAAACAGACTAATGTGATTCTAGCACTGAGGGTGCATTCCTAAAAACGTAACAAATATTTAACACTCGCAGCAAACATCAGTTCAGAACCATGTTAGAGCTTACCCTGTGCAACCCCATCGACTCCAAGGTGATCGCACAAGAGTGCAAGTTTGGGTCTGTAACAGACCGCCAATGCGGGCTCCCCTGATTGGCTTGAGATACTTACCCTGGGCTAGAAACAGTGCCGGTGAACTCTGAGCAGCCCCAAGGGTGGAGCAGGGGACCCCTGCCCTGTGGAGAAGGAGAAGCCAATCGAAAGAAGGGGTTTTCAATCCCCTCATTTGCATGGAAGGGGGATGGCCAGGGTTGGGGCCTACCACCCTGAGCCCTGGTTTGCAAGCCAGGGAGGGACTGCCGGAGGGGATAAAAGCAGCAGTCAAACTGGAACAGGGGCTGTTGACAGCGTTTCCGGGGAACGACGCGGGAGGCCTAGGAAGAGCTGGGTGAGCTGACCCAGTGGAGGTAGCAGAGAGACCCCTCTGAAGAGCCTCAAAGGCCTTAGGAGAAGGCGGCAGCGGCAGTCGACCATGCCTCCAGCCCTGCAGCAGAGAGGGAGCAGAGGCCAGGGCTTGGGGCAGAGAGCTGGTGCCCCAAGGCCCCATCACAGTGTGCTGGACATGCCGGGCATCTCAGAAGCTGGGGGTGGCAGTCGGCCCCCCCACTCCAAGAGTGCAGGCGGCATCCTTATCCGGAGCAGGGAGCTGGGCCGGTGAGTTGAGGAAACCCCTTACCTTCCCTGGGGAAGTGGGACAGCAGCAGACAAGGCATTGGGATCTTGAGCAGCAGAGCACCAGGACAAGGGTCCCCGGGAGCTCGGGGTACAGGCTGGCACTCAAAGCGGGATTGGCGAGCCGCGAGGCGTGTGAGGTGCCCGGCCAGTCATCTGGAGCAGGGGTTTAGAGCGAAGACCCCTGAGAGCTGCCTGTGCTGCTGACCCTCTGTCACTGACTGCCCCTATTCTGCAGCTGATTGTCATCGGATGGAGTCCCTGAACTTTGTGCTTGGGTCACGCTGATTGCTGCAGGAGCCTACTCTGTTGCTTGTTACTTGCCTTTTTGGTTGCCATGGAGGGTCACCCTTCAGCCTTTTGGGGGGAGGGGAGGTTGGGGTTTGATAGAGTTTGATTGCTGCAGGCCAGAAGAGCCTACACTGTTGCAGCCAGTTACCCTACCTGTGGTTCTTGAGTCAAGGGTTGACTAATGCATTCTGGTTTGTTTTGTGATTCTGGTTATGCCATTCAAGTTCACTTGTAAATAACTGATTTAACTATTTACCCTTTATTTACAAAACAAGAATAATAGGAAAGGTTAAGTGTTAGACCTTCTTGGGATCACGGGCTGCTCTGTGGGGAGCAGGGGCCAGCTGGGAAGTTAATTGGTGTTGGCCAGAAGCCCTGCCCCACTCTCACCACACCATCCCAGATATTTGGGCAGGGGTGGCAACTATTGGGCCGCCACCTGGGTTACAGCTCTCTAGCAAATTTCAGTGAGAAATTGCAGTAGGATCCTTTACAGTTGCTGTAGAAATCAACCCAGACTGGTATGATAGCAGAGAGCAGGACAGTGCTCTCTACAGCCTCATAATAGGCCAAGTACTGCCTGGTGGCCTATCAACCTGTGACTTCCATAGCAGCAGCAGACTACTTTAGTGAAACAAGTTCCTGCTTCATCACTAACATTTTCACAATAGTAGATGTGAACCCTCCAGCTGAGTTTTAAAATGAGCATATAGGGGAGGGCTGAGAGCTTAGGCTCTTTTCTCAAAATTCTGTCTTGAGGCCGTAATCACTTTTAAAAAGCAACTAGAAAGAACCAGAAAGAGAAACCCACACAAGGCTACTTTTAGAACACAGTGTGCGAGCACTGCCTCTGCTGAAGACATGGTGAGTTTGGGCTCATCGTCAATAGTTTTTACTATTCCAACCACATTCTGGATGTGGGAATAATTCAATTATAGCGTGTAAAAATGGATCCCCTTGGCTCCTGCACCATGCCTGGGGTAGAAAGTATTTTACAAATAGCATTTGATGAAGATCCCAGTTTTGTAGCAAATCAAGATGGTATATTTTTATATTAGCATCTGCAATTCTAATCAACCACTAACTAATGTTTAAAAAGAGAAGAAAAAGTAGAAATTCAAATATAAAATAATCTATGGCAATAAATGTGCTTTCATGAGAATTCAGACTTGTAGGAGTGGAAGGAAGAGAACACTGAGCAGTTTTCCCATTAATCAATGGTTAAGGCTGCTGTGACAGACTGGGCATATGTTTATAAACTCCATGTAGTTCATGAACTCAGTTTTCCTTCAGGGGCTCTGTAATGGAGCCTATGGCTCCTGTTACTTTAGGAAGGAAAATAGTAGTAAACATCAATGCTGGTAGAACTGCATTTTCTGGCTTGCCCTAGTGGTGTGCATGTTAATCAGGGATCTGGGTTTTCTGCTTGCTGTGGTAAAACTCTTTAAGGGAGGAAACCATAGGATTATCCTTGAAGGCTGGAAGCCTTCCAGCCGGCAAAGGAGCTGCCTGGGATGATTGAAGGTAGGGAGCACCATTTGCATCTGTGCATGCACACACATGGCAGGCATACAGCCAGGCAGGTTGCTGGGAACAGCCCTGGCAGCTGGATGCAGGTAAGTCTATGGGGAATGGGGGTGGGGGGCCAGGACTTGGGGATTGTCCAGGGAGCTGTTTTCATGTGGAAAGGGTGTGTGAATGAGGCAGGCTCTTGCCAGCACTGGGGGAAGGTGTCTGGGCAATGGGGCTGTGGCGGGATGAGGGGAAGGCACCTGTCCCTCCAGCAGGGGAAGAGAGTGGGGGGGCCCTTTGGGAGAAGTGGGGAGCTGTGTGGCCAGGCTGGTGGTGCTGGTAGTTGCCCGTGATCTCAGGGGCAGGGTGCCTAGGAGATATTGCCTAAGGTGGGGAGCTGCGGCCAGGCTGCCTGGTGTGGTGTGGGAGCCCCAGCCCAGGGCGGGGTGCGTCCTAGGCCTCCTCTTCTGCTACCTCCATCCCACACCAGGGCCAGACTCACTCCATCACTGCCCACATGAGCAGGAGCTGCCATGCGGGAGCAGTTGGGGGACCCTTCAGCAGGGTTGGGGTGAGAAGGGGGCTGTGGTTCAGGAATGTGGCTTGGGAGTGAGGGGTACCAGGGGGGCAGGGTACTGGGGGTCAGAAGTGTGGGGCACTGGCAGTGTCAGGTGGCTGTGGGTCAGAAATGAGGGATACCAACACGGATGGGGGAGGGGCTGTGGGTTGGAAGTGAGGGGCACTTGCAGGGCTGGGGGGGCTGTGGCTTTATTTGTGTTTTACATCTAATTTCTGAGGCAGTAATACTTGTTTACTCTAACAATTAGGAACTGCCCCCCCACCGACAATCTTATACCTCGCCACACAACAGGTGTCCTCTTTGTTGAAACTGGAAATATGGTAACCCTAGTCAGGGACCCATAGCCTGTGAGGGGTGAACTCTAGGGCCAGGGCCTAGAGGAAGGGGCAGAGGCCCCAAGAGACTGAATGGACAGGGCTGGGACCCAGGATCCTAGCCCAGCTTGGTAAGCCTAGGCAGCAAGGGGCCACCTAGACAAAAGGGGGAGAGGCCAGGAAGGTCGAGGTCCTGACAAGCGTGTGAAGGTCTGAAGTGGCTGGACATTGGCTTGAAGGCAAAGTGCCACACCTAAGTGGAAGTTGGTAACCTCTGAGAAGCATGGGTATGGCTGTAGGGGAGGTTTGGGGGCTATAATTATCCCATAAAGCAAAAGGTATCCTGGGGGACATGTACAGGCCACGAGGACCAACTAAATTCAAGGACTGGAGTGAGTCTGACAAGGTTAAAGGGGATCTGTGGGTAGGATGCCAGCAGGGAGCTTGCTCTAGGGCAGCTTCCCTTTCACACTTTCAGCTTCCCTTTCAAGGCATGGCAGGAGAGAGGGAAGGAAGGGTACCTAGAGCCAGAACAGGACAGGAGTGACCACCAGCGTGCGCCACGGTTGACTCAGGAGCACTGTCCTATTACAGGCTGTATTTCATATTGTACCCCCCATCCAGAAGTGTGACTTTTGTGTTGTATTCCACCTAACCTGTGGATTAAAGAATCCATTTTGTAGAAGGGGCTTGACTTCTGGAAGGGTGAAGTTCAAGAAGCTCTGAATGAGCTGACAGGCGCATTAATGTTGAATGACTTTCCTTCACTGGCATAATGGCCTTACCACTAGCATGGCCATTGACTCTACACAGGAGCTGTCAGGAGAGAATATCCCTTTTTGAAGTATGTCATGGACAGACAAAGTTTAAAAAGGAGTGCTTCTGTAAATAAGGTGTCAGATCAAGAAGAAAGATTAAGCCAGAAGGGCAGGGAAGTTCTGTCTATCCTAATGATGCTGACCAGACCCAGTACTCATCGGGAAGGTGAGATCAGACTGGGAAGCTGTGTTCTGGACTCTTTTTTTTCCTTCTTCCAAGACCTGTAACTCTCTAATACAGTATACAAGTAAAGCTCAGAGTAAGATTGAACTCTGGGAGTCTGAATAAGCAACTGTGGGCAGTTGTACATGTGATGCTGAGACGAAGTACACATGATGAAAATTTCCCTTCGTGTGGCTTAATGGCATCACACTTTACAGGTACGTGAGCTTTTGGGGGGTTTAAAATTAGTTCTCATCTTTACATACTAAACCGCATCCCAATGTAGTTTAGTTTGTGGTGTTGCAACTTGCAACAATGCAGCCATAAATCTGTCGTGTGTACATGCTAATTCACTTAATTACATGTACTGAGCCCCTTTGTCCACCAGGTGTTGCTATAATTTGCAGGTATTTGTGTGTAATGAATGTTTTAGGACACCAGGTGGAGCTGCAGAGCCTGACATGAATCAATATCCTGCTGACCTCTTTCTCTTACTTCATTAAATAAATAATTCAAAGAAACTGTTTTTTGTTTGTTGTCTTCTATTTCACTTGGTGTGCTGTGTGTCCTACAGTGTGTTAGGGGGTTGAAGACTGGGGTGATCTCTTTTGAAGACCGATCAGGGTCTGCTGTGTATGTGCTCCCTTCTCCATTATTGGGGATAATGAGGTGCCTGGTGTACCCTGACCCCCTCAGTGCTATTATAGAAATACTACACAGTGAAACATGCTATTGAAGGCTTCTTCTCTGAGCATTTAACACATAATAGGAGGTTAATGGGTCCCCAAAGTTCCCTGGCTGTCTAGACAGCTGTCAGGCTTTGCAGCAGCAGGGGAGGGCATCTTTGGCCCTGTTGGGTATGTTCTGCTCCAGCCAAAGGAGGGATAGTTACAGGAAACAAGTCCTGCTGGGAGCAGGGCTTCTGTGCCCACCCCACCCTGCACCTCTAAAACATCCCTTTTTGGATGGCTGAAGCATGATTGTCCCCCATAATGCCATTAATTTGCTTGCCACTTTTACATGACCCTGACAAGCGAAATTGTGTGAGCCCTACAATGAGCATCCTGGCACTGTACCATGGCATCCAGAAACAGCATGCCTTTAAGATAAACAGAGTTTCTAGGGGTGCAGCCAGAACCCCCCTACCTGGTTTGACCCAGCCAGGCCCATAAATGTCCCAGGTGAACCCCCCTGTCCGATGCCAAAAGTTGCAATACTGGCAGAGCATATCTGCTGTCCAAACTTTGTGCAGACAATACAGGGGGTGGGTGAACTTCCCTTGGTCGGGTCACTTCAAGACCTTTATAGCTGGCTGTGGCTTACCTGCCCCCCCATAACTCCATTAATTCACTCGCTGCTTTTACATGAAACCGACAAGCAGGTTTCTGTGAACATGATCACGAGCCTAAAGCATGGCCACTTTATGAATAGTGAATGAGTTCTGTTAACATTCATTCCCTCACCAGCTATTTCTCAGCTGCTCAGCATTTCACACCATGACCCACTGGGATCGGGGTCTTGACACATGGTTCACTGGGCAGCCTGACACTGTTCTATGGTGTCCAGAATGAGCATGCCCATAAGGTAAACAGAATTGCTACATTGCTATGGATGCAGCCAGAGCCCCCCCTCCCTGGTTTGACCCTGCCTGGACCCAAAATGTCCCAAGTGAACCCATCTGACAGGCGCCAAAAGTTCACTTTTTGGAGCATGTCTGCTGTTCAAACTTTGTACAGACCTACAGGGCTGAAGCAGGGTGAACGTCCCTTGGCCAGGTCACCTCAAGACCTATAAATTGAGTGCACAGCTCCCCGGGGTACCCTTTATGGATCCGAGATGTCTGATCCTCAGGGCAAAACAGGGTGGACTGGGGTGCATAGGTCTAGATCCAATTGAACCTTTGTCAAAACAAAGAGCATGGTGTAGGTACTGGGGGACCCTGAGGTTATGCACCAGTTTGTCTGCAGCCTGTGGGCCAACAGGTAAATCTGCTTTGATGTTTAAAGGAGAATGGCAGAGCAGGGCACAGCAGGACCGCACTACAGTGCTGGTCAAGGCAAAAATCCTGCGGGCTGCCTTCTACAGGGATATCTCCAGAGCACAGTGGCAGGGCACCCCACTGTGACATGACCCACTACAGATGCCTCCAGCCACTAATGGAGGTACTGGATTGGCATGAATACCAAGGGACAGAGACCTCCATGGTGTTCTCACCTGCAGGAATTTCACCAACCATACTTGTGACTTCTGAGGACTAGAGTGGAGAAGATAGCGGAAATGTCCCGGTCATGTCACCTGCCAGTTCCACTGAGGAGGGTAGACCAAGAAGCTCAACATCCACACCTGGTATGAGAAGCCCTGGGGAAACTTATTGTCACCTGTCACCTGAAGTGAAAGCTGCAATTAGGTTGGGCTGCAAGGTGAAGAGTGGGAGGGGGACTTGTTTTCAGCTGCTTGTTTGCAATGGGATAGCACTTGTTTATAACTACTCAGGGCCTGCAACCCCCAGCAGCCAGCAACCCTTCCCAGTCATTTTGGTCCAACTGCTTTTTTTCCCCACTTGCAAGACTCACCGAGCATGTCTTTTCAGAGCAGCAAACATCCTTAATTCACTCTATTTCCACAGTTCTTGATTCTCAGCTCCGATTCCATCGCCACCACCAAGGACACTCAGACTACAGTCAATGCATGAACCCACAGACTCATGCAGGTTCAGGCAGCCAATACATGGCTCATGAGCCAATGCACAGTTCATGCAGTCAATGTATGAACCAACAGGCTGGTGATTTCCCTCAGGGAATGCAAGCATTGGCAGTGAGAGGGGGTCAGACAGGTCCATCATGCTATGGGAAGATTCATGTCCATCCACCATGCAAGGATCCATGCTGAATCCAGGAGCAATTCCAAGACATGGTAGGACCAGCAAATATTGACAGGCATATTCTTAATGATTCTATGCCTGGTAGTCTTCGGCTCCGGTTTTGTACTTGCCCCTGCCCGGGAGCAGCAACAGCGGGCATGGATCTGTGCTCTGTGATCTGATAGTTCTCTGTCAACCTCTGAATGAAAGTCCACCTTAGGGTCAGGTTCTTTTAGTTAGAATTGATCATTGATTTCTGCCTCCACACACAATTCATGAGCTGTTATATTAAGTGGGCCATTATAGTAATTGTTATAGTAATGGCAGAATTATTGTTCTTGGGTTTTTTTTAAGTATTCATACACTGTTATAATAATTCATAGTAATTCATACTGGTTATAAATTGGATCTTAAAAGAGTTGTTCTGTGGTTTGTTTCCTTTTTAAAATTTTTGTTGGTTGTAAATAAAGCTTTATACTTGCTTTGTTGGATTTTTCACTTCATTCTCTCTCTTTTTAAGAGGGGGACTGTGGGTGGGAGGGTTACTAGCTTGTAGAAGGTTGAAGGGAAGGTGGAGGAAATGTTATGGGTGCAATGCAGCAAAGGAAATGTGATGGGTGCAGTTCAGATCTCAGAGGAAATGTAATGGATAAAAAAATGCAACAGCCCTGATTACAGTGGCCACAAATGGCCATTCATGGCTGGCTATCTGCTTCTGGAACAGGAGGGTCCAGTCCCTGGTGTGCTGCTGGTGCAGCCAGTATGCCTGGGTGGCTTTAGCAGTGGGTAGCGACGACCCTGAGTTGGCATTCCCACAGGGCCTTGCAGCCTCTCCCCCACATCCAGATATTGGCCCTACACAGGCAAGAGACTTTTGTGTGACATTTCAACATTGCAGAGATAAGATGCTTTGCACCAGGGGTCCTGTGCTGCCCAGCTTCAGATCAGAGGTCAGCAGTGCGCGGGTGCCCAGGGAACATGGTGAGCTGTCCAGGAAGACAGGGCTCTGCCCAGGTGACTGCTGGCTGAGCCACCCATCCCCGCTCAATCCCCTGGGGTGGGCAGCCCACTATATGCTGGCTGTAAGCAGCCTGCTTCCCCTACACCCTTACCAGTTACCACAGCAACAGACCCTGCTGCCCCCCTCTCTCCCTGAAGCTGACTACCCAGCCATAGCACCCAGGTTTGGGGCATGCAGAGCTCTCTGACAACTGGGACAAGGGACTGGCTGCACCCCTGCCCTACCTGCAGGGGGCCCCTCTGGGGATGTACAACAGGGCCAGCCCCCACCCCAAACCACCACTGCACCCTGAGTATGCCCCTGCAATGTATTCCCTGGGTGGTGTGATAATCTGCTTGTGCAGACAGAAGGATACCCAAGCCACTACGCCCTGGTCCTGCTGATACTCCTGCTGCTCTGGGCATATGTGTTCAGGACCTGGGCTCCTGGTTCAGGACCCTGAGCTACTATGGTATGGAGGGTAAGCCTGGGCTGCCACACAACCTCTGCCACTGGCTGGAAGGCTACCTGCTGCAGTGCCTGCCCAGCTCTGGGGACATGGGCTGCTCAATAAAATTTTGAACTTTTTCCCAACCTGAGGTCAGGGGGAGTGTGGGCAGGTCACGCCTCTTTGATTCTTCCCATGTCAGCAGAAAGACATGGACAAAAAATCATTTTAGTTTCACCTAACCATTTATTTTATTGTCAGTAAACCAAAGCAGAACAGAAAAATCGAAGGAACACAATGCCCACACTCCCCCCAATTTGCTACAGAAGCATCAGCAAAGCACTAACAGCTAAAAACCCATCACCCATCATTGGCTCTTCTTTCCCCCCACCTCCCACCCCCATGCATCCTCTCTCCCACCCTCCCCATCATCCCTAAAGTGTAGTGGCACTCACTAACAGCTAAAAACCCATCACCTGCCATTGGATCTTACTCTTCCCACCCCTGTACATCCTCTGTCTCACCCCCCCATTGTTCCTACACGTCTTGTCTTGCTAGAGGAGGGGTGCCCCTTGCTCACAGGCACAATGCCTGTCACTGAGGTTGTCACTATGTGGGACTGATCACAGATAGGGGTCTTTATGAAGTTCCTGGAAGGAGGGAGTGGGGGAAATTGCTGCTCATGAATGGGGGCTAGGATAATTCATTTAAGGAGCTCCTGTCTAAATTTTCTGTCCTGCCACTGTCCCCATGTGACATTCTGGCAAAACTTATTGGCCAGGTTACGTAATTTTGTTGTGATGGTCATGATGTCCAGGTGAGCTGCTATCTCTTGCTCTTCAATTTTTTGTAACGCCTCGCAGATTTGGTCCTGTCAATTATCTGTGACCTGTACTCACAATTCAGAGGCTGCCACCAAAGTCTCCATCATGCCTTCCCTTGACCGTTGCTGCCTGTGCTAGTGCTCACACATTCGTTCAACTCTGGTCCATACTGGTGTCCATACTTCAAGCACACATCCCAAAATTCCAGCAGATGTGGCAGCTGGTAACAGGAAATAGATAAAAAAGTATTGATAGTCAAAGATCTTGTCCCCACTCCCTCTACCAAACTGACTATGGGCAATTGGGAGGCATTATCCCTGCCACTTGGCAAATTAGCGCAGGCACACACAAAGAATGATTATGATAGGAAGCCAGATGTCTCCCTAGGCCACTAAGGAGATCATTGTACATCTCAGCAGCACAAATTTCGACTGCTAAACAAATTAACATTTCCCCTGCTCCAAGGAACTTTAAGAGAAGGGCCCAGCACTTCCATCCCTGTGGATGCAAAACATTGTGCAACTGAAAGGAGCAGATATATTTGACACTTCCAACATTAACCCCCTTCCTTCTGCCTCACTGTGCTTGACCCTGGCGTAAAAGCGGGGCTAGGTCTATATGAGCCCTAGTCACCCAAACTGATCTAATGCCCCTTCCCCATAACTTACAAATCCCTGAGCATGGAACCTCAGGTGTGTCCAGCACTGACAGTGATCTTTGGGACTTAGGAATTTCTGGCATGCTGAACAAATCCAAGATCAGTATCATGGTGAAATCCAATGTGTTCTCCTCTGGGATGTTCAGGAAAGACACCAGGGAGAATAGGGTCATGGTCAAAACAAATTTGTCTTGGTTCTCCATGCCCTGTAGCTGCTGTGAACACTCTCCCCTCCCGCCCACCCCCCCCCCACCTCTGACCGGTGCCCAGAAGGCTGCACAGTGCATATCATACTGCCCACTCCAGTGGTAGGACAGTCTATGGACTCTTATTGGCTAGGAGACACTGTGGCCTCCTGCGCTCCCATAATACCAAAGGATTGGAGGCAAGCGTTTCATGCTTTCTGTTAGGCCAAGGACCAGAATTCTCATTTGTGGGGCTGGACACACAGTAGCCCTATTCTATGAGCAGCTGTCCAGCATTCTCGCAAAGGATGCAGGTTTCAGGGCTCTCATTTTGCTGTGGCACTGGAACCAGCCATGATTGTGGCTGTGCTCCTTCAATTGCTCAGCAGTGGATGCTGACTAGCTTATTTAATTGATTTTCCAGCTGTACCAGAACCTTTTGTTCATCCCAAATATCAATCAAATCCTATAGTTCATTGTGGCCCCACCTGGGGCCATGGTTTGAGATATATCTGGCTGCTCCTCCAAGCCCAGCAGATGTTGCTTTTTTTATTTTCAGGGCCACAATGAGTCTCTGAAAGAGGGCTCACTATGCTCTGACCAGAGTTGCCAGATGCTTTCTGCTTATGCCTGTGAGCAGTTATAAAGACATTTGTATGGAACCTTTTTGTGCAGGTCTGACTTGCCACATATGCATAACTATACAGGTATAAACTGTCTTAGTACTGGCACTCATGCCAATCTGATCATGTGACCTTTCCTAACAGAACACCATTGAAATCCATAATCTGCCCCAGATTGTCCCCCAGATGCCCCGACTGTTCAGAATGATAGGTCTTAATGGCTTGCTGCCGATAACACCCAAAATTCACTGCCTGCAATGCAGCTTTATTGAAAGGCAGATCTAGTCATTGTTCTGCTAGGTGCTACTATCTGTACCCCTGGGATCATTAGACATCCCAAGTTTTTACAGTAGGGGCAGTTACAGTTACCTGGCCTGTGTAGGGTAGGCACTGAAATGTAAAGAGCATGACTGTTATAATACTAATGACCCTATTCAAAGCCCTGCCTAGTCAACCCCCTTAGCACAAGCAAGTGGTGCTCTGAGGGAAACAGTTGTTTTCTGCATAACAAGATGGCTTCACTCACTCCTGATGGAATCAGCAATGAGAACCGGATGCTCTTGGATGCCCTGGAGGTGTCCAGTTGGAGAATGGAGGCACTTGATAATGCAGAGATGCTGCTACTGAACACAATGCAACCTATGATGGCCCTTGTACAGAGGCACCAATGCAGGGTAGCAGCTTCGCATTCCTTGTTATCCCTGGTAATGTCCCATCAGCTGGAGTTGGAGAACCAAGAGATAGCCGTGAATCTTGAGAACGACAGGGTTTTGTGAATCAACCTACAGAGCAATGATTGCAAGGTCTGGGCATACACAAGCAGCTCTGATCGGTGGGAATGCATTGTACTCTCATCTTGGGATGATCAGCAGTGCCTCAGGACCTTCCACATGAGCAGGGACACATATTTACACATACTGTCACTGCTGTTGCCACATATTGAGTGCCTGGAGACTGTCGTGCTTTACCCCATTACACCAGAAAAGAGGGTGGCCATGGCCATCACAAAACTGGCTACACCCACCAGCCTCCACTTCATTGGGAACCAGTTCAGCATGGCTGTCTGCATGGCTGGGGTGGCAGTACGTAAGGTATGCCAGATGCTGCAGGATGTCATGGAGAACAATTTAATCTGCCTCCATAACCCCAGGGAAGTTGCTGAAGGGTTCAAGGCTATGGGATTCCCTAACTGCATGGGTGCATTGGACAGCACACACATCCCAGTCCTATCCCCATTCTAGGATAGATGATCATTTGTCAATGGGAAGGGATTTGCCTTGGTAATCCTCCAAGACGTAGCTGATCACTGAGGATGGTTCACTAACATTTATATAGGCTGGGCAGGCAGCGCTCATGATTCACATGTCTTTCAAAACTCGCCACTGCCTAGCATGATGAAGAAAGGACAATATGCACCTGGGCTCCCCGAAGCAGTGATCTGGGGTGTTGCCATTCCCACGCTTATCATAGCAGATGCAGATTATCCCCTCCTGCCCTGGCTTATGAAGCCATATGGAGGACAAGTTACTGACTGACAAAAGTCAAGTCTGTATTCAACTACTACCTCATCAAATGCCACATGACTATTGAATGCACTTTTGGCTGTCTGAAAGCATGGTGGAGGTCACTAAACTGCAGGCTCAAGTTGGAGCCAGAAAACATGACCGCTTTCATCGTAGCAGCCTGCATGCTCCACAATATTTGTGAGACCTGGGTCGGTCCACGGTGATGATGGTGGAGGGAGAGGGGGAAGCCAGAGATGGCTCAATTTTAAAGGTTTTCCTTTGCTTTGTGGTGGGTGGGAGGGGAGGAGCCATCCATCTGCATGCTCCTGAGGCTGTTCCCTCTGTGCATAGACATGCTCATTTAAGCTCATGATCATGTTCACAGAACTCCAGTTGTTGGGTTCACATAAAAGTGGCAAGTGAATTAATGGCATTAGGGGAATGATTATGCCACAGCCAGGTAAAAAGGAATGTTTTAGAGGTGCAGAGTGGTATGGGGGGAAGAGGGTTTTCTCATGGTTGTTGTCAGGAAAAGTTTGAGGATTTTTGCTGTGCAAGCATAACCTAGGCTCTGCACGAGCTGCAAGTTTTTTCTCCTTTCCATGACAGCTCCCTTTCCACTGGAGGACCCCTCCTGCCCCATGTTAAGGGACTGGGCATTTGTTTGTTGTAAACCCCCACCCAGCTGCCACCTCCCCACAGCATGGACTACCCTGCATCCTCGCAGTGGCTGTCCTGAGTGCAGCCTGGTGCTGTTGTGTAGCCACCGCACACAGGGGCTGTCTTGGCTTGGACCATCCCTGCACCTTCCCCTCCCCACCTCCTTCCCACTGACCATCCTAAGTGCAGCCCAGCACTGCTGTGTGGCCACTGCACACAGGGGCTGTCTTGGCTTGGACCACCCCACCCTGCAGCCTCCTCTCCTCCTTCTTCCCTCCCTCCCCTCCACTGGCCATCCCAAACACAGCCCAGCACTGCTATGTGGATGCTGCACACAGGGGCTGCCTTGGCTCAGACCCTCCCAACCCCCCCCCCTTCCACACACCCCCCCGCTCCTTCTCCCCCTTCCTCCCACTGACCATCTGGCCAAATGTCAGCTCCCTGTTCAAGTGAAATAAAAAAAAAACCAAGCAGATTTAAACTTAAAATGAAGTTTATTTGATAACATAGTAAAATGAAAAATAAAGTGAAAATAAAAGTAAAGATAGGAATGAATAAATATAAAATAAAAATAGGTTTTATTTTAAAAATTGGTAAAAACATTTTAAAAATATAAAATGTGTGTAAAAATTGATTAAATTAATGGAAGTAATGAAATGGCATTTAATTAAATTATCTAAGTTAATGAAACAGCACAACTTTTGGTGATCTGTATATATCAGCATGCTGTTGTAGCAGACAGCCCCCTTTTCCTCTTGCCTGCAGTTGCTCTCCCCATCCTTGGATATGTTTTTCCTCTTCTACCTTTTCTTCCTTCCTCTTTCTTTCACTTTAAAATAAGGAATTGTGTTTTAAAATTTGTATGTATGCATTTTGTATCTCCCCGTGTATGTTGGTATTTTTATCTATTTGTGTGCCATGGGATTTGTAGCTTATATTTTATACTCCTCACCTTTCAACTATAAATGTGTTTAGTAACAATGTTAACAAGGGCAGGAGTCAAACTGCTGCTTCCCTGTATCAGGCTGGCCCCTGAAAGAGTGAGTGAATAAGTGATTGAATGTGTAACACTGTAGCAGCAGACAGCTATTAACACCTAAGGAAACTGCAGATCAACCAACGGAAGAACTCAATAGAAGACAATGTAACAACCGGGAAATCTCTAAACCTCACTGATCGGGGCTAGAAGCCCTGGCCTGAGTTAATCAATGCCGGGGACCAACTTTTGGGCTGAATATCTCCAAATCAACCGCTCCCAGAGCCCTATTCAAAATTCGTCAATGGACTCCCAAACCTGCATGTACATGTGGATGACCCCTGGGGCTGACAGATGCCATCCAGTAGCCACCGAGGGGGAAGTCCCATGAGGGTCAACGACCCCTGGATTGGGCAAACCTGAAAACTGGGGAGTCACCAAAGTCTGCCAAGGACAGATAAAAAGCAGTGAAAAGTGACACTCAGTGGCCCCCTCTTGCTCTCCAACTCGACCAGACCTGTCCAGCCAGAAGGACCAGCCAGCGACCCCCTTCTGGAGGATAACACCACGCTGAAAGAAGCCTTGACTGGCTATCGACGGCAGACTCCAGCACTCGTAGGATAGGTATACCTGACTCTTGTAGCTTGCTACTGTGTGTGTGCATGTGTGTGTGTAGGGACCAGCCCCAAGGTTTATGATTTAACTTCATTACAGTGTTTCAATCCACCTAATAAACCAGAATTTTAAGGATCCTGAGTTGGACATTTGTAGCCAACACTGTGAGATATAGGTGACTTCTCCTGTAATTTAGTAGAAAGAGGTCAACGGGGTGACCTCTTCCTACCCCCTGCAGTAATTTACTGTGAATAGTGCACGGAGCATTTTATGCAATTTATGAGTTGTTGTCCTGTGGGGTCAGGCCAACTCTCAGGATCTCAATATTCTGCTGTTAGACAGGAGGGCGTGGTGTACAATTGCACATGCACCCCCACCAGGCATGCACACACACACTACCAATTCAGAAACATACACATCCAACATTACCAGCCTAGGCAAATGCACACCTATCACCAATTCAAGCACCTACACACACTATATAGACTAAAAGAAATTAGACCAGAATCAATTACCAATACCTGCACACCCAATACACATATCACTAATTCGTATATCATGCACACAGTGACATACATGTATATCAGTTCACATATATACCACTCACCTACACATACACACAGGTGAGTTCCTAATTTGGGTATTGTGGTGTGTATGTATGTGCTTGGTGTATTTGGGATACCTGGGGGAAGGTTAAGGTAAGAGAGAGAGAGTGAAAGTGTAGGGGGTTAAAGTTGCTGGGACCGGGATTAGAACAGTTAGACTAGAAAGAGAGCTGGGCTGAAGAGCTGAGGCTTGGGGTTACTTTAGGTTACTGCTGGTGGAGACTGAGATGAAAGTTGCAGATGCTGGGATTAGAACCGGCAGACTGGAGGGAAGTTGGGGTAACTTAAGGTTAATTGGTGTTAATTGAAAGCAGAGAGTGGCAGAGCAAAGGAGCAATGCCAGGGAGAAGCCCGGAGGCTGGAGAACACAGAGAGAGTGAGAGAAAGAGTGTGAAAAAGAAGGCAGAGAGAGATAGGGATTGGGAAGAGGTGGCAAGAGGCAAAAAGTGGTGGGAGTGAGGCTGAGAGCCTGCAGAAAGCAACAAGGCTAAGAGTCTGCAGAAAAGGGACAGAGAGGAGGCAAAAAGTGGCGGGAGCGAGGCTGAGAGCTGAGAGAGGGAGAGAGAGAGAGAGAGAGCAGAATTTTTAAGATAGGGAAGGGACCAGGGCTCAGTAAAACACAACCCAACTTGGGGTTAGAAATGATAGTGGTTTTACTGAACAGGGGAGATGGTGACATGATATTTTATTGGTTCCTTTGCGCGTGTGCGCGCACACACACACACACACTGGCAGCAGGGGTTAAAGAGGCTTGGTGCAGGGGCTGAAGTCTGGGAGGAGAGAGATAGAGTCCAAATTGGAGAAGGAAATATGCAGGTGATATCTACCTATCCCAGGCTGAAAGTGGGTCCTCAATGGCCAGTCAGAGTCTCCTTCAGCTCGGTGTTGTCTAGAGCGGGGTCGCCAGCGGGGTCTCTGGGGTGGATAGGCAGCGTGATGTGGAACTGGTCTGGTCCAGATGGAAATGGCGTTCCCAAGGACTGAGTCTTTACTACCCCTTTTTATGGGGCAGACTGCCTGGACAGGCCCTCCCCATAGGAGATCATAGGTAATGTCAGTCCTGTTCCAGAGGGTTCCAGGTATTCTTACTGAGCATGTATAGCTTGGCACAATGGTGGGTTGCCGCATCTTTTGTTTCTTGAATGCTGAGGGTGGTTCCAGTGGCTGGGTCATTGGTCCAGTTATTGGTGTTGATGGTTCAGTCATTCAGAGGAAGCTATTTTTAGACCTACTGCCATTGTCTCTCAAGCACCCGCATTCACCCCCATTCATTCAGGAACCAAGTTGCATAGGAGGGGTAGTATGAGTCATAGGTTATATAACCGGGCACGTGGATAAGATGGAGGCTTGACATTACAAGATGGAAACTTGATATGAATTATGCTAGCTTACATAGATAGGCCTAAAATAGTAATCGCGAAATATAAAAGGGGTAAAAAAACAAACAAACAAACAAAAAATCAATACAAACGTAATAATTATCACTTATAAAACAGTGGATATCTATATCAAAATAGCAGGACACTTACTTGCAGAGGGGAGAGAAATAAAACTTACTACCTAAAATAAAATGTTAAAGCTTATCCTACATCTTACCTTACTTATACTTGTCTATAGGGAATAGAGAGGGAGACACAAAGTCAGAAATGGTCGGGGAAGGGAAGGGAATGCATTTTAAAAGAAAAAAAAGAAAAAGTAGGGGTTTTGCTACAGAGTGATCATATGTACACAGTGACAGAAAAAATTAAAACTCACCATTTCAATTTAGGGGGCATAGAATGAAACCCTAAGGACTAAACCTCCATCAGATGTATATGTGCCCAGTGAGTTTAGAAGGCTTTGGACATAAGTATCAAGTTAAAGGTAGCATGACCTGAAGTCCAAGCCAGTAACAATCCAGACCCAACATGACTTGAAGCATGTGGGCAATTGAGGGTGTCCATCCAGAGAGGGAGACCAGGCCAGGTTCAGGTAAGTGGAGTCCAAAGCTGATGGGGCTATTCAGATTTATGTCAGCAGTATTACCACATTGAACCGCCATTTTTCAGCAGTTCCTGTAACTTGGTTTCACAAGCTTTCTTCATTGCTGTATACAACTAAAACACTATCAGCCCAAAAGTGCCTGGACCAGTAACGCAACCCCTCTCCACATCTTTTTACGTACTAACAGAGGTGCAGGGAGAATTAGTCAGCATTTCCAGAGGGCTTTGAAAACCGCCAATAAAATCACTTCATAAGTCCAAAGTAATTTTTTATTTCCCTGATTAAATTGGAATTTCACTTTTTAAGTTGTGAAAGCAGATTTTTCAGGGCAAATGTATTCATTTACCTCCTTAGGCCACCCAACCCTTGACAAAATCATAAATCTTAATATATGTTTTACCAGAAGCAAAATCAGTGATTTTGCAAAAAATGCTTTGTCAATTTTTGGCTGTAAAATATAAGGCCTTTCAACAGTAAAATGACAGCATATTTTCCCCAAAACAAAGGCCAACAAGGGGGGAAAAATAGTGCTTTCCTCACTAAAAAGTCCTTAAAAGCATGACTTTTCTCTTCTGACTGGTGGAAATTGTGCAAAATGAATCAATAAGAACCGAGTCTGACTTCTCTGACTGAGCATGAATTGATGCTTTGGGGAGGTTCATCTAACTTCTTTTCCCAATTATTTTTCATTTCAGTGTTCCTGTGACCTTATGGATTCATCAAACTCCAGACAGAAATGCCAAAAGGCTAGAGTAAAAGCTGTTCTTGTGATATTCCCAGATTTAATGGAAAGAGAAGACACCCAATTTCCTGAGAGAAGGCTGGAATTTGTAAGATGTTCAGCCCAGTACTTCAATCAATAGTTTCTGAATAAGAACTTTTCTGTGCTTCTTTGAAGAGATCCTTTCAAAAAACTCTGGCCTCTCAGTTTGGACGCGTATACCCCACCAAGTCTATCTAGTCCATTGCAATGGTAACCTGTAGACTTATAATAGCCATTAGCTGAACTAATTCTCCACTTCCTCTGCTGTCTGAGTGAAGGTTTCTTGATGAATTTCCTTCCCTAATTGAGGACAGGACTCTTAACCATATCTGTCCATTTCTTTAAGGTCTCTTTATTATGAATTATCACTGCACTTGCATTCTTCTAAGATCAGCAAATCATTTGCCCCTTATTCCCTAATGTTAACTTGAAAAACACACCATTTTTACTTCCCTTTGCATAGAAAAGTAGCTTATGATGCAGGATCATTTTCCTCTTGCCTAAAATAAATGAATACAAATTCTGTTTATGCTGCATGTTTACGAAGTAATTCATAAAAATGACAGAAACATGACAGTGGAGAGAAAAAGAGCAATGTACTTACAATTTCAAACATACACAGATAGAGGGGCGATTCTAAAAGCAGCCTGCTGCAGAGGCAATTGAAACACCTGAGATGAAGTACTAGCTTCCACATAGTTTTGAAAATGTGTGAACTTCAGCCCACAGCTAAAAGTTCTGGCCATCATGAAGGACTGTGCTGCTATCAGCTAAATCTCATGTTGGGGACAAGGAAAGAGAAATACTGAACCACTATTACAAAACCAGGGACTGCTCCAAATAACTTTGTTGGACCTTAGATGCACAGTATTACCTATCCATTGCCCTCTATTGGGGGGCAGGGTTTGTGTGGGGGGATAAAAAAAAAAAAAAAAGATTTTGGACAGACATTTTAAAAAATGACAGGTAATTTTGGGTGCCCAATGTGGGACCTTTGAAAAGGAATCAGAGGGCAAAACTTCAGCAGTTCCTGAAAAATCAGGCTCCTTTAAGGTGCATCAAAGAACAAAGCTTTTATTTAGGGGGAAGAAATGTCAACAGAACTAAAATTGCTCATGCTCTTGGAAAATGTTACCCCTTGGCAATAAAATAAGTGGCTAGATTTCAAAGGAACTCAGCATACCACAGGCACATCAGTGCTGAGTACTATCTGGCTCATATTTAGTTGAAAAACTGGGAACTGAGCTCTTCTGAAAATGTGGCCTGGAATTTTAAGGCCTTGACAGATGAAATGTTCAGCATTGTTCTGACATACATTTTTAAAAACCCTTAACTTAGGTGATTTACATTCTACTACCCAAGATGATTGAGAGGACATGAGTGCAGGGAGAATATTAAATACTTCTTTTCAACCTTTAGATTCTCTGTTCCAGTCAATAGTGATATGTTGGTATTATAGTTTTTTTTATTATGAAAACAGTCTATTTCATACAAAAGAGAATAACGGTATCGACCTACATACAACAGTGCAGTTTATTTTCCATTACATTTTTATGAACCATAACAAGTTTTGTGTTTGGTGTGATCATTGCTGAGTATTAACTTAAAAGTGTTAGTAGATATGAACATTACTGGTACATTAGCAGTTATGTATTTACCAGAGAATAAAGCCAAAATACCAAAAGACATCTCTTCCGGTGTCTTGCGGTATGTTTATCCTCTATGTGTGCATATGCTATTAGAGTTTATGATTTTAACAGGGCTCTCTTGGTACTGAAGGCCAAGGAACAGATTCTCATTTATACCTACAGATCAATCCTTTCAGTCCCACTGTACATTCCCATCTTACCTAAGATGTCTTGCTAACAGCTTACTAGGGCTGTGTGAAACAGCACCATTTCGTTTTGACTTCCATTTCACTATTTCAAAGGGACAGTGTTTTGTTTCATCGTTTCATTTAGTTTTGAAGCACTGTTCCCTTTTGTTTAGTCAAAATTGTTTCGCTGTTTCGAAACGTTTCAACATTTCATCTATAGGCTATAATGGGGAATCATGAAAATGCCTATAAATTTGTCATTTCTTGCCTGATTTGGATGAAAATTGCAGGGATGGTAGCCCCTTCTGAGGGCATGAAGCCTGCCAAGGTTAAAGGAGATAGGAGCAGGAGTTTCTGGGAAACTGCACCTCAAACTGTTCAAAGCAAAACTCATATCATTTGCCAGCAGCAGCAGCCTGTTGTCATCCTGCATGAAGATCTGGGGGCTCACACCTCTGGGGAGGGCTGCAGGGCTGTGCCAGACTCTTTCCAGATCTGTTTTAGCCTGCTGAAACCCCACACGCAGATCGGGGGCCCGCGTCTCCCCGGGACAGCTAGGGAAATGATCAGAGAGCTGGGGAATCGTACAGGGAGCTAGATGGCAATATCGGAGCAGTCTTCCCTCCTCTTTCCCTTTCCTCTCCTTAGTTTCTGTTCAGCTGCAGCAAGCCCGGCTTCAAAACTCAAGATGTTTCAAAACTTTTGAAATGTTTCGAGTGCCCTTGTTTTGTTTCAAAGCTGTTTCAAAGCCTTTTGTTTAGTTTCAATTTAATTGTCTCAAGCTCGAAAAGCGTTGAAACAGCTTCAAAGCGAAATACCCACTGAAATTTCCCACAGATCTACAGTTTACATTTGAGGCACACAGAATCCCCTCCCTTCCCCCCCACTCTTCTGCATGAGCTCTCTATTTCCTCCTCTGCCAGACATAAAGAGAAGATGCATTTCGTAGGTAATTCTTTAGGGTGCCGAATATTCTGGCCTCAATCCCACAAAGCCCTTAGGAACAACAGCAACATGCTTGCTTGTCTTTGAACAGTTTTCCCAGCCATCTTCAATGGGACTATGCAGATGTTGAGTTAAGCATGTGCTTTCCTAGATCAGGGCTATAATGTGTCAGCATACCATGATGTCATTGGCAATAGTCATTGAATCTGGAACCTCTGAAAGAATGAGCTGCTGCTGCCTGAGAAGGAAAAAATCACCTCTGCCAGTCATAGCTCACCTGTCTCTATGTATGTAGCCCAGCTGTTCTTGAAGAGGAATAAAGAGAAGAGTCCTAAAGCATCTTATCCCTGGTAGGGCCAAAGGAGGCAGATGTGGGAATTCCTTCACAACTCCCATGGCATACGCTTGGATGCTTATCTTGCTAGGGTGATCTGACCCCAGTTGACTTCCTGCCCCTTCGGCAGGAGACTGGACCTGATGATCTCGTGAGGTCTCTTCCAGCCTTAATGTCTATGAAATCAATGAAATACCCTTGGGGCATTCCTTTATAAGATACCAGGGCATCTCCATTCTATACAACTGCCCTCCTAGACTTCCTTGAGTGTGGTTCTGCAACCAGTGAGATCTGGTGGCTCAAGGGACATATTTGGTATTAATGCTTAGATCTAAATCATGCATGTTCTGAAGAGCATCCATAGAACCAAATAAGGGGATGCATTTTGTTATGCATTGTGCTTTAATGGTGGACCACTCAGTTCAGTGGTTAGGAGGTACAGCTGATTGTCAAGGTTTCAAAGGTTTAATTCTAATTCAGTCACTACTTATTCTAGGGTCTTGAGACACTTACTACTACTTTCTCACCCTGACTTTCAGAACATAAAGCTAGTAATAGATGCCTGACAAGGTATGGATGAAGATTAATTTAGTAATGTTTGTAATACTTTGGGAGCTCTGGATGGGAAAGGCAAGCAAAGGTTATTATTTTCTGTTTGTTTGGTTTTTTAAAGTATAAAAGACACATTTATTTTAGTCCTCTTGTTTCTCTGAGAATTTTCATGAATGAAGCATTTCCTGTCTTCTCCTTGCTACAAGCTGAAGGAAACCCTTCCAGCCATTCCAGGACATCCCATCCCATCTCATAACTGTTAACATGTTGGCATTTCCAAATGTGACACAGATGTACCCTTTTCTTTTGTAAGCAACAGGGTCATCCTTCATCATAGCACTGAAGCATAGCTCTGCCAGCAGCTCCTACACATTAACTAATCCCCACAAAACAGAACAGCTTGTGTGGACATGATGGCATAGATTTCCAGCCAAACTGGCTTGCCTAAATATGGCAGATGATGCTTCTGCCATATATATTAGCACTATGTCAATTTTATCCCAGACCATACAGAAGGAAAGCCTGCTACTCTGGATTAGCAAGGCATACAGGTCTGCTTTGTGATCTAATATACAAACATTTAGGATTAATCAAGACTTTTTTTTTTAATTGTGAGATACATCCTCAGCTGTGTGAGGTAGTGAGGTTCCATGGAAGTCAATGAAGATAAGCTGCTTTATATTCAGTAAGCAATTGGCCCACTGTGCCTAATCTCTCTCTATCACTAGGGAGAGAAAATAACTGCTTAAGATAAAATAAAATGTTGGCAAATAAACCAAACCTGGAGAAATTATAAATTTGACCCCTAACACTTAGAGCAAATAGGTTGGGAAACAGTCTTCCAATAGTACTAGTGGGACCAAAAAACACAACTGCTTGATAGTTATATGAAAGGGATTGTCATGTGGGTTAGGGACAGACATTCAAAAAGCCTGAGCCTGAATTGATTCAATCTTTGCAGGTTAGTCTAGACATGGCTCAAGCTAGAAGCTGTGGGACTCTAGAGCAGCCCTCCCTTCCCTTCCATGATGCTCAACTGGAAGGGGTGGTGGCCAGGCCCCAGCACGACACTGATTAGGGAGGGGTTTTAACCACCACCTTGGCCTTACAGTCCCAGGCTTTTTCCCGCTAGCTGCTCAAGTGGTGGGAGTGTTGCCAGACCCTGCATCTGTTGATACTGAGCTTTTCAAATCTCCATTTCCCTGCTTCTTCAGACTATCTGCAAACCAGGTCATTTCTAACACCTTTCTCTGTCCCCTCTTGAAGACTGACAGATTGTACCCAGCAGGTTGTTTGTTTGTCAGAACCAAGTTTATCATCCCATCAAGCCCTATAAAACACCTCTCCCCATAGTTTCAAGCTCTTCTTATCAGCAGGGTGCATTTGCAAGCCATTAGCTGCCTGCCTTTATTCCAGTGAAACTGTAGATCCACCCTGATGCATCTAAGGGTAAGACTGACTCCATCATGGAAGACTACAAGGCCATGGATCATCTACTCAAGGGGATGGGAGCCCAGGTGGTATTTTCCTCCATCCTCCCGGTAAGTGGATGGAGTAGACGCCACGAGGCCTGTATCGGTGTAGTTAACCAGCGTCTTCGGAGCTGGCGCTACGAAGCGGGCTTCAGATTTCTGGACAATGACCTGTATTTCTGGGCTGAGGGTATGCTGGGGTGGGATGGACTACATCTCTCACCCAAGGATAAATGCATTTTCTCCTCTAGGTTGGATGATCTTGTTCAGCGGGCTTTAAACTAGCTTTGTCGGGGGAAGGGCTGCCTGAGGAAGCCCTTCCCTAGCAAGCTGACGAGAAACAGAAACCCAGGTAAGCAACAACGGGCACAGCAGTCCTGGGAGCAGGGGGGAGATACATTCACTCTCAGGGGCATTTACATCATCAGTTCATTTACATTTAATATCTGTTCTGTTACAGGTTTAAACCAGTTTCTGATCACTTAAACTGCTTTGTGTGTAATGTCTGTCCCTAGCCATGGTGTCTGGGACTGGACCTAATGAGACAGGAAGTCCCTTTCAGTGATATGATCCTCCCAAGTGTGATGCCAGAGGGCATAGTATAGTATACTTGAATTTACCTTGGATTTCTGAAGCCATTACCTAATTTCCTTAGCTTGAAATACTACTCTGGGCAAGAGAGATAACACAGAAGCACCTGAATCATGATCTTGCACTTGAAAGCATAACTTCAGTTCAGTGGAAGGGAGACTTTTGATATGAAAGCACCACCCCATGTTTACTTTTGTACCTGGAAAATGAATCTCTGTACCCTGTGCTGCTTGGTACCTCCCTCTGATAAATTAAGTATCATAGATTGTTGTAAAAAATGATATGCCAGTCTCATGGTCTGGAAGTCTCAGAGATGCTTTGATTTATCTAGAAGCTCAGCATGACTTCGTGTGACACTATGCAAGCTTAGTCTCAACCTCAGAATGGCCCCAGTTCACCGAGTCTCATCCTTCTTCCTGACAACTTTGAAAAGTAATGGATTTCTATTTCCACCTCTAGAGGTGGGAGGCCAAAGATGGTTAGGTGTAGCTTAGTTTGTTCTAGATATGGGAGAAAAAGGCTATAGTAAATAGGACTTATGTTAATTGTTCATCCCCATCCTGAAAATTGGAAACACAAAGAGGGAAATGAGAAAGCTGCTATATGACACAAGGAGTAGCTATGTGTTTAAACTTCTAAAGGCTGAAAATAGGCTTCTTTCTGGCAGATAGGTATCTGCAACTTCACGGGGTTGGAAAATATATTATTCTGGTTGCAAAAAATGTGATGCCAATGCAGCTGTACAGCATATTGACAGTGGACCTGGGGATTAGAAAGCTCCATCGCAGCTGCACTCCACAGTCCAGGCCAGCCCATTTCATTGTTGGTTACCTGCTACTTTGTTCCATGTAGCTGAAGAGAGCAGTAATGGAGAATTGATTCATTAGGACCTGTGACCTCCCTTGCAACAAATATACAGAATGAGTGTAAAACATAACGTTTAGCTGGCAATTCTATACCAGGTACCATGTGCTCCATTGTGGTGAACACACTTATTGGAAATGTGCTTCTAAACTAAAAATCAACAGACCTTTGGATCAAAAAAGTAAATGGAGATTTAACCATAGGGATTTTTCATTTAATTTTGTTGTTTCCTTCAGTATGTCACAAAGTGAAAAGCTCAGAAAAAGATTCCCCTGGGCTAGTCAGTGTGACAGGAAACAAAAATATCCGGCATGCAGGTAATACAGCTTCATCTCTCACTTTCAGTACAATTAACTGAGAGGATCAGAGAATTCTGACTGAAATTTTATCCCTGCACTTCAAAGAAATGAACTTGATGAGTAATTAAAAAAGCAAAACTAGTGTCAGAAATAATTAATGCTGGAGAAAACTCCATGTTCATAACAAAAAGCCCCCTTTGTCTACACATTTAAGGAGAATGAGAGATTCATACCAATTGGAGCCCTGGTCCAGCAAGACCTCCAAGGGGAATGAGACCCCTACAAAGAGGTACACAGGGGTGTGTATGTGTATGCACATACACATATAGAATGCGAGAGAGCTGAAAAAGGCAGCATTTGCTTCAGGAAGCAGAACAGCAGGGAACTGTGCTTTTCCCTCTTAAGGTTTCCTAGACACTGGGTGTCTACACGAGATGCTTTACTGTGCATTAGACTAATGTGCAGTAAAGCATCACTGTTTATATGTGCTCAGCAATTCCTGCACAGTATGTTAGTCTAGTGCACTGTTTTCTAGTACCTGTACATACAGGTGCATTTACTAATATGTCATACCATATGTGTAGATGCTGACCAGGAGCAAATTGCCTAGGCAGCAGGGGGCCACAGGGGGTGCTTTAATGACCCTGAATTTTCTGCACAGAAAAGTCAAGTGCATTAATTGCACATATAAATGTGCCTGCTGTGCGGTAATTGTTTCTGTTCCAGGCCCTACAGGGTCCTGTGCTCTTTTACGTGGATTCCCTTATGTCAGCACTGCCAACCCAGGATTTAAAACTCTGACCCCTCTTATCTCACATCATGAGATTAAAAACCCCCAGCAATACTAAGTCACATTCTTTGTTCTGGCTTCTGTGTTTTTAATGGCCCTGTGCCCTATAGGTGGTGTGACAAGCACAGGCTGAAGAATCAGACATAAATGAAGGTAAACCTGCTCACACACAAATATAGGCCCCCAGTTACCCTGTATGTTTGCACCCTGTGCACAGGGTTGCCCCCCTCACTGCCCAGAACCATCCTCTCTGAACCCTTTCCCCATATCTCTTTTTTCCACTGCCCATTTCTCTCAGCATCACTCTTTCCCAAAGGCATCTCCCAGGAATATACTCTACCCTGGCAAAAGCCTATATTTGCCTCCCTTCTCCATCTCTTGGAAAGCACTAGCAGCTCTCCTGCCCATACTCTTTTCTCTGTAGTTCCCACTACTTCCAGACTGTAGAAGAGAGGCCTGACTTGGTTTCCTGCCTCTATTAGCTACCCTTTCACAGCAAGGGACAGAATCATGGCCTCCTCGACAAGACTAAAGCATTCTTTGGCAAAATTCACTTAATTCATCTTCCCCCATACCAAGCTTCCCACCAAAATATATGGCCATTTTTCAAACAATCTGTCAGGGGACAACTGGAACGCAGGCAATCAGGGCTCCACACTACAGAGTCATCATGACCAGGCAAGATCAGAAGTAAGAAACAGGGATCTGCCCTGGAGTCACTAGCTGGCAAGATAAAGAGCTAGCAAGTCAGAAACAGGCTGGAGCATGGCTAGGTATACCAGAGCTATATAAGACAACATTTGTGCTGTTGAGTAGCCTGCTGAGCATAGCAGGGCTGCTGCTTTTAGTCAGGCAGCCATGCTTATATGGATCACAAGGGGCAGCTGGAGGTAGTTAGGCCCTTAGCAGCCAGGCCTGCTCACATAGTCAAGGCCTGTCTGTTGCCCTGATGCTGACACAGCTGTATATTTGTGCTGGCTACAAGCCCAACCAAGAAGAGCTTCCCTTAATGCATATTTTTATAGCCCCCACTACCACTCTAGCACTTTCGCCATGGCTTGTGTGAAATGACGGGTGTTCTTTAAAGCCACAGATAACAGCCAGTGAGGGGCCAAGGCTTGGAAAGGGTTGGGATGGGAACTGTGCAAGGAAGCAGGAAGACAGAATCACTATTAGAACAAGAACAGCCACATGCCTAGAGTTCCTTGTTCAGTGTTAGAAGAAAGTGACCTTTTGTGCTGCTTTCATACTGTTATATTCAATACACAAAGCATGCACAGTATGGCAAGTTAGTTACCTTCCCATGCACCTTTCTTCAGGCAGAAAGCTCTGGGTTTGCTGTGCATAACACATTCATTTTAGCAAAAGGGTGCTTTGTGTGTGTATTGCGTTATGGAAATGGTTCTAAGCCAGAGAGCTGCCAGAGCTTATTCAGAATACACATCAGTGCAGCTGGGACATTGTCACTAATGTGGGCAAATGCTATTTGGGGAAGGACAATAGTTTTTGATTGCCCTACCAAGTATCGCCTACAGCAAGTGATAGAGGACGTCATTTCTCCCTTCATGTTCTTTTTAATTCAGCAGAGGTAATGAGAGATGCTATGTAAATACATGGGGTTTTTTGGTTTGGCTCACAGACCAAAAAAATGGGGAAAAAAAATCAGCTGGATTGAATCAAATATTTTTTTTTTCAGATTCTCTCACCAAAATGAAATTTCCGTCCCCAAATATTTCCTTGGGGACCAGTGACTTCATAGATGTTCCAAGTGAAACAGTATGAGCAGAGAGAATGCCGGACCCCACCTCAAATTAGTTCCTAGTCTGCTGGTGAATTGGGAAATGTAGATTTAAATTACTTTATGGAAAAGAGGATGTTTAAGGAATCACTGTGATATTAGATAAATTGTGTGAGGGGAACAATACCACTGCTAGTACCCATGTGTTTAATATCTGACCAAACTAATTTCCAGGATGGGGTTTTTTTGGTCAACATTTTTTTCTCCCAAGTTTTTGGACTTTCGTTAGAAATGTGTATGAGGTTGTCTCCTTACCTAGAGACCCAATTTCCCTGTAATCCAGGATACATGCAAATCCCTATCTACTTTAGTAACCTGGAGTACATTCTTAAAATCCCAGCTGGCAGCGAGGAGCCCCGTAGCTCAGTCCTTTCTTTTACTTTTTAAACCAGACTGTTAACAAGTCTATCTTGAAATAAAGCCTTTTGAACACTGGGTGCACAAATGATTACTTTACCCATTTCATTTACATGACTTTTAAATTAGCACTGGCCACAAAAATGTGCAACACGTGCTCTTTGTTTTCAAGCTGTGTTTCATATATTAGTCAGCAATTATCATTAAAGAGGTTAAATGGTGAAACATAGTAATCAGTAAACATCACTTAAACTGTCAAAAAAGGAAGGCTGCCTTAATATATATCCCATGGCAATTTTTTTCCAAATATGGGCCATTTTTGGACCATGTTAAATGTGCACTCAGGTGTTTTTCCTCCCGTCCATATTTATGTTACATAAATTTAATATATTTATATGTATTTGTGTAATTGGATGGCTGTACCCAGTAGTAGTATCTAGGTCTTACATAACGCTTTTCACTTGGCAGGTATCAAGTGCTTTAACAAGTCTCATAATCCTCCATTCTACAGGTAGACAATACGAACACAGAGACATATTACCTGGGTTTTATTCCTGGTTTACCCACTGAGTAGCTGTAGGAGACCACACAAGGCATTTCAATTTCCTGTAGTACAATTTATCTAGCTGTAAAATGGGGAATAACGAGACTTACCATGTTTTCTAAAGCACTTGATACCTGCCAAGTGAAAGTGTTATATAAGATCTAGGTACTAAGACTGAGTATAGTCATCCTACACACAAATGCATCAGTTAAAATCCTGGTCCCTTGAAATCAATGAAGGCATTGTCAGTGACTGTAATGTGGGATCTGGATATATAAACATTTACACCGACTCTCACCCACACCTTCAGGCAGACAGTTTTCCTTCATACAGAAAACAGTAAATGATTCAAAGCAATGAAATATTTTTCCCCTCCAGAAAGAGTAGAAAAGAATTAAATAGTTCTGGTATAGCTTGCTCTCTAGCATATTGAGCATTTAGTCACTGTAACTGTTTTGTTCCTTTTAGCAATTTATGAGTTTCACTGAAACATTGTTTTGTGTATTGATGCACAAAACTTGCTGTCTCTGTAGCATATTTCAGGGCTTCAACTTGCTGTAGTTAAGGCTTATGGCTCAGTATACTTAGCATTTGCTTTCTAGTGCTCTTGAAACTTGGTTCCTGTTTGCTGTAAATGCTAATTCCAACTGTATTCAATAAATCAGTTCAAGTAAATAATTTATAGCAGGGAAAACGTGGCTCAACAAAATACAGGTAACGTTTTTAAATTTTTCATTAGATCCAATAGGCAGCTTTCTGTGATTTCCATGTATAATTTGTCAGTGGTATTTCATTGTAATTTGTCTGGAGATGTGTTCAGTAGATGCTCAATAGGGATTTTTTTTAATGCTTACCACAGTATATGGCATGTGAATATATCAGCCTAGGTGCTTGCTTCTCTTAACACTCTGATGTTGAATTCCATTCTTCAGCTAACAGCTTCCTAGTAAAAAACTGGTACAGTGGATCATAATTATATTGTGCCACTACAACACGCTGCTGAGAGCATCACAAGGCTTCAGTGCATTACTTAATGAAGTTTACAAAGTGCTCACCAAAAGCCTAGTCAAATTTCATGAAGTAAAGGGAATAGAAGAGCTCAGAATAAGAACGAAGCAATCGTTTTGCTGGGCACGTGCCAATATAAATGCTCCCAAAAGAATGAACTTACTGTCACCCACCCAATGGTGCACTAAGGCAGCTACATTATACACATTTTAGGGTGTAGCAGGATCCCCCCTTAGGTACCCCTAGCAAGATCTCTTGACAGTATAAACATGCTCCTAGAGGTCTTACCACACCCAACACTGTCATAACACATGGCAGCCTACCCTTCAGAAATAGGCAACTATGGGCAGCCAGGAGAGCTTGAGGTGACAGTCACCTTGCTATCCATTAGAAATAAAAGCAAGTTTCTTGGGTCCCATCAACAGGCTCTACTTTCCATTTTACCTCACATGCTAATTTGATATAGCTGGAATAGTTTATCTGGTGAACTTGAATTATCATACAGAACTGAGTGCCATGTCAGTGCAAGCAAGTAATCATTAAAACATAATCTTTGAGAGGGAAGGCATGTGATGTAACAAGCACCTAGCAGTCTTCAGGTAGGCTTAAGCCTCAAAAGCACAAAATACAAAAATCAGAGTTATCTGCTACACATCACTTCAGAGAAGGTAAATGCTCTGCCTAAATCCCTTATTATTAAACCAGGTGCCTTGACAAAATTCCAACTTGGTTAACTGTATTAAAAAATCATATACAGTAATTGCATATAATATATTAAAGTATTAAACCATAGGAATATGACTATCAAATATCTATGTAAAAAATTATGGACATTTTTGAGAAAGGTTTTTTAGTCTCTTAGTAGAGTAACCTAGAGAAAGATCATGATGTAGTGTTCCTAGATAAAGCTCATATTGACTGAGAAAACAGGAGATTCCTATCTCGGTTTTATTAACCATATAGGAATTCTGCAAGTACTGTTCCCTGAGGCATAAAGTACAACTATCTATTTAAAACTACTGTCTAGATTCTACCTAAGGAATATCAGCTGCCGGATGGAGCAAGGAATTATATATTTGTTTTAGACCAAAGCTAGGACCAAACTTTTCCCAAGGCATTTGTTAACCATTATTAATACTCTGCAGTGTTGCTTAAAATTCTGAATCCACACCATTGCGGCATGTTCCTCAAGCTCATGCTTCCCTGGTCGTTCATCTGCTTAATTCTACCTTCCAGTATGTCTAACCATGCCCTGAGCTTTCCTTTGGCCCAGAGGCCATCTCAGAATAAGTGTTTATTCACTGACCAAGATAGCCTCATTTTACAAAGCATCTTTCCCTGTTGCTAGACAAAACTGACATGCCCTCACTTGCTCTAACAGGTCAAGGGCAAGAATTCTTGTGTAACCTGCATAGAGCTTATCTGCTATCACTACAAGGTACACTTTCTCATTAGGTCTACTGCTCATGAACAAGCTCCACCTAACTAAATGAACCATTTTCATGAGGGTTATAAAACAGGTAATAAGAGATTTGTTTGCTATTCTGTCACAGTTGTGCACAGAAGTTTGTGACCGTTTCCTCCCAAAAATAGCCGGTTGTGAGAGAACATCTACCTGGCTCTTGAACCACAGTGACTTCAAGTTTGTCGCCTCCCACAAGTGTTCATCTTGAAAGAAGGTCATTGAAATTTTCTCAGGACAGTCTTTTACTTTAAAGCAATCCTTAGATGTGTGCACGGCTGCCCATGCCTGCTCCACTGCATCCAATTTAGCTGTATTCAAATGGGACAAAAAATCACTGTCTGTAAACTGTGCAGATGAAGGTGCAACTAGGCACATATGAAATGTATTGGTAACAGTCTGTTTAATGCAAGGAATATACACTGGCAAATCACTGTAATGATCATCATTGCGTTCAGGTAGCTCCAGTCTTTTAAAAGTACATTTTACTATTCTTTTTTTCCTGTATTGTACTTACAAATGTACTATACCTGTTCCATTTGGGGTGCATCAGTGTAAAACATGAATGCTGGAGTATAATCAACTCTAGTAAGTACAGGATCTGGTATTAGATTTCTGTTTAACTGAAAAAATGAGCTGCTGAGGCTCTGTAAATGTAAGAGCTGTGTAAAGAGCTGAGAGCCAAAGTTAAAAGCAACTTTTAGGGCCCATCTCTGATAGCTTAAGATGGCAGGCAATATAACACTTGTTAATGTTGGTAACAGAACACCAGCTGCTGAGTGTCAATGCAGTACAGGGTAGGGCCCCGGGCCCCAGCAGCCCTGTGCCCAGTTGGACTGAGCCAGGAGGAAGTGGACTCAGCTGATCCGGACACTTAGAGAAGATTCCCCGATTCTTTCCTGCCATGCCTTGATGTTGAAGGATTACTTGTTGGGAGGTGGTCTGCTCTACGGCCTGTTGACCTGGATGCATTGGGCCCAATTCTTATTTGGGCTCCTACCTCCCCTACACCTTGGTCAAGCGCCACCCAGTTGTTAATGCATCAGTCTCACCCTGGGCTCTCAATAGGCATCCTTTTCTATTTTTTCACCCTGTAGGCCTGGTTGTCTTGGGCCTGTCACCAGGGAACTGGTGGCTGCTTTAGCTCAATGGTTGTCCTGTCAATGCTTGGCAAGCAGAAGGAAAATGAAGAACAACACAAAGCAAAGAGACCTCAGGTAAGTCTCTGGGCCCTAGGGCCATTACAGTTGCCCTGGTGGTGACCCCACAAAGGTGCCCATTATTTCTTAGGGCTGCAGGCTATTCCTTAAAGCCCAGCCCTATTAGACAAATGAAAACTCAAAAGAACCAAAAAATAATTCCTGGACTATTTCATTTCAGCTAAGCATGGGCAATTCCCTCACTCCTCAATGCTTTGGCCTCTGTTTCCTAAGCATGTCCTCAGCAGAGGTCTATCTCTGCTGGAGAATGGGTCTTTTCCCAGTCCTTCCTTAATTATCCGGATCCAGAAGGAGGGATCCCAGTATTTTCCCTGAGTCTCCCCAGCCCAGCCTGGCACTGGCTTCTCCTTCTTCCTCCTCCAGGTGTCAGGAACTCAGCCTGATAGGCTGCCCCCTTGAAAACAAAAGTAAAAAGAAAACCCCACTCTGTCTTCTGGTGCAGCTTCCTGACAGCTTCCCCAGCCCTTTGTGATATTGCTGGCTCAGTGCCGGTATCCTGGACTATGGGAGCCCCTCCGACATTGCTGGCTGAGGGACAGCCCCATCTTTGGCTTCAGGAGGCTCCACTCTGGAATCCCAATATCCCAGAATAGAGATGCTCTTCCCACATTCATCCTGCCTGCCTTCCAGTTTCTGCAGGAGGCCTGAAATACTGGTGCAGCTGTGGGGCAGTCCAATCTGAACCAAACAGCTGCTGATAAAACAGCACTCCTTCATCAGCTTCCAGTCTCTTATTGTTGCTGGCTCCAGCAGGGCAGTTGAGATTATTGCTTTGGCAGCTGTGGGCTTAAAAGGGGCTTTTCTCACCTCTGAGGAATACAGTTAGAGGATATCTTGCTTTGCTTTTTTATTTCACCAAATGAATTAGGACATGGCAGGCCTGGATCCAGAGGCCTTGGAATAATCAGGGACCCTTTATTGACCTCAACAGATTTTACATCTGGTTGGTGTTCAGCAAATTCTGAGGCCTATTTCATTAATCTACCAAGCTCTACAGGAGAAGAGGCTTTGATACCCAGTGGACACATCTCCACGAGATGCCTTAATGTGCGGTGGACTGTTCTATTGCGCATTAGCGCATCATGGCAAAAACTGTTCTAATGCACTAATGCGCAGTAGAATTAGTCTACAGCACATTAAGTCCATTCCCATGTGGAGAAAAGGAAACAGAAGGGCTGGGAAGCCCTCTTGGCTAAACAGCAAAATCACAGTCCTCTTAAGAAAGCAGAAAAAGGCTTATAAACACTGGAAGCTTGGGACAGGCTCCAAGGAAGACTATACAACAACGACCCACACTTGTAGGGAACAGATCAAAAAAGGTTAAAGCAGTGACTGAACTCAAATTAGCAATGGAAATCAAGGACAGCAAGAAGTCCTTTTTTAGATACATTGGGAGCAGGAGGAAAACAAAAGGAAGTGTGGGGCCATAGCTCAACAACTCAGGACAGCTGGTTGCCAGCACTCGGGAGAAAACTGAACTCCTGAATAACTACTTTGCCTTGGTATTTCACCAAGCCAAGGGGAAAATTATGTCAGGTAGGGTGCAGAATGAGCAGGGTAGAAATGTCTGCCTTCTTACTATTGCCATATAATTGGTGTGTGGCTTGGGTGGGGCACCCATGGGTGGGGTGGGGGAGTGAGGGAAGGGGAGCTCCCCATGCAGCAGGGGGCAGTGGGGGGCAGCAGGGATCACCCTGCCCTGCCCAGCAGCACCCAGTGATCACTGGGGCTTTTCTTTAAAGGGCCAGGAGCTGGGATGGGCAGGGGTCAGAGGGTTGGGCAGGGGTCCCCCCATGGTCTCCTCTCCCCTCCCCCAGCCCCCCTCTCCTACTCCTAGTACTTACCAGCTCCCTTCTGCAGTCACTGGGGACTGCTTGAATCATCAAAGCTCTCTGAATCTTTTCTGAAGATTTGGAGAGCTTTGAATCGATCCGGACCTTTAAATTGGTCCCCTAATTCGATTTGGATTTGGAGATTCAGCCACCAAATCACGATGAATCTCCTCCAAATCGAATCACCAGCTGAAGCTTCACACAGCCCTAATATGTAAGTCAGCATGACTGGATGAATGCATCTGAGAGTGCTGAAGGAGCTGGGTGAAGTCATGGCAGAACCCCTGGCAAATCTCTTCCAAAACCCGTGGTGCTCTGGAGAGGTCCCTGAGGACTGGAAGAGGGTCAATGTTATGCCCATGTTCAAGAAGAGCAGGAGGGAGGACCTGGATAACTATAGGTCAATTGGTCAGCTTCTATCCCAGGGAAAACCCTGGAAAAATTCATCAAGGAGTCTATCTGTGATAAGCTTGCAGAAGGTAGGATTCTGAACAACAGCCAACATGGCTTTGTTGTGGGCAGGTCTTGCCTTACCAACCTCATCTCCTTTTATGACCAGGTAACTCACCACCTGGACAAGAGAAAGGAGGTTGACATTGTATACCTTGACTTCCAAAAAGCCTTTGATCTGGTATCCCATGATCAGCTTTCCTTCTAAGCTGTGTGGCGTGTGCAGCCACACAGGCGCACCTGGCAGTATGGCATGAGTGCGTCTACGCAGCTGCACATGCCACAGCTTAGAGGGAACGCTGCTCATGATGTCCTCATGAGAAAATTGGAGGATTGTGGGTTTGACTCTGAGATAGGCAAGTGGGTGGACCTAGACAGGCTAGCAAGTTGGACGTATTGGAACCAGATGAAGTTCAACATCAAGAAATGTAAAGTACTCCACCTGGGGACAAACAACCCCCTACACATTTACAGGCTTGGCAATGCCAAACTGACCAGCACCACAAATGAATGGGTCCTGGGGATTATAATAGACCATGGTATGAACATGAGCTGGCAGTGCGACGCTGTAGCCAGCCAGCAGGGCAGATAATACACTGGCATGCATCAATCGATGCATCTCCAGGAAAACCAAGGAAGTGATTATTCCACTCTACTCAGCTTTGGTGAGACCCCAGCTGGAGTACTGCGTCCAGTTCTGGGCACCACACTTCAACAAGGGCATAGACAAGCTTGAGAGAGTCTAGAAAAGAGCCACCCGTATAATCAGAGACTGGCATGTCAAGCCACATGAGAAAAGGCTGAGGGGCCTGGGCTTCTTCAGCCTGAAAAGAGAAGGCTGAGAGGGGACTTGGTAGCAGCTTACTGCTACATTAGAGGAGTACATCAAGGGCTCAGTGACCAGCTGTTCACCAGGGCACCCTTGGGGAAAACCAGGAGTAATGGCCACAAACTCCTGGAAGACCATTTCAAACTCAACAATAGGACAAAATTCTTCACAGTCAGGGTGTCCAGACTGTGGAATAAGCTCTCTCCAGAGGTGGTGCAATCACCTACTCTGGAAATCTTCAAAAGAAGACTGGATGGTCATTTTGCTGGGGTCACTTGACCCCAGTTGTCTTTCCTACTTGGTGCAGGGGGCTGGACCCAATGATCTTCTGAGGTCCCTTCCAGCCTTGCAATCTATGAATCTATGAATAAATGTCACAAAGAAAAGTTAACTTGCTACTGAACATTAACGCAGCTAGTGCACCTTTATCTAGTACCTCATATTAGAAGGCAATTTTACAAGTGCTCCAGGGGTTGTGGGTGGGGAGGGGAGTGCTTTAATTAGAACAGATCCGAGAACAACTCTAATTAAAGCGCTGCTGCATCTCATATATCAGCATCTCCATCCTTAAAAATGGTGGCAGAGGCATTGGAATTGAAACTCATTTGATGAGCTTTAGTTCTAGCACCCCTGCAGTCATTGTTAAGTATGGGGATCCTGATACATAAGACACAGGAGGCTGCTGGAGTGTGGTAAATACCAAGCTCTGGAAGACTTAATTAGTCAAGTGTTCTCCAACTCATTGGAATTCCAGTGCATTGGAGCAGCCCCCATGCTCTTATATAGGTGCCCAGAGGTACTAAACTTAATACACAGTAGCAAAGGTAGACATGTCCAGTATTTCCTTTCACATTTCTCCTTCTGAGGGAAACCAGAGTTCCAAAACTATGAAGCTGAAGGTTTAAAGTGTTAGAACAAACTGAAACTGGGAACATCTACATGTGCATTAATGAGCTGTAATTATGGTGTGTTTCGTACCTGTAATAATTTAGTGATGTAATCAGCCCTACTGTGCAGTAGATTCATAGAGGCTAGGGTTGGAAAGGACCTCAACAGATCAGAGTCCAACCCCCTGCCTAGGCAGAAAAGAGTGCTGAGGTCAGATGACCCCAGCCAGATGCCTATCCAGTAGTGCTGACGCACATCTTTCAAGTGACAGTAATGTGCAGTAGTCTAATTCGACTGTGCATTAGCACATCAGCGCGGCTTTTGCTGTGATGCACTAATGCGCAGTAGAAGTAGTCTACTGTCACTTTAGCATCTCAGGTAGTTGCGCCCGCTGAGGATTTAGCTTCGATTTGAAGCAAGGGGAAATGGGACCGAGAAAGGACACTGAGCTTTGGCAAAGTATGTGATTTAGATGAAACAGTGGAGAAGGAAGATGTTCTGCACATGGTGTTTAGTCTGAGGTTTTTAAGGAAGCTGAGCATAATGGGTTGGTGGCTCAGTTTTTTATTACCATTTGTCAGTTGTTCCTGAGAAAAGCAGGTAGAAAGTACCATCTCTCCTATCACAATGTTTGTTTTGATGGGTCTCAGGATTCTCTGTATAGTGGCTATAAAAAAGTTTCTGCACAATGTCCTGATTTAATAACACAGGATGGACATTCCACTACTTAGTTTCATGTTGCCTTCAGTACCTGGGAGACTTAGTTCCAGCCATGCACTTGGCACTTTGGCAAGTAATCCTACTAAAGCAACTGAAAGTCATTCAGTAGACCCTGCTCCCTGATCTGTATTTCTTGATCCTTGCTGCTGGTACGAGGCATGTTTTGGAATTTAATTTTATATAGGGAGGAATGGCTTCATTTTAATGAGGACATTCCTGAGGGAAACTTATTATTGATCATCTGTGTTTTGGGCAGTATATCTTGAAAACAAATCCTTTGCTTTGATTTGCTTAGCAACATAGAGTTTACTTTCAGATAATGAATGTGTCTGAAGCTGATGATTTGCTTCTGCCATTAGTTGCATTCTAATTGCCCAGGAAGACAGGCTCAACACCTGGACTTCACTATATTAAAAAAAAATCAAAACCAAAAGATAACTTCAATTACAGGTGCTGGGTAAATTTAAGAACTGGAAGAAATTAAAAATTGTCTAAGTTGAGGCCCAGTTATGAAAATGGGCATCATCTAATATGAGTAGTCTCAGCATAAGTCATGGTTGCAGAAAAATGTGGATTCTACCTTTGGAATAGGTAAATGCTGGTGTGATGCCAAATCTACCAATAGGAACTTGCTGCTATGTCAGGATAAAGCAGCATTGTTTTAAGGCTTAAAAACTCAATTCTGGCAAGCAGAAAATGTACTAAAAGCAGGCATCTTAAAATAGTTGCTGAGCAGAGGCCCAGGTTGCTAGTCCATTTTCAGTTTCAGTCCACCTTCATTTTTTCAGGAACAGAACATCTGTAAATCCTCCAATTGTATTAGCCAGTGGCAATGAAAAGCCAGGCTCAGTAGCTCTGATCATACTTTCCACTAAAATGCTGAGCCCCTCATGTGTTTCCACATGCAAATCCAGTATTTTGTAATGAGCACAGGTTCTTTTTTGACAGCCTAATTAATATTCATTATTCAACAGGGGAGAAAATGCTGAGTTGTTTATCATTGGTTCATTAGTTTTAGCCAAATACAAGCTAAACATAATTACTCCCACAAACTGCTGTGGCAGGGCTTAAAAATTATAGGAAGACATGGATGCCTTCAGGCAAGTACTTTACAAACTGGACTGATAGGACTTAGCAGGTGAGCATAAAGAAGATAGTGCTATTTTATGAGCTTTGCTGGTAACATTGTACGAAGCCCAACTTGCTTACAGGGTTTCAAAGCCTTTGCCAATGAGTCTTCTCCTGATAAATTTATCCTTCTGAAAGAGATTGGCTTGTACCATTATGTGTATACATGAGTTTTTTTGTGTGCATGTGCTTATAAATGTAAAGCTAGTATGAAATGCCAGATTAAGAGCTCTAGAGAATGGCACCCTCTTTTTTATCTGGAGATCATGGAGGCTATGGGCAGGCGCTGGGGGCCTTATGCCAGTGTTGTAACTTTGCCACTAGCTGCAGGCTTGGACCTGGAGAGAGATTTGGAAGCAATCAGCAGGTTCAGAAAGAAGGATGCTCTATTTGGTATTTAGATTTTAGGAACTAGCTAAAATGAAACAATAACAACTTCAAAAGAATTCCCCCCACCTGTTCTGCGACCTTATATGTTTGTTAATTACCCAAAACAAAATGAGTGCACGTGTGCGCGCGCGCGCACACACACACACACACACACACACACACACACACAGAGTTAGGAAAAGACATATCAAACAGCTCTACTGTTGAGTAATTGTTTTTTCAAAAAAAAAAAAAAAAAGCAAAAGCAAACAAAAAGAATCTATTTGAAATGTTTGTCCAAATTTTAAAGAGAAGCCTATCCAAATTCTGGATAAAGCCTAGAGGATTTTATTTCCCACACCCAGGACTTATTTAAATGCATCTGGCTGTTTCTGATTTTGATTTGATCAGGAGCAGAATGACCAAAATTGCCCATGCCTTTCTGAACTATTTCTAATATCCGTGGAAATAAGCAACACCCAAAACCTTCAAGAAATTTGTTACAATAAAATTGCTATCTGCAGCCTTCAGTTCAAAAGGTTTCAGGCCAAATGTCTGGATGCTCATCAAGAATAAGACTTGGAAACTTTTGTAATTCCTCCATCCTTATTCAAAGCTCTTTGGATCTAAAATTTTGAGCAATGCTATTAGCTTTACTGAGGCTGTTTTTCTGTATAAAATGTGAAAACACACAAGAGCTCCTCAAATGTACCCAGCTAGAACACTAACTTTTTCAGCAGCTCTAAAAACCAGGGAAGGCGAAACAGAAGGAAATATTTCTCCATTTTTGTTCACTGAAGTATGGAGGGGGGCAGAGGCATTGCCTTCCTCTGTAACAACCCTTTACAGAAGCAGGACATTGGTGGCTGTAGTACCCCCTGCTTTACCTGATACAGATTAGGGCATTTTATCTTCTGTCGGGGTAACTGTAGTTTAACTAAGAGGTTAGCGTATGAATTGTATACTATGGTTTGGATAGGGACAGTCTTGTCTCAAGCAGGGGGTTGTACTAGATTCCCTTCCACACCTACTTCCCTATGATTCTATATATCAGCATTCAACAGGTTTCAGTCTGGTCTGTAAATAAGCCCCAGATGGTTCCAGCTAAAACCACGCAGGTAGCAGTTGGGTTAATCAGGATTGAAGGGCTATTTGTATACTCTTTTGATAGCATCTTAAGTGACTTGCCCAAGTTCCTGTATTGAGTCAGTGGAGGAGCCAGGAATAGGCCTTGCCAATCTTGGCCCCGAATCCTCAGCTTTAGCTGCTTTGACCACTGTTCTCACTTCCTATGCACATAATTAAACTAATTTACTTCTCCTGGCAAAGGACAGTTCTGTTCCAATGCAATTTTTATTGTCAGGGAAGTGGGAAGGAGAAGGCTTAAAGTCAGCTCTGGCCATAGCCAAGCAAAGATTTACAGTGGAGTCCAAAGGGAGGCATAGGTTATGCTAACCTGGTGTGTCCTGGGCAGAAGGAGTCAGGTTCTCTGTCCTCTCTCACCTGTGTTTGGTCCAAAAGTAAGAATTGGTGAACTACACCAGAAAAGCAAATCCGAGCCTGTTCTCTGCTTTCCAGATTCACTTGCTAATTACAAAACACATTTGTTTTAGCACCCTGCTATCCGGTAATTGATGTTGGATACCTCTGACAATAAGCCTGATTTAAATGTATACATGTTTCTCCTTCTCCTGAAACCCTGCTGGCTGCAAGACACCTAATTAACGGCAGAGCTTTCAAAGTCTCCCTAACAAATGCATCCCTGTGTTTCTTAGCACAAGGACTCTCATTAGCAAAGCTGTGCTTTGTGATTATTTATACCCCTTCTATAATTAAAAATTCTGAAAGCTAATTACAATTATCCATCAGTTTTTCAACATGCCACGACTGGAGATCTTAACCTTCTTTAGTACCATTGTTTTTCTAACCCCCACACTCCTGAATTTTATTCTAATTTCTTTTCTCAACTGCAATTCTCTCTCTCATTCGCATCAGGGTGTCACTTCATGGCCTTGTGTTTGTTTTCTGTATGTTTCTTCTAGTTCATTGTTGCAAACAATAGTGTTTGTTTTCATATGTGAAATTAAAAGAAAACAGCAGTGATTATTTCTAATGCCTGAGAAAGCTGAGTAAATATCCAGGGCATACATTGGTGTATCCAAAATGCTCTTAATGTAATGTTAAAGTTAGATATTGAAGAATTGTGTAATGAAAAAATCAAGTTATCACAGTAATTTATGTTCACATACAATACACATTCTCCTTAGAATTAGGTCCATCATTTGTGTTACTACGGCAACCACAATGCTCATATTTTCCAACCTTTGTGTATTCATGTTCTTTACTGTAATTTTATACAAATGGTGAATTCTGCATTTTTTTAAAATTTTAATTCATTTTTAATTACTTTTTTTTTAATTAAAAGTTAAAATAAGAGGGGGAAAAAGCAGCAAGGACCACATCCAAAAAGTCTATGCACCTTGAAACACCTAGTCAGTGTTTCAAGGAATGTGTGCAGAGAAGGGGAGATGGCAGTTAGCCAACAGGTATGATTTTTATGACAGTAGATGGTTAGCAAGGCAGACCCAACCATCCACCCCTGAATTCCCAGAGTACAGGGTTGCACATGGACTAAATAAGCCTGCATCAACAACAGCAGCTTTAACCAGCCCATTGACTTCTGAATCCATTGCCTTTTGATCCTCCCTTATCATCCCCTTCTGTGCTTTTTCCTTCTTCCTCCAACTTTGTCCTCCCCATCTTCCCCACTCTTCCACTTCTAGAAGCCAGTAAAGCTCTCTTCCCCTCTGTCTTCTTCCTTTACAAGACCTGTTGCGAAGAGCGGCTTGGCTTATCCTAGTGTACAGTGAACTGGTATAGCTGATGGTGACTCTGGGTGTTAAAAGACCTGATAAGCTGGAGGGAAGCAAAGTGGAATTGGAAGCAGAAGGTTAAAGAATGAGACAAAATGAGAAAGTGATATGTCAAAGGTTAGGTTATTTTAACTAATCCTAAGGTTTGCTTTCAATAGAAAAGTAGATTGAATAGGCTCAGTATCTTTTGTTTATGATCAGCGCTTTTAGCATTAGTTCACAGGTCCTATTAATTCCTAGGAAAAAAGGCTGGAGGTTTTTGAGTTTGTGGTTGAGAAAAGTGAGAGAAAGGTGAGCAGGTCTCTTGAAAAGAAGCCAGGAGTAAATCTGTTTGTGCAGAAAACTATTTCTCTAATTAAGCAGCTCACAGAAATAATTGTACAGCTCACACATGCTTTATTGTGGGCAAAGGAGCTCTTCTGTGTCACAATCAACGTTGTACATTTTAGTCACAGGACTGGTTTTTTGGTTGTTTTTTTTAATGTGACTGAATGGGGACCATGAAAAATGATTTTAGAAGAGAACAAGATCCCATATACAGGCTAAATATGGGAAGTTATAATCTTAATATGAACATCTTTAAATATCCTTACTAATGGGCTCATTCTTTAATTTCCTGAAGTAATGACAGTTTCAACAGACTCTTTATCAAACCTGAGATGGGATCTGTCACTAGATGGCTGAATTATATTTCATCCTTTATTTTTATCAGCTCCACTGACTTATTTATTACATTTAGAGTCGGCGCTGGCTTCTGTCCTGCCTGTACTTTGGCTATTCTTGCAGGGAAAAAAGTGATCGTTTATAAACCCATTTTCACAATGTCCCCATAATGTTAGCTAGTGTCTGAAGTTTCATTTTGAATGGAATGGCATAGATAAAGCTTTATTCATGCTGTGGCCAGTGAAGTTCTTGGCAGCCCCTGGAGAACAATCTTTGCTTACAAAGGGCTTTCCTTCAGATTTATTTCCATAGAACAAAGGGCAATTTTCACATCTTAATGGCAGCAGGAGCCCATGTTAATAACCCAGTCACAGTATTATCTGACTGTATTTTAATGAAAATGTAGCATGCTCAGAAGCTGCGCAGTCTGGGACTCATTTGTTGCATGGCACTAGCATCCATTTGCAATCGCAGTTGTATCACCCCACTGTGCCCTTTCTAGACTGCTAATAGTCAGAGATCATACCAGACCTTGTTCCTCCTTCTTGCTCTTCCTGTGTCTTCCATGTAGCTTCTCTGCTTGAATCTCCTCCAGAACAGGCCAGTCACTTTCAGAAGGCCTGTTTCCCACTATAACCAGCAGAGCTCAATGCATTTGGGCAGAATGGAGTCGTCAAATCTACCCATTCCCTTTCTCCAACCCATGTTTTCTAGGGCACCTGATCTGACAGAATATCTCCGAAGTGGATGGGCCTTGGGAACTGTTTGATTTTGATAGCCAGGTCTCCTCTCAAGCCCAGCTGGCAGAAAATACTCACTGAGTTGGAACAGCTCCTTGCTGGCTCTTGGCCAGCCCTCAGCTATATTGGCAGATGCCTGGCTTGCTTTGGGTCCCAGGTGGAGCTGGAGTGTGGGTGGCATGCAAGGCTGTGCCTGGCTCTCATTAGACATAATGTCACCACAGCCCTGCAGGCTTATGCTGGTGGGATCTGGCCTTTTCTCTGCAGGATTTAAATCCCCTGCATTCCATCATTATCCCACAGCACATTCTGCCACAGCTAGGATGCTATCCCAAAGCGCAAGAGCCAGTTTCTTACTTGGGCAATTAACATCCTGTTGAGCTCCTTTCCCCTTGCACTCTCCTTTGGCTTTAGCTTCACTTCCTCAACCACCTCTGCTGAGCTGCTGCAACTCATCCCAGGAGTGACTGCCAGTCAGTGGTTGGTGAAACCACTGCAACGAGGCGTGAGCTGGTAAAGCCCTCTGCGTTCTCCTGCTAGCAGCATAACTAGTGATAGGAAAGTGGGGCACAAGCCTCAGGCACTAACTTAAATTGGGCAGAAGAATAACAGCTGCTGCCACTTCTGACCTAGCCAGCAGTGCAGCTGCTGCCAGCCTTGTCCTAGCCATAACCCAGGCCGCAAAACTTCCTATTTACACCTCTGTCCCCAGCACAGGGAAAGCACCACCTAAACCTGACTTAGGAGCATGTCCCACTGATTTTCAAGAAGATTTGTGTTCTTTGGTTGTTCAGGCACTTCTGAGAAGCCCAACACATGGAAGCCAGCCTGAAAAGGGACCATGTAAGAAATGAATGCAGCTTTGTGGATCTGGACCAATGACAATTATAAGCAATTTTTGAAGCCACAGGAACATTTGGATGTGTTGGTTTCGACAAATTCCTTCCTCTACCCCTGTTCCAATGCATGTATGCTGGCAGTTCTTCTGTCACCATATTCCCATCCCACATGTTTATAAGTACCTCACAAGATGCAAAACTCTCAGCTGGTTTCTAGCTTTGCAATGGGCTGGGTGCCATCTGCAAACCTCACACATTTCTTCACATGGCAACAAGAGGAATGTCAGGGAAAGTGTGGACCCCTTACTGAATGGGTAGGCAAAGTAGTGAATAGCCATGTCTACATGAGTGGCAGACTGAGCAGTTGTTTCTGCGCAGTCATTTAGTACTTGCATAAGCAAGTACTAAATGACTGCGCAAGTAACCGGCATTACTGCACAGTACCATCCCTGCAGTTTTTTTCCAATGCTGCTGTGCAGTAGCAATGACCTACTGTGCAGTAGCTTGTTAGTACTGTGCAGTAGTGTTGTATTATGGTTAGTGCCTGGCAATGCTACTGCTTGGTAGCAATGAGCTACTGTGCAGTAGCTCATTGCTACTGTGCATTAGTGTCTCATGTAGACATGCCCACAGATGAGGAAGAGACTGAAGTACTCAATGCCTTTTTTACCTCAGTCTTTACACGCAAGGTCAGCTCTCAGACTATACTGCATTGGGCAGCACAGTTTCAGAAGGTAAGCAGTAGGGCTGTGCAAAGCTTCAGGTGGTGATTTGATTCGGAGGAGATTCAGCCCAATTCGGTGGCCGAATCTCCAAATCCAAATAGAATCAGGGAACCAATAAAAAGGTCTGAATCAATTTCGAAGCTCCAAATCTTTGGAAAGGATTCAGACAGCTTCGATGATTCGGACAGTCCCCGGTGGCTGCAGCAGGGAGCTACAGCCAGACTAAAGCTAGTAAGTAGGGAGCGGGGAGGGGGGAGGGGACCATGGGGGGACCCCTGCCTGCTCCCCCAGCCCCCCCATGGCTGCCCCACTTGCCTCAGCTCCTAGTGCTTTAAAAAAAAGCCCCCACTCACCCAGGGGGGCAATCCCCACTGCCCCATGCTACATGGGGGTCTCTGCCATAAGCCCCAACATCCCCCGCTTTCCCAGCCCCGCCATGGCTGCCCCATGCACCCCAGTTCTGGCCCTTTAAGGAAAAAAAAAAAACGAGGAAAAACCCTGGGACTCACCACTCTTGCAGCAGTCTCAGGCCCTTGGGGGGCTTGTGCAGAGCCCAGCATGTGGCATGGGGCAGCGGGGATCCCCCCCCTTCCACTACTGGCCAGGATCTAGTGATTTTGGGGCCCTGGGGGGGCGTTTCTTAAGGGGACGGAACTGGGCCGGGTAGGGCAGCCATTGCCAGGCCTGGGTGATTTGGCTGAATCAATTCAGGACAGTGATTTGAATCACCAAACCAAATCACTGTTCCCCGAATTGGCCAAATCCAAAGCAAATACTAGCTTCTTTGCACAGGCCTAGTAAGCACACTTCAGGAGGTGAAAGAACAGGTTAGGGGCTATTTAGAAAAGTTGGACAGGTACAAGTCCATTGGCCAGATGCAATGAATCCGAGGGAGGGTGCTGAGGGAGTTGTCTGATGATAGCAGAGTTGCTGGCCATTATTTTTAAAAGCTCGTGGTGATTGGAGGAGGCCCCATATGATTGGAAAAGGGCAAATATAGTGCCCATATTTAAGAAGGGGAACAAGGAGGATTCAGGGAACTACAGACCAGACAGCTTCAGCTTAGTTCCCAGAAAAAATCATGGATCAGGTCCTCAAAGAATCCATTTCTAAGCACTTAGAAGAAAGTGGTCAGGAACAGTCATCATGGATTCACCAAGGGCAAGGCATGCCTGACCAACCTGATTGCCTTCCGTGATGAGATGACTAGCTCTGTGGATGGAGGGAAAGCAGTGGACTGAAATACTTTGGCTTTAGTAAAACTTTTGATACCATCTCCCACAGCAAGGTGTGGAAGTATGGGTTGAGTGAACGGACTGGATGGATAGAAAAGTCAGGTGCAAAGAAAGCTGGCTGGGTCATCAGGCTTAACAGGTGGTGATCAAGAGCTCGAGGTCTAGTTGGCACCTGGTATCAAGGGAAGTTTAGATTGGATATTAGGAAAAACTCCTTCACTCAGAGGGTAGTGAAGCATTGGAACAGGTTACCGAGAGAGATGGTGGAACCTCCATCCTTGGAGGTTTTTAAGGTCTGGCTCAACAAAGCCCTGCTTCAAATGATCTAGTTGAGGATGGTCCTGCTTTGAACAGGGAGATGAACTAGATGACCTCCTGATGTTCCTTCCAACCCTCATTTTTTATTATTCTATGATTATATTATTCAGGCAATCTCACAGTTGGGTATGAATACAAGTCACTGGAAAATGTTGGTGGCACCACTTCACCACAGTTTGGATGGGTGGGGACAATATTCTGGGTCATGCAAAATAGCAAAGCACAGCCCCTGCTCCAGAAAAGGAGCTTTGAGGAAGGAATATTTTCACATGTGCAGTATGGCAAGCATCTCCTGAGACATAAGTGCCAGACTTAATATATTTAATGTATTTTGTACAGACTATGCCAGTCATTAGAAATGTGCTCGTTCTGTCATTGCTCTAAGGCAGTCATGGTGAAGTATTTGTCCTCTGAGTAGATGGGAAAAAATTAGACTGCCCTAAGCTGAATTGGTCAGCCAAAAATAATGAACTACTTTATCCTTGGAAAGAAATTAGCCATTCATTGGAGGACAGAAGTTCGGTATAATAGTTAAGGCAATGTGACATTTCCATACATTAAGAAAGCATGTGCAGTAGGCGTAATACAGAGTATAAATCACTGGTCTCTCTGGTCAGAATCCTTCGTGTATGATTCCAGCCCGCGGCCAAATGAGAACTTGTCTTGCCAGAGGCCATCTTCTGGAGTCCCTACAAAGAGTGCTCTCTCAGTGCTATCCTGTGTACTCAAAGTACCCACAAGTAATCAATTCTGCAGTAAAGAACGTGTGTAGATGCCCCCCATGGCCTCAAAACAGATTTAGAGTCTCCTGAGTCTAACCCCAAGTAAGATAAAAGGGACAGATTCCTGGAATCTGGTACACTGACACAATGAACATTTGCACCCTGGTACATTCTATATTTGCCTTGGAAGAGGGGAACACAGCCTGTGAGGGCTGGTTTTAATTAATTAATGTTCTTCTGCAGCCTATTCTTTCATGTTCTGCTTCAGAGAAATCTAAGTGACAAACACATTATCTAGAAGATATCAAAAGTCAACAACAGAAGGAATAATTCTTTTAGTTTTAAATAAAAAGCAGAATACTTCCCAATTAAACTTGTCCAAAGTATAATTACAGTGAACTGCCAACACGGATGTTGTGCTAAAACTGATCATGATGATACCAATGCTCTTGTAAGGCATCTCATTCTCTTTAGGTAGACAATACACAATTAAATTCTGAAATAAGAACTCTTTAGTCTGAAGCTACAAGCAACATTGAATTCAGTAGGCCACTTTGAAGGATTCATTCATATTTTCTTTCTAAGACAAGGTATAATTCAGGTTTCAATATAGTTCACATAGTATCAAAAACCACTTCATTTTAAAATGAAAAAATGGTTGCAACCACACTTTTATTTTATATCACTACTATTATAAATCTCCCTACTCAAATATTTAAGTTCCTATGGTTTCCATGCCATGTGAGAAAAATACTTTCCAGCTTAGCCAAATACAGCAGGCCTTCTATTGCTACTGACTCAGCTAAGGGACTTCTGTCTTGCCTCGATGGCCAGAGTCACATAATAAAGATTTCAGTTTTATTTCCGTGAGACAGTGGCAAGGTGGAAAACATGGCTAGTGCATCATGCTAGCATTTAGCATTTGGGCTGACATGCATATTAATTTCCCTCCAACTATTTGGGGCCTTGACTTCTAAGCCAATTCTATCATGGACCAAGATTAACAACTCCAGTTGCCTAGTCCATGGAGCAAAGTCTTTTCTACTGCAAGCAGTAGGTGCCCTGACTTGTTCCCCAAGAATAGTAAAAAAAGCCAATAGTAAAATTTAGATTACAGGTCTACCCCAAGACCCCATTCAGGATAGGAATCCCATTGCCTCTTTTTAGCTTTTAGCGTTCTTGATAGTACATGTTTTAACTCCACACACAACACTCCATGGCAATGCATGTCTAAACTTCATTGTCATCTGTAAGGAATTCAGACCTTCACAGTTACTGGAGCCATGGCTGTATTTATGATACTATATCCTCCTAAAACCACTGCAGGTTTCCTCTGAGTTTATTTTTATGCTGTGTTGGTGGTACGTAGGAAACTAATATCCATCAAGGTGAAGACATTTGTGCCTTTCTGTTCTTCTTGGTCACTTTCCTTTTTCACATCCTTGTGTGACACAGTATTTAGCAGAATTTGCTGATTCATTGGAATCTGACAGGTCCATGCTGCCAGCTCTTCTGTTATGGCCTTGAACTTGTGACCTCTCTTTAGCAGTTACGCCCTAGCAGCTTGAAGCTGTGACCTGCACCTTAGCAGCTACACCACCCCAGCCCTTCCTTGGTCATTAACATGACAGCATCCCCACAAAGTGATGAATGGCTTGACAAAAAAAAAGATCAAGTTTAATCACTGTTGCTTTGTGATGCAAGTCACAACAGAGGTGTATTAGCTACAATGCTCTTTGGTAGGGATTGTTCTACTCATTAAATTCTGTGGCCCACTGACACCAGCCATGGAGCAATGATATAACTCAAGAGGGAGGCCATTCAGCCACCTTTGCATTTGTGCAATTGCAGGAGTGCTCTGTATCAGGACTCTCTCCAGGGGTTTTTGAAAGTGACTTTACCTTACGCTGGCTGCACAAGGCCCATTGCTGCCCATGGTGATGCTTAAGGTGCAGGGATGATCCCAGAAAGCACCTTGTTCTGGGTGCTTGGAAGCAGGTTTAGTAAAGTCATTCCAATGACATGACATGAATGCATCCCTCCATGTGAGAGTGCTTCATTCCTGTTAACTTTGGGCAGGCATCCCCGAGAAAGGAACCTCAACAAAGCATTCTTCTGTCAACTTCATTCCATAGTTGAGCTGCTCCAGCCATTAGCAAATTCTCTTGCTTCCTATGAATATTTAAATTAACTTATGGGATCTCAAGGACTCCCCTTCCGCACTTCTCAGGGATGGTAATGATCTCTGAATATGAAATTAGGAATAATTATCACACATTCATCCCAGCTAATAACTAATCAGATAAATAATTCTGAGGCATGCCAGGGGGGGGAGACACTCTCTTTAAAGCTGCCTGTCTTATTTCAGGTAAAGCAAAATCACTTTCAGCTGAATTTGTGGCTTTTTTATCCTCCTCTGTCTCTCTCCAAACTATTTGTCTAGATCAACTCCCAGGACATATTTTGCTGTCCACAAAATGGCTTATTGGATAAGAGCTTGGACAGCCAGACTGTTATCTGTGGCACAAATGTCAATACATCATGGAAGAAAGACATGTGAAGCAGCTATTCATGTAAAGATGAAGCCACAGCTGGTGGAGGCCAACACGTCTCCCTCTAAAAAACAGACATGTCCAAAATGGAAGAGGTTTCTACTCCTCCCACTGAACTCCTTGAGGTTCTGATAATATCTAAAGTGCTGCTTCGCTTTTCAGCATCAAGACTGGAATTAAACCATCTTCCTCTGGCTAAATAATAGTAACAAGTAGCAAACATGCAATAAAACTCATTGTCTAGTATCTACAGTGCTAGACACTGTCAAATATGTAGATGAAGATGGAAGCATAGTAACAAAAACACTAGAGCATGTTAATAGGGAGTTCCTGTGTGCATGGCAGTCAGTAGCAATGATCACAGCCTGCCACCCCAGAGTGCTGTAAGTAACACAATGTGTCGCTCAAAGGATAATCATGTTATACAGCTTTTATTCAGTTCCCTTCTGATATTTTCATTCCTTGGCTTGATGCCCTCAATGGGCATGTCCAGATGAGCCTGCATGTGCCTCTTGCAGCATCTCAAACCCTTTTGAGATGCTGCAAGAGGCACATACAGGATATCCAGGGGTCAAGAAGCATGTGCAGGATATCCAGGGGTCAAAAAAAGGAGCTAAAAAAAGCAGGGCAGGGCACGGTTCCAGACCGTGCCCTGAGGCAACCAGAGGCTGAGTCCTCCACAGAGATGCTCTGGCAGCCAGAGTGTCTCTATGGTTGGCCCTCACCCTGGTGCAGGGCTCCAGTGCCAGTAAGAAAGCAGGCAGGGGGGCTGGAGGAGGGGGGGAGGGGACTATGGGGGGACACCCACTGATCTTGCCTGCTCCCCCAGCTCCCTGATCCCTTCTGTGCCTGGCCCCACCCCACACCTGCCCCCGACCCCCCGATCCCTTCCCCACCTGGCCCCATCCCCCACCCTCTCCCCCAGCCCCCCAATCCCTTGCCCACTCAACCCCACCCCCTGCTTGCCCCCCAAGCCCGCCTGATTCCTGCTCCCCCCCCCTGAGGCCCCCAATCCATGCCCCCCCACCCCAGCATCCCTGCAATAAAAAGTAAAAACAACCCCCCTGGCACTTAAAGGCAGTTCCAGCTGCCGTCTGGGTCACTGGGGCCCCACCCGCACAGTGGGGCAGAGTGATAGCCCCAGCAGCCCCAGGCTAGGCCCTGCTGCCCCCGCGGGGCTCGACGAGGAGGCCCTGGAGCCCCCACAGCCCCTACTGTGGTAAGAAGAGGCTTTTTTTTAAGTGCCAGTGCCTAGGGTTGGGGGGGGGGGCAGGACATCAGAGGGCTGGGGGTGTAAGCAGGGGATGGGGCTAGGTGGGGCAGCAGGGTATGTGGGCCCTTCAGGGGGGAGTGGTAGCCCCTGCAGAGGCCATTTGGGGCTGTTACCTGTGGGCGGGGGGGCCTGTTAACCCTGTTGGGGGCAGCAAAACATATAGGTATTTAGAATAAATTTTATTATGATGATAGAGACACTGGTAGGCATCCAAATTGCTTGAACACCATAGATATATCAATAAAACATGCCCGACTGATCACAGTTTCATAGTGATGCTCTGGAAGTATAATTAAGGAGCTCCTGGAGGAGCTGGATGGTACAAGTCAGTAGGCCCGGATGACCTCCATCCACAGCTGCTGAAAGAATTGGCCAGTATCATGGCTGAGCCGCTGGCACAGCTGTTCGAGCACTCATGGTGCTCCGGCCAGGTCCCTGAGGACTGAAGAAGACCCAATGTGGTGCCCATTTTCAAGAAAGGGAGAAGGGATGAGCCGGGTAACTTTAGACCAGTCAGTCGTATCTCTATTCCTGGGAAACTGCTAGAGAAAATAATCAAAGAACACATTTGTGCAGGGCCAGCAGGGGAAACGATGCTGAGGGGAAACCAGCACGGGTTTGTCACAGGTAGATCCTGCCTGACAAACCTTGTAGCCTTCTATGACCAGGTCACACTCTGCTTGGACGAGGGAGATGAGGCTGATGTCATCTTCCTGGACTTTAGGAAGGTCTTCGACACAGTTTCGCACCCTATCCTCATTGGGAAGCTAGCAGACTGTGGAGTGGACGCCTACCCGGTCAGGTGGGTGGCCAACTGGCTTAGGGACCGCACCCAGAGAGTGGTGGTGGATGGTTCCTTCTCGGCATAGAGGGAGGTGGGCAGTGGGGTCCCGCAGGGTTTGGTCCTCGGACCGATATTATTCAATATCTTCATCAGCGATTTGGACGAGGGCATGGAGAGCACCCTCTCCAAGTTCACTGATGATACCAAGTTATGGGGCAAAGTTAGTACACTGAAGATTCAAGCCAACCTAGACAGGTTGGATCAATGGGCAGAGAGAAATAGGATGCAATTTAATAAAGATAAATGGGAAGGAGAAACCCCCAGCACACCTATAGGTTGGGAAGTGTCCTCAGCAGCTCAGAGGCAGAGAGGGATCTTAGAGTTATAACTGACTCCAAGATGAACATGAGCCGGCAGTGTAACGAGGCCATCAACAAGGCCAATTGCACCTTACCATGCATTAGCAGGTGCATGACTAATAGATCAAAGGAGGTGATGCTCCCCCTCTATGTGGCACTGGTCAGGCCGCAGTTGGAGTACTGTGTCCAGTTTTGGGTTTCACACTTCAAGAGGGATGTGGGGAATCTCAAGAGGGTCCAGAGGAGGGCCACTCACATGATTAGTGACCTTCGTGATAGACCCTACGGGGGGAGGTTGAGAGAGCAGAATCTCTTCAGCCTTCAGAAGAGATGGCTGAGGGGAGATCTAGTGGCCACCTATAAATTTATTAGGGGATGTCAACGGGGAATAAGGGAAGCGCTGTTTACTAAGGTGCCCCAGGGAGTGACTGGGAATAACGGGTGTAAACTAGTTGAGAGTGGATTTAGGTTAGATATTAGGAAGACATTTTTCACAGTAAGGGTGACCAGGATCTGGAATGGGCTTCCAAGAGGTGGTGCTATCACCTAGCTTGGAGGTCTTCAAGAGGCTAGATAGTTACCTGGCTGGGGTCATCTGACCTTGGTCCTCTTTCCTGCCAGGGGCAGGGGGTCAGACACGATGATCCATTGTGGTCCCTTCTGACTCTACAATCTATGGATCTATTAATCTAGTGCTTAGTGTTGGAAGGGACCTAAACAGATCATCAGGTCTGTCCCCCTGCCCCAGGCAGGAATGGGTGCTAGGGTCATAACACCCCCAGCCAAATATCTGTCCAGCCTCCTCCTGAAGACCCCCAAGGTAGGAGAGAGTACTGCCTTCCTTGGGATCCCCTTCCAGAGCCTGGCAGCCCTAACTGTAAAATAATGCCTCCTGATGTCTAGTCTGAACCTTCTCTCTAACAATTTGTTGCCATTATTCCTAGTAACCCCAGGTGTTGCCAGTGGGAACAGAGCCTCTCCCCCAGTTCTCACTGGTCCCCCCTGGTGAGTTTGTAAATGGCTAGATTCCCTCTCAGCCTTCTTTTGTGGAGGCTGAATATATTCAGGCTCTTTAGCCTTTCTTTGTAGGGCCTGCCTCACTACCCCTTGACCATGTGAGTGGCCCTCCTCTGGACCCTCTCAGTGCTAGCCACATCCCTCTTGAAGTGTGAATATCACCATCTCTCTGTCTCTTTCTCTATATATACATATATATAGTGGTCTTTTAATCACAGATGAACATGGATTTCAGGATATTTTACAGAGTGACTTTGGGATTGTTTTAATTTGGGATTTTTCAGCTTTCCAAGAGGGAACACAAGAATTCCTACTAAGGAGGCCAGTGGCAGGACCCTGCCTGCTCAGACCTGGCATTTTGGACCCAGCTGAAGTTGGCTGACCTTCTGGCCAATTGGGGCCAGGAGGACAAGCTTTGACAGTTCAAGGCAGGCCACCACACTGAGAACATCTTCTGGGTGATAGCTTCCCAGATGGCCGGGCAGGGGCTTGAATAGCAGTAGTGCCACACAAAGGCCAACCCTGCAGCCACAGCCCACTGGCAGCTGGCCCAGAGGGGCAGTGGCTGTGCAGTCCCCCAGGTGCAAAGCAGGTCACAACCAGACAGCAGCTCCCACTGCCAGACTCCTGCAGTGGGTAAAGGGTACAGGGAGCTCGCAGGGCTGCTTCAGCAGTCCAGCTGGCACAAGGGGTTAGTGTCCCCTGATACCAATTGGCTAGGCCCCAGAAGCTCCTGTCTATTTGTAACACTCATACCGTGGGCCCCAAGGCCCACCCAGCTAACTAGGAACCCCTTGTGGGGCTAATGAGTGAGTGAGTGGTACAACAAAATACTTGGGACAATTAAAGAAAAACACCGGATAGGAGTGTTGTGTGGGTCAAGGGGTCAAAATGTGAAAATAAGTGCGTCTGAGGGGGACACCGAGTGGAGCCCCCCGGGCTGCACTCACAAGTCCTCAAAGGCAAAGGCATCCAAGGAGCTGGTGGATGCTGTCCACTGGTGCTTCACCTGGAGACATGCACAGACAAGTGAAAGGAAAGTGGCGCCACAGTCTCTGGGTACCTTCCCAGCCAGAGTCTCCTTCCTGGTCAAATATAGGGCCCACTTGGTCAGGGCCAGGAGGAGGTTTACCAGGAGGTCCCAGGAGTTGGTGGGGCCATGGATGGGGTGACTGAAAACAAAAAGGTGGGGGGTGAAGTTCAACCAGAATCTTAAAAGGAAGCTCTGGAGGTGGAGATGGAGGGGCTGCAGCCTGGCTCACTTGAGAGTCATGTGCACCAGAGTCTCCCTCTGCCTGCAGAAGGGGCAGGAGATCGGGGTATCCATGAAGCTCGTCACATACACGCCCATGGCCCCAGAAGCTTCTGAGAGCAAGCAGCCCTGAGCTACTTGCCAGGGCAGCTTTTTGTACTCATAGGGCTAGGACAGGGCAGCTTTTTATACTGCTAGGGACAGCACAGGTGCTGGCCCTGGTCTCTAGCTTCCACTGGCTGCAGATCCGGGAGGAGCCAGGCAGGGTTATTTTGCCCCAAGTGGCACAATTTGCTCCACAACAACATGCATGTCTGAGCACGTGCGCTGAGGCAAAAAGCCCTGGCTCAGATTTGCATCGTTTCTATTTGAGCTGCTGCAAGCTCATATGCTTGCATGTGTGGATACGCTCAATGAGGTCAGGGCTTTTTTAAGAGAAGAAGTGGAATGTTATGCTGAACCACTGAAGTGGCTTCTCAAATAGGGGGTAAAATGAAATGGATCCGGGCAGCAATTCTGTGGGCAGGTGAACAACAGGAGTCATCCCTGTATCCCAGAATACATTCTAGTTAAGAGAAGACTTCTCATATTGGCCACTGGGGCATTAAAGACTTTTTGACAGAATATTAAGCACAGTTACTTGCTTCCTAGAATGTCTCTTCTTGAGGAAGTTTGTGGCACCAAACAATTCCATTATTGCTGGGCACAGAGAATGGGGCACGTCCACTCCAAAGTAGATGCCACCCAATGCAGCTGGTCCACAGGGCTGGCAAATGACTCCAGTGCTGCAGGCATGAGGTTCCCTAGTTTAAACTGCTGCTGCCAATGCATGGCTCCTGAACAGATCTTGCATCTTTTCTTCAAAATGCATCGTTTGGAGGACAACAACATATGGTCTGCAGTGATCTCTCCTAGTATATAGGCTGAGAAAATGGAATATCTCCTGCAGCTGGCCAGAGTAGGCATAACAAGAACTGGCTTAGGTCTTTGTGAGTTCTTTTCATTATCTCATTACCATGATACAGCCCATGCCTCTCTCTCTGCTCAGGGGGCCCAGAATAGTGCGGGGGACACTTGTTTCCAGTACAGCACAGCATTACCTGTGCACTGTCACTTACTGGGAGTGTGACCTTTGAAAATACCAGTGCCCAAGCATGTGGCTACAGAACAAAGCTGACAACCTGGGCACCCAGAATGGGACCAGCTTTCCACAATGCCTCCTCTGATCTGTTCTTTATTCCTTCCAATTCCAGGAGAAACAAAGAAAGCAGGTCCATTTCCCCTACTCTTTTCCCAAGTGCAGGCTTATAGTATAAAAATCCTCTAATTAGAGCAATGTGCTAGGAGTTCAAAGGAGCCTAATTGGTTATCCCTGTTCTTAAACAAAGCAGTAATCAAGATATGCAGATGCTCAGATAAACAAATAAGGGAGGTAATGATTTGCCAGGCTGTTAATTGGCAACACAGCCTGGTCTGTTTATAAACTGGTCATCCAAGACCTCTGCCTTGGCTTCTTTTTCAGATGAACCTGCAGCAAACACTGCTAGCTATGGGGTCTCAAGACAGTGGTTGCTTGCGTGTGTTAATTAGTTGTGACCTTCTGGCCTATTCATACCATGGTCTCAACAGACTTTTGTTCCAGCTACAGTTGAAAGCAAATGCATGTAGGGTTTTGTGGGATCTGAGCCTTATGGTAAATCATAAAGGAAGTCCACCAGCCCTCTCAACCCCTCCATGCCCCTCAGGGTCTGGTTGGGCTCTGCAAGAATATAAAGAGCACACTGATCCTGAAAATGAACTGCTGAATTGCTGCACAGAGAATTTCCAGTTCAGTTCCTTGCATTATGCTGTTTGTGGGTAAAGGCAATGAGAGCTCTCTTGGGTTTTTTTCCTAATTGAGTTTTACCACATTTTTAACAAGTAGAATCAGATTCCAACCCTCCTGTAATGAGTGCCTTTTCTGCAGTTTGTTTACACTTTCCATCTAAAATGTATCAGTTTTTATCACATTTCATTTATCTCCTTCAAATAATTCTTTCTTAGCTGTTTTAACATAGATGGTTTGCTTTTATTTAAATAACGGCTTTTAAAAAGTAAAGTTAATAGAGGCTCCAAACTGAGTGACAGGTCATATTCTGCCTTTTAGTTTGCTTTGGCCGTACTCATAGTTTCTCATAACGAAGAGAGAATTCAATAGGTCATATGATAACGATACGAGGTAGCAGTTGGCAGCGGTTAAAGCACAGACCTGGGGTTCAGGACATCTGAGGAGCCATCCTGTGCTGCCCCAAGCATTGCGGCAGAGGACCAGTCATGCTGTGTACTAGTTTAACCATATCTTAAATGAGGAAAGTACATTTATCCAATTAACTGATGGGTGTTAATTATTTGAGAGCTTCAGGTAAACGCTCATCTAAAACTACCAAGTATTTGTATTATATAATTAACTGCCAACTATTCGCAACTTCTAGATAACTTCCAAGTTTTGCCCTGGAGGGAAGGCTAAGTATTCTGTTCCCAAGACTAATAAGCGAGGTGAGAGAGGCTGTTTATGACTATCACACATCTAAGGCTAAAAACAGGCTGTAAGAGGACTGGACCTGAGGGCCCAGTGACTAAACTCATCCTTCCCTACTCTGGCTCCTCAACAAACCTCCTGTTTCTGCTTAGTCTGCTATGCCTTGATGTAACCTGTACACTGTTTTGAAAGGCTGATTGATCCTAGAGTCCCTGAAGGAGTCCAATTGATCTGTACCTGGCCTAGTTCCATCTGCCAAACCAGACACCCCAGTTCTACTTGTGCCAATAACCAGCTAAGTCCACTAACAAGACTCTGCCTCACTGGCACCCATGTTTCACTGACACTAGTCTTGGACCTAATCTTGGACCTGCTTTTTTGGCCTTACTTTCCCTGACTATGACCTTCTGGTCCTAATCATGCCTTCAGGGCACTAGTCATGGCCTCTGGCCTCCCACATACCATAACTGGGTCTTACTCTATTTCCACCTGTTGGGCCCTTTGGCCTTAACTGCCTTCAGTCCCCTAAAGTCCCTGCCCCCTGCAGGGCTCCTGCCATCTGCCTACAAACACTCAGCTTTAACCCACTGAGCACACTGGGTCCCAGTATTTTGCAGGGCTCTATCTTGGCCTTAGCCCCTTATGGCATGGAGTGCCTCCCAGGGACTCCAACCCTGGCCTCCAATCCCCCCTGTAGCCACATCCAAACCTTCAGTCTCTGCCCAAACTTCTCGCATCTTTAGCCTGCCTTGCATCCCTGCCCCAGAGGTGTCAAGGCACAGAGTGCCCCAGGCACCCCACTGTGTGGCCTCTGATTTGCCCCTTATAACCACTCTAGTCAGAAACAGAGACACAGGCAAACTGCTTCAACTAAGATACTTAAACCCCACTCTAGATCACTGTACTACTGCAGCTCCTACTCCCCACTTAGCCATCTTCTTCAGGCTCTTGTGAGTTGTAGCTCACTTCATCAGATTCTCATAGCACAAACCTGTGTTAAATAGCTACTCTGGGTAGACTATAAAGCACAAATCTACCCTGCCTTCTATTTGACTTCAGATTAAGACAGCCAACTACATTTCTCCTTCAAGCTGTCCAGGGTACTTTGGGTACCTGTTGGCCCACCTCCAAAAGCCTCATTCCCCAGGAGCTCTACTCCCTGTAGAGGTCAAGGCCAGACCAGTCCACAGCTGGGCTTATCTTCCCCTAAGCTCCAACCTTTCTTGTCACCTGATCTTCTGATTATTTGAACCAGGCACGGGGGTTTGTTTCTTCTTTGCTCACTAACAAGTCTGATCCCCTCAACTGAAGCCATCCTAGCTACTCTGCAGTCTTTACTTCTCTGGCTCTCTTGAGTTCTGCCCCTTTGTGGCTTATTGCAGGGCAACTAGTGCCAGGATAGCCACTCTCAGGTTTGTGCTCTCAGCCCTCCCCCTTCCAGGCTGCTTACTTTCTAGCAGCTGGCCTTTGCGCAGATGCCTGCACCAGATTTCAGGTCTTGCCCTGCTGCCCTTTCCCTCTTAACAAGATCCCTTGTTACCCACACAATCCAGGGACTGATTGGCCAGGGCTTTGAGAAGCATCAAAACAAGTGGGGACAGGGTTTTGTTTGCTTTTTTCTTTTAAACACATGTGGCTTGAATGGCACTTGACTTAAAATTAGTCCCAGTTGTCCCAGAGAAAAAAGGTTACTCACAGGTACTTAGGGTGGGACAATGGACTTGTACATCTAGAACAGGGGTGGGCAAAATATGCCCAGTGGGATGGATCCGGCCTGCCAAGGGATTTTATTTAGCCCGAGGTGGGTCCCTCAGCCCTGCCTGGCTCAGGGGCAGCCCAAGTCATGGTATATGTGGCTGGTCCTGCCACCCTCAGGTGCGCAGCAGAGCTAGGGTGGCATGGCAGCTGGATTCTACTTCCTGGCAGCCCTGGAGGTGGTGGCTCCTTCTGGCTGCCACTGTTGCCATTGCCACCAGCCCTAGCCCTACTGCCTGGGCATCCCAGCCCATCCACCCTGCACCCACATGCTGGACAGAGTGGGCCAGTGGGGTCTCCATGGAGATCTGCCTGGGACTCCTAGGGGCAGGGCATGCTTAGCCAGACAGATTGGATGAGGACCTGGACATGCAGCGCGTGGCATCTGGGAGTGGGATGGGTGGGTGGGGAGCGGCATAGTTTCATAGATGTTAGGGTTGGAAGGAACCTATTAGATCATCCAGTCCACCCCCCTGCCCTGGGCAGGAAAGAGTGCTGGAGTCAGATGACCCCAGCCAAATGCTTGTCCAATCTCCTTTTAAATACCTCCAAGGAAGGGGACAGCACCACCTCCCTTGGAAGCGTATTCCATATTTTGGCAACCCTCACTGTAAAGAATTTTTTCTTTATGTCCAGTCTGAATTTGCTCTCTTTCAGTATGTGGCCATTATTTCTAGATACCCCAACAGGCACCCTGGTAAACACTGTATCCCCTATCTGTGAGTGGAATGGGTGGGTGGGGCCAGGGCTAGGCCAGGATCACAGGGTAGTAACAGCATGGGGCCAGGGCCCAGGGCAGAGCCATGATTTGCTCCTGACATGATGGATCATTACTGGCATGACACAAGAGGGGGGTGGACCACTTGCCCGTGACCTGGCTTCTGCTGCCCCTACCCTAGCACAGGTGTGCATTGGCAGCTCCAGTAGAGTACAGCTGCAGAATAGCATGGCCCAGAAGGGCGGGGTGGCCATGATGGACTGTGACCATATTAGGCCACCCCGTGCTGCTTGGTGTCACGTCAAGACCACCTCAGGGATGGCTGTGATATCCCTAGGACACTGTGACCGGGTCAGCACCGCCCTATGAGGGCCCACTAGTCTCACCTGCCACATCTTGCTGATAGAAATGATAGGGGATTTGGATTCAGATTTGGCCCAAATCAGGACAGTGATTCAATTAGTTGATTCAGATCACTGTCCCCGATTTGACTGGGCCGAATCCAAATCCAAAGATGTGATGCTGATTTGGAGAATCAGCAATTTGGACATAGACACAGCTTTAAAAGTTCCCTCTACATACCTTGGAGGTAGCAGGCTCAGCTTGTGATCGCTGTGACGCTGGGGCGCATGGAGCATCCCACAGAAGTGTGGGGGCGCCCACCACATGCTTGGTGGCAAACCCAGAAGTGGACTAGAAGTACTTCCAGTTCACTTCCGGGTCTGCCAGGGAGCATGCTGCCCCCTACCATGCCTCAGCAATCGGCTGCAGGGGGACCTTAGGTGCCCCCCCCCCCTCCCCTGGACCCAGGAGGTACAGGGGAGCCCCCCCCCCAACAGACCTGGTAGTGCTTCTGGTCCACTTCTGGGTCTGCTGCTGAGTGTGCTGGGGAGCCCCCCATGGTCCTGTGGGACACTCCATGCGCCCCAGCATCGCAGCATTCATGAGCCCCTGCTACCTAGAGGTATGTAGAAAAAACATTTAAAGCTGTCTCTGTGTCTGAGTTGATTCAGAGGGTTCCAATTTGATTTGGGGAGATTAAAGGGTCCTCTGATTCAATTTGGAGATTTGGCCACTGAATTGGGCCAAATCTCCATCAAACTGAGTCAGGGACCAAAGCTTTGCGTGGCCCTAATAAGTGATGAATCATGAGGCTGCCCTCGAGTTGCTGCTTAGTCAAAGTCCTGACAGACTCCTTTAAACCCTGTGGGTTGTTGGACCCCTTACTAGGTCCCATGCTCAGGAGGTGCCTTACAATACACCCCAAGCTTTACAGGTAGATGTGTGGCTCCGAAACCTCCCGTTTACCATGCCCCATGCCTCGCAGGTGGTAGTTAAATGTGGTCCCTTTTTATGAGGCCTCCATCTAGCTCTGCCTCCTATCATCACTAGGCCCTGGGCCCTTATAGCTATGCCCTCTCCGGTGCTGGGCTCCCCACACCCCATCACAGTGCCCTCTCCCACACTGGGCCTCTACACAGTAGTGTGCCCCAAGGAGGCCTCCTCCTCCCCAGTAGCCTCAGCCTGGTCCACCAGCATAAATAACAACAGAAGACACAAGCCCCTGGGCTACAACACAGCGATAACCCTGGGGTCCACACTCTATCCCTTTTTAAAAGGCAAGCTTCTCTCTCAGTATAATGCGGCTCCCACCCACAAATACTTATGAGCTCCTATAGCCCCTTAATCCTACCAGCAGCAGAACAGGCAGCCAAACATCTCCAAGTAGCTTTCCCTATGAGAGCTCCTTCCCCTTTGGCTGCTGCCAGAGAGCTAGCCCTCTAGTCCCAGCCCTGGGACATTTGGCCACACTGCTGTGCATCCATGCTGTAATGGAGCTACCAGTGCATATCTGTGCTGGGGAGGAAGCAGTGGGGACTGGGTTATAGGTGTGCACTCTGCCCTGCTCTTATGTCAGGCCAGTCATGATCCATTGCATGGGAAGCAGATCATGACTTGGCCCCAGGCCCTGGCCCTGCCCTGTCACTGCTCCTCAATCTTGATCCTGGCTCTTGGCCCTGGCCTCACCCACCCATCCCACTTCTGGTTGCCACTCTCCACGTGCTTGCAACCCCATCTCATCTGCCTGACCAAGCACCCCCTGTTCCCGCTCTGTCCAGTGCCCCCAGACCAGTCTAGTAAAATACCAGTTAGGGAGTTTTGGTGAGCTGCTGGGGTGTGTGTGTGTGTGTGTGTGTGTGTGTGTGTGTGTGTGTGTTGGGGGGGAGGGTGGTGTGATGCTGACCCAGCCCACAAAAGCTTGCCAAACTCCCTAAGTGGCCGTCCAGCCCAAATAATTTCCCACCCCTGATCTAGAGGTTCCCAGAATTAGGAGCTTTGTTCTAGGGGAAATGGTTGTCCTTTTTTTTTTTTTTTTTTGCCTACCTGTAGACCAAGAAGGTATTTTAAAGTCACTCTTGGCTGTCCACTGACCCCGTCTTTAAGGAATAACAAAATGTTTGACGTTTTCCTTACAGTTCCATCATTTTCCTTGGAGAATGTTGTCCTACTGACCTGGGGAACCTCAGTTTCAATCTTATTAACATTTCATATTATGTACCATGTCCCAGAGGAATGGCTTTCAAAGAATAACTTATTCCTTCCCCACCCCCAAAAATGCAAAAAAAGAACAAGAAAAGAAAAAAACTAAAGACAAATTTTATATTCTCAATATGGGGAGAAGTGCCTGACAGAGTCCTGCTGCCAAGTCAGTAGCTGCTGATATGGTTTGCTGCTGATATTTCTCTCTGCAGTGTCCTTCCAGGAAAGGAACATAAATACTCCTTAGATAAACTGCAATTTAGTCACCATGGAGTGTAAGCTGTATTTACACAAGACAACTGCCATTTACTGATAAAATATAAAGTATGTGTTGTCGTGCTCTACATTCTGTGCCCGCTGAGCTGGACAGTCAAGGTTATTGGTCTAAAACTTTTAGTGGAAGGACAAAGTTGGAATGCTTGTTGGCTGGGATATTCAGTGCCTCTTTGGGGCTGCATCCTGACTCCATTAGAGGCCCCCCCAAAATGAGTCATGGTTGTTTCCTCATGTCCCTCAGTCTGGGCTCCATGAAGTCACATTAGTCCCAGCACCATTGCTGGGGCAGGGTGGAGGGCAGAAGCAGAGACAGTATTTAGATAGCAAGATGAAAACATGATTTTTTTCCAAGTCCTGACCTTTTCCTCCCACACTCCCTCCTTTTGCCACCTGTCATTTGTAACATCTATAACAGCCCAGACCATGCCCACTGAAGACTCAAATACAAGTGTAAAAGTACTGTAATGTGTATGTAATGTGTGTTACAGCAGGAGAAACTAGGGAAGCAGTCCACAGAGCTATGCTGACTGTTAATTTGGACTGCAACTCCTGAAAACCCCGCAGGATATTGTGCAAGGGGAAAAAGGAAGAGGAAGCTTGAGGCTGGAGTAAGGGGAAGAGAGAGCAGGGTGCACATGGAGCCTGGTCAGCTCCGCACAGAGAAGTGCGCAGTGGATCTGGAGACCTCGCTAGCTCGGTCACAGCCAGGACTGTGGGCTGAAGGAGCTGGATTCAGACTTGGAGGCAGCTGCACACTGCTGTTTGAGTGCTCTAGGGACTAAAGGCTTGTCTGGGGACACCTCCAAAGGTGTGTGTGTGGGGGAAATAACAGTGCTGAGTATATGTGATCCCAGCATTGATGTTTCTTTACCTTTTACCTGTTCCCTCCCTTTGGCCTGTTGGCTTGTGACACAACCCTATCGACATTTTTACACATGTAAGCACCACAGCGCCAGGTGCTTTGAAAAGCACCTGGCACCGTGTTGCTTGCAGTTATAAAAGTGGTGAAATGTGCGTCAGTACTGAGAAAATGGTGGCAGTGCACTTTTGAACTAAAACATGTAGAAGGTGTTTTAGTTCAAAAGCTCACCACCACCATTTTCTGTGCGCTGATGCACATTTCACCACTTACAACTGCATGCGGTGCAGCACAGTTCACATTAGCTCGCAGATCACTGGTGCATCGTGGTACAAAAAGATGTGTATAAATGCCCAACAATTGTCTATATAAAAGGGAACTTCCCCTTGCTTCTTGTGCCAGTTTCTGGGGCTGTAGGTTTGGTACAATACGCACACAGAAATACAGCTTTTCTCTGTCCATTTATTAGTTATCATCATGATGCAACTAACCCACAGTCTTTGGGAGACTTTCCACTGACCTCACTGTAAATCAGGGGGTCAGTCCCTTATGGAGTATTTTTAAAATTCATGCAATGACATTTCATTTCATGTTGATTCAACTGGGATCAGAAAACCATAGCACTTTTTATTATTCAACCAATATATTTGGAAAGTGGGATTCTGCTTTTGGCTGATTTGGGTTGATAACCCCATTGAAAATTAACACTCTCATTAGGAAGAAGAGGCTTTTCCATACTTACTTAATCTGAGTCAGAAGAGGAGGTTGAGTGAGAGCAATCAGACAGATTTGACTTAAGTGCCTCTGAAAGCCCTGTGTCACGGTGGGTAGCAGCTGCAGAGTAGGATGTGCTCATGGATTTGGTTTAGTTTGGCACCATCTGTTTTTCCCTTAGAGATTTTATACACATACAATATATTATCTATCTAAACTATCTGTCTTTCTCCATATGGGATAAAAATAAACCTATAACTTCTCAGTAGATAAGCAATCTTTATTATAGGTAAAGAATTCCAGTTTATCTTTTGTAACATCAATTACTTAGTGCCTAGCTGTAACTAGATCTCAGTCCTTGAATATCCAACAATTCGAGTCAACATGATGTCTGACTAGTTAGTAAACATTTTTGGGATATTAATTATTTATTTCTGAAGTTTACAAAGATTGTGGCTAGGGACAGAAATATATAAACTGGTTTAAGTGATCAGAAACTGGTTTAAACCTGTAACAGAACATAAGTTCAGTGCACATAAACCAGTTTCAAAATGGCTGAAACTGGTTTAAGATAAACCTGGTTGAATGTAGTATCAGACTTAACTGACTTAGGTCTAACCAGTTTATGAAACTTCTGTCCCAGACCCCTTCCTTGTTTAAATTAACTCAGAGTCCCTCAGCATCCCAGCATGTTTTTTGGCCCTGGGCTGGGCTGGGCTGTGCTGTCTGCTCCAGAGAGCAGGGCTGGTCCTACCCCTCTGCTCCCTTGCTGGAGCAGTGAGGGCTGGCTCACTGGCCGGCTCACTGCTTCTCCCCCCCCTTCCTCCCCCCCTCCGCAAACCCCGTCTGGGGTCAGGGAGAGGGGTTAAATTCACCTTCCGCCAAGTATGGAGCCACCCTGCCCTGCTAAAACTTAATCCTGGCTGTGACTGTGGAATACAAATCCCAGAGACACCTGGTAGCAGGAAGCAGTGTTGCCAAATCCGCTTATAATAAGCAAAATTGGGCTTGTTTTTTTTTTAGAAGTCACTTAAATTTTTTGAGTATTGTGGGTTGATAAGCATCCCCAGTCCCCTCTCTTTGAAATGGCTTGGGCTTGTTTTTAAAGACAGTACTGCTTTTTTTTTTTCTTGCAAGACTTGACATCACTGGCAGGAAGAGGAAGTGACAAGCAATCTCGAGAGTCCTGCTTTTGAGATTGTGGACTGTAAATCCCAGAGACCTTGGGGGCAGCAGGAAGAGGAAGTGAACACGCACCCTAGGCTGTATTTATAGTTCTTCAGTTTATAGTTTTTCAGAGAAAGAACTATTCTTGTTCAAGTTTTTATGAATTTGATGCCACTACCTTCCCTTGCCCCTGCCCCCCCACTCCAGGCACAGCATGGGCTGGGGCCTGGCCATGCCCCCTCCATTCCAGCCAGGAGAGGGGAAAAGCCTCCCAGGGCCCTTTTCCCTTTGGCTTTCAGGTGTGCTCTAGTGCCCTCCAGCTTCTGGCTTGAGCAACTGCAGGCATGTGGCTACATTTCCTGAATCAAGAGTGAATGTGTGTTCATTTGCTTCTCTGTTCAATCTCGTCAGCTTTCACTAACATGCAAAGGCTGAATGAATTGAGCCTCAGGCTTTTTGACTGCCTATATTTTGCCTATGTGTTATGGGGATTTGAGAAGTTTATAACCATCGAGTGAGCTGACCTTTGAGGACTGTTTTTTTTCTTTTCCAGAATCTAGAAATGCATTAAAAAACAGGCTAATTGTTAGGCCCTATGCCTGTAAAAATAAAATTAAAAATTAGACCTGGGTACTGACTTTTGCTCAAGAGACCTAAACAATAGCTCTAATAGAAGGGCTTGTTGTCTCTTTTCATCTCAGAGTGCTAGCTCTGAAGGCTAGTGATAGCCAAATAAAAGTCAATATTGCTAACTAATTTTAGCACTAACCATAGTATATAAGAAATAAAAAAAAATCTTATCAAATGAACATAATCTCTTAGGATCAGCATGTCATTTTCACATCATATGTAGATGAAGCTTGGGAGAAAACAATAACGTTTCTTTTTTCAACTTAAACTCTGAAAAGAAAAGCTTAGTACAACTAGAAACATAGCTTGGTGACAGCACATCCAGCGTGCAAGCATTTCAAGGCTACAAAGAGAAATTGGGGCATAAGCTGTTTTTGTGGATTTTTGGAAGACTAACAGTAGGTATTAAACAGAATTCAGGAATATTCAAATGAACTATTAGAAAATCACTGGTAAGGAAGAAGGTCCAGGCTGTTGGAAGGGGGCAGAAACTACTTTCCTTGATAGATTTAAAAAACTCATCTGGGTGATGCATCCAGAATGGAGTGTAGGTAAAACAATCTTGTGTCAGCAATTCTATGGATTTATTAAGCCTGGCATTTGGTTCTATTTCACCACCCTGCCCACTGACTGACTTATACAATCTGCCCAAGAAAATGACAAAAGATATGATAAATGAACTAGAAAGCAATGCTTAATGAGGTACCAAGGAAAATAAAGCAGCAATTTTTTTTTGAGCAAAGGCAAGGATGCAACAATTATATCTCAGTGGGAGCATCTACATGTGTGCTTTAATGTGCAGTAGCCTAATTTACTTTACATAAGAGTGTCACATAAAAAAGGGCAAATACACTAATGTGCAGTAAAGGAAGCTACTGCACATTAAGCGTCACTAAAAAGTATGTGCTTTTGCTACTGTGCATTAGGGCAGCCCAATTCACATTTACTTAGTACTTCACATTGGGGTACTAAATATAAAGTGCATTAGGAAAAGTGCATACATGTTTGTGTAGATGTGCCCATTATTAGTGAATAACTTTCATAAAACCATCAAGGCCACTTCCTGCTAGTCCGACATACTTAGCTGTATTCTGTGCATCTTTCTCCCCTTACCTCAATGTGGCAGTGTGCTAGCACTGACATGCAAATACATTATCACCAGCATTACAGTTTAAAAAATAGCCTGTCTTTCCCTTCCCCAACAAATCTGAGATGAAGAGGACTTTCCTTGCATTAAAAGTGGCGATTTCTATTCCAGTAAAATCACATTGCTGGCATGACTGAATGGAGTTACAGTTTAATATTTTTAGCCATGATAACACTTTGTAGGACAAGTGCTTTCTAAACCCCACAGACAGAGTATCTGGAGTGGCATTTTAAAAGAGGTGATTTAGACAAGATTCATTACAGACACCGGTAAATGTCAAACATTTTATCAACTGTGCAAAGTGGCATGCTAGAGGTCTTTTCCCTCAAAGCTTGATTAAAACTGGAAGCACCATTTTAATATTAATATTCTCTTCTAATATACTCTTCTATTTTCTGCTTGTTTGGTCATTTGGGTTTGCAAGAAACTGGGAGATCATAATGATGGGAACTCAAGGGAGTAGGTTGGCACGGGAAGGGAAAGGCATCTCCCCACAGGAGATAAAAAAGGACAGGTGTTATGTGAGTTTAATAAATACTCTTAATGGGTTAAAGTGCAAGATAAGTGCTGTCATTACTGATAGTGGCTGTACACTGAAGGCAAACTGATTTTGATTTGATATCTAAAAGGACAGATTCTGCTACCCTTACTTGCAATGAATTGCACTTACACAGACAGATTTATCAGACTTTTTCTACTGGCAGGTTTTTCCTCATGGGGTTCATGCACCACAATGTTACCACAGTGGGGAACAAGAAGCTATTAGCAGGAAGTCACAGCAACAGCTCCCATCCCTTATCCCTAATGACAGCAGGCTGTCTGTCGATGGCATTAAATAACATCTTCTTGTTACATTTGAGAGCAGCTAAAATTTGCAAAGAATTAAGACATCTTGCCAACTTCTAATAGACTGCACTAAGAACAGGAAGGTGCCTCTGGTAAGGATAATTTTTGGAGAGGTTTTCAGTTTTATTTACATGTTTCTAGGAAGGGTTTTTTAAACCAGTTGTAATCTATCATTTTTCAAAACATTCTGTTCTACAGTGATCATCTAAAAGATGAAACGTCATGTTTTTATCTGTTTCTGATGTGTCCCTTCTCTGAAATTTTCCAAAACACATGAATATCTTTGAAGCATAGCTCTTCATAAGTGGTCTTCCTTATTAAATTGCATTTTTTTAAAAACCAAGTTTGTGACACATGCTAATTATCACTTTTTGCTTGGAGGCTCAGATTCAATCAATATCTAAATCCATAGAATACTTCAGAATTCCAGAGTTGCTGTTGCAGTTGTTTTTTCTTCCTTTCTGTTGGCAAATTTCACAGCAGAATCATTGAACAGTTTTACATCAAACTATCCCTTCTCACAAGACTCAACAAATTTGGAGAAGCTGGGCTCCATGAACACATTTTAATGCAACTGCCACAAGCAATGCCCAAATATAAGAATGATTAGCTAAAGGAAAAGCAAACATTATACATTTTAAATTCCAGATTTTTTTAAAACAAATTCTCTGGGCAGGCAATAGTGCATGTTCCCTTAATAAAACTCTTACAGAAGTAGCTGAGATACCCACTTCCAAGGCCATGGAGAACATAGAAGCCATATGGTTCTTTGACACTCCACAGCAATCTGGGGGCAGCCACATGGATTTCCAAAGTGTTTATGACCTTTTTTCTCTGAAGTACAATGAAGAGCAGATTGTATATTTAATAGCAATGAACCCAATACTGCAAATTAAATAAGTATATTAATTACAGATCATTCTCACTGTAATAGATGCATATGATGTCTTTACAAGGCTCATTCTGTGGTACTTCTACCAACCGAAGCACAAACTATGTGACATTGGCTTCAGTGCATTAATGGATGCCTTATTCATGGAGGATGTATAAATATACAGCATGCAGAAAATTAATCCAGGTACTTATACCATATTACATATATTCTCCTCTCAAAAATGTTACAGTTTGAAATCATATTAGGGTATTATTCAACAGGCATTAATGACAGTGCTTAGCAATTAATAAATTTGCAGTTCTCTGTTATGGAAAGCAAAGACTATTATTCCAAAGCTAAATTATTTGTTGCTATGAGTAAAATGTTACTAACATTGTTTAAACATTACATTACATTATATATTCTTTAAGATGTTATATTTTTGATGGTGAGTATTCTATTAGGCTAATCAGCCTGGACAATAATGGTTGGAGAGTGTAATTCTTAATAAAGTATAATTTCATTACAATGAATCATTATGAACACTGGTCATTAGTTATTGCACATCTTGTGTACTGAAAACACTGGAGGAAATCAAACCCAGTTTCTTTGTTACAAATGCAGAGTGATTAATGCATGCAACTAGAAAGAATTAAGCAAAGTATCAAGATATCTGGATACCATTGCAACCCAGTGCTTCTAATTTTCTATTCATCATATTAACTGAATATAAGCTTCCTCATAGGAAATTAGATATGTTTATTTAGATCTTCTAAAAGTAATTTTAATGTAAAAATCACATAGTGCTCTCTCATATCAAGTACTCAAATAATTCAAGTTTTCAAGTTGATATAATCAGGATAAGAGCAACATCAAAAAATCCTCTATTCAGTTGGCATTAAGGATGAGGTTCAAAGGTTCAAAGTTCTACACTGAAACTTAATTACCAACAAGTGATGGAAATTTGACTAAACTTTGCAAAAAATATTGCAGACTCACAGCTTCATTGACTGCAAAAGCTTTTCTGTTGGATCAGACTCTTAGACCACAATCTTCAGAAATTACAAGGGGCCTGACTTGTACAGTCTTTAAAGGAGGTTGGGTTTTTTTTTCACAGTGGGTAAAGATCAGCATTTTCTGAAAAGTAGGATTTTCTAGCATCTCTCATGTGGGCTGAAGCTACTTATCTTTATAAATTGAGACTTCAGGATGCATGGGACTGCTCTCTCATCCCATGGCGTTGTACTTTTGCAGTTTTACAAGCTTCACACATTTACTGACTATTTGGTTGTAATGTGCTTACAGACTCCTTCATTCCTAAATTTTGAGAAGGTCTCTTAAATTTAGACTTGTGTCATACTTATATTTATGATATGATCCTGAATGGACCTATGAACTCACAACTCCTATTTAAATCTATGCTCATCCCCTTCTGATCTGCCCATAACTTAATGTATCATGCAAATTTGATCTACAGCATAACTCTTCACCTTTAGAAGTCTAACCACTTGTAGCTCTAAAACCCTTGATATTCACTACGATTGTACAAAATCTTGACTGCTAGCAAACTAGCCCTTTTTAGATATTTGTTCAGATATTATGTTTTTAAATAATAGATGTTAGATATCAATATTTTTAGGTATTATGTTCAGAAAATTATCTTTGCAATGTCTGTTTCTACTATAACAGCCCTCGTTTTAAAAGACAAAATAACTGTTTCTTGACTGTGGAAATGACATTTATTCAAGGTAAAGATTTAAACTAGGTGTTTTTTCATGACCTCCTGAAAATATGCTTTAAAAAAGAAATCTCCAGTATTGAAGAAGTGTATGTGCAGAAATACCTGGGAAATTCTGCAGTGACTCATCTACTATGCCATTTTTTTCACTTAAACAACCCTCTCACTCCACAGGTTGGTTGTATAAGCCTACCCAAATGATATTGATAATATAACTTTTCTCTACCAACAGAAAAGGTGGCTTTCCTGAAGCCAGTAATAAGAACTTGAATAAAGGCACAGGCTATATTTTTGTCTGTGGTTTTCTGCTAATTCTTAAAAGCATTCTATTCATTCTAATTTCACCCCACAAGTCCTTATCTATCAGCAAGCTCTTGTTTGTTCAGAAAGTGAACTGTGCATCAGAGCTATTGACAAGGGGTTTTCTCTAGCACTGTGTAAATTGACCATGTGAGGAGTGAAAATGGGCAAGTACATGTTTCCCTGCCATGTTTACATTGCAACATCTGTGGCATTTTACAGGATCCAGGCTCCAATCCTCTTTGATATTCAGTCACTGTTGAAGGGTGGTAGTAGTTCTCACATTTTTGCCTGACTCCCTTATCTCATAATTGTATTAGTAACACTATTTTGAACAATAGACTTACTGATACAATATCGATATGTCACAAAATGACAGAGTAACGAGTCAATAAATATATTGCAAATAGACAGACAAGTAATTGAGAAATAAAATAATGCAATATGTTCTTTGCAAGGAGAAGGATATGTACTGCTCAAGAACCTTAACTCTGTCCCCCAATTTAAATGTTCTCAGCACTAGTCTCACTGCCTATGATTCTCTACTGCTTGAGTTGTGTGTGGAAAGCAGGAGCTGCAGAGAATAAACTGGTTGCAGATCCTGGATGCTTGGCTGCCCAGTTTTAGCAGAGAAGCAGCGAGCACAGAATGTAGCTGTCACCTCTATTATCTTCTTACTAGTGAAGAGGAGTTTCCTTGTCAAAAAGGGTTCCCATCTGCAGTCTTATAGTGTCACTTGGTATCTGAGTGGCATTAATGAGGCTGGAGTATATCTAAAACCCCTCAGACAAAATAGTTTAAAAACTAAATACAAATTAACGTGAAAAAATAATGGCAAGTTTTGACCAGCCTCAAATATGGCCATATTTAAATAATTACATAATTTTATCAAATTGATGGTGTAATAGGTTAAGTGTATAAAATATAATAATTATATAACAGCAGTTTACCAAAAGTTTTACCATTGACCAACAGAGGGCGCTCCCGATACAAGACGCTTCTGCAGTGATTACTGCACATTTATTTAGTACTTGTATAATCAAGCTTTAAATAAATGTGCAGTAACTGGAGTTAATATGCAGTAATGCCAGCAAATTCCTTTTAAGTGATACTACTGCACAGTAGCCTAATAATACTGTGCAGCAGTGCCATAGCAAGGGGGTGGGGGGGCAAGTGGGGTAACCGCCCTGGGCACCTAAGTGAGGGGGTGCCCATCTGGGATGGGGCATAGAACAGAGCCATGAGCAGATTGTTTGGGGGTGGGGGCATGGGGACAGGGGGAGGGCAGCTTCTGCCTCTGTGTGCACTCCTGGGTAAGCATGGGGGGGGGGGGGGTGCCCCCCAGATCTGTGCATGGGGCAAGGGCAGGATGCTGTTGTGGGCTTTGCCCTGTGCACCGAATTTCATTGCTATGGTACTGCTGTGCAGTAACATATTAGCACTGTTGGTACTGTGATGTGCTAGTGCGCACTATTATTCAGCTAGTGAGCAGCCAATGTTTCATGCAGTGTCATGGATTGAAGAAGGCTGGAAGAGACCCCGTCAGGTCCAGCCCCCTGCACCAGGCAGGAAAGAGAACTGGGGTTAGGTGACCCCAGCAAAGTGACCGTCCAGTCTCCTCTTGAAGATTTCCAGGGTAGGCGATTGCACCACCTCTGGAGGGAGCTAATTCCAGTCTGGACACCCTGACTGTGAAGAAATTTTTCCTAATGTTGAGCCTGAATCGATCTTGCAGGAGTTTGTGGCCATTACTCCTGGTTTTCCCTAAGGGTGCCCTGGTGAACAGGTGTTCACCGAGCCCTTGATGTACTCCCCTGATGTAGCAGTAAGCTGCTACCAAGTCACCTCTCAGCCTTCTCTTTTTCAGGCTGAAGAGTCCCAGGTCCATCAGCCTTTCCCCGTATGGCTTGCTGTGCAAGTCTCTGATCATACCAGTGGCCCTCCTGTGGACTCTCTCAAACTTTACCACATCCTGGTTAAAGTGCGGTGCCCAGAACTGGATGTAATACTCCAGCTGGGGTCTCACCAATGCTGAGTAGAGAGGAAGAATCACTTCCTTGGTTTTGCTAGAGACGTATCAATTGATGCATGCCAGAGTATTATTTGGTCTATTATTATCCCCAGATCCCTTTCATTCACAGTGCTGATCAGTTTGGTGCCGCCAAGCCTGTAGGTGTGTAGGAGGTTGTTCATGCTTAGGTTTCCACTTTACATTTCTCAACGTTGAAATTCATCTGGTTCCAATCCTCTCAACTTCCTAGCCTGCCTAGATCCACCTGTATCTGTAGCCTATCTTCAAGTGTGACCACGTTTCCCCATAACTTCATGTCGTCCGTGAACTTAGCCGGTGAGATCTTCACCCCCACATCCAAATCATCCAAAGCACTGACCCCTGTGGGACACCACTGGCCACTTCTCACCAGGACGAGACATATCCATTCATTAGGACTCTCTAGGTCCTACCCCACAGCCAGCTTCCCACCCACCTAACTGTCTCATAGTTAAGCCCACGATCCTCCAATTTTCTTGCAAGAACATAGTGGGATGCTAGATCAAAGGCTTTTTGGAAGTCAAGGTATACAATGTCAACCTCCTCTCTCTTATCCAGGTGGCAAGTTACCTGGTCATAAAACGAGATGATGTTGGTAAGACAAGACCTGCCTGTGATGAAGCCATGCTGGCTGTCATTCAGAATCCTACCTTCTGCAAGCCTATCACATATAGACTCCTTAATAAATTTCTCCATGATTTTCCCTGGGATAGAAGTTAGGCCAATAGACTTTTAGTTACCTGGGTCCTCCCTTTCCCCCTTCTTGAAGATGGGCACAACATTAGCCCGCTTCCAGTCATCAGGGATCTCCCCAGAGCACCACAAGTTTTGGAAGAGTTTTTCCAGGGGTACCGCGCAGACTTTGGCCAGCTCCTTCAGTACTCTCAGATGGAGTTCATCTGGTCCTTCTGTCTTATATAGGTCTAATTTTTTTAATTGGTCATACACCAGTTCTATGGCAATAGTAGGAAGGTGGTCATTCCTACCCTGCTCATTCTGTACCCTATCTGGCATGATTTTCCCCTTTGCCCAGTGAAATACTGAGGCAAAGTAGTCATCTAGGAGTTTAGTTTTTCTCCTGAGTGCTGGTAACCAGCTGCCCTGAGTTGTTGAGCAATGGCCCCACACTCCCATTTGTTTTCCTCCTGTTCCCTATGTACCTAAGGAAGGACTTCTTGTTCTCCTTGATTCCTGTTGCTAATTTAAGTTCAGTTGCTGCCTTAGCCTTTTTAATCTGTTCCCTATAAAAGTGTGGGCCGTTGTTGTATAGTCCTCCTTGGGGCCTTTGCCAAGCTCCATTGTTTGTACACCTCTTTCTTTTTTCTTAGGAGGACAGTGATTTCTCTGATTAACCAAGAGGGCTTCCCAGCCCTTCTGGTACTTTTCCTCTGCATGGGAATGGACTTCCTTTGTGCTTCAAGAATCGTGTCCTTAAGGAACTCCTTTTGCCTTCAGTCCCTGGTGCTACCCCTACTAGTGACCTGAGCTAGTTGGAATCCAAAATTTAAACCCTGCTATCTGATTTGTTTGCCTTGTGATGGACAGTGAATGTGATGGTTTCATGGTTGCTGTCACCCAGGTTACCCTCTATATTTAAATCGGTCACCAGGTCATCTCCTTTGGCCAGAAGCAAGTCTAGGTGAGCATTACCTCTGGTTGGCCCATAAACCTCCTGAGCCAGGAAGAGCTCTTCGATGCAGGTCAGGAAGGAATGCAACCGATTCAATAGACACGCTCCAATAGATGCACCCAGAGAGATTAACTGGTACTTTCTACCTAATTAGCACCAAAAAGTTTAAGCACCATTTAGCAGAGTCACTTAAAAGAAAACATTTAGATGGCACAACTGAAATTAAATTAATACCTAAAAAGAATTGATCAAGCTATTAGATAGGATTAGAATGATTCAGCTGTGATGAAATATATGCTGCATTACATCTGATTAAAAAACACTTCTTTATTTTGTGGGGCAGTGTATGATTTAGGATGCATTTCATTCTTCCTGTCTTTGCTTTTGAGCTTTGTAAATGAAGTAACAGGCAGCCTTAAATGGTTTTGGATTGTGCAATTTCTCATTATTTGCCACTTTCTGGAAACTGTTTGCTGCAGTCGACAACTGCACTCTTCCATCATGTGGTTTAGGATATGTCCTATCAGTTTAGTTCACTGCTATCAGTTCCAAAAACTGCAAAAACATTATGGCTCAATTAAGTATTTTTATGATGCTTAAATATCTTGTTGTCATTAGTACTGAATGTACCCCTTCTCATTTGTAAGGACCCTTTGAAACATCTCCCTCTCCCTGCCTCAAATACACAGATCTAGGAACAAACAGATGTTTCAGAGATGGCCAGCTTAATTTACAGCTTCTAAATCTGTAGAAAGGCAGCAAGCTACCATTACAGAACCATTTAGACTTGCCTTAATAGTAAACATTGCAATTTAGCCTTGCACCCAAATGACAAATTACAAGTCCCCAACAGTGACTTCTTAAAGGGAAAAACACCACATTTTGAGAGCTCTTAAGGGGGTTGATTTCATCATTCTTTGAAATGTTTAACCTCTCACTTGTGCCAATCCTCATATCAAATGGAAATGTTTAAAAGCCAGTATAAATCTCCTACACCAAGAGTATTACTGAAGTAAATCAGAGTAATATATTTAATTATCATAGCAAGGTTTTATTTATTTTTAAGTAAGGGCTACAAGCTGGAGGTTAACTCTGGCACAAAGGAAATTGATGGCTGGCATATTTTATTTTATACGCAGTCCTATAAACTGCACATGACTCACATTTAAATAAAGCTCCTTATATAGTAAACAAACTTGTTAATAAAAGCACAAATCTAAAGTTCTATATAAATTCAGCAAGTGTGACTTACCAGATTGGGCTAATGTTCGCAAATACGTAAAAACCTAAAGATCCCTTACATTTGTATTGATCATATGGACACAGAGAAGTACCTGTTACCCTTCCACAGCCTGTGGGGTAGACACAGAAATAGACATAACTTAAAAAAAGATGACACCCCCCCCCCCCCAAGTATCATATCTAAAAAAATCATCAGTAAATTAGATACTGGTTTCTAGAGCCCTTTGATTTTATATGGAATAAAATAATCTGTTGTCCTTTAGGACAGAAAGAGCAAGGATAGATTATTTTAGAAACCTGGGTGCTTGTTATCTTGATAGACTATTTTAGAAACCAGTAGGTATTTTTGCCAGTGTGCATCCCACATATTCTATAATGATATTGAGAAGGAAACACCAGCTATAAAGTTCATATCCAAATATTCATTTCAACAACCATGATCCTTTTAAGTGCTTAGTAAGAATTCAGTATCAATGTACAGCAGCTCTTAACATCATCTCCTCCTTTATGAGTATCTCAGAGTTGTTTCTGAGAGACAACAAAAGCAGTCATATGCAGAATGGACATGATTCTGATCTCACACTGGTTTTACAGCTGCATAAAATCACACAGCTAGGTTCAGCGACTGGGTCTTACATCCATCTAGGTGAAAGCAGAATCAGACGTAGTCTTTCCCTTCACTGATACTTCTCTGTAATTCAGAATAGGAAGATATTTTTCCCTTAAACACAGCAAATGGTTATTGGATTACTCTAGCCTTTCTGAATGCTTTCATGGAGACAAATATCTTCTCATGATCCACACCACTTCACATTTGCCCTATAGCCAAAGAACTTTCCTGGCTTTCCATCACCAGTTTCTGGAGAATGATGGATTGCATCTGCATATTGCAATAATTTTTGCTCATACCATTTGTCATTCCTGAAAAGGAAAGGCAAGGTGGATATATTTCAGGCACTATCTAGAGAAACATTTTTGAAGAAAGATGCTTTTTGAGGACTACACATACTAGTAGAGTATCATAGTAATATCTTTGAAGATGATTTTTGGACATTATGAGACAATACAGACATTTGCCATCTGGTTTACACAAGCTTCTTATATTATACCCCTTAGCCTTACATTATATCCCTATGTCCCCATTATGAGCGAAAATAAGCATCTTCAAATGTCTTCCAAAAGCAGAAATGAAAATCCTATGAGAACAATTTCACCACATTTCCAGAATGTTCTCACTCTGGCTTGACCAGGAATGCCCATGGGATCGACTCTCTCCTGGGCTAGAGACAGACATTCAAAAAGCCTAAATTGATTCAATCTTTGCAGATTAGTCTAATCTGGCTAGGCTGAACTGGTTTGTAACCATGAAGAACTGGACTGAAGAAATGCAGGCACATGCCTGCAGTGGCTCAGGTAGAAGCTGGGGGGTGCTAGAGCAGCCCTCCCTTCCCTTCCACACTGCTGAGCTGGGGGGGGGGGGGGTTGGCCAGGCCCCAGCAAGATGTTCTGATTAGGCAGGGATTCCCTCTTAAGCAACGTTTTCCAAGGAAGAAATGGAGGGCTTTACCAGCTTACCTGTTTAATAGTTCAAAAAAGCGCTAAGCAGACACTGTTGTCTGCCTTTGTCCTGTTTGCCTTACAGACACCTCTCAGCATTAGCTAGCATACCATAAATTGGCTATGGTCTATGATATGGGAGAGGGGAGGGGGAGAATCCCTGCTTGAGCAGGGAGTGGTGAGGGTAGGGTGGGGCAGAGAGAAGCCAGGGGAAGGTACTGCTGTGCCTTGAATTCTCCACCCGAGCTCCAAACAGGGAGCAGAGGGGTATGGCCAGCCCTGCTGTGGAGCAAACAGCCCAGCCAAGGGCTGCAAAGCATCTGGGATCCTGGAGGACTCTGGTTTAAGTTAAACCAGGAAGGGGTCTGGGACAGACATTGCATAAACCGGTTCAACCCAGATCAGTTGTCTGATAAACCCAGTTGAATGTTGTATCTCAAACTGGTCTCAGCCATTTTCAAAGTGGTTGATGTACACTGAACCTCTGTTCTGTTACAGGTTTAAAACAGTTTCTAATTACTTACACCAGTTTGTGTGTCATGTGTGTCCTTAGCCATGGTGTCTGTGCTCACACACTCAGTTGGGACAGAGCTGGGATTTAGGATTCTGGACAGTCCCTTCCCCATCTCCTCTCCTCCGTGCCCCTCCCCCAGAATGTAACTTTAAACCTACTGCCTTTGAACAGTTTCATTAAGCAAAACATCAACAAATATAAAAAAGACAACCTACAAAACAATTATTCTTTTCTTCTATAATTCTCTCTTCACCAACCAGTAAACCAATAATACTGGGCTAGTCACCAGCTGGAAATAAACCCATGCATGTCCACTGGATCAGTCATCCCACAAAAAGCATGGACTTAATGACAGAGTTTAAGATAAACTGACACATTAGCATCTGGGGTGCTTAAATACCTTGGCTAAAAGGCATGCCTGAGGTAGACTTGGAAATTTAAATGATAACTTAAATATCTAAAATGCCTTTATTCCCAAGGGACCCCAGAATGTCTTAATGTATAGGATCACTTTAGTCACCTGTGAAATGCACCTGTGCTCTGAGTGAGATGAAGTAGTGATTCTATACCAACAGTTCTGCACAAGGGGAAGCTAGGAGGCAAGCCATCAGCACAATTTAAATTTGTGCAAAATACTAGTGGGGATTTTCATGTAGAGAGAGGCAACCACTTGGGCATCCTCAGTGAGTACATACATACTCTGAAAGTCCCTTATAGTGGTTTTGTAGCAATGTGGCACATAACCACCATGCTCCTTATTAAAAACTATACCAAACTGCCATCAGACAACAAGCAAGTCTGTTAGCCCAGGGAAGCTAGATTGGAACGGACTGCCAGAGGCATATGGTTCTGAAGTCCAATTCAGGTCCACTTAATCCTGCTTCACTAGATAAAGCTGGATCCTGAAAAATTGCCCACAGCAAAGGGCTCTCTCTGTTGGCAGCTCCTTATTTAAGAATGAATTCTCCTGCCAGTTCCTATTAGTTCAGAAAGAAGTCCTCCTTCCCATCCATTAATAGGGAAAAATCACCCAACGCAATCTTCATCTGAGTATATAGAAACTTCAGCCATCAGAAAAGCCAATGGCACTTTATCGTGCATCAGCAGATGCATGACAAATAGGTCCAAGGAGGTGATACTTCCCCTCTACAGGGCACTGGTCAGACCGCAGTTGGAGTACTGCGTGCAATTCTGGGCACCACACTTCAAAAAGGATGTGGATAACCTGGAGAGGGTCCAGAGAAGGGCAACTCGTATGGTCAAGGGCCTGCAGACCAAGCCCTATGAGGAGAGACTAGAGAAACTGGACCTTTTCAGCCTCCGCAAGAGAAGGTTGAGAGGCGACCTTGTGGCTGCCTATAAGTTCATCACGGGGGCACAGAAGGGAATTGGTGAGGATTTATTCACCAAGGCGCCCCCGGGGGTTACAAGAAACAATGGCCACAAGCTAGCAGAGAGCAGATTTAGACTAGACATTAGGAAGAACTTCTTCACAGTTCGAGTGGCCAAGGTCTGGAACGGGCTCCCAAGGGAGGTGGTGCTCTCCCCTACCCTGGGGGTCTTCAAGAGGAGGTTAGATAGACATCTAGCTGGGGTCATCTAGACCCAGCACTCTTTCCTGCTTATGCAGGGGGTCGGACTCGATGATCTATTGAGGTCCCTTCTGACCCTAACATCTATGAATCTATGAATCTATAAATTGTAGTGTGTGGGATGAGGGCCTGAAGATCCTTGATGCAAGATTCCTCTTGAAATTCATGTGGGTTTCACCTAAGGAAGGACTGATGGGTTGGTCTGTCTTGGGTCTTAACACTGAGACACAGAGAAGATGAGTGCCCTGTGTTTGCAGGACAGGAAGGAGGGAGAAAAGTTGAGGCTAGCATCTGCATTTTGAGCCTTGGGGTTGCTGGAAATATGGTGTGGTGTTATGGCCATTATCCCCTCCTTGGATGATCATGTAGGCTTATCTGAAAGGGGCAGTCCCTGGACTTCAGGTAGAGAAGGGGAAGGGAAAACAAACTCCTTCCACTAGCTGCAGCAGCAGCTCTGTCTCTCCGGTTTTGTGCTTCCCCTCATCCAGAAGGAAGGTGCTTATTTCATCTGGGTAGTAAGTGACTGTTGCCTGCACATGCAGTGGATTGGGTCCTTGGCTACTGTCTGCCTGTTAACCAGCATCTCCAGTAGGCAAAACGACTACACCCTCCTCCTTCCATCAATAGGTTTAGTGGATACAGCAGAGGGCTGGGAATGGAAGACTGCTAGTGAAGCAGATTCTTCAACCCGTCTGCAAGGCAGGTATAACACCACATATCTGTCTTAGGCAATAATATGGAGGCCTGATCACTCAGGGGTGCAAACATGATGAGAGAAGCAAAAGGGTAAACTCTCAATTAAGTATTTCGTGAACCTTTCCAGCACACTGTGGTTACAAATAACTGGAATAATTACAGAGCAGAAGCTTTGAGACTGGCTTATTAGCCTGACCTCAAATTTTGTTTGAAAACAGAACGTGTGCTCTCCCCAGCCATACTATGTGAGCCCTTCCAGTTTCACTGAGCAGTTTACATCACCTTACCTTGAGTTTTATTGGCATGGATTTCAAACATCTGGCCCATCATTTCTGAACCATGAGGAAATCACTCAGGAACATTTTACAGAGCTTACAGTAAATACTTGGGTGCCATTAGCATTCAAAGCAGCCTCTGTGCTTGCCATCAAATGAAACTGCACATCTGCAAAGACCCTTTAAAGTATCAACCCCTCCTTGCCTGAAATAGAGAAATCTGGGAGCAGACAGATGTTTCAGACAGAGATGGCCAGCTTAATAACAGTTTCTAAATCTGTACAGGGGCAGCGTGCTGTCATTAAAGATTCATTTAGACTCCTCTTTATAGGCTATCATGTAAGACAGATAGGCACCTAAATGACAAAGTATTCCTCCCAACCCAGCCGGGAGGATTTTAAAGTGACAGATGACAATTTTCCCCACCTGACCTACAGGTTAGGCATATGGACAATAATACATATTTGGAGCGTGCTACTCTTTAGTGAAACAGAGATTAAGTAGGAACAATTAAATTAATGTAAACACCTGCTAGACCTTTGACATCACTGAAGTGGAATAAAGCCATATAATTATGAGAATGTGTTTTAATTATATATTTCAAGCACTTAGGGTTCAGAGCTAGAGTTTACAAGGAGGAATTAGTTAATTGGCTTATTTTATCATCAGGCTCCAGAGCTTTGCCTATCCATACAGAATTGCAGTTCCACTAGAGGAAGCACTTAAATTGAACCCTTATATTAGTAGTAACAGCCCTGTGTAGAATAAGGAGAAGCATTCCCTGGGGAAGACTAATGGGCCCTGCATGTCAGAACAACTAGTGCAGAGGCAAAAAAATAAATAAACGGTGGATCATCTCCGCAATCATGAATTCATCTGAAACAAGCCCCTGCAGGAGACCTCTGACCATTGGTTCACAGGCCTGGGACTGGCTTTCAAAGCTCCCCTTGGCTTCAGTTGGAATTGCAAGTGCCCAGAACTTCTGAAAGCCAGGGCTTCTCTCACTTCCCCTGGCTTTACTGATATTGATAAGAGGGTTGCAAGCTGAATTGCCTTATGTCATCTTTTTCTACAGCTTTTGAAGAAGGCAAGGAAAGAACAAGCATGCCAAAAATCACTGCCGTGGCTTTGCTAAAACATACATCTTTATATAAATGTATTTGGAATACTATAAATGTAGGCAACAGGCAGTGTGATCTCTTGCTGGATGATTCTGCAGACCTTGAAAAAATAAGTGTGATAGTCTACTAGCTGGCCCTTGCAAAGAAGCTGCTTTCCTGGCATATGTTCACAGTCAGTGCCTCTCCTGGGGGTGAAGCTGTGATATACATACAGCATAACTTATCCAAGCTGCACTTAGAGCCCCACACTATGTAATCTGCACAAAAGATCTGGCAGACTCTGCCCACCTCCTGGCAAAGATCTAGCAGCCAAGTGCTGTACAGAGCTCTTAGGCTAATAAGGCTTTATAATCTTTACAACAAATATTATTAGTATTCTATAAAGTGCTGGAAATCAGTAAAGGCAAATTAGAGTCATCAAAATAAATGAACAATGTGCTTTTCACAATGTGTTTTACTGTGTTTATTCATTTATTTGCTCATTTACAAAATTCAGTCACTTGCAATGGGCTCCCCCTTCATTAGTGTAAATTAATGATGCTAACTATAGTCCTATAGATTTGCAAGTATGCTTGTTCTTTCCAGAGTTTATTATTCTTCAAACTCTGTGTATTGTTGCTGCTGTGTCTTCTCAACACTCTCTAGAATCACAGCCTTTTTTGTCCATTCATATGAACAGCTTTATAAAAGTAAATGATTTCATGAAGCCTAGCATCATAGAATCATAGAAAATTCAAAATGGAAGGGACCTCAGCAGGTCATTTAGTCCAACTTCCTGCTCAAAGGAGGACCAGGTCCAACTAGATCATCCCAGGCAAGGCTTTGTCTACCCAGGTCTTAAACACCTCTAAGGATGGAGATTCTACAACCTCTCTGGGTAACGTTCCAGTGCTTTACTACCTTCCTCGTGAGAGAGTTTTTCCTACTATCTAACCTAAATGTCCATTGCTTCAACTTGAGACCATTGCTCCTTGTTCTGTTAAGAACTTTTTCCAGTTTAAAATGCATTTAATTAAAAAACAGTTCTATGGTACATGTGCTAATTATTACTTTTTAGACTAAAGGTTCTAAATCAACTTGGTTTTAATTCCATAATTCAAATCCATCCATAATCAACTAACTTAAATGCTCAAAAGTTTCCAAAAAAATTCAACTACTGTTCATTGGTTTCTTTTTTTTGCCTTCAAAACTTCATGGTACATCCATGTGCAATACAGAGCAGCTGCCTGAGCAGAAATAACTTGAAAAAATAAGATTTTTTGTGGTTTTGAAACACTAGTATTACTTTTTACAATAACAAGTGTAATATTCTGTAGTATGGCAGTGCTTGAATGTCCCAGCTGAGGTGTAGACCCCATTAGGTCTGGCACTGTACCAACACATAGAAGTAGACACTTGTCAGCCTATAGCTTGAACAGAGAAGACAGACAAGGGAAACTTCTTATAATGGGGATGTGACACAGAGAGATTAAGTGACTGACCCACGGTAAAATGGGGAATCTGTGACAGAGAAGAAAATGGAATTCATTACTCCTGAGCCATGAAACTTTTTTTTCTTTCAGCAAATGTTCTTTTATAATACTGAATTGGGGTTTGTGTATGTGCATGGGCACGCTTGTGTGTTAAATCTGAAGACCAAAAAGCATCCATTTAATCAGCCAACCATCATCTAATATTGCTCACACAAATACAGAAGAGCAGCATCCTAACCAGCCACACCCTGGGCCATGAAGCTGACTCCCCAAACTACCTTCACAACCAGTGCTCTCCTAATAGGGGCAAATCTATGATATAAATAAAGGATAACAATTAACCAAGCTATGTTTCAGCTGTTACATGCTGTGATTTACACAGAAGATCTAGATTACTGTTACGGTTCCTTCCAGCCATCAATTCTATGATTCTTTACCCACCTCTCCATAAAAAACTGGCAACCAGGTGGAATATAACTGGAATAGGCAACCATCAGTCCTCTGGATCACAGTGTATGCATAAGAGGTCTAGTCAGGTGCCTGATGAATGCACTTGTGGCTGACCAGCCCAATTTGAGAGTGACACAATTTGCTACAAGTTTCACAAATCCATATGTTGTCCAAGTTGGAGTCCAAGTTTATAGCACACTGGCTGTGTCTACATGAGACACTCATTGCGCAGTTGCTACTGTGCAGAAGGCAGGATACTTGGGTATTCAAGTATGAACCAGTACTAAATGAACCAGCATTACTGTGCAGTCACATCTCTGCATGCTGACTGCACAGTGGCTCATTACTACCACGCAATAGCATATAATGGTTTGTACCCTGTGAAGCTACTATGCAGTAGTAATGAGCTATTGCGGTAAGCATCTTGTGCAGGCACGGCCACTGGGTGCGTCTACACGTGCAAATAGTCCAAGATTAGTTTATTCTTGAGTAAACTACTCAAAAGTAAACTCTTGGGCACATGTCTACATGCTGAAAAATAGTATACAGGGCACATTTCTACAGATGGCTCCTGCATCTACCTTTATGCATAATCCATGCCAATTGTTTCAAACTGCTACTTGTAAAATTTAGCCTTTATTCTAAGAGGGTACGCAGGAGCAAATCTGCTGCTCCTAGCAAGAGACTGCTCCCATTCACTGAGGCCCTGCAACAGGCCCCTGCAGGAGCCAGGGAGAGCTCTAAGCTCCCCCAGCTGCTAGCCCTGGGGCCAGGAGATAACTGTCACCATTTGGGGGCTGGGATATTGGTCCCTGCCCCCAGAAGCTGCCTGCTGCCGAAGCAGGTTCCGCCACTGGAGCCTGGGTGGGGACAATGTCCACCTGCCCTGGCAGCAGGGATCTTCCAATCCCTGCTCCACCATCATGGGGCCAGGGCTGGGAGATCCTCATCTCCCAGCCCAAGTCCCATGGTTGCGGGGCTGGAACTGGGAGATCCTTGTCTTGCAATTAGAGACAATTACTGCAATTAAGCATCTGCACATGTAGACACGGATGCTTACTGCACAGTAATAAGGTCTACCATGTAGTAAAGCATCTGGTGTAGATGTGCCCACTACTTCCTTTTTACTGGCTTTGCTTCCATCCTCTGGATCAAAGTCACTTGATTTTGAGCTCTACCCAGAGCCAGATGTTCCCTCAAGAGTAGACTCTGTGCACTTCTCCCAGCTTTGTACAGTGATGTTGAATGACTTCATATCATTTTTGCACACGTTGTGGTATTGCCATAGAGGGCGACTCCACCATCTCATATCTTGCTGTACAAAACGGTCTCCTCCCATTCTCCTGACATGGCTGAACCATCACAAACTCCTCTTCAATATATTAGTTTCTAAGTGCGTCAATCCTGTGTGCTCCAGCACTTCTGTGTTTCACATTTTGTCTTCCCACTTTATTTTCAGGAACTTGCTCAGGTATCTCATGTGGAAATTGTTCAGACTCCTCATGTGTCTAACATATGTAGTCCACATTTCTGAACCATAAAGCAGGGATAAAGCACGCAGGTCTCAGAGAGTCACATCTTTACCTTAGTTGATATATATTATATCATACTCTGTAATCCCACAGTAAAGAGAGAAATTGATATCCCATTGTACTGCAGCCCTCTCCTCTGAGTGAGATGAGTTTCTGTCCCAGCAGGTCTCCTTCACCCCACATTGCCATGTAGCAAAGTCCTTGCTTGGTCCCTGAATTATAAATTCAAATTCACAATGGGCCAGATCCCCTGGGGAATGACAGCAGTGCCTGATGGACAGTAGAGGTGGCAGAGATGTGGCATAAGTCTGCTCAGAAAGATCATGATCCTATGCCCAAGCATCTTCTTTTGTGTCCTTTTGTGTCTGGTTTTGACCCCCTGCCAGTGCTGGAAACAGTAATTATGTGGGGCTGAGGCCCTAGTTCAGTATTGCTGTATGTCTCAGGTGATGATGTATCATCTGCCCCAGTATATGTATGAACCCTTCACTGGTGCAGGAACCATCTTTCAAGTTCCAAAACATTTCTTTATTTTGTTGTTTATTTTCAGAAGTAACAACCCTAGGAAGCAAAAACACAGTGACAGGTATGAACAATTTAGGATTTGTCACCTTTATCTGGTCTCCAGACCTCTCTATGTATACAGAGCAAAGAGTCACCATTGGTGGAGTGGTAATTATCATCCAGGAAACAATCCTCAGCCCAGGGTCTCTTTGATAACTGTGGCAATTGTTATACTCTTGTGTTGCTCTGATTCCAAGCCTTTAGAGATCTGGGTTGTGATGAATACACTAGCAATTTCCTTTTACTACTTGCACTGTGAATGATACTTCAGTGTAAGCAGTTTTTGATGACCTGATTCATCTCTTTTTTTTTAAGTTTGGGCTTATGGGTGCTTGGAAATACTGCATTTGTGCTGTTCACCTGGCTCAGGATTGACTCTGACTAAAGAGGAAAGCTGCAAGACAGTATACAGGGAGAGCAGGGCACATTTCTACAGATGGCTTCTCCATCTGCCTTTATACATAATCCATGCAAATTGTTTCAAACTGCTACTTGCTAGCCTTTATTCTGAGACCCTTTATAAGGACAAGGTAAATAAAAATGGACATAAGCCTGACCCTGAATGCAATCCAGCAAGTACTGCTGTCCTGATCCTGAACAGTTATAGTTTCTTCACAACGCCTTCTGTCTCATATCCTGAAGCCAATTTTATTTCAATCCAATAGCTATCTCCCCAACTTATTGCCTCCATCGATCAATCTTTTTCTTTTATAGACCTATCTTTTATGAGTCTCCTCGGAAGTGGTCAAGGATACAATATTTGGGGATTTCAACTTCAGCTTCACTATAGGAAAAAGAGTTGGAAAGGAGAAAAGGCATTAGTCATTTGCTAATCATCTGAAAGTAATACCAGTCACAGGCAGCTGGTAAAATCCACAGCAGTAATAAAGATGATTTGAGTTGTTGGCCGCAGTGCTCCTTAAATGACATGTACAGTACACCAAGGCTTTATAAGTTGGCTAGCAAAATGGAGAACCATTACTGAATTACTAGTGCTGGAAACTCAATTTCCAAGCAATGTGATGAGATCTTAACTCTCTTCCAAATGCCTAGAGAATAATGGAAAGCAAACTAAATGATGACTATTGTTACTCAATAGCTAATCCCATTAAAGTCCTGACTCTTGCCGAATTCCAAGTACCTTCTGGGAAGATTCACCTGTTGCTCCAGAAAATGTACCAATGCGTCCAGGTAAAATATAGGTTCTGAACTGACATATATTGCAGGTACCACTTAAAGAGTGTTGCTGGAATGTTAATGAGCATCAGGAATACATCAGAAACAGTGGATGTCCAGGACAGAAAGGCTCCAATCATACATGGATCACTCACAAATATGACTGATGTACAAATCAACCTTCTTACTGTGGTGGATTCCACTAGCTGTGTTGTTAACAAAATTGTCTCCTGATGATTGGAAATATAAGGAGGAGGAGGAGAATTCAGTGTGCTTAGGAGTCTAGTCAATGATGCACTGCAGGATAGGAGTATTGGCGAGATGGGAGTCCAGGAAGGGTGGTCGTTTCTAAAGGAAGCGATCCTTTGGGCACAGAGGGAGACTATTCCAGTATGAGGGAAAAAGGGGGAAAGGAGCCAAAAAACTTCCTTGGCTAAACAGGGAAATCCAGGGCAACCTAAGGGCAAAAAAGAAGACATATAGGTGGTGGAAGCAGGGGGAAGGTATCAAGGAAGAGTATACCTACTTGGCCTGCACTAGCAGGCAGGCAGTTAGAAAAGCAACTTCAGAGCTGAGGCTGGCAACACAAATTAAAGACAACAAAAAGTCTTTTTTTAAGTATGTAGAGAGTAAAAGGAAGGTTCAGATCAGCATAGGACCCCTACTGAACAAGCTGGAGCAATTAGTGACAGATAGGCAGGACAAGGGTGAGCTATTCAATGAGTTTTTTGCTTCGGTGTTCCTGAACAGGGCTTAAGATAAGTCTCCTAGTGGGTTCTTAGATGGGCATCAGAGGGACACCAGCTGTCGATACTGACTTGGTGCAGAGTCACTTGAATGGCCTGGATATGTTTAAGTTACCAGGCCTGGATGAGCTGCATCCAAGAGTACTGAAGGAATTGGCCAGTGTCATAGCAGAACCACTGGCACGGCTGTTTGAGCACTTGTGGCACTTGGGTCAGGTCCTGGAGGACTGGAAAAGGGCCAATGTGGTTCATATTTTCAAGAAGGGGAGAAAGGAGGAACCAAGTAATTATAAGCCAGTCAGTCTCACCTCCATCCTTAGAAAGGTCCTTGAAAAGATTATGAAGGATCATATTTGTGGGAGTTCAGCGGGAAAAATAATGCAGCAGGGAAACCAGCATGGATTCGTACCAGGTTGATCATGCCTGACTAATCTGGTTTCATTTTATGACAGGGTCACAAAATGCTTAGACACAGGAGTAGAGGTAGAAGTCGTTTTCTTGGACTTTAGCAAGTACTTCGATACAGTATCTCATCCTATTCTCATAAATTAAGAGGCTGTGACATAGATGTTTACACGGTCTGGTGGGTGGCAAATTGGCTTAGTGGTTGCGCCCAGAGACTGGTAGTAGATGGGCTGGTATCTACCTGGAAGGATGTGGGAAGTGGGGTCCCCACAGGGTTCAGTCTTTGGACCTGTACTCTTCAATATCTTCATCAGTGACTTGGATGTGGGTGTGAAGTGTACTTTGAGTTTGCAGACAATTCTAAATTGTGGGGTGAAGCGTACAATCCGGAGGGTAGGGAACAATTGCAGGCAGACCTGGACAGGTTAGAAAAAGTGGGCATTACACGATAGGATGCAGTACAACAAGGACAAGTGCAGAGTTCTGCACCTAGGGTGCAGAAATATCCAGCACACCTACTGGCTGGGAAGTGACCCTCTCAGCAGCACAGAAGTGGAAAGGGATCTCGGAGTCATAGTGGACTCCAAGATGAACATGAGTCGTCATTGTGATGAAACCATTAGCAAAGCTAACTGCACTTTATCATGCATCAGCAGATGTGGATAGAAGACAAATGTCTAAACCTGTACATGTTTTGTGAAACAGGCCTACCTAGTACCAGCTATTTCAGATAAAGATGCAACAAACCAATAATCTGTCCATAGAGAAATTGCTTTCCACCCTCTCATCTTGAAACTAGCTTGTTCTCTGAAGCAAGGGGATATTTATCCCATCCATTTTGTTTCTTTCCATCTCTATTATTATAGCTCTAGATATCCTCCTTTATTAGGGTTCAATTCTTGCTTGCATCCTCCTGGACTCAGTCTTCATAATTTCCTGTGCTCTCCCTCAGAGGACATTATGCCCCCAAATAATTTTCAAAATATTCCTCCTTCCAAAACACTTAACTCAGTTTCCAGCACAGAAGGAATGGTAAGTAACGCACTCATTACCTAGTAAAATAACTGTTTGCCCTCTCTAGGCTGCCCCTCACCACCCTGATGGGATGGAAAAATCACAACACTTTGCAGACTACAAATGCTAAGCTACATTTTACCAGATAATGAAAGCTCCCAGGCAGATGCTGGGCCTGAGCCTCCATTCCATCACACTGGTTTTGCACTGCTGTAATGGCATTATGTCCACTTTGGCTTCCAAGGTAAATCTGGATTTTGGAAGATGTGGGTTATTGTAATGATAAGAGGAGTTTTCAGTAATCAAATGACCTACTGCTCCGTATGTATCAATTGTGACATAGCCCCATCCATGGCACCTTGACACGGATAATCACAGACTAGTGGTGCTGCTCATTCCAGCTCAAGAGGCAAAGGGCTGAATATTGGTGCTGCTAACATTCCCAGGGTCAAGGTCTGCAGGTTTTTACATGGGGGAAGTTGTTACATTTTCACCTTCCATTTTATGCCTAGCTTCTTCTTTATAACATTAGCTCTTTGTCTTCTTTGATTTGTGGAAATCCAAGAAAGATGGCCATGGCAAGTTTACATGAAGGACTCACGGTTCAGATTTCTTATATAGAGCAGTCTTGCTTCACAGCTAGCTCCCTAGTGGGGACATTAACATCTCTGTTTTTTGTTGTTTTCTTGGCCCTGTACATGGCTTCCTTTGTTCCCCATTGTTTGTGTGATATGGATTACAAAGCCAGTGAGTCAGAAGGGCTGTTGCTGTTGCTAATTGTTATTTTTTTTGTGCATGTATGTTCCCACACTAGGTGGATCAAATCTTTTCTTACGCAAAGGTTTCTTTGTTGAAGCTTTTAGTGCCTTTGCAACAAGACGATAGCGCTTCAAAATGACATCTGCGTCCCTCTTGGCATGTACAATACAGATCACTGTAATTCTCTTCCCTTCTGTGCCATAATTAGATTCCCAGACCTAGCTTGGGAGTTCTAGAAATGCACGCAGTGCAAAGAGGTGCCTGAACAAGCCATCAGAGCGAGCAGCTCCTCTATGCTAATAGCAAACTGATCTACTTCGAGGAACACAAAGCCTGCACCAGTGCTTCATGGAAAAGATCCATTGGCCACGTTTCACAACCCACTGTAGTGACCCCCATTAGTCATCTTTTCTCAGCTTTCTTTGTCCTTCATTTGCTGTCAGAAAGAAACTTTCTGCTTATCTAGCACCAAGTGCACCTCTCCTCTTGAAAAGGAAGTGTGAAAGCACCTTTGGAGCTTCAAGACTAGGTTCCTTTGCAGGGTTTAGACTATTTCAACAGCTATACTTTCATATTACTCCCCATTAAGGGGGCCACATCTGCAGCTGATGTAAAATGGAGGACCTCCCTTGAAAAGCTGATCCTGAAACTTCTGTCCTTTGCATGCCCTGCTTCAATTAGTTTAAAAAAAAATAAGCAGGTGCTCTGTTCCATCCAGGTGCCACACAAAGCCCCAGGTTTGTGCCAGCCTCCCTTCCAGGCTGAAGTGTAGTCTGGTGGCTCGCCTCAGTACTAATAAAAAAACTAAGTTAATTATGTGTTTGGAGGAAACAGCAAGGTACTGTGCATGTTGCATTGTCTAGGGTGGTTGGTCTAAAACATACAACACAGGACCCAAGTTCTGTTCCCAGCTCAGCTACTGACTAAAAGCAGGCCTCTTCACTTTGGCATCCTTTTCCTGTGTAGGTTAACAGACTATGAGCTCTGCAAGGCAGAAGCTATCGCCAAATATGTATTTAAATGGTTCCCAATAGGTCACTGATCTCAGCGGGGGCCATTTGGTGCCCTTGTAATACTAATAATGGTATTATTAATATAATTGAAACCCTCTCAGTGAGAAAAAAGCAGCAATAATAAAGACAAGTAGAAAGATGTTCACTCCCGTGACCAATTTGTGAGATATTCATGTAGCGTCCTTGCCTAAAGAACACATCAAAAAGAGAAACACTATATTTTTAATATTATCTCTTTTCCACCAAAATAAGTATTCAAACATTGGCACAAAATGCCAGTGACACTCAGGGAATTATAAGTAGGTAGTGACATGCATCAGGAAATGTAGAGCTCGATTTCTTTCCCCTTGGTTTTACACTAACTCTTATTTTCTTCAGACAGACTGCCCTCACCAGCTGTGTTTTCTAACCAGTGGCCTCGCACTGATTCAGGTCTTCAAGAAAACTGTGGCTTTTCTTGTTGTTTGTGCTTTGTTTCTGTCTTTCTCTGCTCTAAGGCCCCAATCCTGCAATTGCTTCAAGCACATGAGCAATCTCATTGCATCTGGAAATGATCACTGTACTTAAATGGTTCAGCCCTTGAGTCACTTCACTGAAAACCAATCTAAGACACTGTTTCTTATCTAGCATCATAAAGCCCCATTGACTTTAGTACCAGTTTTGCTATTAACTGAACCAGCAGCTGCAAGTCAATGACATGCCTGTTGTCCTCCTTTGCCAAGAATTGATGTATAATGTCTGGATACAATAAAACTATCTCAGAGCATCAGCTAATAGATGCAGCTTTTGCTTTCTTTGAAGCCCGTTTGCTGATTCTGCAAAATGCTGGTGACATGATTCCTAGGATAGTAGCAGATGTTCCCTCTATATGCCAAGTGAAAGAAGTTTATGCCCTGTGCCTTGCTGCCCAAGCTCCTGTAAGAATAAGAAGACCATAAGGTACATCCCTGGAGAAAAAGGAGGTAGGAGGAGGTACCGTCCCAGGCCCTTTATCAGCTCTGGTGGCTTGCAGGGTGAGACAGACAGCTGGGGCTCATTAGAGTAACAGGCTTTTAAAACAAAGGAAACTGGGGGGTTAGGACTCGGTCTGTTCTGGGTTTACTATGCTTCAGGCTGTGGTAACAGGGGATCTTGAGGTGCTTTTGTGTAGTAGCTTTTTCAATAGGCTTTGTTTGCCGCTATCATCTGTATCATATGTGGATATTTTTTTGACCTTTGCACTTCACTTGGGATATGGTCTGTAGGAGCAGATGCCTAGAAGCTCATCAAATTGGATAATCTGGATATATGTTAACTATTTTAGCCTGAAGCTAGCCTACAGCTCCACATCCACTGGACCCAAGAAGGATTAGCAGCACATGTTAGTTAGTTAGTTAGGATACATAGATGTATGTTTTTGCCTCAATCTCCTCTCTTGGATGTGGGAAGGGTAATTGTTCTTAGCATTCAAATTATGTAAATTTGATGACAAGACAGAAATATAAAAAGAAAGCCAGACCAAGGCAGCTTCCATAACAGCTTTATTATTGTTCATAGTGCTGCTGGACTGCCTAAGAAATGGAGATGTGCCCAATGGTCACAGTAGCTGACTACTGGCCAGGACTCCTGGGTTCTGTCGTGACATATAGCTTGGGCGGGTGAATAATCTCAATTAGCATAACACAGTGTGTCTTGTGCTGAAGCAACAGTCTAAAGAGAGAAATACTGTTGGTGTTTTCACTTATTGCACTGGTGAACATGGGTGCGGAGGAAACAGTGATAGCAGTAGTAAACTGCTTCCTGAATGCACTGTTGTGATGCATTTGCTTTTCAGATTTAATTGCACAGTATCTTGCTGAAGCTATTCTGCATAGGCCTTAACTTCTTCATTCTTTAGTGGGTCATCACTCTGATCCCCTATGTGTGAGTGAGGATTCCTAAATTAGTATGCCAGGGGTCTAGGGTTGACTGTCACTTTCCCAAATGTTTTTGCTACAGAAGTGCTGTGGGAAGGAGGAATTGCTAAAGGAAAGATTCAAGCACAGTGGGGGAACATGTGGGAAGGAGTTGCTAAACCAAAAAGCCAAGCGCAGTGGGAGAAAATGAAAAGGCTCCATAAGGCCATTAACCATAGTGCCTATAAAAAAGCAAGAGGGAGCTTAATGAGGCAGCAACACATCCCATGCTCTAGTAGTGGAGATGTGACAATTACCACTACAAGCAGGAAAGCTGCAAATGCCCTGATGTAAATATTGGCCTGACCTGCACAGATGTGAAGGAAGCAGTCATGGCCAATATATTACAGAGCTTAGCTCAAGACAGACTGGATAAACTGAAGAAAGAGACACAACTACAGCAGGGAACGGGGAAAAAAGGGCAATGATGAATTTATTCTAGAGACTAGATTCAGGTCTCCTGAGCATAGGCAGCAGCTGTTTTTCCTGAACACACAGTAAAAGATTTGGGCAAATTCTCTCAGGAGTTCTTAATTTTCTATCCACTGATTTCAGAGTTATTTCCATTTAAAATTGCAAGTCACGGTTGGGGGAATCTGCTTGCATGCTAATAAGAAAGAGGAGTCAAAATGAGGCACCCCCCCCCCTTTTGGACAGGGGACGGGAGAAGCTTTTAACTTTCATCCTTGCACCTATATATAAACACATTTGATGCATTTCCCATGTAACTAGCTCCCGCTTCCCAGTTTCCTTCCAAAGAAATTCTGACAAGTGGAGCACATGAAAATCCTTGCCAACAACAGAGCGATAAAGGAAAGCAACATCTAAGCACTGAACATTTGCAGAGGCTTCAGCAAGCTAGCTGGCACGCAGCACCCTGAAGTCTTGAGCGAACAAGTCCTTAAAGTCTCCATTTTGTGCTGTTTAGCCTAAAGTTTAACTTTGCATCCTTGGATGAGGAGGTGTTAATGAGATGAGTAGTGTTTAAAGCTGGTGGACAGTTATCATCACTGGGTTTTTCTCTGACAGAAAAAAAATGCCTTTTTTGTATTAACGGGAACTTTCATGAAAAGAGTGTTTTTTGTCATTTTTTTTCCAGACTTCCATTAAAAAGAACATTTTTGTTTAAATTAAAAACCTTTGTTGAGTAAAATTGTTAGATGAAACAATTTTAAACAATCATTTGCACTGAACTGTTTAGTGCAGGGGGGAAATAGCACCTAGTGCATGGAGCAGGGGATGCCATAAGTTTTGGTTCCCTGTCAAATTCTGCCTCCTGTTACGATGTGGGAGCATCTTCACTTGTAATATTTGAAAGTTGATAGTTAGCCTTAGTAAACCACCATTCAGTAATGTAGCAAGGATTAGTTATCATTTGCAAAGAATTCAAATCTTTGAATGAAAAGGAAATGCAAAGTACTAAAATCAGTCATCTTCCCCATTATAAAGGTCTTGCTGAAAGCAAGGTCACTGTCTCCATTACTTTTCCTTCTCTTGTGTGTGACATAACAGATCTGGAAGGGTTATGGGCATGTATGAAACATGGCAACCAGAGACTGATGGACATTTTTGAAGAGAAGTAATTACTCTGCCCATTTTGGTACCATTCAGATTCTCCTTTCAATGCCAATGGGTGAAGTTGTAATGAACATTAACTGTGGGTAGAACGTGTTTTACAATGAACATTTTTTATCCCAAGTATGTAAACAAATGAGACCACTAGCTTATCATCATATAAAAATATTTCCTCACAATTGCTTCTTAAATCTGCCTGAAGTATTGTGTTTCCAGTGTGCTTCTAATTTAGTGGTACAGAATGGAAGCAGAACTCATGTTAGCCTTGGAGACCTTTAATAAATATAAATGAATCTCCCCCCTAAGATGCCCCCACCCCAGGCAAACTTAATCCCACGAGATAGAAATATATTGTGTGGTGATGCCCTATAAGTTTCTAGAGTGAGGTTTGAGGAGGCCTGTAGTTCAAATGAGCTGCATATTCTAATGCTGAGAATACAGGACTTGCTTGGTTATCAGAAAGTTTTATTCTTCCCTTAGCTGTGCTACTAACTTTCTTTCTCTGGCCTTGGGCAAGACACTTAACCTCTATCCTTGTCATTTTCCCCATCTGTGAAATGGAGATAAGGATGCTTGACTTACAGGGCTGCTGAGAAGATTAATTAGCTGACATTTTCAGTGAGTAGATGAACAATGCATATATCTGCTTATTTATTATTATTGAAGGAGATGAAAGAGAATGTTAAATCCTCCAAGAGCTAAAGAGAGAGATTATTTGCTTTCTTCCCACACCATAACACCCAGATCCTGGAGAAAAAAGGGTTTTTTTAGAGGGAAAGGGCAGAAAAAAAAGCTAAACCTATGCATTAAAATGCAAATGACATTTTTCTGTGTTTTGCAGTTTAACAAGTTAGATAAGGAGGCAGGTAATTTATTCTAGATGCATAAATAAACACCCTCCTGTTTGAGCCATTCCCATATATTAAACTCACTAGAAATCATAGTTGTAGAATAGTAATTTATCATGAGAATATGGAATAGGGAGGACCTAAAATAACAAGAATTAATGAGATTTAGGAGTTGGATGATAGACAGAAAACAAAGAAGTGGGGGGAAGTGAAAAATAATGCCCCACCCTCCTATATTGCATTTGCCATAAGCACAAACCACTTTTTCAGCCTCCAGGCCCCAGTTGTGAAACGTCTAAATTCAGTAAAACCTGTGTGGCTGTTATTTTCCTTTTGGTCAAAACGGTGCTTTACTTTGGCGGAGGGGGCAGGGCAGGGCAGGAACAAGCACTTTTTTTCTGTTTTAAAATGCTCAAATTTATGAGCTCCATAGTTTTTAAAAAACTTTTTTTCTGAGCTCTTCTGGAAGCAAATTTCTTAGTGATCCATGAAAGACCACTCTCCATCAGGTTTTGGCTCTGCTGATTGCTCATGCTGTTTGCTAAGATTTCCTGCTTACCATTTCCAATTGGATATTATAAAAAAAAAAAAAAAAAATTGACAAAGCAATGTTGAGCTACGTCCAAGCAGGTCCCTCTGTACAAGATTATAGTATCACCATTGTCCACATACAGCTTTGCCTCTTCCAAATAACTGCTAAGATTATTAGTATGCTAAATAAACAGCTAAGTGCCTGATGCTATAAAACTTGCCCAGAACCAAGAGCTTTGGATTATTCCTGGAAAGAAGCAGGATCAGGTACTGCACATTTCTGCAACTCTTGACCAACCACATTCCACTAGTAATAAAATACCAAAGCATATGCATCATTATTTTCAGATGACTGTTCCATTCCTTGTCAGTAGAACTACTGTATTCACAGCCCTAATGCAGTAAGGTGTTGAAGCAAGTGAATGATAATATGGTTTAATTTCAATGGGAGCAGGTTTAAGGGACGGCAAGGGTAGGGTTAAATATATACTATAAAATGTACCCCACACAGCTCTGAAATGAACACTGTAGTGAAGCATTCTAGTATCAGTTCTAGGAAATGCCATCATTTGGGAGTAGAAGAGGCAACTGCAGTGGAAATTAGATCCACAGAAGGTGTCAGCCATACAGCCTGGAATTATTTAGCAGGTTTTGCTGGATTTTTTTTTTAATGTTTTGTATTAATTTTAATCTTTCCCTGAGAAGGTGCAGTCCATGGATAGTGCAATCCTTAATGGACCAGATGGCACTTCTGCTACTTCAGAATCTAGGTTTGTAACATGGGATTCTGTTGGTGCTCCCATAGGACAAAGATGAACCAGAGAAGTCTTCCTGTTAGTTGTTCTTGGACTCCTAATTAACATTTACTACCAGCATGGGGTGATGAGCTGATTAGCATAGTTCTCACAGATTTCTGAGGAAGTTATTGTTAAAGGCATGTAGATGCCCCTTATTTTTACAAGGCAGTACAGAGAAACATAGAGGGAGACAGTCTCCATTCCAGAGATTGTACATAGCCAAGACATGGAGTGAAACATGACACAGAAACTTGAAGTCACACACTAGACAAGCCAGATCAACCCCCCCAAAAAGCCGATTTGCGCCCCAGCCTAATGCCCTGTCCAGTAAATCAGACTGATCCCATGATTCTTGGAAACCACATACAGGTATGCTGAAAAGCTCAAAGCAATGCATTCCAAAGGAAAAGGCTGGAAAACAAACCCATCATTTCTCATCAGTACTTTCAGGAATACCAGCAATTAACTGCTTCTTCCACTTCTACATGGGAAAGGGGATATTTTTGCTGTGATTCATTATGAATAAATATTCAGAGAAATATTAAGTCAGGAATTAAATTCCAGCCATTTTACAGTATTGACAAGAGTACATCTTTTGAGTATCTTACCCTCTGACAAATAAGATGATAAAGGCTCATGCAAATACAGCAACTTACACTTGCCTTTGTTTTCTTGTTCTGCCTTAAGCACTGTATAAGCCACTACTGGTTCACATTAAAATAATATACACCAACATATTCAGTAGACAAAGCTGGGTCAGTTGTCTCTATGTTGAGCTGGCTCAATAGTTGAAACTGGGTATGCTAAAAATAAGTCTTTATCTTGCAGCATATTACTAGGAATGAGGACATAAATGGTTAACATGGGAATCTAATGAGGATGGATATAAAGAGTTTGATTTGGAGACTCCATGGGTTGGGGGGGAGGGGTTGCAAAAATCATCAGTTTTGGTTATGTCTTAGCTTGAAATTGTTACATTAGTATGTAACATATCTCTCTTGTGGCAAAGCAGGTATGCTTGCAACTGTTTTTTCTGTTAGGCAATACAGTTGTTTAGCCAGTAGATGGCATTGCTTGTTTCTATGTTAATAACAGCCATTTCTCATGTGCTTTTCAAGGAAGTGGGTCAATAAGTAGGAAGTGTTGCTCCAGCAGCCTTCACTGACTATCAGGTCCCCCCATCCCCACCATTAAAAGAAGAAGAAAGTAAAGTTGGTTTGACTTTGTGGCTCTTGATCTTAATTTTCTGTAGGAACATCACTAGTAGGAAGCTGCAAAGTACTGAGAAAAACCAAAACAAACGAAGACATAAGCCAAAGCCCTAAATTTAAATACTATCTGACTTTGAGGCTCGGTACAGACGTTCAAAAAGCCCAAGGTGGAATCAAGCTAAGTTGCATGGTTTTCTGTAAGTGGTGTAGTTTAGATCAGTAGGTATGGAGAAGAGTTGAGGCAAGGCAGAGAGCTACCTTCCTGTAGCTAAACTGCGTCATGTCTTGGACCATATATACAGATCATGGTGAGATTAACATTTCATAAAAAATAAAATAATTTTGCTAATTTTGCAAAATTCTGATCCCCCCAGCCCCGTTAACCCTACGCCTCAAACTATTTCACCCTTTGTAATGAGAAAAGAAATGTGAATAGCATTTAGAATTTAGAAAACTTTAAAATCCTTGCCCTTCAATAAACATCATCCATAAGGGCATGGAATCCACCAGAAAAAGGACTGTTGTCTATGTCTGTTTTGGCTATTCAGACCATAAGTTTTTTAAGGACAGAGACTGCACTGTGGCTTGTGTTAACACTGCACAATGGTTAGCAAAATGGGACCTAGCCAGGGGTCAGCGCCTGCAGCTGCCACCACTGCCATCCTAATATACATGAATGTAACATCACACTTCAGAGCAATTTCCTCTCTGCCCCAGTGGATTTAAAATGCTGTGATTTGATTTGAAGGTGCTTTAGTTTTCATGCCTGGAGCAAGGTTTTGGTTACCTGAAAAGCTATCCAGTCCCAGCTGAAGAGAGGAGATTCAATACATTCATTTTGTGTTGTTCAGTTCGCTTTTTAAAAATTTTCTTTCCTTGATGTTCATGCATAAGGAACTTTAAATGCAGAAGGAAAAGAGTAAATCATTAGAAATCTTGTTGAAATGGTTGCAATCAGTTAATAAGTAAATTGCATATTTAATTATCCTAATTATGGTTTAACTGAACTAATCTTATTGCCAATGAAAAAAATTAATAAAAGAAATATCCTGGATTGACAGAACCTTGATTACAGAGTGCTGAGTAACACATTTCTTTTTAAAGCCTCCATTATTTTTTGTACCATTTGATGGGCACACACTGAAAGCACAGATAAAAGGAAGGCCGGGCTATATTTACTATACTATTATTAGTGCTGTAGAAATGCCTTGTATACCCTCAAGGTAAATAATGACTGCATGTGACTGATTTTTCACTTGGCTTTTCACCTCTGAAATTCCTTGGGTCTCAGGAATCAAGCCAAGTATAATAAAGATGCCTAGAACATCTCTGAATGATTGATTGCCATATTTCTTTACTAGTTTCTTAATCTGGTTTGCTTTTACTATCTAATTTCCTCCTTCTGTTCTTCTAGAACAAGGTGAGCTAATCCTTTTTTCCTATAAACTATAATACAGCACATAGCATTCTGCATGGTTGCTTAGGAGTATTCACTAGAAAGCATTTGTAGCCAAGACTTTTCACAGGTTAACCATGGGTATTTTTCCAGCTAGGAGCAGATTTGGTGTTCATCTTTAGTAAAAGATGGAGTCAGCAGAGTTTTATTTCAAGATGCTGTCTTGGCACGCAAGCTGCACAGCATCATCCTCAATATGGTTAAACTCCCAAAGCTCCCATCCTATACTTCCTTTATTTGAATTCCCAGATGCAATAATCTTTTTATAACAGACTCTGCATGAAGATATAATGCTATTGTTGGTTTAAGGCTATTATGATCATCCACTATGTGGTCATGTCTGGGGATAAAATAAATTTTTCTACATTCTTCTAAAATTCTTCTGAATTCTTCATAAAATACATTCTTCCACAGTCCCAAGATACACAAATATCAGCTGTTAATAAAGAAAAAATGTGAAGTCTGAACTTTGTGGCCACGATCCTGTAGACCCTACTCTATGCACACATGTTTAAATGTGTTTTTGACTTCTGTGGTGAATCAGGGCTGATGAGAACATGTGTGATAACATTTGTTTTCATTTTAAAGCTGAAACTAATTAATAATATTGTATAAATAGGTGGGGGGAAACAAAGATGCTTGTTTCTACCTTACCTTGTACGTCAGTGTAAGTAACACCATCTGCCATAAAAATGTTTATTATTCATTTTAGAATATAATTTTTTTTACAGAAACTCAGTAAAATCCACATCTTTGGATCCTAAAGGCATGCAAGGGATGCTAGGAAAACATTTTAAGGGGACAGGAGATACTGAAGCTGAAAATTATTGTTCAGAACTGCTGTGTAAAATGAAAGGGAGAGCCATAAATATTGTGAGATCAAAAGATTTCTTTATAGCTCAGATTGTATGTGGCACTAAACTGCTCCAGTATTGAATTATGTCATTCAAGGATACTAATCCACAACATGTAATGGCAGGGAGCCCTTTGCAACTGTTCTGTGAATGGCAGCTCCCTTATGATGGAAGTTTGTCTAAAATATTTCTGTTCAGCATTTGAAACCCAAATAAAAACCAAAGAACTTAAAGAATAATTTATCGCCTGGGAATCTCGAATAATAAAAGAATGAAAAAGCACTTGTCACATTAGAAGGGGAGAATGGGGGGAATGAGACATTAACATCAACAGGGCCAGTTCACTGCTGTGTTGTTGCAAGTTTGCACTGGGTCCAGGGGAATGAAGCCAGCTTATGGCTGGAACCTGATTCAAAAGAGAATCAGGCCTTGCATCTAATTCTGGTCAGTAGGCGTGGGATTCATAAGCAGAACCCATGCGATAACAATAGGAGACAGCTGCTTGAACAACACACTCAGAGCAATTAACAAAGACAATTGTGCTACCCGCTGACTGAAGAACTCCCTTCCCTTTTCTCTGTTCTCTTTTATATGCTGTGGTTGAAAATGTAAAGGCTAAATCTCACTATTGATTTCTATACCAGCTTCCCATTGACTTCCATGCAAACTATGCATGCAAATGAACAGGAACACATGGCTGGAAAGATGTCTCAGAGCTGGTGGTGGGAAAGCAGGGCCATCCTTTGCTGCTCAAGGCCTGGGACAGCTGTGACACTCAGCTGCATGTCATGCTCATCTGAGTGTAATTCATAGAGAGAATGATGCTGAGGATGATTAGAAATGAGGCTGGGAAGGCACCTCTGGGACCTGAACAAGGTTTATTCATTTCACAGTACAGCTAAGCTGGTAATGCTTGCTGACTGATCTACCACTGGAAAACACCCCTGGACATCCCTTGGACACAAAAGTTATCTGAAGAGCCACCACTAAAAATTCTGACTGGTAGAGAATCCATCAGTAGACAGGCATTTCTGGAGCAGAGCTTCTTATTCTGCAAGTGGAAATCAAGGAAGCACAGTGGTTCTGTTTAGCTAATGGAAATCCTGGCCAGAACCCAAGGAACATGAACCAAGACTGAAGGGAAAGTGAGAAAAACTGAGACAGAAGACGAGACATGACAAGGGAAGGTTCAGAAAGCAGAAAACAACTAGAAACCAAAGGAGCATATATACAAGCTGACAGCATGGCATGTTTCTGGGAGAGCAAATGTGCTCAGACAAGAGACAAGGAGAAAGAGTGCTCAGTGGGAGCCAGGGTCTGACAGGAATGAAGCAGGAGGGTGAGACAGAAGGAGGACAGCAGGTCCAAAGGGGGTTCAGCTTAGGGCAGTTCAGATTATGATATATAAGCAAAGGCAACAGGGAGGTGAAATGGATGATGAGGCCATGTTTGAACAAGGTGCTTGGGTAGATGCCCATATTTCAATGTGGGAGTCATGCTACTGACCTTAACAGGCAAGGGTTTGAATGGCAAGAACAGAGAGAGGGAACGAGAGGGAGATTTCACTGAGCCACTTTTCCCTAGCATTTTCCCCAGTGGGAGGTCAGCAGATGCCAGTTGGCCCTAAGCTCTTAAGCCACAGTGGGCACATCTACATGAGGCTTGACATCACTGTAGCAGTGAGCTATGGCGACGTAGCATTGGTGGGCACAAACTGCAATGCTGACGCTACTGCACAGTAATAACAAGCTAGTGGGCACGTGTGTAGACAAGCACGCATGTAGACGTGTCTAGTGACACTTAATGCTGCTGAGAACTGACCATAGTGAAAAGCTGGTTAAAAGCATTGTTTCGTGCATTCAGTGGCTCCTACTCTTACAGACTCAGTTGGAAAGACTGGTTTGTTGAAGGTAGTGTAGATAGGTATACATCAAAAACAGTCATTTGACTAAAGTGGTGTCCTCCCCCTACCCTCTGCCAGGACCAAAGCCCAGACCAGCAGTGCTATCAGCAGCATGAGCTGTAAAATAATTGTCTCAGTCTGACCTGTGCCTGTGCTGCCTCCTCCCTGATGCTCTCTGATAGAGAAGCCAAGATGGTTTGGATACTGCCAGCTGCACAGGCCTGGTCCAGAGGAAAGTCCCCCATAGACAGTCTTGTTCCTTCTCCCATAGCCCCTTCCTTGTCCCTTGCTCACCTTTGACTACTAGCTGTGCTAGCCTAAGAGCGCTCTGCAGTCACAGCACGACTTATGTCACTGCCAATTACTCTGGCTAATTTGATAGTAATAGGTTAAGCGATTTAGTGCTCATTAAATGATCAAGACCAAGAGCCCTCCTAAGTGACGTTCCACACTGAGCAAGTGCAGAATAAGAAATGGCTGGCCAAGATGTTCAGAGTCTGAAGTCAATAGTTACAAACCATTGTCCTTAGCTAGGCAGCTGCACCAGCGACCTGGTTCCAGAAATGCTGAATACGCACAGAGACTTCTGTGCTCAGCACCGGTTGAACTAAGGAATACGGCAAAGCACAGACATGTTTGTCAACGTCTCTCCAGTGGGACTTCTCTTAAGGTTGGAAGAAGAGAAGTCCCAGGTCATAGCCATACTCAAGTCTTGCTCTCTGAGAGCTCCAACAAAGCCCTGACTGAAAAACAAATCAAACAAAACTTGTTTTAAGACAACAAGGAGGAGATTGGTGACATCCTATACCACTGTCAGAATAGTCCCAAGATATTCACTCCGTAGCTGGGGATAGTTTCACCAAGCTCACTTAGACAAACCATTAAAATGAGTAACACTGCCTGTCAGGATCCAGGACAACATCCAAGTGTAAGACATAAGAGGAAATCACCAGCAAGAGAGCAGCAATACATTGTAAATTATTAGCATGGAAAGATGGCACCACATCATTTTTGTACTGCAACATAATCATTTGTCCCTTTTCTGAAAACAATCTACAAAGCTTTGATGGAAACCTATTCAACTGCTAATCAAAGCTGTGTTCCTTTCCCAACATGGATCATTAAAAGCTGTGCTCCATGAATTCTGCCATAGAAGGAAAGAGGAATAAATGTTACTTACTAGTGCATGCACACTGTGGGCTATGGAGGTGAGGAGGAAAGGGAAGTTGGCATGACTAATAAAGAATTTATTGTGAAGTCATATTCTATTAGCTTGAGATTCTTAGAATGTAGATATGGTAGGAAATGGTGTCACCACGTCTAAACTGACGCATATTGACAAGGGGTGGGTATGAACAAGGGCTCACACACTATTGCTTGCTATGTGGTTAAGCTACTGAGCTGGACCTGGGCAGCTGTGTTGTATATCACTTAACTTTTCTGACCTTTAAAACCCTATTTTAAAATGAACCAAGCACTTATATGCATCCAGATGGAGGGTACATTCTGATGGGGCTCAGATACTGTGTTGTTGTGGCTAGAGGAGCACTGGCAGATGGATAGACTCTTCTGATATCAGTTAATGCATAGCTAGAAAGTGCAGAGTTGTGAAGCAAGAGCCTGAACTGAAAGGGAGACAGGAGACTTCCCCGTGGATAAATGACTTGGGCAGCACACAGCATATTTCATCAACACAACTCTCTTTAGGTTTTAAAAGCAATGGCAGGTGGATGGAGGGAGACCAGCAAACTTCTCCTGATCCTATACGAAGCCCTTGATAATGTTTTTTATGGACACAGCACACTTTAGTGATTTTTGGTGCAATTATAAGCATTTTACCTAATGACATGTAGGCATTTTCTCCTGTCAAATTGTGATCATTTTCAGTTAAAATGCTGCTAATAGCTTTGGGGAGAAGATGTTTGATATGGGTAGGCACAAAACTGTGTAAAACTATCAGAAACAAGAACTTTGCCTCAAATTAGCACTTGGACTTAGCAGAGCTGATGGATTCCTATAGCTCAGTCTCTCTACTCTCTGGGAAGCTAGGGACAGCTGCTTGAGAATAATTGTTCTGCCTGGGGTCATTAGGAAAGTTTTTCTTCTTGGTATAAAATTAAGCATATTTTCTTCTGAGCTTAAAAGGAATGAGGAGATGCAGAGGGAAGGACATGATACAGTCCACATCCTTGCAGCTCCTCCAACTCACTGACCCCCTCTTAGTAACCCTTTGCAATCTCCAGCCATAAGGAGCGAAACCACCAGGGGAGATTTCTTTTAGGAAGTTTAGTGTTTATATATTTAATGAAAATGTTTGTAAAAAAACAAAAAAACAAAACAACAACAACAACAAAACCTTCCTGTTGATGACAGGTGCTATAAGGCTTTGGTCCTCAGCGTGTTGAAGTCTTCCCTGTCTGTCAGTAGGCTAAAGAGTTATAACAATTACCTCCTGCAACCCCTCCATGATGGCATATGCTCACCTGCCATGCCTTTGATTCTGATTATTATTATAGGAGGGAGAACCACCTTGGAACACCTGTAAAGTCAGGCTTATGGGGCTCTTCCTCCCCTGCACCCCATCCTGACCACACTTTTGTTGTCAACTCTGTCAGCCCGACAAAAACACTCGGGGTTACTTCTTCCCAGTTAGGGCTGTCTGAACCCCAGGCTCCTCAAAACTAATGGGATCCAGTCTGCAGCTTTCAAATTGATCCCACTTGGGACAGCCAGGCCAGTTAATTTCTAGCACTGAAAGAGACTTGGGGGTCATGATTAACCACAAGATGAACATGAGCCACCAATGCGATGTCACATCTAGTAAAGCAAACAAAACCCTGGCTTGCACCTATAGATGCTTCTCAAGTAAATCTCAGGATGTCATCCTCCCACTGTACTTGGCCTTGGTGAGGCTGCAGCTGGAGTACTTCATCCAGTTCTGGGCTCTGCAATTCAACAAGGATGTCAAGAAGCTTGAAAGTCCCAAGGAGAGCCACGCGCATGATCAGAGGGCAAGAAAATAGGCCTATGAAGAGAGGCTGAGAGCCATGGGACTTCAGTCTGGAAAAGCACAGGCTCGGGGGGGACTTGGTGTCTGCTTATAAGTACATAAGGGGTGTACATCAGGATCTGGGAGAACGTCTGTTCACCAGAGCACCCATAAGGAAAAACAAGGACCAACAGTCATAAACTCCTACAAGACTCTTTTAGGCTTGACATAAGTAAAAATTTATTTACAGTCCGAGCCCCCAAGACTTGGAATAGACTCCCTCCAGAAGTGGTGCAGGCACCTACTCTGGACTCATTCAAGAAACACTTGGATGTTTATCTTGCTGGGGTCCTTTGACCCTAGCTGACTTCCTGCCCCTGGGGCAGGGGACTGGACTTATTGATCTTCTAGGTCCCTTCCAGCCTGAATGTCTATGAAATCTATGAAATAATCCACAAAACCAAATAGAAGTAAGTACCACAAAAGGAAAAATCAAAATAAATAATAAAAAGAAAAGAAAATCAAAACACAGTCCTTTCAATTTCTGAAGAGCAGTCCTGCTTTTCAAGAAGGCTGATCTTGGCAGCTCTTCCCTTCCCCCTTTCCCCACCTACTTCAGAGTTAAGGCTCTTGCCTGGCTGTATCTCACCGCTTCTGGCCTCTTGATGCTGGGTCCTCTCCCACACTGGCCCTCTCCAGGACCAGAAGTATCTGGCACAGCTCTCCCTGCACCAATCTGGACTCTGAAAATGCAGTGTGCTGACATGCACCTGCAGTGATCCTTCGGTCACCTGAGGTGAGTAGGGGAGTGTTACCTCTCTTTTCAAGAGTTTTCCCTGCTTTGACTTACTTATCTTGATACCTCCCTATCAAAACCTTGTTCATCTCTGATCAGAAAAACATGACCCTGGGAACAGGACATTCCAAAGCAGAGGTCCATATAATCCTAGGCCCTGCCCAGCCCTGCCAGCTGCCAGCGTCAGAGTCTCAGAGGAAGGAGCAAGAATCCTGCTGTGATCAGCCTTGAGATAGTGTCCTGTGTGAAAAATCTTCTCTTTGTCCCCAGTCCTGGGTGGCCAGTGGAATAAAAGGGCTTATAGATTTCATACACATTAGGGTTGGAAGGGACCTTGCAAGTTCATCGGGTCCAGCCCCCTGCTCAAGGGCAGGAAGCCAGCTGGGGTCAAATGAGCCCAGCAAGATAAGCATCCCAAGTGGGTTTTAAAGGTATCCAGAGTAGATGCTTGCACCACTTCTGGGTAGAGTCTATTCCAGACTCTGGGGACTCGGACGGTAAAGTTTTTTCTTATGCCCAGCCTAAAATGGTCTTCCCAGAGTTTGTGACTGTTAGACCTTGTCTTCCCTTGGGGTGCCCTGGTGAACAGATGTTGTCCCAGTTCCTGGTGCATACCCCTTATATATTTACAGACTACCACCAAGTTCCCCTTGAGCCTTTGCTTCTCCAGACTGAAGAGTCCCATGCCTCCCAGCCTCTCCTCATAAGATTTGTTCTCTTGCTCTGTGATTATGCACATGGGCTCTCCTCTGGACTCTCTCTAGCTTCCCCACATTCTTCCTAAAGTGGGGAGCCCAGAACTGGATGCAGTACTCCAGCTGCAGCCTCACTAAGGCTGAGTACAGTGAGAGGATGACTTCCTGAGTCTTGCTTGAGATGCATTGATAAATGCAAGCCAGGGTTTTGTTTGCTTTGCCGGCTGTGGCATTGCATTGATGGCATTATAGCCATTCTGAAACCCTGGTTCCTATGATTTTTTTAATCCCGCTCTGTCTGGTTTTTTTGTTATCCAGTTACATATCCAGTTGCCTCACTGAGGAATTGCTTAGTCCTGTTCTTGATACCCACCTCATTCCTCTTTACCCCACAAGCCTTTCACTGACTATGTTTAAGAATTTAAACTTTAAATTCTTCTGTGCAGGAGCCATGTGCACTTTGAAAAAAACAGGAACATCCTCATTCTTCAGACACCTCCAGAAAACCTTTTGCTGTGAGGTACAGCAATCACTCCTGCCTGGCACTGGGCAGGCACACACCAGTGTAAGCGTTCATGTCTGATAAACTCTTTCTCCGCTGTTACCTAAAACTTTGACCCTCTTCTCTACTGTTTCAGGCACCACTTGTTTCTGGCAGTGAGGCTCTGAGCCCTGTGGGGCTGGATCATTCTTTGTTAGCAGTCTTGTTCAGTGCACAAAAAAGCCATGATTTTTCAGCTGATATAAAGTATAATACTAACAATAATGCATGTAAATGTTCTGCGAGACTGCCAGCACACTTTCAGGGAAAGTGTGAAATGAAGAATAAATACTTCCAGCTAATAGCATCAGGAAAACCATCTAGAAGCAATTTCAGGACAAGAGTTCATATCTATAACATGTTCCAATTACCTTCAGGCCCTGCTGGTACTCAGCTCTGACTTGCCCTGCCTCTGGTTACAGACCTGTGGTCACCAGTAGGAAGAGCTCGCTCACCACAGTGGAAAAGCCATAAGCTTCTGGCTTCCACAGGGAAACATGGACTGAAAGCAGGAGGTGGGTTGAGATTCTCCTACATGTCTCAGGTTGCTATCAGGTTTTCAGACAGGAACCATGTTGCAAGTCTCAGCCAAACCCAGCACATTTCGCATATGGCAGTTCAAGTGATGTTCAGATGCCAGTAGTTTTCCTGTCTTTAGACATGCACAACCAGAATACTCTTCCTTCCACATTATTCTCTAGGACAACTGGCATGTCCAAGGGTAGAATTCAGAGTTTAACAAAATGTTAAGAGCTCTTCAGACAAGTTAGCCGGGGTCACAGTTCTACCGCTGCCAAACAAACATATTGTCAGAGACCAAAAAAAATTGTACACTTTCCCCCTCTTCAAACATTAAGAAGCTGAATAATCCATTTTTTCTGTAGCCCCACACAGAACAAGCAGTTCATAAATATTCATCTATCCAACTGAAAGCATTAGCCCTTGTTACTTCAAGTGGAACTAACTGAAAATTGACGCTGGTTTTCAGAAAATGCAAGATTGTGTACATAGAAGCAATTAAATATAAAGCTATTAATTATTTAACAACTTGTTAATGAGTAAAATTTTAGTATTGTAACTCAAGCCAGTCCATGCATTCACTGGTTCCTGTTGCTTTATCTTTTTAGCGAGTTTGACTGTAGGAAGTTAAGAAACCAAGACACATTTCATAAGCTTGCATCTTACAAAATAACCTTTTAATTCTGGTCTCAGGAAGGTGATTAATGCCAACTAAGAGCTTAACCTGAAATGAAAAAGTAAAAAGAGGTTTCGGCTTTACGGCCAAGAAGCAGAGGTGCAAGAAACCTGCTTCATTTCATTCCTAAAATGCCTGCTCACAGCCTTGGAATGATAACTACATTTACACAACTTTGAAATCCTCATTAAACATGTATAATTTGATTTTTCTAATGCAAAAGAGCTATTTACATTAATACAAAATGCATGTTCTTTGTACAGCCTTCATTTTGGACATACCACTGACTACCAGTAACCCATTAGAAAACCCTTCCAGTCCAAATAATATCACCTTGGCCTTTGAATATAGGGTTAGAATTCCCATGGGATAAGAAGCCATCATCTTTCTTGCAAGCACTAGAAAGGAGGGTCTGGGTCTGACTACATGTAGTTTCTAGAGACACGGTGGCATACTGTCTGTGTCAGTATGGTGATGCATTTTTGTTTCTATACTGTCAAAATTTTCCATGGACAAAAATAACACTTTCCAAAGAGCTCTAATTGTAATATGTATTAGCATTCATATATTTAACATTCATTTTTAGCTAGTTCCTAGAGACTTCAACTAGATCAGGCCCTATTTTTCTAAGTGCTGAGTAACCTTTTTTGTAAATAATTCATGCCAATAAAATAACGCTGTAAAGTGTGGGTTTTGTCGCCTCTTTAAAAATGTTTTCTACATAATTATGACATGCACCTATGTAATAAGAATAAATTGTGTTGCACAGATGTCATTTATCAAGTGATACAGACTGAAATCCTAATAAGTGGTGCTCTTTGGGTGTTTTTGAACTCTCTTTCATTACCAAGGAAAGCTAGTATAAATTATCAACTGTCAAAAATAATCAAGTTCTCCAATTTTGGGTATGGGACTCTCATCTTGTTCAGTATCATTTTAAAACTAGGAGTGTACTTGGGGGTCCTTATTTATTAAAAACAAAGTTCTCCAAAATGTATAATCTGTATAAGAAAGATTTTCACTGAATGTAAATTAGCATAGCTTTGACAGTTTACATCAGCTGAGAATCTACCTTGGGCTATAGTGAAGGATATCCGCTACAAGTTTTTTTCAGATCCAGTAAGATGAACAGCTGCAATGTTTACATCTTACATTTCATTTACCTGAAAAAAGAACCTTTTTGTGGATACAAAAGAGTGATCTTGTCAGACAGCAAACCATGTTTTACCACTTCCACAGTTATTTTTTCATTTTATTCCATGCTGAAAAAGTATTCTTTTGTGCAAAGCAAAGTTTTAAAAATCCAGAGAGAACAACATTTAATTCTTTTTCTTGTAGAACTGGCAGCGGGAGTGTGAACACGGGATATCCCATAAGTGAAAAGAAACAGAGAATGAGAAAACAAAAATACTCCTTGTTGTCCTGTATGAGAATGATACAGGAGCTTTCAGCTCTCAGTGGAGCTGGGCTTGCTTTCTGTTACTGTAAAATGTTACCTTCCCTTCCTATTTGTGCCATATCTGGCATTTCTTGATGGTTTCTGATGCCAGATGCATATTCTCCCTTGTGAGGCTTCTGACTGAAGCTGAGCACAGCCTGGATGCTTGTACAATATTTCAGCACATGAGCCTCTCTCTCTTCCCAGTGGATGCTGTCCTCTTTAGTCAGATGCATTAATTCTCTACATCATATTGCTGCAGCTTCCTGTGGATTATTGCAGTTATACTGCCTGTAGGAGTATGTTAAGCCTTTCCTAATTAATAACCTGCATCAGTGGGACCAAGACGGAGGTACTTTTTGCCTTTGCATCCCTATAACCAACCCAGATTGTCCTTATTGAAAGTCTTCCTCCTTTTATTACGTGAACGTTGTTTATACATGTCTGTCAAAAAAAAATCAGCATTTTTGCTGACTTTTTTCTTATTCAAGCTACGGCAAAATTCCCATTGACCTCAATGAGAGCAGAATTAGGAATCTTGTCCATTGTTTCTAATGTGTTTTGTGGCCTTTCATTCTATGTCTGACAAGTGGTTATCTTTTTGTTTTGTCTTGTTTTTATTTTGTTTTCTTTATTTCTTTTTTTGGGGGGGGGTGGGGGGGTTGTTTTTCCATGACACCCTGTGTCAGGAGGCTGCTAACTTCAGATGTTGGCATTTGGCGATAGGCCTGTGTGAAGCAGCTAGTATTTGCTTTGGATTCGGATTTGGTCAATTTTCAGGGGACGGTGATATGATTTGGTGATCTGAATCCCTGTCCTGAATCAATTCAATTGAATCTGATTTGGAGATTTGGCCACTCTCTGAATCTGCCCCATCCCCTGCCCTCTCTCCCAGCCCCATCAATGGCTGCCCGGCCTGGCTCCAGCTCCCGGCACTTTGAAAAAAAAAAAGCCCGGCAGTTTCTGGCTGCTGCCAGGCTGGCAGCCAATCCCTAATGCCCTCCCCCCCCCCCCCACTGCCCACTGTCCTGGCCCCAGGTCTGGACTCTTTAAAAAAAATTAAAAATAAAGCCCCACACTCACCAGCTGCTACCAGGTTGGGGGGGTAATCCCTGCTGCCCCCCATTGCCCCCCACTGTGTGGGGGGCTCTGCCAAAAGCCCCCAGAAGCCTTGATGCCACCTGCAGCAGCCGGTGAGTTGGGGCTTTTTTTTTCAATTTCTTTTTTTTAAGAGCCAGGAGCTGGGGCAGGTGGGGCAGCCAAATGGGGGGCTGTGAGAGTGGGCAGAGGTCGGGGGGCTTGTGGCAGAGCCCCCATCCCCCCCTCTGCCTAGCAGCAGCCAGTGAATGGGGGCTTTTTTTTTAAAGAACCGGGAGCTGGTGCTGGGCAGGGAAGCCATGGGGGAGTTACTTGGGCAGGTTTTCTATGGGGCGGGGCCACCGATTAATGGAATATGAGCTGGGTAATAGATCAGAGCTAAAACTGGCATAACTTTAAGCCCCTTAAATTATGCTTAAAACTAGTTTTAGGTGTTAATGTCTGGACAATTCAGGGGTTAAGACCGCTAGAAACTGCTTAAAATGTATGTGTAATGAGGTCCTAAGACCTGGGCCTAAACATAAGTAGGAAACATTAGTTTCCTGCTGGTTCCTCTCCTCAGTGTTTGGACGTTCTGTTACCATGGGGAGTACATGAGACCAGTCCAACTCTAATTACCCATCAGCTGCTGTCAAGGTGACATGGCACACAGCATTTTAGCGAGTGGGTTGAGATATTATCAACCTATTAAATATATTAATTTCTGGAAACCAACAGCATAAGATGTTCATTGGTTCATTTTTTTCCATTATGATTAACTGTACATTTTAAAGGTTGTGCTTAGAAAAATTGCCTGGTTCCTGGCATACCTACCCTCCTTCTCCTTGCAGTCCTAGCATACGGGCCAGGATAATTTTGGAACACAGTCAATCACATGATGGCTAAAATAAGACACCAATTCTGCCCATTGTGCTTGCTTGCTTTTCTCATCCTGACAGGTGTCACTAACAGACTACCAACTACACGTAAAAACACAGAGCACACTCCAGGTACAGACCCATTCCAGAAAGGCTCAAGCATACAGTTGGGAGCACTGGGATGAGGTCAATTAGGTATTACCTGTAGAGGTTGTAGAGTCTCTATCACTGGAGATGTGTTAGAGCAAGTTAGATAAGTACCTGCCAGGATTCATTTAGGGAACCTTACTTGAGAGGCAGGGTACATTAGATAAACCTCACCAGGTCCCTTCCAAGTCTATGTTAATGATTCCATGAAACCTATTTCCAAGGTGTGCTGAGTAACCTAAGTTAACACACCTGATGATTCACAACAAAACAAATGTTTGTACATGCAAGACACTGATGTAAAATAACTCGAGTTAATGTCCAAAAAACAGCAAGCATAGAAGAGTCCTAATTCACGTACAACTGGCGTTTTCTCAATGCTTATAGTGCATTGCACGTAGGCAGCTCCTTTGTGCTTCCCAAGCACTGGGCTTGTTCATTTGTTCCCTCATTTCGCTTCATTGTTTTAGGATGCCTGCTTTTATTTCTCTGCTGATTTGTATGATGTAGTTGTTTACATTCTCTGGTGCTCTGTTTACAGGTGTGGATGCCTTATGGATTCAGTGTGAGCTATTCTTGCTTTGTCAAAGATTTTTGCTCATCTAATTTTTGTGGCTTTATATCCTGAAACTCAAGGGTTCTGTTTTGGTCTGAAGCCAGGGCTCTTTCGAACAATGGCTAATCCGAGCAGAATTTTAAGTGTACTGGGTTTTTAAAAACTAATTATGACTCTAAATTTTTTCAGGGAGTAAGAAATGAAGTAAAAGGGTAGAAAAATGGCTAGAGACAGTATGATTAGCAGTGAGCGCAAGCGAAAAGGACAGGGAAGCCTCTCTGCCAAGGGAAGATTTGGGGATTAGGAGAAAAGACAGCTGCAGAAAAGGAAACAGGTGGTAAATTCATAGAAAGAATGAACAAAAGATACAGCTTCTTCTAATATTGGGTGATGAAGACAAGAAAGGGAGAAAGTGTCATCTCCAAAGACAGATGGATGGGCATCAAAGACTGACACCTGACTTCAAAGTGCACAGGGGCAGCAAGGATAGACATAGATAGTCACTGTGGATGAGGAACAGGAATTGTGTACAGTGGAGTCTTGAGCACATTTGTAGCATGTCTATCTTCCTCTGAAAACCCTTCCAGGTCAGTTATTTCATAGCAAAGGGACAGGGAAATGAAGTGTTCTGCTGTCACTGCAGTTATCCAGCAAGTTATAAGTCATCATTGTCTCTCTAAGGCACACAATAAATGCAGTTGAGGAATCTACTTCCTTATGATGAAGGATATAGAAACTAGGGGCTATTTCCCAAATGTTGCTGTGCAGTACAGCAGGGTCCCTGTGTCACTGAGTGATGGCAGCCCTTTATAGGAGCAATTGGTAATGGGTATGGAAAGACACTGGAATGCTGGAAAATGCTTTTAAAGTTTTGTGTTGTGTCCACCTCTAGGGTCCAACTACATTGGGTAACAGCCTACTGCTTCTGTTGGTGAATGGTGTCACTCTTATAGTTCTAGTGCTTGTAGGTCTGTGCCCTGGTACTGATGCCACTGGCTTGTGGAATGAGTTAGTTTCTGGCCCTGGTATTTTGATGTCTTGCTGCATTGAACTCCAAAGCACCCATTCACGTAGAGAACTCATTAGTCTATTCATAAAACAAACTGAAAAACCCCCAAAAACATCCAAGTGCATTTTTTTTAATAAAGAAAAAAAGTCTTTAGCATTTCCAAATATCTCAAAGTTTCAAAACTAACGTGTAATTTTTTTTTCTCCCAATGAGTTAATCGAGAGAGGAATTCCTGGAAGCATAAACATAACATTTTGTTAAATGAAGTCCAAAGAGATCGTGTTATGATTTCAGCAAACAGGAAAACTGCCACACTGTACTGTGAGCAATGGAAAAATTATTAGGGCTATTATGTTAGAGATGCATCAATCCCATTAGCACCAATGGGAACAGATAAGTTTTTTTTTTCTCTGTCGTTTCAGTGGACCAGACTATAGACTGACAGGCAGGTACATTGTTATTATTAACCCAAACCTTTTTAAGAAAAGTGAGCATGACTACTTGATATTTTAAAGGTGAAAATCTTATGTAGATGAAGATTACAATTAAAAGTGGAAGACCACATAAATCATTACCAGAGTGATCCTGACACACAAGTACAGGGTCAATGCTCTGGAGCGACAGCCTTTGAGAACACCCTGTTTTCATTGCCCAGCCCTACAGCCACTTCATTGTCCTAGTTTTGTCGGTGAGTTTTGGAAAAAACTCCATTTTTTGCAGAAAACCCCATGCACTTGCTCTGCTGTAGAGAAGGGAACGCTACTAGCGCTGAGGTGATTCCATGCCTTTCATCAGGCATAAAGCAGGATGAAAACAGAGAAAAGCATCCTTCATTCTGAAACCATGATGACAGCTGCACAAAGATGTCGTTTGCAGTACAGAACAAAGTTTTATTAGTTCTGCAAAACACAGGTACTGTGCTACAGATTGCCACCTACTGGCAATTCATTTATTAACTATTTACAAACATGAAGAGCTCCTTTGTAACCATTGCAAGAGTAATTCTGAGATACACAAATAATGACAATGTTCAGTTGGGCTCTGGAAGAAAGAGGTTCAAGCCCATTTTTCAGAATAAGCCACTTAGGAACAAATTCACCACTGGTGCACGTGGGTGCAACAGTCATGAATTCAAATGAGTTGTAATCCAATAGAACCATCATTGCTACACTTAATGTACCATAACCCCCAGAATTTCAAATGAACCTTTATTGGGGAAATATATTTGATCATAAAAACACTGTGGGAATGAGACAAATTGTCAAGTGATGGTGTGGAACCCATTTTACTGGACATCTTTCGTTCATTGAGACAAGACTATCATTTATCAGGACTGACATAAGGATAATGGATGAATGTAATACAATGCAGCGAATGGAAGCAAAGAGGGTCTGCCTCAGCTGAGATTCCTTCTGGTTTATCTCCAGTGCTCATGCCATGGAATTTGTTGCAATGAGAAAATATGCCCCTTAGATCAGTGAAATGGTTATGTGAAGTGTTTGGTCAACATCCAGATCTTCAGCCCCTTCTCCTTTAAAATGCACTGCATGCTGTAAATGCAAAAATCTAGAACTCTTGGCACAGAGATTATACCTTTTATTAGACCAACTAAGAAATTGCAAAAAAATTGTCTTTTTCTGCAGGCTTTTGGGCTCACATGCTCTTTATCAGGCTCAGGGAAAATTAAAGATGGTAAAAAGTTGCCATAAGTAGGAAATAAACTTCATTTTTGCACAGAGGAAGCTGAAGATGGAAGGCTGTCCATCTGGGTCCATGAGAGTGTCTTTGTCAGCTGCTCTTTGTTGTGCAGATCAAGCAGGATTCCTTCCCTGGTGATGTCAGATGGCAAATAGAGAGGTGTAGACATCTTTCTTGTTGTTCAACAATGAAGTTTAAAATCCAAAATCGGCTAAAATTCAGCATCTTCCATGTTTCAGAGATGTATTTGGTAGTTGTGCTGGTCTGCATGCTGTATGCATGTATTCATGTCCTGATAACTTCCCAATGGCCATGCAATCATAACTAGCCATGTTTTTCTGCATCAGGTCTCTGTTGCAAAGTCATTCCCATTACCACACTATGATTTATATTGAAGCAGTGTGAAGGACCCACAGTTGTGAACCAAGATGCCACTGTACCAGGGGCTGTGCCATTGTACAGAACCAAAGAACTGAAGACAGAACCAAAAGCTCAGCTCTAGTAATGCTGCGGGGGTCTCTTCTCTCCCTCCTTTCTCTGACAGAACTGTATTTTAGCTTTGGAAAATCTTGTTCAGTATAGTATTAACAGTCTATTTCTGCCCTGATTGTACATTCAAACTGAAGGAAGTCAATGGAGTTACAGCAGTCCATGCCAGCCAATGTTTCTACAAGAAGGCTGTCATTAGTCTTATTGTTTCACTGCCTAGGAAGGTGGCTGGGAGATGCAAAATGCACAGAAAAAATGACTAGAGGTTGAGTCAGCCATGCAGGGCCAAGATCATCAAATAAAGTGGAAACTTACTCTGGCCAAGGAGCTGACCCATAATATCTTGATTCTCAATGTTGTACTTTTAAAAATCCCCTCTAAAATGAAAGTAATCAGTGAAACTTCCTGGCAGCAGGTATTTCAGATTTCTCTGTGGCGAGACTTCCTGCAGAACACATGTAGGTTGTAAAGTTCTGACAGGCGGTAGAACTTCACACACAACAGCAAAACCCAGTTCCCTCTTGAATTTATAGAGGGCCATAGTTTTATTAATTTTTATTATCTATCTATCTATCTATCTATCTATCTATCTATCTATCTATCTATCTATCTATCTATCTATCTATCTATTTTAATGACATTTTAGACAAATAAACCATTTTGTAGACGTTTTAAGACATTTAATATCACAAATCAAGAGTGTTATTGCATTATTCATTCTAGAAATTATATAAACCAAGAAAATTAAAGAGAGAAAAATTGCTGCTGTAAACTTACATATAGGAGCATGAAGATGATGTTTTATATGAGTAGCTAAAGAACTGCTACACTTTTAATTTTATATGCTCTATGTTCAGGGCAACATCTGTGCAGTTACTACCATTTTACTACTCCGGCTAGGGTCTAACTGTAGTTTTATGAGGAAAGCAGTAGTTTTTAACAGCTTCCAAATCAGGGATAATTTAACTAATCTAATCCATTCTGGCTCCCCTATTGCAGTGGTTTGTAACAGATGAAGAGGACCGTCTGCCCACATCCAGTGGGTTATCACCTTTACTTATACTTATGTTTCTTACAAGAAGCTACATAAAAATAGTCTTGTGCCCTTACCAACCTTGTTGTGATAGTTCTTCTAAATTATGAATCATTTTTGCAATCATATCAACTGTTTGGCATAAAACAAAAGGTGTGTTTTGTGGAAGTAAAGTAGGTGACACTTCAAGAGGAAATCAAAGCAAACTCCTGCTGTTTGCCTAGGAATAACCACCTATACATATCCTTCCATGCCCATAGAAGTAGGGCTGTGCCCATAGCCCATGCCCATAGCAGTAGGGCTGTGCGAAGCTTTGGTCCCTGATTCGATTTGGTAGAGATTCAGCCCAATTCAGTGGCCCAATCTCTGAATCTGAATTGAATCAGAGGACCCTTTAATCTCACTGAATCAAATCAGAACCTTCTGAATCAATTCAGAGAGATTTGGAATGATTTGGCGTTTTGGACATAGAGGCAGCTTTAAATGGTTTTTCTACATATCCCAGGGTAGCAGGGGCTCGTGAATGCTGAGATGCTGGGGTGCATGGAGTGTCCCACAGGAGTGTATGGGGATCTCCAAAGCACTCAGCCGAAGACCCAGAAGTGGCCCAGAAGCTCTGCCAGGGGGCACCCCCATCCCTCCCCCGGCTCGGTGACTGGTGCCTCCTGGGTCTGGGGGGGCACCCAGGGTCCCCCTCACAGCTGGTTGCCAAGCTGGGGAGGTGCTGGGGGGCCCCCTGCACATTCCCCAGCAGACCTGGAAGTGGACCGGAAGTACTTCTGGTCCACTTCCGGGTTCGTCGCCGAGCACGTGGAGGGCCCCCCTACACTCCTGTGGGATGCTCCATGTGCTTTACCATCACAGCAATCATGAGCCATGCCTGCTACCTCAAGGTATGTAGAAAAAACTTTTAAAGCTGTGTCTATGTCTGAATTGCTGATTCTCCAAATCAGCACTGAATCTTCAGATTCGGATTCAGACAAATCAAATCAGGAACAGTGATCCAAATCAACAAATTGAATCACTCCCTGATTCGGGCTGAATCCAAATCGAACAGGGCCCGCTTCGTACACTCCTAGAAAGCAGCCCCTCCGCACATGCCAGACTAAGTTTGGACAGGTCTACATTTGGTGCACACAAAAGAAGAAAGTTATAGCCAAGTTCTCCTCTAATGGGATAATCCAGTGACTCTCAGTTCTGGCTACCCATAAAGATGTTCCTGCATTCTCACTGAACTCTATCACAGGCACGTCACTCCATTATTGGAGCTGCTCTTCAATCCCATCCTTCCTCATTACATCTACCCCTTTCTAGACTGAACCTTTTGACCAACAGCTAACTGTACTCCCTTTGCAGACTCTCAGCTCAATCCCCACACCTTGTTCTGAGAATGTATGTCCCATCAGCACCCCTACACCATCATCTTATACCACACGTCCTGTTGCCTCTCTCTTCCCATTAACAGGACCTAAGTCTGGTCCCACCAAGGCCACTGCTCCTTGGGATAGGTCAGGATTATGCCTTTAAACATGAGTGACTGGTGCCACTTTAGTAGGGGGGGCACGTGCCCCCGCAGCGACCAGTCAGCGACTGGGGCCCTGAGGCCAATCTCGCCAACCAGGAGTGTGGTCCCTCCATGGGCAGTCTCACCACAGTGCTCCCGGGGAAGTGGTCATGGCACTTCATCCAGCACTCCCAATCCCTGGCCAGCACTCACAGGGGGAGCAGTGGCGCTCTTGCCTGCCCCCACTGCCCCCATGAGCGCGGCCTGTCAGGGGGTGCACATGCACCCCTGTGCACCCGCTATATATTGCCACTGCCTTTAAACCACCTCTACTTCCAACAGCTGCCGAGCCTCGTTAAAATGAGTGGAGGGAAAGAGACATGGGCGAATTCTGACAGGAATAATATGACTAATATACTTACTGTTTGATCATGACACTGTCCAACCCCTTCCCCAACCCCCCAAAAAACCCCCCGCAAGGTACTACTAGGAAGTGAGAACCAAAGGACATAAGAAATTATGTTTTGCACTTGTACAGCTCTTCATTGCAAAGAGCTTTATAAAAGTAACTATTACATTCTTACAGGAAGACAGGCAAGCATTACTCCTGTTCATTATTTTTACTTACTGTTTCATCTCCTCCACGACCATAGTGAGTGGCTTTCTAGGATTCTGAGCACTGTCACAAGGATTAAACTCATAGCACTCTTAAATTTAACAACAGGTTCAGCTGCAGCAATCATGCAATAGTCATTAATAATAGTCAGTGGTAAAAAAAAAAAAAAATTACTTCATTCTCATCCTCTTCTCATTTACAACTTGGAAAATTGATATTCAGAGTTGTTAAGGCCAAACTTCCATGTCAATGGGGATGGTGTTGAATTGTAATTGTGTAATTAAGATTGTGTTAATACAATTGTGTGATTGGGGTGTCTGAAACTGGAGACTGAAAATGAAGGCAGTGGGGATTTGTGAGGTTCATTTTGAAAATGTCACTCAGAATGACTTGCCAGAAAGGGGATTGGAGCCAGTGCTGGGACTGGAACTCTTGGTCTTGGTCTCAGAACATGCCTATACTTACCATGCTGACTGGTTTCAACATGACAGCATCATATCATACTTCAGTGCACTTGAAATGCAGAAGAGCTAAACAAGACCATATTTTCAATTGCAAAAACCCTGGAACTTTTTTGTGATGTTGAGAATATTTTGGAGCTGGGGTGCATACACATTACAGCCCTTTCTCTGACAGTCTGATCTATTTCTCTGTCTACCCCTTCATCCTATAAGGCTGAACATTAAACCTCTTTGTGCCATTGTCCTGCATTGTCCTTCAGATGCAGGATGTGAAGCTATTTTCCTAACAATTTTTCAGCAGGAGTTAGGCTCCTAATATCTTGTAAAGAATGAAGTCAACAAGCATCTTGCTGTTGCCAAGAATCCCCTACCACATGTTGATTGGTAGGAAGGTCTATGGCTGTTCGGTGCTGAGTGCACACTTGGAACTGGGGGTTGATTTATGATTTTGGAATGCTTAATTGCACAAGAGTTGCTATAAAAGTCCAAATACTTGCTGCTGCTAATATTCAGGCCATTTAAAGTTGAATTGAAGAGCTGTAAATGGCAGCCAGGAAGATACCCTGACTTCCTCTGCCAGCCCGGAGGGAGAGACCAATTAGATCAAAGCTGACATCTAAATGAGCTTAGATTACATTTGACCAAAACAGATTGGAATTGACACCTATTAATTATCTATTTCAAAAACACTTTAGTAGGAAGTTAACCATGAAGGTGCATTAGCTAGTTAACCCAGAGTTGGACAGCAGAAGCTTTCAGCACCGCAGAGATGCATGAGATTGCACTTTCTAAGTCCATAGCGCCTTGCAGGGTCAGCAGCATCTCTGGATCCACAGTGTTTTCTTAAGTTTTTGCTAGCTAACCTGCTCTTGGGGGTGGGAATGCTAGAAGCAAGAAAAGGTGAGAAGTTGCGTTCTCTAGACTTACTGCATCCCTCTTCAAAAGAAAGGTAAAGGAATGACTTCCCTCCCCAATTGCACCCCCCCCCCCACTCTCTCTCTCTCTCTCTCTCTGCATAGCTACTGTTGGGAGTTACATTTTTCTCATTAAGAGTATCAAAAATGTACACCTCCACATGACTGGCTGATTTGTGATCTGAAGCTTCAGGTGCAAGAGAACTGCCGGAGGCAGAATAGCAGACACAATGGACCAACAGTCTAAGCAGGTCTGTTCCTATGTATAAAAGTGTCAGACTGCTTGCCTTAATAAAGACAACATTCCTACTTGCTTTCATTTCAAGATTCAACATTTCTGATCAAGCTAAATTTTATATATACAATTATTTTCTGAATGTTAAATTATGTATATATATAACATTCAGAAAATAAAACTTTGGTAAGTACAACAGGGTGACCTGTGCCCTTGAAAGGAGGCAGCCAGCCTGGCTGAGGGGCTGAAGCTGTGTGAAGGCTAACCAAGGAATGGCTCACAGGGAGTCAAAAACCCCAGCAAGTAGAACCAGGAGGATGTAAGAAGGAGGAGCCTCAGAACAGGAGACTGCTAGTCTAGGAGAAGGGCAAGTCTACTGGGGAAAGGCCAGAGCCACAGGGGAACCCTCCCAGTGTCTAGAAAAATGAGGGTTTTTTTTTGTTTTTTACTTTCTTTATTTGTTAAGAGGCTGTATATTACTAGGGCGGGCTGAGAAATGTCCCAGAGAGGAAAGGCCAGCCAGTTTCAAAGGCTGTTTATTACTGAGGTCTTGCTGAGAGACCATCTGGAGGGAGCAAAAGGCAGCTGAAGAGTCCCTGAGGTGGCAACCCACTACACATGGTAGAGAAGGTAGGCAGACTCAACCATCAGCAGGTAGCATGAACACAGAGTCAGTGTTAAAATGGATGGAGGGGTTGCAGCGGCAGCGGTAGCAACAAAAAACTTTAAAGCAGCAGAAGCATTTCCACCAAAGGATGCCAGAGGAACAGCAATGTTTTATGCCGCTGCGCTGGAGCAGGTAAAACCCAGCCTAAAAGGGGATGGGGAGTCCCAGACCCAGATGGACACAGGGGGGAGAATTGGGACAGGGGCACCTACAAAAAGGGGGCCAGATGATGAACTCAAAATTTTTTAGAGATATTTGAGGAGGTGGCCAAGATCAATCAGTAGATCAAAAGGCTTATTTAGTTAGTGCCCTACCTAAGTGGGGAAGCCCAGGTTTTCTATTGGGCCATGGGAGCTGAGGCTGTACACAGCTATGACACCATGAAGTCAGCCATTTTGGACCATGTGGGACTCATGGAAGAGGCAGTTCTGAGTGGAGCCATTTGATCCTAGCTTTTGGCTTCAAGCTGTGGCTCAACACCTTCAGGATTTCTGCAACTAGTGGTTGATTAACCAGAGACTAACTCTACCTTAAAAATTGTGGAACTGGTGAAGTTAGGGCAGTTTAGACAAATCCTGACAGTGGGAGTCTGGGAATGGGTCTGTAGACACTGGAGCATGGACCTAAAAGGCAATACACCTAATTGAAAGTTTTTTAAAGACAAATTTGGAATGTGGGAAGCCTGCAGGTGTGCTGAAGGAGTGGGTCCACCAAATCATAAACATAAAATGTGGATGACATGGGTGGCACAGCAGCCCTTGAAGGGAGGCCATACACCCAGTCCTGGAGCATGGTCTGGCTTCCCAAAGTGATGGGCAAGGTAAGCAAGCTTGGGCCATGGAACTAGAAGAGGGACATAATCACCACCAGGAGGCAGTAGTGGATCAGGAGTTAGGGGAGCCCGTTGTCTATTTTTCATGTGGCCAGGCTACTCAAACTGCTGCCTCAGGGACTGTAGTAGCATTCAGTTCAAGAACTCTGAGGTCCTGAGAGAATTTCCCAAATGAAGAACATACGTACTCCCAGTCCTGGTAGGAGATGTCCAGAGCCTCAGCCTTGTGGACTCAGGCTCAAACATTTGTACATGAACATCTGATGGACCCTGGCTGGTTTTTGGTTCCAGACTGCATGCATGTGACCGGTATACATGGGGATTCCTGGCCATAGCCTACAAAGGTATAATTGATGATTGGGAGAGACAGCAGAGTTGACAGTGGAGATGTAGTGGGTTGGGACTGGAGCCCAGTAGCCAAGCTATTGCGTCCAGCAGCAAACAGTAGATGGGGTCAGGATACACAAGATAATCTCCAAGTCTAACTCAAAAACATATTTCCCTTTAATCCAAAGATCTTTGGACCCTAAGCCCACCCATGCTGAAAAAGCTATAGGACTAGGAGGGAAGCCCTTGTGTCAGAAAGAGGGCTGGATGAAAGGTCTGGAGAGGGTGTTGGTGTCCAATATAAATTGACCTGAGTAAAACATCATGGATGTAGGTTGTCTTGAAAACCCATCTAATTAGGAGAAAGTGTCCATCAGAGGAGGATTAGATTTTATTCAGTGTGAGTGAGAGGACCCAGTCCATTGCAGGGTGAATGGCAAAATAGTGGATCCATACCTAGACACACAAAATCCCCATTTTGAGCTCTGCAAAGGTCATAGTGAGGGTCATCAAAGACTGGGCTACTAGGACCTGAAGACCCCAGTTATTGGTGCTCAACTTGCACCAAATTTAGCACACAATGGGCAGGCCACCTGGAAGTAAAAACAAACCCAACTCAACAGTTCTTCTGGCCAAGGATCTACGAAGAAATTAAGAAGTATTGCCAATCCTGGCTAGAATGCCAGTAGGTGACCCCATGTCCCAGATACCAGGCCCTACTGGTAACCCCACTTCTCGTTGGAACCCCTTTTGAATGTGCTGCTGTGCACATTGTAAGTCCCTTGGAGTCGAACACTACGCCTGTGCAAATAGAGAAGTATTTGATTTAGATTCAAATTCAGCCAATTCAGAGGACAGTGATTTGATTTTGAGATTCAGATCAGTGTCCTGAATTGATTCGGCTGAATCAGCTTTGGAAGATTTGGCACTGATTTAGAGAGATTCGGTGATTCAGATTGGCCAGGGAGAGGCAGGCACAGTTGGGCAGCTGCAGGTTCTCCTGTGGCTCCTCTGGCTGTGCCTGCCTCTCCCCAGGAGGGGTGAGCCACAGGAGAAGCCCCCATGGCTGCCCTGGCCAGCACTTTAAAAAAAGAAAAGAAAAAAAAAAGCCCCTTACTCACCAACTGCAGGAGCAGCGATTGGGGCCTCTGGGCATTCATGGCAGAGCCCCCCCATGCAGTGGGGGGCTGCAGGGATTGACTGCCTCCCCGCCCCCCCCCACGGCACCCACATGGCAGCTGCCAGTTGGTGCGAGTGCAGCGCAGCTTGGCAGGGCACCGCACGCTGCCTGGGATCTGGGGCCACTGTGGCTGAGTGCTGCCAGGCTCCAGCTGATGTGAGGAACTGCTCCAGCTCCCAGACAGTGTGCAGTACCCTGCTGAGCCTCACTGCACCCGTGATGCGACATCTGCTACACGGATGCCAGGCAGGGGGACAATCCCCTCTGCCCCCTGCTGCTGTGTGCTGTGCAGGGGGACTCTGCCGTGAGCACCCAGAGGCCTCAATTGCTGCTCCTGCAGCCAGTGACTGCAGAGGTTTGGGGAAAAAAAAAAGCCCTGCACTCTGGCAGCGGCAATTGGGGGCCTCTGAGGGCTTGTGGTAGAACCCCCCAGTACAGCATGGGGCAGTGGGGGGCAGCGGGGATGGCTCCCCATACTTGGCACCCACACGGCAGCTGCCCCATGGCATGGGTGCGGCATGGCTCGGCAGGGCACTGTGTGCTGTCTGGGAGCTGGGGCTGAGCAGTGCCGGGCTCTGGCTGACAAGTGGAGCCGCCCGAACTCCCAATGTGCAGTGCCCTGCTGAGCCGCACTGTACTTGCACCATGAGGCAGCTGCCGCACAGATGCCAAGGAAAGGGGGGGGAGGGGGTCGATCCCCACTGCCCCATGTTGAGATGCTTTCCTAGATTAGTTGGTTATTATGAACATTTTATGCCATGTTTTTCACTATAATTGCCCCTCTGACATACAAACTACACAACATGGTACCCTGGGTGGCACAGTGGACCTTGGCATCTGCAGAGGCATTCGGAGAAATAAAAAGTATACTGTGCACTCCTCCAGTATTGAGCAGCTTGGATTTTGACCAATGATTCGTCAAATTGATGCTTCTAAGAGAGGAGATGTTCTTTTGCAGAAATTCAAGGGAGGCAGAGACTCCCCATTACTTTAAGGGAGAATCGGTAGTAGGGAGAGCCCTGGGTGATCCAGGCTTCTTGTAGTGGGCTACAGAAGAACAGGCTGCCAAGGTCTCAGAAGCTGTGAGTGCCTATTGCAGAATGAGCTGCTCTGCAGTAGTACAATAATGCTGAGCCAGCTTGGGGCTGTGGAGCACTTAATGCAGAGTTAGCTGCTATGCAATAGTATCAAGGGGCAGAACCAGGTGTGGATAGGAGGGGCAGAACAGTAGCTCCTAGCCTAGCAGTTGTAGGCTGCTCAGGAGAGAGCTAGCCTAAGTAGAAACACCTTTGGGAGCTGGGAAGCCATATGACCAAAAGAGGCAGGGCTTAGGCAACGTATAACCCCAAAGCTGGAGCTAGGTGAGTAGTATGGCTGGTAGAGACTGACTGGGATCTGCCTGCCATGAGTAAAGAACTAATGGCCCGTAAACAGCTCAGCTTTGTTATGCACTCAGAGTGCTTATAATGTTTTATATAGCCTGGGGATTTATCCTTTTGTTATAGTTTATACTGAAGGACCAAGTTTGGGACTGACTGGGGAGGTGGAGGTCCCAGTGGTGCCAGATGAGTACACGGTTACTCCAAGCCCTGTAGGGGTGAGCCAAGGCCCTTGGAGAGTGAACCTGGTGCCTGAGAGAGGTGAGATCAGACCTCTAGAGTAGCAGACTCAGAGCCTTACAGGGGCAAGACCATAACCCATGAACCCAGAGCAGGAGGGGTGTGATCAGAGCCCTTGAGGGGTGAACTCAGAGTCCTAGAAGGGTGAGACCCGAAATTTGAGGGGCAAGCCCAGAGCCTTGGAGGGGGGAAGGCAAAGATGTGAGTGGTGAGATCAAGGCCCTGGAACCAGAGCAATCGAGAGGCTGTTAAGTGCAGAAGAGTAAGTCTGATTTCACTTTTGAAGAGGGTGGCCTGTGCGCTTGCGATGAGGCAGCCAGCTTAGCTGAGAGGCTGCAGCTGTGTGAAGGCTAAATAAGTGGCTCACAGGGAGTCAAAGACCCCAGTAAACGGAAGCAAAGAGGGGTGTGAAGGAGATGTACCAGAGTGGGACACTAATGGGCTAAGAGGAGGGAGGAAGACTGGAGCCACAGGGGACCCCTCCCAGTGTCCAGGAAAACAAAGTGGGTTTTTTTGTTTTGTTTTTTGTTTATTTGCTTTATTTGATAAAATATATTACTGAGAGATGCCACAGGGAGCCAAGGCCTACTGTTTTAAAAGACTGCTTATTACTGGAGGCTGGTGAAGAAACATTTGGGGAGGAAAAGCCTGGGTGAAGAGGCCCCGAGGCAACCTGCTACCATTAATCCATAAGGTGCAAATCTACCCTGCCTTCTTCAAGCTAAATTATGGTAATAAAAACAAAATCACACTAAGTCTTTGTGAAATATGGATCATTTTGGATCAAATCTAAAGACTGTAACCTAAAACTGCAGGTTTTGCAAGTCCTGGTCTCTGTTTTAGCAGGTATTCCTGTTTTTTGATGGATACTTTTATTTTCAATATGCAAAAGTTTGCAGGAACTCCCATACAATATTGTATTCGCTGCTGTAGAGGAAAATGAGTTCTCAGTTTCATAAAGTAACAGATTGTGCGAGCAGGATGAAAAGAGGGAAACATGGCAAACATTTTGCCAATCTGTCTTTGTTTGTATTTACACTAATCCTTGCCCAGCTTGTATTAGCCAACATGGTTCAGAGCTGGACCATATGAACACATGAGCAGAGACAGACAGTGTACTGAGATGGTGGTAATTCATAGCAGGGGCCTTTCTCTTCTTACTGTCTTGTCACTCACTGGCATCAAGAGATGGGAAGGCCTGGTCACTGCATCAACCCCACTTTAAACAACCGTGTCACATTTCATTTGAGTAACAACATCCATCTCCAGTAAGTAGGAAGTCTGGTGGTATGATCTTAACTTTTGCTACCCCATGCAATACATTTGCAAAAAGGTGCACAGGAAACTTGCTAAGAGGTTCCCATAGGTGCTCTAGAGGAAGACTAGACAGCAGACCAAATGCAGCCTGCAGAGCCATCACATCTGCCCCGCGGGGCTCCCCATGGGTCAGGAAACATGGCAGTGGAGGGACAGTAGATAGTAATACAGCTGCCCTCCTCCCTGCCAAATGCTAAGCCCCATGGGGAAACCCCTTCCCCAGTAAAGCTAGGCTACACCTCACCCTTCAGGATTGGCACTTGGCCACAACTCCTTTCCTCCCTGTGTGGGTAGGTTGGGGCCTGACCATGCCCCTTTTTCCCCGCAGGACTTGGGTATGCCCGCTTCCCTCATCGGGGCTGAACCATGCCCCCTTCCCCTGTGGGGTGGATTGGGGCCTAGCCTGCTCTCTGCAGGCTATGACCCCTTCCCTCCCTGCTGGATTAGGCTGGGACCTAGACATGTCCCTGGCTGCCCACCCATGTATGGCTGGGCCACATCTCCTTCCTGTCCACAGGCCCAGATCAGGCTCCTTTCCCCTGCAGGGCTGTATGGGGCTCGCCTGCCCCCAGCCTCCTTCCATGTAGCCAGATGGTGCTTGCTGTGCCTGCCTGGGCACCAGATTAGGATCACCTTCTGGATCTGGCCCACAGACAAACCAGGCACTGCCAATCTGGCCCACCAGGCAAAAAGATTAAGCACCGCTGTATAGAGCTATCTTCTGAAGTCCTTGCTTACTTTTGAATATGGGAAAACACCAGTTTCCTTCAGCATGCTAGTTTCTTCCTTGCTCTTATCAACTCAGTATGTTCCTTTGACATGCATGCCACCCTGAATTTCACATCTAGAGAACACTCCACAAGTGAAACAATCTGTTTTGTGACTTTATGTATGGTTGTTGATTATATCTATATCTACATAGTGCTCAGTCTATATGAAATATATATTCTATAGAGCACACATGCCAAGAAAGTGCTAACAGCTTCCTAATCCAAATTCTCATCAAACTCTGTTTTTAAAAGCTGTAAAATCTGGGTCACTTTCTTTTCCCACTGCTTTTCCATTCACAGCCAAAAATGCCACCAGTCTCATGTGAGAATCTGTTGTCATAAGATCTCCAAAGTGTCTGAACTGAATGAGTATCTAAACTTCACCCATATTAAGGTACCCTTTTCGTTAATCTCAACTGTCATAGATTTTAGACTTCTGAATAGGTATATAGACTATTAGCCAGCATTGATCAGAGTTTGACTATATAGACAGCTACTCCAAACTGTCCTAATCTATGTATGTATTCAAAAGCCTAAAATCCTGATGGGCCTGCTAACTGGACCTCTCAGCTTGTTTGCAGGTATTATTTTGTATTTTAGTCAGGTAATTACTTTTACTGGCCTGCCACATATCCTAATGTTCTCACAAAGCAAAGTTAAAAAAAAAAAAAAATAAAAGGTAAGCTTTGACCCTTCTACTTGTCAGGGTGATTCTTCACAGCTCTAAAAATAGGACAGCTTTGACAGGCACGGTATTTTTGGAAATACTAGTTATTGCAGCCAATCACACACCATTATTAGAACCCCTGCTTGGAGACTTCTTTTAATTTCCTTTTGCACATAAATTTTATGAAGTTCAAAAAATTGACACATGACCTTGAGAATAGACTACACCTTAGCAGTCCTCTCTCTCGAGATGTTCTGCATAACTAAAGCACTTTTCTATGGAACTTAAGTGGAAGGGGGATATAAATTAGAAATGTGCTCCCTCCCATCCATCTTTCTTCAGCAGGCTCTATTTTTTGATCATATGCAGCATAAATTGTACGTCAATATCCAAACTGACATGAATTATAGGCTGTTGGAAAACTTTAGCCAGGAAGACCTATCACACCAAACCATAATATATAGTTGGGAATATCAAAACTGGCAAAAATACCTCTGTATCTATATATTTGCAAGAAGATAAAGGCACACAGCTTAGAAAGCCCAGCAAATTCATACAAGGTATCAGAATGGACAGATAAAGAACGCAGTTCATAAATAAGCAAACAAGCAGTCTATGGAATAAATAGTTTTGGAAGGTGACTCTGTGCTGGTAGCTTCTGTAATGGACAAACCAGCAGTTTTAGATCTGTCTCTGAAAGTCAAGGCAACTTTGGTAGGGGTCACTTTGGATGTCTCTGGTCTCATTAGCCACTTTCCCAATAGCTTTCGTTATGCACTCAAAACTGTCAGTATGGAATTTATCTATGTTGTTGTTCAGGGTAAATGATTTTCTCTCTTCCATTATGGTTAGACTCTGTAGATGTTCTTGGAGTCTTGCTCAGATGGATGTCTTCTATGTGTCATTATGGAAATGGTTTTATTAAATGTGAGACTTTCTCTTGTGTTTGTGGCATAATTGATAAGCCTCTTTGCCAAGCTTCATTTTGGTTTCTGGCATTTGTGATACAGCAGTGAACAAATAGGGCTATCTTGTCAAATGTGGGCACTTCATTCACACCCACAGAATTTGTGTATGCACTCACGGTAACCACAAACTACTACCTTAGTTTTAACAAAATGATGTGTAAGTGCACAGTCAGCTTGCTGTGCCTGTAAATAACCATTTGTTCATGCTATTACCTAATTTGTGAGGTCAAAGAGTGTGCACATGTTTTGCAAGCATAATTCAAACACCTGGATTTGAAAATGTAGCTGGAAGTGTTATGTATGCCCAGAATAATCTGGTATCCTCTGTCTATGCTTATAGAAAGAAATCTACCTGTGCAACTGTACAATCCTTTGTACACTCATTAAGGAGACTATAGGGAAAGCAAAGCCTTCACTTGCTTTTGAAGGAGAGAAGGAATAGATAATATTCAAGCTCCTGCTTTCTTCCCATGTTTACCACTCATCACCACCTCTGTCCTTGGGTTGCAGTGAGAGCAACTGTGGAGTGAAGCCAATCAGCACAGCTGTTGATATTAATCAGTAGACCAAGTAGACTAAAGTAGATTAATCAGTAGATATTAATAATAAAAAGTAACAATGATCCCATACTAAAGTAAAGGGCAGACAAAGCTGTTGGGGATGGGGTGCTATGTTAAGTTGAATCTTTGGATGCCTTTAGTGATGCAAGTTCCTATTTTGCTCCAAGTAACAGAATACTGCTGGGCACCCTGGTCTCTTCTACATGTGTAGAGATGATAACAGTATGGTGTCCCTGATATTTGACTGGGTAATCTAGGCCAAAGAAGGAGCTTCTGCAATTCATTTTAGCATGACATCCACTCCAACAAGCTTGCAATGCTATGAGGCTTCATACTACTTCATGATATCTTGTTTAGGATTTTTGCCCCTAATTGTTCTCCCCACTCACACCAAGTAACAAAGCACCAAAACAGCAGCCTCATTCCTGAAGTTTGTCACTTCTAATCAGGTAGCAGGAGATGTCAGGCACCTCTTGGAAATCTTTCAGTTATAACCTTACTATTCACCCTTTGACACAGACCTGTCCTATTTTTTTTATCTTGCTTTAGGTCTGTGCAGAACCTTTAACATTCCTGATACATTTGTACCCCATAAAGGAGAGCGAATGCTTCTGCCTCCAACACCTCCATTCTATATTTATGCCAGCACCATGGCCCCTAACTTATAGAGCAAGAACAGGGAGAAGGGATAGGTTATAAAAGTAGATTAGCAAGGAAGCATCCAACTACACGGTGCCCTGTGAATTAAAGGCAGAGAGGCTAATTTTGAGCCACCACAGCTGCAGCTGAACCCTGAACCAGTTGAAATCAGGTCCAGAATCTTTAACACTTTCATTGCCTGCTAAAGGCAAGTGCCCTACTTAGTCAGAAGGAGTATAAGAATAAGGGATGCAACTAGTGTGCACAGCACTGAGAAATGTGCAGTGACACCTTGCAGGCATGCTGAGATTAATATCATTGTTCTGACTAAGAACAGGTGGGAAACTAGAGACTGTGTCTTGTTCAAGGTTGCACAGTAAAACCAGGCTTAGAGTTCTGGCTGTCTTACTCCTAGCCTAGTGCCCGACTTGCTACTTTTCAGGTGATATAACTTTGCTTATTATTTTCAACAGTCTACATGTTAAGGTGAGCTGAAACAAATGTGTAAAGAGGAAAGTACTGAACTATTTAGGATCGAAACTGATACCAGACCACTGGCCAGATCCCCACCCGATTTAAAAAGGCATAAATCCACTGATGTTAATGAAATAAAGGTGGATTGATTGATTGCTTTGGCCCTAAGTATGCAGATTTTTTAAAAACTGCAGGTAAATACCTTTGAATACACAATAGCAGAAAGTGTTTTTTATTTTATTTATTTTAATCGCTGCTCAAAAGAGATTGTGAGAGGAAACCCAATTGTGAGAAAATCTCTAGAAACCATCAGCTCCAAGCAGAAAATGTTCAGAAAAAAAGATGTGAAAGGACACTGAATAGCATATTTTTCTCTTTGTAAAGATGATGGCTCTGATCTCTCAGCAGACAGTTAATTCAAACTCCACCATGTCTGTTTAATAAAATTGAAAATGCTTCAGATGTCTCTTACAAGAATTGAAATTAATACCACTCTTCATTGGAAATGGCATGTCCAAATAGTTCCAAAATTGTGAATATTAATGTTCCACAGTGCACTTAATAGAACCAGGCTTTGAGCTCAATATTGCAGTGATGCAGCAGTGACAACATCTGCATCTATAGATAGAATTCCTGCTTCTGAAACTGGGAAATTGAACAGCCATGGGCTCTTCTGGGAACATAGCATCAAACTGAATCTTAAAACAATCCAGCACAGAGGAAGAGCACTGGAGGGAGTGCACACCTCCTGTAAGGTCAAATCCTGTAATGCAAGTGGAAAAGTGTTGATAAGTTAAGCTCTTCTTGCTAAGACAAAGTTGTGGCCCACTTGATGTCTTTTGAGCAGTGGGGTGTTCACTTATGATGAGTTGGGCAAGATTAGGGGCTTAGAGGGGCTGTGAATATTTCTCAAGGTCTGTTCTTTGTCAGGTACAGACTGTAGTTGTTTTAATTCTTCTAATCAGTTCCTGTGTGGGGTGACAGGGATATTTATGACTACTGTATAGTTGTCAGACATGCCTCCAGGTACATGTGGGTCTCCATTGCCACTATAATCAGCACCCTCCACAACAGCTGTATGTACAAACTATGGATTCTGATTACTTTCTCAAAATGTGATATTCTTGAGTCTAGTGTGCCAAATACCATCATGGAATCATAGAAAATTAGAGTTAGAAGGGACCTCAGGAAGCCATCTAGTCCAACTCCCTACTCAAAAGGACCATCTCCAACTATATCATCCCAGCCAGGGCTTTGTCTACTTGGGTCTTAAAACCCTCTAAGAATGGAGATTCCACAACCTGAGTAACCTGTTCCAGGGTTTTATTACCCTTCTCATGAGAGTTTTCCCCTAATATCAGACTGAAAGTTCCCTTGATGCAACTTGAGACCACTGCTTCATCTGCTACCCCTGGGCACAGATGAAAGTTACATTTGTCGTGCGATTGACCCCCTGACAGTGCTCTACAGCCATGCCCTTACAAAAGTATATGGCTGCAGAGCACTTTAAAAGTGCCCAGTTGCCTGAAAATCTGAACCCTCATTATATGAAGGTTCAAATGAAGGCACCCCAAAGTGGAGCACCTTCATTAACTTCTGTTAGTGCGCACCTCTTATGCTGTCTTCACAATGGGAGAGGGAGAAGTGAGGGGTGGGAGTTCCCTCTGTGGTTTGCTCAGCCTGTGCTGGAGGGTGGGATGGGTGGATTGGAGCACCCCCCCCCCCCACACACACACACTCCAATCCACCCACCCCACCCTTAAGCACTAGAGCTGGGGTGGAGGAATATTCCAAACTGAAGCGCAGTCCCCCAGTGACCTGAACACAACAGCAAATGTCTATTGGATCAGAGGGAATGCTGTAATCTGCAAAGTGCCATGAGTTACAGTGGGCAGCTGCACATCTGTTAGCACCCACTGAAAACAGTCCAGCTCCATCCTATTTGGAACTACCCATCTGGTAGCTGAAGGCTGCTATTAAATCCCCTCTGTCTTCTCTTCTCCAGGCAAATGAGTGTTTATACACATGCTCTGGGAGTGGGTGGGGGAGCACTTTTAATTAAAGTGGCTCTGAAAGCCGCTGTAACTAAAGTGTCCAAAGCATCACATGCATCAGTGTCCCCGCTCTGAAAAAGGGCAGCAGGAGTGCTTTAACTTAAGCTTATCAAGTGAGCTTTAGATAAAGCACCCCTGCTGCCATTTTTCAGTGTGGGGATGCTGATGCACATGATGCTGGAGTCTGCTGGATTGCAGTAATTACCATGCTCCAGCAGACTTGATTAATTGAGTGCAGTAATTACAGAGTATCAAAGCAGCCTTGCTGTACGTGTGTAGGCACCCAGTAAGTCCAGTTCCCTCAGCCTCTTCTCTTAAGTAATGTTCTCTAGCCCCCTAACCATTTTTGTTGCCCTCCACTGGACTCTCTCCAATTTATCTGCAATCTCTCTATAATGGGTGGCCCAAAACTGGACACAGTATTCCAGATGCAGCTTCACCAGTGCTGAATAGAGAGGTGCCTGCCCCTCCAGCAGAGGAAGATGGAGGGAAGGGAGAGGTGGGGCAGGGATCCTTCAGGATCTGCATGGCTAGAAGCATAGGCAGCAACTGGGGCACCACATGCTGCCCTGCACTGCTAGGGAAGACCAGAAGCATGACTCTGGCCCAGGCCATGCTGTGGGCAGCAGTGGAGTGAGAACAGCCTGGGTGTAGGCTGGAGGAAGAAGGGGATGTCAGTGGCAATGCCCTGCCCTAAGCTGGGGTTCCTGTGCCATGCCAGGCAGTCTGGTCATGGGCTGCACCCCCCACCCCAAGCAGCATCTCTTGTCCACATGGGGCTGCATGCACCCCCAGCAGCCCCCAGCTGCATGCACGTCCCGACCACACAGCTCCCCATCACCCCCGAAGTACCCCCTGCCCCTTTCCTCTGCTGTAGTCCTGTGAGTCTGCATGGGGCTGGCTGGGGTGGGAGGGAGGGGAAGTTGGGGGCCCCTTCTGGCAGGGCTGGGGGGGGGGGGGGCAGAGGGCTGTGAGTTGGGAGTGAGGGACACCAGCAGGGCCAAGGGAGCTGTGGCTTGGGAATGAGAGAGAAGGCATGGACTGGGGCAGGGCACCAGCATATTGTGGCTATTCAGTGCCATAAAGCAGTGAGGGGAGGGGGAGGAAAGAGTCACTGGTGGACACTTATCCTGGTGAGTGAAGGGGGCAGGGGGAGCTCTGATTTTTTTTCTATGATAAAAACCCCAAATCAAATGTCAAAATATATAGGTATTAGGGCTGTGCAAAACAGCACCATTCCATTTTGACCTCCATTTCAGTGTTTTGATGGGACAGTGTTTCATTTTGAGTTTTATTTCGTTTCAAAACCACAGTTACATTTCATTTTGTTGAAGCTGTTTCGACATTTTGGCCAAAGGCCAAAACAGGGAAGCACGAAACTGCCTATAACTTTGTCATTTCTTGCCTGATTCAGATGAAACTTGCAGGCATGGTAGCCCCTGCAGAGGCCATGGAGCTTCATAGACATTTGGGCTGGAAGGGACCCAGGAGGATCATCAAGTCCAGCTCCCTGCCCCAGGGGCAGGAAGTCAGCGGGAATCATAGGAACCCAGCAAGATAAGCATCCAAATGTGTCTTGAAGTCTTGAACCGCCTCCAGTGGCCATCTATTCCAAACCTTGGGGGCTCAGACAGTGAAGAAGTTCTTTCTTATATCCAGCCTGAATCAGGCCTGGCAGAGTCTGTGACCGTGCAATCTTGCCATCCCTTGGGGTGCTCTGGTGAACAGACTTTCCCTCAGATCCTAATGAACACCCCTAATAAACTTAATAGGTGGCCACCAGATCACCCCTGAACCTGCGCTTTTCCAGGCTGAAGACTCCCATAGCTCTCAGCCTCTCACCATATGGTCTGTTTTCCTGACCTCTGATCATGTGCATGGCTCTCCTCTGTACTCTGTCAAGCTTCTCCACATCCTTTTTGAATTGTGGAGCCCAAAACTGGACGCAGTACTCCAGCTGTGGCCTCACCAAGGCCGAGTACAAAGGGAGAATGACGTCCCGGGATCTGCTTGAGAAGCATCTATGGATGCAAGCCAGCGTTTTGCTCGCTTTACTAGCTGCAGCATCACACTGAAGGCTCATGTTCATCTCGTGGTCAGTCATGACCCCGAAGTCCCTTTCATCTGTAGTGCTAACCAGCGTAGCACTGCTGAGCCTATAAGCATGCTGCCGGTTTTTCCTCCCAAGGTGGAGAACCTTGCATTTTTCGGTGTTGAATGCTATCAGGTTCTCATCTGCCCATTTCATGAGCCTGTCAAGATCTGCTTGGATCACCCTCTGACTCTTCAGGTACCTCTCCACTTTTACCTGCGCTGCTATGTGCCCCTTCCCACCCCCCCACCCCAGTCTGTCCCTCACCCCCTGAGACCTTTTTCCATTTTCACTGACTGGCTTTCTTGCCTGAATTTCATGACAGCCTCTGTCTGCTTTACTATTCCTTCCATACAGCAACAGTGCGCGCACGCGCGCACACACACACACACACACACACACACACACACACACACACACACACACACACACACACACACACACACACACACTCTGTAGGTGCTTCCTTAGCCTGACAAAGGGTTTTTCAACTCAAAAGCTGGCATCCCATGCAGCTAAGCTGAGCTCACCTATAGCCTCACAACTCCACTGCAACCAGCAACCCTCATGACTGTCAAAGATGTGATGGGTCTGGGCTTTCCACAGCCAGGACTGTGTGCATCCGTGGTAGCTGGAGGCTATGGTGCCTCCTACCCACCTTTCACCAGGAGGACCCTCACTCCTGACACTTTCTGGGGCTGCCATGCTGCCAGCGGCCCCACCAGGCCTCCCCAACCCTGGCAGAGTGCAGTTTTAGTGGTCATGCCCAGTACCTGGGACCTCTCCCTTCCCCATAGCCCCATCCCATACTTCCAAGTTCATCCTGGCATGTTGGCTGGTGATGCAGTGGGTACCCCCTCCAGCTCTGAGAGTGGGGCATTAAATGGCTTTTAAAAAATGAAAAAAGGAAATGGGTGCGGATGGAATGAGGAGGGTGGCGTTCACTTTGTCTGCACCTGGAGCTTGGGGAACCCCAGCAGCGGGAGGTTCACCTTGAGGAACACCAGCTGCTCCACCAAACCAGGATCCAAGCAGGTGTGGTGGGGTGTCCCTACATCCCCAGAAATGCTGAACACCTTCTCACTCGGAACACTGGTCGGTGGACAGAGCAGGTGTTCCTGGGCTACCGTGGCTACACTACTCTTAACTCTCAGATCACACATGGCAGCCAGCACATGGACTGTACTGGACCACAAGGGATCAGGCCATTTCCTGATGCCCTACTTCAGCTACCTCACCAGTGCTTGGACATCTGGTGACAGTGGCTTGCCCCAGCCAGGAACATTGATCCTTTGGAAGCTCTCCATATAGCTCTGAAGTTCCCTCACTACAGAGATCACCTGGCTGAGGAATGCATTGCCAGCACTGAGGGTCTCGGTGGCCTTGAGGAAGGGCTTGAGGACCACCAAGATTTGGGAGATGATATCCCACTCAGCTCTGTAAAGGGGGCTGCTAATCCCAATCTCCCCAAACAAGGCCATCTCATGGATGGCCTTCTGTTGCTCCACCAGCCTCTCAAGCATCAGGCACGTAGAGTTCCACCGAGTCTCCACATCCTGCATGACTTTGTGATGCAGGATTTTCAGTTCTGCTTGTTTGTCCCACAGTATCTTGTCTCCCTTGATGCTTTGGTGGAAGTAGCCCACCACCTTCCTTCATTTGGAAATGAGCTTGTTGGTAGTGCTGATGCCATTGCTAGCAGCCCTGTCCCTCTCCAAGGTGTCCCTGACAATGAGGTGGAACTTGCATGCCACATACCAGATACCAACAAAGTTGGCATCATGGACCTCCTTGACCATATTGGCCCCATTGCTGGTGACCATGAACCCGCAGGTAAACTCACCATACCCAATGAGCCACCCCTGAATCAAGTGGTTCATGGCCCCCATTATCTTGGTTGCTGTGTGGGACTTGTCCATCACCTTGGCTTGAAGGAGAACCCACTGATGGCCTGACTGGTCACACCAATGCCCTGTGAAGTGGAGGCGTGATCTCCACCCCAGCTGCTCCAAATATCTGAGGTGACGTGCAAGGGCACCTGTGGACCTACCTTGCGCAGATCCTCTCTCAAGTACTCCCTGCATGCCTCATACAGGGAGGGCACCACCATCCTGCTGAAGGTGGTGCATGCAGTTACTTGGTAGGATGAGGCCATGAGCCTCCTGAACTCTCGCCACTCAACTAAGGAAAAGGTCTGGCCATTGACAGCAAGCATCTCCCCAATGCTCTAGGTGATCTCGCTCACCCTTGCAATACACCCCTTTCTGTCTGCCTTTCCCCCACTGTTCCAGGGTGACCTGCCTCTGCTTTGGGGGTGGTACTTAAATTGCCAATTGCTCAAATCATGAGCGAGACTTTATAAAGGGGGATAAGGCAAGGTGCCATGTTTATTGATCACATGAGTTAGACATAGAGGTGCGGGCACACTATTTATACAAACACACACAAATCATCATACACATCATTACACACAGGCATACACACACACACAAAACAACCATTTCATTCACACATACACTAGATATATTTACTAGCAATAGTTGCTTAATATCAGTCCAGGGTGGCCAACCCGGGTTTACTGAGTAGATGATGATTTGAAGATAGCAAATTTGAAGATAACAGCTGGAATGGGTTGAACAGATGCATCTGAGTTCCAGTGAAACAGCAGTAAAGAAAGAGACTTGCCCAACTTGGCATTTTCAAAGTGTATTTTTAAAGGGATTGGCATTCTTTGTTTCAGTGCTTTGGGGTTTTTCCATATCCAGCTTTTGCTTTTGCGGTTGTTCTTCTTTTGTCTTCAGCTTATCTTAGCCTTGGAGCGTTTTTGCTGCCCGTCTGGCAAAATGGGTTCATTCCTTCTCTTTGTTATCTTCTTTGTGCCCTAGGCCTAAAAGGGATTCTTCAGCCATTCATTAATTAGTTTACTGACTGATAACTTACATTTGGTGCCTTGTTGCTTACATAAACAGTTAAAACTTCTTCTCCCATCTCTTTGCCATTCTCTCACCATTCACCCTTTTACACACACTCATACATAAAGGCTATGCAGAGTTCATTCACTTATGTCAAGCAGAAGGATACAGAATGGAGTTTTCAAGTTGCTTACAGGACAAGACTAACATGGTTGTAATTTTACTGTTATTACACTCAATGTTAACATCAGCTACATTTAGTTCAGTTTATGCTACAGGGGGACAGGGGCTTTGGAGCGAGAGGGGGATTTCCCTTTGGGCATGCTCCTGCTGGTGCCAGGCTGAGGAGGAGCAAGGGCAAGGGGGTAGTGCCTGCAGAGATGCATCAGCATCCCCATGGTGCTCATGTGTGTTCTGTCCTTGCTGTGGCTGGTTTTGGCTCAGCAGTGCAGTCATATAGCATATGTGGGATCATCTGCCAGTTCAGAATGATCCCAGACCACATTACCCACCTACTTCTGGGGTGTAGGTGCATGTGTGAATGCTGCAGTTCCCCCCTCCTCAGCAGGTAGAGGCACAGCCACAGGAGGAGTGGACTCGACTGAGTCACTTGCCTCCGCAACCTCTACCTCAGCCTCCTCTGAAGTGCCTTCTGGGGAAGGAGACCTGGCACTGGGGGGAACTCAAGGGGTGTGGAGCACAAACTCAGATGATTACCTCTCCTTCCCCAGAATTTCCCTTGCTAGTGCACTCACATCCAGATGCAGCTTCAGCTCTTCCTTTGGCACTGGAAGGCTCAGTATGGGAAGTGAAATTGGGGTGGAGGAGACTGTCATGCTGGTGCTGCTGCTTTTTGTCATGATGGTGTTGGTGGGGGTCATGGCTGGTGCTCTTGCAGGGGGTGTGGTCTCAGGTACTGCTTCCCTCTCCTTGCTGCTTCTAGAAGCCTTGTCCTTGTTAGCTGGAGGAAAGAGGCTGAATCTCAGTTTGGGAAGGGGGGAAGACTTACAGCTCTCCCTCTACCCCCTCTTCTGCCTGTCCCTGAAGGCTTGCCAGCTGCCTTTCCACCACACTTCATGGTGTGCCTCATAGTGTCTTGTTTTTTTACAAATATATAAAAGTATCTGCGTTTCTATATAAATTTATATAGTGTGATATCCAATTTAATTGTAAAATTGCAAATAATAAATCAATTAATACAGTAATAAAATAAAAGGATCTAAAAGAAAGCAAAAGGTATTGTAGAATTCTACTTGCTAGGCTAGCAAGTAAGAAATCATTCAAATGAATGCTAGTAGTAGACTTCATTGTTTAACGCTCAGTAACTGTCAGACCCCAGGGCAGAGAGCAGGCCAGTTCAAACAATTCTGCCTTTTATGCTGTTTTTCCATCCCTTCCACAGAGCATTGGCATTGTTAGGGACCTCAGAGAAGAATCACGGTCACTGGCCAGATACACAGTCAATACGAGAGCAGTCCTTTCCCCTCTTTCCCCCATCCTTCTCCTTACTTTGTTTCTCTGCAAGCAAGCCAAGTTTGAGCTTCAAAACATTTTGACTGCCTTTGTTTCATTTCAATTTTGCTGTTTTGAGCTCAGAACGAGTTGAAACAATGTTGAAATGAAACAGCTGGTGAAATTTCACACAGTCCTAATAGGTATTTAGAATTTAATTTTATTATAAAGATTGAAGCACTGGTAGGCTTCCAAAGTAAATATATCAATAAATCATTGTGTTCAGCTAATACCTGTATATATAGTGGTGGTTCATTTTAATTACAGGAAAACTGCAGATCTTGTTTTTATTTTAATGGAGAATTCAGTATTTTTAAACAGGAAAATACAGGATCCTCCTGATTTAAGTATATTTTGCATTTGAAATCTTAACACTATCCCCACTATGCAGTTGGGCCAGTAAAAAATATCACCCTAAGAAATCTTTCACATATTTTCTGGACCATCGTGGCTACACGATCACTAACACTACCATACTCTGCAAAACCATTTGGATGGAATTTTTTCCAGCTGACAGTACATGAATTGCATTGATACATCCAAGGCTCCCAAACATATGCAACAAATGGCAAAATGCAGTATTTTCTCCACAGTCAGTCATACAGCGAGCTCCATGAACACAGAAGAAATAAGAGTATATATGGCTTTTCTATTTCTCCTTTGGAAGATTATCTTTTCACTGAGCTGAAAGCTTGGCTAGTGTACACTGTTAATACAGAGTCCTCAGGATGCAGTTGGCATCTCCAATAAATTTCAAACTCACATTTTTTATATCATAAAGGTTGTGTCATGATAGCGGGCTCATCAGATTGCCAGCTTAGAGAGTTTGCAATGTAAGAAAAGGCAAGATAAATCTTCAAAGATGTAGCCTCGTTATCCTTGTGGCATTTGGATGTAATTTATGTCCAACATCTTTCGACTGCTTGGGGTAGGAAATTGCATTGTTGGTTCTGTGACTTGGAGCTACTACAGCAACTGTGTCAAAAGTATTGAAATAAATTGATCTAACTTGAATTCTCTCTGCATTTTTTATTGCCAATTTATCAGTGGGTGAGGTATAATACATATTAAATTACTTATCTTTCATGAAAGTGGGAGGGAAATGAATCCTCAAACTTTTAAGGCAAGCAAATCAGACTAACAATGGAAAGTGAGGTTGCAGTCCTTGATGGAATGATTCAAAGACTAGCATATCTGTTCTCAAAACAACTAGATTCCCGAGTTAGTTACACTAGAAAACGGCTTTGAGTCTATTGAATTTATGCTCCTCTGTCTTTCTCATGATGTCATGCTGTCTTGGAGAAAATAAACTCATCCTCCTATGTTTGCTGTGCTAAGTTGCTTTGTTGGGCATCTTTGTATATGGCTATTGGCAAAACCCAGAACTGATATTTCATCACATGAACAGAAGATGTGTAATTCCTAGTATCTTATTTGTTAAGGAAAAATAATATTTCAATGTCTGATGGAAGAGATCATTCAAGAGGCAGAGGGACAGGCAGAACAAAACACAAACCAGTAGAAGTGATAGATTATTTTTGCAATTACTTTCCTTCATTTCGGGTCCCTTGCTTAGCTCCTTTTCCTTTTTGTCACTGTGCTATTATAATGAGTAAGCAATGTCTGCACAGAAGAAAAAGTTACTGGAAATGGTGAATTAGCAGATGAAGACAAAGAAAAGCTCACATTTCTAGAAATGCATGTATATTAGTGTTTAATTATATGTATTTTCTCTTTGCATACGCATGAGTCAGAATTGCAGACAGAAGTACGTGTTATGCATACAACACATACACTGAGTTTACGTAAGAGTGCCCCATGCTCATCTTTTTCACATTAAATTAAAAAATGTGAGGAAAAAGTTTAGCACCTTGTAAACAGTAATGAACTGCTGGAGGCTGGGTAAGAAATCCCTTTTTTTGGTTGTTCACAGAATAAGAAAAAGTGCAGAGGCACGAAGTTACACAAACACAAGGCATCCATTAGACTTTCTAACTTTTAATTCACTGTAAAAGTCAATCAGGAAGCAGCATGCAATCAAGGCAGCATAGTCCTGTGCAGTTTTGGATATATGTGAGCTGCAGGGCCTAGGAATGATAAAGTAGTTATAAGAGAACTAAGCAGAGGCAGGAACAAAGGAGCAAGCTAAACACAGACATGAGCAAGTGGTGGGGCATGTGTGGAGGCTGACACATTGCAAATTGGCACGGAGTCCCTGGGAGCAGAGAGAGACCGGGAGCTGGGGTGGGTGGGGCAGCCATGGTGGGGCTGGGGGAGTGGGCAGGGGCTGGAGGAGCAGGCAGGGGATGGGGTCTGGCAGGGGTCCCCCCATGGTCCCCTCTCCCACCCCTACTTACCAGCTCTAAGCTCCCAGCTGCAGCGGGCGGGAACTGCTCAAGTCATCGAAGCTGTCCGAATCTTTTCCAAAGATTCGGAGAGCTTCGACTCAATTCGGACCTTTTTATTGGTCCCCTGATTTGATTTGGATTTGGAGATTTGGCCACCAAATCAGGCCAAATCTCCTCCGAAACGAATCAGCACCCAAAGCTTCATACAGACCTAGCAGCTACACTGTTCTGAGATTGAATTTGGAGTGGATGAGGTAAGGAGCCCACAAGTCAAAGAGCACAAGAGATGTTATGCTGTAACTCAGGACTCTACATAAGAACTAAGCATCAGATTGTGCCCCCCAGTCACCATGCTGGGCAGCTTCTGCGCTTGGATGCAGTGCACTGCAGGTCCTGGGAGTTCTCTAGAAAAGGCATGTACCGCTCTCTTGTTGCATGCTATCATTTTCAAGCTCCTCTACTGCTTCCTGAAACTCTCTCCTGGGCATTCCTGTGACATGTTTTCAGGGTTTTTCTCACTCCCTGCCCACGATTCAAATGTTTTTGTGTCCTTTCAGAGGCTTTGATGTAGAGCAGATGGGTTTGGCTCATGCGTACCTCAGCTGCTGAAACATAAACCCAGGTTTACCTCATGAATGCTCCACTTTAATGCCTCAGCCTTAGAATTTGATCTGACTGCAAAAAAGAAAGAATAGCTATTTTCCTCACCCCTTTGAGGCCATTCTTTCTAGGATGCTAGCCTGCCTGTAGACCTTCTGTGTGATGTTTGGCACTAGGTCAAACACTGAGAGAACTGCCAGCCAAACTATGCTGAACTCTCTTGTTGCAACAGGCCTCTCATGGAGTGCATTTTAATGACTGATATTGAATATGAATCTATGCTGGGGCCTGAGAAGACTGGAATATTTGTTGACCCTTAGCCATTGGCCTCACATCCTTTCTGCTTCCCTTTCTAAACAAAATGATTGACCTGCTCAGACTTGGGCATCAGGACTAGGGACAGACATTACACATAAACTGGTTTCAGTGATCAGACACTGGTTTAAAGTGGTAACAGAATAGATGTTCAGTGCACATAAACTAGTTTGAAAATGGCTGAAACCTGTTTGAGATAAACCTAGTTGAATGTAGTATCACACTTCACTGATTTGGATCAAACCAGTTTATGCAATGTCTGCCCTAGACCCCTTCCTGGTTTAAGTTAAACCAGAGTCCCCTAGCATCCCAGATGCTTTTCAGCCCTGGGTGGGGCTCTGCTCTCTGCTCCAGAGAACAGAGCTGGCCCTGCCCCTCTGCACCATAACTGGAGCTCCGGAAGGCACAGCAGGGTCTTTCTGGCCTTCCCCTGTTCCTCCTCTGCATTCGCTGCTCAAGCAGTGATTTCCTCCCCCCCAGCACAGACTGTAGCCAGCATGTGGTATGCTAGCTAATGCTGAGAGGTGTCTGTGTAAGGCAGACAGGACAGTGTCTACTATGGGATTTCTGAAGCTAATCATCAGGTCAGCTGGTAATGTCCCTCCTTCCTTCCTTGGAAAAAGTTGTTTAGGAAGAGCTTGAACTAATGAGAGAGGCTTTTGTTTTCTTAATGGGGTGCTAAATGCTGTGTTACTCCCTTCTGTGTAACTAAATGATGTGCAACTCCCTGCTGGTTCCCTCACTGGTCAGATGCAGTGAAGGGGGGAAGGAGCCCCTCCATAATCAGAGAGTCCTGCTGGGGCCTGTCCCCCCCACCCCAGCTCAGCACAATGGAAGAGAGGGAGGGCTGCTTTAGCACCCTTCAACTTTTATCCTGAGCCAATGTTGGCATGTGCCTGCATTTCTTCAGGCCAGAGGGAATGTCCCTACTATTACAACTGGTTCAGCTGAGCTGCGATTGAATCAATTCAGGCTCAGGCTTTTTGAATGTCTGTCCCTAGCCCACGAGTTTGTTATCTCCAGTACCTTTTAATAAAACTATCATTCTCTTCTATTGTGGCTTAATGCAAACACACACACACTTGAACCTGTTTTGTGCAGAAAGTCAGTTATCTTTGTTTTAAGCATGGCTATTCCCAAATAAAGGCATATACAAATTTTCTTTGCTGCTAGCATCAGACTCTCTCCTCAGACTTGACAGAGGCACCAGCAAGAAGGGGTTTTATTTGAAGTAGCTTCAAGAATCAGAGACATGTCCATGTTCCTCCTTCACTGAATACATCAAAGAAGTTTCCTTACGCATCATATGACCAGCTGGTCTAGCCTATTTTCTCCTATTCTCACCCCAGCCAGCTAGCTTCCTCATTTCTTATGTGTGTCACCCCCTTGTGAAATCCTAAAGTTTGTACAGACAGGAACTGTCTGGTACCATGTGTAGGTCCAGCACAATAGAGCCTGACCTGTTGTCACCTGTAGATGTTAACACTCTGTGAATGAATAACAAATAACCTCCTTGTTACTACAGGCTGATCACCTCCTGCTGCCCAGTCCATCTTTAGGCTGCAGAATTTGAACCTCATAGGTTTTATTAGCATGGTTTTTTTATTCCTTTCCACTAAGACACAAGAAGGAGAAGAATATTCTGACCCTCACAGATGGTGACTTGGAATTGATAATTGTTCTAGAGGCTGTGTCAAGCTGCAGGGTGCAGGCAAGTTTTTCTTCCACCTCATAGCTTTGCAATGCCTCCTGCTGAAGTGCACAAGGAAACATACAATGGCACTAGTGGGTCTGCTCTTTGAGAACCTGAACATTGCATACCTCACACTGGCTGTCAAGGAGCAGGCCTGCTGCCCAGAAGGTTGCTTTCTACTGCCAAGTTACCAAACAGCAAGAGTACAACAAGTAAGAAGCAGATGCAGGTGCTGAAACACAAACCCAGAATTGAATCCAAATCCTCCTCAGCCTTGCCAAAAGAAAGATCACCCATGTCAGCCAGTCTTGTCCCCTGCAACTGCAGGCCCCCCTACCACGCAAGTTTTTTTCAAATGTGCATAAGAATATCTGCTCCAGCCCCATAGAGCATCCAATACTCACCACCGCAACCTCTCCCCACACCCTCCACTCTGCTAGTGTGCCAGACATGGAAAAAAAACAGCCCCCAAGAATGCCTTTTCTGTGGAAATAGAAGGGAACATAGAGGAAGGGACCCCCCCCCCCCACCAATCTGACCTGGAAGAAAATAAAAGAAAGGATTTATGACTCCAAAGACTAAAAAAATAGGACTTATGCTTCCTAAGCTATGAGATTTGCCTGCAGATCATGAGATTTAAGAAAATAATGTTGGGTGTATTTGCCTTCTGTTATTTTAGATTCCAGTATATATTTGGGTCACCTTTTTAAGCCTGGTGCATAGATACTTAATAAATGTATCTAAACAGAAAGCCAATTAGACCTAGACCTTAGAGTGTCTTAGGCTTCATAGTGCCTAAGGCAGATTTATTCACTCAGGCTTACTTAGCACTTTGAAAATCATACCCACTGTACCTAAGGAGCCATGATGTTCAATTCCTGCAGTCACCAGGGTGGCTACCAGGCATGTCCCCAAATTACTGTTTGTTTCAGAAAGTGGACAGGAAAATCATGTGCTAATTTTCATACCAGCAGAACAAAGAAATGCAAAACCCACCCTCAGATTACAAAACAGCCCTAGGCGAAAACACTTTTTGGACTGAATAATTGCTAGTCTTATGGAGAGAATATTTTTTTACTTTAGATGTGTACTGCTTCCCCCTGGGATGCCAATGCCAACCAGGGAAACCAAGTGAAAAGTGAGCCTTTAGAACTTTAATTCACTGTAGGATTACTTTGCTCAGCTCATTTTTATGTAACCCAGTTTTAATGGTAGGTATTTTAGAGTTTACCCCCATAGTAAATTGCTTTAGCAGTACAGACTCCTTTGTCATTTAGAGAGAAGACAAGCTGTGGTTTGGACTAAAAACCCTCCCCAGCTCCTTTCTTTATTTGTTTATGCTCTGTATCAAATAAACACACAGTATGCATCTTCTGCCAAGTGTCAACACCTTCCCTTTCCTGATAACGAATGTCTGGTTAGAATCAACAATAAATACCTAATGCATAGAGGATGCATGTGTTTGTAAATAGAATAGCCTGCCAGTAGAGCAGCTGCTAGCCTCATACCATCTGATACCCCAGATGATAGCATGGCCAGAACAATCCTCACCACAACCGCTCTCTTAATTTTTTCCTTCTGTTGTCCAATTTTCAAGATAAACCAATACATGTGGTGCACATCGTAAGTTGGGTCTGGCAGTCTCAGCTGAAGAAACTCCTATTTGTATGTAAATCATCACCAAGATGAGGTTTTCCTCAGTACAATATATTTTGGGTGCATCTCTGATCCAGGAAACCCAAGAGGCAGCAATATTTGAAGATGGCTGTAGAATGTAGCAAACCTGTTGCATACTGAAAGAATTGCTGCTCTAGCTACCATTTCTGATGTTAGGCATTGCTGCCTCTGTCTCAGAAATTCCCTGTGGTCTCTCATCATATATTAAGGAAGGAGGCCTTTGAAGCAGGGACTGTCTCTTTTTTTTTTTCATGGTAGAGCACTCAGTGCCAGGAGGCCCTGCTTTCCACTTAGATCCTTTAGGTATAGGTAGAACAAAATTAACTGAGAATAACAAGATGTGTCTCCATAAGATGCTTTACTACACAATAGACTGATCTACTGCTCAGTAAAGCATCACTAGGTAATCATGCGCATGAGCAACTGTGCAGTAAATTAGTCTACTGTGCTGTTTTCTACTACCCGTATTTACAGGTAGTAGATTTACCATGCAGTAACTACTACATAGTAACGAATGGTTAGATACCAAATTGCTCCCAGTCAGTCTAGGCAGCAGGGGGAGGGAGAACAATACCCTCCCTGGGAGCTGCTTGCCTCTGGGTAGGCTCCAATCATGAATCCTGGGCCAGGATAATGTCCCCCTGGTTCCGCAGCAGGCAGCTCCCAGCCCCACCGTTCTCCCCAGCTGCAATATAATAACAGAGCAGGGTAGGAGTATCCCTGCCCTGAACTGCTCCCATTGGAAGCAAATTTACTTCCAATGGGCATTTCCAGGTGAGTATGACCGTGTGGTAAGTGGTGCTGCAAATGTATCTGTTTCTCTGTGCTGCAAGGGTGCGCTGCCCATACATGTTCTGCTCCAGGTTTTTTTTCCCCCACAAGTTTTTTTGACCCCAGGGTATGTGTTGCTGAAAAGCAGAGCTGGGCTGCCTGGAGCCATGCTGCAGCTGCCAGACAAGCTCCACCCAATCGCTTCTGCAGTCCCTTGAGGCCCCCTGGATCCCAGGTAAGGCTGCTGGGGCTAGCACAGTGCTGGCCCCGACCTCCCCTACCACCCCCAGGGTAACTTGCCACATGCCAAAATGCTTGTGGCATGGGTATTCCCCAGGGACAAGTAGCTGCTGCACAAGGTATGCTACTGCTACTTGTCCCCTGGGAACCAAACATCCCTACTTGTCTGGACATGGCCAATGGGTGCACAAATAGACGTGCACTCAAAGAAAGCTTCCTATGTAGTATTTTACTATTCAGTAAACTTTCAGAGCATTAATTGCATGTGTAGATGCACCCACAGGGTTGCAAAGGAGCAATATGGAAGAGTGACAAAGAAATTGAATCATTGGGTGGGAGTCTTGGGCAGGGTGCCAGGTAGTTTACTGAGAAAAGGAAGGTAAGACAGGGAAGGGAAGGAACATGGAAGATGAAAGTTACTGGAACCTTCAAAATATGAAATTAAACTTTAGCTTTTTCCCCCACAATTTAGACAAAGTTTTGGTCCTGTCTCTTCTGGAAAGTACTGTGAGAGGTACTGCTGAAAACCACTCCGTAAAAGGCAGCTCGTGTCATTCAAGAGGAAGCACAGAGAGAAGAACTAGAGGTAGCAGATTTCACCTGTCTGGTCTTAGAAAACTGCTAGAAGCCCGGTTTTATCATGAAGATTAATATCTTATTTCTTATACCCTCCTATTAAAAATAGCCAGACAGGCATCTTGGGGTCATGAATTGCTGTCTCCTTTGCTGGCTGCTGAGTGGACCGATCCCTGGGGACTGTCAGAGCACTTTTTTTTTTCCAAGGAACAAAAAAGTGGTGTGAAATACTTGACAGGGATCCATGAAATGGTTGGGATGAAAAGTCACAGGCGACAGGCCTAACTTGGGCATAGAAGAGCCATTGCTTGCTTCCAGATGGAGGGGCAGAGTTGAAAGTCCAGCAGGGCTGCATTGTTCATCTTTCTTCATTGCATAGGATCCAAGTCCACTATCCTTCAGAATAACTCATGAGCCTTCTCTTTCCTCCACATTTGCTTTTCTTTGGCAACAATCCAGCTGGTCACTGCAGAGTTGCAACAGTCAGCCTGGAATTATCACTGGGTGATGATGTCAAACATTTATAATAGAGAGCATGGAGGTTGAGCACAGCAGAACTAAGCTGCAGAGAAAGGAAAACTCCAGGAACCTCTCCTCTGGCACTAAAAACCAGAAGTTTTGTCCTTCAATAAGCACATGACAGGTCTCTGTTGTTGTCACTCCTTCCCTGTTTGGCAGCAGTTGAATTTCCTTCTTTTGCTTTTCTTTCTGCTGTGCCAGCAGCTTGCTTTTCATTTCCCCAAACAAACTCACTAGGCATTTGGGGGTATAGTGATTAAATAACTTGGGAACTTAAGTCTTTCTGAAGGTCACATAGGCCAGAAAACCATTCTCCTGTGGGTTACACAAGCATTAGGATATTTAATATGCTACTTAGTGATAGAGACAGAATCTTAAAAAGTTCCTGTGAACATCCTATATAAGACACGTTCGTGTGCGTGCGTGTGTGCATGCGTGCGTGCGTGCGTGTGTGTGGTGTTTTATCTGTTTCCCAGGCAGTTACATTCCCTAGAATTGTTAGGTGCCAATGTTTGTGGATGTGGAAAACCAGCTCCCTGTTCTGGTATGCACAGTGAGAGATTGTTGCACATTCAAAGCCATGGATAAAAGTTGTGAACTTCTGCAGGAAATTTTTTCACACATATATGAATAATCAGAGTTTGTGTCAAATCCCAGACCCGATTCCCTCAGGAGACTTGCCACATTTGAGATCATTGCTCTGTACCTGAACAAGCAAACCACATGTTTGCAGTAACAAAAGAAGTCATCTCTTACTCATTACAGTCTAAATTAGAGCTAATAATTTACTCTATTTACTAGAATCTAAGTTGGCCCTGAAATAACGATAACCCCGCAGTACTTAGATTCTATATATGGAAAATGTATAAATTCGTTATAATTTTCCAGATATACAATTTAATTATTGGAGGGTTATCTTAAATCTGTCTTCCTCCCACTGCTACAGCAAGGAAAGCAGTGGCTGGGGCAGTCAGGTGGCTGGGGGCGGAGGGGTCAGGTGGCGCCTAGTGCCCTCTGCTCCCCACCATTTCTTCCACCAGCAGCCTTCCTGCCCCCTACCACTGGCACCCTCTTACCCCCAGCTCCCTACAGCCTCTCTGTCTGTCTTCCAACTTCCCACAGTCTCTGCCTCTTTTCCCTGCTCCCCAGCCTCTGCCTCGTCCCCTCCCCCCAACCTCTTCAAGTCAGCCTCTACTGTGGCTGTGTTTCCTCCCAAAGCACAGCACATGGAAGCACAGCTTTGGTCAGCCATGAATCCATGTTGGCACTGCTAATTGACTGGGCAGAGGCCATGCAGCAGTGTCTCCATGTCTGTGAGGGAACCAAGCCTTAGCTGGAGCCATGCTGCATGTGACAGTAAAGGGGAGGAGGGGGGAGAGCATGATCAAATGGTTCAGCCTATCCTCCCTGATTGCTGACCGCAGATAGTTCTTAATCTTAAAATGACTAAAAGTGCATTCCCCGGATGCAACAGACTGCCAAAACAATGAGCATTCTCAAAGAAATGCATATCTGAAGGAGCACAGTTTCATAGTTTCATAGTCGGTAGGGTTGGAAGGAACCTGAGCAGATCGTGAAGTCTGACCCCCTGCCATGCCAAGAAAAAGTACTGGGGTCAAACGACCCCAGCAAGGTGTTCCTCTAACCTCCTCTTAAAGGCCCCCAGGGTAGGAGCCAGTGCCACTTTGCTTAGAAGTTGGTTCCAGGTCCTAGCCACCCTGACAGTGAAGTAGCTCCTTCTAATGTCTAGTCTGATTCTACCCACTGCCAGCTTGTGACCGTTATTTCTAGTCACTCCTGATAGTGCTCAGGGGAACAGGGAATCCCCCAATGCCTGCTGGTCCCCTCTGACTAGTTTGTAACAGGGCACTAGATCCCCCCTCAGCCTTCTCTTGTGGAGACTGAACAGGTTCAGATCCCTTAGCCTCTCCTTGTAGGACCTGTCCTGCTGCCCCCCGATCATGCGGATGGCCCTTCTCTGAACCCTCTCAGTGCTGTCCACATCTCTCCTGAAGTGCGGCGCCCAGAACTGGACGCAGTACTCCAACTGTGGCCTGACCAGTGCTGCATAGAGGGGGAGGATCACCTCCTTGGACCTGCTCAAGATGCATCTGTGGATGCATGACAAGGTGCAGTTGGCCTTCCTGACCGCATCCCCACACTGTTGGCCCATGTCCATTTTGGCATCAATAATGACTCCAAGATCCTTTTCTGCCTCTGCACTGACAAGAAGGGAGTTCCCCAGCCTGTAGGTATGCTGCTGGTTCTTCCTCCCCAGGTGCAGCACCTTGCACTTGTCAGTGTTGAAACCCATCCTGTTCTCATCTGCCCACCCCTGTAACCTGTCTAGGTCCAATTGCAGCCTATTCCTCCCTTCTAGCATGCTCACATCCCCCCACATCTTAGTGTCGTCAGCAAATTTGAAGAGCGTGCTTTTTGCCCCCTCGTCCAAGTCACTGATGAAGATGTTGAACAGCGCGGGTCCAAAGACTGAGCCCTGGGGGACCCCACCGCCCACATCCCTCCAGGTTGAAAATGACCCATCCACCACCACTCCCTGGGTGCGACCCTCCAGCCAGTTAGCAACCCATTTGACTGTGTAGGTGTCAACGCCACAGTCCCCTAGTTTTTTAATTAGAATGGGGTGAGAGACAGTGTCGAAGGCCTTCCTGAAGTCCAGAAAGACTACATCCACTGCTACCCCTGCGTCTAAGGATTTTGTGACCTGATCAAAGAAGGCCACCAGGTTGGTCTGACAGGACCTGCCTCTAATGAACCCATGTTGGTTACCCCTAAGCATAACCTCCCTTGCTGGCCCCTCGTGGACATGCGCCAGGATAATTCTCTCAAAAAGCTTACCCAGGATCGAGGTAAGACTAAGTGGCCTATAGTTCCCTGGGTCCTCCTTCCTCCCTTTTTTGAAAATGGGGACCACATTGGCCCTTTTCCAGTCCTCTGGCACTACACCAGAGCCCCACAAGTGCTCCTAAAGCCATGCCAAGGTCCTGCAATGACCTCTGCTAATTACCTCAGCACTCTGGAGTGGAGGTCATCAGGACCAGCTGATTTAAATATGTCCAGTCCCTCCAGAAGTTCTCTGAATAGATGCTCACTGACCCTAGGCCTGGGTGCACCCATCCCGGGGCCTGAGGGGGTCCCAGGGGGCGGGCTGGTCCAGTCCGTGTTGAGGAAAATGGAGGCAAATAAATCGTTAAATAGCTTAGCCTTGTCATCTGGTGGGACAACCAGATTTCTTAGCGTGTCTTGCAGAGGCCCCACATTACCGAGTATCTACACCTTTGTCATAAATCCAGTTGAGAAGATGAAGTTTAGTGCCCATGGCTCCTCCAGCGGTGCACAAATTTGAGTCTTTCCTGATTTTGTAAAACAGGCAAAGTTCTTGCAACTCATCCTTGTTCACATCTCATGGGTATGTGGTGGACAGAGACTGCAAATTTTGCAATTTCTTCATCCTCTGCAACAGCTGGTGGGTCAAATATGAGTGAGAACAAGCTTAAGAGTTTCCCTGTGGTCTCAGCTAGGTTTTGGAGATCTGAGAGGAGCATATCCATAGCTGTGATTCAACCCTGAATTTATCTTCAGGGGAAGAGATTGTGTGCTGTATTGGCTGGCGTATTGTGGAAACGCTTCATCCTTTGGATTCTTCTGTGTGTGCTTTTGAATTCGGTGGTGATACCTAGCCCCTCCATGATGACCTTAGCTTCTGTGAGAAGACTTGGCCAGGAATTCTTCAACTGCTGAATTTCTTCCAGGAGGCTCTAGACATGTTGCACCCCTTCTTCCATGGAGAGCTTGGATCCTTCGACAACCTTGCTTCGGATATTGATGGACTACAATATCTTGTACCACACTGTAGTCAGAAGGAAGAACTCAAAGGATTGCATCCACTCAATGAGACCTGAAACATCAGCCTAGGTTTCTGCTGTCAAGTCCAATTCTTCTTCAATTTTGAAAAGAGAATCCAGCATCCCTTTAAGATTTTTCATGAGGGGGCGAAAAGTATCGATTCTCAAGCTCCATCTAGTTGTTGACATGGAATAAAGAGAGAGTCCTGAAGTTTCCTGAAGAATTTTCCATCTTGCAGGACAGCATGAAAATACAGTGCACAGCTTCTGTACATTTTCAAAATATGTTTTCACTTCAGGGCTCTTCTCCACAACATGGGTACCACATAGGTTCAGAGAGTGTACGCTGCAGGGTGAAAACAATGCCTGAGGATTTTCATCCTGTATCTTAGTTTTCACACCCTGGTATTTCCCAGACATATTTGAAGCATTGTCTTAACCTTGGTCTCTACAGTTCTGCAACTCTACCCTATACTCCGCCAGTACTTTCTTTATCTGTTCCACGATGTCTACTCCTTTCTTTTTATCACAGTCCACCATTTTCAGAAATCATTCCTGCACATCCCATTTTCCATCTTTGTCATGTACACATCTCATGAAAAATACCAACTGCTCAGTACGTGAGACATCAGGAGTCCCATCTACAATGTTTCCATAGTAGCGACCATTTCTCACCTCCTTAAGAATCGTATTCAGTACTTTATTGGCACACACCTCTAAATACTCATTCTGACTACACCAGGACATGTAGTATGCTTGCATTCTCTCCCCAGCCATTTGATGCTCCATAACAGTTTCAAGGTGGCAGTTCAGATCTTGATTGTATTTACTGATGAACTGCACAGTTGAAAGGAACAACCCGCAGTCGTCATGCTCTAGGGTAGAATGTGATCCTTGGAACGGCAAATGTCGCTCTGCCAGAAAGAGAATAATGTCAATTAGACCTCACAACACTTTACACTTTTCCGTCTCTGAAAGTATACCCTTTTCAAGAGCGTCATCAATGGCTCCTTTTCAACTAAAAGCATTTGCAAGATCATTCCACTGTAAATGTTGAAGATGATCAGAGTTGGCCTTGTGTCTCTTCACTTTGTCAGTGTTCTCCAGTTATCAGTCACACCCCCATGGCAGACTCTGGAATGGTACAGGGCTTGATTTTTGTTCTGATCTCAGAAGAGACAGCATGGAAAGCAGGACAAGCCAGCTGCCTTGTGGCTCCACATGAGCCAGTCCCTTTTCACACTCTTGTCATTGGACAGAGTCTTGCAGAAAACATGTAGGGAATGCCCATTTGGAGGAATCACGTGGGAAGCTTGCAGGTTTGGGTGGTGAGCCCTTGTACACAATTAGATCCCTTTGCAACCTATTGAGATGCCCCCAGGTGGCTGGGTCATTAAAGAACAGTTCCTGGTGAAATTCAGGTGCAGATCCAGAAACCAGATCAATTGTCTCGTTCTTCTCATTTGATGCTATGTCTCCTTCAGCTTGTACTACCAAACCTGACTTATTTTCACATTCTCCTGCTGCATTACTGCTTGCTTTCTTTGTGATGTTTTAATGATCAGAATATTCTTCATCCCTTTGCAAGTGATGTGCCACCTGCACCACCTGTTCCACTTCCAACTGCCTTATTTCCTTTCACCCCTCATCCAAACTGATGAAGTGTCTGCCTCCCCTTTTCATCCCAAGCTTTTTTCTTCCATGTCTCCTTTCTTTTTGATGCTCCAGATTGATAGGTGTGCTTCATTTTTTCTTACACAGGGATAAGGGAATTAGGAATAGGGTTGTACTTCTCCTGAGCACCTCCAAATTCCAACTCTTCTGGCAGAGCTTCTCTTTCCTACCAGTTTCCTGTGACCTGGCTCAGTCTCACAGGTCTTCTGGTTGTGGCCTGCTGGCTGGCCTCCTCCACTACTCAGGAAGGAAGGATTCCTTCTTTAAGGCCTGGCCTCACACTACTCCCAGGCCTTTTGCCTGTGGTAACTGCCACAGAAAATTACTCTCTAGTGGGACCTTGCCTGGAAATCTTAACTGGTGCTCATGTAAAGCACATAAGCTGGGTTGTACTTGGTTCAGGGTTGTGGGTCTGGCAGAGGATAAGCAGGCCATGCCCCTGTTTAAGGAAAAAGAAAGTAACTACAGAAAGAGTAGACAAAGGAAGGAGGATTGTCTTTGTATTGTTGCTGGAGAATAAACGTGTATATTTAGCCTTTAACCCCTTCATTAAGGGCATTGTGAGACTGTTCATATTCTTATGGGCCTTGGTAAGCAACTGTTGCTGTTTGAAGGACCAGAAAAGAGCAAGTCATCTCTGCAATACTGAAAGCAAGATTTGCAGTTTGGACCACAGGCTTCTTCAAGCAAGAAGGACGTTAATTCTGTGCCCCCCCCCCCCCCCCAAGAGTTATATAGACACTTTGAATTTAAGTACTTTTTGAAGTGGGGAAATATGTGAACCTGAATAGGTGTTATGTCTAATGTTATTTCCTTGGCAAATATAAATAAATCAATATATATCATTTTAATTATTATATGCTTGAAAATTAATTTCTGGCTTTGGCCCTTAAGAGCCCACAGAGCTTACATTCACTCACAACTTGAACACTTTTCCCTGAAGGTCTTTCTGTGACAACAGGCCAGCTCTGCCACAGATCCCTCCTTAAAGCCTTCCCTGTTCCTTCTCTCCTCACAACAGACTCTGTGTCACCAGGGCTACTTGGCCTAGGCCCTAGGCTGCCCAGAGATTAAAAAAAGATATTACCTTATTGTGACTGGTTTAGACACCCCCATGGACATCAATACAACAATCACTTAAGCCTCAAATTAGCATCTGTTTCACGCACAACTATATAAAATATCTATTTCATGGTAGGGGACAGGTCCCATAATGTCACAGTTACATGTTGAGAAATGATTCAGTGTCATCTTACACTCTAATACACCAATTTCCTCTTTTTTTATGAAAACAAAATACAAAGAATTCTGGTGAGCGATGTCTCAGGGAAGGGGCCAACTGTACACACAGGTGCTGAGGCAGGGGGCCCTTACTTTGCAGGGGCCCAAGACAAGTTTCCCCACCCCTCTGGGCAGCCCTGGTTTACATGGTCAGAAGGAGACTGTGAATAATAGTAGCAGACTTCCCTTGTATGATTGAAGTGGGAGACAGAACTGGGGAAGGAGGAAATGAAGCCTTAGACAGCTCATCCAGGCTGTTAACAAATATAATTAAAAAAGAGCTGTTAAGAGATATGCGGACAGGGGAGAAAGTTTTCACTAGAATAGACCCAAGTGGAAAGAAACAATCAGGAATTGACTTTGTTTGTGTCAAAAGAAATAGGGATTAGGAAGAAAGAAACCACACATATGACTTTTAGTGATCACCAGATGCTGAAGGTGGAAATGAGTCTTGGTAAGAGCCCCTTGAGAGGGAAGGACTGTGGAAGTTAAATGCGTGGCTATTACAAGATGAAGAGCTATGTCAAGCATACACGAGACAGTGAAAAGGGTGGCAAACACTGAAGAATATTTTGCGAGTACCGAGGATGGTGAATGATGGTGAAGAAGAGAACAGGATAATTCTTCTGGAAGGGAGGCCAAAGATGCGTGGGGGAAAGAGGGGAAAAGAACAAAAGAGCTCAGAGAGCTGCAAAGAAAGATGCATGAGCTGCCAAAGGAAACCACAGAAAGAAGACAGATATGAAAAGAGCTAGAAGAAACAAGGCAAAAGATAGAAAATGTTCTTAGCACAAGCACTTTGGGTGGGAGAAAATTAAGAGTGGTCTCGATACTTTTCAGTCAAAGTGAAGGTGTCAAAAGGAGAGCTTAAAGTAGTGCAGGAAGAAGGTGGTGCCTGGATGGAAAATCAGGAGGAGGTGTTGGAGGTGAAAAGAAGATTTTACAAAGACCTATACCAGAAGAAGGAAACAGACAGGAAGAGGATAAAGGATTTTTTTGGAAGAGATTGAAGAGAAAGTAGAGGAGAAGGAAGCAAAGAAGATGGAAGAAAAGATAAGCTTCAAAGAAAGTGGAGGAGTGTTTAAAAACCTTTAAAAGAGGGAAATCATCAGGAACAGATGGACTGCCTATGGAATTTAACAAGAAGTTTTGAGCATAGGTAGGGAGGGATGTAGTGGAAGTTTTCAAGGAAATAGTGGAAAAAGGAGAAGCGGGGAAAGATTTTGCAAGAGGCATTGTAATCTTCTCTTCAAGAAAGGAGAGAAGAACCTCCTGAAAAACTGGAGACTGTTTACACTCCTAATAATGGACTGTAAGTTAATGACCAAGATGCTGACTTTGAGGATGAGAAAAAACCTCCAGAAGATAATACATGAAAACCAAATATGTGCCCTACCAGGTAGAAGGTGTTTTAAAGCAATCAGAGTGATCAGAGATACCTAGATTTAGAAGAAACATGAGAGAGTAGATCATGATTACATCTTTGAAGCTCTAGGAAAAATGGGGTTTCCAGAAAAACGTATATGTTGGATAAAGTTGTTGTACAGAGAAGCAGAGAGTCAAGTCCAAATTAATGGGCACATAAGCAGGGCCTTTAAAATCCATACAGGGGTGAGACAAGGATGCCCCCTGTCACCACTACTTTTTGTATGTAGCATGGAACTGGCAGCACAAAGAATAAGAAAAGATAAGGTCATAAATGGAGAAAAGATACTGGGAGCGGGAGAGGTAAAATGTGTACTGTACATGGATGATATAAATGTAGTTGTTGGAGATTAGACTTTCCATGGAAAGAGTACTAAAGCATACATCAGAGTATGGAGAAGCAATGAGGCCTCAGTTAAATAGATTGAAAAGGACCATAATGAGAGTATGGACCTGGAAGGACTTGGAAAAGTTGGGCCTTCAAATGAGAGAGAGAGAAATCAGAGTGTAAGGGATCCTGAAGAATGCTGAAGGAAGACGTTATATGGCATAGGAAAAGGTGACAGTAAGGCGATGGCAAATACTTTGATTATGGTCCGGAAGAACACTGTCCTTTACCAGAAAAGTGGTGACATTTAAGGCTGTGCTACTGCCAATTTTTCTATATACAGGAATTCTACTCCCGCTCATGTGGTGGCAGATAGCAAAAGTACAAAGGGAAATGTGTGTGTTCTGGAATGCCAAAAAAGAAAGGTTGGCTAGAGCTGAACTGTACAAAGCAAAAGAGATGGGGGCTGCCAGGCTTGGGATCATTCATCTATGCAAAATATGTAAATGTGATATGCAGAGTGGTAATGGAGGGAGGGGGAAAAGTAGCGTGTATCACCCAATTTCACACAGATGCAATTTTGAGGAAATGGAGACCTCCTTGAAGAGTCCATGCGTGTGGCAACCACTCATTCATTACATCAGGATGGAAGGATTCAGGCAGAGGTATAAAATAGGGACAGTAGGGCTGGAGGTCCTGAAGGATCAAAAAATTGATGAAGCAGCAAGGGAGAAAGATAGATAGGATGGTGTCGGTTGGAAATTTCATAGAAGGACAAGTGAAGAAGGTGTGGGGAGCAGATAGACAATTAGAAGATGAACATACTGACTAAGTGTGGCTGGTTGTAAGAAATAGGGTCCACTGCTTTCTGAGCATCACCAAAATAAACCTGTCTTTTGCATGGGAGATTGTACTATATGAAGTCATACCAAAGGGACTGGAAGACATGTTACTAAGGACTTTATTAGCATGTGTTAAAACTAGTTTATGGAAAGTAAGAAGCCTCTGAGTGTTTAAGGGATTGACTTTCACTGGAAGAGTGTCTGACGCCAGGGTTGCATAAACTGAAATACTATATAACTCAGGACAAGGAAAAGATCAGAGATAAAAAGATGGAGAAGAAGAGGAGGAAAAAGGACTGGATGCACTTGTTTTATTACACCAACAGAGAGGACTTATGGGATGAGCTAAATGTTTCAGGTGGTTACTGAGGTAGCAGTTTTTCATGGGCTTCTATATGAAGACGAAAGATTTCTGTAAGAGTGTGTTTTTGTGGGGAGTTGATGTATCTTGTTTAAGAGTTTAATATATCAAGTACAGCTGTGCAAAGTTTTGGGCAGTGATTCAATTCAGAGAAGATTCAGCCCAATTTGGTGGCTGAATCTCCAAATATGAATTGAATCAGGAGACCAATTAAAAGTTCCGAATCAATTCGAAGCTCTCCGAATCTTCGGAAAATATTCGGAGCGCTTCAATGATTTGGACAGTCCTTGGTGGCTGCAGCAGGGAGCTGGAGCCGGACTCAAAGCTAGTAAGTAGGGGGCAGGGGAGGGGGGGACTCGGAACTGGTAATTAGAGAGGGAGGGGACCATGGGGGACCCCTGCCAGGCCCCATCCCCTCCTTGCTCCCCCAGCCCCCCCAACCCCTGCCCGCTCCCCCAGCTCCCACCCCATGGCTGCCCTGCCCACCCCAGGTTCCAGTACTTAAAAAAAAATTCCCCAACTCACCGGGTGCTGCTAAGTGGGGGGGGGAGTAATCCCTGCTGCCCCCCACTGCCCCAAGCTATGTGGGGGGCTCCTCATGAGCTCCCCCACTCACCCTTGCTCTCCCAGCCCCTCCCCCACAGGTGTCCTGCCCTCCCCAGCTCTGGCCTTTTAAGGAAAAAAAAAATGGAGAAAAGCCCCAGAACTCGCCGCTCCTGAGGTGGCCTCAGAGCTTCATGGGGTTTGTGGAAGAGCCCCACACATGGCATGGGGGAGCGGAGCGCAGCAGGGATTACCCCCTGCCAGGCAGGAATGGTGAGGGCAGAGTTTTCTCTTCTTTTTTTTTTTTCTTAAAGGGCCGGAGCCACGGTGGGTGGGGCAGCCATGGGGGGGGGCTGGGAGAGTGTGTGTGGGGGGGCGTTATGCAGAGCCCTGCCCATGCAACGTGGGGCAGTGACGGACAGCAGGGATTGCCCCCCACATGGCAGCACCTTCTGAGCTGGGGCTTTTTTTTCCCCAAAGACCCAGGAGCTGGGGCAGGCAGGGCAGCTATTGCTGGGCTGGGAGAGCCTGGCTGATTTGGAGATTTGGCCCAATCGACTCAGGACAGTGATTCGAATCACCGAATTGAAACACTGTCCCCCAAATTGGCCAAATCTGAATCCAAAGCGAATACTAACCACTTTGCACAGGCCTAATATCTAGCTGAATGATTTGATATGCAGTTGTTTCTGTGATATGATTCCTTGGTTTAAAAAGGATGCTCAATATGTATAGTTCTGTAAGTGTAGGGTGATAACTGTGTTTTTAATATAATTTGTGGTGGAAAAAGGGGGGGGGGGCAGTTCCCATCATTTTTGGCACCAGGGGATGGAGCAAGCTCTGATCTCTTTGTGTACCAGTCTGGTATTGCAGTAGCTCTAGGCCCAGTACTGCAGTACCTCCAGGCCCTGGGGAAACAACTGCTCAATTTTTTTAAGGGCTGCACAAAAAAAAAAAAAGTTCCTATCAGCATCTCAGCCTTTGGCTAAGGTCATATTAGTTCATATGGACATTACCATCCCCTTCAAGAACGAGCGCCAAGCCTTCACTGACTCCTGGGCTCACAAGCGGAAGAAGTACGCCCCGCTGGCCAACACCCTGAGGGGCCGCGGCTACGACATGACAGTTGACTCGCTCATCGTGGGAACGCTCGGAGCCTGGGACCCCAGCAACGAGAGCGTCCGGCATGCCTGCCGTGTCTCCCGCCACTACGCCAAGCTCATGCGCTGCCTCATGGTGTCCGATACCATCCGTTGGTCCTGTGACCTCTACGTTGAACACATCACGGGCCACCGCCAGTACACCGACCCCACCAGAAAAACAGCCGCCGGACTGGACCCAAAGAGGACCACCTGAACCCCTCCCCCCCCCACACCAGACGGACCTTCACTTCGAGAGGATTCTCCAACAACGGATGACCCTGCTCCATCCGAAGAGGACCCCCGTGATGAAACTTTATATGGACTGAGACATTTTTTCTTCGGACCACTTCTTCCACCATTGCAGACCATTGTATCGGGTTTGTGTGTATTTATCTTCTTTTTCTCTCAGCATCACGAATCCCCTCCCTCCCCTTCCCCCCTCACACCGGGCTTAGTTCGCTAACATTGTATCTCCTGTAACCTAGTTGCGTTCCCCTCCTCACCCCCATCCTTCTATTCTTAGTCCCTCGCTCAGGCGCTATGTATTTCCCTACCGGCTTTGTCAGCTTTTTTGGATTTACAATCCTAAACATTTACTAATAAAAGTCCATATTTATGGCACCAATGGGATGGTGGCACCAAGGGGATGGTGTGCAAGGCTTGGTGCCAGTTCCCCATGTAGGGAACACCTGTCCATTTTTTTTGAGAGTCAAAAAAAAACAACAAAAAAAAGGCTCCGATCAGCATGTTTGCCCAGTGTGGGCCGTGTGTTTTACAGTCATGCTCAGTGTTGGCTTCATTTAATCAACTAGTTGGTTTCCATTACTGACAACATGCTGCTTTTAGCAGCAGTTTAATGACAATGTATTTAATGAGGTTTCCTTCTATGTGAATATAAGACAAGATGCTTTTTCCCACATGCTGAGGGAAAAAGTCCTGTCCTATATCTGAGTAAATATGGTAAAGGAAGGTTATAAATAGAATTTTCATTTGGAAAAATGAACACCATATATTCAGACTTGGTTGTTACGCTGTGGTTATTAGTTGTCATAACACATTATGTTTTTCTGCTCATAATTGATTAACTCATTCCATGAATTAAGTTCTGTTCTCAGTTCCATCCATCAAATGCCATCAAAAAAAGGATGTAGTTGACAAGAATTTGGCAAACAGTTTTCAAAATACAGTATGCTTAATAGGATGCTGCAGTCTGGGCTGATGAGTATCTCTCAGCACTTTTGGTGTCTAGGCTTTGAGAGACTAGACAAGTCTACTGGGGCCCATCATACTTTGGAGGAAGATGTAGACTGGTGAGCTCTATTATTCTGAAGAAACAGGCAGGAGAAATCAGATTGGAAAGGACCTCTTGGGCCATCCGGTCAAGTGTCTTCCAGAATTCAGGGAAGAACAGTGAAAACAGAGACTTCAAGCTCCACTCTGCTAGTCCTGCTCTGCTCCACCCTGTTTATGTCTAAATAGTTTAGTCCTTCTAGCAAACCATGAGCTTTTTTTCCCCCCCTGTAGCCAACTCTCCACTACATAGGGTAACATTAGATTTCCCTTCAAGCACCTTGTGGTAAACATTTTCCTTTTTGGCTGTACTAAGCATGAAAAACTCATTACAAAGAAAGATTCATTAAACCCTATCTCTTCATGCTCAAGGTCCAGCATACAAATGTAGTAGAATGTAATATGCTGGCTTTATTTACTAGACCATATATTTGCCTAAGAAAGCAGTTGCTTCTTAAAGAGCACTTCTTTGTTGTGACTTTGCAAACATACATAGACTATTATTATTTATTTATTTATTTATTTATTTATTGTAGACCTGTAACAATTTGTCTTACAATTTGGCAAGGAAGAAGTATGCTACTCTGGGTTTTCTGCCTTGGCATATGTTAGGGATGCAAATGGAGATGCTTAACACTTCTTGATGATTATTAGAAATAAAAATACATTGGTAAGAAAACATACCACAAATGAGAGCTTTCTGTAATCTATAAACCTGGTCCACGTTGTATTGTACTCCTCTAAAACAAAAGTGACTGAAGCAAGTAGAGGCTATTATTGCTCAGATATTGTTTAAATATTTTTGTTGGGGAAATGCTGCATGAAGTGGAGAGACAATAGCTGGTCTGACACAAGATTTATTAGAGAAAGTTGGCAATGATATTTTTGTAGTGAACAAAATATGTTTGTAAAGATTATACCAGATTTACAATGATTAATAATGGATTGGACATGGCAGACATCAAAAGGTTTGGCTGCCTTGCAGTTCTGTGGTGGATTGACTTGGAATAGAAGATTAACTCTAGTGTCTCAAATACTCTTTCACTAAGAGAATGAGATTTTCCACTGGGCGGTGGAAAAGAAACAACAGCTAAAAACAGCATGCCTGGGTATTTAGGCAAAGCTAAAGCCTAGACAGTTAACTGATAGCATATGAGGAGAATGCATAGAACTGCACTGAATGTGTCCTACCTTAAGACCTAGAAAGCTGACAGAAACATTCTCTATATTTATTTAGGATGAGAGGGTCCTTTGTGCTAGTCCTCCCACTGGGGAATATGGAGCAGTCTTGTGTTTATTCTGTTAGTTTGGTGGGAAGACAGTAATCTCCAGTGGGGTGCTATATCCCTCCTGTGCAGGCAAACAAGAAGTAGACACAGTTGAATAAAGAATGGATACAATCTGCAACATACCTAAGGGGTAGTGCAAATCCATTCTGCCCTCAAGTTGTTTGTAAACAGCAATTTTGCCAATATTTTTTCTTTCACTACTACACATGTGCATAAGCATACACACTACTGAGTGTGTCCAGGAAGCTCTTAGCATTACTTAAATAACCATATTAGATGTAACTCTTTATCCTAATTTCACAAGGCAGCAGAGTCATTTGGAACAACCCAAAAACCAACAGGCCAGGCAAAACTAAAGATACAGAATCCTGCCATGTTGTGTACTCTTAACTTGAAAATTTCTCTCTCCATTTCAAAATACCTGGGGAAGGGGTGGTGGTAGAGGGCATTGCAAGATGCCCTGAAGGTTATTGAATTTGGGCAATTTTAGGCCAAGGGTGGGGTGAAAGCCTGCGGGTGCTCTATAGAGAATGCTCTGCAAAGAGCCTCTTTTCATTTGCAGCAGTGAATATACAACTCAAAATGAGATGGTGTTTATGAATATACAACTCAAACTGAGATGGTCTCAGCTAGAAAAGAGCACCATTTGGCTTTTACACGACCTTCTGTCTGCGTTTCTTTTCCATTTTATAAATTGCCAGACAGCATTTGCCTGAGAACCAGATCTTTGTTTTTAAGATTTCAGCAGCTCTGGGCTACTGCTTCTCCACTGGCAGTCATAATCCTTTGTTTATCAAGCAATATAAAGGGAAAAGAATCACCACATCCCACCTGGAAAAGCCACTCTGAATAAAAGTTAGTTTCCTCGTTGAAAATACTGTAGATCTTGTGGCTGTGCATGCTTATATAATGCAAGTCTCTGGCTGAGCTGGCATCAAACAGTGGCATTGCATGGGCCAGAAAAATTAAGCACTAACCAAGGAAAAGTAATGAAAAAGAAGTATGCTGTTGAGATGGTGAAGAGGCTTTAAACCCTCTCAGCTGGTAAAATTGCAAGACATACTGTGGAGAGGAAAAAACAGAAATTTGTTGCCAGGTTAAAGGGAACAAACAGGATGAGTTGAATCATGCGGATGCATGGAATTAGTTTTGATTAAGCGAAAAGAACTCTAACAGTCTGAGCGAATGTTATTTATCTTCATAATGGGCTCACATATTGCAATGATGGGAACTCATAACATGAACAGATAGAGAAGTTAAAGAAAACTGAAACCATATAAGATGTTCCACATCTGTGGAACCTTTTTCCTATCTATGCATGTGTGCCCCATGCCATTTTTATCATCTTTCACTATACACTGCTACAATATATCTGATATATACAATAATCCTTCACAATGTACACTCAGTTCTTTTGTGGTGGGACTTGGCTCTCTCTGTCTGTGAAAAGTCTTTAGCACATTTTGATATACACCATAAACAGAACAGTGACAGGATTAGTAAACACAACAGTATTAGTGTGTGCACATCTGGCCAACTCGTGTTCAGTGACAGAATTTGCACACATTCAGGGACAGTCTTCTACAGCATGAGTCATAGTTGCATCAACTTAGTAATGATCATGCTATTTTAATAAGAATGATTAGTATAACAATAATTTTACTTAATCGATTTTGGGCAAATTCGTTGCACAATAACCAATTGCTGTTCCATTGTAGCTAATCATATATTTCCTTCCTTCCTTCCTTTCACTTTGGATGCTTTGAACCAGGCTTGCTTGGAGCTGTAGGAGTGATCCTTAGCATAAGACTTCCCAGATTCCTATCTCTTTTCTTTTCTGACTTCCACCTGTCTAAAGGTCTCTTGCCTCTGTTTATCTCCCTTTCTGATTCTTTTCTTGAATTTTTGCAGTGTTTTGTTGTTTTTTTTTCTCTGCTCTGTCCCCTCCCCCTCTACTTCTGGTTTCTTTGTCTGAGTTGCTATTTCACAGGTTTTTTTTCTTACTGTTTCTTTTTCTTGTTTTCTTTCTCTCTTTTTTCTTACCTTTTTATCTGTCTGCTGTGGGGAGTTATCTTATTTATTTCTTGTCTTTCGAGGGGTGCAAATTATCCCCTTCTCTCTTTTTTTCTTTTTCTTTTTTTTTCCTCTCAACTCCCACTCAGCTCTCCCTTTCCTCCTGCCTCCCTCCCCACTTTGGGCACACCCTGCCCCCCTCCCCCCCGGCCTCTTGCTTTTATGGCCACATTCCCAGACACTTATTTGTGTAGTTAATATATGCAACTTTTTTTCCATTCCCTTAGCATTAGCTTTTGGGATTAACCCTGTCCTAGCAGGAATGGCCTCTCCTACACCCAGCGGCTGGCATGGGGATGCCTGTTAAGACTTCCCTCTTAACCATGGCTTGAGGATTCACACCCCTCCCTATGTCGGGTCAAGGTCTGTGTAGAAGACCTATCTGGTCTCCTGGGACAGCATAACATACTTTTAATGGGTCGTGTTAATACAGTCCCAGTGATTTACCTGAGCACTTCCACCCTGGTGAACAGAGTGTACATGGAGGGCCTGAACATTACAGGCATACACTATCTTGTCACACCCCTAGATACCCAGGCTGTGAGGGTGGTGATTTCCAATGTGCCCCCACATGTGTCCACCTGGGAGCTGCCCAAGAGCACTACGGGTTTTCTGTAAGTCCCTTTCGCTGACTGATGATTGGAAGCAAGAACCCAAAGCTGGAATAGGTCCTATCTTTTCGAAGGCAGGTTTTTATGCTCCTCAGGGAGGGCCCTCAGTCTCTGCCTCACTCCTCGAACCTCACACTCAATGGGCAGAGGCTTGTGATTTATTTTTCCTTGGGGGAGACCACACATTTCCAGTGTGGTAGCTCTTCCCACCTTGCAGCCCAGTGCCCACAGGGAAGAGCAGCCAGAACATTAGTGACTGCAGCAGCGCCAATGGATGGCGCATCCACTTCTGGGACACAGGCCCCACCCAGTGAGGTCAGGAGCTCTTCCCAATCTCCTTTCACCCCTGTTCCATCTGAAGGGGCTGGGGACTCTGGCACGAGAACACCATCCAGCGGAGGGGCTGGGACTACTCCCCAGCCATCTCCCCCACCCATTCCACGTACGGTGCCCATCCCCCCAGTGCAGAGGCCCCACGAGGTGGAGGGGATGATGCCTCCACTTGCCCCGTCTGCCCTGACCGCCCCAGCTGAGGCACCCATGGTGGCCAGTGACTGTGGTGCCAAGGCTCTGTTGGATGATGGGGCTTGGACCTCCTCCTAGCCACCCTCCACTGCGGCCTTGTCTGAGATGGCTGGCCCCGGGGAGGAGGACTGGGAGCAGTCCAGCCCTTCCCCTGCAAAGGGTGGTCCACCTGCCACTAAGAAGAAGAATAACAAAGAAAGGAAAGTGAAGGGAGCATCTCAGGATACCCCATATCCACCGGGACCCTCCTTGGCCAGCACTGGGGGAGGCCTTGCTGGAGACCCTTACCCCACTCCAACTGTCATGCTTGTGGCGCTGTTGCACATGACCACAGATGCAGATGGCTTGGAGGTTGGGGAGGTGATGGCAGGGGTCACCAACCCCTCACCTGTCTCCCAGCTTCTGGAATCGGGTGGCAGTAAAAATGATACAGAATGCCTGTCTTCTGGAGGCCTGACCCAGGGGGTGGCAAAGGAGTCTGCTGGCCTCTTGGTCATATCCCAGCCTACCAAATTGGATGAGGAAGCTAGTGAGATGAAGATACAGATTTCTGACTGTCGCAAGTGACCTCGAGAGCAGGCTGACCTCTCTCCCCCCAAGAAAGCAGGGATCGCTTTCCTGGAGCCAGTCCTCAACCTGGATGATGAGATGAGGCTGATGGGTCTAGACATTGAGGGTGTAGACACTACGTTTGTGGGTGAGCCCCCACCTGGGGTGCAGCCTCACCGTGCTTCTGTTGGAAATGTCCAGCCCATGTTGGCAGACCCCCCTGGGTCACCCCCGACTATGGGGGTCTCCTGGCCTTTTTGAAGCAGACCAAAGGACAGAAGAATGTAGTGGGGCACATCACCAGTGGTGCACAGATCCTAAAATCTTTGTCAAGGCTGCCAGAGCTGTGGCCAAACTTATGCAACAAGATTTAGGTGCTCAGCAGATGGCTTACCATCTGGAGAAGCTCGCACAGTGGGTGAGAGACGTATGGGGCCTGGGAGGGTCCCTGGAGTAGAGTAGGACATGATAGGCCTTCCCTGAACTGCCTCTGCTATTTTGCTCTACTTTTGAGTGCTCGCTCTTCCACCTACACCTCATCTCACTCTTCCTCTCCCATACCCACAGCCATGGCAGGCACGAACGTTGGAACTTTTAACATCAATGGCTGTCGAGATCAGGTGAAATGGGAGGCCATCCTGGAGTTCCTGTGCCAGATGTGCCTGGTCGTCACCTTCCTCCAGGAGACACATTCTGATGGGCTCAACCAGGTGGCTTGGCACACTGCCTGGCAAGGCCACTTGTTCCTGAGGCATGGCAACAACCTTAGCACTGGGGCTGTGACTCTTCTATCCCCACAACTACAGCATGATACAGCGGTGGCATGGGAGGTCACCCCCAGCCACCTGCTGACTGTCCATGTCACCCTAGCACAACACTACCTGCTACTTGTCAAAATCTACTCACCCACTGATGGCCAAGAGAGGGTCGCTTTCTTTGAGACCTTGGCTGCCCTCCTGCACGATGCTAGTGAGGATGATGACCTGCTTCTTGTAGGTGGGTACTTTAATTGAACCATTAACACCTTGCTCGACTGCATGGGGCCTGAGCCTCACCTGCCGTCAGCCCACAAGCTGCAGTCTGGCCTGGAGACTGTGGACCTCATTGATGTCTGGTGAGCCCTGTATCCTGATGTGTGCCAGTACACCTGGGCCAGGATGAGTTCCGGTGGTCTCGCCATGGCCCTCCTTGACCACCTTTATGTCACCAGGCACCATCTGCCACTCCTGCAAAGAGGCCACATTATTCCCTTGGGCCTGTCAGATCATGTTCTGGCCTGCTGTGAACTGATCCTGCCAGGGAAATCCTGGGTGCGGGCACCCTATTGGTGCTTCAGCATCAGCCTGCTTCAAGACTGCTAGTTCCGGGACTGCTTTGCCCACTTTTGGTGGGGCCAGGAGGCCACGAGACTGACCTATTCCTCCTAGAAGCAATGATGGAACATGGGCAAGATATAGATCTGAGCTTTTTGCCAGCAGTACACCCAGTTGGCTAGAAATGAACTGTGCCGCTGTATCTGAGAGCTGGAGAAAGATGTGGCAGAGCTCAAGGCCACCCTGCTTGCTTCTGGCAGTGATGCAGTGCTGTGCAAGACCCTTCAGTTCCACAGGAAACGCCTGTGTGACTTGTAAGAGAGCACAGCCCACGGAGCGAGGGTCTGTGCCCACTGCCAAAAGCTGGCAGAAACCAATGCCCCAACCCGCTTCTTCTTCAGCCTGGAGCAGCGGTGGGCAGTGAGCAAAGTCTTAAATCACTTCTAGTCCCCCAAAGTTTGGGTAATCATGGACCCAGGTGAAGTATGTGAGCACGATGCTCCCTTCTATCATGACCTGTTTGCAACTGAGCTATCCTGTCCCAAGGCCACACAGGAACTCCACAAGGGCCTGCCACATCTCTGTGCCCTGGAGGCCAGTGAGCTTGAGCAGGAATTGTCTCTGGAGGAGATGGCAGCCGCCACAGCTACCCTCAACTCCAGGAAAACCTCAGGCCTTCATGGATTACCTGCTGAATTCTACACGACTTTCTGGCCTCTCCTTGGCCCCTGTCTCCTGCACGTTTTCCGAGAGAGACTTGCTGACAAGTTCCTGCCAATCAGCTGCTGCTCAGTGGTGCTTACGCTTCTGCCCAAGAAAGGAGACTTTGGCTGCATTAAGAACTGGCAGCCAGTCTTCCTGCTGTGTGCGGACTACAAGATTCTGGCCAAAGCACTAGCGACCCACCTCTGCACTGTCATGGCGTCCATCACGGGGCTAACCCAGAGCTACTGCATGCTGGGCAGGAGCATCCAAGACAACCTGTTCCTGCTGCGTGACCTACTCACAGTCAGTGAACTTTTTGGCCTAGACATTGGCCTCATCTCTCTGGATCAGGAGAAGGCCTTCAACCAGGTGGGCGATGCCTACCTCTTCCTGACCCGGGAGGCCTTCAGTTTTGGGCCCCTCTTCACTGGGGCCCTCTGAGTCTTGTACCAAGATACCTCCAGCCTGCTCAAGGTGAATGGAATGCTCTGTGCCCCGTTCCCCATGCTAGGGAATCCTAGCTTTACATCCCCTTTATAATATAATATAATATAATATAATATAATATAATATAATATAATATAATATAATATAATATAATCCCTAGCTTTACATCCCCTTTATATTCCCTAGCAGATGCCCCTGCAGGCCGTGAATGGGGTGTACAGCATGCCATTCACCTTCAGGATGTTTGAAACGTTCTGACACAGGACCCAGAGGTCAGAGGTGAAGACGGGCCCAAAGCTAAAGGCCTCAAGGGTCTGAAACAGGTAGTCATGGTCGACCCTATCGAAGGCTTTCTCCTAGTCCAAGGAGATGAGCCCAGTGTTGAGGTTAAAGAGGTCTGCAGCCATCAGCAGGTCTCAAAGCAGGAATAGATTACCCTGGATGGTCCTGCCTGGGAGCTCTGCTCAGGACCGATGATGGAAGTCATAACGGTGCACAGCTGGTTAGCCAAAGCCTTGGCCAAGATCTTGTAATCAGCACACAAGAGGGACACTGGTCACCAGTTCTTGATGCAGACAAGGTCTCATTTCTTAGGCAGCAGGGTGAGGACTGCTCAGCAACAGCTGGTTGATATTGTCTGATCTGTGAGACTCTCATGAGAAACACATAGGAGACAGGGGCCAAGGAGAGGCCAGAAGGTCTTGTAAAACTCGGCAGGTAACCCATTGATGCCAGGGGCTTTGCCCGAGGTGAGGTCACCAACAGCAGCCTTGAGTTCCTCCAAAGACAGTTCTCACTTAAGATGGTCAGCCTCTGATGAGCAAAGCCTAGGGAGGTCATCATGTAAGCACCTAACAGACTCTAGGTGAGTCATTTCAGCTGCAAACAATTCCTGGTAGAAGGCAATGACATGGTGTCAGATCTCAACAGGATCTGTGAGCATTTGGCCATCTGGGGTCTTAAGATGGTCAATGACCTTTCATACTGCTCTTCGTTTCTCAAGGCTGAAGATGTGAGTAGGGGCATCGGTCTCTCCCAGCTCTTGGTGGGCACAAATCCTCACACCCCAGGCTGCACTCTCTGTCAGCTCCCGCAGATGTTTCTTGTGAAGCTTAAGGCTCTCAAGCAGCCCCACATCACCACCAGCATCACACAGGGCCACCTCAAGCTGTGCCACATCCTCTTTCAACTCCCAAACACAGTGGCAAAGCTTGCTTGTTGCCAACTGCATGTACTGCTGACAGAAAACTCTAATCTGCACCTTTCCTACATCCCACCACTGCTTCTAGGAAGGGAAGGTGGCTTTTGTGGCCTCCCACGTCTGCCAGAAGTAAGAAAAGCAGTCATGAAAGTGAGTGTCCTGCAAGAGACTAGCATTGAGGCACCGGTAGGGCACCCAGGGATGCATCCTGCCAGGAAGGTTCAGCACACAAGAAACCAGGCTATGATCTGTTAGTCCTGCTGGGGTAATGTGGCTGCTGTACGGGACTGGTAGGTGGTGCCTGGCAATGTACAGGCAGTCAAGGTGTGCTTTGGAGAGCCCAACAGTGGTCGCCTTCAGCCAGCTATACTGCCTCGCGTTGACATGGAGATGGCACCAGACGTCAACAAGGTCTGCTGCCTCCAAAGTGGTTCACAGTTTCTGGGCTGGGGATGGATGGGGCTTCAGCCCATTCTGGTCAAGACGTGTGTCAACTCTGCAATTAAAGTCCCCGCCAAGGAGAAGAAGGTCATCAGAATCAACTTCACTCTGCAAGATGTCAGCCAGTGTCTCAAGGAAGGTGCCCCATTCTCATCCAGCAGTGGGCGCACAGATGTTAATAAGGAGGAGATGATGTTGTGAAAACTGGATGTGAACGGTGAGCAGGTGGCCAGGGATAACCTCTTGAGCTACTTCTGAGTCAGGAGTCAGCTGTGGGGACAAAAGGATAGTGACCCCTGTGCTGAGGGAGCTGCCATGACTCAAGAAGGTGCGACCCTCCCAGGTGGCATACCAATCAAAGCTTCCCCTCTGAATCCTCTACAGCTGCACCTGCTCCTGTCCCACTTACCTTTGGGGAATCAGCTGCTGCTGCCTCCGCTGTTGCTTCTCAGCCTCCACTGCCTCAGGTACATTGCAGGGAGAACAAGTGTGCTGAGTCAGCCTCCTCTCCCTCCTTAGTTGACCTGGTGGGCAGGGTGGCAGCCTTCTGCCTACAGGCTCTCCAAAGGCTCCTCTACTGCAAGGACCCCTTCCCCTAGTGGCAGCTAGTTAATTTGTTTTTTCACTGGGTGGGGGGACTTGGTTTTGACCGGGAGCTGTTCCTTCTAGATACCACCCTCCTGAACTGGGGTGTCCTCCTGCCCTTTTATCAAAGCATGGCACAGTTCTGGCAAGATGCTGTCTGCCAACTGCCCCAAGCCTGGCATCTGTGGTTTCTGAAGTTACTGCAGGAGCCCCTGGTCCATAACCCAGCCTTGCAGCACAGTCTGCCAAGCCTCGCCTCTAGCAGCCTTGTCAACTCCCTCATCCGGTCACATGCCATCCAGCTGGGAAACCTCCTCGACATGACCCAGTCAGACTGGTTGTCAGCTGAAGCTCTGGCTACCCTCTTGGGCATGCACTTAGTCCGCTGTGCTGCCCATTTCATAAGGGATGCACGGGGCATTCTTCCAGAGGGTGCGGCAGCCAACCTAGAGGAGCACCTCCAAGCATAGAGAGCCCTCCCTGCCCGGGATGTCCTGGGCAAGCCCTTTCCACCACTGCCCATTGTCCTGGTTGTAGATAGTAACCTGCATGGTGGGTCTGGCACCTTACTGGCTCTCCCCATGTCTCCTGACAGTGGTACTGGGATCCACTTCGATGCACTCCCCCAGAAGGCCTTGTATCTGTGGGTGATTTGGATCCGCCACACCCACGTCCTTGCCACTCAGCTCGACACGGTGTGGTGGAGGCACATAGCAGTATTGGCACTCATGCCAGCCTGCCCTGTGTGGCACATGCTTTATAAGCCCCCCATCTCCAAAAAGACTGTTGACCTCCAGTGGCAGCTACTTCATGGGATACTGGCCACCAGCACTTTCGTCTGCCACATAGACCCAGCTGTGTCAGAGGCCTGTCCCTTTTGTTCAGGGGGAGTGGAGGAGGATCTTAACCATGTCTTCCTTGGATGTCCCTGGCTGTCGCAGCTGTTTGCTGCCCTCAGCACTTTGCTTGAGGCACTAGGTTTGGAGATCTCAGTGGCCACCTACTTGTTTTCCTTCCCGTACTGGGTGGCCAATGGGAATATCATCTGCCTGGTCAACTTCTTACTCAGCCAGGCTAATATGGCCACCCTCAAGAGCTGCAGAAACCAACTTGCTGGAGCTGGCTCAGATGACACCCTCCAGCTCTTCCAGTTTTTGGTGTGGATACACCTGTCGCTGGAGTTTGAACATGCTGTCCTCCTCTGGAAGATGGTGTCCGCCTTCCAGACATGTTGGGCAATTCAGGGGGTGCTCTGCAGTGTCAAGGGGCAACCAACATGGGTTCATTGAGGGCAGGTCCTGCCTGACTAACCTGGTTTCTTCTTATGATCAGGTCACAAAGTCCCTGGACAAGGGTGTCAGGTTGCATGTCAACTTTGGAAGGCCTTTGACAAGGGTTCCCACCACATTCTCTTAAAAAACTAGGTGACTGCAGTGTTGATGCCTACACAGTTAGATGGGTGGAAAATTGGCTAGATCATCGCACCCAGAGATTGATGGTGGATGGGTCGTTTTCAACCTGGAGGGAGGTGGGCAGTGGAGTCCCCCAGGGCTTGGTCCTGGGGCCTGTACTGTTCAATATCTTTATCAGCGATCTGGATGTGGGTGTGGAAAGCATGCTGTGTAAATTCACTGAAGACACCAAGTTGTGGGGCGAGGTGGGCACGCTGGAGGGGAGAGACAGAATCCAGCTAGCTCTAGACAGGTTGCAGAGGTGGGGGGATGAGAATAGAATGGAATTCAGTGCAGACAAGTGCAAGGTGCTGCATTTAGGGAGAAGGAACCAGCAACACACCTATAGGCTGGGGAACACACTTCTTGTCAACATGGTGGCAGAGAGGGATCTTGGAGTCATTGTTGACTGCAGGATGAACATGAACCACCAATGCGAGGAAGTGGTCAGTAAGGCTAACCGCACCTTGTCGTGCATCTACAGGTGCATCACAAGCAGGTCCAGGGAAGGGATCCTTCCCCTCTATGTGGCATTGGTCAAGCCACAGTTGGAGTACTGCTTCCAGTTCTGGGCACCGCACTTCAAGAGGGTTGTGGCTAGTATTGAGAGGGTCCAGAGGAGGGCCACTCACATGGTCAAGGGGCAGCGGGTCAGGCCCTACAAAGAGAGGCTAAAGGGCCTGAACCTATTCAGTCTCCACAAGAGAAGGGGAAATCTGAGCTGAGAGGGGATCTGGTAGCCATTTACAAGCTCACCTGGTGGGGACCAGCAGGAATTGAGGGAGGCTCTGTTCCCCTGAGCACCACCTGGGGTTACTAGGAATAACGGCCACAAATTGTTAGAGAGAAGGTTCAGGCTGGACATCAGGAGAAATTACTTTAGAGTTAGGGCTGCCAGACTCTGGAATGGACTCCCAAGTGAAGTGATATTCTCTCCTACCTTGGGGGTCTTCAAGAGGAGGCTGGACAGATATTTGGCTGGGGTGATATGATCCCGGCACTCGTTCCTGCCTGGGGCGGGGGGTCAGACCTGATGATCTGTTTAGGTTCTTTCCAACCCTAAGCACTATGATACTAAGGGTGGCCATTAAGTCCTCACTCTGTGATACTGCTAGCCCCCTTCCTGGGGTACCAGTAGGGGTCTCAGCAGGCTGATGTTGCACTGAATATTTTTGTGTTTATACTATGAGAGCAGGGCTTGCAGGCCATAGCCCTAGGCTGTGTCTGTTGTACCTGGGCGCCTGCGTGGGCAGTGTTTTATTACTTTGTTGGAGTGTTATCCCCTTTTCCCCTTAATAAACCTTTATAAAATTAAAAAAAATCTTTCTATCTTTCTTTCTTGTTAGAATTTTCTATACATTTGTGAAATGTGCAGAACAAGAAAGAAGGGAGAATCTGAGTTTGTGAGAAGTGACAAACCCAGAAATAACTTTTGTTAGTGATAAATGGTTTGTTTTTAATCAAACAATATTATACGTCATGGTTGGTAGACATCACAGTTAATGAAGATGTTTCCCCTCTCTCTGCTGCTATCTTGATGCTTGAAAGAATTCAGTGGGAGTTCTCATTCTGCCTGCATGCAGGGGCTTATGGGATTTGCACCAGTCCCAGTTGCCATGGAGAAAGTGTTAGATAGCTTTAATACATCTGTGCCAATTTCTCCCTGGAGTTTTCCCATGACAAGTCGGACTGAAGGTAGCATATGAGAAGCTATAATCTTTCAACTGTATGAAAAAATGATTGATTGAGCACAAGGGGTGTAAACAGCTCACTCTGGTGAAAACAGCATGTGGCACAATAAAACAAGACAATCAGTGCGTGAGACCCAGACTCTCTCAATATTGTGTTACCTTTTTCCTAATAGTATAGTAATGTTGTGTTTTGCAGTAGGCTCATCTTCTGAAGAGTCATTGTATAGGAAGACTCCGAGAGTTCAGCGCCACTGAAAATATGCATGGCTGGTAGCCTGGATTATTTTCCTAACCCACTTTATGATCTTTGCACTTTCCTGTTTAACAGTGGACAGGAACTTAACTTTTATGAACTCTCTTCTGTTGTAAGATTAATCAGGTAAGAGTGCACTGACCTTCTCTCTGCTTTATTTCTCCCAGAAAAAGTTGTCATGAGGGGGTACCATAAAGGGGTAGTAAAATTTGTTGGGGAAAAATAGCTTTATTAAGGATGAGTTGAAGATACCACTTTATCATCCAACTTGTACATGTCCTATAGTTACAATCAGGTAGGTGAATGCAGTATAACGTAATGGGAGCTTGCAGGTCTCTCTTGTTGGTATGTGAAGACCTGTAGAAATATAATGTGGATCACATGTCCATTTTCTGGACTTTAGGAAGAAAGAAGCTGAATTCTAATAGACTACCTAATAAGAATAAGAATAAGAATTATAGGAGTTAAGTCTTTTTCAACTTTATTAGGTCATATTGACTTAATTCCCTCAGGGTCAGTGTTAAGTTTCACCTACAGTATATTCTCTAGTGCTTCAAAACTAGATTGGAAAAAAATGTGGCCAGCAATTGGCCTCTGCTCTTGTCCTGGAGCACCACTCTACCAGCCAATAAATTGTTCCACTAGGAATTCCCTTGTTTTACTTTCACCCTATTACTCCTTCTCTTTCCTTCTCAGGCTAGTCTAAACAATGTGTTTCTTTCCTCCATATTTACAACATTAAGTCCTTATAGAACTACGTGTTTGAGTTCTGGCTCTCTGCAGAGAATGATTCAGAAGTCAATAACAGATTTGTTAACTTTTCTGTTGGCAACTGAGTCTCAAGTTACATGTGGATGTAGGAAGAGCAAACAAGATGCCACCTCAGGTTATTGTTTCTATTAGCCATACCAACTATAATAGGAAACTTCTCTGCTATTGTGTAGAAAGGGGTCATGTACCTTTAAGACTGTAGGCACAAGAGAGGAAGCTACATCTTCTTCTGGGGATATGTAAGAGACCCTGCCAAAGGGTTGCACAGTTGGATAGGAGGAGACAGCTTGGATGCAGGAGCTGTTTCAGGAGTGAAGTCCTGATGGCCAGGAGAGAAATAGGGACCACTCAGGCAAGCCTTGCAGGGTAGCCAGTAGAGGTATGTGAAACAGGCTGTATTCGATTCAGATTTAGATTTGGCCTGAATCAGCAGACAGTGATTCGATTCGTTCATTTGAATCAATTAACCGAATCACTGTCCCAATTCGATTCAGCTAAATCTAAATCTGAAGATTCAATGTTGATTTGGAGAATCAGCAATTCAGACACAGACACAGCTTTAATTTATTTTTTTTTACATACCTCAAGGTACTGAGCTGGTTGGGCGAATGGAGCACCATACAGGAGTGCAGAGGGGGGCCCCCACATGCTCAGCAATGGACCCAGAAGTGGAAAGGAGGTATTTCCAGTCTACTTCTGGGTCTAACACCAAGTACACAGGGGACTCTCCCCAGCTTGGGAATCAGCCACGGGGGGACCCCAGGTGCCCCACCAGACCTAGGAGGCACCAGTTGCCGAGCCGGGGAGCAGAGGGAGGGTTTCCTAGGATGCTCCATCCGCCCCAGCATCTCAGCATTCACAAGCCGCCTGGTACCTTGAGGCGAGTAAAACAAACATTTAAAGCTGTGTCTATGTCCGAATCATTGAATCTCTCCTACTCAATTTGGAGGGTTCTGATTTGATTCGGGGAGATTAAAGGGTCTCCTGATTCAATTCAGATTCGGAGATTCAGCCGCTGAAGTGGGCCAAATCTCCACAGAATAAAATAAAAGGCACATAGCCCTAATAGCCAGGTCTGAGGGACTGCTGCACAGTTGTTGAGCCAGGCCTGGAAATATTATTGGTGATGCGAAGGAAGTGGTGGGTAATTTAGAGTAGGCCTCGAGGGGAAGTAAAATTACATGAAAGACTGTAGTGAGGCCAGCCCTTGTTGAACTGCCTACAGTGGTGTGAGGCCTCTTGTTAATGCTCTGGGATGTGGGGAGATTAAGCACTAGTAAGAATGGCTTCTTAACTGAGCTGAGGGCTCATAACAGCTTAAACAACAAGATGTGGAGGTGAGAACATGAGCCACCAGGCAGTTGGAGTAGTGAGCCATGCTAATTTCAGCAGAGGGCAGTAGTGCACTCTAAGGGCCACAGCATGGGAGCCATCACGCAGTCAATATCCTGATGTTAGTCTCAGCAATATTACTTCCCACACTGGAACAACTTAGTCCAACAACACACTGAAGATTCAAGTAGCCAACTTACTAACAGGCCACTGCATTGATAAAATTTTGGATTCAGCTTTAGAATCATAGAATCATAGAAAATTAGGGTTGGAAGGGACCTCAGGAGGTCACCTAGTTCAACTCCATGCTCTAAGCAGGACCATCCCCAACTGAATCATCCCAGCCAAGGCTTTGTTTAGCTGGGTCTTAAAAACCTCCAACGATTGATATTGATTCCATCACCTCTCTGGGTAACCTGTTCTAGTGTTTTACTGCCCTCCTATTGAGTGTTTTTTTCCCCCTAGTATCTAACCTAAACTTCCCTTTCTCTCTTCTCAAAACTAAGCATTTCCTTAATTATGGTTTCTTCTGTAAATATAACTAAATATTTCTACATGATTGTCCCTTAGTTAATATGCATTGAGCACAAACTAAATCAGATGAAATTAAATATATATTTGCTTCTGCATCAGTGCATCTGTATGAAAAGTCATACTGTTCACATTTGCATTAATGCCTTTAAAGTTGCTAAAAAAAGCATGAATGATTTTTTGAAATTCTAATTCAACATGCTGCAAAATACACATTTTACCCTTGAGACTTTATTCCAAATTATTTCCCCTACTCTCCTCTCCCCTGATTCATTTTGTCCAACATTTTGGCCTAAAAGGATAATTGGCAAATGAAACAGAGCAATGAAATGGGTATAAAAATCTGAGTCAGTCAGAAACCTCATATAGTGCAGGGGGTGGAAGTAAACTTAAATGCAGCAAAAATGGAACTGTGACTACTGAAAAAAACTTTAGCAAAGTTTGGTCATTTTCATTCTTTTGAATTTAGAAACCAGGAAACTTAAAAACCAATGACCTATTTTGTGGCAAATAATATGAATTACTTAAAACTACTATGTCTAGATTGTCCATACACATAGCTAAAAGGGCATCTGGAGGGAAAATTGTATTAGAAATGTAAATAAAAATTAACTGCAAAGATAGAAGTGATGTCTGTTGGGATGAGCCTGGGGCTAGGAGTCACGAAACCTAGTTTGTATTCTGAAATCTGACATGGAGTTAATGCATGACTTGGGACAATTTCATTAGCCAACTGTATGTGTCATTTCCTCCATCTATAAATTGGGTTGATAACACTTATCCCTACCTGTAACAGTTCTGCAGGATCCATGAGTTAAGATTGCTTTATCAGTACAGAGACTTACTATTATAAATTACGGTCTCTCCAGTTATCATCATCCATCTCTGCTCTTTCTGATTCCCTCCTCACAAGAAATTAAGTGAGCGCCCAGAGGTGCTTCCATCTCAGTCATCCTGGTAGCCGTCTGCCCTAACTATTTCTCAGTGCTTTACTACTAATCTACACTAGCAGTTCTCTCTTTGGTCTACATAACCTGCCCATTGCCAAAAACCCAGGCCTTCAGGGTGATGGGAAATTAGGTCAGTGGCAGTTCGGTTCAACACCACCATTGGAATATCCTAAGTGTGGACCCATCTCTCATTTAAAAAAATTTAAAGGATTTTGATGTGTTTTGTGGCAGTTAACACTCTGTACTCTCACCCCTTCCTGCTTTTTCCAGCATCTGTCTCATCTCATTCAAAGTCACCTATATGACTGCAGACTTGCTGAGGAGAAGGCAGTGAAGACAGGAGTCCCCGTCTGGTGAAGGTTGATAATAGGACTTGCTGAGATGGAATGATCACAGTGATAGGCTGTATTGATTAAATATATTGAAGGGGATTATGATGTTGTTTTTTTTACAATACCTATAAGAAGCTTATATCTTAGTTTCACCTTCTCCAACCATCTGCTGACCCAAACATCTTAGAGGATTTAGATAAGCAACCAGAATGGTTCTGCATCACCCTGTGGTGCATAAAACAAGTATGACACAAAGGACTCAGCCTCCTTTGCAAGTCAGATATCAAATTGCAGCTTCAAAGCTTTGTCCAACCCAAGGAGGAAGCAAGGATAGTGAGGCCTTTGTTCTCAGAAATGGAAACATGGCTGGCCTGTCACATAGGGTGTCTGCCATGAGAGATGTTAGATGGATGGTGCGGAACTTGCTTTTTGAGTTATTATACAGTTTGGCAAGTTTAAGATTTTTTTCCTGTTGGGTATCTGCATTTCTAAGATATTCTTTTCTCCCTTGTTGTCCTATTACAGCTTCATAGACTGGAGATTCAAAAAAATATAGGAACAAGTGAGGCACACTGTGAAATTCCTTATCAGAGAACCTTAGGACTGTATGATACATGGCTGCAGGCTGTTAAATTCTTCTCTGTTTCTCATCAAAATGTTTGCATAAATAAAAGAAAACTTTGTCCCAGCAGTTGTTTTATTCCCATAATGTGCCCATTTCACCTTTCCCCCTTCTTTTCTATTCCCCTTCCCTGGGTGTACTCTGATCATCTACTAATTCATTGTACAGAAGGTTTATCATATGTGGCATATAGCAGTTACAACCCATTGCTGCAAAATAAATACCCTTTGTTTCACAGATGGCATATATTAATAAATAGCTTATTCAATAATTGGCCAATGTGTGCGTTTTCATGAACAATTGAAATAATTCTTAGGCATAAAAGTTTAGCTGGAGTCTTCATCAAGGTTAGGCTTTTTTGATCAAAACTAAAAAGAGGATTTTAACAATAGCTAAGAACAGCAAAAGAGATCACTACACCCTTAACCCAATTACCTAATAGCCCAGAAAAAATAATAATTAATTAGGTTCTTCAGACTGCTTGTAAGGGGATGCTTTCAGATTAGAATGCAAACCCTCTTTTTCTATTTTTTTTTCAATATTCTTCAGATTAGGAAATTAATCATTTTCATAACACAATAACAAATATACTATCCAATCACCTGAAAAACACAGAAAAAAATACATTCAACTACAGACTTGAAAAATGTGAAAGTATTAAAGTGAATTAAATGCTTATTGCATCTGGTTTGAGCACTTTCTCTCACAGCACAGTTTGTGTCCTTTATCCTTCCACTAAACATGTTTGCCAATAAATTAACAGAATCGTAGAAGCAGGGGATGGCAAAGCCCTATGAAATCATCAGTCACTTCCTTGGCTAATACTGTTGTTTCTCCAGTGACTGTTCCTTTATGATTATTTTCTACAATTTTATGCAAAGAATAGTTTTAGCAGAAACCCTCTTCCTTGCTTTTTTGTATCTCCTTTGAAAAATCATCTTGCAACTTGGTAGATGTCACTGTCAAAAATAGCTTCCTGGTGTCCCTTTCCTAACTGCATCGCTTTATAACTAATTATAAATGCATTGCTCCCTACCCTTCACTTACCACTATGCATTAGCAGGTCCATGTCATTTAACTGAGATCATGGGATGTCCTTGAATATGAGTAACATATTTTGGGGGTGTCCAAATACATGTGTTACATGCAACATAATTTGTTGCTCTAAAAAAACAGAAATGATCTGAATGAATGTCTCTAAAAGACACTGAGATGAGTATATGACTAGATCTTACTAATATAATGGATGAGGAGGTGAAGCAAAACCATGGATAGGAAATAACAGTGCAAGTGATTAAGGACAAATAAGTGTTCATATTTATTGCTAAATGAAAGGGTAGAGAAGAACACTTTTTCAGTGTCACCTTGCCATGAACTCTTTGGGTGGGTCCCCATGTACAGGTGCATGCCTTTGTTGCACTGCAAACTGTACACAGTGAATGTTCAATTGTGCCCCACATTGCAAATTTGTAGCCTGGGGCTAAAATTTACTACTGGGACTTCCTGGTAGCAAAAATTAAAAAAAGGAGCAAAAAGGAGCACAGTGCATGCTCAGCAAGCATGCACCAGTACACATGGAGATAAGGCCATCCAGAGCAATGCTCTGGCTGCTAGCTAAGCTTCTGTGCTGCCTGACCTGTGCCCCTGATGCTCCAGACCACCAGGTAACACTGGTGGGACTAGCATCAATGCTGGTTTCAGCCTCTAGCTCTCCCTGGCTGGAGCTGGGAAGAGCTGGGTGGGGGCAGTTTGCCTGTTGTAGGATAATTTGTCCAACAATGAAGTGCATGTGCGGGGATGTGCACTGTGGCAATTTGTGCCACTGCATTCACACACCTGCATGTCTGTTTTCTCTCGAGGTAAATTCTTCAGTGCATACTTACTCCTTGCTTTTAAGTATAGCTTTCTTAAGTTTACCTCTTGTATTTTTTGTATTGAGGAGTTGATGGTTGCATATTTGCCCACTGCCAAGCCATGTGTGCCCTCACATCAGCATCACTGCAGGGCAAGAGGGGCCTAGACGCTAAGAAAAAACAATACCCTTCTACTCAAGCCAGAAGCAGGGCAGTAAAACATCAGGGAAATGGTGAAATCTGGTCTAGTAACTGGAATTTATTAAATCCAGGTCTCTCTTTTTTTTTATTTTCATATTGCACACTGAGCTGCTTCTAATTCTCCAGACATTCTCTGCTCAGCAGCTTATGGGCCTTTGAACTGAGAAGCCCCAGTTAGTACCATATTTGCAGTCATTCCCATTGTTGTTCAGCCACTGCCTTTGCCTACAAGGAGGGAGGTGGTATGGAAATCAGACAGATCTAATACAGTTTGATTTGAGAGGTGGGTTGTGAGCCACAGGGACCTTATCATCCTTGAAATAGGAAACTAGTGGTGATTTGGCAGTGCCACAGTCAGTATGTTGACTTTAGCAGCATCAGAAACACCTACTGAACAGTGGTTCTCAACCTCTTTTGACTCAAGGCACCTCTCCATAATTTTACTTAATTGAGCAGCACTGATTTCAAAAACTAATTTCTATATTACAGTGCTTACCTCCCTGCAGAGGGGCTGGGCCTTGGAGGCAGGAGATCAGCTATGCAGGGACAAGTCCAAGCCTTCACTTAGGTGAGGTGTGAGGAGATAAACTAAGATGTCTCTTCACACCTCAAGGCACCCTTCAAAGCATTTGATGCTACCCCAGGGTACCTTAGCACCCTGATTGAGAATCACTGCTACAGAGTTTTTAAATGCAGGTGTCTAAATTAGGCCCCTAAATAGGTGTTTAGAGCTGTTAAGACTCTGTACCTGCCATGCCACTTTATTTGTCAGCATTTTTTTTAAATCAGGTGCTTACTAATGAATTTCATAATTGAATTTCAGGCACCCAGGTTTGAAATTTTTGTTATGAAAAGTAACTAGAGACATGTACCAATCCAGCTGCATCATCCTATTAACCAGTGCACTGGCCCATAGCTTCTATGGACAGAAGGGGCTATTAGCATAATCAAGCCTGCCCACCATAACAAAACCCAAAAAAATTCACCAAGCAATTGCTGCTGGGGAGGAAATTGTTCCTTCTTTCTATAGTATAAGTGAGTTCTACTGAACAGGCAATTTGTGGTGGAACGGGAGCATATCTTTCTAGAAAGATACGTAGTCTTGATTATTCAGAGGCAAAGATATGCCATGAAACTGGAAATTTTTTCAAGTAGTCATCAGCATTCTTTGTAACTCCATAGTGTTAAATTTATTTCACTGCAATAAACTAGCACAATAGGTTCCTGGCCTATAGCTAAGGGAAGCAATAAATGAAAGCTCAAATTTCAAAATGAAAAACCTGAAAATACAAACAAAACCTGCACTTTCTGAATGTTTTTCTCATTTGGAAAAATGCCTTTTAGGCTTTGAACACATATAATTTTCCTCACCTTGGGCTTTTATTATTTTTATTTTGATCCTCTGCAAATTACTTTGCTGTGAAGTCTATAACACATAATGCACACCTGAGGATACTTAATGGCCACTAATTAAGTAAATAAAGTTAATTTTCTATGGGAAGGACACAGATGAATTTTTTTTCCATAGCAACAAAAAGAGTCAGGGCCTTAATCTATCTTCTATTCTTTTCTCTTACAGGAAGGGACTGACAAAGGTGAGGTAGCAAGGGGTACCTGTCTTTTCTATAAGCCCCAGACATCCTGGTCTTTAACTGAATGGGACTGCTGAATTAAAGCTAAGATAAATCTCACTACTTTATGTAGAAAATATCCCCCCCTCCCCATTTTGTTATCTAGTGAGAAGCTTTTCAGAGACTATTTTACCTTTCCTCAAGACAACTTTATTCTATTCCAATCCAATCAATGTTGTCTGTAGATTTCCCTAGATGATTGCCATGTCCAAGCTTGAGGGCCCTTATCCAGTTTTCACTCAGTCCTTAGACATGTGTCAAGATGAGACTTGTGCATGAAAATGGACTGAGGATAAAATGGAGACATGATCACCTATCCTGAGGGAAACCCCAAGAAAGGAGAGATGGTGTCCACGGATTCACTCACAACTCACAACTAAGTAAGTATGAACTGATCACAGGTACATTTTTGAGGTCCAGGTGTGACTGGTGACTAGGATCAAAATGCCAGCCTCTGAAAGATCATTGACAAAAGGTCAGAATTAATCATAATGGACCAGACTCTCTGGTGTGACTTGGCTGAAGTCAAACAAGTGAGACCAGAGATAATTTAGATCCATTGGCTCATTAATGTAGCTTTGTTTCTGTGGAAGCTATGGAATTGGTGGGTGCTACTAAAATATCATACCTGGTTACCTCATTGGCATGCCCAAAAGAATGGTTTGAGTGTCAATCTCTGGAATGACTGGTTAGTATTCAGCACCATGGACAGCAGAGGAAGCGTGACAAAGCATGCACCATCTATGGTACACTGGGGTTAAAATGTAATTAATTAGCTAGTTTCCAGTGTTTCCCCACCTGAAATTAAAGATTAAAATTATGTGAAACATCTTGTAATTATGAAGCACCAAATTGCAGCACGCTATTAAATGACAGTTCTAAAAACGATCATGTTCAACATTACATTTTTAATGTAACAACTCAAAGGTTTATCCCCTTGATCAAATCTCTAAAAAAACATTTATCACTGGTTGACCTTCCTTTATGGATTTAGGTGGGCCCCTATTTAAACTTTAATTTCTCATATACTTGGTTTGTATTTTATGTTCTTGGTTCAGTGTTATTTTTTGCATTTATAACAGGCCCCTGGTGTTTAGTCCACCCCTAATGATTTAGCTATGCAAGATGTTCCACCAATTTATTAGAGTGGAGTTAGTGGAACAGGCCATGCATATTAAACATGAAGTTTTTACTACAGTTGGTTCAATAATTTGAAAAGAAAAATCTTCTATTTTTTTTTTTTTAACTATGTACCAGATGCTGCTTTTGGAAGGACAGCTTCCCCAACTTGGCATCTTATTCCTCTGATTCACTTCCCAGGATAAATCATATAGTATACTGGGGACAAATACCACTCTGTTACAAATTTCTTTCTCTGTCTCTCTCTTTGTATTTGTATGTGTCATTTTCAAATGTAGAGGCTCTTGACAATTAGCTTGCAGAAAAGTTGTGGCTGAAGGTTGAATTTGGCTTTTATTTATCCCAATCAGGTTTTTTTGTAAGATAAAAAGCTATGACAAAAAGATTCTGATTTAAAATCATAAGTGAAAAATAATTTCTCATAAAGGAATGAGGGCAAACATAATGTAAGAAGATCCAGGAACACCTGGAGGTACACAGACCAGCAAAAAGGGTCAATAGCCTTTTTTTTTTTTTTTGCTGTGAGTTAAGGAATTTTTTCTCTGATTTCTCAGACCATGCAGTAATCCAGTTTCTTCAAAAGAACCATCTTTCTAGAGTCACAATAGCACAGTTATAAATCCTTTATTTTCACATTGAACCCTGATAAATTACAGCATGGGTATAAATTGGAAAGTATGCAGCACATACACTTTAGGGAATAAAGGAAAATATGCAACACAACCTCTTAACATGTGGGGAGGGCCCCAAGACTGACACATATACCTGATGGTCCATTTCATTCAGTGCACACACCTTTGGCAAGCAAGGTATCTCTCTGTTTTCTCAGTTGTTATGCATGACAGCTACTTACAACTTTGTTCTCACTCCAGGTAAGCAATCCAGTCTCAGCTTTGTTAAAATCTCTGCTCCCTCTGTCTCTGTTTTTTCTCTATAATACTTAACTGCAAAATAAAAAAAGCTTTCTTATTTGGCATCAAATGATGAACCCATCCTCAATTCCTGGATGTCTGATAGCCTTAAGATATTAAATGATCAACTCAGACAAGCTGGTTAGAACTATTAAGGCATTCAGCAATATTTCCCTCATACAGGAAATGTTGTCCTTCCTGCAATCCTATTTGTATTAGACAGTAGCTAAAATTTTCAATTACATTTTTGTCACCTAGATCAGTCATTGACTGTTCTTATTTGCTGGCCTGGAAAGAAATCTCTGGTTGTATTGCAGCTTAATTTAAATTATTTTGCTTAGGTTATCATATAAGCACATTGCCAACACATTAACCCAAAATGATGCATTTAAATCAATCTTAAAGTAAGTCTTAGGATTTCACTCTTAACCATTGGTTAGCAGACTGATCTCTAAATCTAGTTGTAACTTCATTCAGACTAAAGGAATCTATGGATATAGTTATTCTTTATTCAGTAGTGTTACCTACCAGAAATATACTGATTCAATGATGGCCCCATTGAACACTCATTAAGACAGCTGGTTTACAGCTTTAGCTATTTGAAGGTCTGCCTGTCCTAGCAGAAATGAGCTCTCTTTTACAGGAAGTCAATGTAAATTAATGGCATCTCCCTTATAGGGCACGCAGACACTCCTTAGTGACCAGAATCATATATCTAAGGGTTCACTGAAAGTTCTTACCTGACTCTTTAGCAGCCAGTATTATATTCTGCATGGCTTACTGCTCTTTGTGACTTAGACTACTGAGAAGCTCTTAGCCTCGAAACCAAATGGGATAATTTCAGTTCACTGCACTTCCTAGAAGCTGAATCCTAGGAAATTTACTGCAGAGGAAGTCTTTAAAAATTGCTGATATTGTGAGCTTGGGTTCCCAAAGGAGGGTAACAAATGTGTATTTAGGCATGTATTGAAAATGGCCTCATTTTTACTGACTTCCAGATACCATTGGCTTCAGTTGGTACTACAAGTTTTCAACACCCCTTAAAATCAAGCCACTTATTTTGGTGCCCAAACTCAAGATGTTCAACTTTTGAAATACTGACCACAAAGCCTTCCTTTTCTCCCTTGGTATTATATATCCCATGGTGTAACGTCCAGGAAAGCATGAAGTTTGCTCCTCTGTACTCGGCCAAAACCATCCCTTTCCTTCTTGCTCCTGTGTAGTTTGCCTGGCAATACAGATTTCTCTTGTTCCCCAAGATGTGTTAGATATTGTCCAAACATAGGAGGAAAACATGGTAGGTACCAGAAGGCTACTACATAAAAGCAGTGTGGCCCCTGGGCAATTGGTTGCATGCTGACTTCTTTCAGGGTTTACAGATACACTGTGTGCAACGTTTTGTCATGTGCATTTGACTCTCCTCGTCCACCCTTCTTCAATAATTCAACCCCTCATTCACTCCCTACACTGAATTTCAATGGCTGTAATTTAACAAACCTCTTCTCTGCCATTCCTTAACAAATAAATAGGTATGGAAGGCTACTAAAGAATGCTGGCTTGATCCAAGGCCAAGTGAAACTAATGACCTCCGTGAAAATGTGATAAGGCCCCTGTCCACATTCTGAGGAATCAAACAGTGGGAAAGCCTAATGACCTGTTTTATCTACTTCCTTTCTCCCTCCTTCCTTGTCTATTTAGAATAAAAGTGTACACAGGAAGCTCTTTGGGGTACAGATTAGTACATCCTATATGCAGGCTCAGTCTTTAACTAAGTACAGTCTATCTGCTCTCCTGCAATATCTATCATAAAGGAAAACATGGACTGAATCAAGGCATATTTTCCTGTTCCTGTCATCGTATCCTTATTCTCAGCAAGCTGAATATCACTCTGAATGCTTTCCTTGTATGGTATTCCTCAAAAGATCAAGGGCCAAAGCTGAGTTTCAAGTGTTTGATTTATTCTGATGCTGCTAGCTTAATTAGAGATAATGTCTTTCAAAGACAATGTATGAATAATTAACATATACTCAATTGCCTCTTTTATAGTTTCAGATTTCTCAGCTTGTTGTTTTGAATTCTGACATAAGTATAAAATTATCAGAAATAATAGTTTTACACTAAATAATATGCTTTCTCCTTCATACAGTGTTAGGTTAAAGTTGTCTTATCTCTACAGGCTTATTTTCTACTAATGATGAAAACCATTGTCCCATGATAAAAGGTTGCCTGTCCTGGTAATTAGCTACTCAATCTTTTATCAATAACTAGTTTTCACACCAGCAAAAACTTTTAAAGTGTTACACAAGCACTTCTTTGCATCTTCTTATGAAATTATCTGTCCCATTTGGGCTTAGGGATATGCAGAAATGCTGACTTATGCTTCACAGTTGGTTTGGTTTTTTTGCTACATAGGATTTTTGTAGGGGAATATATTTTATTTATTCATATAAACAACTGCCAAGTTCCAGTAACATCTCAGATAGCTGATGTGCATGTGAAAGGCTGGCACCATGGGAACAATCAGGAGAAAAGAGAAACTATGCCAGCAAAACTTGGGAAAACTTGGGACTGTTCAATCAGACAAACATTTTGGAACACAGAGGATAAAGGAGGTTGCAGTAACTCTTGAATGTACAGAGGTACAAAGACCAGGACTTCAAATGTGTGTAGAATAAAGAATACTTTGCAATCGTTAGTGCAAAAGAGAAAGAAGAATAGCCAAGCAGATTGGAGAAAGAAAAGACAGCACAGAAAACCTTGGAACTGGGTGAACTGGTCTAGAGCTGGTACAAACATTTACCCAGAAATTAACCCTCCTTTTTGGCCTCAGAAATATCCAATTTATTTTGCTATTTAGGTTTACAAGTTTTGGGTTTTTTTCCCCATGAACTTCCAGCTCAGTCCAGAGGCAAAATTACAGGCAAACAGACTAGAATAGCGACCTCACCTATGTACAGCAGAAGGTCTGTGTGGGCCTTGCTGGAACATTGATCAATATAGGCTGCTTATACAAAGGCTTTGTTAAAGCACTGGCCAGAGTAGGCCCCACTAGCAAACCTGACCAATGTATGAACTTCTCACATTAACCTGGGCGTTTCCATTCCAGCCTTGAATGTGAAACAAGCCCATGGTACAGAATTGTATGAGATACTCGAGATACAGATGAAAAGCAATATGTAATTTGTTTTGATCGTTGTATAAAAGAACTGGAAAGCAGAGAAATTTTGTAGCAGCCTGGAGGAGCTTGCATGGTGTTGTGCCAGCTACCCTTAAACAGGTACAAATGCCTTAACTCCTGGTCTGATGCACTTGCTAGGCCAAAACGTGTTACGGCTGTGCTTGTAGACAATAAACCTGGCTGAATCTATGCCACTGAACTGAACCTGTGGTCATTCTTTAAGACAAGATTGGTGTTGGAATTTCTTGGCTGCAAGTTGTCAACACCACAGTTTCTGAGACTTCAACACTGACAATGCATCAATAACACCCAAGAAGGGCAAGAGCAACCACAACACCGATAACACCAGATGATAGGCTTAGTCTGTTGATGTTACTGGCATCCACAAGAGAGGGTCTGGGTACAATGCTCTAGGTATTGCAGAGGGAAATTGATAACTATTTATGTTTTGCACCTGGGAATGTTGCACTTCCTGTCCTGTGGTAACATTAGTTTTTAGTTTTTAAGAAATACCCCAGCCTTTTCTTTGAGATACTAAGCTGCTTTGATTACAGCCTTTTCCTCAATATTATGTTTATTCTCAGCTAAGCCTGGGATGAAGCTGGGGGAAGTGACTGGAAAGTGAGTTAAACAAGCAGGGACTGTATGTATGATAATAATTGGACCAGAAGATTAGGAACCAGCACTTCAGAGCTCTGCTTCTGGTTCTGCTGTTTCTTCCTGGTATAAATAATCCTAGGTCAATTTCTCAAAAGTGACTGTGTGATCTCAAGGCCTAAGGCAAGTTCTCCAACCTGATTTAAGCACTGAGGAACTTAAGAATTTCAAGGAGATTTAGGCTCCTTATGTTTCTGCGGTGCTTTTGGAAATGAGGCTTGGGAGTTGTCTGTGCTGTGACTGTATTGAGCCAGGGGTACCACCAAGAAGTATGCCATACCTCACCTGCTCCTGCTCAGTGCACTACAAAGTCTGGAAATGATGCACTGAAGCCAGTGGGGAGCAATTCTGAATTATTACCCCAATACCAATTCTAGATGGTATCTGTAAGTCATGCTTGGTGCAAGTTCAGGGCCCTGATGCACACTAATGGGGAGCAAATGGGTAGGAAATGCCTTTCAACATTGACCCTGGCCTAACATGGAAGGGGTATAGACATAACTCTTGGCTTCTAAATCCCTTCAGTATTTTAGACAATTATACCTTTTAGGAGTAATTACTTAATCACACTGGGCATGCCTACACATGTGCTTTAATGAGCAGTAGCCTATTTTACTGCACATTAAAGTATCACATAAAAAACATGTGATTACTCTAATGCACAGTAACATAGGATACTGTGTATTAAGGTAACTTTAAAAACGTGTAATTTTTATACTATACACTAGGTCAGCCTAAGGCGCATTTATTTAGAACTTTACATTAAAGGTATTAAATGTAATGCGCATTAGAAAAAGCACATTAATGCACATGTAGATGTGCCCTCTGTGCCTCATTTTGCAGCCTTGTAAAAGGCGGGGGGATTGTACTATTGACCCACCAAGAAGTAGGATTTAGATAATGCGGCAGGGGCCTAGGATGGAAATTATGACTACTCTAGTTAATGGTCAGATCATTTAAATCATTTTAAAACAGAAAACTTCTAGTTGGAATGTCCTTGAATGCTGCTTCCTATCTTTTGTACTCATGTGGTTGAACAGAACATCCTCATAGAAAAAGAAAAAGGGAAAAATGTGGAAAATAGCAGCAATACAAATGGAAGCAAGTGGACAGTGGAAGAAAAATTGTTCTAGCAAAAATGTCAGCATCAACCCTGGTACTGGGAGAATGGGAAAGATGTTTTTTAGTGGGGGAAAAAAATCTTTGCATAAATAGTACCAATACAAGAAATATTGCATTAGAGAATAATGGTTCGGTGGATGTCAAAGGTAATTACTCTTCTCTACTTTATTAGCTGTACACACTCTCTGGGTGATGACTGATCGTGTTTATTCTGTTGTTTCTACACTATTCTCTGTTTTCTGTATTTCTTTTCACTATGGCTCTTTTCTACCGTCTCTATTTCTTGTCTTTATTATCTGCCTTTCCCTTTGATTTTAGGCGACTACCTACTGGATGACATGAGCACATCTATATTCCCTGCAATAGTGTCCTTACTTTTTTCAGCCTTGCCATGTCTCTCATAAATGTCTGTTTCTATACTAATAATGGTTTGTAAAGTGCTCTGAAATCCTCAGATAAACAATATTATGGGAATAGATGGAATTAAAGTAATCTATTCCCCCTAGAAAGTTAAAAGTAGGATATGTTGTTGGTTGTAGTGTTACACAAATTGCCAATTGCTCAAATCATGAGCAAGACTTTATAAAGGGGGATAAGACAAGGTGCCGCGTTTATTGATTACATGATTTAGACATAGAGGTTTGGACACACCATTCATAAAAACACACACAAGTCATCATACACATCATTACACACATGCCTACACATACACAAAACAACCATTTCATCCACACATACACCAGATATAAATACCAGCAATAGTTGCTCAATATCAGCCCAGGGTGGCCAACCCGGGCTTACTGAGTAGATGATGATAATTTGAAGATAGCAGATTTGAAGATAACAGCTGGAGTGGGGTGAACAGATGCATCTGTGCCCCAATAAAACAGCAATAGAGAAAGAAATTCATCCAACTTGGCATTTTCAAAGTGTTCTTTTATAGGGATTGGCATCCTTTGTTTCAGGGCTTTGGGGTTTTTCCATACCCAGCTTTTGTTTTTGCTATTGTTCTTCTTTTGTCTTCAGCTTATCTTAGCCTTGGAGTGTTTTTGCTGCCCATCTAGCAGGATGGGTGCATTTCTTCTCCTTGTTACTTTCTTTGTGCCCTAGGCATCAAAGGGATTCTTTAGCCATTCATTCATTAATTACTGACTGGTAACTTACATTTGGCGTCTTGTTGCTTACATAAACAGTTAAATCTTCTTCCGTCTCTATGCCATTCTCTCGCCATTCATCCTTTTACACACACTCATACATAAAGGCCATTCAGAGTTGATTTACTTTTGTCAAGCAGAAGGATGCAAAATGGAGTTTTCAAGTTGCTTACAGGAGAAGACTGTATTTTACTATTATTACACTCTATGTTAACATCAGCTACATTAGTTCAGTTCATGCTACAGTAGCCATGTTGATGTAAGGACATAGGCAGTAATTCTGTGTGAAATGGCTAGTTTTTGCTTTGGATTCTGATTTGGCAGATTTGGGGCACAGTGATTTGATTTGGTGATTCAAATCACTGTCCCAAATTGATACGGCCAAATCTGATTCAGAGTTTCTGCCATAGCCGAATCTTTGAATCACACAGGCCTCATCCCCCACCCGCTCTCAATGGCTGCCCCACCCACCCCAGCTCTCAGCCCTTAAAAAAAAACAAAACAAAATCCCTGACTCATCAGCTCCTGCTGGGGGGAGGGGGTGGTGATCCCCACTGTTCCCCGCTGCCCCACACTGTGGGGGGGGGGTCTTCCAGAAACCCTGATGGCCACCTATAAATTTATTAGGGGAGGTCAACAGGGAATAGGGGAAGCACTGTTTACTAAGGTGCCCCAGGGAATGACTAGGAATAACGGGTGTAAACTATTTGAGAGTGGATTTAGGTTACATATTAGGAAGAAATTTTTCACAGCAAGGGTGGTCAGGATCTGGAATGGGCTTCCAAGAGAGGTGGTGCTATCACCTACCTTGGAGGTCTTCGAGAGGAAGCTAGATAGTCACTTGGCTGGGGTCATCTGACCTTGGTCCTGCCAGGAGCAGGGGTCGGGCATGATGATCCATTGTGGTCCCTTCTGACTCTACAATCTATGAATCTATGAAACTGCAGCAGCCAGCAAAGCTGGGTTTTATTGTTTGTTTTTTCAAAAGGGTCGGCAGCTGGGGCAGGCGGGGCAGCCATGGGGGCACTGGGAGAGTGGGCGGGGGTTGGGGACTTGTGCCAGAGCCCCCCACACAGCATGGGGGATTGCCCCCCACCTGGCAGCAGCCAGTGAGTGGGGCATTTATTTAAACAACTAAGAGCTGAGGTGGGTGAGGCAGCCGTGGAGGGGACTGGGAGAGTTGGCAGGGATCAGGTGGGCATTTAAGGGGGCTGGGGGAGCAGAAAGGGGATGGTGCCTTGCAGGAATCCCCCCATGGTCCCCTCCTCCTCCTCCAGCCTCACCCTCCCCTGCCCCCTAATTACAAACATGGAGTCCAGGTTCAGCTCCCTGCTGCAGCAAGCGGGGACCGCCCAAGTTGCTGAAGCTCTCTGAATCTTTTCTGAATTGATTCAGAGAGCTTCAAATCAACGTGGACCTTTTAATTGGTCCCCTAGTTCGATTTGGATTTGGAGATTTGGCCACTGAATTGGGCCGAATCTCCTCCAAATTGAATCAGCACCCAAAGCTTTGCACAACCTTAATAGGCAGGCAAGGTCCTTTGGGTAGATGTTATATCTTTTATTAGACCAACTAAATAGTTGGAAAAAAGTTCTTTGCAAGCTTTCAGACACAACCCCCAGTTTTCAGACATTGGGAGACTCTGCTGCTATGTGTTCTCCAATGAAGAGAAGACACTAAAGTAAACAAGAAGTCTGTGAATATGCAAATGAGTGGAAATTTGGAAGACAAAGGGTAGAGATAGGAGGGAAGGGGGGCAAGGGAGGGAAAAGTATGAAGGAATTCAGCTAAAAGCAGGTTACTTGGTGTGTCAGATGTCAGGAAAGTTGTAATGTGTCATAAATCCACTGTCTATATTAAGTCCATGATTTTTAGGATCCAGTAGATTTATGAAGTGAAGTTCATAGGCTCATCCACAAAAGGTGTTTTGTAAGTTCCCTTTAAGGATTACAACTGAGAGGTCAGAGAGGGAGTGATTCTTTGGTGAGAAGTGAACACCTACAGGTAATTTGATATTTTTGTCTTTGATGAATTTTCTGTGTGTGTTCATTCTGATACACAGCTGTTGTTTAGTTTATCCTACATATTTTCCATCAGGGCATTTAGTGCACTGGATGATATATATTACATTTCTGGAGGTGCAGGTGTAAGATCCAGGAATGGTGATGGTTTTGTTGTGGGGTGTCGTTCTTGTGGGAGTGGTGATGTGTTGGCAGGTTTTACATTTCTTGTCCTGGCAAGGTCTGGATCCATTTGGTTTGGTTTGGGTTGTAGGAAGTTTGCTTCTGGTGATGAGGTTAGCAAGGCTCAGTGCTTGTTTAAAGGATAGGATGGGTGGTTCTGGAAAGATCTCTTTAAGAATTAGGTCTCCTTCTAGTTGGGTTGAAATTGTTTCAGGACTCTCCGTATAGGTTCCAGGGAAGGATGGCATGTCAAACTAATGGTGTGTGATTTGTGGGGATTTTCTTTTTGTACTGCAGCAATTCTTCACATGGTATCCAGGTGGCTCTGTCAAAAGTGTGATCTATCACTCTGGAGGAGTGTCCTTGTTGGGTGAAAGCCCTTTTGAGATTTGTGAGGTGATAATCATGGGAATTCTCTTCAGTGCAAATTTGGTGGTATCAGAGAGCTTGGCTGTAAATTACAGCTTTTTTGGTCTGTTTAGGGTGATTGCTGGTTCTGTGTAGACATGTATGTTGGTCCAAGGGTTTCTTATTTATGGTGCGATATGCCACTTCTGCTTTATACAAGAAAGAAATCAGCCAGAAAAGCTTCCCAAAAGAGAAAAGAATGAACTCAGGCTTCCCTGGAATTCTGTTTCTTCCATTTCCATGGCCTTGACTCAGCTCTGGTAAGCTAGCATGTGCTTTCTACAGACCATGTCACTACCAGTCCTTAGTCAGGTACAAGTGTCCTCACAGAGCCATGCAGTAGTCTTTCACTGAGCAAATGAGTCAAATGTTGGTGTACAACCAGGTGCCTTTTCATCTGCCCAAGCATGGCAGGTGTGGCAGAGCTGCTGGAGCCTTTCTTTCTACAACTTGTAAAATACAAGAACTTCCAGTTCCATTTGGTTTGTTTTATTGTTTCTCAGCAGCTCCTCATAAACTATGGGGATAACAATTCTTCCAGGCCCCATTCAATTTTTGTGCTTATACAGGCCAGGACTGAAGCCAGCAGCATTCAGGTATGAAGAAATATGTTGATATCTAAGTTGCTTTGATGTACAGAGAGAGAGAGCTGGTCTGTTGTGCGTGTAAGAGGGAGCCGATGACCATGTTATAGAGCAAGACTGAGCAGGGAAGCTTACACTGCAGGACTGGCTGGGGAGATGATGTCATTTCCACCGGCACCGGAAGTGTCTATGGCACTGGAGAGTGGCATTTTTGAAACTTACTGATTGATTGAGCTCCTATAAGAGTAGCTGTACTTGGTTAGTGAATCCCCTGGAATGGGACAGGAGCTGGAGCTGGAATCTAGAGGAACTCTCAGTGACAGAGCCATTTTCGTGCGAGGCATGGGAGCAAAGCAGGTAACATGCCAGAAGGAAACAGAAGTCAGGTAACCTGGTACACCGAGAGTGAAGCTTGCTGGAAGCTCTGAGGAGCAGGTACGTGTGATTGCTTAGAGACTTCGCTGATACTTATCATGAAACAATGTTTTTCTTTGAACTGATTACATTGTTTTGCCTGGCTGAAAGTCAGGTCTGTCCGGACGGAGAGAAAAAGTGAATTAAAAGTTGGCACCTGGCCAATAAACAATTTTGTTCACAATTCTATTTTCCTGAGAAGAAGAGAGCGAGTAGAGGGGGAGGACAAGGTATGTGGGGTGAGAACCTCAGCTTTCCCCAGAAGTTTTGCCCTAATGTACAAGGGGTTGTCCTGGTGGGGTGAAGTTGGCTGGCTTCCCCACGTGCAGTGCTCTAAAGTAAAGAGAGAGTGCAAGATCAGAAGTGGCCTGTAACCTCCCACACCTCTCCCTGAGATGTTGTGGGTAGGGATGCCTCTCAAACCTTGCCATGGCTTTTCGGGACAGACGTTCTGGTCACCAAGCGACTTTGGGGCAGTTCTCCAGACGCCTCACCTACCACGTCTTTGATGATTAGTTTGTTTGAATCAGGAAGATGATGCCCCCCCAGTGCCTTCCCTTGGTCACTTCCTCCACTCCGCCTCCCCTACAACTCGCCTAACACCAACTACGATGTTGCCACTCATGTTGTTGAGGGTGATGTCCAGGATTTTCTTTAATGCTTGACCTCATAGGGTCTGATGGCCACAGTCTATTGGTGCTGTTCCTTCCCCGAGCATCTCCTACGGCCCCCTTTTTCTGCCTAGGTGTCATCCGTCCTTGGCACTATCCTATTCCCCAGTGTGTTCTCCCTTTCTTGGGCTGGGTCTTCGGTGCTTGTCTGTGGTGTCCATCTTAAGGTGTTGCTGGGTCCCACAGGACTCCAGTCTTCGTCAGCGCCAGTCAATGCCCACTCTGGCTCCATGGGCGGCTTCCCCATCTCACGCTGGCCATGGATCCTTAGGACAACCCCCTCCTGAGGTGCCCACCAGGTCCTCTCCCTGGGACTGCTGGTGTGCTCCTGTCCTTCTGGACTGGATGGGGACTTCACTTCCAGTTCCCCCCGCTGCTCTTCTGCCAGGCCTTTTATCCTGGCCCCGGGTGTCCGGCTGGGCAATCGGCCCCGGCATTCACATATAAAACATTCCCAAGCTGATGCAGAAGCCATTCCCGGCTCCTTCTGGCTTGTCCACTTTTTTTCTCTTTGATCTTCACCCATGGTGGCTCCACCTGCCGCGGGTTTTATTTTTGCCACGCTTGTCTCCCAATGCAGCATCCCGCTGCCTCCCAACTCCAGTGGGTAAGTCTTTTTCACACTGCCCTTCTGTGAGTATTAACTTTAACTCCCATACAATCATGGCAGGTAAGAACAAATGCTAAGGGGGAAAGCTCTGCCAAGTGCGCTATTTTTCTGATTGATTTAGGACACCCGCTCACAGTGTGCAATGACTTGAATCTCCAGAGAACTTCTTGCAGCAGTTCTATTGTAAACAGAGAGGATGGATTTCTATTCATTTAATCATTTTCCCCCTAAGTCACCAAATTTACTGTATCCACAAATTCCAGATCCTCTCAGATAATTAACATTTTAATGAATTTGCTCAATGCACAAAAGTCTGTGAGCACCTCCTCCTTCTTCTCCCCTACCTTCCCCACTTCTCCCCAATTGGGTCTGTTTGTCTGAGGCTGACCCTGGGCACTCAAACTAATATACTTTGTTTATACTGATATACTTAACTTCTCAAAATAATGAAGACTCTCAGTACATGTGTGCTACATGTGTGAGAGGAAGCACCTTTTGATGAATGCACTTTAGGCAGAGGCCTTTGCACAGGCCTAATGCTCAGCCAGAAAAAGTGGCTAGTATTGACTTCAGATTTGGATTCGGCCAATTCAGGGGACAGTGATTTGATTTGGTGATTTGAATCACTGTCCCGAATCGATTCAGCCGAATCCGATTCAGAGATTCAGCGAACACCGAATTGGCTGAATCTCTGAATTGGATAAGCCCCATCCCCTGCTCGCTCTCCCAGCCCCAGCTTCTGGCTCTTAAAAAAAAAAGAAAAAAAAAGCCCCCACTCACTTGCTGCTGCCTGGCAGGGGCGGCACCCTGCTGCCCTATGCTGCATGGGTGGGGGGGGGGCTCTTCCACAAGCCCCTCAACCCCCATCCACTCTCCCAGCCCCCCTCATGGCTGCCCTGCCTGGCCCTGGCTCTTAAAAAAAAAAAAGCCCCAAACTCACTGGCTCCTGCCAGGTGGGGTGGCAATCCCTGATGCCCCCCACTGCTCCACACTGCATGGGGGGCTCTGTTACAAGCCCCCAGAAGCCCCGATGGCTGCTGCAGCATCCAGTGAGTGCAGGGCTTTTTTTTTTTTTATTTTTTTTAGAGCCAGAAGCTGGGTTTGGGTAGGGCAGCCATGCGGTGGGGGGGGGGGGGGCTGGGGGAGAAGACAGGAGATGGGGCCTGGCAGGGGATCCCTCATTGGCCTCTTCCCCCTCCTTCAGCCCCTGCTCCTCCACCCCCTACTTACCAGCATGGAGTCCAGGTCCAGCTCCCTGCGGCAGCGAGCAGGAACTGCCCAAATCTCTCAAGCTCTTCAAATCTTTTCCAAATCGATTTGGAAGGCTTCAAATTGATTTGGACCTTTTTATTGGTTTCCTGATTCAATTCAGATTTGGAGATTCGGCCGCCGAATTGGGATGAACTCTTCCAAATCAAATCAGGCCCTGAAGCTTCACACAGCCCTACTGAGCATGTGTGGGTAGAAAGAGTTCATGGATTCATAGATTCACAGATGTTAGGTTTGGAAGGGACCTCAATAGATCATCAAGTCCGACCCCCTGCATAGACAGGAAAGAGTGCTGGGTTCAGATGACTCCAGCCAGATGCCCATCTAACCTCCTCTTCAAGACCCCCAGGTTAGAGGAGAGCACCACCTCCCTTGGGAGCCCGTTCCAGATTTTGGCCACTCTAACTGTGAAGAAGTTCTTCCTAATGTCCAGTCTAAATCTGCTCTCTGCTAGCTTATGGTCATTATTTCTTATAACCCCCAGGGGCGCCTTGGTGAGTAGAGCCTCACCAGTTCCCTTCTGTGTCCCCATGATGAATTTATAGGCAGCCACAAGGTCACCTCTGAACCTTCTCTTGCAGAGGCTGAAGAGGTCCAGGTGCCCTAGTCTCTCCCCGTAGGACTTGGCCTGCAAGCCCTTAACCATACGAGTGGCCCTTCTCTGGACCCTCTCCAGGTTATCCACATCCCTCTTAAAGTGTGGCGCCCAAAACTGGACGCAGTATTCCAACTGCGGTCTGACCAGCGCCTGATAGAGGCGAAGTATCACCTCCTTGGTTCTGTTTGTCATGCATCTGCTGATGCATAATAAAGTGCAGTTAGATTTGCTGATGACTTTGTCACACTGATGACTCACGTTCATCTTGGAGTCCACTAGGACTCCGAAATCCCTTTCCACTTCCATGCTGCTGAGCGGGTAGGTGTGTAGGTGTGCCGGACATTTTTCCTCCCTAGGTGCAGCACTTTGCATTTCTCATTGTTAAATTGCATTCGATTGTTTTCTGCCCATTTGTCCAACCTGTCCAGGTCTGCTTGTAGTTGTTCCCTGCCTGCGGTGTGTCCACTTCTCCTCACAGTTTTGTGTCATCCGCAAACTTGGACAGAGTACACTTCACTCCCTTGTCCAAGTCACTGATGAAGACATTGAAGAGTATCGGTCCAAGGGCCAAGCCCTGCAGGACCCCACTGCCCATTTCCTTCCAAGTCAATACCGACCCGTCCACCACCACTCTCTGGGTATGACCCTCTAGCCAATTTGCCACCCACCGGACTCTGTAATCATTCAAGTCACTGCCTCTTAACTTGTTCACCAGTATGGGGTGGGATACCGTATCAAAGGCCTTCCTGAAGTCTACGTAAATGATATTTACCCCTACTCCTGTGTCCAGGTGTCTTGTAACCTGGTCATAAAAAGAGACTAGATTAGTCAGGCATGATCTATCTGCTACGAACCCATGCTGGTTTCCCCTGAGCATAATTTTTCCTGCTGGGCTCTCACATATATATGCCTTAATAATCTTTTCAAAGACTTTACCAAGGATGGAGGTGAGACTGACTGGCCTGTAGCTGCTTGGATCCTCCTTCCTCCCCTTCTTGAAAATAGGGACCACATTGGCCCTTTTCCAGTCCTCTGGGACCTGACCCATGTGCCACGAGTGCTCAAATATTCTTGCCAGTGGCTATGCAATGACATCAGCCAGTGCCTTCAGTACCCTTGGATGGAGCTCATCCGGGCCTGCCGACTTAAATGCATCCAGTCCTTCCAAGTGACTCTGCACTATCTCAGGGTCAATGGTGGTCTGGCACCCTGCTGTAGTCTCTCTACAATCCTATTGTGAGACTTGACTTTCCTCTTGTTTAGGATCACTGAGGCAAAGAACTCATTGAGGAGTTCAGCCCTGTCCCCCCTGTCTGTGACCAATTGCTTTTGCCCATTCAGTAGTGGTCCTATACTGCCCTGGGCCTTCCTTTTACTCCCTATGTATCTGAAACACAATTTTTTGTTATCCTCAACTTAGAAAGGCCAAAGCTACCATGGAGCTGAGGATGGCATCCCAACTGCCTCCTTACAACTGCGAGCTGAGGAGACATACTCATCTTTATTAATTTCTCCCCATTTCCACTGCTTATATGCCCCCCTTTTTGCCCTTAGGCTGCTCTGGATTTCTCTGGTTAGCCAAGGAAGCCTCTTGGCCCCTTTCTCCCTTTTCCCCCACCTCGGGATCATCTGCCTCTGTGCCCGAAGGATCGCTTCCTTAAGGCACAGCCATTCAAAGAAATATAATTCAAAGAAATATAATTAAATCATGAGCCAGCATGAAGCACTGACAACCTCCCCAGGTACCTGGGGACAGAGATTTGGGCAATAAAGCTAAGTGTCACAATGCTGGAAATAATTATCAACATGAATCTGAAAGACCAAAGAATGGGAGGAAGGGGCTAGGAGGAATGTATAGTGAATGCAGAAATCAGGGCAAACACAAGCCAGGCCAAAGGAAATGATTTTGCATATGGCTTCTAGAACACTTTAAATTCACTGCACACAGATAAAGGACAAGGGGGTAAAGGAAATGTTCTGGAATACATGAAGACTAGATATTTCAAGGCATTGAGGTACAGACAGTTGCAAAGAGAGGCCTGGTAAATTTTCAGCAGCACTTAGGCACTTATGTTTCTACAACAGCAACAGGAATCTGACACCTAGGTACTAGGGAGATTTTCAGAAGCTCCTGCTTCCATCTATACACACTGAAGTACCTTTAAAAATCTGTCCCTGTGGTATTTAGGCCATGTCTATATCATAGACTCTGCACATATGTGTGGTTTTGCTCATTTGGGCTTTGAACCTGTGCTGGCTCACTCAGAGGGCATCTCACTTAGAGAGAAATACATGTGCTCATGCAGGCTGGAACTTGCCCACTGTGCAGTGAGAATGTAGGTGAGATCCCTTGGCAGCAGGTAGTAGGGCTGTGCGAAACTTCAGCAACCATTTCATTTCAGAGGTGTTTTGGCCCATTTTGGCACCCAAAACACCAACTCCAAAATGAAACGGAAGGCTCCAAAACATCTCAGAAATTAAACTAAACCATCCGAAATGTTTTGGAATGTTTTGAATGTTTGGGGATGTTTCGGAGGCAGGCTCACGGGGAATCAGAAACTCAGAAGAGGGAGGACTGCTCTGAGTTTGACATCTGTAACTGGCCAGTGTCTGCAAAATGTCCCTGATGTCCCTTCCAATCCCAGTGCTCTGGGGAAGGGACACAGAAACAGCAGATAAAGTTCTGTGTGAAGCCTTTCACTGCCTTTAGTGAGATCTGTCTCTTGCAGCATGAGCAGCAGAACACAGCATCTGAAGGGTCTAGGCTGGTAGCAGTACGTAGTCTGTTGCTACCAAATTGTAGCCAGCCATTAGCCAATCCTTTTCTACTTACTCATGCCTACCATCCCTATTGTTAATCCCTTTCAAATATGTCTTCCCCAAAAATCCTCTTATTTACTAGTTGCTTTTTTTCACCCCCCGAAAAAGAAAGCTGTGCTTTGCCTGGCAGTGTGTCATCCAACACTGTGTAGGAAAGTGCAACACACACAAATTATACACACACTTTCCAGCCCACCAAACATGAAGTGTGCTGGAAAGGCAGGTGCCAGGTCTTCTGGCAGGGGAATGAAAGGGGGCAGAGGGAGAGCTGCAAGTCCTCCTCCCCCCCAAACTTAGATGCACCCTCTTCCCTAGCAGGCATAAGGCTTCTGCTGCTAGTGGCAGCAAGGAGGTGGGAGCAGTGTCTGCACCTGCCCCACCTCAACTAACACCAGCAATAATAATAACCCCAGCAACACCAGCATGACAACAAGCACCAGAATGACAGCCTCCTCCACCCCAATTTCAGTTCCCAGCCTCAGCCTTCCAGTGCCAGAGGAAGAACTGGATCTGGAACCAGGGAAGCTCAGTGCCATAGCCAGAGAAGTTCTGGGGAAGGAGGAGAAATCTGAATTTGTGCTCCAAAACCCTCAAAGTTCCCCTAGAGCCAGGTCTCCTTCTCCAGAAAGCACCTCAGAGGAGGTCAAGGTTGTGGAGGCAAGTGGCTCAGCTGAGTCAGCTCCTCCTGTTGTTGTGCCTCTGCCTGCTGAGGAGGGGAATAAGGCAGGATCTGCACCCGCACCCCAAAAGCAAGGGGATAATGTCAGGTGGGATCATTTTGAGGTAGCAGATGATCCCAAGTATGCTGTCTGCCTGCACTACCAATGTAAGACCAGCCAGGGCAAGGACCAGAAACACTTCAGCTCCACGGAGGTGCTGATGCATATCAGGAGGCACCACCCCCTTGCCCTTGCTCCTCCTCAGCCTGATACCAGTGGGAGCATGCCCAAAAGGAAGTCCCCCCCTTGCTCCAAAGCCCCCATCCCCCAGAGGCAGGCCACCTTGGACCAGTGGGGGAAAAGGGGGTGCGTTCCAAAGGTGAACAAGGTCACCCAGAGCATAGGGGAGATGCTTGCTCTGGATGGCCAGCCTATCTCCTTGGTTGAGTGCCAGGGTTCAGGAGGCTCATGGTGCTCATGGCCCCATCATACCATGTGCCCACATTCACAGCAGGACTGTGGTACCCTCCCTGTATGAGGCATGCAAGGAGTACTTGAGGAAGGAGCTGCACAAGGCAGATCCACAGGTGGCCTTACACTTCACCTTGGACATCTGGAGCAGCCGGGGTGCAGAACATGCCTACCTCTCCCTCACAGGGCACTAGTGTGAGCAGTCTGGCTGTCAGTGCACTCTCCTTCAAGCAGAGGTGACAGATGAGTCCCACACAGCAATGGAGATCATGGGGGCTGTGAACTGCATGGTGCAGGGGTGGCTCATTGGGCAGGGAGCGCTTACCCGTGGGTTCTTGGTTACCTACAATGGGGCCAATATGGTCAAGGCAGTCTCTGATGCAACCTTTGTTGGCATTCACTGTGTGGCACACAAGTTCCACCTTGTAGTCAGGGACACCTTGGAGGGGGGCAGGGCTGCTGGTGAGGGTGAGGTCACAGCCAGCTCATTTTGAAATGCTATCAGGCTAGTTCCACCGGAGCACCAAGTGGGGCAAGATGCTGTGGGACAAACAGGCAGAGCTGAGCATCCCGCAGCACAAAATCATGCAGGATGTGGGGACTCAGTAAAACTCCACATACCTGATGCTCACAAGGCTGGTGGAGCAACAGAAGGCCATCCATGAGATGGCTTTGCTCAGGGAAATTGGGATCAGTGGCCCCCTGAACAGAGCCAGGTCCACCCCTGCCCATTCTCCAAGCCCTGGCAAAGGCTGCTCCTCACACCCCAGCTCTGGGCTCTTTGAAAATAAAAGCCCCAATTCATGAGGTGCTGCCAGGTGGGGGGTGATCCCCACTGCCCCTTGCTGCCCCGTACCACATGGGAAGCTCTGCACAACCCCCCCCCCCCCCCAGAAGCCCTGAGGCCGCTGCAAGAGCAGTGAGTCCTGGGGTTTTTCTCAGTTTTATTTTTCTTGAAGGACCAGAGCTGGGGTGGGCAGAGCAGCCATGGAGGAGCAAGAGGAGGTTTGGTGGCTTGTGGCAGAGCCCCTCACACAGCATGGGGAAATGTGGGGTGGCAGGGATCACCTACCTGCCTGGCAGCATCCGGTGAGTGAGGCTTTTCTTTAAAGCACCAGGAGCTGGGGCAGGCGGGGCAGCCATGGGGGGCTGGAAGAGTGGGCAGGGGAGCAGGAAGGGGCCTAGTAGAGGTCCCCCCATGGTTCCCTACCCCTTCCCCCAGCTCCCCCTCTCCCATCCCTACTTACCAACTCTGAGTCCAGCTCCAGCTTCTTGCTGCAGCATGGCAGGGACAGCCCAAATCATAGAAGTTCTCTGAATCTTTTCTGAATATTCAGAGAGCTTTAAATCTATTCAGACCTTTTTACTGGTCCCCTGATTCAATTTGGATGTGGAGATTCAGCCACCAAATTGGGCCAAATCTCCAAATCGAATCACCAGCCAAAGCTTCGCATATCCCTAGTGCTGGTGAACAGTCAGGGAGGCAGAAGAGCAGAGGCGGGAGGACATGGAAGAGGAGGAGCCACTGTCCCATGCCAGCACTCCATCCACCAGCCAGTCTCCTCCACCACAGGTGCTGCCAATGTGGGATAAGGGCATGGCTTTCATATTGGGTTCCAGAGGCACCAGACCCCAGCATCAGGCAGGTAGTGCTGAGGCCTCAGTTGCTACCTATCTCACTGAGGACATGGAGTCGCTGCTGTGTGACCCCTTGGCATACTGAGCAAGCTGCAGCCAGATGTGGACAGATTTGCCACGGTTGCCTGGGAACACCTGTCCTGTCCACCAACCAGTGTTCCAAGCTAGAGGGTGTTCTGAGCATTGCTGGGGATGTTGTGACACCCCACCACACCTCCTTGGATCCTGGTTTGGTGGAGCAGCTGGTGTTCCTCAAGGTGAACTTCCTGCTTCCCCAAGCTCCACATGCAGATGGAGTAGATGCCATCTTCCTCACTCCAGCCACACTGATTTCTGTTTTTAATTTTTTTAAAACCATTTAATGCTCTGCTCTCAGGGCTGGAGGAGGCACTCACTGTATCATCAACCATCAGGGGAAGAACATCTCCTGATGAGCTCCCATTTCAGGATGAACTTGGAGGTATGGGCTGAGGCTATGTGGGAGAAGGAGACTCCAGGTCCTAGGCATGACCTAAAACTGCACCCTGCCAGAGTTGGGAGGCCTGGTGGGACTGCTGGTGGTGTGGCAGCCCCCAAGAAATGCCAGGAACACAAACCTCCCTGGTGAAAGGTGGGTAGGAGGTGCCTTATAACCTCCAGCCACCACATGCACTCACAGTCCTGGTTAGGGAAAGGCCAGACCTGTAAGATCTTTGATAGGCCTGAGACTTGCTGGTTGTAGTGGAGTTGTGAGGCTCCAAGTGAACTTAGCTGCCTGGGATGCCATCTCTGAGACATGGGCAGTAGAGTAGGGTAGGTATGGAGCTGCAGAATGGATGACACCCCTAGATATCAGTGGCCTAATGCTAACCTAAAAGATTAGCAAGCTTTTTGATTTAAACCCTTCATCAGGCTGAGGAAACATCTGCAGTTGGTGTGTGTGTTTTTCCTGGACGGAAGGAATAGTAAAGAAGCCAGAGGCTGGCAAGCAATGCAGCCAAAAAAGCCAGTCAGTGAATATGTAAGTTGAGGTGTCAGGGGGTGAGGGACAGGCTGGGAGGGGGAGTGGGGAAGTGGGATGCAGCAGGTAAAAGTGGAGAGGTACCTGGGGAGTCAGATGCCAGGCAGGTTATAGTGTGTCATAAATCTAATGTCTATATTGAGTCCACGAGTATCTAGGAGGCTGATGAAGTGAAGTTCATAGACTCGTCTGTGAAAAGCGTTTTGGACTTCCAAATCACTTAGGACCTTTAGATACCTGCCTAATGACCAAAAAAAGCTCTTACATTACAATTGTAAATTGAAAGATGTTCTCAGCTGGTTATGGGTTGCCAGAGTAACACTTCATAAGGACATGGAAATCTGTTCCTAATTATGGAGTGCCTCCTGAGTAAGGGCCTTTGCGCTCTACAATTTAGTGTGTAGGAAGACTCAACCTACATCCCTTGGCTTCTTTCTCTCTTTTGTGAGGTTTTGAAATTCAGGTGAAATTGCAATTCAATCTGTCTCCTCAGATAAGGCAGAAGAGCTCTATAGTTGATGAGATTCTATTTATTCATTCAGTATTTCCATCACAGTATTATTAGGCTACATGTGACACTAACAGTGCAGTCGACTAATAACACTGTGCAGTAGCACATCACAGCACAAACAGTGCTAATACACTACTGCACAGTATTATTAGACTACTCCACAGTGGCATCACTAAAAAGCTGTTCGCCGGTGCTACTACACAGTAACTCCAGTTACTATGCATTTATGTCATGCTTGATTATACAAGTACTAAATTAAATGCACCGTAACCACTGCACATTAATGAACATGTATACATGCCTACTAGCAGTTAGAAATCCTAAGATCAGAGCCTGATTGGGCTGCCTGGTATGGCAGTGCCAGCTCCAGCCAGGACAGAAAAGCAGGAGAGAAAAAGGAGATGTGTCAAAGTTATGGGATTTAGCCAAAGTACATTGATAGTCCTTCTAAAGATCATAGCCTTGATTTGGTAGAGGCTTATATGTTACCAATGTCCTTGAGAGCAATTTCACCTGGAGTTTAGTACCTCTGGTAGGGTCACCCATGGCAGCAACATCAAGATTGAGTTTTCCTGATTAATAGTAATCCAAAACCAAAAATGAGAGTCCTCAATGGTGGAGCAGGCAGACAAGAATGGAATACTTCACAATGGCTGCAAAGGTGGATGAAGGTTGCAGCAGAAGAGAAACCTCCAGTCATCTAGGTTTTCCTTGCCATTGAATTAAGGTTTTGTCCCAACAATGTAATATGTGCTTGCTGATAAGCAATAGCATTCTCACATTAGATGGCATTCTCACAGCATCTTGCATAAACAACAAGTCCCATGGTGATGGGAGAGTGGCAACAGGGGCAGATGCTAGTAATTACTGTAAGCCCCGGTGGGAGCAGAAAATCCCTGCAGGGTTTGAGCTGGGAAAGAAAGCCCCCCAGAAGACCCCCTGGCAATGTGGGGATCCCCTGTAAAAACCCAATGGGGGCTGGAGGTGCACCTTACATTCCTCCAGGGGCAGCGGCAATGGAACAGAAGCAGTGGCAGCCTCACTTTACAAGTTCCTGCTTGATCCGCATAGGCAGGCATATAGGAAATGCCAGTATAACCAGAAGTCTTGTGCCGGCGAAAAGCAGAGTGGCTGTAGTAGCATGGAGCCAAAACCATGAGCCACATGGCACTGAAGATATGACTGGCAATTTCAGTGCCAGGAGTGGAGTAGAGCCCCATCCCAGGAACTCAGGAGAGCACCAGGCAACAATAGCTCGGGTGCCTGTAGAAGCACCCGGGGCAGCAAAGCCTGTGGGATGCATCAGGATCCTGAGAGGAAGAGGACCACCTAGTGCTGCCTCCAATACAGCAGCAACACATGACTGAAGACAGAGTCAGCCTTGCTCAGGGACACAAAAGTGATACAAATGGACTTTTGCTTCTGTGTATGACCCTAATTGCTAGTGGGAGCACTGCTGGTCAAGTACATTGAAGTGGGTAATTGATAATTGGACTGCAGTAGGGACAGACTGAGTTGCTTACTGTCAATGAGACAAGAGGAATTGATTATGTTGTTATACCAAGAACTAAGGCATGAATTAATTTGGAGTACTTATTTTGTGAGCAAGCCTACATCCAAGCAGGAAACTGGAGCTGTTGGCACCACAGTTTGTACAAGCACACTCAGATTTGCAACTCAGGACCGAGTATTATCCATGGTGGCAGGAGGATACTGCCCCTGGGGTCTGGGAATTATCACCACCCTGGCATCCAGTTGGCATGTGGAAGGGGTATAAGGAGAGGTGGAGCCTCAAACATCACCCTCATGCAGGGTACACCTGGGTTGCAGCATACGTAAGCCACGCTGAAGGCCAGGCTGTCTGGACCTAAGGGCTTGTTTCCCAAAGGGGGAGGTACCTGTGCCATTCAAAACAACCTGTAGTGGCAGCACCGCTTACAGCCCTTAAAATCATGGATCTACTTGGAGGCAAAGGAAGTATTCTATTCTACACTCAACCAAATCCTTTCATTTGACCCCAAAGAAGATGAAATAATTCTTGGTGATTTTCAGTGCTAGAATGGGCCAGAATTCTGAGCTATGGAAAGGAACGCTTGGAAAGGAAGGGGCAGCGAAAGTCAATTCAAATGGAATTCTCCTGAGCACGTGCTTGGAATGTGATCTTATAGGCAAAAACTCCCTATTCCATCCAAGCAACAAATATAAGACATCATGGATGCACTCCGGCTCAAAAAACTGGCACCTGATTGACTGTGTCATAGTGCGTGCCCAGGACCATCGTGCCTTCTATATCACCAAAGCTATGACCAGCATGGATGATTGATTTACTGACCATTGTTTGATACATTCCATTGTGTCTATTTGGTGTCTGCCACTTTAAGAGTGCGAAGAGGCTATGGCAGTTGCAGCCCTCTGATGAGTGGCCACTTTAAGATTCAGGCCAGCAGGGCTGGAAGTAGCAGTCCGCTGCCTGGCACTGAGGAAACAACATCTCCCAGTGGAGCCGCTGCTCCGGTAACACTAGGAGGTAAGGCCAGGAGCTTATGGAGATGGTTAGGAGGCTCCTGATCCTGGACATGACCTAAAGCTGCACCCTGCCAGGGATGGGTGTTCATGGCAAAACAGTCACCCAGAAATGCCAGGACAGTTACCACCCCAGTGAAAGGCATGGAGGGGTGCCTTAACCCCAGACCCCACCTTCAGGTGGGTTATTTATCACTGGAGGCAGTAGAGGGCCAGGCACACCCAGGTGTGGCACCTGAGCCCATGCGTGAATGTGGGAGAGCGAGGATGGTGAGCCAGGCATGCCGATGAGTGGCACCTGAGCCTGCAGGGGTGTTCAACCCCAGACCCCAACATAGGGGCAGAGTATGTGCCTCAGAGAAAGCGGAGGTGCAGAGCAGGGTGCAGAGGGGCACCTATCAGCCTGCACAAGAGTATACACCATTTTTCTTTGTGAATCGGGCTGAAGACTACCACCCAAAGAGAACAAGGGTGTAACGGATGTATTACTAACAGGGTGGCGCTACGATGGGGTATAGGGGAGGTTGAAGCCTCAAAGAAGATCTAGACTCACTTCTCCCAACAATAACTAGTTTGACATCAAAACATGGCAGGCAAGAATCGGGAAAACATGACTGTGTATGAAGACTGGGTAAACTCTCATCCATACAGCACAGTCCTATTGGTCTCAGGGCTAGCGGGCCCTGCGACTCTATCCTACACTGCACCAACACAGTACTCACCTAGTGGAAGACTATCACCCTCATATAGAGGGACTGTTGACAATGATGATGAGGACATTAAAGGTGTTTTTGTGTGTTGCAGGGCACTAAGGTGCCTGCTCCTTTAAGGGCAGAAACTGCCTAGAGGGAGGCCCCTAGCAGTCAGTCAGGAACCTCATAGCTTCAGGTTACTGTGGCAGAAGGAATGAGGGAATTAGCCCGCACCTGCAGGTGGTTAGCTGACTGGAAGAGGCAGGGCCTGGGGCACATATAAACCCCAGGGCTGGGACTAGAAAGCAGATCTCTGTCAGCAGCCAAGGGGGAAGGAGCTCTCTTAGAGGAAGCTAAGTGAAGATGTATGATGGCCTGTTATACTTCTGGTAGGATTAAGAGTTTCCAGGGGCTCACCAGGGACCCTGGCCTGCAAGGCATTTAGTGCGAGGGGGGGAAGTTTAATGCTTTTAAAGTGACAGAGCATACCCTGAGCTGCTTGCATTGTGTTATAGCCCAGGTGCTCATATTTTGATTTTTGTTTGTAAACTGGTAGATCGGGCTGAGGCTATTGGGGAAGGAGGAGGCCTCATTGGGGGCCCACTACAGTGTGGGGACCCCAGTGCCAGGGGCACAGTGACAAAGGGGGCGAGCGGACCCCAGTGCCAGGGGCACAGTGACAAAGGGGGCGAGCGGACCCCAGTGCCAGGGGCACAGTGACAAAGGGGGCGAGCGGACCACAGTGCCAGGGGCACAGTGACAAAGGGGGCGAGCGGACCACAGTGCCAGGGGCACGGTGACAAAGGGGGTAAGAAGACCCCAGCACCAGGGGGCGCAGAGAGAGACAGGGCTACAGAGCACCCCAGCACCAGGGGGCACAGACAGTGAGACAGGGCTGCAGACAGCCCAGCGATGACCGGAGGCCAAGTTAAACTAAAGCCTCAGAGGGACAATGTGTGAATGCCATCTGCGAGGCTTAGGGCATGGTAAAGGGACGGTTTGGAGCCACGCATCTAGCCCATAAGGCTGAGGGTGTCTCATGAGGCATCCATTTTGAGCGGGACCCAAAAAGGGGTCCACAGGGTCAGCAGGGTCCATCAGGACCGTGTCTAAATATAAACTTGAGGGCAGCCTCCCTATATTATAATTACCAGCACGACGTGGCAGGAGAGAAAAAGGGTGCCCGTTGAGCAAGATTGGCATGGTCACAGAGCCCTAGGGGCATAATGGCCATCCCTGAGGACCCTGTTGCGTGACAGTGTGTCTGTTTGGAAACAGGCTTCTGGTTTTGAAAACATTCTAAGAGTGGGATTTCCTGTCCTTTAAAGTCCCAGCTCCTGGAATAAAGTTAATGTAAGACTATTTCAGCTCTCATTTAGGGGAAAAAATGTTATTTGCCTTCACAATAGCAGAGACAGACTTGGAAATGTTATTACAAAATCTTCAAGCTGGATGAAAATTTTAAAGAATCTAAAAAAGTATCTTTTAAAATATAGTACAAAATTTCATGATTTTAGGTCCATCTTGTGCTTGTGGTATGTTACCAGATTTGCCCATCCCTTTGGGGTACGCCCGTTTATTAGAGTTACGTTTCTGGGGTTGCTGTAATTCTATCAATGTGCTGCTAGTGCCACTTGTGTTTCTATATGGAGCTGTATCTCTCCCTTCTGCAAGTCCTCACCCCTAAGGAGCTACCTTGCAGGGTTTAGTTTCAATGGGGCTGGGCTCCTCCAGCTACAGAATCAATTGAACACATACATACATACAGGTTAAGAGAGCACATCTGAGTCAGGCTGGGCTACTCAGCACTTCCAAGCTGATACCCTCATGCACCCCAGCCTCAGCACAGGAATAGAGTACGTCTGAGCTGGCTGGGTCAGTCAGCATTTACAGGTTGACCCCCTCATATGCCACAGCTCAGCACAGCAGGACAATCAATAAAACACAGTCAGACACACCCACAGGTTAATAGGGTACCTCTGAGTGGGCAGGGTTACTCAGCACTTCCAAGCTGACACCCTCATGGGCCGCCCAGCTCAGCACACCCCTTATTTCAGCAGGACAATAATAAATGCAGTTAGATACACATACGCTAACAGGGTATGTCTGAGCAGGCTGAGTCCAATCAGCACTTTCAGCTGATACTTTCATGCACCTCAAAACTCAGCACATCCCAATCTCTTGTCATAAATGTCCTAGTAGTAACTCCCTTGATGAGCAGACCCCACAGGATCTTTGGGCTTTACAGAGATCTTTGGCTTAGGTAAAAGAAGCATTGCAGGTGGGGAGGTAGAGGAAAGGGGAGTGGGGACGTAGAGCAGGTGGGGAGGTAGAGGAGAAGGAAAAGTAAACACGGTTCAGAGAATGAGTACAACAACCAGCTTGCCTATTAACATTATTTTATCACCAGGTATATGAAACGTATGATGATACTAATAGTAACAGCCATACAAGGAAAAACAAAACGGTTACATTATTACACAATTTCAATTCAGTATTTGGGGAAGTCTAGCTCAAGGTTGATCAGCAAAAGTCAGGTTTAGAAAGCTGTTCCTGGAATAAAAGAGAGAAGGAGAGATTGAACCAAGTCTGAGGTTTAGCAAGCGTGCTTAAACTAAAGAGGGATAGAGAGAGAGAGGTAGAGAGAGAGTCACGGTCTCACCACTCCAAGGTTCCCAGATGCTCATTGACAGGCAGAGCCCCCAGCATGCTCACTGAAGGTATTCCAGGCAGAAAGGGAGTGGAACTGGTGCAGCTTTTGGATCCAAGCACCAGGACAGAGATGGGAGCTGAGGTAGGGGTTTTCATAGGGGCTCAAGGGAGAACACTAGGTTTGTTTATGGGTAAATGTTGGCTCATGTGCTGGTTAATAGGAACTGATCACCCCTGGCTATGGGTGGCATTACTTGGAGGAAGCTCACAATGCAAACAGGAAGATTCAGTGTTTTGGGTACCAGTAAAGGAGTCATTAAATTGGTCTGATAAATGCTGAGCTGGGTGTGTGCAGACGTAGGTTGATTAGCATTTGGAGCAGGGATCCCTCATCATGCAGTGGTCCCCTGCTTCTTTGGTCCCAGAGTTCAGTGCAGTCCTTGCCTTGGAATCTGTTCTCCATTCTGAATGCTAATGAATTTGCCTCCCTGTCTCATCTCCCATGTAAATGAGACCGGGGCATTGCCATCCTGTCCCCATCTCCCATGTAAATGAGGCCAAGGGTGGTGTTATCCTGTCCTGAGGACTTTTGGTGTACCTTCCACTGCATCTTCATTGCCTTTGTAAGTCCTCCTTCTGATCACTTATGGTTCAGGCAGAGGTGGCAGGGGGCGAGTCCTTCATGAGTCAGACAGGCTGCGTAGTGTTCAAGGATTCCCCAGAACACAGAGCTGACAGGTAACAGCTGCCACAAGTTGTACCTGAAAACAAGCTGATTTTTTTTTAAGTGGCAAAATTCCCCAGAAGGTCACTTTTTCCTCTTGAGAGTCCATATAAGTTAAACAAAGAACTCTCCCGCAGCTTCACCTTCCGTATTTAAAACCAGAAAAGAGCCTTCCATTGGCTGCAACTGAGGCTAATTAAAGCAAGAGCCATTCCTTCACACAGCCTCCAAGAGGTATGTTTTCTAGACTGAGGTGACCCCAAACCTCACAGTCCAGCTTGAAGACCGCTCTCAGTTCCCACAAAAGAAGTGATTATTTGCATATGAAATACAAAATTTCACCCCAGTGCTTTTCAATATTCATGAACACTTCATAGACTGGTCACTATGGAGTCTGTTACCAATATGATAGCCTCACAGCTCATCTGGGAGTGCAGAATTATCTTAGGTAGCTCACTTTGCCTTCATAGCCAGCTGTAGCCAGTATCTATTCATTTCTGTGTTAGCTATTTTATGCCCTATCCTACTGGCAGGACTCTTAGGTTCCTTTTCCAGATCTGTCACTGCTTTCAGCCTGTTTTAGCTCTCATCAAAATCTACAAGTGTCTTTCCACTGGCTTCTGTGGAACTGGGTAAGAGTCTTGATTCTTTCTTCCTCAGTTTCCCCATTGCCTATCTGTAGCAAACGCAGTATTTCTCACCAGAGTACTGTAGGGCACAATGATATTCATGGAAATCCTTCTAATGGAAGATTCTCTCAAGGTGCAAAGCACTACATTCATATTATAATTCAGTGTCTGGAATTAATGTGTGTATTTACTCAGAGTGGTTTTTTTTCCATTCTCAGAATATTTTATTCACTTTCTAAAGTGTCCTGCTTTGAAGAGTAATTTCTTAAGCTTAGTCACAGTCTCTTGTCATGCCTATACTAAGTGAGTTTGAGGGCTATTTTCCAGTCTGCTTTGTTGTTTGTGCTTTATTTATTTATTTATCTGTGTATAGTTGATTTCTAAATTTCCATTGATACATAATTCTATTTTGTTTTGTTGACTTGGAAATAAAAAGAAATATGCTGCCATCATCCAAAAATCCCTACCAGGTATTTGTCTCTTGTGTAGTCAGACACGTTTTATGGGTTTTGCTTGTATTCATTCCAAGTTATTTTCTGAGTTCCTAATGCATGTTCTCTGCATTAATCATGTGCCAAATCTCCGAGGTTTTTTCATAAGATGCAGTTAAGAACCTAGAAATTGCCAAGCTAGATGGACTCAAAGTTGATCTTGTGCAGCATCCTACCTCTAATACTGACCTCTATCTGATGCTTCAGGGGAAGGTACAAGAAAGCTTGCAGTAAGCAGGTGTAGAATGACCCACCCCCAGGAAAATATAATTTTAATTCCTATCATTAGGTCAGTTTAAAACCAGAAGTGGTTTGACACAAAAAATCACATACTAGGCCTCCATTCAATCCTTGGTGCTTTTGAGTTCATTGCCTCACTTCAGGAAGAAGAAACTATGGTGACAATTTATTTCTCATTAAATCAAGCAAGAAAAGGCCCACAGCAAAGAGGTGGTAGAAGGCAGGGGACCTGAAGCAGAAAGGTTATATTCTGATCCATTTCTGGTTTTACCCCCCTGCAATTCTATGTACTCCAGAAGAATGAACTCCTTGTTCTGCATCAGGCCAAAGAAGATCAGGATTGGGCCCCTGACTTGTTTTCTGTCAGCTGCAGCCAGCAAAAAATCCTCTCTACAGTAGGGAAAATGAATGGGCACCTTCTGCAGGAGTGGAATTGGATGGGATGCCTGCCGCTGTACATACTCGACTGCTGGGCTCTGTCGGCTGCCCCATCCTTCCCAGCTGGAACTGAGGAATAATAATGAAGTAGTAATAACAGTAATTTAAAGGCTGCTTCATGTGAAGGGGGTGGGGTGTGGGGGGGAAGATGGGAGTCTGCTCTTTAGAGATGTCATTTAAGGAAGCAGAAGGCTAGTAGGAAGCCTATGCATTTTACCCACTGTCATGTTGAGAAGGCACTGAATTCATTAGACAAGTGAACAAGCCAATCTCCAGCTGTATCTGTCTGGAGAAAGAGCTCACTTTTTTTGAGACAAAAGCTACCAGTACACAGACGGTTCAAGGGCCAAAACCAAGCCAGTGACAATTACAGAAGATAATCAGATACAGCATAACATTTACATAAGAAAAGTAAGTCTAGGGAATAAACTCTGTGGTGGGGAAAGGGCCTGAGGATCATTTAAGTTATGGACTATCCCTAGGTGGCTTAAGCACTGAGAATTTTACTGGCTGAAAGAGTTAAGTTGTGGAGACAAAGCTTTAGAAATCAAGCCATAAAATAAGTCCTAGGTGAGATGAAGCTATACTAGCTTTTATACGCTGTCGTTCATACATTTTTCAGAAAATAATAGTAACACAAATAATACATAAGGGTAATAACAGGTTATGAATAATGAAAAGAGGTTTATAGCACAGACCAACAGTGGAAGAGGAGATTAAGGAAATACCCAAGGAGGTGATTTGAGGTTTCAGGCCTTCTGAAGAAAGCATGGGGCATTTCTCTATTATTTGGTCAAAACCCCTCTTGAAGGTGTCTCTGTTGTTTTCCTATCCTTGCAGACAGAGGCATTTTCTGATTTGAAGTGTGAAGACACCTGGGCCCTAATGTTATCTGTTTCTCTAACCATGCCTATGATTACTGAAAATTTCAACTCTTAGATTCAACCAGTTGAATAAACAAAAGGCTGCTTCCACTGTGTGCCATCAGCAATGAGTGCCTTTGTAAAAGCTAATCACCGAGCCTCCTGTGCACCCCAGATGGCTGAGGGTTTGTGTTCTTTTGGAGCTTAAGTGCAGTGAAAGGCTGCCTTTATGACAGCCGTATTTAGACAGAAAGACAAGTATATGATCTCTAGCTAGGCCACCCTGTGCTACTGTTCCTGTCACCTCTAATTATGTAGGTTTGGGTCAGGTCATGCTTAGGATCGCGGACTTGAGAAGAAGAAGATTCTGTCATTTTGGAAGATGCCAGGCATCTTGTTAGGGGGGAAACAATGGTATAACCAAGCTCTTGACCATTTCAAGTTTGGTAGAATAGTTAAAGGTAGGTGTGAAATCCCCACCTTGTTGAAATCAATGTCATAGCTTCTGTTGACTTCCACTGAGTCCAGCTTTCATCCAAGGAATGTGTTGGTGCTTCCCTGATTTTCAGGTGGCTATAATATACTTCTTCCTAGTCTTACTCCTTGAGTAATGCTGTTCTGCACTAGGAAAGAGCCAAAGTGTTCCTCCACGGTGTTATGCAAATTGATCTCTATGGGCACATCTACACAAAACATTTAGTGTGCAGTTGACTAATTAGATGCACAGTAAATGTCTCAGGGTCTACACATGCATCCCTATAAGGCTGGAGTAAACTAATTTTAAAAACTCTGCAGCCGTGCACATATAGATGCTGCCCTGGTTGGCCAGGCACAAGGCTGCTTCAGTATGGGGCTTACCTCCTGGCTAACCCCATAGTGAAGCTCACTCATGCCCCAGCCAGTGCCTCTGCAGCATGTGGAGCCAGGGGAAGCAGCCCCCTGCCAGCCATGGCTGCTCCAACCAGCTGCGCATGCTGTGCATGAAGTAACTGCAGAGCTTATTGCTCTGGAATTAATTGTTCTCAGGTGCACGTTCAAACCATGTAGCTGAGAGCAATAAGCTCTGCAGTTTATTCATGCACAGTAATAGCATGTGTAGACATGTCCTATATGTAGCAAGTAGAACTAAGCAGAACATTTTCAAGAAAATAATTTCTTTTAATCAGAAACAAATAATTACTGATTTTTTTTTTTTTTTTTCTGGTGAATTTTTCACTGTGTTTCAACCAGTTCTACCTGGATGTCAGATTCTGGTCTGGGTTAATGTAAATCTTAAGTAACTCCAGTAGAGTCACTGAGCTAGATTCTCAGCTGGTGTATGCTGAGATCATTTTATGCTGAAGTCCCTAGTGTATTTATCCAGTAGAAACAATGGTAGGTTTTGGCCCATGGTTTGTACAATGCTTTGAAATCATTCTTATGTAAAGGTATCATGTAAATGCACAGTACAACAGCAACAACAGTATATTATTAACTCTGTGCCACACTGGTGCAGGAATGCATGCTTACGTGTATGTATGGTATTTTTTGGAGGGAAATTGTATAGAATTTCCCATGTTTGTGGATATAAATGTTTGAATTTAACTCTGGCTCTAAATATTTTGACAGGATCTCTTTTCAAAACTTAACAGAAAGTGTCAGAGTTATAGTAACATTTCCTTCAGCTCACAACCCCCCAGCAATGTGCTGCATGAGAGAAAGTTCCTTTAATTGGCATCTTACCCTCAAAGTCAGTACTAGCCCCATTACATTGGATGACAGCAGTTTCAAATCAGCTGTCAATGGAGCAATGAAACACACAACCTTGGGGTAAAAAAATAAAGAAAAAAAAAGGGAGGCGGGGGGGAGGGGGGAGTGCTGGCTCATTGCAGGCCTTTCTGATCCTAGCCTAATGGTCTCTTTGATATGGAAGGGTGACTTACATAATTTGGTTAAAAGACAAAGGGTCACATGCAAGCAACTAGGCAGGAAACTTTGCAAATATATTCTTAGCAATTATAACTAACTACTCTGGCAGCTCTCAATTGTTAGAGAAAGAGGAGAGAAATTTTCAGTCAGGACCCAAAGTCTTAGCACATATGCCCTAATGCCAACCACATAAAAGCCCTCTCCTGAGACTGCTGCTTGCTGGGGAATTTGTCATATTAAAGCAGTCTTAATTGTCCTAGGGACCCAGAAGCTTTTGATACAAACAGGAGAAATAACAGGTTGACAGGGATCTATAAGGAGAGGCTTTCTTTTGGGAGGTCACCGATTACCAGGGACCCTGGTTTTCTGTTTAAAAATAGCAAATTCTCTTATTTAAAAACCCAGTATCCATGTTTTTCCATGATTAAAATTAAACACCACTAATATCTATATGTATGTATCAGTTGAACAAATTATTTTATTACTAAATTTGCAATTTTAAAGCAATTTAGAAGCCTACCAGTGCTTCAATCATTACAATTAAATACATTCTAAATACCTATATACTTTGGTGTTTGATTTTGTTTTTTTAATATGGAAAATCCAAGCTCCTCCTACCCCCTTCATTTACCAGCTGCAGATCCAACTGCTTTGTGGCACTTAGCTGCCCTGATATGCCTGTCCCCTGCCTCTGCCCATGCCATTGCCTCTCACTCCCAACCACTAGTCCCCTGGCCCCACCAGTGCCCCTCACGCCTGATTTGAACCCCCCTGGCCCTGCTGGTGCCCTTCACTTCCAACCTGCTGACCCTGCCCTCAGGCTGCAGCCCCCAAATGTATTAAGAAGGGTGTGAGTGTATGGGGAAAGGGAGCTGTGTACACAGGTGATGTGTTGGGGGGAACAAGCCACATGTGGGTGGCTGGGAGGGGACACAGGCAATGTAGTGGGGCGGGATAGGAAGGGGCATGTGCCCCACCCCCAGATTTCTGTGTCCACAGCAGGGCACAGGCTGCAGCCTGGCCAGACCACTTCCAGGCAGGAGCCATCTTCACAGCCCAGTGAGAGCGACCCAGTGTGGGAGGGAGCACTGAGGCACCATGGCTGCCAAAGCGAACCACCCCTTGCCCACCTCGCAGCAGCAGGGGGGCACAACTCTATGCTGCTGCTGTGCCTCACCTTGGTGGCCATGATGGCATGGTATTCTCTCCCACACTAAGTCCCACCCACTGGTCTGCAAAGGCTTTTGCTGCCTGGAGCTGGCCTGTGGGTGCAGAAATCTGGGATGGCACATGCCACTCCCTGACTCCCATACGCATCGCCTGTGCCCTCTCCCCTATGTGTGACCTGTGGGCTCCCCACCTCCATAGACTTACCTGGAGGGAGCTGCAGAAGCTGCTGTCCCCTACTGCCTGGCTGCCATGTGAATGTGTGCACATGCACATGGCACCCTGTGTCCTGCTGCCCCCAGCCCCAAGCAACCCCTTGCAGGCTGGAACTCTGCCAGCCTGCAAGGGGAAACCTCCAGTTTCCCATTTTTTTTCTCCTTTAAAGGAGAAAAGCCGTGTTTCTCACTGGCAAATGAAAAACCTGGATACCTGCTGATTACCTGGTAGCTGAGGAGAGTGTTCTGCTAGAAGGGGATCATTGAAACAAGACCCAGAGTTTTCCTGACATTTTCAGGACCTGCCTAACAAGTGTACTAGGCAGGCCCTGCTGATGGAGCTTAGGTGGCCATATGGCAGTACAGGTTGCAGTTATGGCTGCAATAAGGTGTCTCACATCCTCATATGTCAATGTTTGAAGAAATGAATCTATTGAATGCTTAAGCCCATCCCATCAGGCTTAGCCTTAGGCCTTTCTCCTATGACCGTTCACAATCTCCATAAGTCTCACATTTATATAGCAGAAACAAGTGCCTCTTATTTGTCACTAGCAGGGGATTTTAATTCGTTTCTTAGCTCTTTGGAGGTTTGTTCTTTGGCCATTACCAACGCTAAGTAGATTTTGGTGATAAGACATTTTTTTCCTCACTCACTAAAAAATAGCAATAGATAAGTTAGTGGAAAGACACACAATTTGATAAACCAACATACCAAAAGTCTGCTACATCATAATTTGGAAATTGTTCTTTTTTGCAGTCTGTTTCACAGAATGAAATTGATCCATCTTATCTGTTGCTATGAAATTGTATTTCCCTCTTAATAGGCCTACAAATGTTATAGATGAATAGTTCAAGAGTGAGGAGAGGCTGGACATAGCAAGAATACTAAAAAGGGACATTAGATTTGTTGACTTTTGGTCACACAAACCAACATATGCGGGTGTCAGAATTCCAATTAACTGCCATTCCCCTGAGCCACAATGAAGTATTTTTAAGCCTCCAAAGTCTTCAAGATCCCAGAGTCTTTCTAGATAAAAATTGGGAGGTGTCACAAGTCTGGTTTAAATTGATGTTATAATTTCTAAGGCTTGCCTTTCCCCTCTGGCTTTGCTCGGGCTGCTGCTTCTCTCTTTGATCATGTTGTAGTACATATACTTTCCAGTATTTAAACAAAATAAAGGCAAGCCCTGCAACATAAAAGTTACTCACGCCATATACAAATGACACACACACCATGCATTACATACTGCGGACTAATAAAAACAAACAGAAGTCCCCCCAAAAATGGTCAGGACATGACTCTGGTGATAGTCTCTAGGCTCTCCGGTACCTAGTGATGACAGTGCTGAAGCGGCTCTGGATGAAGCTCCTTCTAAAGCCCGCTCGTCCAAATGAGGTGCTTTCTTTCTACTTCCTTTCTCAGGACTGATCGTGTACACAGTCCCAAAGATGAGTTCTGGAATTCAGCTCCCAACAATGGATTCAGTGGGCTCATGCCCAGTCCTGAGGCTGCACTCAGGAGCAATTCCAAAAGTAATCGTAAATCAATAATTTCATGTAATCTTGCAATTGCATGGATTCCAAGCATAGATTGGGGGATAGGAACTTTGTAGCTAGTCTCCTGTCTGCTATGGGTAAAAACATTTCCATTGCAATATTTCCAGGTCCTTGAAACTTGAGCTTGTATTCTACCACATAGGCTCATTGCTGATGTCCTAACAGAATGAATCAGCCTCTTACTAAATATGGCTCTGTTGTGTTTCTTAAAGCCATGAGCTCTTGCAAGAATCTCAGCATAAAGCAAGCTCTTGCAAGAATCTCAGCTTTCATTAACAGAAAGTAAATTTACTGACCTTGTGGTTGCATGGGAGACCTTGACATGGGACCAAAGTGAACCTGAGAGGCTCAGAACCCCCAAGGCAAATGCCAAGGAAGCCACCATTTATTTCTTATTAAACACCTCATTATGTTAGGCCAAGCTGATGGTTTAGTCAGTAGGGGAAAGCAGCTGACTTGTGATTGTTTAACGCTTGGGATCAGTGATACTGCTAACATCAAACAAACAAGCTTTTTGTGACATTGTTAAACCACTTTGCATCACCACACCTCTGTTAACTGGGACCAGCATTCTGGTGACTTTGTCCTGGTGTCTAGGAGTCAGCTGTTCCCTTGATGTGCTCTCTTCCCTGGCATTGACAACTAATTGATCAGAAAGAGATAACATTTTATGCAAATCCACTCAGCGTACCAGTGACATCTGGCATCTATACGTGTGACTGAGTTCTGCTCCAGTGTGTGCTAAATAGCGCGCATTGGAGCACATGTTTAATTAAGTCTGCTGTAAGTCTGCTGGAACGCGCTAATTAGTGCACTCCAGCGGCCTCCAAGTCACATGTATTCAGAGTCCTCACATTTCAAAATGGTGGTGGAGGCACTTTAACTACAGCTCGTTCAACAAGCTTTAGTTAAAGTGTCCCTACTGCCATTTTGAAGCATGGGGGGCTAAATACATATGACACTGCAGATGCTTTAATTAGAGCGACTCTGAGATCCAATCTAATTAAAGCGCCTCCCCCCTTTACCCCAGAGCACATCTACTGATGTCCATTAAGTCCCAGTGAAACACTGCAGCTTAGGGAAACAGAGTGAGTACATTTGTTTACATGATTCTATGGTTTATTTGCTACACTTCTGCTTCATTACAGAGGAACCCATCTGGCACAATAGTGACTGAATTCCCTGAATCTTGGCTGCCAGAGCCAAGTCTCATTTCTTGGCTGGTTGCTTCTCATTACCTTCATTTTGCTTTGTGATACCTAAGGGCACAGCTTGAATTTCCCAGAGGGGACTCTGCCTTGCCTGCAGTTTAAGCCTATGGTAACAGGCACACAAGATGGTCAGGCCTTACAACAATCAGGAAGGAGTCTACTGTCCTCAGTGCTGTCGCAAGGGCAGGGGTGGTGGCTGACGGGGGCAACCGCACCAGGTGCTGAAGGGACGGGGCACCAAAAGTCGCTGCCCAGCCAAAGTGGGGCACGGGACAAAGCCGTGAGTGGCTCATTTGTGGGAGCACAGGGATGGATGCACTCCTGCATGTGCTCCTGGAGAAGCATGGTGGGGGGTACCCCCCAGATCTGTGCACAGGGTGAAGGCAGGCTGTCACTGCAGGCTTTGCCCTGTGTGCCAAACTTCATTAGTACAGCACTGACTACCCTGCACAAAAGCAAACAGCTTGGAAGCTGGATTTCCTCCTAGAGGACACTGTCAGAGACAGTTCCAAACGGACACTAATGAGTAGGGCTTTGCAAAGCTTCAGGTGGTGATTTGATTCAGAGAAGATTCATTCCCATTCAGTGGCTGAATCTCTGAATCTGAATTGAATCAGGGGACCAATTAAAAGGTCTGAATCGATTCAAAGCTCTCCAAATCTTCAGAAAAGATTTAGAGAGCTTTGATGATTTGGGCAGTCCCCGGTGGCTGCAGCAGGGAGCTGGAGCCGACTCGGAGCTGGTAAGTACTAGGGGTGTAGGAGGGGACCATGGGGGGATCCCTGCCAGCCCCCCTGCTTCCCCAGTCCCCTGATGGCTGCCCACCCACCCACCCACCCACCACAGCTCCCGGTCCTTTAAAGAAAAGCCCTGGTGCTCACCGGGTGCTGCTGGGCAGGAAGGCAATCCCTGCTATGACCCACTGCCCCATGCTGCATGGCGGGCTCTGCACAAGCCCCCTGACCCCCCCTCCACTTCCTCAGCCCCGCCCCTCTGCCCCCATGGCTGCCCCACCCAGGCCAGCTCTGGCCCTTTAAGAAAAAAAGAAAGGAGAAAACCTCTGGGACTCACCACTCCTGCAGTGGCCTCGGGGCTTTGGGGGGGCTCGTGGAGAGCCCCCCACATGGTGTGGGGTAGCAGGGGGCAGTGGGGATTGCCCCCCCCCCCCACTGGAAGGAACAGTGAGTGTGGGGGTTTTCTCTTTTTTTTTTCTTTAACGGCTGGAGCTGGCCCAGACGGGACACCCATGGGAGGGCTGGAGGAGTGGGGAGGGGAGGGTCAGAGGGCTTGTGCAGGTTCAAATGAAATGGATTAATCATTGTGAGACATGGACACATGGGGGATCTTCTTGGACCTGATTCCCTTCTGCGTTAATTCCCATTTCACAGCAGTGTAGTTATTGAAATCAATGGTGTGTATGCAAGCATTAGGGAAACAAGGATGGGAAATAAGGCTTTAAATTCCCGTCCTGCATGACAAAGAGCACCTGAAAAGGAAAGGCATTTTAAAGTCCTAATTTGCTTTTCACAACTGACACAGCTTGCTATCCTTCTGCAGCTCCCTCAGCTGTGGCATGAACATTGACTGCCACCCCAGTAGAAGCTGACTGGTCTACTCCTACTCAATTCCACTTAATGCGGTGGTAGGTAATTATTTCAGGTGGAGGGGCACTTACCGAGTTTTGGCAAGCTGATGAGGACCAGATTGGTAGCCCCGACTCTTAACAGATGCACTGCCCTGGTCACCATCTTGTGGGAAGTCCCACCTCCTAACCCCTGACCTTTGCCACCAGAAGTCCCTCCCCTTGCCCCTGAAAGTACTCCTTTCAGCAAGAGGTTTTGCCATCTCGGAACAGAAAAATACCAAATTATATTCTAAAAAGTGAACATCGACAGCATTCATTAATTTGGTTTCAAAAAATATTTTTGTCCTGATTTACATGTGTTTGTGTAGTGTACATAGAGGTGATTGTACAATACCTGAAAATGAAGTCTTACTCTTGTATATTGTGAGGAGGGGTGGGTATTGGCTTGTGGGGGGCTATGGGTGTGTAGGTATGTGGGGTGTGGGTGGGTATGGGGTTTGTGGGTGCATGAGTGCTTGGGATGTTTGAGGGGATGTGGGGGGTCTGCATGTATGGCAGTGAGGGGTGGTGCACACACTCTGCCCCTGCCTGTACGCACACACACGCATGCACACACTGTCCCTGCCTGTATACACACACACACACTGTCCCTGTCTGCCTGCACACACACACACACACACACACACACACACACACACACACACACGTATGCATGCATGCACACACACACATACCGGTGCAGCCCTGTGCTCCCCAGTCTGGTGATGAAGCCACGTGGTGCTGGAGCAGTGCGGGGGCAGGAAGAGAGTGAAATGGCTAGGGGTGGGCTGGGCTGGGCTGGGCTGGGTTTTTCAGTCCTACCGAGACTCCTCCTGGATCCTAGTGCCCCTGGCATTTGTCAGCTTTGAAAGGCTGCCGTGGCAGATAAATATTAATTTTCTAAATTTTTTAGGGGCCCTGTAGGCCAGATAGAATGACCTGGTGGGCCAGATCTGGCCTGTGGGCTGTATTTTGTCCACCCCTGACTTAGTGGTTCCATGAATGAGCTCTGTGCTGAAATCTTTGGACTACAAAAACCTGTGAACAGACAGAGTCCCTTTAAAACTAGACTCCCCTCTCATGTCTGAGAGATGCTATCTTGTTTTTCAGCAGCTCCAGTATAAAAGAGCTGTTAATGTGAAGTGTTTTAAATCCTGTATGTCTAATGGGCTTTTGTCCTCAGGAAGAGATTTGAGAGATGAGAAAAAAGGAGCAAAACCAGAGAAAGAGCACAGACCACACCTGCTTAGCCTATCTCAAAGAGCTACGTACTAAAGTCAAAGGGAGTTGAGCACATATATAACCAAAGCTGAAACTTGGCCCAGAGATTCTAAAATAAAAATCTCTGGTTTAGATCAGGGAGATAAACTGTTTGAGTTGCTGTTTTATAATGGCCATGGTATTTTTGTCTGTCTGCTTGTACTTCTTGGCTCAGCTGGGGAAAGGAAGAAAAATGTTGATGTTTCCCCTTGTAAGCACAAAGTTAACAGGCCAAACTTCTAAAATATAAATTCAGTCACCAGTGCAGATCCCTGAGAACTAGCAAAAAGCATTAGGGCTAGATAAAACATGTTGTTGTTGTTTCATTCATCACAAGAAGTTCTTTCAATCCTGGATGAAATATTTTATTTCAGATACTTACAAAATAAAGGAAAAAGCAAGTCTAGATTCACAAAGCAGGAAGAAGAGGTGTTCTACAATTTTAGTTAGAACAGTCAACCAGGCAGCAAGGGACCTGGCTTCAAGTTCCATCCTCGGCTTTCAGGGGGCAAATCCACATCTCCCACTCACCACAGAAGTGCCCAGTCATTAGGCTAGAGGCCGTTTTGTGTCCAGAGTACCTTCACTGACACAATTATGCCTTATACAAACATGCCCTCACTTGATCAGGGACAATAACCCAGGGATCCCACTTCTTGGGTGTGTCCCCATATCCAGTGGTTGTCAACTGGGGGTACGTGTACCCCTAGGGGTACTTGAAAAGGTCATAGGTGGTACGCAGAACTAATGTGGCTGATAAATGACATGCACGTGTGCACAGCCATAGCGCAGCATGCAGGTGGCCAGGAGAGCATCCAGGTCTGTCTGGTAAATATGGTGTGAGTGAAGGGCCTGGGGGGGTGCAGATCGAGGCCCCAGCAGTAGCGGGGGGGAGTAGAGCTAGGGTATAGGCAGGGGCTGCCCAGCCAGGGTGGGGCACCAGACTGAGCTACATGGGAGTGACTCCTGCTGATGCGCACACCCTGAGGGAGGGCATGGGGGGGGGGTGCCCTTGGATCTGCACATGGGACAGGGCGGGCTGCCATTGCAGGCTGGGGCTGGAGCTGTGCCAGGCTCTTCCTAGCATGGGCTGGGCCAGGCTGTGCTCGGGGCAGGTGGCGGCGGTGCTGGGAGGAAGCAACGAGAGGGACTCTAGCCACTCCAGAATTCACCACAGCCCCCCCAACCTGTCCTCCCAGCACCGCCACTGCCTGCCCCAAGTGCAGCCTGGCCCAGCACCCCTACCAGGAACAGCCTGGCATTGGCACCAGCCCCAGCTTCCAGCAGCAGCCCACCCTGCCCCACGCGCAGATCCGGGGTCACACCCCGCCCATGCCCTCCAAGGGTATGAGCAGTGGAGGGAACCTACCCTCATCGCCCCTGATGAACTGCTTGTGGCCTTGAGAGAGGCATCCATGGTGTGGAAGGGAGTGGGGCTGGGGCTGGAGCTGCACACCTGGGTTGGAGCATGGGATGGAGCCATGAGCAACTCATCCAGGGGGTGTGGGCTGTCCCCTGCAGCTGCATGCACCCAAGGAGGGCACCGGGGGGCATTCACCCCCAGATCTGTGCACAGGGCAGGGTGAGCTGCTGCTGCAGGCTGGGGGCAGGGCTGCACTGGGCTTTTCCTGGTGGGTGCTGGGCCAGGCTGTGCTTGGGGTAGGTGGTGGTGGCACTGTGAGGGGGCTATGGGAGGGGCTGCAGCCACTCCAGAATTTGCTGTAGTCCCCTGGCCCCCTCTCCCAGCACCACTACCACCCTCCCCAAGTGTAGCCCAACCCAGCCTCCCCACCTCCCGGAAGAGCCGAGTACTGTCCCCAGCCCACAGTGGCAGCCCACCCTGCCCTGCACATAGATCCAGGGGCACATGCCCCCCATGCCTTCCCAGGGGTGCCTGTAGTGGCGGGGGCCACCCCCTGCACAACTGTCCCTCTCCTCACCCTGGCTAGGCAGTCCCTGCCCCTGCCCCAGCCCCACTCCCTCCCCCACTGCTGGGCCAGTGTGCCCTGCCCTTCACACAGATCTGGGGGCATGTGCCCCACATGCCATCCTGGGGTGTGTGCAGTGGTGGGAGTCACCCCCCCTCCCTTTACCCCCTGGACGAGATGTTCACAGCTCCATGCCATGCTCCGCCTCAGCTGTGCAGCCCCAGCCCAAGCCCCAGCCCCAGCCCCACTCCCTTCCTCACCGCGGAGGCATCAATCTGCCCCCTTCCTGCCCCTTACAAACAAGAGAAAATATAATGGGGTACATGGGCTGAAACTTTGAGAGAGAGGGCGTACGCTCATTAAAAAAAAAAGGTTGAAAACCCCTGCCCTAATCAGTAGGACAGAGAATCATTGTCCCTGTATAGCTTTGAAATAGAGTCAGCAGGAAAGGGAACACATCACTTCCCAGAACACTATGTGGGCTCAGATCCCTCCATTCAGAAGGGAACATCAAAACTGGATCTCCCTTATTGTGGGACAGTGCTGCAACCAGGTAGAGGGACATCACCCTTGCTGCTCCACTGGCCTCTGCTTCTTCTGACTGTTCTAGCCCTGAAATATTAAAAAAAAAAAAAACTTCAATGGAAGCCACTTACTGACTTGTGTTATTACAGGCTTGGTCAGAGGTCAGTAGCCAAGGCAACAAGTCAACAAGCAGTAGCAAAAGTTAAGCCCAAGACATCACAGCAATATCAAGGGCCAGGACATTAAACTTGAGGTGTATAGCCAGACTGAAAATCAGCAGGCAAGCCAAGGTCACCAAGCTGAAAGACCAGCAAGATCAGATACTGGAGTGTGGAAGCCAGCTAGGGTAGGAGCAGGAGAAAAGGTTGGGCAGTGCACATAGGAGAGGGGCTGCTTGCAAGTGGGAAGCACAGATCAGGCGCTAGGTCAGTTCCTTGAAGGAGGAACTGGAACCAGCCAGGTTGATTTCAGGGCTACAGCTGACTACTTGGGACAAAGGAAAAAGAATAAGGAAGAGGGTTGAGATCACAGATTTAAAATTAGAAGTCTAGAGGGGGATATTGAGCAAAGAACTCCCCAAGAAGCACCTACTATTCCCTGGAGGCATCTAGGGAGTTAGGTCACAACCCCCTGAGAAACTCTGTCTGTCCATCTGGAGTTGTATATCTGAAATTCACAACCAAAACACCAAATTATTTAAACATGCAGGATTAGTCACTTTATCATCCACATACAGATGGATTAATAGGGTAATTTAATACCCAATTTATGCAGCTGATTTAAAAAAATAATAATTCAAGATAATTCTTAAAAACTGGAAAACGCACTGCTTTATTGAGGATTTATTAGTAAAGCATTGGCCCAACCTTGTGACAAATACCAGAGAACACATTACTGGGATTACTGTTGGGCTAGGGGGAGGAGAGGGGTTAAATTTGGCATTTTCAAAGTCCCTGAAAAATATAGAATCATGGAATTGTAGAACAGGAAGGGACCTGTAAAATCAAGTCTCATCCCCTGCCATGGGCAAGAAGTTATTGGGCTCAAACAAGCTCAACAAGGTGACTGTCCAGCCTCCTCTTAAACACTTCCAAGGATGGTGACTGCACTACCTCTCCTGGCAATGTGTTCCAGATCTGGCGACCCTTACACAGAAGTAGTTCTCTTATATCTAGCCTGAATTTACCCTCTATAAGCTTATGTTCACTGGGCCTTTTCCTTCCTTGAGGTGCTTTCCTGAGGAGTTGCTCACCTAGATCTTGGTGTTCATCCCGATGTACTTGCAGATGGCTATCAAGTCACCTCTCAGTCTTTTCTTAGTCAGACTGAACAGGCCCAGTTCCCCAAGTCTATCCTCACAGGGGCTATCCTCCAGGCCCTTGACCATGCGAGTGGCCCTTCTTTGTACCCTCTCAAGCTTATCCATGTCCTTCTTGAAGTGCGGTGCCCAAACCTGGACACAGTATTCAAACTGGGGCCTCACCAGTGCCAAATAGAAAGGGAGGAGCACTTCCCTGGATCTATTAGATGCACAACGGCTGATGCACACTAGAGTTCTATTTGCTTTCTTGGTGACCTGTTGGCACGTATTCATCTTCCAGTCAATCATAACCCCCAGGTCTTGTTCAGATGCTGTGCCAGCCAGTGCAACACCACCAATCACGTAGTTGTGGTGAGGTAAAGTCCTACCCAGATGAAGGACTTCATACTTATCCCTGTTAAACCTCATCTGATTCCATTTTGCCAATGAGTCCAGTCTGTCAAGGTCATCCTGGATCCTAACCCTATCCTCCAGTGTGCCTGTGTTTCCCCACAGGTTGATATCATCCACAGACTTAATAATTGAGCTTTCCAACCCCTCATCCAAGTCGTTAATTAATATATTAAAGAGCATGGGTCCAAGCACCAATCCCTGGGGGACACCACTGGAGATAGCCCTCAAGGATGAGGCCATCCCGTCAATTACCACCCCCTTGGAGCACCCTTTGAGCAATTGTCCACCCATGTCACTGTAGACTGGTCATGTCCAGCACCCTGGAGTTTGTTTGAGAGAATCCCATGGGAAACAGAATCTAAGGCTTTACTAAAGTCTAAGTAAATCATGTCCACCTCATGTCCCTCATCCACATGGCTAGTTACCTGTGTTACACAAATGCCAATTGCTTAAATCATGAACGAGACCTTATAAAGGGGGATAAGACAAAATGCCGCATTTATTGATTACGTGAATTAGACATAGAGGTTTGACACACCATTCATACAAACACACATAAATTATTATGCACATCGTTACACACAGACACACACATACACAAAACAACCATTCTATCTGTGCACATACATCAGTTACCATCAATAGTTGCTCAATATCAGCATGGGGTGGCCAACTACAGCTAATTGAGTAGATGATGATGTTAGAAGATAGCAGCTGGAGAAAGATTTTGGAGATAGCAGCTTGGAGACAGCCGTTTGGAGCCAGCATCTTGGAGCGGGTTGAACAGACACCTCTGCGCTCCAACAAAACAGCAGCAGAGACAGAGACTCACCCAACTTGGCATTTTTAAAGTCTTCTTGTATAGGGATTGGCATCCTTTGTTTCAATGTTTTGGGGTTTTTCCATATCCAGCTTTTGTTGTTGCGGTCATTTCTCGTTCGTCCTCTTTTTATTTCAGCCCTGGAGTGTCCTTGCTGCCCATTTGGCAGGATGTGTGCCTTTCTCCTCTTTGTTATCTCCTGCTGTGTCTTGGCCTCAAAGGGATTTTTTTAGCCATTCATTAATTAGTTTACTGACTGGTAACTTACATTTGGCACCTTGTTGCTTACATAAACAGTTAAAACTTTTTCTCCCGTCTCTATGCCATTTTCTCACCATTCACCCTTTTAAACACACTCATACAAAAAGGCTATGCAGAGTTCATTTACTTATGTCAAGCAGAAGGATACAAAATGGAGTTTTCAAGTTGCTTACAGGACAAGACTAATATAGTTACATTTTATAATTATTACACTTTATGTTAACATCAGCTACATTAGTTCAGTTCCTGCTATACCTGAGGATACAAGGACACAAGGTTTGTCAGGCATGATTTACCCTCGACAAAGCTGTGCTGACTACTTCTTAAAACCTTGTCCATTTCCAGCTTGGAAAAAATGGCTTCCTTAATAAATTTTTCAAAGATTTTACCCAGGACCAAGGTCAGACTGACCGGCCTATAGTTTGCAGGGTTATCCCTCTCCCCTTTCTTGAAGATGGGTACCACATTGTCCTTCTTTCAGTCATCCAGGACCACTCCTGAGTTCCACAACTCTTCAAACAGCTTGGCCAGTGGTACTGCTATTAGTTCAGCCAGTTCTTTTAGGACTCTTTCAGGGTGCAGGTTGTCAGGCCCAGCAGACTTGAAGACATACAAGTGCTGCAGGAGATCTCTCACCTGTTAAGGACTGATTTCATGTAGTTTGTTGTCTTCCCCATGTTCCCCAGGCCTCTGGTCAAGTGAACAGTCCCTGTTTGATTTCAGGAATACCAATGTGAAGTATATATTTAGGAGCTCGTTTTTTCACGGGCATCAACTGTGGGCTGCCGCTGAGCATTCATTAGGGGTCCCAGAGTGGAGCGTGACTTTTTCTTGCTCCCTATGTATCTGTAGAAGGGCTTTTTGTTGTATTTCATTCCAGTTCCCAGGTTGATTTCCATGCCTGTCTTGGCTTTCTTTGTCTCATACCTGCAGGCCCTAGTGATACAGGTGTATTCCTCTCTGGTCGCTGAGTCATTCTTCCATTGTTTATATGATTTTTTTTTTCTTTTTCAAAAGCTCTCTACTATTCCTGTTGAGCCAAGCGGGTCTATTGGTTCCTTTCCCATTTTTTGCCCGCGTGGGGATGACCTCTTTTTGGGCCATTAGAATTGCCTCCTTAAGCAAGCTCCACCATTCCTGAACTCCCAAGTCATCTGGTTGCTGATTGCAGAGGGCCTTTCCAACTAGCCTCTTGAGTCTGCCAAAATCTGCCCAGAATACCACCAATCCCTAGGTCACCTATGATGTTATTGCCTTTGGCCAGCACTAGATCCAGGGTGGCCTTACCCCTGGTAGGCCCTTCCATAACCTGTGTCAGAAACAGGTCATCTATTGTTGCCAAGAAGTTAGCTGACCTGCCAGGGGTGGCTGAGTGATCCTCCCAGCAGATGTCAGGGTAGTTAGTCACCCATGATAATCATGTCTGTAGTGCTAGCTGCCTCAGTCAGTTCTCTGGAGAACGCCTGATCACTCTCCTCTTCTTGTGAGGGAGACCTGTAGTAGAGTCCCACCATCAGGTCTCCCTCTCCTGATCCTCCTTGTAGCCTGACCTATAGGGTCTCAAGCGACACTTCTCTGCTGTCAAACATGACCTACGGGGAGGGGTACTGCTCTTTCACATAGAAGGCCACACCTCCTCCCACCTCCCTTCTTCCCAACTTTTTCCTTCCTGTAAAGCTTATAGCCCTCAATAATGACTGCCCAATCATAAGTGTCATCCCACCAGGTCTCCGTTAATCCAACCAAATTGAAATCCTCATCAACCAGGTGGAGTGCCAGTGCCTCCTGTTTGTTTCCCATGCTTCTGGCATTCCCATAAAGACACTTGAGCTCTTCCCTAGTTGCTTCAGGTTTTCTGACACACTGTCTGTGTCACAAGATGTCAGAACCAATCTGGTTGTCCATTTCTTGAATGCCCTCCTGTGTATTGTTGTGGCTACTGGCTTTGTGTACCACAGTGGAGCCTTCTCCCCAGACCCCGGACTTGCCTAGTTTAAAGCTCTCCTCAACAAGTTGATGACTCTCATAGTGAAGAGTTTCTTTCCTCTGTTCATGAGATGAATACCATCCCTTGCATGTAGACCATCCCTGTTGTAGAACTGTGTACCATAGTTGAGATACCCAAAGCCCACACGATGACAACATCTCCTAAGCCTTCGATTGACCTCCTCGATGCACTCCTCCCACCAACAGCCACACCCTCTGACTGGGAGGATTGAGATGTCTGGGAGGATTGAGAGACATCTCAATCATCTCAATCTCAACAGCCACACCCTCTGACTGGGAGGATTGAGAGCACACTACTTGTGCTCCTAGGCCTTTGAGCTTCACCCCCATGTTCTTGTAGTCTCTTACGATCCTCCTGGGGCTGCTTCTTGCTGTGTTTTTGGTGCCCACATGTACAAGGAGCATGGGGTAGTGGTCAGTAGGGTGGACCAGCTTAGGGTTTTTCTTTGTAACCTCTCTTATCCTGGCTCCTAGAAGGCAGCAGACCTCTCGTGCAAGGGGGTCTGGACAGTAGATGGCTCCTTCTGTGCCCCGCAGCAGGGAGTCTCCCACGACTATCACCCTATGTTGCCTCCTTGCTGGGATTGGCTGTTCCTGCACAGATGCAACATTAGTTGATCATGAGAGAGCTGTGTAACTGTTATGGAAGGTTATTGGTGGGGAAGAAGATGCATGCTGTGGCTTCAGTCCTGACTTGACCATTTTTCACTCACCATCGTTTGGGGCATCATGGTCAGGTCTGCTCTTCTGCCCGGTCTCTGTGGCATCCTTCTCCAGATGCAGGGCCTAGTGTAGACATCAATCTCTGCCTCATGGTCTCTGGTGATCTGCAACCTGTCCAGCCTGGAGTCAGGGGCCCTGTTTGTGTGGAGGTTGGGTTGGGCTCCGTCTGGGTGAAGGCCTCCGAGGTACCAAGGGGAGGTAGTGCATCCAGACCAGGAAGCCTAGGGGTACAATGTGTACCCATCACCATATTTCAGGGTGACCCTGGTCAGGTGGCTGCATAGGTGTTTCTATAGTTAGGAGACCAGGTGGGTGTTAATGTTCCCATGTGGTCCTCACCACCACATGTTTTGATGCCCTCTTCTTCATGCCTCCCCCTCCCCTTTTGCTAATTTTTTCAGTCACTGGGCTATGATTCAAGGTGTATGAAGTCAACAAAAGAGCTCACAGCTGGATGATGAGTCATTTTATGGGCTATCGTCAGGTTCACAGTCACTTATATTTTTGGTAATATCCTTTCCACCATCCTGCTGTGTGGAAGAGACTCCCTCTGTTCCAGATAATAAAAAAAGCATGCTGTGATAGTCATATATCTATATTTTACTAGTCAATGAAGTCTGTACAGTGATTGTTTCTATTAGTTTAACAGAAGATTGATTACACAAAATACAAAAGGCAAGGGAGTACAGAACTGCTGAAGCGGTGTAAGAATGAGTCATTTAGGTAAGAAATATTTCATCAGTGAAAGTGATATCAGTAGGTTTATCATTTCATCCCATTTGGCCCATCTTTCTTCAAATAGTTCATCTGATAATAAACTGCTGGGAATACTTCATTTGTCTTAATTTTATTCTGGTCAACTAAGTCTTTTTAAATGAGGTTTTGTTTCTGCAGCAGTAGTATGAAAATACGTTTATTAGATGTAGTCACTAAAATACTAAACAGTCCTTTGTCTTTGTTTAATTTCAGCAAATGAAGACATTTTCTCAGTGCCACATGACATTAAGGCCTATATCCTTTAAATAACTTGGGCATCAACATTCTAATATCCAACCAACCTTTCAGTTTGGGAAATTAAACAAAAACACTGCTTTTCAGAAATTCTATCATTTCAAACAGTAATTCATCAAACAATTATTGACTCCATTAAAGTTGTATAGACTCGGCTAGGAAGGAAGATAGATACATCTAGCAAATCCTAGCATGTCATTTGATTGTGTTTATTTAAGAGTATTGGGGAAAAATGAGGCCTGATGGCTTGTTCCATTTTTTATATTCTAATCACTTGTACCGTCATTTTTTGTTGTGTGCCTCTAAAGATAAAACATTACTGTCTGTTTACAGATAATTCTGTATGCAGAGGAGAACCTACTGTCTTCTATTACTGGTGAATAAACAGTGCTTGCTGCAAAACATGACATTGAGTGATGACAGGAAAATGCTGTGTCCTGTCACAGAGATAAAAGCCCAGTTTCCCTTACACAAAGAAGGTGCTGCTGCAATGAAGGGATGTACATTATACAGTTAATATTAAAATACAGCTATGTATCAGGCTGTGGAACTCAGTGTGCTGCTGCAAACCCTATCAGGATAAACAGTAACTCATTTCCCTGCAGTTTGCAGGGAAATAGTTTTAATTTCAATATTTATATTGTATGGGAGGGCTGGTCTGGGCCAATAAAAAAGAGAATTCAGACCATGATATTCTCCTACCTGTATCAATAACATTGAAGCACATGAAGGCACCAAACTAATGTTAAGATCCACTACTAAGCTTTCTTATTACCAGCTAGTCACCTCTTTCTCAAGTGCTCTACCTAAAATGTTCTTAACTTCAATTTCAAGCTGTCCACTTCAGGTTGCTCTCAGAGGAGGGTGTAATAAAGGCTGTGAAGTCCTGTCAAAAACCAAGTGCAGAGTGTCTGTAAAGTAATTCCACCATCCTGGAAGTGTGGAATATGGAAAGTAATACATGCCTAGCCACTGGAGGGTGTCAGATTACACAGAAGATGTGTTTCTGGGTGGTGCCTAGGCATTTTGTGGATGACCCAATATTGGCTGATCCAGTGTAGATGTTAATAGGTCAAAGACTATTTTTGACCAGTGAGCTTTCCATGCCTAGCTGTGGTGCCTTCAAGCATGGCCCAAAACTCTGTGTAGGCTACCTACTGCATGCTATATGAATACAACTACTAAGTGCCAGGGTCCATTAGTTCCACTAGCCTTGTAAGGTCCTCTCTATAGCAAGGACTTGCACAAAGAGCAGCTTTTGGATGGACCTTACCCCCTTCCCTGGGCACAGGCATGGGGGACAGTATTATTTCCCATGCCTACTCTAAAAGACGGAGGCAAGGGGAGGATCTAAGCTAGGGTGGCAGCCAGAAAGGCACAGAGGGCTGCAGCCCAGAGCAGCCAAATTCTACTTGTACCAAATAGATCTTAGCCAGAGCTTGCTTCCCTGGAAGTCCTCTAGCCCACCAAGAAGCAGTGCAGGCCTCCAGTCTCTGAATGATAGCCTGGCAGTCTGAGTACTGGCCTCTGAGTACAGCTAAGGCTCTGAGTTTGAAACTGGTCTCTGTACCCAGAGGCTAAGTAAGACTGCTCCAGTCCTGGGTTACTGTTTGTTTTCTTCACAGCCTCTTAGAATAAAAACCAAAGAACCAACAACTGTGCCAATAGCTTCAGCCGTCCCAAGCCAAGTGGCTTTGCTGTAGGCATAGGAGGAGGAAAACCTTGGCTGAAGTCTATCCATCTCTACCTTATGCAGAACAGAGGTGACTGCTCAGCTCTTTATCAGCCATCTTGTTGCCCAAGCCAGAGAGCTGCTTTTCCCACCCACCTCCCAACTCGCGTATACCTTAGACCAATTCACCAGCCCCCCAACCAGAGACACTCATCCAGGGTACGAAGTAGCAGGGCCTGGCTTCTCATCTCAGCCACCAGTGGGAATTCATGCTGCAGAACAGTCTCATCAAAGTCCTCCTCTTTCTTGTCTGCCAACTGGAAAGCAGACCAAAGATATACGAAAAATTGTCTCAAAGGGCCATACTAACAGATAAATTACAATATCATCTTAGCCAAACTGCCGAACGCAACTGCTCTCTTTTAAAAGCCTTAAGTCGAATCAATTTCCATACTGTCTCTCTCACTCTTTGGAAGAAAAAAAAACTTCAATCCTTAAGAACTTTTTTTGCAAATCCCTATTTTCTAATAGTGTTAGGAATTCACAGCCAGAAAACAGTAATACTATTATCTAAGCACGAACTTGGAACACTTTCCAGGTTTATGTTGTGGATTTGCCCTTTCTTTTTAAGTGATATGTTGGCTTTAAACAAAGTAGAATTATATACCCTTCAGGAAAAGATAATGTTTGTTCCATTTACTCCCTGCCAAATAATAATTCTTTGCACATCAATAGCATTTTTCATCCTAGGATCTCAAAGCAGATTTCAAACACTCTTAATTCCATGAGGTAACATGCCTATGAGTAAGCCCTTATCCCCATCTTACAGATGGTGAAACAGAGGCAGAGAATATTGGAGTGAGTGGCTAAGTGTGGTACCTTGCCTTAACTCTGTTCCCTGCTCCCGTACATGTGTCTTTTGACTAGTTCTTGTTTCTGACTCTCAGATGTTCCTGACTATGGCTTGTCTCCTGGTATCTCACATGGGCTCTAATCACTAGGCAGGACCACCTATGTCCTCACTGCTGACAGCTCTTGTCTTGAACCTCTGAAGAATAGGACCATCATCTAATAGATGCATTTTGCACAAGATCTGCATGTTATTTCTTAGGTGGGAGATCCTTGCCAAAAGCACTCTTTTCAAAACTTGTCTTCTGTCTCTTTCTTAACACTCACTACTGCTATAATACTTTTAATGGGAAAGAACAGAAAACTAACCAGAAAGATGACCTCTCATTTAAAGCAAACAAACAAAAAAATGAAATGAGCTTCTGTGCTCAGAAACAACAATTATGGAAATGCCAATAGGACTTAGAAAAGCTTATTTCTGTGTCTCTTCCCTGCACCCCAGTTCACTTTCTTTTGTTTTCTACCTTATAAGACTTATGTCATGTTTAGATGATGGATTATAAACTGTCTGAGCCAGGGACTCTTGGCCATCTGTCCTGTGTCCATAGATCCACCCTGTTTGACAATTTTGTGGTTCATTTGCTGCTTGCACCAACCTTCCAGCATGGAAAGTTTCTAGAACATTTTCTCTTAACTTGGGCTTAACTTCTGTTAGCTGAGAAATCAGGACATGTTCAAAGAGTGGTCTTATACCAGAGTTAAGAAGCTTTTACGTGAAAATCTGAAAGTTGAGTTATGAGTTCATCATCTCATTGAAGGCAATGTATAAATTCTGCAAATTTTTCAGTATTTTTACCCCGGTGATGGGTTTATTGTTCTGGTCAGAGAAATTTATGAAGCAAATTTACTCTGAGGTTTTCAGAGCAAGTTACTTTCCATACGATGAGTTTAAAAGCAGATTTCCACTGTGCACCTGTCATGTTGGAGGATTATTGAATTCCTTGCCTACCAGAAGCCATTAAGTTCGCAGAATGTAACAAAGGAAGGGAATGGTCCCAGCTCAGGTTTGCTTGTGGAAGCCCATCTCCTAATTAAAGTGGAAGTTCACAGGACATTCTTGCAAAGATTTTTCTCCTGTTTTAGGTCAAAGCTGACAGCTTTAAGCATGGCTGTTTTTATTTTAGATTTGGTTCTTGTCATCACCTACAGGCTCTGGTTTTTCTCCCTAATACACTGAGACGCACAGAGCAGGCAAGAGCCGTTATTATAGGATGGGCTCTGGCAGAGTCTCAGATGTGCTTCTAATTGGATCTCACAGTAATGCTGATCTTATTAGCCCTATCAAGAGCTGATAGGTAGAGTGCTATATAGTACAGCAGATAAAGTCATGATGAGCTTTGATGGCTGGATGCTGAAGCAAGGTAAATGCAGACTAGAAGTAAAGATAGTAGTCATGTGAGCCTGATGTAAAAATCACCAGGTAGTATCCTATGCCTTGTATTATACAGGGCTCATAATATTCCCTCTGGCCTGAAAGTCCATGAACTCAAACCATTCCCTCTCTCAAAGAGGTTGCATTCAAGCTACTATAGGACAATGCCTTTTTACTTATATAGCAGTTTTCATCCCAACTCTATTCCCAAATGCTTTGCAAAATTAAACACTGCCAGATATGCAGTGATATCTAAATTGCAACAAAGTAGAAGAATAAAGACATTGCATGTTCAATAATTCCTCTATTCTGAACACTTAAATTTAAGGATTGCAGGTAGAAGAGCAAAAACCAGCTTTCCAGCAAGTTTACCCTCTGTTGAAGATTCAGTGAGATGGGGTGCCTAATTAAGGCTCTTGCAGATGATATCTATTTAGTAGAGAAGGCTCCCTCATTAATACAGGTGAGATGCTCTGAGTGGATAGAGGGCAAGTAGGAAAGGGAGTGAAGAAAGCCAATTTAGACAGACATTCAGCTGTATATTCAAGCCAGCTGTCATTTGGGAGATCCCAACCAGAACAATTCAGCCAGCACTGTAGTCACATATGCTGGAAACTGATGGAAAAGTGTTGAGTGTTAAATTTGGGAAATGATTTCAGCTGTGTAGCTGAAATTGCTTTGACCCTGAGTTTAGTTTAAATCTGTTCCTATAAGACAAGGAGTGTGAGCTTGTTATACAAAATATCAGTCATGTAGTAACAGAAATGTTCTTAGATAAAAACAAAGCCATTTTCACTTTTCTTGTAAAAACACAAAAGGGTCTCCCTGTAAACACCTATTGGTTCTTGAATAACATGATCTTTTGTGGACAGCAGAAAAGAGCTGCTTTGCAGAAGATAGAGTAGAACATATGTGGAAAGAAACAAAAATAGCTTTTAGGATGTGGATGTGGACATGGATGGGAAGCTGGGGAACAAGAAAGAGAAAGGGAGAGTTTTGAAAGTGAGGAGGGGGCTAGAACAATTACCCTACCTTCTTGAAGTGAAAAGCCTAGCATGAATCCAAAAGTTCCTCCAAGACTTTGTTCAAACACATTGAGAACTGATTTCTCAGTACTGTAGTGGGAGGCAGAATTAACCTGACATCAGGAAAAACCATTCCTACCTTTAGAGAATTATTGTGGATATCTGAAGCGGTCCACCAGGTTTTGAGTAATCAAGGAATTGAATCCATTAGGAGAAAGCTATATATCTGTTTTGATCCATACATCAGTCTGTGAGGAAGGAAACTGATTGGAGTCTTTGGCACTGGGACTATCTGTTCTGTGTTTGTATAGTATGTACCACCATGTAGTCATTTGATTTCAGTCACCATCTGTGACTGAAGTTGTCAGTGCTACCACAATACAAAGACAAATGTCTCCAACCAACCACTTCACTTTTGGCATGGGTTCACAGCTGCATGGTGACTAATCCCTGAGCCAGACAAACAAACATCTAAAGTCTGCGGAGCCTCTCCTGCTGCAGCTGCTAAGACTTTCACCTTGTAACCCAGCAGAGGAGTCATAAAATATGCATGTTCCAAAATTCTAACAGCAGAAGGCCTCACCATTGTCAGATGACTGCTAAAATAACTGTTGAGTGACTTTTTAAGTTTTGACATCTCAGTTGAATAATGCAAACAGAAACTTTCGCTTAATTTGAGACTTGCATTTCCGTAACTGACAGGGATGCTTTTAACTCAGTGAAATTTGAAGTGCTCTATCATCTGCATCATGCTTTGTGTTTCAGTGCTACTGCTGCAAAATAAGAGCTACGGGAATTGTGTGTTGTAACATGACCTGCTTATTTTATATCTCTTGCTTTTAATGGAGAGTAAAAAATTTACTATCTGAGTGAAGTCCTGAGTTATCTGTCTCCAGCAACATAGAACTCTAATTTGGGCTTTCTTGGTAAGAAAAGCTCAGTTTTCTGACAACTTTGAAAAGTACTGGGGCTCTGTTTAACATGAGTTCCAATTGACTAATCCCTTCCACCGGTCTTTGTGGCTACTGAAGTACATGTGGGGCAAAACTGGTAATGATACACTCAGTGTGATGCACTTTATCAAACTTATGCAACCTGTCTGATTTCAAACTGCAGTTAGTAATGGCAGGCCCCCAAAATGTCCCAAACTTTATTTCCTTTGGCCAATTTTCTAAAAGATGATTGGAACAGTTGTACCTAAAAGCAGAGGCCTTTGGAAAACAAGAACTTGAGCAATTATTTCTGCAAGGCATGCTCTGATTCATATATACTACAGAGAATTCATATGCATAATGGATCCTGTCCCTTTTATTTATTTCTTTTCTTCCCTGGAAGGCTGGAATAGGCCCTAGTGTGCAGTGCTCAGATGTTGGTGGTTCTTAGCCAAGACATTTGTTTTTCCTTTTTAAAAAAAATATTAGATAGAGAAAAAAACAACTACTAGAGAGCAGATCTTTATTAGTCTCTCTCCTTGTAGTGGGAGCCCCCCAAAATTGGAATATCCTGTCCTCACATGTGTAGTAAATACTATTGATACAGTAGTGAAATCAGATCCCTCTGGATCTATAGTTTTATCCCCAATATATATTGGCATACAGCAGCTTTATTTTTTGTTGCAGCAATCCTTATTTCATAGCAGTGGCTGCTAGGGCTGTGCGAAATTTCGCCGGCAGTTTTGATTTGTTTTGAGCTCAAAACAGCAAAATCAAAATGAAACAGAGAGCTTTGAAACAGCCTTGAAATGAAACGAGGCAAGTTGAAATGTTTTGAAAATTTTGAAATGTTTTGAAGCTAAAGCTGGGCTTGCCCGCAGAGAAACAGAAACGAAACTAAGGAGAGGGAGGAGGGGGGAAGGAGGTGGGAAGGAGGCCTCTCATTATTGACTGTGTAGCTGGCCAGTGACTGTCATTCTTCCCTGAGGTCCCTTCTAATCCTGGTGCTCTGGGGGAGGGATGGAAAAACTGCATAAAAGGCAGCACTTTTTGAACTGCCCTGCTTTTTGCCTTGGTATCAGTTGAGTGAGCTGTGTGTTCCAGCAGCTCAGTATCAGACAGCTATGGCTAGCAACACTGATCTTCTAAAGGATTGCCTGCTTGCTAGCAAGAGAGATTTCAGATTCAGAATACTTTTTTCTTCAAAGTTCTTTTATTTTATTATTATATTCTTTGATTTATTCTTTTGAATACTATAATTATATTGGATAGGAGTACTATATAATTTAATGTATATAGGAAGACATACATTTATATTTTATTTCTATAGATTTAAAGCTTTGCATCATACATTATAGAATTTATACAGGGACAAAGCACCTACACTTTTGAAATTATACGGGGACAAAGCAAAGAACCTACACTTTTGATTTATACAGGAACAAAACACCTACGCTTTTGATTTTATATGGGGTAAAAGCACCTACAATCACTGTTAAACATTTCTTATTGGCACCAGACACCTACATTTTTTAATTTATATAGGAACACGAATATATTTATATATTTGTAGAAAAGGAAGACATGAAACACCATGAAGCATGTTGGAAAGTCAGGTGACCACACTGGGCAGCATTCAGGGAGGGGCAGAATAGGGGGTAGAGGGAGAGCTGTAAGTTCCCTCCACCACCAAAATGAGATGTAGCCTCTTTACTCCCGCTAAAAGGGATGAGGCTGCTACAAGCACCAAGGAGAGGGGAGTAGTGCCAGTGCCACTGCCTGTGCCCGAGACTGCTTTCTCCCCATGAGCACCAGCCATAACCGGCCCCCCCCAGCCCTCGCCGCCACCACCACCACCACCATGATGGCAACAACAAGCAGCAGCACCAGCACCAGTACAGCAGCCTACTCCACCTCTGTTTCACTTCCCATGTAGAGCCCTCTAGTGCCAGAGGAAGAGCTGGCACTGGATCTGGATCTCAGTGCCCTAGCAAGGGAAATTCTGGGTAAGGGGTGAGTATCAGCTGAGTTTGTGCTCGACACCTCTCACGTTTCCCCTAGAGCCAGGTCTCCTTCCCCAGAAGGCACTTCAGAGGAGGTTGATGTACATGTGGAGGCAAGCAGCTCAGCTGAGTCCGCTCCTCCTCTTGCTCTGCCTCTACTGCTGAAGAGGAGGAAAGTGCAGCAACGTCCAGACATGAACCTGAACCACAGAAGCGAGCAGGTAGTGTGGTCTGGGGTCATTTTGAGCTGATAATCCCATGTATGCTATCTGCCTGCACTGCAGGGCAAGGGAACAAAGCACATGAGCACCATGGGGATGCTGATGCATCTCCACAGGCACCACCCCCTTGTCCTTGCTCCTCCTCAGCCTGGCACCAGTGGGAACGTGCCCAAAAGGAAGTCCATCTCTCATTCCAAAGCCCCCACCCCCCCAAAAACAGAGGCAGGCTACCCTGAAACAGTGGGGGAAAGCCGGACAGAAAGGGGAGAATGTTCCAAAGGCAAGCAATATCACCCAGCGCATCGGGGAGATGCTTGCTGTCAATGGCCAGCCATTCTCCCTAATTGAGCGGCCAGTGTTCAGGTGGCTCGTGGTGCTCGTGGCCTCATCATATCAAGTTCCTGCATGCACCACTTTCAGTAGGACAGTGGTGCTGTCCCTGTATGAGGCATGCAGAGAGTACTTGAGGGAGGAGCTGCACAAGGCAGGTCCACAGGTGGCCTTACATTTCACCTTGGACATCTGGAGCAGCTGGGGTGGAGATCATGCCTACCTCTACCTCACAGGGCACTGGTGTGACCAGTCAGGCCGTTGGTGGGCTCTCCTTCAAGCGGAGGTGATGGACGAGTTCCACACAGCAACAGAGATAATGGGGGCCATGAACCGCTTGGTGCAGGGGTGGCTCACTGGGCAGGGTGACCTCACCCGCAGGTTCATGGTCACCTACAATGTGGTCAATATGGTCAGGGCAGTCCACGATGCCAACCTTGTTGGCATCCGCTATGTGGCATAGAAGTTGCACCTTGTTGTCAGGGATGCCTTGGAGGAGGACACGACTGCCGGTGATGGTGCCAGCACCACCAGCAAGCTCATTTCCAAATGCAGGAAGGTGGCAGACTGCTTCTGCCAAAGCATCAAGGAGGGCAAGATGGTGTGGGAAAAACAAGCAGAGCTGAACATCCTGCAGCATAAAATCATGCAGGATGTGGAGACGTGGTAGAAACCCACATACCTGATGCTCGAGAGGCTGGTGGAGCAACAAAAGGCCATCCATGAGGTGGCCTTGCTTGGGGAGATGGGGATCAGCAGCCCCCTGAACAGAGCTGAGTGGGATACCATCTCCCAGATCTTGGTGGTCCTCAAGCCCTTCCTCGAGGCCACTGAGAGCTGCAGCACTGCTGATGCCCTCCTTATCCAGGTGATCCCCCTAGTGAGGGAACTTCAAAGCCAAGTGGAAAGCTTCCAAGGGATCAGCGTTCCTGGCTGGGGCGCGCCACTTTCACCAGACATGCAAGCATTGGTGAGGCAGTTGAAGAAGGGCATTAGGAAATGGCTTGATCCCTTGCAATCCAGTACAGTCCACATGCTGGCCACCATGTGTGACCCCAGGGTGAAGGGCACTGTATGCAGCAGCCAAACACTAAATCAGTAGACAGAGGCACTGGTAAAGAAAGTCAGGCAGGCAGAACAGCAGAGGTGGGGGGACGTGGAACAGTGGGATCTACTGTCCCAAGCTATCACGCCATCCACCAGCCAGTCTCCTCCTCCAGCAATGGCACTGCCAATGTGGGCCAAGGACATGGCTTCTATGGTGGGATCCAGGGCCACCAGACCCCACCATCAGGCAGGTAGCACTCATGCCATGGTAGCTGCCAATCTTGCCAAGGATGTGGAGCCACTACTGTGCAACCCCTTGGCCTACTGGGCAAGCCGAAGCCAGATGTGGCTGGATCATGCCACAGTTGCCCATGAGGGTGTTCAGCATCACTGGGGATGTAGTGACACCCCACCGCAACTGCTTGGATCCTGGTTTGGTGGAGCAGCTGGTGTTTCTGAACGTGAACCTCCTGCTGCTGGGGTTCCCCAAGCTCCAGGTACAGATGGACTGAATGCCACCATCCTCAACCCATCCACACCTATTTCCTTTTTTCATTTTTTAAAAACCAGTTAATGCCCCACTCTCAGCTGGAGGGGGTACTCCCTGTATCACCAGCCAGCAGGGGAAGAACATGTCCCTGCTGAGCTCACTCCCCTTCCAGGACAAACTTGGGGGTATGGACTGGGACTATGGGGAAGGAGGAGGCCCCAGGTCCTGGGCATGACCACTAAAACTGCACCCTGCCAGGTTAGGCAGGCCTGGTGGGACTGCTGGTGGCATGGCAGCCCTGTAAATGCCAGGACCAATGATTCGCTGGTGAAAGGCAGGTAGGAGGCATCATAACTTCCAGCTAATGCATGCCCAAACACAGTCCTGTCTGGCGAAAGCCCAGACCTGTCACTTCTTTGACAGGCCTAAGGCTTCCTGGTTGTAGTGGAGTTGTGAGGCTCCAGGTGAGCTCAGCTCAGCTGCCTGGGATGCCCGCTTTTGCATTGAAAAACCTTTTGTCAGGCTGAGGAAGCACCTGCAGCTGGTGTGTCTCCTGGTCCTGGATGGAAGGAATAGTAAAGAAGCCAGAGGCTGGCCTGGTACACAATGCAGGCAAGAAAGCCAGTCAGTGAAAATGGAAATGGAGGCGCCAGGGGGTGAGGGACAGGGTGGGGTCGGGGTGGGGGGGTGGGAAGGGGGATGTAGTGGCACAGGCAAAAGTGCCGAGGTACCTGGGAAGTCAAATGTCTGGCAGGTTGCACTGTCAGTATTGCATTGGCTATATTGAGTCTATGAGTTTCTGTACCTTGGAAGCTGAAGGAGTGAAGTTCATAGGCCCATCTGTGAAAAGTGGTTTCACACACACATACTCACACAGTGAGGATGCACCTTAATAGACACACTGGAGAAGAAGCAGCTCCTACCTGAGAGGAAAGAAAGGCTGTGTGACAGTTTGGCTATGCTACCAGAAATGCTGCTGGTGCGACTGTGCTAGCGCTAAGTACTAAGTTATTTTATACCTGCTGCCGTTTAAAGTGATGGATCGAGCTGAGGCTCTGGGAGGGGGAGACCTCATTGGGGCACACTACCGTGTTGTGTAAATGCCCCAGCACAGTGAAACTGTTTCAACAAAATGAAACAGAACAGTGGTTTCAAATCGAAACAAAATTTGAAACAAAATGCTGTTCCATTGAAACGTTGAAATGCAAGTCGAAATGGAACGGTGCCATTTCATGCAGCCCTAATGGCTACAAAGAGGTGGGTTAGCCATAATGGTCCGACTTCAGGCAGAAGGTAGGTCAAGGTGATAATTTAGACACTATCAGGGGTGGGCAAAATGGCAGATCTGGCCGGTGGCTGGACTCCATTTTCCAGCAGCCCCTGCACACATGGTGGAGGCTAGTTTCCATGGAGACCCCAGCAGCAGCCATGCTGTGATAGCGCAAGGCCAGAGTTTCCATGGAGACCAGCCCCCGCAGCATTGGCATGGCGTGCAGCAGGATGGGGAGCTGCTCCGGGGCTGGGCTGGAAACTTGCAGTGGTGACAGCATTGTCCGGAGTCAGGACAGAGACACAATCTGCAGCCTGCATGCTCCAGGCAGGGGTGTGCAGTCAGCAGATCATGGCTCTTCTCCAGCTCGGGACCATACAGTCACTGATGCAAGGAGCCAGGGCAAAACCATGATGTGCTGCCTGCATGCCCCTGCCTGGGCATTGTCACCACTGCAAGATCCCAGCCTGGCCCCATAGTAACTCCCCACCCTGCTGTGTGCCCTGCCAGCACTGCTGGGGCTGGTCTCCATGGAAACCCCAGCCCCACACTATCACAGCATGGCTGTGGGGTCTCCATGGAAACCGACCCCAACCATGTGTGCAGGGGTTGCTGGGAAATGGAGTCCACTGCCAGCTGGATCTGGCTCACAGGCCAGGCTTTGCCCACTCCTGCACTAACTGGTTCAGAGAAACATGAGCTTTCACAGATAACAAACTACTTAGTCAGATACTAGCAATGGACTGCTTACAACAGCTACAAAAAATAATTGAATAATTCACTTCCGAGGCAAGCAGCATATGATAGACACAGGTGCAATTTGCACCCAGGCAGCCATCCTCGCTTGTGATTCTGGTCCCACCCTCACAATCATGCATAGGTGGGACAGATGATGAAGAAAGGTCTCAATAATTGAACTTTGAAATTGACTGGCAAACATTTTGCTGGCAAAACAGACCCTATCATGGAGATTTAAACATAGATTCATAGATTCATAGATGCTAGGGTCGGAAGGGACCTCAATAGATCATCGAGTCCGACCCCCTGCATAGGCAGGAAAGAGTGCTGGGTCTAGATGACCCCAGCTAGATGCCTATCTAACCTCCTCTTGAAGACCCCCAGGGTAGGGGAGAGCACCACCTCCCTTGGGAGCCCGTTCCAGACCTTGGCCACTCGAACTGTGAAGAAGTTCTTCCTAATGTCCAATCTAAATCTGCTCTCTGCTAGCTTGTGGCCATTGTTTCTTGTAACCCCCGGTGGCGCCTTGGTGAATAAAACCTCACCAATTCCCTTCTGTGCCCCCGTGATGAACTTAAAGGCAGCCACAAGGTCGCCTCTCAACCTTCTCTTGCAGAGGCTGAAGAGGTCCAGGTTCTCTAGTCTCTCCTCGTAGGGCTTGGTCTGCAAGCCCTTAACCATACAAGGCATACGAGACCATGCAGGCACTCCATGTTTAATTCTGATGCATAGTGAACTGTGAGGTGTTTCCAGTACACTTTGCATCAACAAAAGTTTCATGGAAATGATTATACCTTAAATGGCTATTTGCATAATCTGAATGACACAAATTTGAAAGTCTGCATCACAGGTAATTAAAGTGAGGAAATTATTCACCAAATGTCAAGAGCTGAAAAGGAAAAGTGACCTATACAGATTTAAAAAAAGAAAGAGCCAAATGCAAATACATGCAAACTCAGCACAGACGTGTGAACAGGGGCAGGGCAAAGAACTGGGCAACAGCAGCAAATGAGAAAGGCAAATGGCATACTCGTTTCACATTAGCAGTTGGAAAGTTTGGAACATTTTGGAAAGTTTCTCCAGTTTTGCAGACACCAAGCTTATTATCTAGCCCCAGTGACCTCAAAGTTAATGCACTGTCTCCTAAACCAGGGAGTAGGAGTTTGAGTCATAGTCAGGGTGTGAGAGATGCAGAAAGGAAGGGTGGCCAAGTGTTTTTAGCAGTAAAGGAGTCTGTAGATTTAAGCCTTTTCTATCCCATAAACTCCTGGTGTGACTTTGGACAAATGCTTGTGCCTCAGTTTCTCACCTATACCAGGGAGATAATAGCACTGCTCTGCCTCACACAGGTGCTAGGAAGGTGAATACATAAATGATTGTGCGGTCTTCTGATATGACAACAGTAGAATTCAGAGAAGAACCTAAGATTGACAACCCAAGGACACATTGCCTTCTCTCATCATCAATATTTACTGGCACTTAACATTGATTAGCAACTCAAATGCAGCAGTCTTTCCCTGTGAAATACCGATGAATGTTGATTTCTTAAATGGCCCAAGGGGTAGCTGAGATAAGAAGGAAAAAAGTGTGTCAGTTCTACCACTGTATAGTCAATCTGTCTGATCTCCTTGCCACTTGATGGTAAACTCCCACTCATAGATTCATAGAAGTTAGGGTCGGAAGGGACCTCAATAGATCATTGAGTCTGACCCCCTGCATAGGCAGGAAAGAGTGCTGGGTCTAGATGACCCCAGCTAGATGCTTATCTAGCCTCCTCTTGAAGACCCCCAGGGTAGGGGAGAGCACCACCTCCCTTGGGAGCCCATTCCAGACCTTGGTCACTCTAACTGTGAAGAAGTTCTTCCTAATGTCCAATCTAAATCTGCTCTCTGCTAGTTTGTGGCCATTATTTCTTGTAACCCCCGGGGGTGCTTCGGTAAATAAAACCTCACCAATTCCCTTCTGTGCCCCCGTGATGAACTTATAGGCAGCCACAAGGTCGCCTCTCAACCTTCTCTTGCAGAGGCTGAAAAGGTCCAGTTTCTCTACTCTCTCCTCATAGGGCTTGGTCTGCAGGCCCTTAACCATACGAGTGGCCCCTCTCTGGACCCTCTCCAGGTTATCCGCATCCCTCTTGAAGTGCGGCACCCAGAATTGCACGCAGTACTCCAACTGCGGTCTGACCAGTGCCCAATAGAGGGGAAGTATCACCTCCTTAGATCTATTCGTCATGCATCTGCTGATGCACAATAAAGTGCCACTGGCTTTTCTGGTGGCTTCGTCACACTGCCGACTCATGTTCATCTTGGAGTCCACTAGGACTCCAAGATCCCTTTCCGCTTCCGTGCCACCAAGCAGGTCATTTCCTAGGCAGTAGGTATGCTGGACATTTTTCCTCCCTAGGTGCAGCACTTTGCATTTCTCCTTGTTGAATTGCATTCTGTTGTTTGCTGCCCACTTGTCCAACCTATCCAGGTCTGCTTGCAGCTGCTCCCTGCCCTCCGGCGTGTCCACTTCTCCCCATAGCTTTGTGTCATCTGCAAACTTGGACAGAGTACATTTCACACCCTCATCCAAGTCACTGATGAAGACATTAAAGAGTATCAGTCCAAGGATCGAGCCCTGCGGGACCCCACTGCCCACACCCTTCCAGGTCGAAACCGACCCATCCACCACGACTCTCTGGCCATTCATAGTACTTGGCCATTTTGGCTTCTACACAAATTTAAGGGATGTACACACCTGAAAATAAATATATCTGTACTTTAAATGGCTTGACTGTGTTTTAAGTGTTTCACCAGTTAACTGTGCCCATGAGTCGCAGCCAGACAAGTGCAAATGGTTGGTTCCCCAGGAACAACTAATAGTGGCACACCTTGCACTGCTGCAGCTACTTGTCCCTGGGGAATGGCCTCGCCACGCATGCTTTGACACACGGCAAATTATCCCAGGGGCGGTAGAGGAGGCACTATGCTGGCCCCAGCAACCTTACATGGGGTCCTGGAGGCCTCCCAGGGCTGCAGCAGCGGTGATCCTGCTGGGCAGAGCCTGGCTGGCAGCTGCAGTGCAGCTTCAGGTGGCCCAGCTCCACTTTTCAGTGGTGCATGCTGCCTGTGTGTGCACTGCTCTGTTTTTGTTTTTGTTTTCCCCATGTGCTTTTTTGACCCTAGATTTTGACGTTCCACCACTGGGCTCCGCTCCAATCAGCTCCACCAGCCCCATGGAGCTCAGCCTGGTGGCGGGAGGCAGAGCATAGCCCCAACTCTGCCTGCCTCCCACAGCCGGGCTGCAATCGGTGGGGCTGGTGGAGCCTATTGAAGTGGAGCACCAGCTCTGCCCACCTCCCGCTACTGAAGTGCACTCCATGAGGCTGGCAGAGCTGATTGGAGCTTAACCCAGTGGCGGGAGGTGGGCAGAGTTGTCACTGCATTTCTATCAGCTTCACCAGCCCCATGGAGTGCAGCCTGGTGGCAGGAGGCAGGCAGAGCCGGTGCTGCTCTCCGCCTCCCACCACCAGACTTAGCTTCATGGGGCTGACGGAGCCAATCAGAGTGCAGCCCAGCAGCAGGAGGTGGGCAGAGCCAACATTGAGCTCCATTCAGCTGTGCCAGCCCAACAGAGCACAGTCCGGCAGCGGGAGGTGGGGAGAGCCAGGGCTGTGCTCCCCACCGGGTTGAGCTACATGGGGCTGCGGAGCCGCTCGGACTGCAGCCCTGGCTCTCCCCTGCCTCCCACCACCGGGGTGCTTCGAAACTCGAAACATTTCAAAACTTTCAAAATATTTTGAGAGCCCTCATTTAGTTTCAAAACTGTTTTTATGCTTTTTGTTTTATTTCAATTTCACTGTTTCGAGCTCAAAACATGTCAGAACAGTTTTGAAAGAAACACTTGGCGAATTTCGCACAGCCCTACTTACAGAGTGGTATGTGGTGTTGAAGATGTGTTTGTGGTACCACATACCACACAGCAGCGTTCATCCAGACCTGCCCGTAAGGCACCCAGCTGTAAGACTTTGGGATCCTGAGGGCAACTGATATCAAAGTGGCTGAGGCAGGGTGACTGAGAGCCAGGAGCAAGGAGTTATTTCCATCCACTTTTACGTTATTAAGAGACCTGCCTGTCTCAGTCTGGAAAAGTTCCTTTCCTGAACTCCAGCTTCCATCACAGCTATTCATTAACTTCAATCCAATTGTCTTCCTACACTTCAAAACTTGCTGTAGATAATACTGCACCTTCTTTGTACCACCAGCTCTCTGCACTCCTTTAATCTAGACTTCCCTTACCTCTTCTTTTCCTTCTCTATCTAACCAGATGCTCACACAGATGACTACTGTTGTATCTCACTGTGTTGTCCCACTGTGATGTTCCAGCCAGTAAGCCACTCTTTTTCTTTTCACTTGTCACAAGTTCAGGCCTTTTTGTCAAGTACAGCAGATATAGATTGGAGATTTCTTTGCTCTCACTCTCAGCAGCACAAAATCACAAGTGGGGGTGGGGGCAGAGATATCCTTACAGATGAGTCCTTAATTATCCTCCTTGGAACTAAGCAGGACAGACCGTGATAAAACAGTTTGGACATGATTTGCTGGACCAGGTTATAATTATCACGCTCTTTCCTGAAGTGCCTTCAGTTTTGCTGGAGATGGACGCCCAAAAGTACCTTGTTCCAGGTCCATGTTAATTGCCTTTCTGGAAACGGCTTTGGGCTGACAGTGGCAGTCGCTGATTACTTGGAAGCAGAGAGGCTGCTAAACTACTTGGCTTCATTCTCTGTCATTAACCTAGGCTGTGCTGCGTGCATCCAGCATGCGGCACTGGCTATAATAGTTAATAGCTTTGTTGCAAAGATTTATAGAAAGGGACAAATCTCAAAATCCTTCTTGCTGAAGCTGTTAGGTTTTTTTGCCTAAGAAACAAGTAAACAGTGCATGCCAGCTCAGAGTTTGGGTATTATATCAAGTACAACATACTCCCCTCAGCTGTGTGCACATGAAAGCCTTAAGACTTAACAGAACCAATCAGATTCTCCTGGGCAGGGATACATGGGGACACACATTGTGGGAAGTACTCTTTAGAGATGCAGCCACTAGGGAAGATAGAGTGGGATGCAAAGGATGGGACAATGCCTAGTGGGTCTGGATGGAAGGACTTAGTAGCAGAATAAAGAGGAATAAAGGAATTAGTGATAGCAAAGGGCAGAGATATGAGAAAAATATGGCAGGAGGAGGATCCTGTGCTATGTATCCTTCTACTGTATGTTACTTCCATTGTGGATTCAGTGGGCAGGAACTTTACATTAAATCTGCATTTCGGAACAACTTGCTGCCCTGTAATGCACATCTGAGAGACCTCTGATGACCTACAGGAGATATTAGGAACAAGCCAAAGGCTAAAATGGCTGCAGATGATAAGAGGGAAAGACACATCAGAGCACTCTTAAAGGGATAATCCAATTACATGCTGATCTGACAGCTCAATGCTGCCTCGTGCTACTGAAACACAAATCACCTTGACATGTTCCCTCATTTAGCAGCTCTTCTTTAATGACCCTCTTGCAGGATATGTCCCATCCTTGCAGAACAGAAACATGGGAAATACACTTTTTGCAGAAAAAGTCTATTTTGAGAGATTTGCACCAATCTCTTCCTTTTTTTCCAGAATTAGGAGAGACCATTGTATAGAAAGACACAGCCTGCTTTGGATCAATGCATAAAATTGCTATTCCTTTTTCTGTGGTAATTCTAAACTTGTGGAGGATACTAAGTATTCTTCTTTGCTGAGAATGTGTTTCTCTAAGCTGTCCTTTTCTGAGAATTGGTCTTTTTGTTTCTTCTCACTCATTCATTATAAAAAAGATTAAAGAGAATATGGCATCAGACGTGTAATGCAGAAGATGGGCAAAACGAGCACCTGGCCTATATGTGGTGAATAAAAAGGTATTCAAAGCAAAAATACCCCTTCTCTTTATGACAACCACCCATTGATAGCAGTATCTTACCCAGGGAATAGAGGACAGGGGAAGCAGTTTGAAAACCCTGGTCTTCCACAGAGAATCCCTTGCCTTCCACAATCTATTTCTTTTCCTACAAATATATTTTTTGGCTTCAGTATGGGTAACCTTATGAGGAAGAATGGTCTCCCATAACATGGCACTGGAATATTGACACTAACAGTTCAAAGGGAAAAATCCATTGTCCACCTACCACAGCTGAGGGAGAACAAAGTGGAGCTGTTTGTGTGCTTTTTGATGTAGACACCAGCACAGTGTCTCATCCTGTCATATGCCTGCCACTTCTTTTCAAGCTGCCTCTCCCTTAACAGGGAGAAGATTTTGCAGGGCAGCAAGCACCTGGTTAGGATCCTTAGCTAGCAGTGTCTCTGCTCTCATCTCTATTTTTCTCCAGAATATCGAGAAGGGGAACAGGGGATGTGTTGTGCATGTTTAAGGGGGAAGCTGTAGGCAGCAGGGTAGCTGCTTGCCAAACAGGGAAAAAAAGGAAAGGAAACCATGTTTAACCCCCTTGGTTCTGAACAGCCAGGACATTTCATTTCGTCATAGGGACACATGCAGGAACACTACTGAGGCCAGTAACCTGAACCACTGCATGTGAAGCTGAAGCTGAATTTTGGTCCTAGGTATCTCAGTTCTGCACATCACACCCAGTTTTAATTAGTCTCTGCCCCCAGCAGCACAGGAATTTCTTCGGTCCTGTACCTCACAACAGCAGGACGCAGAATAGGGAGCATGTGGCTGATCCTATTAACTCCACCCCTTCTCCCCATGGGGGCTTAGTAAAGGCTGCATTTTGTCTGGGTGCTGGTAACCTCTGATCAACTACAGAAAGATGGAGACTTGGTTCACTTATCCCAACTCCCTTCCCTGGAGCAGGACCACAAGAGTGAGCTGCACCCAGGTGTGGTGAAACTTCCTGAATGGCCTTCCTGTATGTGGGACAGTGGGGTGCTGGAAGACACATGCATTACCCCAGTGTCCTGCCTAGGGTGCTGGTGTCCTGCACTGACCCTAATGTCAGCCTATGCCTTGCATGCCAATTGAGCCCTGTGTTCTCAGTAAAAATGGTAGAAATCTTCAGCTGAAGGACTGCAGTGGTTCTAGGCTACAGCTGTGGCTTGGCTGTTCTTGCTGTCTGCAAGTTTCTCTTTAAGCATGATTGGCCACAGTAGTGCCCTGAGTGCTGTTCCTCATGTGTCATTGATTACTTGGGGACACACGCAGCTGTGCCCATCTATACTCAGATGAATGGGTCACTTTCATGCCTTGGCAGGGGGGCAAAACATGGAGACACTTTGCTGATGGGGTCCTTAGAAAGTCAGCATGGAGCTGTAGGCAGATTCTTCAATGCTCTGTTAGTCTGTGTCTCACTCAGTGGGCTATAAAACTCCCACAGGCAGGGCATTTTGGGGAAAAGGGAGGTAGCATGATTTAACAGTGAATACGATGAGGCTCTGCCAACACGATTGCACCCACTGCTCACTTGTAGTGATCGCCGTACAACAGTCTCATAAGTGTCAGATAAAAACACTGATAGCTAATGATCAGAGGCTAGGTTGCCTGTGAAACACATTTATCGCTCTGGGACTCAGATGTGGTAACATGTTCCTGTTAGTGCTGAGCACAGTGCATTGCTGCCCAGAGTCAGTCTAGTTAATGGACTGAAATTGTGACTTCCACTGGGTTAATTTTACTCAGACTAGTACTCACTATAGGTTTCAGTTCCTCCAGACAGCACATCCTGTTCCAATCATCTATCATTTCTCAACCTCAGCATTAATGTTTTTGACAACACTGGAAAACTTCATCTTTCACCGCTATGTTTCTTAACAAGCAAAGTCCTTTTCTAAATGTGTGTTAGCTCTTCAGGAGTGGGCGAGGGTAGGGAAGGAAGTGTGTTATGGAATAAGTGGAATATTCTCTGGCTCTTCTAATGCACCCACTGGCCTTAGCTCCACTGTCATCAGGGCTGCACCAAGGTATGTGCATGAAGCTTGAGTGCAAGCAAGCACAGAATCAAGCCCACTGCACTGCTTTCCAATTTGATTTGCCCCACTGCATACTTGCAGAGTCATTCTTCTAAAGCCACTAGAGGTACGCAGATGTAAAACTGATGCAAGCCAGAGCAGAATCTTACCCCTTCCTCTGGGCTGCACTTTCAAAGGAGCTCCCAACTGCTTGTATTTGCTTACATGCCTACACCACATTCATTTTATGTAATAGCAACAACACACAAATGCCTGTTTTCTCTGATTAATGTGGCTGGTCCTCTGAAATTCTGGCTTTCCTTAATCATGGGCTCTGGAGGGCTGAAGGTCCAGTAATTGCAACTGTAAGTCACTTTTCAGCTAATCTGATTTTTACCTATAATTTAATACAGTGCTTATTCTTCCCTTACCTGCTTCTGTCATTGATCCAGGAACACTGAAAATGGTATCTTCTTTCTTTGAATATTCCAGCCACATTTATCTCAGATTAACGAGGTCTCAAATGCTTTGAGCAAGGGGTGAGCTCACATTATGTCACTATCTCCTGGAATGATTGCCTAAGATAGTTTATGTTATGAATTAATACATTAAAAATGAGTCAAAACACTAACAGCTCACATGATACATTAAATACAAGGCATGTGGCATCCTGTTCACCAATGTGACAACATAAATGATACATAGTAGGCCTGTGCGAAGTGGCTAGTATTCACTTTGGATTCAGATTTGGCCAATTCAGGGGGCAGTGATTTGATTCGGTGATTCAAATCACTGTCCCAAATCAGTTCCACCAAATCTGATTTGGAAATTCGGCTGCTACAGAATCTCTGAATCTCCAAATCAGCCAGGCCCATCCCTCCCAGCCCAGCTCCCGGCACTTGTTTAAAAAAAACCCCTGTCTTAACGGGTGCTGCTGGGCAAGGGGGGCAATCCCAGCTGCCCCCCACTGCCCCCATGCTGTGTGGGGGGCTCTGCATGAGCCCCCCAACTCCCCGCCTCACTCCCCCAGCCCCCCACAGGTGCCCCACCTGGACTAACTCCAGCCCTTTAAGAAAAAAACAAACAAGAAAACCCCCAGACTCACTGCTCCTGCATGAGCCCCACCAAAGCCCTGAGGCTGCTGCGGGAGTGGTGAGTCCCAGGGCTTTTCTCTGATTTTTTTTTCTTAAATGGCTGGAGCTGGACCAGGTGGGGCACTGTGCGGGGGCAGGGGGAGGGGAGGCGGGGGGCTGGGAGGGGGGTCTGTCGGGTCCCCCAGTCCCCTCCCTTCTCCCAGCTCCCCACCCCCCACCGCTCCCTACTTACCAGCTTGGAGTCCAGTGCAGCAGGTGGGGACTGCCCGAATCATCAAAGCTCTCCAAATTTTTTCCAAAGATATGGAGAGCTTTGAATTGATTCGGACCTTTAAATTGGTCCCCTGATTCGATTCAGATTCGGAGACTCAGCCACTGAATCAGGCCTAATCTCCTCCAAATCGAATCACCACCCGAAGCTTTGTACAGCCCTAATACAAAGGTGCTATTACAGTCAGTATCATACACTAAAGCTTAATACATTATAATATACTGATACAAACAGTGAGCTGGGGAAGTTATGTGAAGTATGAGACACAGAGAAAAACATCCCTGAAAGCATTAAGAAGCTCCCAACACTATTTGTGAACAACAGGCAGGAGACTAGCACTGCAGTGCAGTGTGGGTACAAATCAGATTCAGTGCAAAGTTTTCTGAAAAATGCCACTTGTCTAGTTCGTGCCCTGTGCCATCCACTTTGCACAGTTTATGCAATCTGCATCCTTTATTGAGGATTCTGCCTTCACTACCCCAACCACAAGTTGGAGGACTTCGCAGAATTTCAGAAATATAAATCTCTCCTCCCCATGGAAGTTCATGGGCAGGTTCAAAGGCAAAAAACAGAGCAAGAAGGAGCAGGGAGCTGGAGATGCTCTAACCAGGGCTGATGGAGAATTTAGGGGTCCCATCAAGTGGCTAGATGACCACTGCCCTCTGCTGTGCCCAACAGAGAATCAGTGAGCTCTTCTGGTAAAAGTGTTTAAATGACTTAGGTTCCTAAATGTCAGTGAAAGTCGAAGGGACACAGGCTGCCTTTAAGTCATTGACATGTTTATGGGCATGTTGCCTTCCAGCTATTTTCCTCATCTGTGGGATTGGAAAGAGCTTGAATCTATGAATGCAAAATTAACAACTGAAAATGTGAGCCAGAAACCTAGTGTGAAACACTTCCCAAACATTTGGCTCTACCTACTGCTGGGTTTTCTGTCTTGTGAGTCCAGAATGATATGGGTGGATTTCTCAGCTGCGTCCCTGTTGATACAGTCCTATATGGAAGCCTATTTAAAATAATAATGAAGCATCATAAAGGGAATGAGGTGGGTATCTGATCTTTAACAGTGAACCAGGGGCTGCAGTTAACACTGTGGATAAAGATGTGATTCACCATTTTGTATGGAGTATCCTTCCAAAACTGACTTTGACCTGAGTCCTCCTCTACTTGGGTCATTGTGTGAACAGTGCCTTTGACTTCATGGGGATTACTCACATGCTTAAAAATTATGCACATATTTAAGTGCCTTTTTGGACTGGTACCATATAAAGCAGGGGTAGGCAAAATCCAGCCCGCAAGTCAGATCTGGCCTGCCAAAGGATTATATACGGCCTGCGGAAGATCCCTCAGCCCTGCCTGTCCCAGACTCAGGGGGCAGCCTGAGCCATGGCGCATATGGCCAGTCCCACCACCCCCAGGTTTGCAGCAGAACGGGGGCGGCGCAGCCGCTAGACTTAGCTTCCTGGCAGCCTCCTAGCAGCAGCTCACTCTGCCCAGCTGCTGCTGCCAGTGTCTCCACCACTGCTGTTGGATCTGGCCCCGCTGCCCAGGCACACTGACCCATCCACCCTGTACCCACTGCCAGAGGCACTGGACGGAGCAGCCAGGAAGGTGGGTAGAGTCTCCTTGGAGACCAGCCTGGGACCCCTGCAGTCAGGGTGTGCCCAGCTAGATGGATAAGATTGGGCCATGGAGTAGGAGTGGGATTGGTAGATGGGGCCAGGACTGGCACTGGGATCATGGGGAGGTGACAGTGCAGGGCCAGGGCCTGGGGCAGAGCCATGATCCACTCCCTGCATGTCCCTGCCTATGGAACTGGTGCCCATCTCAGAGACCTATGGGGAACAGATCATGGCTCTGCCCCAGGTCCCGGCCCCACACTGTCACTGCCCCATGACCCTAACCCCACCAATCCCACGCCCAGATGCCACTCCCCTCCCATCTGCAGCCCCATCCCATCTGCCTGTCTGAGCACACCCTGCCCAGGAGGGTCCTAGGGCAGTCTTCATGGAGACCCACCCACTCATCCACCTGCTAACTCTGTCCAATGCCACCAGTGTTGAGTGTGGGATGGACAGGCCCAGGGTGGGATAGAATCAATTCCCCAACCCCCTTGCCTCCCCCACCAGGCTGGGTCAGCACTGCCCTCCCCCCTGCCCACAACAGCTCACCAAAACGCCTTAAGTGGTCCTCCAGTCCAAATAATTGTGCACCTTTGATATAAAACATAATTGCTGTTCAGCACTGAAGTGGGTTATTCCGTGAGCTGCAAATTGAGCACTCTAAAATTTAGCATTGGGGACCATCATATATTCCAAAGTGTTCAATTGCTTTCTTTTAAAACAACAAGGTCCCATTTAGAAAATAGACTGTTCTGCAGATAACATTATACATCTTCTGCCACTTTGCTGTTTTGTTCAGTGTTGCACAGGGACATCATAAAAACCATGTGCTTAGTGAAGTGAAATTGCTGACTCTATTACCCTGGTCAAAGAAAACTGTCTGTCTTCATCACCTCTCTTATTAATCAGAAAGGTGGTGGTGATTCTGCTCCATTATATACCATGCATCTCAGACTTGGAGTCAGAGCTGATAGAACTGATTAAAATGAGAGCTTTCAGAGACAGGCTCTTGAGCCACTGGCACTTTGTGTAGAAGAGGTCAGATAAACTGATGGGTGCATTTGAATCAACTTGTACAGGGACATAAAGCTGACTTCTTTGTCACCCATATGGTGGCCTAAGCTTTATGCAGCTGTTTGATACCTCTCCTTCACTGAGGTCACAACCATCCAAGTCAGAGCTGACTAAGTGGGGCAACCAATTTTAGAAAGTATTAATATTTTAATCACACCAGAGAAAACTGAGCACTTCTCTAATTACTGCAGGTTAATGCATTCCCTTCAGCATTTTTACATAAAAGGACAAAAATTTAGGTACAAAAATCCTTCAGCAGAACCTGCTCCTCACCTGCCACTGACCTGGATGTGGGATATTCTAGACAGGATAGCAGCCTTGGGCAGGTGTTGTCATGATGCTGAGTATATGCAGGGGGGACAAGGGACTTCCATATTTTCCTGTCATTACTAATTTTGTCACATTTTCAAGAGCTTACCAGAGGGCTTTAACTTACTTTTTAATTGTGTTAGAACTGGAATTGGTTAGGAAATAGTTCTGATTTACACAAGAAATTTAAGGTTTAAGTCAAAACTGTCAATCCTGACTGTTTCTGTTGGAACCTGCATACATTTGCATTGTGAGGGGCTTCTTTGGGGCCCCATAACAATCATAGCTTGAATGCTTCATGCTCCCAATTTTACTTTCTGGACCAGGCTTCGGAGATGCTCTGCCTCCCCCATGAGGCCCTCTGGTTTCCTCTAAGAGCAAAGGGAACAATTGCATCCTGGGAGTTGCAGGGCAATTGCACCATGGGAGATGAAGTTAAATTGGGAAGCCCAGTGTCTGGAAAGGAAGAGGAACATTGAAGCCACCATTCACACAAGGACTTGAAGCAGGATTTCTGTTTTCAGTCCCCATTTGAAAAAAATTCAATAAATGTTCTTATTTTTTCCCCAGGGGAAGTAGGATCTTTATTCAAAAGCCCAATTTTTCTTGTAAAAGCAGTTATGCTGGAAATTTTTCCACCAGTTATAAGTTAGGATACCAGGAAATAGCTGGAAAAGAGAAATTCTGAAGGCCAAATAGACTGGGTACAAATATTAAATAACAGGTTCCTTCTGTTGCAGCCTTTAGAACTTTGTTGCCCCAAATTCCAAACCATGAAAGGCTAATGAGAGGCTAGTCGGTTACTGTTTTATGGATGATATTCTAATGTTCCCTTTAAGTTGTTCTATTTTTTTATTGCAGCCACTCTGAGCCTTTGTTGGAAAGGGTGGCATATAAATAAATAAATAGTCAGATGTTCTGCCCATGGAGATGCCCATAGCTTTTCCCCCCTCATTGAATGCATCAAGACAGTACCACATGGTAGGCAGAATTGTGGCCCTGTTGCCAGGGCAGTTCAGCAATGCTAATGCAGCAGGTGATGCAGGCCCAGATGAAGGGGCTGTGGTTCTGTGGTTGTGATTTGTTCCTGACTTGCATATATCCAAAATGCATTTGCTTTTTCCAGGAATCATCTTCCTACCAAAAAATCTTTTCCAAAAAATGTAACTTATCCTCCCTGCAACTACTTACTGGATTTTTGCATCAAGCTTACAGTCAGCTTTGTACCAGGCTAGCATTTTCTCCATTCCAGTAGTGAGCGTCTCTTTGTGTACATTTCTGATCTCCAAAGTCCTCTCCTTTATTTCCCTTTAAAAGCTAACCCCAAAGGCACAATGTGTTGCAGAGGATTTGATGGGATGTCCTAATGAATTTGGAGAGTTCCTGACCATCCCTCATCCCCCTTTTTGTGGCATCTCTAGTATGCCCCTGAAAAAACATTTTTCTGAAATTGTCTTCCTAGAATGAATAGATTGGCCTACAACAGCCCAGTCTACTTTAAAACACTTAATGGAGTTTTGGGAAAGGAGCCATTAAACCAACAACTAGGAGACTCGGCTAATAGGGATGTTTTCTTAGAGAAAGTCTTTGGCTTAATGTTGCTGTTCCATATATCTTTTATCCCATCTTTAAAGAAGACATTACTTCATTAAGAAGATGCAGGTTCTGCAAGGATAGCACTCAAGAAAATTTGAGGAAACTGATTTCTCTTTCACTTTTGGTCATTTGCACTGTTAGCAGGGAAAGCCAGGATTGACTGTACTGTCGCTGAGTGTCCGATGCTCTGGAGTATAACTGGCAGGCTGTGGGTTGACAGAGTCCAAAGGATATCATATCCAGATATCAAGCTTATATTTTCTGAAGAAAAAATCCACTTGACAAAGGGAAGATATCCAGTCAAATCTGCTGCCACTTAAACTTGAGCAACTCAGCATGAAGCCAGAGGGCCCATTCTCTATTTTAGGAAAACAGATAGCAAAAAGGGCTTTAGTATTAGGTAATAAAAGCTGATCTGTCATTACTAGGCTCTGGCTGTCCTGGCTAGTTCTACATGACTCTGAAATGTGACAATATGTATTTTCTAGTTTGTCTAAGTGTATTTTTTTCATTGCCTGTTGAGTTACTTGTTCAAGCTGTAGCCATAAAACCTTCCTCTTTTATTTGAAAATTTGTAGGAAAAATGCATTTTTATTGCATCTTATATGATGAGGTCTTTATTGTCAAAATGATGAACAGATACCATAAACCTTAGGTGCCATTCCAGCTTATACTGTTTTTAATCTGTTTTTTAAATAGCCCATTTATTTCCTAATGTAATAAGCATAGCCCAAGATGCTCTGTAGGGCCTTATATCCAAAGTGCTGTAAATTGGAACAGTAACTTTGCTAACCTCAAGAAGTAACATATTCATGGACTGTTTGACATGGAGGGAACCATGACCTTTTACAGATATACTAGCATTTTCTCAAATAAGCCTTTTGCACCACAGTGCAGGCAGCACTGCCTGTCTATTCAACAGCTTCTACATGTACTGTCAATTGAAGAAAAACAACTATTTTAGAAGATCTCTGTGTTTCTGGGAACCTCCCCTTTTAAGCAGCACTGATTTCAGACCATGCATTTACCCATGCATGCTGGACCCTCTTCTGCTTCTTAACACTAAATTCATAATGAAATACCTCATCTTTTATAGGTGAGATTTCACTCCCATGCAGAATGCCAGAATAAGTTCTGGGCACCACTTGTATATATGTCAGAGCCAGATGAAATATTTTTGTGAAAACATTTTTCAGTCAATGAAAATGTTGGTGGAAATGTTTGTTAATCTACTTTTCAGCACAAAAATGTAAAGAATTAAATAATGGCAAAAATAGCTGACAATACACTAGTTCCCTTTTATCTAAAGCCTTCACATGAAAGACAATTCCCAGTCTGTTTTATTTAATTCATATCATCTAAGTTTTAGAAGGGGTCAAGTATTCTGACATGTCTTCAATTGACTCATAACACATGTTTGCATGGGAAATAAATGTGTGTAATTTTCCTTCCCAAATACTATGAAATATTAGGGCTGTGTGAGTAATCTATTCAACAAAAGTTAGACCAGGCTTTATAATGGGAACAAAATATGGTGCTCCCAAAAGGAATGAATCCAAGTAACAGATTATGAGGGCAGAGGGTATATGTCTCCAAGAGACATCTTGCAAGGTATATAAGCATTCAGCTTCCCCCCAGGGTGTCAGGAGCTATGATCACTCCAGGTAGCTTCCATTCTCTCTTTCAGAAGTTAGTAGATAGCGAATCACAAGGAAGCTGTCCTTCTTTCATAGTTTCTTTCTGATAATAAATCTCAGTGCCTTCATGCCATCTCAAAAATGAAAGACAGAGTTTAAATACATTGCACCAAAGGAATTGCAACCTCAGGAAAGTACAGGTAGAGGGTATATGTCTCTAAGAGACATCTTGCAAAGTATTCCCACAGGGTGTCAGGAAGTGAACATTTCTCAATTGGTTTCCCTCTGGCTGTATATGGTCTTGAAAAAATGAACAAGCAAGGATGTGGGTGAGGTATGTGAAAGCTCCAAAATAATCAGCACCCAGGAGGTGAGAAAGAAGCAAGTTCAGCTCTTTGCTTCCTCTGTGGCTGTGAGGGAGGCAATGAACTTCCTTTAAGTGTCTGGTGACAGAACATGGGAACCCAGCATTAAAAGTCTCCATTATTCCTGTTAGGTAGACACTGTTACCACGATAGACTTAGTGAGATTCTGTCAATATTACCTTGATCCATTGGAAAACCCATATAAAAGATGCAAATACTCAAAAGTGCCAGCCCACTACCACATCCCAACCACACACACACACAAACCCATAGGTGTTTGAGGAAAAGAGAATCTGTGATTAACATACCTAATGGTCATTCTACTTCAACCCTGTTATCCCACTTCAGCGGTTTAAGTTCAACACTTTTGGCTTGTAGAGAGACTAGACCCCTACAAAATATTGCTTAGTGGACATGGGAACATGAAGCTGAATTTAAAAACTTGAAGACAAAAATAATGAAAGCTCTGGTACTAAAACACTATGACCCTAAAAGAACTATTACATTGTCGACAGATGCTTTTAAAGAAGGCATTGGAGCAGCTTTGCTCCAAAAACATGGGGATAGCTGGAGACCAGTAGCATATGCATGTAGGGCACTCTCTAAGTCAGGGTATCTATATGCACAAATCAAGAAAGAAAGTTTAACTCTGGTATATGGCTGTAAGAAATTTCATATATTCATCTATGGGAAGCCTGTGATAGCTGAAACTGATCATAAACCTTTGGTAGAAATAGCAAAGAATGGAATATCAGACATGCCACCCAGATTGCAGAGACATTTTTTTTCAATGGCAAATGTATAATCTAGACATACATACCATACATGCCAGGAAAACATCTACTTATGGCAGATAGGTTGTCCAGAGCATAAGACACAATGAAAAATGACAGAATACCAGAGTCAGACATTGTACATGCAAATCTAATTTAAAGAGTGATTCTTGTCACAGATAAAATGTGAGCACTAATTCCAGAAGCTACTGCTTAGGACAGACACCACATTGAAAAAAGTGATAGCAGCTATTTGTACTGGTTGACCTGAAAAACATATACCTTACCCCTACTCTCAGTTCAAAGAACAGCTGTCAGTACTGGACAGCGTTTTGTTCAAAGGCTCATGACTGGTTGTTCCAGCAATCCTTAAGAAACACATGTTAAACAGAATACATATGGGGCATCTAGGCATTAAAAATGCAAGGGGTGCTCTGTATTGGCCCAACATAAATAATGGCATAGAAGATTCTGTAAAGGCTTGTACAATGTGCCTAAACTACAAATCAGTAGGGCTGTGCAAAGCTTCAGTTGGTGATTCGATTTGGAGGAGATTCAGCCCGATTCAGTGGCTGAATCTCTGACTCCAAATCAAATCAGGGGACCAATTTAAAGGCCCGAATCGATTCAAAGCTCTCTGAATCTTCAGGAAAGATTCGGAGAGCTTTGGTGATTCAGGTAGTCCCTGCCTACTGCATCATGGAAATGGACCTGGACTCTATGCTGGTAAGTAGGGGGCAGGGGAGAGGGGACCATGGGGGGACCACTGCCAGCCCCCAACCCCCACTTGCTCCCTCAGTCCCCCATGGCTGCCCCCACCCGCCCCTGCTCCCAGTGCTTTAAAAAAAGCCCCACTCACCAGGTGCTGCCGGGCGGGGGATGATCCCTGCTGCCCCCCACTGCCTCCCTCACTCCCCTAGCACCCACACCCCCATGGCTGCCCCACCCACCCCAGCTCCGGCCCTTTAAGAAAAAAAAATGGAGAAAAGCCCTGGGACTCACCACTCCTGGTGCAGCTTCAGGGCTTTGGGGGCTCGTACAGAGCTCCCCACATGGCGTGGGGCATCGGTGCAGCGGGCATTGCTCCCCCTCTGGGCAGGAACTGGTGAGTCAGAGCTTTTTCTTGGTTATTTTTTCGATGATTTGAACAGTCCCCAGTAGCTGCAGCAGGGAGCTGAAACTGACTCCGAACTGGTAGGTACTAGGGGCAGGGGAGGGGTGGGGGCTGGAGGAGTGCCAAGGGGACCATGGGGGGACCCCTGCCCGCTCCCCCAGCCATGGTTGCCCCACCCACCCCAGCTCCTGGTACTTTAAAAAAAAGCCCCAGTGCTCACCAGGTGCTGTTGGGCAGGGAGGCAATCTCTGCCACCCCCCACGTCCCATGCTGCATGGGGAGCTCTGCCACAAGCCAACAAACCCCACAGCCCCACCACGGGTGCACCACCTCGGCCACCTCTGGCCCTTAAAGAAAAAAAAAAAGCCAAGAAAAGCCCACGGACTCCACTCCTGCAGCAGCCTTGCAGCTTCAGGAGGCTCATGCAGACCCCGCACGTGGCGTGGGGAAGTGAGGGGCAGCAGGGGGCAGTGGAGATTGGCCCCTGCCGGGCAGGAGGAGTGAGTGCAGATTTGTTTTGTTTTTTTAAAGAGCCAGAACTGGTCCGGGTGAGGCACCTATGAGCATGGGGCAGTGGGGGGCAGCAGGGATCGCTCCTCAGCCCGGCAGCACCCGCTGAGCTGGGGCTTTTTTTTTCCAAATGCCAGGAGCTGGGCCAGCCATTGCCAGGCTGGGAGAGGGGTGCAGGATGGGCCTGGCCTGGCTGATTTGGAGATTTGGAGATCCAGCAGCAGCCGAATCTCTGAATCAGATTTGGCCAAATCAAATTGGGACAGTGATTTGAATCACCTAATCAAATCACTGGCCCCCGAATTGACCAAATCTGAATCTGAAGTGAATACTAGCCACTTCACACAGGCCTACAAATTAGTACAAAGAAAAGAGCCCATGATGGTCAAGGAGGAGCCTTTAGCTCCGTGGTATGAAGTGTGCATTGATTTGTTCATTCATGCAGGAAAAATATGTATTAGTGCTAGATTATTATTCTCACTATCCTGAAATTGCATTGCTCAAAAGCACAAGAGCAAACCATGTTGTAATTTACATCAAATCAATTTTTGCTAGACATGGGATTCCACAAATTGTGAGAACAGACAACAGACCTCAATTCGACTGTTGTGATTTTAAAGTATTTTGCAAACAAATATGGATTCTGTCACAACACTTCAAGTCCTAAATACCCACAATTCAATGGTCTGGTGGAAAATGGATTACCAGTAGTAAAGAAATTGTTGAAAAAAGCTACAGATTCACACACTGATGTTTACCTGTCACTCTTAAATTACAGAGTAACTCCCATGAAACATGGATTGTGCCCAACAGAAATGCTGTTTAACAGGAAACTCAAAACCAGGCTGCCAAATATTGTGGATGATGCTCATCAGAACAAAAAGCAAGATGTGAAAAACATTTTTAATAATTGACAAACTCAAACAAAAATGGCACTATAACAGGGATCCCAGGGAGTTACCACAACTGCACAACAAAGATATGGCGCTTATTTCAGATGGATGAACACGGAAACAAAAAGCACTAGTTTTCCATCAAGTAGCTTTCAGATCCTATAAAATAGTCACACCAGAAGGACAGGTGTTAAGAAGGAACAGATGACACTTGCAGCTTGTAAAGGGGAGAAAAGAAGCAGCATCATGAGATTCACCAGAAGAAACAGAGCTAACATCAAAGCAACAAGAAACAACAGAGGAAATTGAAAATAACACAGAAGTAGAGACATCTGAACAAGGAAACCAAACAAGAACTGTCAACAAGGATTGAGACTTCAGAGAAATGGAGAAGATCACTTAGAGCTAAAAAGCCAACTCAAAGACTAATAGAGACCTGTAAACATGTGCTTTAAGTATGGGTTGAACTAAACTTCCAATGTTAGAATTACATGGGGATGTGTTATATGTAAAGGGGGAAGATGTGTGGATGTGTTTAAGAGTGCTATGTATAACTTGTTACATTTGCCTGGGGATTGCAGGAGGAAACAGCAGAACAAGAAGCAGAATATGGCTTTCTGATTAAACGAGCTTGATAACTCTACGAGCTTAACTCCCTGGTCTTCTGAAAACTACACACCGGATGCGTCTATACGAGATGCTGCATTTGCTGTAGCAATGCACTACAGTGATGTAGCATCGGCAGGCAAAAACCGTAACCCTGGAGCTACATTGCTATAGTGCATCACTACAGTGATGTAGTGGCTAAATTAACCATGTGCTGCTAACATGGCACAGCTGCTGGCATGGCACAGTAACTTCCTAAAGGAAGTACTAAATGACGGCACAGTAACAACGGCGCGGTAGGGGCACATGTAGACATGCCCCCCTATGTTTCATCACAAACCCACTACTCTTACAAAACAAACTGTGAGTTTGGTTTGACTTTCATTCAGCACAGTCCAACTACTAGATATCCACCTTATTCCTCACAGTGGTCGTATGTTCCTATTACCAAACATACGTGAAAAGTATGCCTTGTGTACTGTACAAAACAAAATTAGATCATCATTAATAGGTAATAGTTTGCAAACCTCATACCTGGCAGAGAGAAAAAAATATTTTTGCTAACTCTGTCCACCTGTATTTGCCTCATGCATCTCCCTTTTTAAAAGCTGCAAAAATACTTGGCTACATAACAGGGCTATTGCAAAGGTTGATTGATTTTTAAAAAAGAACCTTTAAAGCAGCATTGTGTGTGGAGGAGGCAAGGAATTTGTAATTTACAGTGGTTTGGCAAGAAGTACTTTCCAGAAGAGGTGAAAAGCAAATAATTGCTTTGTAATTAAAACAGGCTCCTCCTGACTCTGTTAACAATCAAATGTGTATTCACAGGCTTGCCAAACATCTTTGCAATTTAGGAGCAGAACCCCTACATAGTGTATTTGTTTCTTTAAAAGCAATGGGAATAAACAGCTATCCAGCACCTTTCAGGATCAAGCCTAAAAGGACTGCAGCAAACTAGCTAAAATTCAAATATTCTAGGACTTTCACTGCTGAAATGTTTATTATAATAAATCAATAAGAATGTTTTTCTGCAGAAGAAAATCAAATGCAGTCAAAATAATCGTAATCTATGGCAATATCAGGTGAAAGTTTAAGGTCTATTACATATGATTTAAATAGTTTTCACTCATCAGCAATAATTTAGAACCCTTTTCGTCTTTTTTTGGAAAACTTATTTTAATAGCTATGTAATTTTGGACTCCATCATTAAAATTAATGATATCCTTAATGTTCTATGTTCACTGTGAAGTCTGATCAGTTTTTTTTTTCTTTTATAGATCATCACTAATAGAACATTTTAATGGCTTTAATTTCAAGCACTGTATATGGAGACCTAAAAATAGTGGGGGAGCTTATTTCATCATGCCATGTCACTGCCAGGCCCTAAAAAATTCAATTACAAAGACGAAAATATCTGAAACTACGAATGTTCGTAGTTGCAAATAATGAAAAATGCCATGTATCACTTTAAAGAAAAATTAAGACAATGTCTTGAAATCTAGAATCTGAGGAACCATACTCTTGGAACATAGCTTGAGAACAGGGAAATTCATAGCAAAATGCTTGAAACAAAGGATTAGGGATATTTTGCTTTGTATTAATACAAAGGGCTGGTTGTGCAAGTAAGAGGTTGGTGTGAATGATTTTGACTGTGACCTCTGGGTCTGGGTCTAACAAAGATTGGCATTTCTGTTCTTCTGCTATTCCAGTTTGCAATGAATGTTTGCACTTCTGGGGAGAGAGGTAAGAAATAAAGAGAAGGATATTGGAGTACAGAAAGTCTTTTCAGTGTTTTGGTTTGGGAAATCCAGTATGGCTGAGGTGGGGCTGTCAAAAGTAACCTCTGTTGGCCTAGCTTTTTTCCCAGTGAAATCAATGGTAGGCATTTTTGAAAGTCTTACTCAAGAGGCAGTCTTAATCTTGAAGGGAATCTATTCATTCACTCTCTGGCCTCTGCTCTACATTGTGCTTCTCTTGTGCATGCCAATGAAAAATAAATGGGCATTCACCAACCAAACAGCACAATCTGCAGGCAGTGTTTACCAGCCGTTTCACAGCAAAGGTAAAGGAAAACATGCCTGATGCATCTTCCTCCCTTGGCTGCTAGGTTCCTGTGCACTGATCTGAACTGTTAAAGATTTTGTGAAAACAAAAAGAAAAATCACTAGGGAGGTGGCTGATAAATTCTAATTACCTACCATGCTGTGATTGGCATGGGAATGTCAGACAGCCTGTGTACAAACCCACCCCCATACAAGTGTGAGCAAATCATGGAAAATTACAAGGTGTAAAGCCAGGGCCCCACTGTAAAAAGCAAGCCAGGAAGGAATAATAGAAAAACTAGTTTCTTGACTTTGCAGCAGTGTTTGCAAACAACAGTTGCCTGAAATAAATGGCATAGAATTGAAGAAGTGAAAAGTTTTATCAGAGGCAAAGCACAGGGTGTTCAATCTCACATAGTGCTTCCCTAACCAGAGCAATGTAAATTAGTGAAGATCATCACTAAGCACTAAAGCAAAGAAGCCTGGACAGCTCCTGAGTCGTGTATTATTAGGACTGGTAATATACAATTACTTGCTTGCTAAAATTGTGTCTTGCTAAGATTACTGCAACTGCTGAGATTATATCTATATGCATGCTTTAAGTTAATACTTTATAATGCTCTATAAAACTGATTTATTAAAGAGTTAACTGGGTCCTTGATTGGGGGAAATGAATAGGTTCTCATTTGGAGAAAACTGAAGCACACTTAAAGGCAATATTAATCCTGCTGTTTGATCTCCCTTCATTTGGGAGGAGAACAAGATACCCTCTGATTCTCAGGGCAACAGTAACAGCATCCATTGACTCCAGTTTGGCTTGTGGTCTACTGTAATCCCCACATCCTTTTTTGTAGTACTATAGCCATAGTTTGGGAAGGGGGGAAGGGGCGGGGAGGGGGGTTCAGTTTTTCCCCCATGTTATATTTGTGCATTTGACTTCTCCTTCCCAAGTACAGCATTTTGCACTTGTCATTATTGAATTTCATTTTGTTGATTTCACACCAGCTCTTTAATTTGTCAAGTGTATTTTGGATTCCAATCCTGTCCTCCAAAAGGCTTGCAAGCCCTTCCATTACCATGTCATCTACAAATTTTATCAGTGCATGCTTCCGAGTCATTAATGAAAACATTGTTTCCAATTTTGGTGAGATTCCTTTTTGATTTTCAGGTCATTAAATTACGGCTGCAGCTGCTGCAGCAGCTACATTGGTCTCATACAATCATAGAAAGAAGGACCAGAAGGGACCTATAAGATCATCAAATCCAACCCCCTGCCATGGGTAGGAGGTAATTGGGCTTAAACAAGCTCAATGACGTATTTATCCAGCCTCCTCTTAAAGACAGCCAGATATGGCAACTGCACCACCTCTGCTGGAAGTGTGTTCCAGATTCTAGTTCAGAGAGATTCAGAAAGATTTGGAGATACAAACGTAGAGAAAGCTTTAAATGTTTTTTCTACATACCTCTAGGTAGCAAGGGCTCATAAGTGCTGCAATGCTGGGGCGCATGGAATGTCCCACAGAAGCATGGGGGGCTCCCCAACATGCTTGGCAACACTTCCAGAAGAAGCAGCACTTCCGGAAGAAGAAGCACTTCCGGTCCACTTCCAGGTCCCCCGTAGAGTGTGCGGAGGCCTCCCCCACGCCCCCTCCAGCTTGGTGACTGGTGCCTCCTGGGTCGGGGGGGAAGGGGGGGCACCCAGGGTCCCCCTGCTGCTGATCACTGAGTCAGGGGCCCAGCGTGCTCCCCAGCAGACCCAGAAGTGGACCAGTCTACTTCCAGGTTCACTGCCAAGCACGTGGTGGGTCCCCCCCACACACTCCTACGGGATGCTCCATGTGCCCCAGCATCGCAGCGTTCACAAGCCACGCTGGTACCTCAAGGTATGTAGAAAAAACTTTTAAAGCTGTGTCTATGTCCGAATTGCTGATTCTCCGAATCAACATCGAATCTTCAGATTTGGATTCAGCTGAATCAAATCAGGGACAATGATCCGAATCAGTGAATCGAATCACTGTCCCTGATTCGGACTGAATCCAAATAAGAATTGAATAGGGCCTGCTTTGCACACCCCTACTACATAGGCTATCACATATTGCAGTTGCTTTCTGGAGTACACTTTCAATTCATGATCAAACAGCCACTTTTGTGTAAACTACTTCCCAAAGTGACTGACTCCACCTGTTTAATGACTGGTGCCAGCAGATGGAACTGGGCTGGCAATTCATGGTAATCCACAGAAGTGGAAGGCAGCCTCTTATTTGTGGGGTGGTGTGTGCTGTATAGGGTGACCATATATCCTGATTTGGCCAAAAGAGAGTGTCATGTAAAAACATCTCCCACTCAGAACCAACATCTCTATCACTTGTCTTGCCACCACTGTATCACTTGCATCAACTGCTTAAATAGAAAGGTCCAAGTAGGAAAGTATTTAATATGTTTTTTAATATAATTTGGCAGCTAGAATGAAGAGAAGTGGGCAGCCGCATGTGACCATCCAGCTGTGCATGGAGCAGGTTGTGAACTTTCACTCTATCCAACCCTGAAGAACCACAGGGGTTTTCTTCATGAGAGTGAGATCAGGATTTGAATGAACTCAAAGAAATCACTGGAAGCTTTCTCTGATCTTCCACCAGCACTTTTTTGGTGTTCTTTTGCACCCTTTCAGATTCCATATACTTTCTGGCTCTTTAAGTGTGGTCTGATCTATATTTCTTCATTTTTCCCATTTGTCTATCCAATACTGTTCTCTTGATCCTCCATACCTTTCTTTAACTCCTAGTGCTCCTGAAAACAGGTTTTGCAATTCCACCTTTCCCACATTCATAATTCATTCACACCCAGTCATGGGCTGAGGAAAAAGCACTGCCATGAAAATGAACACACCTGGTTTCCTTTCCTGCCCTTCATATGATCATAAAGAGCTATTCAGAAATTGGAGCATGGTTCAGTTATTAAGAGAAAAAGTCAGAGGATTTGAAAGTGAGACCCTTATGTGACTACATTCATAGGGACCTTCCAGGAGGTCTTCTTGCCAGTGGGATTTGTTCCAAGGCCAAAGCTGTTTCTAAACCTTTTTCTTTATTAATTTGAAGAGTTTTCTTTTTTGTAAAATATTATTTGAATATTAAAAAGGAGCATTATGTGTTAAGTTGTTTTCTGGGTGCTGAGCATTACAGTAAGCTGAGTTTATTCCTACTACATAGTAGAGCACAACCCTAGTTTGGTCCCTGATTTGATTCGGAGGAGATTCAGCCCAATTCGGTGGCTGAATCTCCAAATTCAAATTGAATCCGAGGACACTTTAATCTCTTCTAACCGAACCGGAACTCTCCGAAAAGAAGTTTTTCCTTATGTCCAGCTGAAACTTTTCCTTGACTAGCTTGTGTCCATTGGTCCATGTCTTTGGGGGCGGGGGAAGCTTTTCTGAAAAGTTATTGTCCTAGATCCTCGTGTTCTCCCTTGACATATTTGTAGGCGGGTATCAAGTCACCTCTCCGCCTTCTTTTGCTCAGACTGAACAAACCCAGATTCCAAAGTCTCTCCTCATAGGGCCTGTCCCCCAGGCCCTTGATCATACAGGTGGACCTTCTCTGCACCCTTTTGAGTTTTTCCACATCCTTCTTGAAGTGGAGTGCCCAGAACTGGACACATTACTCCAGCTGTGGCCTCATCAATGCCGAATAGAGGGGAAGGAGCACCTCTGGATCTGTTGACAACATATTTGCTGATGCATGTCAGAGTTCTATTTGCTCTGTTGGTGACTTCATCAGTGGTGGCTCATATTCATCCTCTGGTCAAGTGACACCCCTAGATCCCTTTCAGATGCAGTGCCAGCCAGTGGACCACCACCCATTGTATAGATATGGTAAGGGTTCTTCCTACCCAGATGAAGGACCCAGCATTTATCCCTGTTAAACCGCATATGGTTTTGTTCAGCCCACAGGACCAGCCTGTCAAGGTCTTCCTGAATTCTTGACCTGTCCTCTTGTCCCCACAGCTTGGTATCATTTTCAAATTTAATCATTGCACTTTTCACTCCCTCATCCAGGTCATTAATAATGATGTTAAAGAGCATGGGCCCAAGCACTGATCTCAAGGGTATGCCACTGGAGACAGCTTTACAGGATGAGGCCACCGCAGCAATTACAACTCGTTGGGACCGGCTGCTGAGCCAGTTCCCAACCCACCTCACTGTAGCCTGGTCTAGGCCAGTACTCTCCAACTTAACTGAGAGAATTTCATGGGAAACATTATCAAAGGCCTTGCTGAAATCTAGGTAGATGACGTCCACCTCCTGTTCCATGTCCAGGTGTCTACCTGGTCATAAAAGGACACCAGGTTTGTTAGGCATGACCTCCCCTCTACAAAGCCATGCTGGTTGCTTCTCAGTACCCCACAAGATGCAAGCCTGTGGTTGATGGACTCCTTGACAATTTTTTCAAAGATCTTCCCCAATCAGACTAACTGGTCTATAGTTGGCAGGGTCGTCCCTCTTTCCCTTCTTAAAGATGGGTACCACATTTGCCTTTTTCAAGTTGTTAGGGACAACTCCTGAGTTCCACGACTCCTCGAACAGCCCCCTCCCCCCCCCCCGGCCCCAAGGCACCGCTGTGAGCTCAGCCAACTCTTTCAGCAGTCTTGGGTGAAGGTCATCCAGACCAGCTGACCTGAAAAGGTCCAAATGATCTAAGAGTGTCTTCACCTATTCTGGACTGATTTTTCCATTGCATGTACACTCTGCTCATGCTCTGCTGCCTTCTTGTCTTTCCTCCACAATGGGCTAGTTTGCTTCTCTGGCTTTAATATAGTCTCTCTCAGTAGCTGCCAGCTTGCCTGAACTCCTTCACCCCCTATAACATCTTTCCAATAGACCTCCCCAATTCCCTGAATCTGCAGTTCTCTTTCCTTTTCTTAGAAGGGTGATCTCTGTCTCTCTCTGATCTTTTCACCCAAATGATCTTCCACCTTTAGCTCCCCTCCTCCCCTGGGAACTCCTTATGAGTCCACATCAATTTTAAAATAGGTATCCCCTAGTACCTTCCTCCATCATCCATAACAACAACAAAACAATTTTAGCGAAGATATTCTAAGAACCTTTGGGACTGTCTTTGCCCTTTTGTCATGCTTTTCAGACACTTCAATCCTGCCATAATGTCCCCCTCAGTCTCTGTAACAATAATTAAGCTATCATTTTGCTTGTGTGGTAGAAGTTCAGATTTAGGCTTGTACCTTTTATTTCCCAGGTGCCTAGGATTTGTCGATAAATATCCCTGCTGTTCAGCAGCAAAGTTGCCCCATTATTTTCCCACTCATCTCTTCTATGACTGTACTCAACCTTCAGGCTTGAAGAATTATAATGATATATTTTCAGGAAAACTGTAATTTTTATGCTCCCAAATCACTTTCTGTGAGTGCCTATTGAGCACCAAAGGCCCTGAGCCTTGACTCAGATTCAAAAGTTTCCTCTTTTTTTTCAAAGCTTTGTGGTCTATGACTCTCAAAGGAACACTGCTGCTTGGGAGCTTTCCAGCATTTGTTTTTTCAGCTAAGCTAGAAAAACCCTCAGAATATGCAGTGACATTTTGGAAATCACATTATTGGAATTGTCAGAACCATAAAGCAGACAAAAGAGGAAAAAACCCTCATAAATAGAAAAGCGGCAATTTTTTGTGAAATGAAGCCCTTGAAAAGACTAAATGGTGACTGAGCACTGTCCAGTGGTCATGCAGTTTGTACATTAGTATCACAGCTGTGAGCAAATAAAAATATTTAGGAAAGTAATTGAAACTGTGCCACCAGGGACTCAGAAGAATCCAGAAACTAAGACACGCTGGGTCTGAAGACTTGGAAGGGAATATTAAAAGGTAGCTGAAAGTCTTGAAGAAATCAGTGTTATGTCACCAGGAAAATCCATGTAATTCCAAAAATTTACCTTCATGCTTTGTCCTATCCCACCTCTTCAACAGGCAAGGAACCTTCCTCCCTACCTGTTAATCATCCACAAGGCTACAGCATTATGCTCCTTCAAATAACTCCTCCCAACTCCTCCCTCCTCTGTTGCCTGTGCAAATCTTGACAGCCGTTAGCCTCCCTGTGTGTTCTGATCATTATCTATCAGACAGCTGGCCTGATCTTATATTTGGAATGCAAGCTCCTCAGGAAAAAGAAACATCTTCAGCAGCTGGGAAAGCAGCTAACAGTTTGGATTCCTGGGCTATTTGCTATGGCAATACCTATAAGCATTATTAAGATTCAGCTAGAGTAAGACCTCAGCAAGATTCTGTGGAATGAAGAGATTAAGCAGTGCCAAGCAGATCTGGGCTGTAAAAAATCATCTGGCTGTAGCAGAAGGTAATGGAGCAGTACAGAACCTATCAAAGGTCCAAGAGGAACTGGGATGTTGGTTCCCATTGTGATGGAGAGCCCTGTCCCCTTGAGATGCCCTACCTAATGATGCCTATTGGATAGAAATTTGGTGAACTTAGAGCTCCAAGAACTCCCTAGAGAGGGGACTTGTGATCTGCTGCTGGCAGAACCAATGGAAATGGATCCTCCTCCAGCTAGAATGGCTGGGATCTGGTAGAGATAAAAGCATCTGGATGCTGTTCTCAGGGCTCTGCTGTGAATAAAGCTGGGTCAGGGGTCTAATTCTTGACTACACTTAGTTGGCTGAATCAGCAAAGCCTGCTGTTTTGTGTATGTTTGTGTGAATAATTACTTTATTTGATTCACCAGTTGAAGTAAAACTTCAAATATTGGCATGGGTGGAACCCATTTTCTTCTTTTGTTCTTGCTAAGTGAAAAATTGCCACCCCCACTGAACCCCTCCCCCCCCCCAAAAAAGAACAAAAAAGTGTGCACCATTACATTTGAACCAATATAAAAAAACCTAATTTTTCAGGTGCCTGTAGAAAAGAAAAGACAATGAAGGTCCAGCTTCACAGAACTGATAGTGGAACAGGCAGGGGAGGAGAAAGAGATGGTGATGTCACACTACAACAAGTCCATAAACCTAGGAAATTCTTATTTCTGCCCAACTATTACGTCTTGTAAACACTATCCCTGTGTTATTTGGGATTGTTAAATCTGATACAGAAGAAAGACTCCAAAGAGTTACCTTCTTAGAGGAAGGGGGAAAATAAGTGATACAAATTCATTAAAAGTTTATAAACCAAATCTGAAAGAGAGAACTCTAGGTTGACCTCTGCTAACAAATACCACTGGGCAGCCTGAAACTTTAGACACCAATAGAAATAACTTTTTATTTCATGGAGATACTGGACTGTTTGCAGTCAAAACTGTCAGAGAGAGGTCAAAAAGTAAGGGTAAAAATATCTCACATTTCTGAACAAAAAGGACCTATGTGCTTGAGTTTCTGACTTTGCTTCATCTCTCTTACAAAATCTCTGTTTGCAGTTCTTTTCATATCCTTCCATGACAAAAATACTTCCCACCTCACATGTTGCAAATTGGAAGGAATATTATTCTCAAAAGTTTAAAGTAGAGAACTTGCTCCAAATAGCTGGGTTACCTATCCAAGATCATTTCACAGGCATTGTGGTCTGCCAGTTAACTCAGGGGTGGAGAAAATATGGCCCGCAGGCCACATCCAGCCTGCCTGTCAAAGATGACAGGAGCCTGGGGCAGTAGGACCCAGGGGAAGCTGGCAGGACCAAGTGGCTGCAGGAGTAAGGCCCCATGTTGGGACCCTGGGCTGTTTCTGCCTCCGTGCACTGGGGGTTAAATACAGATAAGAATGTGGGGAGAGGTAGGGGGAGAGGCAGGAGAGGACTGCAGGTGATCACGCCAGTTCTTGGGGCTGGGCCAAGCTGGCTGCTGCAGTCCCAGCACTGCAGCGAGGAACCATGTGGTGTCGAAGTGGCATGGGGGCATGGAGTGTGGCAGGGGGCGTGGAGATGAGCAGTGGTAGACACAGGCAGGGAAGCAGTGAAAGAAGAGCAGGTGGGGGGGAAGGGGCAGGAAGTGGACATGCACAGCACAGTGACAGCTGGGCAGGAGCGTGGGGCCCGCAGGGTGCACTGGGGCTAGCACTGGCAGGGCCTAGAGCGGGGTGGCAGAAGTGTGGGGCCCGGCTGTCAGGGGCTCTGGCGCCGATCCCACACCCCCTCTCCCTGCTGGTGCAGCCCAGCCTGGCTCCAGAGAGACCTGCCAGCTGCTGCCCCACTCTCCTGCTGCCCCACTGAGCACCACCAGCACTGGCCACAATGCACTAGAGTGAACTCGGTTCTCCTGTCCAGCTGTACACTGTGCTCCGCGCTCCCACTCACTGCCACTGCCCCACACCTGCTGCAGCTATTTCCCTGCCACTATCACCACTCCCCCCCACCCCCACACCAGTCACTACAGCACCACATGGTTCCTAGCTGCAGCACCAGGCCGCAGGACACAGCAGGAGCTGGCCCAGCCCCTACAATTCTTGACTGGCTCTGTGTGGTTCCAGCCAGGCCTGTCCAGCTCCTGCTACATTTTGCGGTCTCAGCTGTGCAGCTGGGACGTGTTGCCAGAGCAGCGAGCTGCGGGGGTGCAGGGGGAAGTGGCAGAAAGGCAGTGGTGGCAGAAGAGGGGGAAGTGGCTGTGAGCAGGAGCACAGGGCTGCAGCAGTGCCCCAGGACTAGGAAGAGCAGAAGCACAGAGCCTAGGCTGGAAGGAGTACTGGGTGGGGGGGCTCTGCCTGCCATAGGAATGCTACAGGCAAATCCTCCTCAGCCACCCTCCCCCCCCACACACTCACAGCTCCCCACAAACCCCGCATCCACCCACACCACATATCCATACACATACCCACAATCTCCCCCACACCCTATACACTCACAAATCTATACCCACCCACCCAAAACTCTCCACAATATACAAGAATAAGACTTCATTTTAAGCTATTGTGCAATCACCTCTATGTACACTACACAAACACATGTAAATCGGGACACAAATATTTTTTTTTAAATCAAATTAATGAATGCTGTAGTAAATGTTTGATTTTTAGAATTTGGTATTTTTCTGGTTCTGAGATGGCAAACCCTTGCTGAAAGGAGTATTTCTGGGGGGGAAAGGGGAGGGACTTCTGGTAGCAAACGTCAGGGGCTAAGGGTAGGACTTCTGGTCCCAAGATGGTGACCAGGGGGTAGGGCACCTGTCAAGGGATGGGGCTACCCTTGTGGCCCTTGACAGCTTGCCAAAACTCAGTAAGCGGCCCTCTGCCCGAAATAATTGCCTGCCCCTGAAGCAGCTAATGATAAACATTGAATCATCTGCCATCATCAGGCAGATGCTTGTTCAGTTTTGTATTCTTCAGTTGTGACTTACTTAGCTTTTCCTGATGGAATATGAAATTAACTGTCCTGAGGGTGATTACACATTACACTGAGACCCTACTAGGGGCACTTAAAACACAAGCGTCCACATGTTAAAGCTTGTTAAATTGTGCTATGTGCCTTCTGAGCATCTCATAGTTCAATCACTTTAAGCATGGGTTAACTAAGGCTGTGTGAAGCTTCAATCCGTGATTCAATTTGGTGGAGATTCGGCCTGATTTGGTGGCTTAATCTCCAAATCTGAATTGAATCAGAGGACCCCTTAATCTCTCCAAATAGAATCGGGACCCTCCAAATCAATTTGGAGAGATTCGTAAAGATTCGGAGATTTGGACATAGAGACAGTTTTAAATGTTTTTTCTAGATACCTGTAGGTATCAGGGGCTCATGAATGCTGCAATGCTGGGGTGCAAGGAGCGTGGGGGGTTCCCCAGTGCACTTGACAGCAGAACCAGAAGTGGACCAGAAGCATTTCCGGTCCTCTTCCAGGTCCGCCGGGGAGCATGCAGGGGGTCCTTTCTGCTTGCCCCGGCTCAGCAACTGGTGCCTCCTGAGTCTGGGGGGGGCACTCAGGATCCCCCCATGGCTGATTGCCAAGGCGGGGGGCAGGGAGGCCAGTGAACCAGAAGTACTTCCACCGAACACGTGGAGGGCCCCCCTGCACTCCTGTGGGGGACGCTTCATGCACCCCAGCATCACAGAGATTATGAGCCACGCCTGCTACCTCAAGGTATGTAGAAAAAAATTTTAAAGCTGTGTCTATGCCCAAATCAGCATTGAATCTTCAGATTCGGTCGAATCTAATCAGGGACAGTGATCCGAATCAACAAATCAAGTCATTGTCCCCGATTTGGGCCGAATCTGAATCCGAATTGAATAGGGCTCGCTTCGCACACCCCTAGGGTTAACTTTGGGCTGTGCTACCTAGATTGTGTTAGGTTAGCTTCAATCTGCTCCATTGAAAAAAAAATAAGATATTTGCAGTCCTCCAGTATCCCAAGAAGCACTGCTCCCAGTCCCTCTCCCCCCACCCAGAGTAGGAATAAAGCCCAGTTGCCCTGACTCCTAGCCATATCCCTGCTTGCCTTCTGTGCAGGCAAGAAACAGTATTAACCCTTAATGTCCAACTGCTCAGAGCACGTCCTACTTTAATACTCCTTAACATTCCACAGATTTAGTACCGCCTAAGTGTTTCATGTAAACTCATGCTAAGAGTCACTGCTTGAGGTCCTGAGCAGCTTGTCATAGAGATAGTCTGTGGGACAGCTTTTGTTCTAGGAAAAAGAGAACAAGAAAACAACTACAATGTATAACATCTTCCAGAATATGAGAACCTATCCATCTTGGTTATGTACATCTCAGGAATTATAATTTCTAGCCTCTAACCTCCAAGTTCAGTTTCATTAGTGTCTTAGGTATTACAGAAAACTTCAGCACAGTGGGTAATAAAGTGATGTCTGGTGTCCAAAAAAATGAGAGAATTTGGACCCTATCTGATGTGTAGGGGTGAAGCTTACATAGTAGCATGGTGGCAAAGCTATTGATCTGACTGGGAGGGAAAGACCCCAAACCCAGCTGTGGAGATTCCAATGATTAAAGCACCCCTATTGATTATATATGCACATGTATAATCAGAACATGTCTTCTGATCATTCACACTACTGAGGGTCTGTGTGGAAAAGAATACCACTGAAGGGTTACAGGAAAAGGAGGATTTTTACTTCTTGGTATTATTTTTTTTATGTAAAATTTTATGGCTTTGGAGAAAAAGGCAAAGCAGAACAATAACAGAGAAAATTAGTTCAGTCATACGTTATTGGGCTAGAAGCAGGAATTACTGAATGAGATTCTCTGGCCTATGTGATGCAGGAGGTCAGGCTAGATGATCATAATAGTCCCTTCTGGCCTTAAAATCTATCAGTCTATGAAAATGAATGTGCCCTGTAAATGCCACATACTGGGCGAGGGGATATTAACTCCTTGAGCCTGCAAGATCCGATCCCCTCTGCTCATCCATTAGGGAGATGAGATGCACAGAAGTTTAAAATTGAGAGTGAGAAATGAGGAGCGAGGAATGAGCTTCAGACAATTAAGTAAATGGTAGAGATTCTGAAATTAGAAATGAAAATTATCCAGGAGTGGGTTGCGTGAAGTCAGTTAAAGTGAGGAGCTGAGCTGACCCCAGCCTTGGCAGCCTGCTTGGGTAATATTTTCACTGAAATGAACTGTCCCTGTGCACTCTTCCTGATGTATTAAGTTTGAGTGCAGTTTCTTTTACCATGAAAAATGCATAGATCCTTTTTTTTTCTAGTCCTGCATGTGCACACATGCATGTGCCTAAACAAATGAGTGCACACACCTACTGGAATCAGTGTAGAACATACATACATGTCTCCCACAATAATACTCAGTGCAGATACCAGAGTACCCATTTGTTGCGTTAATTTTTTTAATGTAAATTTTAACGTAACACCTTCCCCTGCCACAGACTTTCTCTGTAGCCTTGAGAAAATCATATACCCTCTCTATGCCTTTACCTTCCCCAACTGTCCCAGAGGAAAAACATTTGCCGCCTTCGTTGGTGGGTTTGGGGCTCCATGCAAGTGCAAAGCCTTGTTTGTTTTTACAAGCTACCCCTTCTAACAGTGTCAGTCACCGAGCCTTTATTTATCCACTGGAAAGGCACATCCTTGTCTTCCGTAGATTAAACAAATGAAAATGAATACTGCAAAACATAGACAATACAGTCCATTAGCTAGAGAAAACCTATACCCAATTTATGCAAAATACAGGAGAATGAAGTTCAAAGGGCTTTTAAATTGATTAAAAGATTTTTGCCCTATTTATTAGCATCAATGCCAGTGCAAAAAGAAGATCCATTGAAGGCAAAAGCAAACCAGCCTAGAATAATTTAAACGTATTTTCAAATCAGACCCAAATAAAGCCGTGTTGGAAATATACATAGTGTCTCCATATCAGAGGCTCATGTCAGGCTTCTGAACCAACTCTGTTTGCCTTATGATTATGCTTTTAATATGGGCTATTCAGTGGAGCCAACATTAGCAAGATACTAGCTGCATATTCAAGAGAAGGGGAAAGTAATTCCACTCAGTCTTGTCTTTCAGTTCCCAGCTCTGCAATGTTGCGTAACTGAGTTTGTGCTTGAAGCTGCCCTAAATGTCAAAGGTTGGATGATAAAGAGAATATTTTATTCCCTGAAGAGCAGTGTCTGAGGTAGCACACCGTGGAATAATAAATCAATTTTGAATTGGCAACAGCAAGCTAACTAAAAACAAGGTGCTGTTCCCTTCAACATGCTGATTTACAATATATCAAACCTGACCCAAAATGCACTTTCCCTTGAAAAGGAAGTGATTATCTGCTTAAAGCCATTCACAAAAACACACAGTTAGGAATTATAGGTGCAATATTCTCTATTTCAATTACTCAGTAAAAATGGCTCATCTGAGTTTCTAAATTATTTAAAATGTATGTCACTATAAAACTGCCACTATTCATTCATGCCCTTGCATCAAATCATATATTAAAGTATGAGAAGAAGCAAACAGACATTCATGATTCTATTATGCTGGGTTTATTTTTTTTAACATACAGATTTCACAAAGCATTTTGCATTGCAGAATGAGAAACAGGATTAAGGTATCTGCCTCAGTCAAAGAAAGGCTAGCAAGGAGAATAGTGACCATGAGCTCCTCAGGTAGATAAAGGCTATCACAGCACTTTGGGGACAAACATTGATTTTGTTTTCCTCAGGAAACCTACCGGGTTGAATAAACAGGTGGGACAGTGCTCTGTGCGTGATAGGGCAAGAATGTGTCAGCCAGTGTTGGTCACAATGCCTGGCATTGTATGTTAGCATGCCTGACATCAAGCAGACCAAGGTATTTCACTGATGGGCAGGGCAGCCAGAACCAGAGAGTCATTTGGTGGTGGCTTTGGTGGCTGAATTGTAGCCTGTAAGGCATAAGAAAGTGGGGCAGAAATCTGGTCAGGCAGTATCAGAGAATGCTTGTACCCATAATGGGATTTAGTCTTCATTAAATTAAATAGGTTTAGAAAATTTAAAATAGTTTATTTTAAAATGTTGTGTCACTGTTTGAATGTGCTAGGCTTTACAATGAATTAAACCCAGTGTACAATTCCCAGTAAATTCCAGCAAGGGGAGCTGAATTCTAGGGCTGTGCAAAATTTCACTGGCAGTTTTGTTGCAACTCATTTCAAGCTTGAAACAGCGAAATTGAAACGAAACAGAGCTTCGAAACAGCCTCAAAATGAAACGAGGCAAGTCAAAAAGTTCGAAATTTTCTAAACATTTTGAGTTTCAAAGCTCAAGCTGGGCTTGCCTGCAGGGAAACAGAAACTAAAGTAAGGAGAGGGAGGGGGAGGGGGGGAAGGAGTGCTTTATTATTGACTGTGTAGCTGGCCAGTGACTGTCATCCTTTCCTGAGGTCCCTTCCAATCCCAGTGCTCTGGGGGAGGGATGGAAAAACTGCATAAAAGGCAGCATTGTTTGACCTGCCCTGCTTTCTGCCTTGGTGTCAGTTGAGCGAGGGCGCACCTTAACACACACACAGTGTCACCCACCCATGTCACAAGTTTTGCCTAGAGGCGCAGGGCCCCAGAACCCAGACTCCCCCTGCACCTATCTCCTTGACAGCTGGCAGGCTTTGCGGCTGCAGCAGGGCCTAGCAGGCCTGCAGCATTCACCCCCCTGTGCCCCAAGACAGGCACAGTCCCACAAGCACTCATGTCATGAGTTTTGCCTGTCAGCAGCTAGAGGTGCAGGGCCCCAGGACCCAGAAGCCCCTACACCTATCTCCTTGAAAGCTGACAGGCTTTGTGGCCTCAGCATGCCTGCAGCTTTCACCCTGCTGTGCCTTAACACACATAGTATCACCCATGTCATGAGTTTTGCTTGTGAGCAGCTTGAGGTGCAGTTTCCCCAAAACCCCTGCACCTATCTCCTTGAAAGTGGCCTGCAGTTTTGACCTCGCTGTGGCTTAAGACATACGCATGATATGAGTCTTTTGCTTTCAAGAATTTGAGGTGCAGTTTCCCTGAAACCCCTGCACTTATCTCCTTGAAACATGACAGGCTTCATGCCCTCAGATGGGGCTACCATTCCTGCAAGGTTCATTCAAATCAGGCCAGAAATGACAAAGTTATAATGTTTGTAATATGTAATGTTTCTAACTCTATTGTCTATCTTCTATCTTCTTATTCACAGCCTGCAGGGGAAGAAAAAATAAAAGAGGGGGTTTTGGCTCATAGTTCCAAAACCACATGCTTCACCTCCACCTACAAGGCTACAAACTACACTACAAAGATTTCTGAAATTATCTATATATGACCTGGGCTGCAGTGTACCCCAGGCGGTGGGTCTGGCATGCAATGTCTGCCCTTCTTGCTGCTGCTCACGCTTCTGGAACACAATCTTAAAAAATATGAAAGTTACCCCAAAGTATTAAAGTATTTGTTAGGGTGACTGTATTTGGATCTTGGGGAGCACTGGATCTGCAGCTAAATAAAGTCTTTTATCTGTGTCTCAGCAAAAGCTGCTGACCACCAGGCGGAATGATGTATTAAAATAACCTTGCAAACGCTTAGGCAAGTAGTTTCCTAACAATGGGATAGTGTGTAGAATGTATGGTGTAAGAACAAAATGCAGTCCACCAGCTATCGTCAGGAGATAAAGAAGAAGCAAGACCTTGGACATGAAGACGGAGTCAGCAAGAAACCAGAAAGAACCAGCAATTGACTGGAGGAAGCCGGTGTCAAAGTCTTACGCATGCGCTCTTAGCAGAGAGGCATGTAAATGAGTGAAATGCATAGGCAATCCCATTCTAATGAAGTAAACAGTAAACAGAGGCAGAGCTTGAGATGGGAGGAGAAATGGGTGGAACCAAAGGTGGAGTGAATGTTAATGAGTGGACCAAGGGTATGTTAATGGGTGGACCAAGATGTATAAAATGTAAAAAGAACTAATGTTCAGTGCAGGTCCCCGGTTTGTTGGTTTTCGGGATCTTTACCCGAAGCTGTCTCCATTCCGAATAAAGCTGTTGTGAGCAATGTGTGCAAGTAGCTTTTGCTCCCTGCTTGCTCTGGCTAATGAGTAACAGGATCCATGAGCAATTGGATCATCGTCTCCCTAGTCGTTGGGCACCGCATGGAGTCGGGGTCTAACTGTACTAAGAAGAGTCACCACACCCCCCTCACCTGCAAACTTACCATTTTCTGGAGCTTCACTGCTCCTCATCCTTCAGCATGTCTCTGGTGGTGGTCACAGCTGGGGTGGAGAGAGGATGTACACCACCTGCAGTGGTGGCGGTGGTAGTGGTATGTGCACCACCAGGACCATGAGGTAGCAGAGAAGGGGCAGAGAGTATATGTGTCTGTCCACCGTTTTCTTTTCTGTGTTTCAGGAATACATTTCCCAGTATCTCCTGTGGTCAGGGCTCGGGGCAGTTTTCATGGGGACCCTTGCTGCAGCTGCTCTGTTATGCCATGAATACCTGCCCAGATGTGCCTGGCTGTGTGGGGGAAGCAGGACCCACCTGACCAGTAGTGGAGGTGGAAGAACAACCAACATCACTGGTACCAGCCTCATAGCTGGGTGGGGGCAAGCCAGGGGGTTGTCCCTCCCTCTGCCCGGTTGGACAGGAGTGTGTTTTACAAGCAAACCTGTTTCTACCCAAAGAACTTTTCTGTTGGGGGCATAACTTCCCCCAGAGGCAGCTGTAACTTCCCCCAGGGGTGGCTGATCCATGTTTCGCCCAGCCAGCTCATACAAAGCCCTTGCCTTGCAAAACCTATTTTGGAAAGAAGCATCTCCCCAGAAAGCAGATCTGCCCTGCAATAGCCCAGGTTTTACCTCTGAACTGTCTTTACTCCATACTTGATTATTGCTCTCCCAGCAACCAAGCCAAACACCCGCCTCACCACCATCAAAAAGCCAAGGACTCTTGCAGGCTCCTCCTATCAACCCCCCTCCCCCTGGCCTGGGCCAAAGACAGGCTTCATTAACCCTTCACAGGACATGGTGCATCCCGGGAGGCTAGCCTACCAGGTGTCAGGCACTGAGTTGTGCGTGACCCCCACCTTGCCCCCTGCAAAAAAGAGCCCCCTTCTCCAGCCCCAGCTAACCCCCTTTCCCAGCCCAGGCAGCTCCTCACTCCCCTGTCCCTGTGCCCTGCCACGGTCCCCACTGGTGCCTTGCTACTCATCCTTCTCTGGTCACTGTGAAAAGCCGCAGCTGCCTGCAGGGAGCCCCCCACCCTCACCAAAACCTCCTCCTTGCCACTACAGAAATGTACTTAAGAGACTGACATTTTCTTTTGTAAAAATGACAAAAAAAAATGTTATTGGAAGAACCAATCAGTGCTAGTTATCCTCATTGTCCATAATATGTGCAGCCAGGCAATCCTGCACAAGGGCCGCCTGACCAAAATCTCCCTGCTGGTGTTGTGGGTTGCCATGCACTGCCCGCCCACATCTCTGCCTGCCCGCTGCCTCCTGTGCTTCATCAGCCCACAACTCACTGAAAACCTCCCCCCTGGTTTCACAAATATTGTGGAGTATGCAGGCTCTATAAAGGCCGCTATAACAACCGTTATGTTTTCTGGCTCCAACTTAAGCCTGCAGTTCAGCACCCTCAACTGTGCTTTGAGGTGGCCAAAGGCACATTCAACAGCTATTCTGCATTTGCTGAAATGGTAGTTGAAAGCCATTTTCTGTGGGTTGGTAATATGGCCCCCAAAGGCTTCATGAGCCAGGGCTTGAGGGGGTAAGCAGTGTCAGCTATTATAAGCAGGGGGTCAGAAACACCACAGATCACTGTGTCTGGGAATCTGGTTGCATAGTGACCTTTCTCCATCAAGCCAGGGAATGGAGAGTTTCTAAACACATGCGCATCGTGTGCGCTGCTGGCCCATCCTGTATAAATGTTAGTGAACCAGCCCTGGTGATCCATCATGGCTTGCAGGATTATCCTTTCCTGTTTATGAATGAGGCAAATCCTTTCCTGTTTATGAATGAGTGGCTCGCCAGTGAGAGGGATTGCACAGGGATGTGTGTGCTGTCTAAAGCCCCCACACAGTTAGGGAACCCCATGGCATTGAAGCCATCAATAACTTCCTGGGGGTTATTGAGGCAAATGAAGTTGTTCACCACGATGCCTTGCAGCAACTGGCATACCTAGTGAGTTACCAGCCCAGCCAAGCAGGGAGCCAAGCTGAACTGGTTCACAACGTAGCAGAGGCTTGTGGGGATGGCCAGTTTCATGATGGACATGGCCACACTCTCCTCTTGTGTGATGGCCTGATGCATGACAGTCTCCTGCTTCACTATTTTCAGCCCCAGCATCAAGACAACGTGATTAAATGTTTCCCTGGTCATTCGGAACATCTGGAGCCACTGCTGATCATTCCAAATGGTCAATATGATTCACTTCCACCAGTCTGAGCTTCTCTCATGGGCCCAGACCCTGCAGTTGCTGCTCCTGAGGGTGATCGACAGAGCCCTGTCAGCCTTCAGTTCTGTGCCTGCCTCTTGTCTATCCCACTCCCCTGCACATCTAAGTACCATTTTTCATGAGGCGTGTTTACATCCTGGCATCTCATCACAACAGTTTACAAGCGTCAACATAGCACGTGTTGCCATCATTAGCTTCACTTCTGTGCTATTCATTAAATCCAAGAGCAGCAGCAGCAGACTCAACTCCATTTTGTCCACCTCACCCATTTCATCCAGAATCTTCATTTCAGCATCCTCACTTATTTTGTCATTATTCTCCACGTTGTGCTCCTCACTCATTTTGTCTGGAATCTCCATTTGGTCCTCCTTCCTCATCTTGTCTGGATTCCACGAAGCCAGGTTGTTTGCCGGTATGCAGTAGCACACAGCACCTCCAGGGTTCGGGGTGGAGGGGGAGGTGGGCTCTGAATAGTGATGGGAGCTGAATACAATCAATAGCATTGAACGTGACCTCTTATCTGCATGTCAACGATTACCCCACTTGGGTGTCTGTGCACTGGGCATTGGCGCAGCAGAGCTTTTTCCCTTTACCATGGTGGGTGGGTGTGGGGAAGGTGATGTACTGCCCATTCACTTGGAACTGAAATATGGTGCTTAGGATGACCCCTGGAACCCATTCATTTGCCCTGGGGGTAAGATACTGTCTTTTACCAGATCAATGAATAGGCATACACAAGAAACATCTCCACAGAAAAGAGTTCTGCCCTGCATTTATACATTTGTACTGCTGCCTGAGCGTTGTAGCCTTCAGCACCTTGCTCTCCTCCCCTACCCTGCTAGATCAAGTTCTGGACCCGACCCCCACATCGCCCAGATAATATTCAGTTGTTCACTGTAAACAAAGTGGGGGTTCTGGCAGCCAAGGACACGGTGCCCTCTGATCCCCAACACAGCTGAGTGCTTCATTAATGGCATAGTCTGTAGGCAGAGCTGCCAGCCATAGACACTCAGGTGTGACTGGCAGTGGGACATTATTGATCTATCCATTCAGACAATGGGGGCCAATTTATGCCAGGCAATGCCTATCACCATGGTAAATGGTGCTTGATTAGATTGCCCTGACTGCTGGTTCTCAGATGCATTTGACACCTTCACAGTTATGAGTATGTGGAATTTTCAAAAAGTTTCATTCAAGACATCTATATAACAGCCTCCCAAAGTTTGCCAGCCACCTTTTTGTGACGCTGTTGTTGTCAAGATACCTCAGTCTTGACAACTTTTGAGGCACTAAGAGCTTCCCAGTGTCTCAGAAAATCAGGTCCGGTATCCAGGCAACAGAGCAGGAGGCTGATACATCTATCAGCCGTGGCCCCAGCTGGACCCAGGAAGAACTGAAGGACTTGATCAACATTTGGTCGCAGTAAAAGATTATTAAGCAGCTGGAAAGCAGGAAGAATCAGCTGGTGTATACCACCGTACCAAAAGAAATGAAGGTGTGAGGGCACAACCAGGACTGGACACAGTGCCAGAGCAAGATCAAGGCCCTGAAATGTGTGTGTCATTGGGCCAAGAATGAGAGCTCTCATTCTGGTGCAGCATGCACAATTCCCCTCTCTACGACCAGCTGACCATCATTCTCTCCAAGGATGCGGCCGAGGCTTCCTGTCTCCATTCATTTGGGACTGGTGCTGTCCTGGAGAGTACACCTAACAAAGGAGCCTCAGAGTGTCCTGAGATGGAAACCATGAGCATGTTGGAGCAGTGGGTTGACTGCTCAACTCCTGGATAACAGGGATGGCCAAGAAGAGATGGTCCTGATCATGACCCCAGTCTCCTGTCCAATTTTACCAGTGAGTACAGATGATGATGAGGAGGAGGACACCAATTTGGATGCAGTTACTGTGTCAGAGGTATCTCCAGACACCCAAAGATCAGTTGCTGTTCCTGAGAGCAAGAGGATGTGCGACTGTGTACTGCTAAGTGTCAGGGAATGGGCATTATATCTATTATCGCCACTCTGGCAGGCACTGTTTCGGTGCTATTGGATTGAATATGCAGGGGTTTGGGGGATGTAGTGTGGGAGGTGGCTCACCATCCTTTTAACTTTTGGGGAACAGGTATTTCACCACAGCACAAACACTTTGTTTTGCTATTCGTATTAACAGCTACCATGTCTGATGGCAGCCGGGGATGTACATCCAAGCCTCAGACCCCAGCTCACACTGGAGCGGAGCAGACACAGGAATACCGCAGGTGGACACAGGAATACCGCAGGCTGTAATGCTCCAGAGAGAACACGATGGAGGCTTTGATGGAGGCAACACAAAACCGAGTGGCTGCCATGGATAACTGGTAGGACAAAGTCCAGGATGTGCTTAGGGCAGATGAAGACCAGGAGAATCGAAACACGGACAACACCATTGAATTCAGGAAACCACTCCTAGACTGCACAGGCCAGTTTCTTGACCTGACCATGCAGTGTCGTAAGGATCTCCAGGAGACATACAGTGATTAAGGACCATGTCCTTCACCATGTGAACAAGCCCACCATTCATAAATGGGTCACCCCACAAAAAGTGCACAGTAGCTCCGCTTGGCTCGCTTTGTCCAGGAAGTAACCAGGAGTATTACAGTTGAGCCTTTTTCTACACCCGCATTGCAGTAAACTGAGGGGTGCTCTGATGCTAGCAGGGCCAGAAGAGCACCACTGCACTTCAGAGAGCAAAGAGCAGGTCAGACAGGGGATGCATGGTCGGGAGAGCAAGCCAAGTAATCGACTCCACCACAGGTTATTGCTGTGGATTTCTTGGAAAAGAAAGCCAGTTGATGGGAGAGGGGGTCTTATTTGTTTCAACTACGTCTTGTTTAAGTAATTTCTTGGCTTTTGTTACTTCTCTGTGTGTTTCTTAGTAAGTTCTCAGGTGCAATAAAGCTGCATTTTCCCCTGTCACTCTGTCTGCAACCTTTATTGGGAAGGAGCGAATGCCTGCATATGGAGGTGTGTGGGTGGGGAGCGGGTTTGGAGGGAGTAAGGAAGGGAAGGAAGAAAAGCCAAGGATTCCCTGGCTAGAGCTCACCCTAACTAGCTGCTAAATGCACCCCTTGAAATGTGAAGTGGCGGGCTGGGTTATATCCTGCATTGACAAGGAAAGGCCCAGGCCTGAAAGCATAGACAAATAGACAAATGTTGGACACAAAATGCATAGACAAATAGACAAATGTTGGACGCAAAATTTGACATAGACACTTTTTCTTCTATATTTTTTCTTAGTTAAACATAATTTCTATATGCAGCATGCATGTGTATCCTTGAGGTGTTCTGTACCCAGAGTTCTACTCCTCTCTGCATGCAGATGTTGACTCTGGAGAGGCAAGAGACAGAAGCCCTTTGTGAAACTTTACATTTCACACTTTGTGAACTGTTGCATCATTTCTCAGATAAGATGTTCAGCAATGATTGCAGTCCCCTGTCAACTGGTCATAAATGGCAGCCAGGAGGCCTCTGTAGACCACCAACCCCCCCCTGCCTCACCACCACCACTACCACTACCCCTGCTATGTCCACTGTGAGCAGTTTTGCAATGGTTGCTAGCCGGCCATGGGCAAATGTGGTTATGACCACGAACACTTTCCTTCCCCCCACCCCCATCTGCCCATGCAGGACAACCGATATGATGCGCTGCTGCACAGCTCTCATCACCCACAGTCATGTCACATGGGGCTGCAGGATAACTCTTGCAAGCATTCTGCAGAGCAGCTGCCAGCCCCCATGGGGAGCTCTCTGGGGACGTGACCTGATGACAAGGTCCTCCCCCCCACAGCAATGGGCATAGAGCCTGCCACTGCTGCATGTGTCCTGGGTCATGCATGATGAGCTCTTTGTGCAGGCTGAAGGTCACCCTAGCCACTACATCCTGCTGCTGCTGATCCTGCTGGTGCCTTGTGCACATCTGCACTTGTGGTTTGGGACACTTAGCTTCGACGGCATGGGGAGCAAACCTGGTCTACCACGCAACCTCTACTGATGACTGGGTGGATACCCGTCACAGTGCTACATGACCCTAAGCCCCAACACTGAGGACCACATTGCCGCAGGAACTGATGCCTTCCTCAGTGTGTGAGGGGCACGCTCACTCCCTTACAGGTCTGGGGAAGTGAAAGGGGATGACAAATAAAATGCTGTGAACCTTATCATGCCTGTGTGTGTGCTGTGTGGTGGGCTTCTGAGGTGGTGTGACCAAGGGGCTGATGCAAGGCGTTTGTGCCACTCTACCTACCCTACCCTATAGTAAAGCTAAGAGTGTGCATTCCTACATGTAGCAGTCCTGCAGGGTCATGGAAATAAGTCTGGCAAGTGAATCAGTGGTTTTGGAGACAGGGGTTTGGGAAATTCAGACACAGCAGGACTAACAGGCATCTTTCAGTGGAGGGTGGAGGCTAGAACTGGTTATTCAAGGTTGCTACTTTTTGTGCAGTCTTGGGAGCACTGCTATGCTAACATATTTTCCCCAATGCAACATTTTTCACTGGTGCTAGCCACCGATGGATGGGAGGGGGGTTCTGGGGATTTGGCCTGAGGATAAGAACTTTTACCCCAGACCCTGTGACCCATTGACCCAGACACTGGTGCCGGAGGCCCCTGCCTGACCCTTCCCACTCCCCCACACAGAAACAACCATGATCATGCCTGCCTCTCCCAACCCTGGCATTTGCACAGACAGAAGGCTCGAGCCTGGCCTCTGTGTATGACTGGTCAGAGTACTGGGAGAAAGTGGTGGCTACCATGGGGCAAAGTAGCTCCCCGATGACTTGTGAGTAACTCCCTTGGTGGTATTGGAGAACTGCATGATAGTTATTGATTTCGTGCCACTGCCATAATAAAGAAACTGGGTGGAGGGAGCACTACATGCATGCTAGTTGCTGCCATACACAGCAGTACCTTGTCATGCATGGAGGACAATGTGTGAATGAGCCCACTTCACAGGGTTCGGCTGACTTGCTTGTTGAATAGCGGGTTAGGAATCCTAGATTCATATAGGAAGTAAGGGCCGGAAGATCATTCAAGTAAAAACACCCTATGCAGGGTACTTTGAGCAGTGCTGAGATCAAATGATCACAGGAAGGTGTCTGCCCAGTCTCCAAACACTTCCAAGGTTGGGGACTGACCACACAACCATTTTGGGTACTGTATTCCTGATACTGGTCACCCTTACAACAAACAAGTTCTTCCTTCCATGCATATAGCTAATTCATTTTCTCCCATCCATTCAGTCATTCATGTAAGCAGGAACCAGTGCCTTGAAGCATAGGTGACGTGTGCCTAGCCCCCTGTTGCACCATGGCCCAAAAGGGACCCTGTGGGCAACCCTCCTTGGCATACCCAACAGGACATGGCTTATACACATTTTAGGTGCCCTTTTTTTGGAAAAGAGTATGGTCTAACAAAACAAAGTTGCCAGCATAGTGCCAGCATGTATGCTCAAACCTTTTGCACCAAAATGCAGGTGGGGGGGGGGTGCAATTAACTGACATGAGATGTGGAGAGATGGGGGTTAATTCCAGTGACAACTAACTGATGGGGGGGGGGGGGGCTGTCGTGCTCAAAGGTGAAGGGCAAAGCAGAGCACGGGGGTGACTTGTTTGCACCTGGGCAGGGCCTGCAGTCCAACAACTTGGTCAGTCCAGGAAGCAGCCAGAAAGACAGGCAGTCAAGCCGTTCCTGGATGTTTTTTTTCAGAATGCTTCTTATCCACTCATCTGATTCTCAAAGCACATAATAATCCCACCCCATTCCTTTTTTTTCAGCACCACTAGGTATGCTGCCACCACCAAAAAAAGTCAGACTACATAGGAAGCTGGAGAATGATGCCCAGACAGATGTCCGGATCGTCAGTGCCATCAATACCTGCATGGTGTGGTCATCGGAAATAGCAAGACAGGCACACTAAGTGTGTGAACAGCTGTCACCAGGGCAATGCATCAGAGCAATGCATTCACAAGAAAGGGAGAGAGGAGGGCTGTCCGGCTCAGAAACACAGAAACTCAGTGTTGCTTATGAGGTCATAATTGCTTATAATGACTGGTCAACCCCTGTTTGTTTCTTTAACCATTGCTTGTTGATTTAATTATAAATAATATCTGTGGTTACTGTGTGCTTGTAAAAAGGGTCTTCTAATGTAATGAAGCTCATTGCATATTGCCTGCTTCTGGCTAAATGCTTATCTTGAAGAATCAGTAACCGTTAGATATTTCTTTAAATTATGGTTAATTAATCTGTAAAGGCTAATTATGTAAATAAATGTTTCTGCCTTCTTTTCTTTCAATGTGGATGGCCGCTGGCAGGAGGTCATCAGGCCAGGGTGCCAGCCTTTGTGCCAAATGAACACTTGTTTGCAACATTAGGGAGGGTTCTCTATCTTGCCAAACTGGAAAAACCAGTACATACACAAGAGGCACAGGGATGGCAGGGTACTGCAGGTTGGGATGAGGGGGACTACCAGGGCCAGAGGTGCCCTGGTCATGAGTTAGGGGCAGCAGAATGGCTCAGGGGCCTGAGTCCTACAGTGAGGAAGGAAAAAAGGGGCATTCATTCAGGCGCAGAGGCAGCTTGCAGGGTGATGGTGCTGTTGTCATCCTGGCCAGGGCATGGCTGGGGGAGTGAGTGGGAGCGGGGGTGCAGGTGTGGGTCTGACTGTGGGGTGAGACTGTGCAGTCATGAATGGCATGGCCACCAGCACAAGGGACTGTGGTGGCTACATGCTATGAGGGAGAAGGCGGCTGCCATTTGCTCTGTCTCACTGAAGGGCAAATTAAATCAGCAGGTGGTGCCCCCTCCATATACCCAAGAGGTTCTTCCTTCCTGGATTGAACCAGGGGCAGATAATGTGGTAACTATCCCGTAAGGGCTAGGTCTAACTGCAATTGCAAATAGTGCGGCAGCCAGCACAAGGGGGGGAAAGCGGCATTCATGCAGGGCCAGGGGCAATGGCAGCTTACAGGGTGATAATACCATTGTCACCCAGGCTAAGACATGGCCAGCGCGAGTGAGTGGGGAGTCTGGGTGTCCCTACAGGTACATAAATTAACCCCGGTAAAATGAACATATATTGGGCTGGGTGGACAGCAGCATTTGGCATGCAACACCTGGTGTGCAAAGAAACACATTACACCCAGATACCAAAGCAGGGCAGCTAACCTCATCCAGTATTGACTGCAATTCAAAGCGACATCTGCGGGACAAAGGGGTGAACTACAAAAATTTGCAGCACCACCTGGTGGACAAAGGGGCTCATTACATGTCTTTGACTGCATTTCTGTTTGCAGGTAACGAATCCATGGGCACGACATTTTAATTCACAGCAACCGAAACTAAACTACATCCAGATGAGTTTCACTTTAGTGCACCAGAAAGACTTTTTAAAGCATCAGGAAACCTCATACGTGCAAACAGAGAGGCTGCTGGAACGCAAGAAAGGGCAGAAGTCATGTTGTGTACAAGAGCCCAGAGAGAAGTCATGTTGTCATTCCCCATAGGGGCCCTTCTGAAGTGCAAAGCTACCCCAGCGAAAGAATGTGCCTCCTGCTGGACCAGCAAACCTAGGCATAATCCCTATAGGACAGCTCCAGCTGCCAGGTCACAGGGAGGTCCACTATCTGTGGATCTGTGAGATTGGTAGGATGGGGCCACATCTGCCAATATCCTCCGTCCTCACCATTGCCCTTCTCCCCGTGCTTTCCCTGGGAGGTGTCCCCCAGGTAGTGAAACCAGGAGGTTATTAAAGGTTCAGAGACTGGCAGTGCCAATCACACACAGGCTATTGCAGGGGTCAGTGCATAAGATGCCTAAACCACATCAATCTTTATCCTCCCTTGGCAGACACTGTTCTCTTTCTCCTTTGCCCATTCCGTACTGGGTTCTACCACATGCTTGCTTTCAGTACCTGTTGTGTTTTCCAGCATGCAAAGAGTTGCACCATTTCTCATAGTGCTTCTAAAGCTTGAAATCAATACCCCACTCCTGTCAGCTTTGCTGTGATCATTCATTTCCCCTCTGTTTGGTGCCAAGACAGCAACTGGCATCATTGTAGCACTTCTTCAGCTGCTGGCTGCTTTCCATATTTCTCTTCCTCTTATTCCTGCCTCTTGGGTGTGGGGCCATTGAACGCATTGCTTCTGCTCAGGGATGAATTATACTTCTTTAATATGCCCTGGTGCTAGAATGGAAGACGTTTTTTGCAAAGACTCATTTGAAAGCAAATTCTAGTTCATTTTTCCCACCAGTGTTTGTGCGCTTGAACTTTACCATTATTAACGTTTATGAAAATTTAACATTACATATTAGGTTGTAAAATTCATAAATGTCCCCTGCTTGCTAATTGCATAAATCACCCAATCAGGCAGTGGAAACAATATCACTAGCTCTCAGTCACTGTGATTTCAGTCACAGAACACATTAAACTTATTCACTATTGGTGGCCCATCTGCAGACCAAAAATTATTTGCAAAGGTGAAACACCAGGTTACTAAGACATCTTGCAATCTCTTTTCCAATTCAAAGGACTATTTTCTGCAGACTCTCCTAACTTGGTATTTTGCCCAGTGTGTGCATTTTTGGCAAACGCTGAGTGATGATGACATGAAGGCAGAGCGTTTAAAACCTGTGAGCATTTAAAAAGAAGCAGGATTCTTGTAATTAAAATGACATAGTACGGTTGAGTGTCCTGTCATTGACAAAGGATTTGGGGCTCAACTGTTTGTTAAGAAAAATGGTTTATTATGGATACTTCTTTCGGTCTAAGCTCTTCCTTTACCTGCTGTTGAAACAATTGTCTCTGAGTAGCAGGTATGTAAGTCTGTATTTATACAATAAGCTGGTGTCTGCATTACTCTTCTAAGGTAGGAGCTTGCTTATATTAATATCTTAGACAGCCCGTTCATACATAAATGAAACACTGGTATTTACATTTAGGGTCACATTTTTTTCATTCTATATCTGCTGACCTTTTGGAATAGACTTCAATTATACATGTGCTTCCTCACATTTTGGACTCCTCTCTATCATGAGCAATCCTGGATTTTAAAATTGGTTGGATTATGCAAGCAAATAATATGTGATTTGAAGGTTGATACAGGAAGAGTATTGGAAAAGCTGGTTTAATAATGTTAAAATGTGGATACTTCAAGCAATTAAAACTGTCCAAAAGATGGCAAAATGCCTGCTGGACACATATTCCTTGGTTGCGATCCTCCCCTGGAAGCAGTGCTTACTAAAAGCAAACACTTTATCATTCTCCTTGATTTGTAGTAATTTTGTGCAGACCGTAATGATATTGTGACACACTCAGTTTCCCTCCCTCGGTCGTGCCTGCCCCGTGCGTCACTCAGGAGGTGATGCCAGGCAGGAGAGTTCTGACACTGCTCAGGTGAGCATCTTGCCCACTCCATCACTGTTCAAGAGTGAGAGGTAACAGAAGCCTTGAGGGATGGAGAGGTGAAATGCCACCAGGAACAAAACGATCTTGTTCAACAGGCATTTTGCAACAGTATGAGTATCTTTCCTCTGACTGCCTCTCTTCTAGACACCACCAAGCCAGGTGCATTTGAGCCTTGTTAGCATAATGAACCCAGTGAGATTGTTTTCAAGTTTGTGGAAAGAAGCTGAGAATATTTCACTGTTTTAAAGATTTAATTTAACCAACCAGAATGAATTTAGTGGTGGCAAAAGACATTAGATTTTTAGCCCTGGAGGTAAAAACTCTCTACTTAAGTCAGGGGTGGGCAAAGTCTGGCTCATAAGCCAGATTTGGCCTGAAGAAGACTCCATTTCCCAGCAACTCTTGTCTATATTGCTCTGGCCAGTTTCCATGGAGACCCTGAGAGGGGCAGAGGTTTCCATGGACACTGGGAAACAACATGGGGCCGGGGTTTCCATGGAGACTGACCCAAGCAGCGCTAGCCAGGTACAGCGCTGGGCAGGGAGCTGCTCCAAGGCTAAGGCTGGAATTTGGAGGTGGTGACAGCATGGTCTGGAGTTTGGGCAAAGCTGTGAACCGTTGCCTACATGACCTTGCCCGGGGCAGCAGAGACCCTTCCCAGGGTCTTCATGGAAACTGGCAGCAGTGACGTGGGCAGGAACTTCTGGGAAATGGAGTCCAGTCGCCCGTTGGATGCACCATTTTGCCCACCCTTGGCTTAAGTGAAGTCAGGAGGCAAACTTTTCACAGCTCATTTCCAGCACCCTCAAGATGTCAAGTGTTCTTAGTGTTTGCTCATCCCATGTGCTCTTTGTTGTAGACTGGTTTGTACCATGAGCTGCTGAACATCTTCCTGAATGCACATGGAAATGCAATAATGTGTGATGATTGCTCACAGCAGAAAGGAATATGATTATGTTGAGGCCACATTTTCATCTGCTGCACTTATCTCTGATTTAACACTTAGCCCTTGCCACTCCCTCATAAAGGCTGATGAACATGTTCCCTACATAAGTACTCATAGTTACTTATTTCTGTCTTTGCTTTTTCCCTCTTTCTGATCCTCCAATGCAAATGAAGGGGGTTGTGGGGCGGGGGGGGGCACAAGGAAAGCATAGAGAACATGGTTAGGACTCCTAGTATAGGATGATTCCTGGATCTTGCCATCAGTGACCATACCACTCTTCTTATCCCTCTGAAGAATGTGATTCCCCTTGCCCAGATCCCTAAGTCTGATTTAATTCACTTTGCAGCTGACGGATGTGAAAAAACAAAGCAACACAGTGCTTTACTGGAAGAACAAGCGCATTAGTTTGACCCGACTCCTCAGACTCTGTATAAATTGGGTGCTTCAGTGGGGCTTCTTGGCACTTTTATCTAATAGATGATTCAATCACCTATTAAATAAAAGCACAAAAAAGTCCAGCTGAAGCATGCGATCTGTACAGATGTTGGGTGAGGTAAGTCAAACTAATGCAATGCCTCTTTTGGGCCTGCACTGTGCTCAGTGTAGGGGCATGCCAAGCTGAAAGTAAAGTGCTGTTTTGTTTTATTTTCACATCTGTAAGCAGTGTCTGCAAAATCCTTTCAGAACCTCAGCTGGAGGGTGCATTCGGACAGCAACTTATTATCCATGTTACGCTGACGCTTGGAGAGGAGGAACTCAGGACAGCCTGCAACTACTGTGGGTGCTGGGGGTATGAGGAGGTTATAATCCAGCTGGAGTAACATAGTTTGTTCTGCTTAAAATATATCTCATGGTTTTTAGGCAAATATCATGATACTGGGGGACAGTGCATCTCACACCTTAGTTTGAACTCCTGGGGTTGGCAGGGTGAAAGCAGCAATAGTAGTTGCCAGTCCTGTTTCTGCATTTCCCTACCTCAGCTCTGAAGTGGGAATGATTACATGATTCATGAGTATTATGCCAGGCAGTGTTTTGGGACCTTTTCAAGTCCTGCCTGTTCTTGTGCCCTTCCTCACATAACTAGTGGGTGCCTTTCCCTTTTATGTAGAGTCTTCGCTTAGTTGCCGGCTCCTTGCAGTTCTTGTCTCGATGCCCTTGTTAGTGAATTCCTTGGATCCTGTTCTTAGTACATGTGATGCCACATTGTGGACCATTGCATGTCATCTCTGAGATGCAGTAGAAGCAGACTGATTAGAAAACTGGGGTAATAAACAATCCCATTTCTCCAATACTGGCACAGCTCATAAAGGCTTTAGGATGCACAGTCAACTAGGGAGACAACCCCTGATATTTTTATAGAAAGTAGGGTTTGAACAAGGGAGTTAATCTTTTCCAGACTTCATTGCCTCTATCAGACATCCCCTTGGGACCTGGTGTCACACTGTTGCTAGTACAAGCTGACATATTTGCAAATCATTGTTTGCAGCTCTCTTGCTCCTGCAAAGACAAATGCAGTGACACATTTTAGGACAAATTGGAGTTTCCTCTGTATTCCAGAGGTGGTTGGTTTGGGAGAGGTTCAGTCTGGAAGAAAATAAAACACTCAGTAGCAGTGTATTATTTTCCATCCAGTGCAAGAAATTGGTTACTATAGAAAACATAAACTAACATGACAGATATCCAATGAAGAGAAACACCAGGTCACAGGAAAGGGCAGGAGAAAGGTATCTAAAGGATTTTTTTGTTGTTTTAAAATGTAATTGATACCAAAGACCAGCTGGCTCATGGGAGCATTAATGGCAGGAGGGGGGGTTATGGAATCTTTCAGCTTGAGGTCACAGGTCAGTAGGAGCGTCACTTAGCTCATGTCTGCTTCAAGTTTGCCATCTCCTCTCTTATGGAGGTACAGGGCAGAGGACTTCATTTATTTCCCATATAGACAAAGCTGCTGTCCTTGTAGAATGTCCAAGCATTAAAAAGACTTATTTTGTCCTGGCATCAGATCCATTTTCACATTGTTTCTCCATCCCATTTGGTAAGAGCAGCCTCACAAATAAGCCTTTTATGCTATCCTCAAGGTGGTCATGGGGTCGCCTGATTAATGCAGTTTGGGAGTGATGTGTGACCCTTCTCAGAGTGCGGATGCTGAGCAAAAGCAGCAAAGATAGTAGTGGTTGGACACAGGCCTGCCCTTGATGCTGTCCAGCTATTTGTTTCCTGAATGATGCAGGAGCACTCTAGATAGCTCATTCAGTATTTATCTACCCATGATCTTATCAGGTGGCTCAGGTCATGAGTACTCCATCCTTCCAGGGGCTTTTATTTTTCTCTGAGGGCATACTATCCAAGGGCTGATGCTGGAAGGAGCAGACTCTTTTCCCAATGCTTCCTGGTTTTCAGACAATATGATAGTTTCCTAAGAGCTGGTAGTTCTTTGCAGCCCAGAGAAACCAGTAGGTTTCAAGTATTCCAGCTCTGGCATATTGCTGCTAGCAGGGCTTTGCTGGTCTCCTTCCCCATGGCAGTTCCTTGTGCCTATACAAAAAAAAATGTTTTCTTTTGTTTCATTTTTATGTTCTGTTGTTCAGTTTGGGGGGGGGGGGGGGGGGGGTCCCTGCAGCCATTCCAGCATTGCACATGGCTGATTTTTTTCCTCTCTGTAATTGTTGTTATCTCCATTGGCTTTCCCTGGTTTTCAAAGCTGGCTCAAATGACTTTTTTTCCCCTGAGAGAGACATAAGAGATTCCGAGCTGGAAAGAGAAAGTCACATACTTCATTCCTTAGTGCTCTCTCTATAAGGAACGCCGGTGGCTTGAAATAACCAGAACTTTAAAGTATACTCTTTAAAGTAATAGAGTGCCAAATGCACTCTTGTAACAGGCAATGCCTATGCCAGGGAAGGAAAGCCTTTCCTGAGGCTGCTGGTGCTGCTGACTTCAACCTGTTTCAGTTTGCATTTTTATTCACTGGAAGCTGTTCCTGCAATTCTGAATTCTCCCTGCATCAGTACTACCTCTGAGAAGGCAGGCACTAGAGTCAGGTCTCCAGAAGAACTTGCAGCCAGTGATACATTTACCCTGGGTGTCTTATCTTGGGTATACGGAGCACATCTACACGTGCAATAAATTTGAAGCAGGATTACTGCACAGTAAAAATATGGCTAGCTGCTGATCCCAGAGCTGGGGCTGGGAGCTCCCTGCTGCTGGGGCATCAGGACATTGACCCAGCCTGGGCTCCGCCCTCAGAGCCCACCCCAGCAGCAGGCAGCTCCCAGGGGCAGGGAGCAATCTCCTACCCCCTGCTGCCTAGCTGACCAGGAGCAAATTTGCTCCATCAGCCATCTACACATGCCTTACTGCACAGTAACTACTCCACATTTAATGTGCAGGTAGTAAATTAACCGTGGAATATGTTGGCTTGAAAATGGTATTTAAAGGCCTGTTTTGGGGGGTATTCGCTTATATAGATATATGCATTATAAGGGTTCAAGATAGGCAACAGGGGTTAGTTAATTTGTAAGAGCTTGGGAGACACACACAGAGCTCCATATAGCTCTGGAATCAGACAGGCTGTCTAACACCAAGGCCAACAGATGGACATAAGCTAAGAATGAAGCGGGGCATGCTATAACACGAGATCACATCCTTCAACGCAGACAAGTAGTTTAACACAACAAGGACACACAGCCTGGGAACCAAGGAAGTATGTACCATAATGTCCCATAACACGAGATAAGTGAAACCAGCTACAAGGCCCCAGAGCAGCAGGAGGACTGAGTCCCAGTTTTGGGGGAACAGACCAAATTAGGAGAAGGCCTGGAAGGCTATGTGGACATGTGACCACAGGGAGACAACCAACCAGAGATAGCCACGAATGAAAAGTCATCAGGAGTCATCAAGAGAGAAGGAGAGACTTGAGATTAACAAAGGGTACCTCCCTGTCCCTCTCTCTTCCTCCTGGTCCCTCTCTTTGTCCTGTCCCTCCCATCCCTCCTTCTCCTCCCTGAGAAGGGTCTCCATCCCTATCCCCTGGGAAGGGTCTCTGAGACCACCATGCACAGAGGGCACACACCAGCAGCCTGTCTCATGCACCCCATTGGAGGGGGTTGTGGGCCTCGGCATCCCACCTCCAGACTGCTGACACCTAAGAGAAAGAGCCTCAGGGTGGAGCCTGCGTCCTGCCCAGATGTACTTTGACTCTGATGACAGCACTAGGCTTGGTAGATATAGATTTGCTTGATTGTTTGTATTGTTGCTTCTCTGTTATCACTCTATCAATAAACTCATCTATTATCAACTGGCAGGTGTTGTGGTTGGTCTGAGGGTTGTGCTTGCCTGGAACAAAAGTATAGGGGCTGGGTCCAAATCCAGTGCCAACAGAGTAGACCAATTTATTATGCAGTAAGCGTCTGCATGTGTAGACAGTGGCACTTACTACGCACTAAATTGGTCTACTGCACTGTAAAGCGACTCACGTAGACACAGCCACTGAAGAGACAGATGTGGCCTAAAGCCTAACCTGCACCACAGTGTAACAACTGCATTCTAGTGCCACCAGCAAACTGGGAGTGAGTTTATAGGTGGGGCCGCTCTATAGCAACAGACCCTTCCTTGCTGCTTGTAGGGCAAATCCACCCCTGCCAAGGAGACTAAGTATTCTTCCATTGCCTAGCAGCTAGCAGGAGATAAGGGAAGGCACTGCCACACCTTCAGCCAGAAACCACTGTCCCTTCAGCAGCTGGTCCATCCCCAAGTACATTCTGATGTACTCTGACGGCACAGCCGCTGCCCTAAGTAGCGTGACATAGTGATATCTTGACCATGGAGCCAACTGGGTGCCATCCAGCAGCAAAGTGGGGACATACAGACAAGGGGTAATTGGAAACAAACCTCATGCATTACCTCAAACCAGGCCCTGAATAAACTGCTCTGGACTGAAACCACTTCCCCAGTTCCACTGAGAGAGGGAGGGTATACTTTACATCCCTGCTTCTCATGGCTTGTGCAGATAGAGAGGCAGATATTGCTTCCCATCATTTTATCCTAGCTTTCTTCCTCTCCCCTCACCCCAAACCCACCTGGTGACAAGGTTCAGAAGTGAAATAATTGTTTTTTTTCTATACAGATCAAGCCTGAGATTCTAGCTATTCATAAGGGAATTAAGACAGTGTGGGTTTGTTTTGGAACAGTAAATATTACACTGAAAAACAGATTTAAAAAATCTCAACACTATTTCAGGCCAATTTCAGAGCCATTTCACTTCATGTCTGTATCCAAATGCATTTGATATTGGATGATTAGAGCAGTTGCAGCAACAGGCTTTGCGACCTCAACACTGTTCTGCTTCCTGTCTATCCTCCTAAAATCTACTCCACTGACCTGTAGAAATGTTTGTTTCTTTCATTGGTACATTTTAATTAGAAAAACCAACATACAACTTGGAAATGAAACTGTAGCAAGTCAGATGTCATAGGCAGAAAGTCCTTCCAGTAAAAAAAGTAATGATTCCCATCTCTAAGATCCTGTTCCTCACATTCTTAATATGCATCAGCTTTCTCTTTTCTTAGATAAAACACCACCATCACAGCTGTCCCTGAGTCCTCAAGACAGAATGGTGTCTGCTATCACAGAATCCCTCCCCTGCCAGGAGTCCAATTGACATGCAAACTAGGCTGCTTCTCAGGACTCCCCTTCACCACTCAAGGGCTGAGTGATACTAGGCCAAGGCTCCTCTCTTCTCTTCTCCTGCAGAGACTTCTCTTAATTGACTCCCCTACCTAATATCCTTCATGTGAAGGAAAGATGTTATTTAAATACCCTGCCTTCTTTCTAGAACACCTTTGCAAAGTGGCCTACAAGTCCCAATAGTCCTAGGACTTAAGCTATGAGAGTACTTTGGTGTGGGGTATGTTGACCCTGTATCTTGGGTCTCCAGACTGTGGCCCTGGAAAAAGTAGCCTTCTGGGTTTTGTTTCTAAGCCCTTTCTGCTTTCTCTTTCTGTCCCTCAATGGCTACTTGTTTTTTTCCCCAGTTCTGGAATTCCTCTAGTCTCAGTCCCCTCTATTACATCATTTGTAGTATTAATTACTACTGTTTAAATATTTCTTTGTATTACAGCAATACTCAGACAGCCATGTGTGGAAGGCTCAGTTGTGTGCCTCTTAAAGCTACTTGTAATCATTATAGCAAAACCTATTGGCAGGCATTACCATTTCCCTGCTTAATAGAAGGCATCTTACTCTAGACCCCTGCTTAGAGGGCATGTTGCCTAGTGAAGTACCAAGCTGGAGTAATTATGTTCATCCATTGTCATGAAACTGAAAAAATCATAATAAGCCATTGAATTCTAGGAAGCCAAATGCTTAAGGGTGATTATTTCTAGAAACACAATTTAAATAACAGATGAGGGAAACAGTATTTACATGTATCTAACATTAGATGAGTGTATGCATATATATATCTTTTTATAGCTATGTATATGTATACGTGTATGTATATATATGGACAAGCACATAGACATCAATGTGTGTGTACATACACATACATATGCACAACATTTGCAAACATATAATGTAATAATACACTTGGGTGTTATATTTGTTGGTTTTCAAACTTCACTAGTAAGATTTCAGTTTTGCAAAAATGAGATAAAAGGTGTTCATGTTATAGGAATCATTAAGTTCAATTCTGGATGTTTTTCTAGGTCTCTTATGGTTAAGTCAAGTAGCTTGTGTTCTGCAAAATACTATCAGCCAATTTTTTATTTTGTACCATAACCATGGGTTTTTGCTAGGTTCCATGTCATCTCCCAGCTGTAGGGTTTAAATAAAAAGTTTTCCCCCATTGCTTTTCATTCTGAGGTCAAAGGTAGCTTCAGCATGTCAGCTCTGGCTTCTACAAGATCAAACTTGCCTTAGAAAAAGGGAGAAACCATTTCTGCAGGAAACATACTCCTATTGTAAATTAGTGGTATTAGACCTCATTCAGTAACTCAGCAACTGCAAAGCCAGGCTCTGAAACAGCTAGGTCCCAGAGTATTGTTGTGGTTTATGCAAAATTCAGAATAATAAGAGTCAATCAGTGTTGTGTAGGGAACTCTCCTGAAATCCTTTTTGGGGTCAGAATAAATCTTGGTGCTCATTGTTATCATTTTAACCCATATTGTAGGTCTACAGTAGAGCTACCTCCAGTGGTAGCATTACTTACATCACTCAAGGTGCAGACAGAAGTGCAGTTTCCCACTGTAAATCATAGCACTTTGCAGGAACCACTATGAGTTACACTGATCCCCCAGACCCAACAGACCTTTGCTGGGGTTGGGGGATTCAGCTGCAAATTGAAGCAGCTACAACTCTTCAGCCACTCTCCCTGAGCCCCACCCCTTACCTCTCCCAGCCCCAGCTATGTCTTCAGAATGGGAGAGAGGGAAGGGAGCAGGGAGCAGAAGGAATTCAATCTGGGGTTTTTTTCAATTGATGCTGGTTGGTGAGGGGGGGGAGTGCATGGGACCCTCCCCGTGAGGTTGGGGGGCTCCAATCCACCAACCCCACCCTCCAGGACCAGCTGACAAAACCCCAGACTGAACTCCCTCTGCTCCCTTCACCCACTCCCATTCTGAAGACAGCATCAGGAGTAGGGCTGAGCTGTGACAGCCCAACCCTGCTCCTGGAGTACATAGACAGATGTTAATGAAGGTACTTCATTTTGGAGCATCTTCATCTGAATCCTCATGCGATGAGGATTCAGATTGTCATGGGATCGGGGCCTTTTAAAACAGTCTGCAGCTATGCACTTGTGTTTGGTTATAGCTGTAGAGCACTTTTAAGGGCCAGATCTGGTGAATATTGTCACTTTTGTCTGTATCTTCAGTCTATTTGTTTTCAGAGTTCAACAACTCCAAACTGCAGCTTTTGCTTATATGAAGTGTTTTGGCTCACACAAATAGAGCCCTTAGACAATTCAGCTCATTCCAAAAATGTATCATATGAAGCAGGGTTGGAAGAGTGGGCTCTGGTCAAGTTATTGCATTTTGAATGACTTGCAAGTAAGCTTTCCAAGTTAATTTTCCCAGGCAAAAGAAATCTTGGATGACTGTGTAACCCTCCTTGTACTGTGCAAAGTAAACTTTTCAGAGTGTATTAATCTTGGAAGGTTAGTGGGCCCCTTTTAAGGATGTTCATTGAGGATACGATGATGTCTCATGGCCATATTGGGTGTATCCCTGAGGTGAAGCAGAGAGGAAAATAAAAATCATTTTATTGTGGGTTCAGTTCACAGTGGCAGGAGCCACTTTAAAAGAGATTGTTTTATTCCAGCTAACTGCACAGATAGTCATTGGACTCTCTTTCCAGCTTTTTCCCTGGATATGTTTAACACTGATATCCTACAGGGGAGCTAAATAAGAGCTTAACCCTTAGTTATACAATGCTTATATTGGCAGCTAGGCTGCAGTGTGTGTGGAGCTGGGCCGAGAGAGGAGTGCTCTGAGAGAACTCTCTGTAAATGAGAGCAGGGAGACTGTAATGGACTATTCTATTGCAAATACAGAATGAGCACAGGTGTGTAAGCTCTGGCTCCTGCTGGTAGAGAAGCATGCATCCTGCTCTGCGCACCAGCTGGGAGGAAGAAGTGACAGAGGTGACATACAGAGGCTCCAGAGAAGGTGGATTTAACCTGCTGTGAACCAGACTCAGATTACAAAGAGTATCAGGGACAGAGGCACTGGTTAGCAACTTATGCAGTACCAAGAACGAGTGAGATAATGTATATGTACATAGTTTCATTTTTAACATCTTTCTTTGTAAGATTGTCATTTGTAGTTTGTTGTTCATTTGTTATTACATTTGGATTTGTGTTTGTTTATTATTATTATAAATTTGATGCTCAGTATCCCACATTAGATGCTGCTGGGTTTATACACACACACACACACACACACGAATGTGCGTGCGTGTGTAATGTGAACCGAGACTGGTTGTGCATTTGGAATTGCATAACCCTTTCAGAAAATGGTGCTCAAAGAGGGATCCACACCACCATGTGGACAGCATTAGAACTTTTCTCAGTGGATTAATAGCAAACTGAGTACTACTTGTCTTCCTTAATGTCATTATGGAAGACCAGGAGGCAGAATTTGCCTACAAGCAAACAAATGCTACTATTTCTGTCCTGAAAGATCTGTTATGCACTTGTGCTTAATGGTGTAAAAGTGGATATATGGGCATCAGGCATACTGAAATCACTTCTCTCATATGGTGAAATTACCAAGTTATAACACTTTAAAGGTAAAATGTCAGAAAGTATTTTATGCTAATTTGCAGGGCCTAGATCTGTTCTCAGATTATGTACTGGTGTTCCACAGGGAGGGTGTCTACATGTCACCCTTTGTTGCTGTAGCTACACACTACATTGCCATATGATGCACTATGGTGATGTAGCAATCACATGAGTCTACACATGACCAGCAGCTACTTCACCGTAGTGGTACACTCCCCCATTTTAGAGCACCACTATGACAAAGTAGCAGCTAAAACTAACCATGCACTGCATGCACAGTGCAGTACAGGCAGTTACTGCACCATGCTTTAGTACTTCCAAAAGGAAATGGTCATCTGTCCACCCAGCAATTTGAACTGCAGTGTGGATCCTGAAAAGGACACCAAAGAATATGGTGACAATTGTAAGGATACAGCAGAAACAGATAACAAAGCTAGCTACATAACATCTGCTGCTCCCAGAATTTTGGGTCATGGTAGAAATGAGGAACACCCCTGCCAGAGAGTTTCCCTGCAACAGTACCTGAGGCTGGTCCAGTCCTACTTGTTCACTCCTACCATTCCTATCCGTCCCAAGGTGCACAAGCTAATTGCTGAATGTGCTGTGAAACTTCAAACTGATAAACCTATTCTTCTCACAAACTTCAAATTTTTAGTGGTCCTATCCCTAGACTTAATGGAGAAGTGAATTTTGATGTCTGGAAGCTGCAAATTCAGTAAGTTTTGTCTGATCCTGAACTGACATAAAGTTGAAAGAAGATAAAAGTAATAAAGAGTCTTCCTCCACCAGCTCTGAATGTAGCTTTATATCTGGGACCCTCTGATAAGGGAAATTTATCAGAAACTAGAGAGGGCATATGTGAGAGGTTTTGTGGTTAGCACAAAGGTATTATATGTAGTGTTTATGTCAAGTTTTCAGAAGCCAGATGAAAAACCTTCTCAGTATTTGACCAGATTGAACCATTGCTTTAGTAAACTAATAGATAAAGGAGGTCTGATGAGTCAGAACCCTGATCAGGAAATGGTCCAACAATTTGAAAGTGGCTGTTGGGATGAAAGTTTAATCACCCAATTACAGTTCCATGACTATTTAGATGAGAACAACAGGGGAAGAATCTTATTCAATGCTATTATTAATAGTCCACACTTGAGAGGAAGAAAAAGAGGATAAGGAATGAAAAAGAGCAAATATTTTGGGAAGAAGACAGAAACTCCCTGCTGGCAGGACCTACAGGATGGAAGCAAAAGAACACAGTATCAGCTAGACAGAAAAGTTCCAAGTTCGAAAAGACAAAGATTCTGAGCAGGTGGTTTGGTTGGCCTGGGAGCAGGCTGCTTTGAAGGAAAAAGGTTCCCAAGAGCATCACATTCCAAAGCTGCAGAAAGAAATTACTGCAACTAAGTGCTCTAGTGCAACAAATACTTCAAACCCTTGTAATTACAGAAAGGGAGTACAGAAACAGTCTATAACAAAGAAACAGAAAATGCAACCTTAAGAACCCTATTTCTGCCACAATTGTGGAAAAAATGGTCATAACCTACAGAATGTGACTATTCTAGTAATGCTGTGCTGGTGCATCAAAAATTGCAGAACAGGACCTTATGCGAGCAAAGAAACAGTTGGATAAAGGTGTTCAACCTAATATAGTAACACAGGCAAGAATGAAGAAATTCCACAGTAGCAGTTTAGAGACCAGTGATACAGACCTTGTGGTGAGAAAATCTATACATATAGCTGTCTATTTAGATGGAGCAGGAACCATTTGTTACCTAGAGTGCTTGTACACATGATGTCAGGTGCTTGTATGTGTGACAGAAATTGCCATTTGTGTGGATTAATGGTGAGCAGTTCAGTGTCCCACTGACAGTGGGGCCTTGACACAGGGGTCACTGCGCAGCCTGCTCCTGTGCCATGCCCCAACAGCACAGCCTGCTATTGTGCCATGGCATACACAGGGTTAAAAGACCTAGCAGGGCTAAAAGATGTCCAGAACAAGTATGCCCATAAGATACAAAGTTGCCACTGGTGCAGAGTCTGGTGGCAGCATGTCTGATGTCCAAACTTTGCCCAGCAACAACAGAGTGGGAAGGAGGTGAACTTCTCTTGTTCCTGTCACCTCAAGACTTATAAATTGAACACACTGCTCCCTGGGGTACCTCTTATTGATCCAAGGTGTCTGACATTCGGGGAAGAATGGAGTGAACTGGGACACATAGGTCTAGGTCCAATTGGACCTTCACTGAAACAAAGAGCCTGGTGCGGGTGCTGGGGAACCCTGAGGTCAAGCACCAGTTCATCTGCAGCCTGAAGGACAAATGGCATATCTACCTTGATGTTGCCAAGAGAATGGGCAAGGGGGGCACAACAGGATGGTGGTCCAGTGCCATGTCAAGGAAAAAATGCTGTGGGCTGCTTTCCACAGGAATGTCACCAGAGTACAGCAGCAGAGCACCCTACTGTGTGACGTGGCCCATTACGGGTACCTACAGCAACTAATGGAGGTACTGGATTGCTGTGAATGCACAGGGACAGAGGCCTCTGAGGCATCCTTGTCTGCAGAGACATCATCAACCACGGCTGTGACTCTCAGGGACTCGGTGGAGAAGCTAGCGGCAGGGTCCCGGTCATATCACCTGCTGCTTCCTCTAAGGAGGACAGACCACAGAGCTTAACCTCCACACCTGTTATGTGAAGCCCTGGGGTCCCTTTAAGTCACCTGTCACCTGAACTGACAGCCATAATTAGACTGGGCTGTAAAGTGAAGGGGGCGAGAGGGATGGTGTAGGACAGTGCTTTTAAGACCTGAGGAGTTAGTGGGCAGTGCAGGAAGGTACAGGAAAATGCACAGCAGGGAGGCACACCAGTGACCAAAGTGCATGGGAACTTGTTTGCAGCCACTCAGGGCCTGCTACCACCCAGGGCCAGGAAACCCTTCTCAATCATTTTGGGCCAGTTGCTTATCCATTTGCAAGATTCTCTGAGTGCATCTTTTTAGAGCACCAAGCATCTTTAATTCACTCTATTTCTCACATTTCTTGATTTTCAGCTCCGCTCACTTCTGAGGACATGCAGACTACCGAGGCAGGCTGCCACTGATGCTCATATGGACAGGATCATGAACACCCTCAGGAACTTTGAGCATTGGCTGCACAAGATGGTGAGATATATCTGTCTGGCTATGGGCAGATTTATGGCCATTCTGTGTGACAGGAATAGTTCCCATTTCACAAGGCATTCCCAGGCCCAGGAAGACCAGCAAATAATGGCCAGGCTCCTTGAAACAATTCTATGCCTGATGTTCATCAGCCCCTCTCCTGCCCAGGAGCAGAACAGGCCAGTATGGATCTGTGCTCTGCCATCCACTTAGATTGATTTTTTTCATGAATCATGCATTATCATGGTAGTAAAAAGAAGTTCCTCTGTTGCAGTAATTAGCATCATAATTTTATAAAAGCTGTTCTATGGTTTGTGGTTGATTAATGGTTAATTATGGCTAATTATGGTTAATATTTGGTTTATAAATAAAGGTTTCTATTTGCTTTGTTCGATTCTTTACTTCATGTTCCCTGTGTGTAAGACGGGATGTATAGAAGGATGGAGGGCACAGATTTACTGGCTTTTAGGGTGAGGGGCTGGCATGAGCTGCTGATGGGCACATCTGTGTTTCAATAGTGGCATCTGGCAGTTAGTCAGGCTTCCCTTCCTGGTTTTGAATTTGCTTTGTTCTCCTCCACTGCCAATCACCAACTGAACTCCTGAACCCTAAAAAGCTGCATGCACTCAAAGGAAATATATACATTGTGCAGCACCCACCCAATTACTGCTCCCTGGATTAACAAAATTCTGGGCCAGCTCACCGACACCTGACCTTGGTTGGTTTGGCCACTGTGTCTTTCTCTGGTCACAATAATAAAAGCCTGGGCCTTAAACATGCTCCACCCCCCCACCCATCCCTCCCAAGCTCCTCCCTTGGGTGAGGTGGCTGGAAAGTACTGAGAAGCTACATGCACTGAGAGGAAATATTATGGGCGCTGTACAGCAAGTTACTGACTGGCAAAAGACAATATTCAACTACTACCTCAGCAAATGCCAGATGACTTCTGAATGGCCGTCTGAAAGCACAGTGGAGGTCACTGAACTATAGACTCCACACTTCTGTCTGTCTCAAAAGTACGTTGTCTCAGGTGGGGTGAGGGGTCAGGCTGCAGTGACAGTGGAGAAGCAGAGGGAGCCAGAGAGGGCTGAAGTCTACAGGTTTTCTTTGCTTTGTGTGCATGAGGGGTGAAATACAGCAAGGACATTAAAATGCATTACCTACTGCTGGTCACATTAAATCAATGTCCAATATGTGCAAGAAGAAAAAAGAAATTCATGGGGTGCTGATTTGTGCATGTCTTATAAAAGTTCAAAGAATTTCAGTGCCCTGTTCAGAGAGGGGAGAAGTGATAATGAAGCGGCTCTCTACTCCTGTCTTGATTCATAGATTTCATAGATGTTAGGGCTGGAAGGGACCTCAAAGATCATCAAATCCAGCCCCCTGCCCCAGGGGAAGGAAATCAGCTAGGGTCAAAGGATCCCAGCAAGATAAGCATCCAAACATTTCTTGAAAGAGTCCAGAGTAGGTGCCTGCACCACTTCTGCAGGGAGTCTATTCCAGGTCTTGGGGGCTTGGATGGTAAAGACATTTTTTTCTTATGTCCAGCCTAAAATGATCTTGAAGGAGTTTATGACCATTGGTCCTTGTTTTTCCTTGGGGCGCTCTGGTGACTAGACGTTCTCCCAGATCCTGATGCACACCCCTTATGTACTTATAAGCAGCCACCAGGTCCCCCCTGAGCCTGCTCTTTTCCAGGCTGGAGAGTCCCATGGCTCTCAGACTCTCATCATAAGGCCTATTCTCTTGCCCTCTAATCATGCACGTGGCTCTTCTCTGGACTCGCTCAAGCTTCTCCACATCCTTGAATTGTGGAGTCCAGAATTGGATGCAGTACTCCAGCTGGAGCCTCACCAAGGCCAAGTACAACAGAAGGATGACATCCTGAGATTTACTTGAGAAGCAGCTATGGATGCAAGACAGAATTTTGCTTGCTTTACCAGCTGCAACATCGCATTGGTGGCTCATGTTCATCCTGTGGTCAGTCATGACCCCCAAGTCTCTTTCAGAATTGGTGCTTGCAAGCGTAGCACTGCCGAGCCTATAAGTATGCTGCGGGTATTTCCCCCCCCCCCCCCCCCCCGAGGTGGAGTACCTTATATTTATCAGTATTGAACATCATCAGGTTTGTATCTACCCACTTACTAAGCTTATCCAAGTCAGCCTGGATCATTAGCCTGTCCTCAGGTGTGGATGCTATGCCCCAAAGTTTAGTGTCATCAGTGAACTTGGTCAGTGTGCTTTTGACACTAATGTCCACATCATTGATAAAGATGTTAAAGAGAACTGGTCCAAGGACAGAGCCTTGGGGGATGCCACTGGTCACAGAGCACCATAATGATTCACTACTATCGACCACTACTCTCTGGGTCCGACCTCGGAACCCATGTCCCAGTTATCAGACTGTGGTGTAGCCAAGGCCACAGTTGGCCAGTTTTTCCATGAGGCGGTCATGGGACATCAGATCAAAGGCTTTTCTAAAGTCCACCTGGTCATAGGAGATGAGATTGGTCAGCCAAGACAACCCACAACAAGCTCATGCTGGCTGTCCCTCAAGATGTTGCCTTCAGCCAGCATATCAAGAAGGGTCTGTGTAACAGGCATTGCTTCCGAGCCAAGTTGCGGCCCGCTCACCTGTTCCTGCGGCAACCGCTCGCCTTCTCGCCTGCCACGTCTTGATGTTAATTAATTAATTAGCGGGAGGCTGCCCATTATAATGCCCCAATGCCAGGGGGCGCTCTGCGGCTCCAACCTCCCCTAATACCACAGCCCAAGCCTCGCAGATGTTTCTGGACGTTGTCTTGTCCCTAATCAACTCTCCCGCTCCCTCGGGCCTGCTCCGTACCCTCTATGGAAGCACCGCTTCTGGGATCCTCCTCTCTGTGCCCACTCTAGGACTCTATAGTGAGCCTCCGGCCTTTCTTGCCCACCGCGCTTCTCTCCCCTTCTCTCAGGGCACACCACGCTGCTACCCCCTTTCCCTGGGGGCAACCGCAGCCCTCTCCCCTACTCCGGGGTTAGCCTAGGCAGTAGCCATTCTCCCGAGGCTCACCGCACCCGTACTGGGCCTCCTAACAATGTTGCCCCCTCTCTAGGGCTTACTACACCCGTCTTGGGCTTCCTCAATATTGCCCCTCTCAGGCTCCTCAATATGGCCCCGCTCTAGGGCTCCTCAGTAATCGCCCCTCCTTGGGGCTGGGGTCTATGCACCCCGCAAGTGACGCCCTTGCTGGCGTCTGCTGCACCCCTCCCGGGCTTCCTACTAGGGCGCTCCCCCTCTCCGGGGCTCTCTGCACCCACCTTGGGCTTCTCAATGCTGCCCCGCTCTGGGGCTGGGGTCTACGTACCCCGCACACAACCTGGGGGCTCTGTTCCCCAACCGCAACCCGCTGGTTGCGCTCCTTGCCGCCAGTTACGCCTTCACCGGCGCGCAAGCTGCGCCTTCACTGGCGCTGGGGTCCCCCTACCACTGGGGTACCTATGAGAACAATGTGCCCTCTTGGCGCTAGACTGCGCCTTCACTGGCGCTGGGGCTCCCCACCCCTATGGGGTCCCTACGAGGCCTCCTCCAACCCCTACAGCCTCACCCAAGCCTCCGGTTTAATAAACAGAGCCAAACATAAACTCAAAGTACAAGCCTCTAGGCTATAACATAACTACAAGCTGCCTGACCATAACTTAGTATCATAGCCCGAGCCTCCAGGGCTATCATGAGCTATACTTGCAAATCAGGCTTCTTCCCATATCTTGGCTGAGGGAGCTCCTGCCTCTCTGGCTGCTGTCAGGAAACTGCCAGCCTGGCCTCAGCCCTGGGCTTTATAAGGGCCAGGCCCTGCCTCCTACAGGCAGCTGGCTCCCCTTAGTTGCTCCGGCAACCCGCAGCTGCGCTCGTTACCCTGGCAACCCTCAGCTGGGCTCGTTCTGTCCGGCCAAGGCTCGCTCTCTCTCTCTCCCTGGCAGTCTCTCCTCTCTAGGAGCAGCGGCACCGGGGTGCCCTGCGACAGTCTGTTTGATAATTTTCTCCAGAATCTTGCTGGGAATTGAGGTCAAGCTGATTAGCCTGTAATTCCCAGGATCTACTATCCACCCTTTATTGAAGATGGGTACCACATTGGCCTTCTTCCAGTCTTCTCATACTTCATCTGAGCGCCACGAGTTTTCTCCAAATGCAGGAGGGTTCCAATTTGATTTGGAGAGACTAAAGGGTCCTCTGATTCAATTTGGATTCAGAGATTTGCCCACTGAATTGGGGTGAATCTCCGCCAAATTGAATCAGGGGGCAAAGCTTTGCACAGCCGTACAAAATATGTATAAGAAATTCATGGGGAGCAGATTTGTGCATATATTCTAAGTGCTCAGAGAATGTCAGCACCCTGTTCGTAGAGGCGGTTGTTTGAATGAAATAAAAAAAGTGGATTTACGCATGAAATAAAGTTTACTTGATGACACAGAAATAGGAAAATGAATATTAAGATAAGACTAAAAATAACAATGAGAATAAGAATAAAATAAGAATTTTTAAAAATATTGGTGTAAAAAGTAAAATAATTTTAAAACTGTAAAAATACGTGAAAAATTAATTAAATTAATGAAATTAATTAAATTAATGAAATTAATTAAATGACAATTATATTAATTAAGCTAATTAATTTAATCAATTTCATTAATTTAATCTCACCTGTTTCAGTCATCCGTCATTGAGTATAAAGAGATCAACTGGGTGTGTTGTTTTGCAGTGCCCCCTGCAGTAATTTACTGTGAATAGCGCACTGAGCATGAAATCATGAGATTTAAAACCAATGAAATGTAAACAGTGACAGAAGAAATAAAGCCCACCATTTCAATTTACAGGGCATAGAATGCAACCCATGTTCAAGTGCCCCTAAATACTGGATCTCAAATACCCTGTGTGTCAAAGTTTTTATAAACAGAACCTCTCCCGTAGGGAGGTGCAACTTTTGCAAGATACGTTGGTAGTTACAGGGGCTGGAGGATAGATGTAACTTATCTGGAAAGAATTTTTCTAGAAGTGAGATTTCTAGTAGATGAATGAGGTACTGGCTACTATAGCTTTGGTATGCCCTGACCACCAGACAAGTAAGTCTGTGCCACAGACATAGGCAGTGGAAGGAGGTTGCTCATGGGACTTACCCCCCGCAATGAAGGGCAGCAGTAGGGCCACAAGGTAGCCCAGCCGCGGGCTTCCAGTGGCTACAGCAGGGGTGGGGTGGGGTGAAGTGGGGAGGGGCACACACGCAGTGGTGAGGGAGGGAGTGAGGCTGGGGCTGGGGCTGGGGCTGGGGCTGGAGCTGGAGCTGAAGCTGGGGCAGGCCCTGAACAGCTGGGGCAGGGTGCAGAACTGAGCATCAAGCTGGCTCATCCAGGGGACACAGCTCCTGCTGCTACGTGTACCCCAGGAGGCACGGGGGGCATGAGCCCTTGGATCTGTGTGGGGTGGGGTGGGGTGGGCTGCCACTGCATGCTGGGGCTGGGGCTGTGCCAAGCTCTTCCCAGTGGGGGGGAATGGGCTGCACTGTGGTTTGGCCGGGAGGTGGTGGTGCTGGGATCATGGCTATGGCAGGGGCAGGGGCTGCAGCCACCCCAAATTTCACCATAGCCCTCCCCAACCTCCCCTCTCAGTACTGCCACCACCCACCCCACCCTGAGTGCAGTGCAGCCCAGCCCCCACCTCTGCCATGAGAAGCCCAGAGCAGCCCTGGCCCCAGCCCCAGCCCTCAGTGGCAGCCCACCCTGCCCCACACAGTTCCTGGACACATGGCCCCCATGCCCTCTTGGCATGAATGCAGTGGTGGGAGATGCCCCCCTGCCCCATGTTGGGTGCCCCCTGGACAAGCCTCTTATGGGTCCATCCCATATCCCAACCTGACTGTTCAGGGCCTGCCCCAGCCCCAGTCCAACTACCTCCTCCTGCCCCCCCAGCCCTTTCCCTTCCACCCACCCATTCCCCCACAGACTTACTTTCTGGGGGGGACATGAGTGCATACTCAACCCCACCCCCCTACTAATTTTTTCTCCCTCTGCCTATGGCCAGGGATTGTGGGAACAAATGTAATCAAACATCTAGAGAGAGAACACAGAAACACAAATGGACTAAACTTTACAAAAACACTCCTACTGAGGGGAGAATAGCTATACATTTATAGAACCTCTTAGAGAAATAGAGAAAAACTGCAGAAATGCAAATGTTGGTGAGACTGGCTGGGTGCAGACCAGTAAAGACTGGCAAAGGAGAAACTGAATTAGTCAAAACAGTTATTCAAATGCCAATTTACCAACAAGAAATAGATATTTTATCATAAGGGTCAATGGATAAATTGTTCCCTGGAGAGATGACCCTCCAAACCCAATTTGTGTGAGGTTCTAGGGCCAAATGCAAGAGAGTTTTAGGAAAGGTAAGAAATGCACACCAAAGGTAAGTCATGATATGCTCCAATAAGGTAATCATAAAAAGAGCAGTATTTGACTGGGTAAAATCCATACCCACTTCAAGACATGAAATAAAACCCATGGGAAGGGCTGAAGAAAAACCTTTGAAGCTGGATTTTGGTGAGTCAACTCTGGATGCCAACTACAGGCTATATAGAGAGAGGAGGATCACAAAGGAGGTTGGGGAAACTTTTGCTAGCCATGGTCTAGATTTGAGCCCATCTCAGGATTGACTTGTCAGATCTGACAGAAGGATGATACGTGTTTTAAAGAGAGATCAAGAAGAGTGTTTCCTTCAGATTTCAAAGACTTACGGCAACAACTTTATGAATTATTAGCTACAGAACTCATTGAGACGTCAGATAGCCCTTATGTATCTTCTGTGGTTCTTACTCAAAACAAAGAAAGAACACTTTGGATGGTTGTAGACTACCCAGGAAGATGCCTATTTTCATGAACAGAAGAGATATTTGCCCTTCTTTCTGGATCTTGGCATTTTTCTGTCTTGGACATAAAGAGTGGATATTGCCCAGCAGAGGTGGAGCCAACTGATCACCCAAAGATGACTTTTACTACCCCTTTGGATGACTTTCACTACCCCTGTAGTTGGATGACTTTGACTTCAGATGACTTTCACAACTCCTGACTTTCATTACCCTTTAGGGAACTGTCAGTTTAAAATGATGCCTCAGGGTCTAACCAATGCCCCATCTACCTTCCAACACATGACAAAGAAAGTAATGGTAGGAGTCAATCTCACAGGGGTAATTGCCTTCTTGTATTATCCTATTAGCTGTTCTGTAACTGTAGAAAAACACAACTGTAGAAGAACATAAACAACTTAGTGTTATCCTCCCTCAAATTGCAAATTATTTGAACAGTCAGTCAAGTGTCTGGGACACACAATCTCTGAAGAAGTAATAAGACCTAAAAGTGACAACATTTCTATGGTAGAAGACTAGCCAAGATCCAATACCATTTATGAGTTATGTTCTTTTTCATGTTTGCTGTTTATCACTGGTGGTTTGTCTCAAAGTGTTCAGCTATTGCAAAGCCACTGAATACCTTATTAGAAAACAAAACCACAAGAATGAAAAGGGTAAAAGAAAAAAAGATATCATGGATCTCTGGACAGCAGAGTGTCAACAAGCTTTTGATATCCTGTAAGAGAAATTAATTTCTGCTCTGGTACTTGCACTTAATGATAGGAAGCTTCCCTACATAGTGCATACAGATACAATCTTTCAGGGGTTGGGTGCTGTGATCTATGAAATACAAGATGATAAAAAATGAGCGCATCTACATGTGATGCTACATTGCCGCAGCAACACACTACAGTGACATAGCATTGGCAAAAACAAACTGTGACCCCACAGCTGCATCACTGTAGCGACGTGCTCCATCAGTATAAAGTGTCATTATGGCGATGTAGGAACTAAAAATAACCATGCCCCACCAGCATGGAGCAGTACAGGCTGTTACCACACCATCATTTAGTACTTTCAGAAGGAGGTACTAAATGACAGCACAATAATAATGGCACCATATGGGAACATGTAGACGTGCCCTTTGAGTTTTGATTAATCAACCTTTAGGCTGAGTCAAAGTGAGAGAAACTATCCGGTTCACAAACTTGAACTTCTAGCTTTGAAATGGGCAGTATCTGAGAAGTTTCATGATTATTTATCTGGGACACAATTTGAAGTGACCACTGACAGCAGTTCATTAACATATGGCCTCTCTATAGCCAGATTAGATGCATCAAGCCATTGAAGGCTGACGGCACTGTCACTGTATGATTTTGTTATAATCTATAAAGCTTGAAGACAGTATATTGATGCAGATGGTTAGTCAAGGATTCCCCATGAAATTATATACAACTATGACTCAAGAAAATTGGAAAAGATGATCCAAAAGATGATTTCCAGGCTTCAGTCAAAAGGACAAAATGAGGCAATATCCAACATGGTTGTTGAGGCAGTAGTACACTCTACAGTGCTTCAAGAAAACAAACCAAAGGATGAGTCACATGAAGGGGCAACCTAGCAGACCTTTTGCCATGTGGAGAAGAAACCATACCATGAGAATATGAAGTCCCAATAGTATGACTAGGAACCCCAAATTTACCAGACATTTCATCCAATGAGTGGAGGCAACTCCAAAGGAAGGGTAGGTACATTTCACAAATGATAAGACTACTAGAGAATAGTCAAGCCCTAAATGCAGAAGATAAAAAATGTGAATTTTATAAAGTGCATTTGATGTGAAAGGAGAGCATTAAGTTACAGCTTGAAGGGGGAGTATTGTATTGTCTTGTTTAAAGAAATGGTGAAAACATCCAACACCTCATGGTGCCATATGTTCACCTGACTCAAGCTTTAATTGGTATCCATAATGAAACTGGACTCATGGGTGGAGGGGGGACTCTGGAATTAGCATGTAACCAATTCTGCTGGCCAAAGATGAAGACATTGAGAAGAAATGCAGTACAAGTGAAAGGTGTATTCACAAGAAAGATAAGGTAGATAGAGTAGCAGAGATGGAAAATAGACAGGTCAGTGCACTGCTCTGCATTGTCATTACTGATCACTTTACAAAATATGCCCAAGCCTATCCAACCAAATATCAAACTACCAAAACGGTTGCAAGTACACTTTGGGAGAACTTTATAAGTCAATATGGCTTCCCAATGAGTATTCATAGTGATCAAACCTCCAAGTTCAAATCAGAATTAATAGCTGACCAGTATGAAATTTCTCGAGTAATGTCTCTCACAACTCCTTACCATCTCATGGGTAATCCAGTGAAATGATCTCATAGGATACTCCTAAGGGTGCTTGGGACCTTGGAAGATAAGAAGAAATTTACTTGGTATATGACTGTACATACATAAGTACATAAGACTGTACAGAAATAGGTATAGTCCATGATTATAATTGTACTGACAACAATGTAACTCTATTTTCTCCTTATGCAGCCTTTTCTCCCCATTGATAACAGTTTTGGAATCAAGTGGGCAGAACATTCAGCATCTGGTCAAAGCTATGAAGCTATGATAAAGAATTAAGAAGAAGGTTCTTCTTCTTGTGCAAAGCGGGCCATTTTCGATTCAGATTCAGCCCAAATCAGGGACAGTGATTTGATTTGTTGATTCAGATCACTGTCCCCGATTCGATTCAGCTGATCCTGAATCTGAAGATTCGATGCCGATTTGGAAAATCAGCAACTTGGACATAGACACAGCTTTAAATGTTTTTTCTACATACCTTGAGGTACCAGGCATAGCTCATGGATGCTGCAATGCTGGGGCAGATGAAGCATCCCACAGGAGCATGGGGGGCCCCCTGTGTGCTCAGTGGCGAACCCAGATGTGGACCAGAAGTACTTCCAGTCCACTTCTGAGTCTGCCTGGGAGCATGCCGGAGGGGCCCTAAGCCCCTCTGGCTCAGCAATCAGCCATGGGGGGAATCCAGGTGCCCCCCCAGACCCAGGAGGCACCAGTTACTGAGCCGGGGGGGGGGTCCCTGGTGGACCTGGAAGTTAACTGGAAGTACTTATGGTCCACTTCCAGGTCTGCTGCAGAGCACACTGGGGAGCCCCCCACGCTTCTATGGGACGCTCCATCTGCCCCACCATCACAGCATTGAAGAGTTGCCTAGTACCTTGAGGTATGTAGAAAAAGCATTTAAAGCTGTGTCTATGTTTGAATCTCTGAATCTTTCCAAATCTCTCCAAACTAATTCAGGGGGTTACAATTTGATTTGGAGAGATTAAAGGGTCTCCTGATTTGATTCAGATTCAGAGATTCAGCCACCAAATTGGGCTGAATCTCCACCAAACCAAATCAGGGACTGAAGCTTCACACAGCTCTACTGAGTACTAGAGGCTGAAAAGAGCCAGGCAGCAAATATGTAACAGTAAGTTGAGAGAGTTAAACGTTCAGTCATTTCAGAAGGTGACAGAGCGCTAAATCAAAACTTGACACCAAGGGTAAAGAATAAATCAGCAGACAAGTAGGAACCCATATTCCACATTGTTGATAAACAACTAAATAATACATCTGAAGATGTAGTAAAGTATACTATATGTAAAAGAGGTTATGGTCCTACCAGAACACTTTACTGGGACATGCTTTATCCATATGGATTTATTTCAGTATTTGACGCTTCGGCTAGCAATTTGTCCAAAATTGCACAAATTATACATAGATGTACTCAGCAGAATCCAAGTGAAGTAATTTCAGATGATCAAGACCCTGAATTTACTATGGATGAAACTTTTTAAATTGGAGATGAAGTCAGTGGGTGCATCTTCATATGCAATTAAGGTGAAGGAATAAACTCTGGAACAGTTTGCACTGGAGTAAACTGCTCCCGGGTACAGTGCTTACATGTATGCCCAGGACAGCAGCAATTTGAGCTGGGGCAGAATAGGCCCTGAGCTGGCTGGGCTGACTGGGCACAGCTAACACCCGTGGTCGCCATCTACATGTGCATTTCAGTGCAGTAAATTATTCTGCCATAAGGTAGTAATGTCCCTGACAGTACTACCTTACAGCAGAATCAATTAGTTTACTCCCCCTAATACTGATGCATATGCAGATAGTGACACTTTACTGTGGAGCTAATTAGTCTACTCCACAGTAAAGCGAACATATAGATTCACCTGGTGATTCTCAGTGGACATGTCTCTATGTGGTATAAATGTGATGCAATAAACTCTGGTGCAGTTCTGCACTTTACTGCACAGTAGGCTAATTAACTCTAATTAGCTCTAATTTTGCTACATGTGCAAAATGCTCCAGGGTAGGTTTACTCTAGAGTAATTTACTATAGAGTAAACCGACCCCAGGCAGGCATCTACATGTGCAGGGAAGCAGAAGCATACTTGCTACTGGCCCCCTGTAGCCCAGGGGCTTGTGGGGAGCATGGGCCAGGAGACAGGGTTAGGACATTGCTTCCTGCCCCTGGGAGCTGCCTGCTGCTGGGGCGGGCTGTGCCACTGGATCCTGGATGGGGACAATGTCCCCCTGCCTCAGCAGCACAGAGCCCCCATCCCCTGCTCCGTGATCACAATGAAGGAGCAGGGGCTGGAAGCTCCCTGCTGCCAGGGCATGAGGACATTGCCCCTGCAGCACAGCCTGCCCCAGCAGCAGGCAGCAATCTCCCAACCCCTGCTGCCTGGCTGACCAGGAGCACATATTTTCCTGGTTGGTGCTACATGTGTCATACTGAGCAGTAATTACTCACAAGTAAATTTACTACTTATATTTACAGGTAGCAAACGTACTCATGATTAAAGCAAATTACTGAGAAGTAAGCATCTGCACATGTGCTACTATTAGTGTGCAGTAAACCAATCAACTCTGTCATAAGATAGTACTGTTGAGGATAGAACTACCTTATGGCGGAGTAATTTACTGTGCTGAAACGCATGGGTAGATGCTGACCTCAGGCATAAATTGAACCCAGTCAGCCCAGCCAGTGGGGGGCCTGATCTGCCCTAGCTCAAATTGCTGCTGTCCCTTGTGCACGTGTAGACACTGTGCTTAGGAGCAGTTTACTTTGGCTCAAGCTGCTCCGGAGTTTATTGCTTTGCATTAATTGCCCATGTAGATATCCCCACTTTGAACTAAATGTGGATGTTGTGGGGTATGTGCCAGTTGTCCAGCAAAATAAAACTAAAAAAATTAAAGGTCAAGCCATAACTATTCCAGAACTTCCTAAGAATTCAGAAGCCTCTGGAGAGGTGGTCCCTAAACCACCCAGTAGAATAAAGGATTCCATTACTCATTTTTCCCAAGTGACTAAGTTTGACTATTAAAGTCCTGGAATGGCTACCTAATGTTATATATGTAAATTATTTATTTATTTATTTATATGAACATATTAGATATTTTATGTGCACTGCCAGGATGTCAGTTGTTCAGCAGGGAAGAGTATAACCTTCCTTGTGCTGTAGAAAGGACCTTTTCAGAGTACATTAATCTTGAGAATATCTGTGGGGATAGGCTGGTGGTCATGTTGGGTTTAACACTGAGGTCAAGGGAAGAGAGAGAGAGGGAAAAAAAGAACAACAGTCAGGAGTATTTGAGGATTTGGGCACAGAGGAGAGTGCTCTGAGAAAACTCTCTCAACAGAAGATCCAGGAACCTTGGATCTTCATCCAAGGGTGCTGGAGAAATTGGCCAGTGTCATAACTGAACCACTGGCACATCTGTTTGAGCACTCATGATGCTCAGGACAGGTCCCAGAGGACTGGAAAAGGGCTAATGTGCTTCCTATTTTCAAGAACAGGATAAAAGAAGATCTAGGTAAGTATAGGCCAGTCAATCTCACCTCTATCCTTGGGAAAACCTTTGAAAAAATTGTTAAGGAATACATTTGTGGGAGTCCAACGGGAAAAATAATCCTGAAGGGCAATCAGCATAGATTCATAGCAGGTAGATCCTATCTGACTAACCTTGTTTCTTTTTATTATCAGGTCACCAAGTGTTTAGACAAAGAAATAAAAGTAGATGTCATTTACTTGGATTTCAAAAAGGCCTTCAATAAGGTGTCTCATCCCATTCTTATAAATACACTAGCCGGCTGTGTTGTAGATGATTACACAGTCAGGTGGGTGGAAAATTAGCTTATGGGATGCATCTAGAGTGTGGTGGTGGATGGGTCCATATTGACCTGGAAAGATGTGGGCAGTGGGGTCCCCCAAGGTTCGGTCCTTGGACCAGTGCTGTACAATATCTTCATCAGTGACTTGGTTGAGAGTGTGGTGAGTACTCTGTCCAAATTCGTGGATGACACCAAATTATGGGGCAAAGTAAACACACTGGGGGGCAGGGAATGGATTCAGGTGGATTTGGACAGGTTGGAAAAGTGAGCAGAAAAGAATAGGATGCAGTTTAACAAAGATAAGTGCAGAGTGCTGCACCTAGGGAGAAAAAAATCAACAACACACTTACAGACTGGGGGATGAAAAAGAAAGTCCCCACTCACTGGGTGCTTTCAGGCGGGGAGGAGATCCCCGCTTCCCCCTGCTGTCCCCCACCGCATGGGGGGCTCTACCACGAGCCTCCCGACCCCTGCCCACTGTCCCATCCCTGCCCATGGCTGTCCTCCCACCCCAGCTCCAGCCCTTACAGAAAAGAAAAAGGGCAGACTCACCGATTCCTGCCCGGCGGGAGAGTGATCTCCACTGCTCCAGCTGGTGAGCCCAAGGGGTTTTTTGGGGTTTTTTTCTTAAAGGGCCAGAGATGGGGTGGGTGGGACAGCCATGGGGGGGCGGGCTGGGAGAGTGGGAGGGGGTCATAGGCTCATGGTAGCACCCCCGTGATGTGGGGCAGTGGAAGGCAGTGGTGATCACCGCCCCCGCCCCCCCACCTGACAGCAGCCAGTGAATAGGGGCTTTTTTTAAAGGGCCAGAGCTGGGGCAGGCAAGGCAGCCATGAGGAGGGCTGGGAGGGCTGGGAGAGCAGGTGGGGGTCGGGGGCACTCGGGAGGGCTGGGGGAGCAGGCAGGGCATGGGGCCCGGCAGGTGTCCCACCACGGTCCCCTCCCCTCCCCTCTCCCCCAGCCCCACCCCTCCACCCGTACTACTTACCAGCGCAGAGTCACCTGCAGCTCCCTGCTGCAGCCACCGGGAACTGCCAGAATCATCAACGCTCTCCAAATCTTTTCCAAAGATTCGAAGAGCTTTGAATTGATTCGGACCTTTTAATTGGTTCCCTGATTTGATTTGGATTTGGAGATTTGTCACCGAATTGGGACGAATCTCCTCCGAATCGAATCAGCACCTGAAGCTTCGCACAGCCCTAGTATATATGTACATATTTTGATTTTTAATATTTTTCTTTATAATGTTTTGATTTGTATTTTGTGGTTCATGTGTTATTATAATCAAAAGATAAATTTGAACTTTTGAAAAAAATGTATTCACTGAGGAAAACATGATACCAGGTATCCCACATTAGGTGCTGCTGGTTTTGTTTATATTTATATGTGAAGAGAACTGGGAGTGATGGTGCATTTGGTATTACATAACCCTGATGACTGCAACAAACACTTGCATAAGAATACCAAATCACAGGATTTGAAGTCGTTTTGAAGGACTGAAAACAGAGTGATGTGCTTTAAAGCCAGAAGGAATCATTGTGACTGCCTAGTCTAATCTTCTGAATGGCATAGGCCTGAAAGTTTGATTCACTCATCCTTAAAGCAGAGGAAATAATTCCTTAGTGTTTTTATATTATGGTATTTATACAAAGTTTATCCAACTATTAATGTGTCTATTTACATTTATGTCAGTCATACCCATCATTATGCTAGCTAAACATTTCAAGGTTCTCAATATTTCCACTATTCAAAGCAAAAGCATCCAGGCAGAACTGAAGCTGGGAACTTTCAAGGAATCTTTATGGACTAAGGGACCTAATTCCCTTTCGCTTGTAGGTGCTTTATACTGTGGAGAAACCAGCCTAAAGCTTTTGAGAGGGTAAAAAGTTACTAAGCACATTCAGTAGCAAGTTGTGAATTATTCACAAGAAAATTTCCCAAAAGGAAAAAAATGATTAGCTCGTTCTTTTAAAATAGTGGTAGAGAGCAAGAATGGGCTATATCATGCAGAAATTATAGTATTGTCACCTTAAAAACTAATATGCTCTGCTTCTTCACAATACTCTGAAGATACATTTTATTAAGCACATTATCCTTTAGACTGGTGCTAGTCACATCTCAACTATCGCCATATTTACAAAAGACAGTTACAGTAATTTGCAAGATAATTACCATTTTAATCTTGAACCAGTACGTAAGAGAAAATTGCTTTATAGTATCTAGGTTTTTCAGTGTTTTATAATGGGGTTGCTCTGTACATCCTTTGAAAACAGCTCATAGATTGTTTTGTAATATTTTACATGTGCACAGGGATCAACATTTTCTTAGAAAAAAAGAATTTATATTCACATTTTTACCCTTCTCTTTTTTACCAGTAAGAGGTTCCCAGCTGATGGTTCTAGAGACCCAAATAATTTATGTAAATCCAAAGAATAAGATGAGAGTAGAGAATAGCAATGGAAATGTGTCCTACATGCAAATGTTCACAGCTTTGCCTAGGTCTCCAAGTTAAATGAATTTGAGTTTGGTAGGACTACCAGTTTCTACTGCGAGGACTGCTCTGCGTTCTTGAGGTTGATGAGCCCATGCAGCTCTCCAGTGTTTGAATACCCATCACTAGGGAACCACTTAAATCATGGTGAGACTAAACAATTTTTGTAGGTTGGTCGCAGTATAAAGAGCAGATTTTGTAGATATTTCCTAAATGTGCTTTGCCAGGCCCACCAATTGGAAGAGAGGCCCCAGCAGTGGAGGTGGGATGAGACAGCAGCTGCTATATTGACTGCTGCATCTTGTGCTATCCCACCAGCCAGCACCTTCCCCCCTGACCCTAGGAGGGCTGTGAGGCCAGGCCACCACAGTAAGGACCTCCTTCCTGGAACTGAGGCATTTAATTTTTATTAAGTTGTTCTTTTAAGTTCTTTGTTATTAAATTCAATCCTGAATTGAGTAGACCCCCTATCCATCACCCATCAACCACCCTTGCAGGTGGCAATAATCTGAGACTTTAAGAACAATCTCCTAGAGATAAGACCAGAATGTAATCTTTCCCTTCATCCTAAAGGATGTGGGACTACACAACCTTGAACTCCGGTGGCTTGAACTGGAGCTGTTCTGTGAATAGCCAGAAGATTTAAAGTCCAAGGCAAGGAGTCCAACACTTTCAGCAGCACTCTGTTCAAGTACCATCTTTAACATTGATATACTTTCCATCTCTTACCAATAATAATCTGTATTTTAAATTGCATCAGACTGCTTGGTCTGAGCAAGGCCAGATTATCAGCCATGTTAGCTTTGTAGCATCGTCAAAAACAAAGAATTTCATAGCCATATTTGGGGTTTATTCTAGCAATCACAACTGGAATCCAGGAAAAGGATTTTTTTTTTTTAAATATCAGTTCACACTAACAGGAATCCAGTTCCTGATGCTCAGTCAGGAAGAAATGTGCCATAATGGAGGATGTGACACTAATATGGCAGCATGTCAAATAAAGGCTGAGTCTAATTGTACTTTCCTTGTTCTCTTTAATGTATTCCCTGTTTGCAGCTGAATCTCCTTGAAGGAGATTCCCAAGTGTCCAATATAATTTTTCTTGGAATGAAGTACACATTGTCACCAGGGCCTCCTGCATCCTAGAATTTCATTAGCATGAAAATATTTTAACGCATAATTGCTGAAGCAGTGTGGAACATGTAGCACCAGTGAATCATCAATGAGGATTTCATGTTTTTCGCTTGCATAGCATTGTCTGATTAAATCAGGCACCGATTGACAGTCTGCTGCACAAACCCCGCTCCCATCTATACAGCCTGCACGATGAAACATGCAGACTGAAAAAAGGGAAGTTGCCAGCAATCCGTACAGCCAGAACAGGAGACGAGTAAACCTTGCAATTCAGCCTGGGTTACCTGAATTGGCAGTTTCTGCCCTCCAACCATTCACATGGGTGCTGAGGACATCGCCATTCCTGCTGGCTGCAACTCAATGACAGTTCAATGATTTCAGTTTAGACTGTTTGCCTGATGCCTGACTTGAGACTGAGGCAGGTATCTAAACTGAGGGACTATCACTGTGCTGGGCGGAAGTGGCTGCTACAGTATGTGGGCACATGTGCAGTTTATCTTCAGGCAACACACAGTAGATCACATCCCATGGAGCCTGACAGAACACAGGAGGCTTATTTCACAATATTTGAAATATAAGACAGATCATTTTAATGGCTAGAAAGGAAGCATTGTTCCCAGAGAGATTGTTCTCCCGTAGTATCCCTAATCTAAGGGGACAGCACCTTTCTCAGATGGGCATGGCTTACCCCCTTGAAAGGGTGAGGGCCATGGTGTAAGGGACCGGAACATAGGTGGCTTGGCCTAGTGATTAGGCCACTGGGGAAGGGCAGGAGCTAAACCACAGACCGCATCAGGGGACAAGAATCAGGGATCAAGTTACCAGCAGTCCAGAGGCAGAGTCCAAATGCAGAAGGGTCAGAATTCAGAAGGCTGTAACCAAGTCAAAAATGAGGTGGAAATTTATAAGCCAGGGTCCAGGAACTGAGCAAATGAGGTCCAAAAACCAGAAAACTGATCCAATGGCCAGAGTCCAGGGTCAGAGCCATAGATGACATGTAAGTGTTGATGGGGGGGGGGCACAACTCCATGCCACCACTGTTGCTGCCACCCCCACCACTGCTGGCTGTGGCTGGGCTGCAGTCTTATGCCCCACACCACCCCATTTGCACAGAAATCTCGGGGGGCCTGTACCCCACCACGTGTCACCCCCACGTGTTGCATATGGTCAGAACCAAATCAGGGTCAGAAAGCAGAACACCAGAGAAGCCAGGAACCAGGAGGCTCACCAGAGCAGAGCTGAGTCCGTACTATTGGCTGGCCTAGACACTGCTGACAGGTGAGACTAAATGGGTAGCTGCACTCCCAGCAGCCAATCAGGAAACCAAAGCATTAATTATCTGGGGTAGAGATGTCCATTAAAATCCCAAGCAGGTTTGGCTGCCTAGCCAGTTAGCCCTGGCCGGCCTGCCTGAATAGGGTCTTTGACAAGCAGGGGGGTCCCCAACATGACTCAATGCTTTTTTGAATTTCTGGTCACAAAGGGTGCCTATATACAAGCACAGAGGCTGCTCTGATACGCTGTAATTACAACACGTCAGAGCAGATTCAGTTAATCGAGTCTGCTACAGCATGGTAACTACCTCACTCTAGCAGCCCCCCTCCTTTAATTAAAGCGGCTCCAAGAGCTGCTCTAATTATAGCGCCACAGGATCTCACATATCAGTGTCCCTATGCTTAAAAATGGTGGTGGGGGCGCTTGAACTAAAGCTTATTCGACAGGCTTTAGTTCAAGCACCTCTGCTGCCATTTTGAAGCACAGGGACGCTGATACATGAGATGCTGTGGCACTATAATTAGAGCAGCTCTTGGAGCCTCTTTAATTAAAGTGTGGCCCCTCCCCACCCCCAGACTGCCCAGAAGGACTAGCACTGCTATTGTTTCCTTGCTTAGTTCTCTCTTTGGATGCGTGACCTTGACTTTCCATTGAGACCACGGCAGGACAGCAGCTCCTGCTGTCAAAGTATCGTACAGCAAATAAAGAAGAATGTCTGCAGCACTTGATCCAGCTTCTTTTCACAATCTATAGTACTCCTTGTGTTCTGGAGCTGCTGGCTGTGTCCCATGACAATGCATTTATTAAAAAGCCTGAAAGCGGTCATACTTGGGGCTTGTCCCATAGAGCTTTGTCTGGCAACAGAGAATGAGTCACACTGCTCGCACAAATTAAAAATGGGACATTTCCCAAATTGAAGACTCTTGAAATACACAAAGACTCTTGTATTAGATGCTAGCCCCAAGAAGCCTCACTGGAGTCCCCCAGGGGAAACAGGGAAAGCATCAAACCTTCAATGTTTGCATTTCTGCAGAGGTTCTGTTCCAACACTCTTGTGGTTGTGAAATATGAGGAAAGTACAGCCTGCTATTGCAGAGGTAAAAAAGAGAGAGATTCCAGTGACCCAATCCATAGTTGTTTGAGGTGCACATGCTCACTCTCTCTTGCATGCTTTCTCTCACTCTTTATTGTACTCTCTCTTTCTTTCTTTCTTTCTCTTATATGACCTGATAGGTCCCTTTGCCTCCCTGCTAATCTCCCAGTTTATTAGGCAATACTGAAGGAATGTTTCGTGCTCTGTAATGCATCTTAGAGGCAATCTTGGTCTGAGCATCTTTCTTATATTGTGCCAGTCACTCCCACTGTATGTGTTCTTGTCAAGTCCAAATCTTGTTCTTTGGCCTTATTATTGTAATGCCCATATTGCATGCCTCTTATGCCCTGGCCTTTCATCTGTCTGAAACACTAGTTCTCTTTTTCTTTTAGATGAAGGACAATGCTTTTTTAAGTACCCACAATTCAGAAGTGAGCTTGTTAAAGCGATTTGTAGATTTTGGTAAAAGCAGGCATGAAGGTCAGTGGTGTCAACTCTGGCAGCTGAATTAGGCTTCTGCATTCACCTGATCAGACTGCAATCTCACTGGAGGTCAAGACATCAAATAAATTGGCTGGTAGGTCAGGATTCGGTACAGAAATAAGATTTGTAAAACTATCAAGGAGACCCTGCTGCATCCATCATACAGGATGCTGTCCCATGCACTGTGGAGAGGAGCCTTCATTCCAGCTAACCACAATGCCTGAGTTCCTTTCAGAGGCTGGTTTAAAAAGCAGTAAGTGCCTTACTTACAGGCACTTAACCTGTGTGGGGGCGGGGGGAGAGGGGAGCTGGGGGGGGGGGGGGTACCCACCATGGCACCTAGTCCCCTCCTTGTGATCTGCAGCACTTGTTGGCTCTTTCCCACTCCCACCTCACCTCCCATCCCTTGCCTGCCATGACTTTGATGTTGTTTGTTTATAGTTGGGAAGAGGTCCCTGGGGCCAGGAGTAACCTCAGGGGTAGCCTTGTCTGCCCAGCAAACCAGTCCCCATCTGGGGGCCTTTGCTCTCCCTCAGCACTCCCCCTTTCAGGGACTGCTCCCATAGGCTTCTGAGGGCTTGCTGGGGCTTCAGCTGTCATGGCCTTGGCCCCATTTTTCTCTGGTTGCACCTCCACCTTAGTTCACAAATTAAGATCTCAGCTCCCAGGTATTGGCTCTGCCGTGACGGCAGCCCCTTCTGGGGGTCCAGCCTCACTACACTAGTCTCTACCCCTCTGAATTGGGGTTAACTTCTGGCACCTATAGCAGGGGAGTGTACCCAGGCCCTGCTTGTGGCCTCCTCCACCCTGTAGCTGGCCCTACCTCCTCCAGAGTCATCCCACCTCCAGCACTCCTGAGCAGTTTGGGTACCTGCCTGCTCATCTCCAGCAGCCTCTCTCTCCCAGGATCTTCTCTCCCTGTTGCAAGTAGGGGTGTCTTCCCTTGCATGCTGAGACACTAGACTTATATCCCCCAGGCCTCCAGCCCTGCTGGTGCCCCTCACTCCCAACTCATAGCCCCCTGGTCCTGCTAGTGCCTCGCACTCCCAACACAGAGCCTTCTACCCAATGGCCCTGCTGGTGCCCCTCGCTCCCAACCCACAGCCTCCCACCCCTCCCAGCCATACTGGTTTCCTCACTCCCAACCTGCAGACCTCTGCCCCCCACAGCTCTGCCAGAGGCGGCCCCCAGCTGCCAGGGCTACAGGGCCAGGACCCACAGCCCCCTGAGTGCCCCAGCAGTGCCTGAGCCCCAGCTTCCACATGCAGGAGGTGGCAGCTGCTGCAGCCAGTGGAACGGGGGAGCCCGCCCTCCTCCCCCCTCCTGCAAGTGGCACAGCCAGAGCAGAGCTGAGAGGGGTCCATGGGGGTGGGGTGGATGCAGGTTGCCTGCTGCAGGCTTGGTGCTCCCAGCCCTGCTGCCCTCCCCCCAGGGGTCTCTGTGGCCCAGCAGGCAGGGCCCAGTGCAGGAAGATAGAGAGGGGTTGGTGCTGCCACCAGGAGCCTTGCACCAGCTGTGCCACCATGGCGAGGTGTCTCCCGCTCTCCTGGCAGCAGCATCACCAGAACTGCTGACAGGCAGGCAGGGGGTGCCTTGCTATGGAGGCACAGGTGGCATGGGTCTTCCAGTGGTGGCAACGGTGGTGGCAGCACCAAGCCTCTCCACCCTCTTACCCTGGGTCCCACCTGCTGGGCCATGCAGGCCCCTGTGGGGAGGGCAGCAGGGCAGGGAGCTCCAAGCTCACAGCAGGGAGCCTACATCTTCCCTTGCCTCACAGACAAATCTGGGGAGGGGGAACATGCCCCCACATAGTCCTCTTCCCAGAAGTGTGCACAACAGCAGGGAACCAGCCCCGCTGCCACCCTCCAGATGAGTCACCCATGGTTCCATTCCACTCCCCCATCTGGGCCCTATGGCCACACATTCCTGCCCCCGCCCCAGCCCCAGCCCCAGGCCCCACACACTGCTCCGGCTTGGCAGCAGCCCTAGCCCTGGCCCCCAATCCTGCCCCACTACCTCGCTCACTGTTGGGGCCTCAATCTGCGTCCATCCCTCCCCCATTGACTTATCTGCAGGCAGATGGGGGAGCTGCTGTGCGCTGCTGCCTGGCTGTATTGCTGGCCGTGTATATGTGTGCCTATGCACGCATGCACATGCCCCCTCCTCCCATCTCCCAGCTCCTGTGTCCCACTCTCTTCAGCCCCAAGCAGCCTCTTGCAGGCTGAAATTCTGCAAGCTTGCAAGGGAAAATCCATAGTTTCCAGAGTTGTTCTGCTTTAAAGGAGAAAATCCACTTTTTTCTGCATTTTTCCACAGCTAACGGAAAACCTGGACCCTTGCTCATCAGAGACCTCCAACCATTTAAGGATGGTTGCCTTCATCCTGTTGTAGTCACCCACCTCAGCCTGAGGCAAAGCCCAATAAGCAGCTGGGGATTTCCCCACTAGTAGCATTCCCAGGTGCAGAGCCCATATATGTCGGTCCCATTGGGCAATGATGAGTGTTCTCTCAAATGCCTCTATGAATGCCTCAGGGTCACTCTCCTCGGGCTTACATTCTGGCATAGGCGACTGGCAGGGAGGGCACAGGGGGGCACGTGGCCCCCCGACAGGGCTGTCCCGACCGCCAATGCCACCGGTGGCTTCTGTGGGTGCTCACCAGCCCCGTCCCTGCCAACACTGATGTCGGCGGCTTCTGTGGGTGTCCCCCCCAGACTCAAGAGGCACCAGTCGGCCATGCATTCTGGGGTATATGTTGGGATCCCACCCCTGAGGCTCCCTGCACTTTGGGTGAGTAGTTTTGCAACTGCCTTCTGGTTCACTACCAACGTTCGTAGGATTTCTGGCTCCTGAAATTGCCTGTGCATCATCTATTGCAGTCTAGCCTCCTGCCTCTGGACCTGCTCATGCTGCTATTTATGCTGTTCATTAGCAGTAGCCTGCTGTTGAGCCAACAGCCACATTAGCTGTTCCATCTCCATATTATAGCTAATCCTCTAACCGGCTTCTCAGGCCACTCCTAGCACCTCCCTTCAGGCCTGTTAGCCTTGGTTTGACTCAAAGGGTCTCCCAGGAGTTCTTCTCCCTGCTACAAGCAGGGGAAGCTGCTCTTGCATGCTGAGAGACTGGATTTATATCTCCTACCTCATCCTCCTTCTGTAACCTGACTGGATCTTCTGCCCCCGCCCCCAGTGCAGTTAATTGCTGCATTAGCTGCCTGGCCTTTTTAGTTCCTAGTTCTGTCTACCAAGGCCCCTACTCCTTGCTGCACTTCCTAACCCTGAGTTTCCTACCCTTTCACGCCTTCCTAGTAACAGGGGTAGCGGTTCCCTGTTACAGCATGCAACCCAAATCACATGTGTTCAAGAGCTCCAGCAGGCCCACCATCAGCTGTGTCAGAACACCCTTTTCTGCTAAGCATTCAGAAAGTCATGTAAAAACTGTTTATTCATCAGCTGCTTCAAAAGTGAACATAATGGCGGAAGTGAAAGCAGTAGGAGAAGATGGCAGGGAAATAAAACTGTAGCATTCAGAAAACAGAGAAAAGTGAGGAATACCAGTCTGAGGTAGCTCAGGGATGTGGTTAGAACTAGGAGGTAATTCCTAGACTTTCCTGTTTTCCTTGTTCTGAACAAGGCTGTTGAAGTCCTGTATTTTAGCACTGTTCATATTTTACCTCATTTGTAAACATGTATATGCCAAATAGCAGCAGAATCCACATGCCACACTGTATCTATGGGAGCCAGGCCATATAGCATCACTTTGTACTTTAAACTGCAGGTAACAAAGGCACTGGTCCTGCCTCTTCTCTCAGCCTGCCATGTGCTTTTCCATGTGGCATACTGATCAAAACCCGGCACTGTTTCCTTGAAACTGTGACAATCACACCACCCATGAAGTTACAGGTGCTGGTTATTCCAGATCCTTCCAGTTAATTAAAATAATTACCTATGAGAGACAAGAATAATTATTTTTCACTTCTGATGTGGGTAGCAACAGCCAAGTGACATGACTAGCTAAATTACTTCCTGACTTACCCTGCCGTGCTGTCTTTTTGGAATGAACTTTACAGGTTGATCTGAAATAAATAAAAACAGCAGGTCTGGGGGCTGGCCTGTATTTTCAATGTCAAACAACTATATATGAAATCCATGCCTCATACTAATTAGACTCTTCCTGGGGCTGTTAGGAGCCCGTGCCATAGCAGCAGTGATACGAAATGCCAGTAATTAGCTTGGTGGTCTCAAGTGGAGACAGTACATTCAGTTCTCACTTAAAGAGATGACCAACTGATTGCATTGTTCTGAGCAAGTCCCTGTGGCTGGCCCATGTACACCATGGAGTATCCTTGCAAAACATGCTTTCAAGTCAATCTTATCTGGAAACGGTGGAGAAATAATGTGGAAAAGTGGGGAAAAGTAACAAGGAGGCCAAGGTGGACTCAGAGGAATTAGCCCCAAGAATTTAGATCCAAGCTTAGATAAAGATACTATTCAACCTTCTAGAAATGCTTCTGTTTTATTCAGTAATCCTCTCTGGATAGGAAAAGATGGGTTGTCCTGTAAGATGCTATATTAGTGGAATGGTATTGGGAATAAGGTATCCTTTTGTGGCTCAGTAGGGTTTTTTTTAATATTATGCTACTGATAATTATTCTGGTTTTGGGACTGTGACTCTTAGTTCACAAACTGCCAGCAGAAGTTTGCCAGAACACAGCAGCAGACAAACAAATCTGTAGGTACTTTCCTAAATACACTGCAGTGTACAATTACATAAGGTATGATCCTCTCTCATTTATTCATATTTTGATTTAATAGGTATTTCTTTAGCACTTGAGACCATCCTATTTGTGCCTCCTTTCCTTTGCCAGTCTGTTTATACCATATCAGATTATGTGCAGTCCTGTAAATAAACTAACATTATTTAGGCCTTTTTTTTTTCAAGCACACATGGGGAAACAGGTGCTCAGAAGCTCTAGCAATAATGCCATGTATGTCAGGGCCTAAAAATACTCATTTGGGGGCCCCTAATTTTTGACAACTGGTTTTGAAATTTTTAGCTTTTAAGAACAGTTACAGAAAAACCAAAGAGCAAGTTCTGGTTTTTTACTTCAGGAGGGGAAAAATACTGACATCCTATTTTCCCTCCTCTGTAAAGTGCCCCTTTCTAAAATTTCTTCTCTCATAAATGAGCCTAGTGTTCAGGGCAGCTAGAAAGGTGTAATTAATCAGTGACATATAAAAGAGTCATCAGAATATGACTAAGAGCCTGATTGCCTAAAACCAGTATTATTAGACAAAGAGTTCTTTTTCTCTCCTTTTTCTTTCTTTAAAAAAAAGCTTAAAATATCTAAGATTAGAGGTAATATTTTGTCCCTGGAGCAAGGTTAATACATTTTGACTCCAACTTCAAATAGTATCTCTCCTGAACTGTGGTTCTACTTGGAGACTGCAAAAAGGGCACAGTGAGGTTCCATATTTATTGACCGTCTCTGCCTTCCAGAATCAGTTTGCTTAGGTTGCTTCCTGCCGGGGATTTTATACTATTGCATGCTAATTCTCAGGGAGGGATTTGTATAAGGATGGAGAGTGCTGAATTTCCTTCAAATACACTGAACCATGCAAAATGATCACAAGGAACATTTCTGCTCTCTGAGCCATAATTCTGTTCTTGACTGTTCTGTGCTCCATGTAGGCAGGAGATATGTAGGCTTGAAATAACAGAGTAGCAGGGCTGAGATCCTTTGTGTAGGGGTGGGAACAGAATTTAAGCCATACCATTTAAGTCTATAAAATCCTAATCCTTCCTATGGCAAGATATTAGTCTCAGAGAGTGAGCTGGTGAGACTCAGAGTATGGTATCCTTTAGGGCTGAGAGAGAACATAGTATATGACTACACTGCAGTCACTGCTCCAACTGCAGCATAGTAGAGCCATAAACCCCATATGCACTTCAGGTGCCAGTCATGACATAACTGCCTGGATATTAACTCAACTTTTGGGATGGGTTTTGCAATCCTCACTGAGCTCTGTCTTGTAACAGCAGCCCCCTTCCTCCCCACAAGCTAGTTAGTTTAAATCTACTTTGAGAAAAGCAATACTGTGCTGCAGTCCCAGCAGTGCAGTCCCAGGAGACACTGCAGTTACAGACGTACTCAGAGAGAACTAAGAGAACATCACCTGGGAACTGCACTGGCGTGCGTGCTTTAGCAGCGTTCACTGGGGATATCAGGGGAGGAAAGGTTCTGATCTCATTCATACATTACCATAGTGCAAACAGCCTCTCCCCCAGAATAGGTGACTGTCATGCTGAAAGCATTTACTAAATAGAGCCCCATGTGCGTCAGCAGCAGGACAAAGAAGGTGAAGATCAACTGATTTAGAAGCAGGAGGAGATATGAGGAATGCTTCCCAAGGAAAAAGCAATGTAAGTGAGAAGCCAGACTCACAGCGTGAGCCCCAAGAGGTTGAGGCATCGCATGCAGGCCTAGAAATATTGCATCCTGCTATCTCCACTTGGAAAGAAAAACCCAACCTGAACAGCAAGACAATGGAGGGATTAGGAATGCAAGGCTCCCTACAAACAAAAAATGGTACCCATTGGCTTAGTCTTCAATAAGTATAGCAATCCCTGTAATGAAATGAGACAGATGGTGAGCTAATGAAATCCTTGGGCACTGAAGTTCCCTGTCTAGGCTCTACCTACTGTATAAGTAGCAGTAAATCTTGGCAGTACAATCCTGGGCTGAGATCTAAAAGCCAATGGAGAGACATAAACAAGATGACAGTGAGCAGGTATGACATCTGCTTCTCTAGACATAGGTTTAGGCTCTCCCTGGGCTTGATCCCAAGGCATTGACACTGATAGAGGCTGGGATTCCAGCCCCAGCTGTCACTACTGCATGACCCACTGGGTTATCACACTGTACTCTCACCGACCCAACAAGGGTTTAATCATTTCACGCAAAGTGGAACTGCTCCAGCCATAGGGCTACAAGCCCCACCCTGCATTAAAGTGAGCTGCTTCCTCCCCTTCCAGTAGTAATGTTGCTCTGATTTGCATGGGCTGACAAAAGTAGGCCATGATTCCATATTCCCTGTCATTGCTTATCTGTCTCTTCTGTGCATCCAAATCCTTTTTCCATTTATATTGGCTTTAATGAACTGCTGCCGTCCTGCAGTGCTCTGTTACAGCAGAGGTACAGTACACCAGCTGTCACTCACTGCCATGAACAATGCCACTTAAAATCAATCCTTCTATGTTACCTGGCATACTGGCTCATCTGCCCTTTGGTTTTAATTAATGGACACCTTATTAGTTAACTTTGAACTGTTCTCGTAGCTTCACATCCTGTGTCCTCTTCAGCTTGCATACCACATGCATATGCTCACACTCACGTGCACACACACACACAATTTTACATTACTCTGCAGAAGCAATATTAAATCATATGGTAACACAGGCCAAATGAAAGCTGCAGTAGGAAGGATGAAGAGGCCTCTATATCCCTGTGATACTGCACTCCCCTCTACACTGACTGTGAGAGAAGACTCCAACATAGGTAAGAACAGCATGGTGGGAGCAAGTCAAGGAGCAATTTTCAGCCCAAGCTGCTTGCCTAGACTCTACTGGAGACTTTTCTTTCCCTTTGCATCACAACCATCCCTGGTCACCCTCTCACTGGGCTGTAACTCTAGAGCCCTCCCTGCATGCTCAGCCCTTACAAGCCTGTTTCTGTAGCTTTCTTGGATAAGCCTAGCCTCTTCAACTCTCTTTACATGAATAGGCACATATATTCACAAGCTTCCTGAGACCCCTAACAAAACAGCAGCTTGAAGGGGCACAGAGTGACCTGAGTGGTTCAGAAGCCCTGTACTGTCTCACTACGCACCCATGCATTTGCTCATATACAGTGCATCCAATCCCACCCATTTAAATGCATCAGTAAATGACTATTGTACCAGTAAGTGGCTATTTGAAGCAGCTATGCCAGTGACTTGAATGGGCAAGATGTATGGGTCTGCTTGCTCTCTGCTATGAATCAGCCTGATGCACGAGATTCATAGATTCATAGATTCATAGATGCTAGGGTCGGAAGGGACCTCAATAGATCATCGAGTCCGACCCCCTGCATAGGCAGGAAAGAGTGCTGGGTCTAGATGACCCCAGCTAGATACTCGTCTAACCTCCTCTTGAAGACCCCCAGGGTAGGGGAGAGCACCACCTCCCTTGGGAGCCCGTTCCAGACCTTGGCCACTTGAACTGTGAAGAAGTTCTTCCTAATGTCCAGTCTAAATCTGCTCTCTGCTAGCTTGTGGCCATTGTTTCTTGTAACCCCCGGGGGCGCCTTGGTGAATAAAACCTCACCAATTCCCTTCTGTGCCCCCGTGATGAACTTATAGGCAGCCACAAGGTCGCCTCTCAACCTTCTCTTGCGGAGGCTGAAAAGGTCCAGTTTCTCTAGTCTCTCCTCGTAGGGCTTGGTCTGCAGGCCCTTGACCATACGAGTTGCCCTTCTCTGGACCCTCTCCAGGTTATCCGCATCCTTCTTGAAGTGTGGTGCCCAGAATTGCACGCAGTACTCCAACTGCGGTCTGACCAGCGCCCTATAGAGGGGAAGTATCACCTCCTTGGACCTATTCGTCATGCATCTGCTGATGCACGATAAAGTGCCATTGGCTTTTCTGATGGCTTCGTCACACTGCCGGCTCATGTTCATCTTGGAGTCCACTAGGACTGCAAGATCCCTTTCCACCTCTGTGTCACCCAGCAGGTCATTCCCTAGGCTGTAGGTGTGCTGGACATTTTTCCACCCTAGGTGCAGCACTTTGCATTTCTCCTTGTTGAACTGCATCCTGTTGTTTTCTGCCCACTTGTGCAACCTATCCAGGTCTGCCTGCAGCTGTTCCCTGCCCTCCAGCGTGTCCACTTCTCCCCATAGCTTTGTGTCATCTGCAAACTTGGACAGAGTACATTTCACTCCCTCGTCCAAGTCGCTGATGAAGACATTAAAGAGTATCGGTCCAAGGACCGAGCCCTGCAGGACCCCACTGCCCACACCCTTCCAGGTCGAGACCGACCCATCTACCACGACTCTTTGGGTGTGACCCTCTAGCCAATTCGCCACCCACCGGACTGTGCAGTCGTCCACATCACAGCCTCTTAACTTGTTCACCAGTATGGGGTGGGATACTGTATCGAAGGCCTTCCTGAAGTCTAAGTATACGACATCCACCCCTCCTCCTGTGTCCAGGCATTTCGTAACCTGGTCATAGAAAGAGACTAGGTTGGTCAGGCACGATCTGCCCGCCACAAACCCATGCTGGTTTCCCCTCAGCATAATTGCTGGTTTCCCCTCAGCTCCCGATCTTGGAGCATGTTCAGATTTTTGCAGGATTGAGCCCTTTTAAAGCAGTCGGCAGCCACGCACTTGTGTTTCACCATGGCTATAGACCACTTTCAGGAGCCAGATCATGCAATGAGGTTAGGGGCATGCAGGCATGTTCCCTGTTGCTTTCAGCAGCAGGTTACTTATACACTTTTGCCCAGGGAGAAAAAAACAGAAGGTAGGCTGGGACCTGCTGAGGGCTGGTCTCTGGCGAAGTTTACAGTTTCTTCCAGTCCTGCTGTGAATCCTAAAGCCAAATGGTGCCACACTACACAGTAGCTTAAGCCATTGCTTTTCTACTAGTGGGTCTTGACCCCCTTCTGAGGGAGTCAGGGGAGTGATGAGTTGTTGAAAATTTTATTACACTCTAAACAGAGAAATTCTTGCTTTCACCACGCCCAGATGCCCTTGCACCTCCCAGCCAAGTATTCTTTGCCAAGCTCCCAGCACACATACTGACAAATAAATTCAACAGGCTTTGCAGTATTGCCATTTGTAGATTTTTAGTTTTCCATTCATAGTAAGGAGGGGTTCATATGTACCATTTTTTTTACTTCAAATGAGAAGGCCTATGAAGGCAAAGCCCCACTGGACTGGGATCAGAATTAGCTTTTACTTTTGTTTCTTTCTTAACTTTGCTGCTTTCTGGGAAAACCATGTTGGGGCTCATTTGATGCCTTTAACAAGTCTGGCACTTAGCACAAGGCCAACAGTGTGTGTGGGGGAGGCAGCAGACCTGGTTCTTCATCCTGGGAGGATTGCAGGGAAACCCACCATTTCTAAATTGCGGCTAATGCTTTCCACCACTTGCCTGCTCCTCGAAGCCAATTAGGAATCAGGATCTGAACAACTTTATAGACATTGTGAACTTAAAACTGATCATATGCAGGCATTACAAGACTCTTACACTTGGCATTATGGCGTTTTCTTGGTCACGTGTGAGCTACAATAGTTTTTTCACCTGCAGCCACACTTAATCGCTTGTGAAGATAGCTGTAATTAGAAATCTGAGACCAATGATTAGAAATGTATCAGTCTTCAGTGATTCCCTATTACTTTTCTTTTGTTATCACATGCAAAATCAGCTTCCATTCAGAAACATGGGCCTCCGGGTGGACATACTGCATCCTGGGGACACCCTGGAAGGGAGATCTTTGAGCAGATGCTCTCTAGAATGACACAAAGACTACAGCTGGTAATAGGATTTTATGCCTCCTGTGAACTGTGCTTGCTGATCCCACACCCAGCTTTGCAGTCTTGACAGTGTCCTCGTGTCTGCTTGACAAATAGGAACTGATTTTGTGGAATCAAGGGAAAAAGGTGCATCTGTAATGCTCTTATCTAACTTATTAGCCCATTTAGCCCTTGCAAATAGGCCAAATTCTGACTTCAAGGGCGTTGTTCTGGATTTACAGCCATACTAACAGTGAGTGAGGGATTTAGCCTCCTGCCTGCTTACCTGTACTGGTGCTTGGAGTCTAGATATTTTCCTCTCTTGAACTGTCTCTCTAATAGATTCATAGATTCATAGATTGTTAGGGGCTGGAAGGGACCTTGCAGATCATCGGGTCCAGCTCCCTCCTCCCCGCCACCCCCTGCCTTTAGGCAGGAAGACAACTGGGTTCAAGTGAGCCCAGCAAGGTGACTGTCCAGTCTCCTCTTGAAAACCTCCAGGGCAGATGACTGCACCACCTCTGGAGGGAGTTTATTCCAGTCTGGACACCCTGACTATGAAGGAGTTTTTCCTGGTATTAAGCCTGAAGTGGCCTTCCAGGAATTTAATCCATTGGTCCTGGTCTTCCCCGGGGGTGCCCTAGTGAACAGTTGTTCACCGAACTCCTGATGCACTCCTCTGATATAGCGGTAAGCCACTATCAAGTCCCCTCTCAACTTTCTCTTCTTTAGGCTAAAGAGACCCAGATCCCCCAGCCTTTCTTTGAATGGCTTGTCTTGCAAGTCCCTGATTAGGGACTTGCAAGAGGTGGCTTTTCTGTGGACCCTCTCTAGCTTTTCCATGTCCTTACTGAAGTGCAGCACCCAGAACCAGACACAGTACTCCAGCTGAAGCCTCACCAGTGCTGAGTACACTGGGGGTATCACTTTCTTAGTTTTATACGAGATGCATTGGTTGATACATGCCAGCGTGGTGTTTGCCCTGCTGGCCACCATATCGCACTGACAGCTCATGTTCGTGCGATGGTCAATAATTACCCTTTTCAGGTCCCTTTCAGCCGTGGTGCAGGTCAGGCTGTCACCTCCAAGCCTGTATGTATGTTGAGGGTTATTTGCCCCCAGATGGACCACCTTACACTTGGAAGTGTTAAACTTCATCTGGTTCTGGTCTGCCCAACTCTCTAGCCTGTCCAGATTCACCTGTATCAGCAGCCTATCTTCTGGCATGGCCACAGTGCCCCATAACGTGGTGTCAGGGGGCTAGACTTGATGATCTTCGAGGTCCCGTCCAGCCCTAACATCTGTGAAATCTATGAAGTCATCCGCGAACTTGGTCACCCACTCAGTATCCACAGTGGGGATGCTGTCAGTCCTGGCATGCCCCCTATGAGCTTTATCTCGCTTGACTTTCCCCATGGTCCAGTGAAATAGCGAAGCAAAGTGGTCATTTGGGAGTTCAGTTTTTTCCTGAACATCGGTTACCAGCTGTCCCGAGGTGTTAAGCAGGGGTCCCACACTTCCATTTGTTTTCCTTCTACTGCCTACATACCTAAAGTAGGACTTCTTATTGTCCTTGACTCCCGTGGCTAACCAAAACTCAGTTGCTACTTTGGTTTTCCTGATCACTTCCCTACAAGTGCTGGCTACTAAAGTATAGTCCTCCTTGAGGACCGTCCCTAGCTTCCACTGTACATATACCTCTTTTTTCTTTTTTAAAATGACCGCAATGTCCCTCATACATGCTTATCCGATGTTTCTCTCCTCTGCATTTATTATGACCTTCAGAGTAAAAAAAACAGGGATTCTCCCTTTGCAATGGAGACATAAAGTCTGGAAGTTTTATTAGTTGGTTGTTTGATTGTTTTTCTTCCCAAACAACAAGCTCCCTTGAAAGGGTTAAGCAGAAAGGCAGAATCTTTGACAAAGGCTTCCTTTCTGCAAGGTGGTCATGTTAAGCATGGCAGCTATAGAGGTGATAGCAATTAAGGCAGTCTGCTGATCAGTTCCTATGCTTTTCCATTGCCCAACATTGCCTGTCCTTGGTCCCAAGACAGCCCCATTTCTCTGCTTCTCCAGTTAGAGTCTTCCAGGAGTATCAGGACCTCAATTCCTCACGACGGGGAGGGAGGAGGGGAAGTGAAACATTCTTCGTTTTCTCTTGTAAAGACAAGTCAGAGGAAAGAGAGAAAAGCAGTCTCTTACCTTTCCCTTTCAGCTTGCCTTTGGATTTGACTTGAGCTAGTATGATGATAAAGCATGACCTGCTGGACTACTGCTCCTGTCTTGGCTCACAGCAACCAGTATCAATAGGTGGCGTTTGTTAATCCTTTAGCCTGTTGGCCCCATAAATCCCTTGGTCACAGTAAGAGGTGTACAGGTCCCCCACAAAGCGTGTGTATAACTTCCCAAAAGAGGGCCCATACAGATGACATGTGTACACCAGTGTAATCAGCCTTCAGAACAGCGGAGAAAGGATCAGATAGGGCATGTGGGTCACTACCTTGGAGCAGCTTCACCCAGTCTGGTATAGAATTAACCCTGAAATACCCAGGGTAAAACTGCACCAAAATGAAGCACACCGGTGTAAATGCACTGTCTGCCCCAGCTCAGACTGTTTGTCCTACCAGGTAGCAAACCACAAGGGCATTGTGAAGGGAGGAGAAACCTTGCATTGCTGCAGCTCAGACGAATGTGGGGGGAAAGGGGACAAACAGCATCAGATCCACTCCTACTTCTTTCGCTGGAAAGACTTCCATGGACTTTAATGGGATCCTGATAATCAGGGCCTTGGGGTGCATTTCCCAAGAAGGTTGATCATATTTAGACCAAACTAATTTAGGTTCCTTGTGTCAGTTCCCAGTTCCCTCCATTTTCCATTGCCATTTCTCAGGCCTTGTCCAATTTGACGCTGGGGAAGTTACAGTTTGGTTTCACAAGCAGGGAAATCCTATGGCTCCCACTGTACAACCAGTTGTGAAGCTCAAGTCATTAGAGTTTGTGCTCCTTTTGGTGCCTTTCAGCCCTGAGCAGGCATTCAGTAAAACCAATTTAATCCCTCACTGTTTTAACACAGAGTTAAGTGATGTCCAGGCCTTGAGCTCATCCTCTGCATGACACTGTGTTTAACCCAGGGGCAGGCAATTATTTTGATTGGAGGTCCATTTAACCAGTTTTGGTGAACTGTCAAGGGCCACAAGGGTAGCCCCACCCCTTGACAGTTGCCCCACTCCCTGGTTGCCATCTTTGGACTGGAAGTCTTGTCCGTAACCCTGACCTTTGCCACTGGAAGTCCCACCCCTTGCCCCCTGGAAGTACTTTATTTTGCAGGGGTGGGAGGAATGCTGCCATCTTGAAAGCAGAAAAAAAACCAAATCATATACTAAAAAAATCAAAATCTACTATAACTTATTTTAATTTTATTTAAGAACCTATTTTTGTCATGATTTACATGTTTGTACAGTGTATCTAGAGACAATTGCATAATAGCTGAAAATACACTCTTACTCTTGTATATTGTGTGGAGGGTAAGGGACGTATATGGGGGTTGTGGAGTTGTGGAGTGGATGTGTTGGTGTGCTGGGGTATGGGGCTGTGTGTGCAGTGTAGGTATGGTGGATGGGGTGTATGGGGGAGAGTGGGGGGTGGGTGTAGAGGGGTGTGGGAGTGGGGTATGTGGTTAGGATGAGGGCTGTGGGAGGGTGTGAGTGTGGGTGGAGTTATGATGGGAGGGTGTGGGTGTGTTTGGGGGTATGGTGGGGGGGTGGGAAGATGGTGTGTGTGTGTGTGTGTGTGTGTTTTTGTGTGTATACATCTGTGTGTGTGTGTATATGTGTGTGGAGGGGGAGAAGGGGCCTTGGAGTCCCTGGAGTGTGCCAGGCCCTGGAGTTGCATGTGGTGGCAGTGAACAGGGCCAGCCCCGCCTGGCCCCATAGCGTGAAGCTCCCCACACTCCCACCCTAGTCCCCGGCTGCAGGTGGTGGCAGCATGCAGGCCCAGCCCTACTGATCCCTGTATGATGAAGCTGGCGTTGCAGATCATGGGGCTCAGCTGGGGTGGCAGGGAGAGGGGCAGAGCCAGCCCAGTGCCATGTCTTGGAGCTCTCCACTATTCCGCATGACCTGCACGTAGCATTGAGTGGGGCCAGGCCACAAGCTCCATCGTGAAGGCTCTCCCCAGAGGCATGTAGCTTGGACAGACTGCATGCAAGCCTCACTCAATAGAGCCAGGCAGACCTCGTACCTGGGCAGACCCCCACCCTCTTGCTGCCCCAACCTCGGTCCCTACAGGTGCCGGCTCCCTCCCACTGTTGCAGGCCCCACACTCCCACCCAGCTGCCCCCTTGCTCTTGCCTGCTGCTGCCTCCACTCCTCCACTGCCGCTGCTGCCCTTCCCCTGACGCTTTCCTACTTTCCCTCCCACATACATGCCCAATACTGCTGCCATCACTTCCTACCCAATGCTGCCACTCCCCCACACCCGCCACTCCTGCCTGCCTGCCACCGTTGTTTCCCCTACCTGCTACCGCCACTCCCTGCCCACCCACCTCCACTCCCCACCACCTGCTGCTGCTGCCCTCCACTGCTCACCTGCTACCGCAGCCACTACTCCCCCACCACCCACCCGCTACTGCTGCCACACACCCCTACCTCCTCCCCCTGCCACTGCCACTTCCCTAACTGCAGGGCTGGGATCAGGGCTGTCCCATGGGGAAGGGCAGGAGCACAGCACATGCTTCCCCCATGGGAGTGAGTAGGGCTCAGCCCCATGTGACTACAGCAGGGGCAGCTGATACACTGAATTGGTAGGCACCTGCCCATCGGCCAGATAAAACTACCTGGCAGGCCGGATCCAGTTCACAGGCCGTACTTTGCCTACCTCTGATTTAACCTGTGGAGCATGCTTGTTGAGAAAACTTATTGTGAAACTGCTTCTCTTTCACTCATGTCTACTCAGCGTTCTGCTCCTGCCCAGAGGTGTCATTTGATTTCACTTCTACTCTGTGGAAATCAGCTGGAGTTTCTGTTTGTGGTAATATGTCAGAACTACTGGAACCAATAACTAAATAATAACACTGATCTATTTATCTAAATACTTAGTAATTTACAACAAAAAGGGGTGGGGGGGAATTGAAGTAACTCCACTTGCTACAAAGGATCTGCTGAAATCCATAATGGGAAGGAGGTAGCCGTGTTGGTCTAAGGTGCAACAGATGTGCATTAGCATAATGTGCAAATAATGCAAAACACAAAGTTATCCTACTTCCCTCTACCTCTTCTTGGATTCAAGCTTTTCTAAAGAAGAGAAGAAAGAATGCTAGAAGGAAAGTAATAATAACCAAGAGGGTCATTGACTGCATGAACTGGCAAAGGAATAACAAACTTTTCCCCTGCACATTGCCCTTCAAAATTAGCTGTTAGTCAAAACTTTCCCTCTCTCCTGCTAGTGCTAGAACAGAGATGGTTCAGGGACATAAGTGTTCCACCCTGTGTGTTTGACACACAGAGAGATTGGTGACGCCCCTATGAATGCTCCTCCTCTCTGCTCTCTGAGAGATCTTGGCACTAAAAGGAAATGACTCTTTTTCCCCTATGTATGTGCTATAGACCAGAGTAATTGCAAATGCCAAAGTGTAGCTCATTGCTGAAGATATTATACTTCAGCTGTTACAGAAAGTGCAAGTGACTCACAGTCACATTCCATCAGGTCACCTGCCTTTCAAGTTGCAGCCAATAGAATTAAGAACCTTTTCTCCAAGTGCTTCATGGGAAAAGCTGTCACAGTTTTCCTGCTCCCTGTGGACCCCTTCCAGTCAGTGACATTTCTCTGCAGGCTCTGGTATTTATTTTAATCCATTTTAGTTTTACATTTACCTTTCAGGATTAACAAGCAAAGAAATGAGACATCAATACACAAAGATTAACCTACACAATGTGAAAGCTCCTGCTTTCAGTCACAGCGAGTGCATGCAGCTCCATTGATTTTAGTGGGGTTGCAAGAGAAAAAGTGCTAGTGGAATTTAGCCTGATGAGATCTTTGAACAATGCAAATGTTCCAGCTCATTTCTCCCATGAAACCAGGCATTCAATCCCCTGCATGCATTCTTTGTTGTCTGTGTGTGACCATACTATCTCTTTCTCTGTTAAAACTACAGGTTTAAATTCTCATACCATTTACACTGAGCAAAATCACGAGTTAACTCCAATGAGGGCAAGTGGCAACAACAGTATTTAGACCATGTCTTCTAATCTGACCACTCCAAAATTATCCACCATTGACAATCTAGGCAGCCTTGGTAAAAATCTTGTATTTCCTATGAATTTATTTAACTAATTGAATCAATTTTAAATACAAATTACCCTTTTGTTTAAATATCAGATGTTTTGCCTATTTCTTACCTTTTATTTTTTATTAATTCTTTCTGCTTCTGTGTCAAACAATAGCTTGCCTGCACCATCTAGCAGTATTTCTAATACAGGTGTTGGCTTTGCCCATAACAGCAACAATAAAAATAGTTTTATTGGGCCTATAGCAAGCCCTGAATAGCTCAAGAGAGTTCTTATTTATTTAAAAACAAGGACAGTAATAACCTCATAAAATCACAATGGAGGAAAACACTTACACTGAGATAAAAAGCAACTCCCTGAAACTGAAAAGCTTGTAGAATAAGAAAAGGGGGTGTAACTAGAAAACTAAAAGAGGGAAAACCAGTGAACCATCCAAATAAAACACATTCATGCCAGAACAGAGGGAGCGCACACTCTGAGATCACATCTGTCCAAAAGCTTTGCAGTGGGGCTGAATCTGTGCTGCCCCATCACAGAGGCGCAACACAAAAATGTACAATGGGTCCCAGATAAGTCAGATATCCAGGACTTGAGCTTTGGGCCGGTCTTCTGCTTTTGGGAGTGAAGGTCACTAAATGTGGGCTGATGGCAATGTTGCAAAAGCCACCAGTACTATGTAAGCCTTCCTGGGTATCTCAGCAGAGATACTACAAGTGAAAGGGAGCAAGAACTTTCTTGCTTATAGACTTAGGTCCTTATATGGCCCCATCACCATACTACCTGGAAGCCTCACTTTCCTTAATGTATTCACCCTCAACCCCCTCCTATGCATTTTTCAGATGCACAGCCATCTCATTCAGGGACTTACCTGCAAGTATGCAGAAAGTCTATAGGAAAGCAGGGACTCGGCTGTCCAGAGCCCCAGCTAAGCCCCCAAGCCCTGGTCCAGCCTTCTTCTCCTGAATGAATTCAGTGAGACTCTCTGGTTAGGCCCACTGATATATTTTCTCCCTTCTCTTTGCAATTCCAAAACACCCATCAGCATGACACCCTGGGCCTCTCAACCCCAGGCCATGTTGCTTCCAAGTCTGGGCTGCAAAGTTTTGGCAGGGGTCATTACCATGGGAGTGAAAGCTGCTATGAACCACTCTATGCTCATTCTGCTAATAAAATGAAGGCTCCTGCTGCCTTGGCTCTCAATCCATCACCTTTCATAGTTGCTAACATCCATCTTCTACTGAAACACAAAGTAGGAAAACAATTATCTGTGCTATTGTTGGAGCTGATAGTATAATAACCATCTAAATCTGTTTTTTTTTTCTTTTTAAGATTTGAAATTATCTGAACCTTGGTTAAGCTGCATGGCATTAAAGGCATCTATTTTGAAAGCTCTGATGAGCAGCCAGCACGCAGCTGCCAAAGAGATATGATTAGCTGTCATAAAGTGACCACAGCAGAGGGAGCACTTTTAAAACAACTAACCAGTCCTGGATGACAGACTGCATCATCCAGAAGTGAATAGCCTTGCTCTTCAATCCCAGAAGTGACAGGGAAGGTCAAGGGGTTTTAAAAAGTTTCTGTCAGGCACTAGTTCAGAAGCACAGACTGCCATCTTGCAATAAATCTCTCTCAAATTAAAGAGCTTGGTTTCTTTGTTATTTAAACATTCATTTCTCTTTTGCATAAAAAAGGTTTTAATCCTCCTGACAGTGAACACAGGTTGAATTTCTAAGTAAATTTGTCCAAGTGTAGGACAAATATACTTGCCATGAGAAAGATCCCATCTTTGAAATGCATACACATATGAGATTCCTAAATGCCTTCCTTTTCCCAAAAGCAACAGTCAACCAACTTTTGAGATTACCTGAAGGTTAGCCAGAGCCAATAAATTCAAGTGACTAATTTGTGTTCCTTTAATAGTTGGTGCTCAGCTTGGGTCACTTAAGGAGTATCCTTTTTCAGGAGGGGGACAGTTGGACACGCTGAAGATCAAATATTCTTGAAATGTCTCAAACTGAGGCCCTGAAAACTTGAGACACCTACAATCACCAGTCATTTTTCAAATCCTGGCTCAGGTTATTATTAGATCCCCAGGTGAACAGAGCTCCAGCAGAACCAAAAGAGCACGCATTCTGTAGGCAATTCTCTGGGTCATCTCCTGGATGAATGTTCTGTAAAGACCATGAATTCAGTCTCATCTCCGTTTTCTTAGGGAATGCTGAAGAGCGGTCTTTCACTTTAAAAAGAGGGCAATGCTTAAGGCAGGCCTCTTAATTCCCTCTTTGTCTGTTTGCAGCTCTTGCACTGCCTTCTGTATATTTTCTCTGGATAGGGTGTCACCGGGATGCCCTGAGGACGAGGTGCTTTCCAAAGCTGTGTGTGTTTGGAGTGTGCTTAGGCTGGCTTAAGAGTTGGGAGGAAACTGAACAATGCTTGTTTCTTTCCCTTGTGTTCTACAGCATTACCCAAAAGTATAGTGGCTTCAATTTAGTTCCACTTTAAAACTTTGGACAGGTTCAAGCCCAATGCTCAATCAGTGTAAAACTAGAAGAAAATGTATCAAATCTTGTACCAAACCCCTGGGGACTGAAGCTGGTGAATATCCCACTGGTCTAGGTTGGGCTTGGAAGGAAAGGGAGGCAGGGCACCCTTTTCTGATACCTCTGGGGGGCTCTCAAAATTTTTCTGCAATAAAATGGCATATGTGTTCTTGGCTTACCTTGAAACCACATCCCTTGACTCATTACTGTTTAAGTTTCCAAATCCAACTGGGAGCAATTCGTTTCTGGTGGTTATCATTCAAGGACACACTCATACATGCCTGTGTCAGCACTTCAGTGAAATTGTAGCAGAAACTGAGACAAGCCAAGACTACCTGGGAGGCTCAAGTGCAGTGCGTATGCCCCATCTCCCTCTGCCCCACGGCTCAGAACAGGTCTGAGCCGACGGAACAGGGTAAAATGAGTTCCTAGCTCCACTCTTTTCACTGGCTGCTCATCTCCTGCCCAAGCGTTATTAGACTAGCTCTCACTGAGACTTGTGTGAAACTTGCAGGCCATTTTGAATACTAAATTATTGGTTTCATAATGTAATATTAAGACCATAAATCTTCCCAGTACTAGAAGCTATAGCCCTGCTTCTTATTTTCCACTCACCGCACAGCCCCTGACTGTTATTTCGTTGTGGCACAATTATCCTACAATTACTGTTATACTGTTAAGTAAATAGTGTGTCAGAAACAGCAGCTCCAGTGTGTGTGACTATATAAACAATGGTAGCATGACATCCTTCTCTCTCTGAACAAATACTCCCAGCCTCACATTCATAAGAGCTGCCAGACTGGGTCAGACCAGCACTCTCTGTTGGCTGGCATCTCTGATAGTGACCAGCACCAGAGACATCAGTCGAGTGCTGGAATCCCTCAGGCTGACCATTATGGAAGAAAATGCCCATCAGAGACATTTCTATCTTATCTCCATCCATTAATTATTACCTTATGGTCTGAAACAGGCAGGGTTACCACTGACTCCCTAATTACTTTCCTAACAACTACATGTGAGGCACTTTGACAAAGGTTTCCTGACAGCTCACCCCACAACCACCCCACCTTCACACACCCCTCTCTTCCCATGTCGCCTTGCAGTTTCTGATTAGCCCCTGCTCATGGTGTTCTAGTCAGCTAGGAAGGAGTGATTTCCCATTAAGGAAGCTGTGTGCTGGTTTGTTTCATTCTTGTCTTGTTCATCTAGGCTCTGTATAAGTGTTTTTAGATGTTTGATTAACCCAGTATATCTGGCACTGAAGTACAGCTTTCTCCCAGTGCTCTCTACTGTCAGTCAGGTCTTTGCAACCCTCAAGAACCAACTCTGGTTGTACCTGAGATACACTACATGCTGCAACAGGATGGACTGGTTTTGGAGGGACAACCAGTGTATTCAGACAATCGTAACAAACTGCTTGCTGTTTACAGCAGTCTTAACACAAAAGCTCCTGATTAACTTTAGCATAAGCCGGGGAGAAAGAACCAAAGTATAGACAACATTCAAGATAAAGCAGACAAGGATAATGATTACACAGAGTCTGGGAAAATCCAACCTGACCTGCTCCAGGGATTAAATGTAGGGATTCTTAGTCCTATTGTTGTACCTCACTATCAGCAAGGATGCATTCATCCACTTGCAGCCAGAAAAGGAGGCCCCAAGGCTCAAGAAGTCACAAGACTCTCTGTGCTGTTTAGAGAAAGAGGAGCTGTCTTTCCATTTCTAGTCTCAACCACCTCAGGCCTCTAGCCAGATGAGGATGGAGGGAGTCCTGGGACTTTTTCAAAGCACAACCTAGGGGCTTTCTTTTGTTCAAGAATAACTTTAAAGACTCTCCTAGATCCTTTAAACGCATGCTGCCTCCCCTTCAGCAGCAGGATCACTCACGGCATGACAGCAGGCTGGCCAGAAGTACCCAAATAGTTGTTTCTTTGTGTACATAACAGGGCTCTGGCCTTCACAGCAGGCCCTACATGCCAGGTCTGCAGTACCATGTCTGTCTTCTTGTCCCAAAGTGTGCAAGTGCACGTTGTCTGCACACATGCTCCATCTGGTGGCTGGAATCATCCCCTGAGCATGGTGCCAAGGCATCTACATCAAGGAAGGTGCCCTCTGCTCACTAAGACTGTAAACAGTCTTTCACTCCAGGGATAGAGTATGAATAAGATAATGGGCAGTGCTAACAGCTTTCAGGATGGCAGGAAAGGCTTTTAAGGGCTAGCACTCATGAAGGTGATTGTGCATATGTGCATGTGCGCCTGCATCGCTGTCACCTTATCTTTGAGAGCACACTCCAAATCAGATTACATGTGGTTAATAATACATTATACCATTATAAAGTTACATTGGGAAATAAATGTGGTGGAATTTATTTCAACAGATGGAGAGCAATTCTTGCCTTGTCATTTAACTGAGATATCATGCACCTCAGTTTGCCAATGGCCTTGTGCAGCACAAAATTTATATGAACAGCAGATGTGTGTGCCTGTACTTCCCCTCCTCCTGCATTGGGGTGGATTAATCTTGTTCTGTTTAGGGGATTAGGCAAACTCATTGCTAATAAAAAACAGTGGCAAGTTTCTCTGTGATGTCAGATGGTTCCAGCTCTTCAGATTATCTCAAGGAGATTATATCACTCAGAAGTCATGTATGGATTGCCAGAGCCTCACCATTGGTGAGCTTGCTGGTCAGAACTTGGGTTGATAATCAACAATAGTTAATGTTTTGCTCTATTATCACTATCAAGTATCTTGCATTTCAAGCATACAGCAAATATTAGACCATCAAAGTAAAGCAAAGATTAATTTTAAACAGAACTCCAATAATACATGCAAGAAAGCTTTTCAGTTCTCAGGGCCTGTTCCTTTACACAGCATGGCTTCAGCCTCTTCCAAAGTGCTGACAGTTTTGAAAAATACGGTAGCCTTTACCTACCAGTCAGTCCAATTCACCCAAACAGGGGGCCCCATGCAAAGCTCTTTAAAGTCTTTCCATTGACTGAACTGGGCAGAAAAGCAAGCCCTATTAGTAGCCAGCCAAAGTAGCTTTTTTGCAAGAATGAGAAAAAGACAGTAAAGCACCTGTTCAGAAGATGTAACAGGTGGCACCTTTTCAGTACAATGGACAGAAGATAACTCAAAATAGCATGCACAATGTGCCATTCTGTGGGCATTTTGCAGATCTGAGGGAAGTGTGGTTTTGCCAGCAATGGAAATGTGTCCATTCAGAACACAGGAGCTTTCTACAATCAGTCCCAACATCCCCATGTGCTGGGAAGGATTCCCAGGACCCAAGTGCCAGATGCTGTAATAGAGAAGACACCTGCAGACCATGTCTCCGACCCCTGGGAACACACTGTTAGGGCAGCAGAAAGGTCCTCTGAGAAGGAGAGCTCAGCACCATTATCACCCCTGGGCAGGAGTACTCTGTTCTCCCTGCAACATGAGAAGGTCACTGCCTTTTGGAACAGGATGCTGACACTGCCAGTTTGAGTGGCTGGCCCCTTGGCAGGAGGAGTAGTTGGCCTCCAGTGTGATCTGATCCAATGACAGTGATAAATGATAGTTTAGCCTTATGCAAATAAACCACTGTCTTTCCCTTTCCAATATCCATGCAGTGTCAGTTAAATTAAGTTGGGGAAGGAGGCAGGAGCAGGGATCCTGCCAAGTACCACTGTTATGAGATAAAATTGGATGTTTTTGAGTCTATTGGATATTCAGCATTCATGCCCTGCTGAGGTTTATTTACCATATAATGTGACACAATAATTTTTCTGTATATAATTTAATGACACATTAGTAAAGAATTAATCACTGGAAACTGCAGTACACTTGTGCTTGGCTACTTTGCCAGGGTTTAGCTGGAAGCTCATGCACAGTGTTAAACATTATTTCCAGACAGAAGTGATATGTTGCTGATAAAAAAAGATCTTAGACCTGTCCAGACTCTCCTGGCCCAGGTCGTCACCTGGGGTTCAAAAAAGAGCAGTTACCTTGGCCCAGTGTCATAAACACAGCAAGGGCTGAGCCTGCTCTCCCTTAGCTATATTTATATCTGGAAGATTTTCATCTGAGGGAGTGTAGTGACTCCATTTCAAGATGAGACCCAGGCTCTGACACAGGCTGTCCCTGAGGAAGCCATCCACTACAAATCCCCTCCAAGAACCTGGACTCCATTCAGATCCCAGAGCACCTGAATCACAGAAAACTATGGCTGCAAGGGACCTCAAGATGTCACCAATTCAGTTCCTTGTGTAAGGCAGGATGCTCCTTGTCCAAACTCCCTGTATAGATATTTATCAAGACATACCAACTGGACTTTTAGTTCCTTTGAAGTTCATCCATCGTGAGTGTGGGATAAGACATAGCAGTGTCACCCAATGGGGATTCACAATAATACTTTTTCATGGTTCCACCTGGATTCTGCCTGATAAGCTTCAGATTCCTCTTGAAGCCAAACATTTCAAAGCCAATAGTTGCCTGGAACATCCAGGTTTCACATTAAAACCATGTGGAGATACCATGTGAAACCTCAGAACTGAGAAATGTTCCCCTGAGAAATGTTCTTGAAAAATATGGAAACATTTTGAAGTACCTGGAGGCTATAATGGATGAGAAACCAATGCACAGGTAAAATTCCCCATAGCTTGTGCAACTTAGGAACGGCATCACTATAGCTACTTTTTCACTTTATCCACATAAATAACTTACAGTGGCTGATAAACAGCAAGTCAACACCTACATGGACATTTTCTCTTGTTACTCCTTAATGTGAGACACTTGACAGTGAATCTGTATTTAAACAGCATTCAATTTGAACTTGTTCTACTTTATTTGAATTATCTTGTTGGACAATCATTCCCGGAACATAATAGAACAAACATTAATTACTACTCCAGCAGGTGTAATCTACTTGAAAGTACTCAACAATGTTCAAAATGCCATTGTATCTGTATGCTTCACACTTTAAGGAACTTTAGTAAACAAACTCAGCCATCAGTTTGAATATGCAAAGCAAACATATGCAGTGTTTGCCTCTGTAAACAGGCGCCTTTATAAACATTTTGGAAACGTGTGTGCACCCAAAGGAATAAGCAAAACATTGGAAATTGGTTACTCAAAAATTCAAAACCTAGTGTATTACATACCAGCAAGAATAAGACCAGGAATACATGATACTTAGAGAAACTGTACTCAGAGCAACTTTTTGGCTTGGCCCTGTTTGTTCACCTTTACTGCTGTGTATTACTATTTATATTGGCCTGTCTCTGCCTGCTAACTTCTTGTTTCCTGGAGTGTGGATTTTCCAAGGCTGATTGAGAGTTGCCACACATGCTAGCACTGAGAGCCCTCCCACCAGTGATAGGAGTCCACTGTGAGTGCATCTACACATTGGCATATGGCAATGTTGCTATGGACCTGTGCTTTAGTATTCTCTTTTGGAAGTACTAAAGCATGGTGTAGTACAGGTGGGTACTGTGTCATGCACATGGCGCACAGTTAGATTTCACCATGACATTGCCATAGGTGTGCTACAACTGGGGAATGCACCACTATGGTGACATAGCTGGTGATCAGATGTAGACCCGCACGATTGCTACATTGCCATAGTGCACCATACGGTGACACAGGGCGACATACAGATGTGCCCTGTGTGTACAGTCACAACCCATCCACTACAGAGTTTATCCTGGCTCTCACCAGTATTTCAGGTACATAGAATGCAGTAGACTGTGCTTTTATTTCAGCTTATTTTGGCTGATCTTAAATTAGTTATGGATACATACAGCTGAACCAAAATAAGCCACTACTAAACTGAAATAGGAGTGCCACCTGGGGGGGTTACATTGATTTGACCAAGGCCCCTCTATAAACTACCTGTCTTCAACAGCTAGAAGGTAGGGGTCCAAGTGCCAGATATTTAAAGGTATGTAAGTGCCTATTAAACTCTGTCAGCAAGCTGCTCCTTGGTCCTTTAGCTCGAGCAGTGAAGGCTCGAGCTTCTGTTGATGACAATGCTGGGTTCATGCCCTCTTGTCAGTCCCGCCTGTTCAGCTGTGCTTAGGAGCTGCTGGCTGAGCTCAGTCTGTTTGTCTGTCATACCTGCGTGTTGAGTGGCATTTGACAGGGCCCCTGTCTCTGAGGAGCTTACACTATGTCTTTCTATACGTGTGGCTGCAGACAGGATTGAGACCCTATGATGTTCTCAGCCCTGCACCAAGGCAGAGGAAGGGATTGCTCTTTCTCTTTACTGATTGTGCCCCAGGAGGATTTGGCAATAGAAATAATTGTCACCTAAAATATCAGCTGAGAATATCAAATGGAAATGAAAATGAATGCACATATGCCATGTATATATATGTACATAGGAACTGTTGCCGAGGAATGCCAGAAGACTCTTGCAACAGAAAAGAAGGCTTAGTATGTTGGCTTGCAGCCTCTTCTCTGTAATGTCAGGCCTGCAGTTTGACTACTGTAGTTGTAGATGTTAAAATTTAGAGATTGAGGAAGTTGGGAATTGGAAAATGGTCTCTGAGTTAGGGAGCAGCTAAATGGTTAGTTAGCTTGAGAGACAAATGCTCCACAACTGTCGTTTTCTCCTCCCTCTGTCATCAAGAGAAGGATCTCATTGAACAAGTTTGGGTTCTGTAATAGTGTTGAGGTACTTTGCAGAAGCTGGGAGGCAAAGAGTTAACTCTCTCCCCCTAACTAGAGCTCCAATATCTGCCAGCCCTGAGGACTTCAGAGCAGGTGTGAGGAGTTATTAGTCCCCAGGCAGCAGATAAGAGGGTTGTCTGCACCTGGGCAGGCCCTCTAAGAGAAAGGAGCTGGGCTGAGGGAAGATGCATTGCCTTATTTCTGTGGTCCCTTACTAAAGTGATATGTACTTTAAAGAGCAGAGCATATTTTGCATAGCCTGCTGCAAACCTGTATAAATATCCCTTAATCTCCAGAATAGGTTTTGCTCCAGCTGGTTTATTGTGGGGGCTTTCACTCAGGGCCTTGTTACATGTTGCACTTTGAACTGCTCAAATGTTGATCGGTGTTAGCGCCAGCTTGAGTTTGGCAGACAAGGTTCCTTGGGTGAATTTGATATCTCTTATTAGACCAACCCAAATGGTTGGAGAATAGTTATTAAGCAAGCTTTTGGGTTCAGCAGTCATGCCTCAAAGCTAAAAACCTTCTCTGACTGCCCCCCACCTGCACAGCTGTGACTTGCCACTAGAGGGCTGGTGAGCAGTGGTCTAAGAGCTACAGCTATGAGTTGCCACTACAGGGTTGGTGAGCCAGGGCAGGCTTTTATCTCTGCTCTAGCTAGGGTGTGTGAGAGATGGGGGATTGGGGAAAGAACCATGAAGCAGAGAGGCAGAGAAGTAATGGGATGGGGTTGGTAAAGTTATGGGAAGTGGAAAGGAAAGAGGTGTGGGGGAAGGGTAGTGAAATGAAGTCAGCCAGCCACTGAAGGATAAAATAAAAAGAAACTTTAAAAAGTGCTTAAAAAGAAATAAGGAGGAAGTGAATTAAAGAAGGTCTCATGTTTTAATAAACTGAGATTAGGATTGGGGTGTGGGGGGTGCTGGTCGTGTTTCCCGAGGTGGGAGTAGTGAGGGAAGGGGCTTTTGGGGGAGCTACTGCACCAGAAAGGATGCTCCAGCTCATGGGGACCCGATTTGGCCTCCTACCTTGTCCCCTTCTTCCTTCCTCCCTCCAGCCCCACTCCCCCTGAATATACCCCAGTCCAGACCTGTCTGTGCCCTGGAACCTGGCTGGCTGGCGTGTGCTCTCCAGGCTGTTTTCACAGGGTTGCAAACATGGGGGTGGGAAGGTCACACCCCCTGGGGTAGGAGGGGGAGTTGGGATGGTGCCAGAACTGTCCCCTGGGCAGCAGAGTTCATGGAATGGAAAGTTTGTCTACACAGAACAGGAAGATGGGAGAGGGGACATTGCATCCTGGGATGCTGGAGGACTGCAACTTGGGAGTGGCCACACATTAATGGAACACAAACTGGATAACAGGGATCAGAGAGAAACCTGCCCTGGAGTGGCACAACTGAGCCACCTAAAGTATGCTTAAAACTAGAGTCACTTGTTAATGTGTAGACAATGCAGAGGTTCAGAGCTCCAGGAGCTGTCTAGAATTAATGTGTATATAGGCTCTCAGACAGGCTCCTCTTTCTGTGTAAAAGCAGGAGCCCATGCTGAGCTGAAGGCACAACACACTGGAAAAGCAAGAGACTTTAGAGGCAGAGGGATAGCAAGGAGAATATAGGGGCAAAAGAGCAGCAGGAGCTCTTAAGCCTTAGATGGAGTCTGTTGCTTCTGGTAAGCAGCATTCCCAGCTTTGCACCAAGGTGTCCTATGGCAGCTCAGAGTGTGGTGCTGTCAAACTGCAGGGTGTTGGCACTAGCTTTGTGTGGGTTCAACAGATATCTTTTTTGCATTAAGCAGCTTTATTTATTCACTGTTAATTCTGGTAACTTTGAAGCATGCTATTCAAATGCCTAACATGCTAACAAATCATTCAAATGTTGGGGGCTGGGAGAAGGGGCATTTTGCTATTCTGCAATTTCAAATGCGGAGGTGGAAAAGGATACCTGTTGGTCACATATTTGATAATATTTCCTTTTTTCAGTACTTTCCTGTTATAGCGACATTTTAAAAAATCTCAGAGCTCAGGCTGCTTTGAAAAAGGAAAAAAACACTTTAAAGTTTAGAGTTTCTTTCCAATAGAAAACAAGCAGTACGTTTACATGCTTACTAGTAGCTGAGAGCAGTTTGGCTATTCAGCGATAATGGAAACCTTCCTCCAAAATGCCTTCTTAATGGACTTAATGAGGGCAAGACTAACACAATTCTGGAAAGTATTCAGTGCCTCCTGTGAGGTTCTGGACACCTATCCGAGTCTAGGGTAAGGGAACAGCTATAGACAGGATGAGACCCAGTGAGGAGAATGAAGATTGATGGGTGGGGGTGTATTGGTGCGTGTACGTGTGAGTGATAGGGGCAGGGTGGGAAGAGACTCTAGTTTCCTTTGCAGGGTTTCAGGGACAGAATGTCACCTGAAATTAATTCAGTTTATCTTTGCATGATGCCAAAGATAGAGAAGCCTCTTTGTCTGGGTGAAATTAAGGTGGGAGCTATTCTTGGATCAGTGTTCTCAGTCCTGGTTCTTTAGAGTAAACAGCAGCTAGTGTCAGAAAATCAGGGTAGCATCATGGCCAAGTTGCTAAATGTAAAGATGATGCTGGAGGCTGCAACTTGTAAGCAAATTGGGTGCTTACCCTTGGGTTTCCACTTTGGCCTAGCCTAGGTAGGGAGAAGTGCCATCTGTGCCACAAAGCAGAGGCTTCCTGATTGGGCAAAAAAGGAGGAGCCTAAAGCCATCTGCCAGCGTGCCATTTTCCAACCAGGGATATAGATTCACCTGCTTCAGAGATCTTCCAGCCAAGGCATTAAAATCATTTAGCACTCTCCTTCTCCTAGGGTCCTGCAAGCTTTGACATTGCTCATCACCCTGTCCCCCTTCCCTTTACTAGCCCAACTGTTTGTGGACCCCCTCCCAGCCCCCCGCTTTTTCATGTTATTAAAAGCTGTGAAAATGAGAGTAATCGTCCTTGCCAATAATCCTGCTGTCAACTGCATCTAGTGAATTTCCAAGAACATCTCCATACTTCATTAAATGCAAAGTTTCTATCTGAGAGAAATCAATTGCAGCCTAAATCATAAAGACAAAATCAATTGTAACTATGCATTGCAAGTCTATATTAACACGGGTACATTAAATGAATGGGCTATAGCAACCTCCAATTCCAAAGGGAACATTATAGCTAACATCGTATTATCTATCTGCAGAGAAAAATAACATTATGTATGAGCACAAAGAAACACAGACTCTTATTTTAGGTTTGGTTGCTTCAGGATTTTTTTACTATGAAAACAAGAAAGAAAACAAAAGGTTGTTTGTCCTCTCACAAGGTAGAATGAAAAAAAAATCCTCTAAGGATTCCCAAGGGTACCTTTCATTTTGGTTCTCTACAGCTGAGATGATTTAAAGATAAATTTTCTCATGTTTCCATTTTTTCTTCATGATTGTTCTTAACGTGTGTATGCCTATATATCCGTGATTTTCAATGCCTTACAGAAAAACAATTTTTTCCCTCTGATTTCCCTGTGATCCATGAATGGAGGCTTTTCTGTGTGGGCTAGGTTCATGTATTGCAACTTTCCCTAAGTTTTGGTAATGTATAGAACATGGCCCTAGAAACGCAGCAGATACCGAACTGTGACTTGGAGTCCTTTCTCCAGCTGGAACGTGAAGTGACTGCACATGGAGTGGAAAATTGGGCATGTTACATGCATCGGACTAACACAGAGCACAGAGTAATAACAAATCTGATGAATGTGGAGGCTTATGGATGTAGGAAAGCACTGATCCTTTTTTTTGGAAGGTCCCAGTGGGAAGCTTTTAAGAGTAGGAGAAGGGAGAAAAGACTTCATGAGTGAATAGCATCAGGAACTTGGTTTTGGGAGAGCCATAGTGGATCCATCCACTCTACCTGAAATGAGGAGACTTATCATATTTTTTTCCACCGGAATAGCTAGTACTTATATATGCTTCCACCAAGCCTAGGGCTTCCACTCTGAGTTTCATTCTGATTGTCACAGCTCAAATGCCCTGAGTCCTAATCTTCAAAATTTCCTAAGCAGGAAGCAACTTTGACACCTGAAACTTGAGATACTGCTCCTGCCTTTGTTCAAGCTAATTTGCATCATCACAGAACCTCACAAGAGTGCTGAGAGACTCCTTACTGCCTGCCCAGAGGAGTTTTCCATCTATTGACTCCTCTGTGAAATCCTATGAAATATGAACTTTCATTTCTACCCAGGAGAACTTCTACAATCTTTTCTCCAATGCCTGATGAAGGGTGTTTGTGCCCAAAAGCTTGCAATTAAAGTATTTTTTTTGCAAAAATCTTGTTAGTCTAATAAAAGATATCACCTCTACCATGAGCTATGATTGTTGTTTTCGTCTCGACCAATATGGCTACAACCTGGATACCTGAGTCCTAAAGAGCTTACAGTCTATGAGTAAGAGGATGCAGCAGACAAAGCAGGGAGAAGGGTGGATACTTTACTGTTGCTATCTTTGATGAAAAAACTCAAGTGTGAGATCACAGGTGTGATTCCCTCTGCTTGGCCTGATCTAAATCAGGAATAGCAAGACTAGAATTAACTGAATTACCCTTTTTGTGGACTGGTTTTATGTGTGTTTGCCTGGCCCCAAACTTTGATGGTGATTTTTTTATCAGCAGGCTGTTTTACTTCATCACAAGGGGCTGAGATACCATGCTTACTGTGACATAAGCCATTACCCTGAAGCAATTTTGTTTCTTGTTTCCAAACCTAAACATTCAGATATTTACAAATTAATGAACATTATTATAAGTCTCATTAACAGAATTTTTTTTTAGGGGGGAAAACATCTTATAAAATGTTTCCCCCCCCCCCCCCCGATATAATCACTGTGTTCTGTTTACTCTGCTATTAATTGGTGCCAGACTGTGAAATTTTCAATTTCCTTATGGCTTAACTTGTGAAGCCTGTAAATTACTAAAAGGTTCCTCTCCTAATTTAAATTTTAAAAGATCATGTGTGGTAGTGCCTGGTTGGGGAGCTGCACTTGCTAAAGCAAACTGTTAGTGTCAGTCAACCACTGATAACTGGGATTTTTCACCATCACAAGCATATTTTACACACACAACGCACATCCCTGTATTCTGCTCTTTGTGCTGGCTCCTCAGAGAGTGCAACCCTGCATGGATCTGGCCAGTTACCCAAGAAGGCACCTGACCACAGTGATCTCAGCCATCTTTCAGTTGAACACTGCAACTATCTATAGGAAGGCAGGCAGCAGGCTCATAGGCAGGAGTGCATCCAAAGGAGGTGCAGTGATCCAGTTACACCCCTTCCCCTTTTGATTCCTGGTCCACCCAGAAGTTTAAAACCAAGTACTTAGCAGTGGCAGCAGCAGCAGCATTTCTATTCAAGTGCCACTGAGGGAATCAATTGACTTCATGGCTCATCATAATCTACCTGATTCTTTCTCAATTGTTCATTCCGCAGGTGTTAATGACCTTCTCTCCTTTTTAATGGTTTCACTAATCAAGCTGTTTTCTTCTGCAATTCTGCTGTCTATTAGCTGCTCCTGGAAATGTAGCCCCTATTTCATAGCCTTGCAGACTATTTTAAACTTAGGTGTATAAGTGGTAACTCAGGTGAACATTAACTCAGGTATGGTTTGTTCACCTCTGTATTTGTGTGTCCCTGATCAATGCAGCGCTCAAAGTGTGTCAAAGCAGAAGTAGCAGTTTCTTTGGCTCTCACTCTGTTCTTTCTCAGGAAGAGGCATGGCTTGAACAATCAATAAACATTTTCCTTTTTTATATTTGGGTTAGTGTATATTGGCACACTCCTGCCTGCCAAGAAGACTTTTGGAAAGCCACTTGAAAAAAATGGGTTCACATGTGGTGAGGCTGATAGTCACTCATCTCCCACGCAAGCAACATCCACAGTTTGCATCCTCCTCCTCTGTCCTCTCCTCCATACTCACAAGCATGGGCAGATCTAGGATTGTGAAAAGGGTACACATGGTACACATCACTGTATATCACACAACACCTAGGTTTCTCCAGTTAAAAAAACCCAAACCTAAAAGCTTTACTAGTATGCTAGGGACCTAGGGATATATTATTCAGTTTAACAAAGTAAAAGAAAAAACTTTATTGGAATGTGTATTAATTTGCTACATCATATATTAAGTATAAAAATACAACAAAAATAATCAAAAGATGTAATTTCATTAGTTATGTAATCATTAGAATTAAATGTAGGTGCCTTTTTCAGATTCGTAAAATATAGTCTTAAGCATCTTGACAGTGCATCCATCCAGTGATTCCCTGAACATTAGGGCCTTGTTACACATTAATTTTAGGCAGCTCCTAGACTCTTAACCCCTGGATTGCCCGCACATTAATACCTGAAAATAATTTTAAGTATACTTTAAGCAGCTTAAAGTTATACCACTCCAGGTGTCAATTTATCTCTGATCCATGTTACCCAGCTCATGTTTCATTAATGTGTGGCCATTTTCTACAGATGAGCCACCCAAGTTGCAGTCCTCCAGCACCTGAGGATGCAGTGTGCTCTACCCCTCCTGTTCTATGTAGACAACCTTTCCATCCCCTGAACTCAACTGCCTAGGGGGCATGTCTGGCACCAAGCTACCTCCCCTTCCTGCCCCTAGGAGTGTAACCTCCCCCCTCCCAGGGTGCAACCCTGTACAAACAGCCTGCAGAGCACATGCCAGATAGCCAGGTTACAGGGTAGAAATGATTCCAGAGCGGAGTCTAGGGGGTGGGGGGATGACAAGGTAGGAGGCCAGATAAGGTCCTCATGAGCTGGGCTTTTGTTTCCCAAGCAGGGGCAGTAGCTCCAGCAAAAGTGCTTTCCCTCACCATGCCCTATTCCCAGCCACCCCAGGAAACATGACCAGCACCCAGCACCCCCCCACACCCCAATCCCAATCCCAATTTATTAAAGCATGAGATCTTCTTTAATTTAGTTCCTCTTTATTTATTTCTATTTTTTTTTGTTTACTTCTTTTTATTTGATCCTTCAGTGGCTGGCTGATTTTATTTCACCACCCTTTCCCCACACCCATTTCATTAACCATCCCCATCCCACTAATTCTCCACCTCCTAGCTTCATGTTTCTGCTGCCCATCCCCTCCCTGCCACCCACCCTCATCTACAGCAGAGACAGAAACCTGTCCTGGCTCACCAACCCTGGAATGGCAATTCACAGCTGCAGCTCCTAGTCCAGCTTCTGCTTGCCAGCCCACTAGTGGCAAGTCACAACGGTGCAGGTGGGGGTCAGTGGGAGAAGGTTTCTAGCCTTGAAGCATGACTACTTCAAACTGGAGCTTGCAGTAACACCAATCAACATTTAAGCAACTCGAAGTGCAGTGTGGCAGGGCCCTGGGTCTTGGGTCATAGGCGCATTACACTGTCCATCAAATGAGTTTCCCAACCTGTCACTGACTTCTCTAACCTACCTCAGAAGCTGTATTCTATTCTGTATTCTATTACCAAGGCAGAGAACAGAGGAGAGATGCTTACGAACCTCCCATGGATTTTTCCATGGCTTAATGAATTATTTCCTTATTGCTTTGACTCTCCCCTAAACTTGATGAGCTTCTATTGCAATTGATTTTATTTGGAGTTTTATGGTGGCACTATGTAACTCTGAAAATGCATGGGTTTACAGAAGTAAACAAATGTGTCTCATGGCATCTCCTTGATTAAGTAGGTTCTCTCCCCCATGACCTGCTGCTGATCTTGTGTTTCCATCAGCCACAAAACACTTAAAACCTTCTATCAAAGAAACTTGCCAGAATTAACTCCAAGCCTGCTGAATGCTACCCCTGCCCCTTAAGCTCACCCCTTTCAACATATCAGAAATATTTTCTCAACAACAGGTCATCGTGGGAGAATCAGTGTTCTAAGGTAGTTAAGTTCAGGAATGACTCAAGCTCTCTGCATGTCCTACCAGAAATTTCAGGACGCTTGTTTAATTGTATTTATTAAATACAGGACAATTTTCTGTACAAATATCTGGCAGTGGACAGACTACTGTTAGACCTACATGTTTCTCTACTCTTCACATCATTATGAGAGACATGCTAATTTAAAGGTATGTTCCTACAAACAAGGCGGCAGCAAGTACTTGTACCTTGATACACACGTGGATTTATAGGGAAAGAGTTTTCATATCATACCCAGTGTTAGAGTACAATGGAAATGAATCTAACATAGGTTAGGTCCCTGTTTTATTTAATGAGTTCCCCGGCTTGGGAGTCATGAGCACTCTCTGCTAAGAGGACAGCAGTGTGCGTTTGATGTAGAAAGAATTCATTTAGCCTCAGACCTCTCCAGCGAAGATGCTGAATTTGTGAGAGAAATAAATATCATGCAGATACTTTCTTATCCTTATGTGGATTGATCCAATACAAGTGCTCATCCTCTCCTTCGAATGAGAACCAATCTTGTATCACTAAAACCTCATTTCACCATTTGCCATTAAATTATATTAAAAGAGCTTTCATGTTATCTCTTAAGTGGATGCTTTTTATTCCAACCACACTTCCTTTATCACGAGCTCCTGCTCTTCTTGCAGCAAGCTCTTTCCTTGTGTGTACCATAAGGGAAAGCAGGTCAATTATTTCCACTGCACTGATCTTAAACAACTTTAGACTTGACAGAATGTTATAATCGGAATGATAAAAAACCCACCTTGTGAATAAAAACATTACACACCATTAATTGATCTCCATAACAAGAGCTGTTTGCTTTTTGAATTCCCCATCCTTTACCTTGCAGTCCCTCCATTTTCCGAGAATTAAAGGAGCTTTCAGTGATGGGCAAAAGCCAACTTATTTGGAATGGTACAAAGTTTTCAATTACTCTGAGGAGATGTATGTTTTCCATTACAATTTTCAGCACCATTAGTCTAGTTACAGAGATGGGCATGTGAATTGCATGCGGATTCTTATAATTATAAGTCATCAGCAATTCTTTAGAAAAAGCCTTGCTTCCTTGATAACTTGCCAATTTGCCTGGTGGCAAGGGCCTTTTAAAAGCGTGCAGAGTGTAATACTATACTTCTAAACCACCAACACCAGGTGAGGGGGTTGCATTTGAGAATTTCACTGGAGTTTCTGAGTAGACAGCTGTATAGACTGACAGGCTATTTCTTACCATTGCATTTACGGTGGTGGGCCCAGGAGCCCCCAGTCGAGTGGGCAGTTGTTTCGGCTGGAGGGCTGTTTAATGAGTTTTGGTGAGCTGTCAAGGGCCACAAGGGTAGCCCCACCCCTTGACAGTTGCTCCACCCCCTGGTCACCATCTTGGAACCAGAAGTCCCACCCTTAACCCCTAACTTTTGCCACCGGAAGTCCTTCCACTTGGCCCCAGAAGTACTCCTTTTGGGAGGGGAGTTGCCATCTTGGAACCAGAAAAGAGCCAAATCATATAAGTCAAACACCCACTATAACATATATTAATATTATTGCAAAAAATATTTTTGTCAAAATTTTTGTTTGCTAGCAGATATAGAAGTGATTGTGTAGCAAAACCCCCAGTTTTTCTCTTTTTTAAATTTATTTTAAAATGCATTCCCTCCCCTTCCCCAACTATTTCTGACTTTTCTCTCCCTCTCTATTCCCTATATATAAATATAAGTGAGCTCAGGTTTAGGATAAGCTTTAAATATTTTTTTTTGGTAGCAAGTTTTTGGTTTTGGATATCCACTGTTTTATACTGTATTATTATTGGGTTTGTATTGATTCTTACTGTTTTATATTGTATTATTATCATTTTCATATTGATTTTTATTGTTTCATATGGATATTGTATGGTTTAGGCCTGTGTTTGTCCAAAGTCATGTCAAGTTTCCATTTTATATGTCAAGCCTCCATCTTCTGTCCTCTGCCTGGGCATCCCCTGTGTTGCAACTGTATGAGTCACGTACCCCTCCTATGTAAATTGGTTCCCCGATGAATGAGTGTGATTGGAAATGATTGAAATACAATGGTAGCAGGCCTCTACTGAACGGCCTGTAATGACTGGGCCATCACCTTGCATTGATTCACCTAGGAACCACGGACCTCACCCAGGAGCAGAGACAAGACCAGCATTTGAAAGACAAAGGACCCTGCAAAACCAGTAGCTCTCACCATTACAGACACCTGAAACTGCACATCCCTGCACAGAGCACACATGCTCAGTACACCAGGGGCTGACCCTTGCCTGGGCATGCCTCCTGTCACAAGGGTCACACACGGCCTACCCCTATAAAAAGGGGCAGTGAAGACAGACCCAGTGGGAACACCATTTCCATCTGGACCAGCACCATGCCACACCACCTATCCACCCAGGGGCCCTGCCGGTGACCCCACTCTGGACAACACCTACTGGACAAGAACCCCTTCCAGCCTGGATAGGTAGATATTACCTGCACACCTCCTCCTACAATTTGGACTCTCTCTCTCCCTCTGTCTCTCTCTCTCTCCTCCTGGACTTCAGTCCCTGCACCAAGCCTCTTTAACCCCTGCTGCCATTGTGTGTGGGTGTGTGTGTGTGGGTGCAGGGGAACTAATTTGACATTGTGTCACCATCTCCCCTGTTCAATAAAACCACTGTCATTTGCTGCCCTGCCGCCTGTTGCTTTTCCTGTGATTTTCTGCTGTCTGTCTCTCTGTCTTCAGGCTTCCCCCGCACCTTCTGTAATCCTCCCCACCCCCCTCCTGCAGCTTCCCAGCTCCTATTAGCTATCCTGTAGTTTGCTCCAGCAGCTGGAGCGTTGCTCCAGCTTCTAGCACCTACTGCCACTCCCTGCAACTTCTCTACTGCCCTGCAGCCATCCCCTGGCTCCCCACACCCAGAGCCCCTCTTTTAACACCCACATTTTCCCTTGGTCCCATTTTTCCCTCTCCCTACCTACCTTTCCAGCTCCCCCATAGCTCTGGCTCCAGTCCCAGACTCTGTGCCGGAGTGCTTCCCCGTTCTGCAGGCTTTGGGCCGTTGTCTTTTAATCAATTAAGATCAATGAACCTAAAGTTACCCCCCAGCCTCAGTTCTTCAGCCCAGGCCCCTGTATTCTACCAGTTCTAATCCTGGTCCTGGTAACTTTAACTCCCTACGCTTCTACTTTCTTACCTTAACCTTTCCCCAGGTATCCCAAGTACACTAAGCACATACATACATACATACATACACATTACAACACCCAACTTAGGAACTCACCTGTGTGTATGTGTAGGTGGGTGGTATGTGTGTGAGTTACTGAATATGCATATATAGATATCAGCGTGTGTGTGTGTGTGTATATATATATATATATATATAATGGTATTGTGTGCATGATATACGAATTAGTGATCGGTGTCTAACTTTTGGGGTGTATAGTGTATGTGCTTGAATTGGTGATAAGTATGCATGGGCCTATGCTGGTTTGGGTGTGTATGTGCCTGAGCTGGTAGTGTGTATGTGTAGGCACCTAATTGATTTGTGTGTGTTTTGTATATGTGCAATTGTGTCACACCCTCCTGTCTCACAGCGCAATATTGAGATCCTGAGATTTGGCCTGACCCCCCTGGGCAACAATTGCATAGTAAATAACTCATTAATAAAGTCTTACTTTTGTATATTGTGTGGTTGGGGATGTGTGTGGTGGGGTGTGGGGTGTGTGGGTGTGGGGTTTGTGAGGGGTGTGGCTGTGTGTGGGGGGGCATAGGATATGTTGGGGGTGTATATGTGAGGGCAGGGTGTGGGGTGTGAGGGAGGGTGGGGTGTTGTGGGGACCCCCACATACTGCCACCCATGGCACAAAAATGCCAGCAGCAGCAGGTGGCGGGCCCTCAGAGCGCTCATGGTATGTGCAGGTGCTGCTGCTCCAGCAAATGCTGCACAGGGTGACGAGGAGCACAGCCAAGCTGGCCTGCCTCTATTAAGCAGAGCTCACCACAGCGCACGTGGAGCTCTCAGCACTCACATGCCACTGAGGGATGCCCCACGTGATGAAGCTGGCTGCTTTCCCCACCCTCTGCCATGCAGGTCCCAGGACTCTGGCAGAAGTGGAGGGGAGCCCTGACCCCTGCTTCCCAGCAGAGTCCCAGGACCTGCACGATAGGGGGCACAAAAGGCAACTAGCTCCATCGCATGGGGCTTCCTCAGTGCTGTGCAAGTGACAGGAGCTGCTCATGCACTGCATGGAGCCCTGAGTGATAAAGGTGGGCTGGCCTGCCTGCATTCCTTGCCACCATGTGCAGCGCTGACTGGAGCCATGCACCACCAGGTGGCAGTGCCTGTGTGGACCATGAGTGCCCCAAGCACCTGCCGCTTGCTGCTGCTGCTGCTACTGCCACTGGAGACAGGGGTTGTGCACCATGGGGGGGAGTGTGTGGGGGTCCCCACACCTCCCACCCTTCCTCACACCCACACCCTGCCTACCTGAGCTTCGCGCTCCCATCACTATCCCACCCCCAAGCATGGGCTTCGCACTCCCGCTAGCCCTAGCCCCAGCCCCATGCTATGCACTCCTGCCAAGCTGCATCTCCCTCCCCCCCACCCCCACACCCCTGCTGCTTCCCTACCTGCTGCCTGGAGCAAGCACTGCAGCAGGGACACAAGGAGGAGCTGCTGAATGCCAGGGAAGCTGAGCAGGTCCCCCAGTAGCTGCAGCAGTGGCAGCAGAAGTCCTGCCCAGAAGTTGAGTGCTGACTGGGCCAGTCCCTTATGCAAACATGGGTGGGAATGAGGCGTGTGGGCTGGGCAGGGTACAATTAGTTGGTGGGCACCCATGGGCCAGATGAAATTGCCTGGCAGGCCAGATGCGGCCTGTGGGCCAAATTTTGCCTACCCCTGGATTAAAACCTGTTGGCCTGCATGCTCCACAAAAAGATAGTAAAAAACCAGATAGTCCGTGCCTATACTGGGAGACAAAGTGGGTAGGAAATGGGACTATCATGGATGCTGAGGACCAGAGAGAGCAAATTGAGCCTCACCCAAGTTAGGCTATGATAGAGCTAGGACCCAGATATGCTGAGTCCTCATCTACTGAATAAACCAAAGAACTGTCCCTCATCCTTGATGCACGTTGACTGAGATTGCTGGGGAAGCAGAATGGGCTTCCCAGAACAAATCTCTGCCTCCCTTTTTCCCTAGAGCCTGTGAGAAAGATGAGTCTTATATAGGCTGGTAAACCTCAAATTTTGTTCTGCAAAGCAAGGAGGATTTTTTAAGGGCCTCTCTACACATGGATTTAAAGGCACAATGGGATCTAATACACGATCCACACAATTGCATCTCCTGTCATGCCACACATGCCTGGCAGGAGGTGTGGTTGTAGGATTGTGCATTAGATTCCATCATGCCTTATTGCCAGTACACGGGGAAACCCAATCCTGGGCTCCCTCCAGCACTGGCAAGAATCAAGCTCTTGCAGCTGGGAACCCCTTCATCTGACAGGGCTTACAGCTATGGAGATGCCCTATGCACCTCTACAGGTGGGATACCACAGCTGCTATTATTTCCCAGTCACAGGGCACCCCATGCAACCCCAGGCCTCCGAGATCACAGCAGTGCCCCACAGCTGCCAGGACCAAGATTCCCGCAGCTGTGGACTCTGGGTTCTAGCAGCCACAGGCATTGCTGGGACTGAGAGTCTACAGCTGCCTGGCACTGCCAGGGCTGAGAGTTCCCCCAGCTACAGGACTCACAGCCCTGGCTACATATGGTGCACCCCTGCTGATGGGAGCCCAGTCAATGGAGCCCTAATGCACGTGCAAATTAAAGCTAGATAGCAACCAGCTATAAAGTTGTTACACATTTTCCAGCAATAACCTTATGCCCGGTTAGACCTTTGTATGGTGAAATAGTTAATTTTCACATATAGCTGGTCTAAATTAATTGCACAATTAATGCAGAATTGTGTGATACATGTAACATGCAGAGAGCACCTAAAATCCTTAAGCAGCAGATAGGGATCATTTTAATTTGGTAAAGAATCATGTCCACATACTCAGGGTGCATAAAATCTCTCTCTCTCAGGTGTTTATACCTCACACATCCTTTTCCTTTCAGACCATGTGCAGCTGAAATCTCAGCTTGCAACAAAAACTAATAATAATAGGGTAAGAGGTGTATGGAATTTAAACAGCAACACAGCCTCTCAGTCCAGCTGCACTGACCGTATCATTTACTTGTTCTGCTTTTGAAGTAATTTCTTTGCCCATTTTCCCTCCCACATACATTCCTTTAAGCATGCATTAGTCCAGTCACAGCTGTGCAGTGAAGAAATAAGCAAAGTCTTCCTCTATCAGGCAGCAGCACAATCTGATAGCTCAGCCAGGCAGCCTAGTAAATAAATAAGCAGTAAAGTACATTTAGGACTCTACAGATTTCTTTCTTGAGTTTTTGAAATTGGAAGGAAAAAGACATTATTAAAACCAAGTATGGAAGAGCTGCCTACAAGATTTCTATTTAAAGGAACAAGTTTGCTGAAAGAATATGCTCTACGCATCAAACCAAGACAGCTTTAGGAATAGGGAGTACTTAAACTGATACCTGATAACATTTTCCAGGGTGAATTTCCAGTGCACCCAAAGGAAATCTATTAAGGAAGAATATGAATACAAGATGAATACGTTTACTTTCTGTGCAATCAGAATACCATGTGTTTCATCAAGAGATATGTGAGCCAGGGCTGTGTTCTGCAGCACTCTTACTCATTTTCAGAAGAATTGTGCATCAGGGGTTTGACTTCACTGCAGGCTTACCTTGAGTTATAGCTTGGGTGTTGCCCAGTACACTGCACACAAAACCCCTTAACTCAAGTGCAGTTGTTCTTTCCACTCAAGAGGATGGCCTTCAGGGGGTGTAAACTACAGCTCTGGTTGGAACAACACATTCACAGTTAACACAACCACTCTGGGCTGCTAATGCAACCCTCCAGGAAACTCAAGTGCTTTTTCACATGGCAGCTGCTCTCACTCTGATGACTAGCATTACCTCTGCAGTGAAGGCCAAGCCTAAATCAGAATGAGCTCGTACTCCCATGGTACCATGCCTCCACCTAATCTTCATCCAAATATACCCTTCAGGTCAGCAGCCACTAAATGTCATCTACACATGGGGGGAAAAAACTTATTTTAAAGTATTCTAAGTTCTCACCTTCCTCTGAGCTTCGCAGTCCATTTTATTTCTGGCTACATAAGCTCTAAAAGGGCAAGAAGTGTCTTAATTTTTTTGCACAGTGTCTAATTTAAGCAAAGCCAAAATATTAATTAATAATGGTTAATAGTAAGTAGGGCTCTGTGAAATTTCAGTGGCTGTTTAATTTCATTTTGGATTCGGATGTTTTGACGGCCGAAACACCGAATCTGAAATGAAACTCAGGGCTCAAAAATGAAATAGGCCATCTGAAACGTTTCAGAAATTTTCCAAAATGATTCAGATGTTTCCGAAACTTTTCCGATGTTCCGGAGGCAGGCTTGCAGGGATAGAAAGGAGTGGGGGGAAGGACTGCTCTGATATTGACATCGGTAGCTGGCCAGTGACAATGATCTATCCCTGAGGTCCCTTCCAATCCCAGTGCTGGGGAATTGAACCAGGGGCTGAGGAATCAAACCGGGAGCCAGGGAACTGAACCAGGAGCTGGGGAAATGAGCCAGGGGCTGGGGAATAGTGGCAGGCTCTCTGGCACTGAGTCTGGAAGCTGACCAGATGATAGATCTGCCTGGAAAGGTCTGCAGTCTGAATGGCGAAGTCCTTTCAGCAGCCTGTCCCCAACTCAGGCTTCATAGAATGGCCTCTCCGTTTATTTAGTGAGCATTCTGCTGAACATCATAGCCTCACTGATGATCTCTTCGGTGACCTGCTTCATGAGGGTGCTGCTGCTGCTCTCTACCCACTGGGAGCTCATCAGCATCCCATCTGCAAAATGCAGATCCAGAGAGCACTGGCTGCTAAAAGGACATCTCAGTTCAGACTGCAGAACTTTTCAAGCAGACCTATCATCTGGTCAGCTTCCAGACTCAGTGCCAGAGAGCCTGCCATATCTCTCTGGCATAAAACTGCCATGGCACTTGTCAAGCCAGTCTTTCTTTTGCAGCTTGCCATGGTCAAGGCCATGGCATAGTTAGCAGTTGGGTTGGCAGGGGTCTTGATTCCCATTCAGAATTCTCTTGGGTGGCCTTGCGTCTTCACTGAGGAGGTTGGCATTGATGGCTTCTCAGTGCTGGGCCATTGTCCAGCCATTCTGGAGTTCAATGTATTATAATTATTGCCTGTTGCTATAGGGAATTGGCTTGTAGGTAAAGTAGATAGGCATTAGAACAATGGTCCAGGGAAATGGCAAGGGTTATTTGGTTTCTAAAAGCCTGTTTGTGACAAATTTTCCTTCCAGGCCCACTGTGCCTGACACAGGCAAGCAGCAAGTAGACACACAGGCTAGGAAATTGAAGACATGTACCACACTGTTCCATAATATTAGATAAGGGACTCCACTGCGTTTGTCAGGCCATGGCCGCAGTGTCCAGGTGCAGAGACCTTGGGATGATTTCCGGTTTTGGGGAACAGACCAAATTAGGATGTGTGCATGTGATGGGTTTGTGAAACAAAGGAATATGTTCACAGGACAGAACATGGACAGTATGATAACCACAGGGAAACCAATCAATGATGTCTAAAGATGAAGTGTTATCAAAGGAAAAAAAGGATACTAAAGGAGGGATTTCAGAGCAGCAAAGGGTCCCTGAGGGGGAAACCTGAGGTCACCATGGACAGCCTGTCTCACTCACCCCATGGGGGGTGGGGGAGGTGGGGAGTGGGGGTTGGGTCTTGGCCTCCAACCTCCAGGCTGCTGACATCTGACATTCAAGAGAGAATCTCCGAGTGAAACACGTGTACTGGCCAGACATACTTTGACTCTGGGAACCCTGGGATATATATAGAATTGTTTGCATTATTATCTGCTATCACTGTGTAACAATAAAATTTGCCTATTATTGAATGGAGAGGTTGTGGTCAGTCTGAGGGTTTGGGTCCACCCAAAACAAGGTATCTGGGTCATAAATCCAGTGCCAACAATTTAGTTTGAGTGCTAGCATAAAACAGATCAGAGGATTTCACCATGCAATTTCTGGAAAAGCCTCATGAGATCCAGCATGTACTGAAAAAAGAGATTTAGCCTTCATTAAAGAATTCATGCTCTGGAGAGCCCCACTATACCCCTACTTAAGTTGTTCTAACAGCTAACTTCCTTCAGAGTTAACATGTTTTCCCTCATTTCTAGTTCAGCTTGATTGAGCTTCATCTTCCAAGTATTTTCCATTCCACCAGTTCTCTGGATGACCTCATTGTCAACAAGCCTGCTCATCACCTTGCACTTTTCTATTCTGGTCCACTGCCCTGTCATTTGTGTCTAGACCTGCATGAGTTTCACCCTGAGTGGAGTCAATCTCTCCCAAGGAGTATTTCCCACTGCTCCATTTCCCCAGTATTTTCTGCGCTGCAGTTGAGTGACATGCTTCATGTTGTAATGTCTCTCTCCCATGTAACAGTTTTGCCAACAGCTCCCCATTGCCTGGCTTATAATAAAGCCTGTTTTAACTGCCATTCTCAATGTCTCCATTCACTTTATATTCCTGCCCTATGACCCCAGCTATGCCCTTGCAGAGCAGAAGGTAGTATTTAATTTATTACCTTATTCTTCATTTTTCCTATGTCTCCCCATTCCATCTCAGTCTTCCTCACTTATTGCAATGGTATATCAGCCCCTCACCATCATCCTGCAAGGTAGAGATTTGGCAGATGGGGAAACAACCACTGACAAAGTCTGATGAGATTTCCAAAGCCCAAGGGGAGACTTGTGTAATGGGTTTCAACAGGAGCTGCATAATTAAACAGCTTTCCAAATCTCAGCCCAAGCGACCTGCTCAAGGACACACGTGGAATTATGTAAGAGCTGGGACACAAACACGGATCTCCAGAGTCCCAGCTCAGAGCCATAGCCACTTTATTTTTCCCAGCATGTCTCTGACAATTGGTCTCCTTGCTCACATTCTTTTTAGATCAGGCCCCTTCACAAAATGCATTCTTGCTCCCTTTCTGAGAAAAGGGCCCATTGTTTTCTCCCCTTCTCAGTCCAGTCTCCTTTTCCACTTGATCCTGCATTAAAGTCACATACAGCTTGCAAAGAACCATTGAAATGAATAGCACGCTTGCAAAAATTGATTGTAGTGGGACTTTGCATAGTAAGCAACATGTAACAGTTGATACATGATGTTGTGTAGGAAAATGCTCCATGGGAAATTATATTGTCAGTTGCTTCTACAACTCATGGTGATTCAAGTAGAATATTTGCCTTATGAGCAGCAGAAGGATAGTTACAGAACCATGTAACTAAAATGGCTATGATTTAAATGCAGGAAAGTGAGGGAATTATCAGGGTTAAGGCTTTCACTTTGCCCTGGAATCCCTCTGCTAAGCCTTGCCCTTCCAGTTTTTTTGGCACATGAACTCAGGATGGAGGGAGTCTGTAGGAACTACACTACTTAGCAGCTACTGGAAGAGCTAAGGGCAAGTACAGGCAGAGAGAGAAACATAGTCTCTATTCTGATTTCCCTCAGACTATGAAACTCCATGCATGTCAATCAATCTACTGGCACCGTCGTTCTTTACAGAGCATGGTCTATGTGCCAATGAGTTCTTTGATGGCTGCTGAGTCTGATGCACGAATGGCAGTTCCACCCACAGGTTGGGCACGCCCATGGACTAGCAGTGCTCTGAATCCCAGCAGATTCTTACTTCCTCTGACACCAGTTATCACAAAACTTGATCCAGTCCACCTAGTAGCACCTTGCTCCATCTGCAAGCTGATTCTGCCAACCAGAGCAGCATTCTGCACTCTTTCCCAATCATCCACAGAGATTCCAAAGGATGCTAGGTCATCTTTGCAAGCATCCCAAAATTTGTGTAGTGGTCTGCCTCTCTTTCTAGACCCTTTGCGAACTTCAGAGTACAGCACATTCTTTGGGATCCTGTGAGCTGGCATTTGCTTGACACGACCAAGCCACTTGAGTCTTTTCTTACTAATCAACGTTCCTATAAACGACATACTAGCACAATTTAACACTTCCACATTTATCACCCTGTCTTGCCACCTTATTTGAAGAATTTTACGCAGGCGTCTGATATGAAAGCTGTTTAGTCTTTTGATAAGTTTGACATAGGTCATCCATGTTTCTGAGTCATATAGAATAATGGATAAAATACATGTTTACTGAATACAAATGTTCACCTTAGTTGGCAGTTTGTTATTGTTCCAGCTCTGTCTTGAAAAAGACCAAAGTTCCTGGTTGCTTTGCCAATTCTACTAGCAAGCTCATCATCAGGATCTACATTTCTGGTAACAGTAGAGACAAGGTAGAAAAATTGGTCAACAACATTCAGATGAGTACCATCTAGGGTGATATCTGGAACTGGTTCTGAAGAGCCTTGGTATCTGATAGCAATCTTCTTCTTTGAGTTTTTTTTGCTATCCCAAAGATTTTGCATGTCAGAAAACTTTGTAATGGGATGTTTCATAGATTTCATAGATTTCATAGACATTAGGGCTGGAAGGGACCTCGGAAGATCATCGAGTCCAGCCCCCCGCCCAAAGGGCAGGACGTCAGCTGGGGTCATAGGATCCCAGCAAGATAAGCATCCAGTTTCATCTTGAAGGTGTTCAATGTAGGCGCTTGAACAACCTCCGGTGGCAGGCTGTTCCAGACCTTGGGGGCTCGGACAGTAAAGAAATTCTTCCTTATGTCCAGTCTAAAACGATCTTGTAGTAGTTTGTGACCATTCGTCCTCATCATCCCTTGGGGCGCTCTGGTGAACAAACGTTCCCCTAGATACTGGTGGTCACCCCTGATAAACTTATAGGTGGCCATCAGATCACCCCTGAGCCTGCGCTTTTCCAGGCTAAAGAGCCCCAGGGCTCCCAGCCTGTCATCGTAGGGTCTGCTTCCCTGACCTCTGATCATGCGCGTGGCTCTTCTCTGGACTCTCTCAAGCTTCTCCACATCCTTTTTGAATTGTGGAGCCCAAAACTGGACGCAGTACTCCAGCTGCGGCCTCACTAAGGCCGAGTACAAGGGGAGAATGACGTCCCGGGATTTGCTTGAGAAGCATCTATGGATGCAAGCCAGCGTTTTGGTCGCTTTACTAGCCGCAGCATCGCATTGCAAGCTCATGTTCATCTTGTGGTCAATGATGACCCCCAAGTCTCTTTCTTGCATAGTGCTAACCAACATAGCACTGCCGAGCCTATAAGGATGCTGCGGGTTTTTTTTCCCAAGGTGGAGAACCTTGCATTTATCGGCGTTGAACACCATCAGATTCTCATCCGCCCACTTGCTGAGCCTGTCCAGGTCAGCCTGGATCACTCGCCTGTCTTCTGGTGTGGATGCTTTGCCCCAAAGTTTGGTGTCATCGGCGAACTTGGCCAGTCCGCTTCTGACTCCAGTGTCCACATCATTAATGAAGATGTTGAACAGTATGGGTCCAAGGACAGAGCCCTGGGGGACCCCACTGGTCACAGGACACCACGATGAGTGACTTCCATCAATTACTACCCTCTGGGTCCGACCCTGGAGCCAATTTTCCAGCCAGTGGATCGTGGGGGACCCAAGGCGACAATTGGCCAGTTTCTCCAAGAGGCGATCATGGGAAACCAGATCGAAGGGTTTTTTGAAGTCAAGATATATGACATCAATCTCATCTCCCTTGTCCAGGTGATAGGTCACCTGGTCGTAGAAGGAAATGAGATTGGTCAAGCAAGACCTACCCACAACAAACCCGTGCTGGCTATCCCTTAAGATGTTGGCGTCGGCCAGTCCATTAAGGATGGCCTCCTTAATAAACTTTTCTAAGATCTTCCCTGAGATAGAAGTCAGGCTGATGGGCCTATAGTTAGCCGGATCCACTTTCCTCCCTTTCTTGAAGATAGACACCACGTTGGCCTTCTTCCAGTCTTCGGGCACTTCACCAGAGCGCCAAGAGTTTTCAAAGATCCGCGCTAGAGGCTGGGCTATGATGCTCGCCAGCTCCTTGAGTACCCTGGGGTGAAGATTGTCAGGGCCGGCTGACTTGAAGGTATCCAGCTTCTCAAGATGTTCCTTCACAAAGTCAGCATTAATGGAGGGCAGGGGATCACCCTCACCCGGACTTCCCGGCCCTGTAGCGGGCATGGGCGTCCCATGGGGCTGATGAAAGACCGACGCAAAGTACCTATTTAATAGGTTGGCTTTTTCCTGGGCGTCAGTTGTCAGTTGTCAGTTGCCCCATCTGGTTCAGCAGGGGTCCAACGTTGCCCCTGCTTTTCCTCCGGCTCCCCACATATCTGAAAAAGGACTTTTTATTGTCCTTGATGCTCAAAGCTAGCTGGAGTTCAGTTGCAGCCTTGGCTTTCCTGGTCTGCTCCCTACAGGACCGGACCAGTGCAGAATAATCCTCCTTGGAGGTGACTCCCATCCTCCATCCTTTGTAGGCCTTTCTTTTTAGCCTCAGGAGGTCTGCTAGGTCCCTGGAGAGCCAGGGGGGCTGCTGTCCCCTCTTGCTGCCTTTCCTCCGAGATGGAATAGACTTAGTTTGACTTAGGATGTTGTAGGACATCAACACTGTGAGCCTCAAGGGCTGCATCATCTGCAAACAACAGCTCCTTTATGATGATCTCCTTCACCATTGGCTTAGTTCTGAACTTTGCAATGTTAAACAGTCTTCCATCATGTCTAGTGCTGAGACAGACACCCTCTCAAACATTACAGAATGTATGTTGAAGCAGGAATGAGAAGTAAATGTTAAAAAATGTGGGAGTCTGTATGCAGCCCTTTTTCACTCCATTGTTGATGCTGAACGAGTCAGACTCTTGGTTTGCATACATTACAGTTGCCTTCATACCATTGTGTAAGGATTTCACAAGGTTTACAGTACAGGCAACCAAGCTTCTTTAAAACAGTTTAAAGCCCTGACTGTATAACTGTGTCAAAGGCTGTGTTAAATCTATAAAAAAATGTTAAATCTATAAAAGCCATGTACAGTGGGATATGCTTTTCTTTGTACTTTTACTGCAGTTAAGTTACAGAAAAGACCATATCTACGGTGGACCTTTCTGAGTGAAAGCCACACTGGCTCTCACGATAGATTCTCTCAGCTAATGTTTGAAGTCTAGGTAAAAGAATACAGCTTAAGATTTTTTCTGCAATGTTGAAAAGAGATATACCTCTGTGGTCATTACAGTCACTTCTGTCTCCTTTGTTTTTATAGAGTTGGAAGAAACAAGCATCCTTGAAATCTTTGAGGAACAGTTTCTTCCTTCCAACACAGTAGCAGGACCTCATGCAGCCTTTGCAGCAAGTCTTTGTTTGCACATTTATCAGTTTCAGCAGGTAAACAGTCCAATCCTGAAGTTTTGTTATTGGGAATATTTGTGATGCATTGTTCAAATTCCTTTAGTGTAGGTTAGGCATCCAGCGGAGTCATAACTTAAAACCCAGGCAATTCATCTAGCACAAGTTGGTCTACTACAGACTCTCTTAAGTACAGTAAAAGTTCTGTTATCCAGCATCTTACAAGTGGGCATGCTCCACTAACAGGCATGCCCACTTGTAAGATAAAGTAAAATCAGAAGTGCCCACCATGGCACTTCCAGTTTCTCCAAGCCCCCATGGCTCGGGGCAAAACAGCTTGCGCTGCCTACCCCCCACGGCCCAGGGACATAACAGGCTATGCGGGTCTGTGTGGGACCCACCTCCCTGTCTCACGGAGCCTGGAGGGCCCTTCAGGAGGGGCAGCAATGCTGCGGGAGGGGCAGAGGGACACCCCAGATGCAGTGTGAGAAGCAGCAGCTGGGGCCACTCAATTAACCGGCATTATTTTGTTATCTGGCATCCCCCGTTCTCGGGGGATGCTGGATAACAGAGCTTTTACTGTCTTTCATTCCATAGTGCTCAGTCCACCTCCCCAGTTGTTTCCCCTTATCAGTTTTGATATTGCCATCCAGGTCTTTCAATGAAGCTGTCTTGCACTTTGGCAGCCCAATGGCTTTTCTAATGCCCTTATACAACCATCTACTGTCACCTGCGCCAGCTACCTGTTGGATGCTGTCACAGAAACCCAGCCAAAATTCTTGAGCACACCTCCTGGAAGCTGTTTGCACAGCCTTACAAGCTTTTCTTAGGTTGAGCAAATCAGTAGTAGAAGTAGATTTGTAGGTGATTAGAGCAGTTCTTTTTCTCTCAATGAATGGCAGCAATACCTCCAAATTATCTACAAACCGGCCAGCATTTTTCTTAGTACTCTTTCCAAAACTCTTGATTCCCACATTGTACATACTTGTCTTCAGGACTTCCCATACATCTGATGCAGTTTCATTCATTCCAGCTGACTTTCTACTGCTTCACTGAAAAGCTTTTTCTTGACAGGACCATTGATTTGGCACAAGTCAATACGAGGTTGTCCAGTAGACTTATTGCAGTGCATCTTCTTAGCTCAAAATTTAACTTTGCAGCAGACAAGGGAGTGGTCTGTGTCACAGTTTGTGCTTTGAAAGGATCATGTACACAGGATATCTTTCAAGTGTATATGTCTTGTCAGTACCAAGTCCAGCTTGGACCTTGGGTATCTCCATGATGTTCTTCTGATGATGATACCAGCAAAGAAGGTGTTGGCCTTGACTGGCACAGAGCTCAAGAACTCTCTGACCATTGTCATTCATACGTCCAATGCCATGTCTACCCAGAATCCCAGGCCAGATCTCAGTATTGGACCTAACTCTTGCATTGAAGTCTCCAAGTACTAGGATGGGTTCTGTCCATGGAATCCTGCCAAACAGCTCTTCCAGCTATTGAGAGAAGCTGTCCTTTTCATCACTAGCCTGAAGAGTTGGATCATAAACACTGGCAGGCTGATGAACCCCTTCTGTAGTCTAATTCAAAGTATCATGATATGTATGGACACTGCAATCAGAGATTCATAAAATGACATAAGTTCATTTCTGATATCAAAACCTACACCATGCGCTCTCCTTACTCCTACAGGTTTAAGAGTGCCCAATGTGATGCTGTTGCAAAAGCATGGCTGTGCTCAGAGTAAAGCACACACTAATAATTGGGCAGTTACAGTTCACCCATGTACCAACTTGCCCATCCACTCCGCACAAATGCCCCCTCTCTCCACTTCTTGTTTCCTCTCTCCTTCAATATTTCTGCTGCCCTTAGCTGGAGAAGGAAAATAAGAGGAACTAGACATTACAGCCAATATCCTCTAATGGGGTACTGGCCAACAGGGTTCAATTAAATGCAACATGTTGCAATTGCACAGAATCTTTTGGGGATACGGGTCTGGAAGGAACCCCCCAGATCGCTGAAGCCTGTTCCCTGCCATTGTAGACAACCTCACCATATAATCCTTTCATCAGTTTTATCCAGATACATTCTGGTCTTTTTCTGCATCACTCTGTTGGGAAGAATGGGCCAGAACTTTGTTCCTCTCATAGTCAGAAATCCAATTCTAATTTCCAGCATAAATCTATTCCTGGTCAGTTCTTGTATAAATGTTGTCCTTTAGTTTAAATAGCTCTTCTCTCTCCCCAGTGTTTACCTGACAAATGTATTTAGAAGAGGAAATGGGAACAGCTTGGCTTGTTTAGCCGACAAAGTGAGGATGAGAGAGGATATGACTGCTGTTTATAAAGACAGATCTCCACTCCCCTGATCATCCTAGCAGGCCTTGTCTACTCCTGGCCTACATGAGCTCCTTTCTCCCTGTCAGGCCATGGCCTCAAATCTGGAGCCTCAGCTGGCCCGTTCACCATGACCTAGGCTTTGCAGCTAACCATTCAGACTGGGCAAGACTAGAAGAAGCATCCATCAGGGCCTAGCCATCTCTCTGCTCCCTGCCACCAGAGTGGTTAGTTGGGGTCAGCTGACCCTACACTTCCCTCCATATAAACCCCTGCACAAGAACAGGAAATGTCTGGGCAGCAGGTCTCAGGCTGAACCCAGATTCATAGTTTCATAATTTCATAATAGTTTCATAGTAGTTAGGGGTCAGAAGGGACCTAAATAGTCATCTAGTCATCTAGTCTGACCCCCCACCACTGGCCGGAGCACACGCTGGGATCACAGGACCCCAGACAGGTGTTCGTCCAACCTCTTTTTGAATTTACCCAAGGTAGGCGCAAGGACCACTGCCCTGGGAAGTTGGTTCCAAATCCTAGCCACCCTAACAGTGAAATAGTGCCTCCTAATCCCTAACATGAACCTGTTCTCTAGAGCTTCTGGCCATTGTTCCTCGTCACCCCAGGTGCTGCTGGGGGGAATAGGGCCCTTCCTATTTGCCGCTGATGTCCCCTAACAAGTTTGTAGGCAGCCACCAAATCCCCCCCTCAGCCTCCGTTTGCTGAGGCTGAACAGGTTCAGGTCCCTCAGCCTCTCTTCATAGGGCCTGCCCTGTTGCCCTCCAACCAAGCGGGTGGCCCTCCTCTGAACCCTCTCAAGGCAGGCCATATCCTTCTTAAAGTGCGGTGCCCAGAACTGGACACAGTAGTCCAATGGAGGCCGGACCAATGTCGCGTAGAGGGGGAGTGTCACCTCTCTGGACTGGCTTGAGATGCATCTTTGGATGCACGACAAGGTGCGGTTGGCTTTGCTGGCTGCGGTCTGGCATTGGCGGCTCGTGTTCATCTTGGAGTCAATAATGACTCCAAGATCCCTTTCCACCTCTGTGCTCTCAAGGGGGGAGCTCCCCAGCTTGTATGATTGCCTTGCTGTTCCTTCTGGATTGTGCCTTTGCCTTTGCTCTGCTTGATCTGGCTTGCCCTCTGACTCCATGGTTTGTCTGATCGTTCAGCTTCCAGAACTGACTGATCCCTAGACCCTGCTCTCTATTTGATCTCCTGGCTTTTCAATCCAGCATGACACTGCCACAGTTTGTTCAGCAGAACTGTACACAGTATTCCTGCTGATGAATCCTTGAACATTAACAATAATGCTTCCTTGTCTCTGCTAAAAATACCTCTCCTGATCCAGCCTAGGATTGTATTTGCTTTATCTACAGCTGCATCATATTGATGGCTTGCTGGATTTCATCAGCTAGTTACCCTCTGATCTTTTTCTTCTTCAGTTGTTTTCAGCTGGTGAGCTCTCACTTTGTGCCAGAAATTCTTGTTATCAGTCCCTAAATGCATGGCTTTGTGTTTTGTATTAATGAATGTCATCCCATTTCTAAAACTCCAGTCCTCAAGGTCATTCAGTTCTTCCTGTGTATTAGTCTCCTCTTCCTTTATATTGATGATTCCTCCCAATTTTGGGTCACCCTGGAAGCTCCCTTCTTTACTATGGAAGTGAACTTGCTAGCTATAGCTTGGACCATCACAGGGTTGTCATACAAGTTCATAGAGTTGGCATGCTCTGCTGGAGAGAAACTATAAGATGGCATAGCAGTTGAATGCTACACCTTGAGACAGACTGAACTCCCAGGGCATGTCTACATGAGATGCTTACTGCACATTAACCTAATAACATGGTGTAGTAGTGTGCCAGGGCAAAAACAGTGCTAATAGCCTATTGCACCGTGTTATTAGGCTAATGCGCAGTAGGCATCACTAAATAACCATGTGCTGCTGCTACTGCATGGTAACTCTAGGTACTGCACATTTGGTTAGTACTTTATTAAAGAAGCACTAAACTAAATGAGCAGTATCTAAGGTGCATTAATGAATGTGTAGACAGCCCCCACCCCAAGTAGGAATTCTGTTGTGTTCATGTTCAGCCACCATGCCCACCACTGTAGTGTCCAAATGTCTTCCAGAACACATTCAATTATGGGACTAGTATCTGTCATGAATAGTTGTTTCTTTCTGCTTGCCTTCTTCTCTCGCAGGGGTGGGAGAGGTTTGAGTACGTACTGAATTCTTTTATCGTGCCATCATTGTTATCCATTGGAATAGCATAGAGTAGGCAGACCAGAGGCAAGGTGCACCAGCAAAGCTCTAGAGGCGGTCAAATTAGGATATGATGCAGGTCAGGAAGGAGGTGCCCTAGCACCACCATCCAGTCTCAGCTGTCTGTTACTTGCTTTTAAGAGGACTAACTCACACCCAAACACTGGGGTTCATACCAGGCATTAAGTCAACAGGACCTGCTTCCCTTACTGACACCAGCACTGGTGTGAAGGAGGGAGAAATCTCAAGGTATGGAGACTACACGGGCAACTACTAGAGGCACTACAAACCAAGCAATAAAACCCATTGTCCTGGATTCTAGAACTGGACAGGCTGAGTAAGGTAATGATCCTTAACCTCTTACTTGCTGAGGGACAGCTCAGCTCTCCCCTCCTCCTCTTTCTTGCCATGCTACATTTGCCAACCCAAATAGGAGCCCAGGTACCTGATGCTCAACACTGAGGGCACTGCTGAGTCCCTGCATTTAGCTTCAGATTTGTGAGTCATCTGCTCACAAAGTGATATATATCTGAATTACTCTGTCAGAGACCCTGAAACAGAGTAATTTATGGAGTGTGTGAGTGTTTGGGTTTCAGCAGCAAATATTCTTCAGGTTAGGCATAAATGATTAAAATGTGCTAATTAAATTCATCCGGCAAGGTGGCCAGGCCTCAGTAAATGGATCAGGCTCCCAGCCAATTTGCTGTACTGCTTAATGAGAAGTTACATGTATAAAGAAAACATTGCATCTGCAGGGAACGGTCTGTGGAGCATGGCTGAGAGGAGCCGCCAGCTCTTCTGTCAAAGCCCAGCGCATTTTAACACTTCCAGCTAGAGGCAGTCATGTCAACGAAGGAGCAACAATACACGCACACATCCTTATGCAGTGCCTAACACACAAACCTGCCCTGAATTTCTCCCCAGCATTATCCTTTTTGTTGCACTCCAGTGGTCTTGCGTAACCCCCTCTGACATGGAGCTGTGGGCAGTTTTGGCAGGAGTCCCTGCCTGCAGGGCTCAATAGGTTCTTTAATGGGAAACCCCAGTAGTTTCCCCAGGGAAATCAAGGAAATGTAGAGTGAAAGCTGAAACCACACCCTGGTGGCAGGAAACTGGGCTTCACACAGTGAATCACATCACCCTCCCATTTGCAAGTCATGGGCTAAGTTTAAAAGAGAGTGAAGGCTTCATGCTGAATTCCCAGGGGGTTCTCACTGCTTCCAGGCAGACCTTTCATGGCATCCTGCCAGTCTATAATGTGCCTTATTTTTATTTTCTCTTGCATCATTTTCAGTTTCATGTGTCAGAGTTCAGCATAATCCTCATGCAAAGCTTAATCTGTACAGAAAATGCTTTCTCCCTGGGAGGGAATTGCTGAGGGCAGATGAAGGTGCGATATGACATTCATATTAAGCCTCCAGTCCCCCAGTCCCCGTTAGCACCATTTGCTGGAATCGCCACAGTCACAGAGAAATAGTGTAATAAAAGCAGAATTTTAACTCTGTATTTGAAATGCCACATTTATTTGTTCTCTTATTATGTGATGGCAAATATACCAGCAAATGTATTATTAAGGGTCATTCAGAGTGATGTGATTGTTAATAAATTAACTGCCGTCTGCGTGTCACTTGGTAACTTGTAATCATTCACAGCTATTCTGAGCTAAGTCACTCAGATAAAACTAGCTGTGCTAAATTTAAGTTTTAAAATTGCCTAGAAATGTTGGGTGGGAATGTTGCCATTAAGAGGTGCTCTGAGACACCCAAAGTGTGCAGTGTAGGCATAGTGCATCAAGCAAGCAGTTGGCAGCTGAGTTTTATAATACACTGGACCAAGTTCTCAGAGGCAGACAGAGAGAAGGAAAATCATGCTCAATTACTGCAAAATAGTTTGAGTTTTTTGGAATATTTTTTCTTCCTGAACCAGGTCACAGCACACAAAACTTGTCAGGTTTTATAGAACTTGAATTCTACAAGTTTTCTTCAGATTCAGATGGTCTCACGGCAGGAAAGGCCATTTGAAATGGAAACAGGCTCCCATGGGAGCACCACCTTCCCCCTTTACCTGTCCCAGGAGGTGGCCAAGGACTTGGAAATCTTGGTCTCCAAGGGTACCAGCATAACAGCTGCTGCGAGCGAACCAGGGAGTCCAGGAGAGCAGGAAGCCATGATGGCCACTTTGTAGCAGCCTTCTGCCATGCAGGCTGCAGAACAGCCAGAGAGAGGAGTCAGGAGAGCAGGTGGGTTTCAGCCACAAAGTCTTGTTTTTGCTAAAATTTTATCAAAACAGGCACATTTTAAACATGTCACTGTCAGTAAATTATGCCCCACCACAATGATGCAATGCATGTCACCGTAGATTGGTAGTCAAGTCATGAAGCAAATTTGCGGCATGAAGCAACATAAGGCTTCAGCAATTATGCTGAGACACTGGTTTGGAAGAAGGGAGAGAAAATCTTGGTCTGATTAGTACAGTATGGTGAGGAACTTCAGTTGTAAGGCAGTACATCAAGGCTGCTTCTATGGCTACCAAGGTCTTATTATTAGGAAACAGATATCCCTTGACTGGAGTGGAATCTGCAGAATTTACATAGTGATGAGGCACTCCAGTGGGCCCAAGAACTAAAGTTGATTTTCTTTTCCAGCTAAAAGCAGGTGTGAGTGGTACTTATTAATCTGAGTCCACCTCTAAATGCACTTAACAATTCAAGTTCAATTAATTTTCAGAGTGCCCAGGTAGGAAGTAATCATTAAAAACATGTAAATTAATTTACTTGGGAGCTTAATAGATTAGTCATTGACTTTCCGGCTTATGTTGGATCTTAACCTTCAACAGAAATTAATCAGCAAACAGTTCTCTGAACTGGCTATAAAAGGTCACAACACAGTGGCTGAAACACACTAAATGAAACCTTAGCCTCAGAGCTGTCTGTCAGGAGGAGGTAGAAAAAGAGATGGACTGCCATGGAACTTCATCCTTGGGATGCCACGGAGCAGACACTTTTAGACTCATCCTTGCCTTGATATTTGTCTGTGAGAAATGAGCCCTGTGTATGACATCTGTGCTCATAAATCCATTGTATACAGTCACTGAATCCTCATTGCTCTGAGCACTGAATGTGTTTTGATAACTTTTGCAATGGAAGTGTGGGTTTACCTGGCCACAGTGCTTTCTGCCCTGGGGGACTATCATCCAGTCTCACACTTTGCCTTCTAAAGGAAAACCATTTGGGGAAGGGTGTAATTACAGATAACAGGGAGAATAAGCTCTTAGAAATTATAATACACTGCATTAAGACTTGGAGCATGGGAACTATTTCCAGTGTGCTGCAACAATGATTCTACTAACTTATTACGAACGATAACACACTCTCAATGCTCTATAGAGGTATATAGTAACAAATCTCTCTACTGCCCCATATGCATGCAATGAGGTGTCTGTATCATACCAATCGCAGAAGTAAATGTTTTTAATGGGAATTTGGCACAAAATTCCTTTAAGTACCCTGGGTACTACCACCTTGATAGTGGAGTGAAGGATAAATTAGCAAGGGAGGCAATGATGAATAAATAAAATAAATGCCAATGAACACAGAGATGCCCACTGACTTGTCATTTCTTCACCTCAAACCTTAAGCAATTTGCCCCTGTAAAACATAAACTGAGCTATTCTGCACCATCATTCCTGCTCTTATCATAGCTATGCTTGTTGTTAGTGACCATTTGCATCTAGCCAGGTGCGGAGACAAACCAAAGAAGGTTTCCTGGGGAAGGCAAAGGAGGCCTTTGTCTATCTTACTCTGAGATCATATGATGCAAGATTGGTTTCATAACAAGGGCAGAACAAGGTGTCAACTTAGAAGGGGCACCAGTATGCCCTCCTCCCCCTTAGAAGTTTTTTTCCATGGGAGGGGCAGCCCTGCACAGCCCAGCCATAGATTATCTGTGGGGTACGAAAGTGAGCAAGGCAAGTGGAACGCATCCCCTCCCCTGGCTTTGTGGAGGGAGGCACAGTCCTGCACCCTAAAGCATTATTGGTATGCGAAGTAAATGGGATGCCAGGAGCAGCCTTGGGGAGTCCACAGTGGCTGGGCTGCTGCACTGGCGTGCAGTGAGTCCATTCCTTAGCTACAGCAGCCAAACTCATGCCATTACAGAAGGAGCTGTAGCAGCTGCTACCCAAGCATGGAGAGCAGGATCAAGTAAGACTCCACTCCTCCTCCACCTGACCACCCTCCTGCTCTCCAGTAGTCAGCATAATACACACCCCCACCTCTGCCCTGGGCACTGAAATAGCTTGCTACGCCTCTGTGCAAGATGTTCTTGCTGCTATAAGTGGGATCTAGGCACACATCACCACATGACTATAAAGTGAGAGCACATTGAGACTGAATCCCCCATCTGTCTGTCAGCAATGTCCTAAACAAATCCATGATGAAAAGCCTGGTGAATTTGGGCACTGAGCCATCATGGGAGAACTCCAGATGCCTGTCCTGGGGTATCAGGGACAGGGCTAGAAGAGAAAAAGAATGAGAATCCTAGTAATGCTAAAGCTGGGAAACTGAGGTGAGGAAGAAAAGAGAGAGCAGAGAAGCTCCTGCAAAGTCGACAAGAAAGTTGCTAGAGCTCATGTCAGTGGAAGATGTTTTGATTTTTGAGCACCAGAAATTTCTTACATGTTCAGGGTTTGAGAAGCCTCTAACAGTGAGATTGAGGGAAGGGGGCATTTCCTGAAAGGCAGTGCTTCTGCAGCTATCTCTGCGAGTTCCTGGGCTTGTTAGTGAGGTAATAAAAAAAAAAAAAAAAGGAGCAACCTTTAGTGTAGAAAAAAGTGACTAAGACAGATGCCAGTTTATACCAGATATCTAAGGAAGCTATTTCTAAAACTGCAATTACCAGAAAAGGGGGGAAAAAATTACTACTTACTTCAGGGATTTTCACACATGGAGAAGCAGAGCTGTGGAAAATAATCAGAGCAATATGTTTGCAAAAAGACATTATTTATAATGAAATATTTCACAGCAAAAGGTCACTAAGAGAAATTGAAGGCTAGTAAGTAGTAAAATACCAGGGTTGCTTTATTGCCATAAGGTTTATGGTCACCTTTAATTAAGATTATAATAAGCAAGTTTTAAGTCTATTAAGCAAGCCCAGTTTAGGGCCCAGCCACCAGTTTCAAGAAAAATGAACCTAAGAGTCAACTGACAGTCATAGCTTGGCCAGTTTGCTCTGCTATGAGTCAAGACAATTCCTCACAGGATTATCTTCCATACACACACACACACAACACAAAGCCTTAACCAGCATGTTGCTAGAGCCAGATTCATCAAGGGGGTATGCAATAGAGATACAGGTAGAAAGACCCTTTTCTGTCCAAATTCTCTCCTCATAGGGCACATCTACACGTTGACCTACAGCGACCTTGTAACTGCACCGTGCACAGTTAGTTTTAGGCACTACTTCTCCATAGAGCATGCCACTGTGACAAAGTAGCTGCCGGTCACATGTAGACTCACGTGATCACTACATCGCCGTAGAGCATTGTATGGCAATGTAGCATGTCACTACAGTGATGTAGGTGTTGTGTAGATGCACCCATAAACACCTTACAGCCCTGACTATGGGGAGGCACAGACATTTTTGCACAGAAGCCCTGAGTGTCACACCTGTGTTGTCTGCAGTAGAGAACTCAAAGATTGATGCTGCCAGAAATGTACCTTGGAATATCAATCTTCTTTATTTCCATTTGAGGTCTTTTTAGTCCTGATTCACTTATACAAAGGCTTTTTGGTGATACGTTAGGAACAACCCCATCTGCCTAGAACAAAATGTAGTTTTCACTTCAATATACAGTAGCTGAAGGTCCAAAACTTTGGAGAAGTCAAAACTCTTGACCTAAATTTTACTGAGATCCTTGGTTTCAAAACCATTAGCTTTTTGTGGGAGCAGTGAGGTGTACTGAATAAAATGGGTAAGTAGCAGTGTTTTTATAGCATCAATCAATAAGGAATTAAAGCCCCTTTTGCATTCTTCCTTCCCTCAACATTCTTTTTTTAAGTCATAGACCGGGGTTTGATTGGGGCTAAAAGAGCAATAAGGACCAGGTAGAACATTTTAACTACATTTCTTATCCTGGAAATAGCACTGCCCACCAGATACTGCTTAGGGATCATTAAAGCACAATTAACACTTAATTGGAACATGAACAAAGAACGGAGACAACTCAGTGTCCTAAAATCAAAGTCTAACTTTATTAGTACAACAAGTATTATCTTAGCAGTTTCTATATTCAGAAAGAGAAAAACACTTAGTACAATGATCTCACCAAATCCAAGCTGTTACTTTGCTTGGAAAAGACGGCCACTCTGTTCATGAAGCAAAGGGTGCATTGTTGGCTGGGATGGTCCAGACAGATATTGAAGGCTGGTTTATGACAATGATGACAATGCCACACTTAACTTCCTTGCTTTTATGCTTTCCTTTAACTTCACTCCTTTGATGACTCTTTGCTTTCAGATTGGTCTCTCTGCAGTCAACGTATTGTCCATATTTTATCCTATCAGCATATTCAACAGACCCGTCACGAGCATACCTCTTAATTTGGCCATTTCTCAGTGTCTTACTTTGGGCATTGTCCATTGATCTGTCTTATCACCTTTCATCAACATATCCAATCATTTCATCCCTCTGATTCAGCCAGTTAATGCCAAGTTTAGTTAATTTGAGCTAGTAACAAAACTATCACTTTGTTGTGTTAGAAAAACTTCCCACAGTGATAGAAAAGGAAAGAAACATCACGTGAGCAAACTCAAGGTCATAAGCTGCTTGCAAGAGGCAAGGCCAGCTGATATTGCAGACACGAGCAAAATGAAAAGTTCAGATAACAATGAGGCTATACAGAACTTCAGGCTGAATATAAAAGAAAACTTTAAACAATACTGTCATTCATCACTCTATAAACAAACACAACTGTAAAGCCTAAAATATGACAAGCTACCCTATCAGAGAAGCAGCTGCCTGTGGAAGAGGAGCAATGACATTTACCACCCTACTCACCATTGCTAGCATGCTAGCAACTCCCACCCATGCTTGGAAAAAGGTATCTTGCATTTATTAAATGTGTTTCATCTCTGAGAACTTGACAGACATAAGCTGAACTGCAAACTATACTCAGGAATCACTTACCCAACAGCTGCGCTGCTGCTGAGATTGTGTCTCTACACGGTGCTATGTAACTAACCATTCACCATTGTCACTGTCATGGAAAAAGCAATATAATAATTGGCAGGAGTTAGTTTATTTTCATTCTACATAGTTTAGCTCCTGATGTCTTGATGGAATTAAGCTGTGATTGTATGAGGGGACAGACAGCCTAATCACTAAGAGGAGTTACTTTTGTGAGCACAAATAACAAGCTTTTTAAGAAATAGGGCAAAAATGCCAGAATTTTGCAGAAAAAAAATGGAAAGGTGAAAATGAACCAGTACTGCTTCACATATCAAAAAATGCCCGATGAGCTCTCTGTAAAGTGGAGATTTTTGTCTGATTTGTAGTTCAGAACAGATTTAACAGCAGGAACTGGCTTGAATGTTAGCTATAAGAAAGACCCCCCTCTCTACCCACAATAAACACACCTAAATTATGTCAATAGAAAACCCCTGTCATTATAAAGAATAGATCTACAGCTTCTTTTGCCTGAAACCTATCAGCTTAAATGTCACTACAGAGTAGACCTTGCTGTATCAGTAGAGTCTAGGGGGAAAAAAACATAAAGAATAAGTGTGTATCACACAGTAACATAAATAAGAAGGTGCCACCCAGAGTCAAAGCTTTCATGCTGGAAGACTAACATTTCCATTTCTAAAAACAGCCAGACGTAACACTTTCTGAGCAAGACAGACCTGGTTCAAGAGGACCAGATGCTTCTCCTGCTTTAAAGACTTATGCCAAGGTGATATGCTAAGCAAATCTAGGCAGAGGTGTTACTCTGAGACACCAAGTTTTATTTAAATCTTTGATTGTTTGCATTATTTCTTCTCAAATGGTTTTGCATTACTGAAGAAAGAGGGATGTTAAGCACTCAGTGTATACACACACACATACACACACAGCATCCTTCCCTCCACCTCCCTTAAAAGATCTTATAAATCTTATCCCATCAGTAACTTTAAACTCATTGATTGTATCATCTGCAGGGTTTTTTTTTTTAATCCCAGATTCCAAGACTATTTTTCTACCAGTAAACGAGGTAGATATGTCTAGCACTATCCCTAGGGCCCTTTAATCACATTTCATCTTATCCCTCTAGGTAAGTCTTTTGTGAGATATTGGTCTCTCTCTCTCTCTCTCTTTCTCTCGTCTCTTTTCTTTTATATTTAATAGATCATTTTTAATACCAAGTCAAACTGTGAAGCTTTCCCTGGCTTCATCTAAACTATTACAAAAGGCTCAGAAAAGATGGACAAAGATATCTTTCCTTGAGCAGCACAAAAGCTTTTACAATACTCCCATACGTTGTAGTAGATAACTGCATTGGGGCTGCATCGAGACCTCCATGCTGTTTATTGCACAGTTTTGGAGCTCATGGGAGCAAGTTATCTAGGCAACTGTCCATCCTCTGGCTCCTGGTATGTGTGTAAGGGGTCTAGTCAGGTGCCCAATGAATCTGCTTGTGGATGACAAGCCCAGTTTGAGAGTGACAGCTTGTTACAGGATATATGCAAGTCATTTTATTTCATTATGGCCAGGATAGATTGCGTTGGGGCATGGCTTTTTTGGTCCACCTTTTCTTCAAGAGAAGCAAGCAAACCACCCCTGAATGGGGCTGTTTGGATACCTTGGTAGCTGCCTCAGGGTCCTTATGCCCCTTCCCCTTATGGAGTCTTGCAGCCATCACACCAAGACCATGGATTTGTATGCCTAGGCAATGGTCTGGAGGAGTGGAAGCTACCCTAAACCTACCATCCCACCTTTAGACCACTGACACAGAGTCTAAAGGCCAAACTGAGTCCAGACGTTCAGTGTCTTGATGACTGAAATTTCTGCCAAAGAACAACAGATTAGAGCTGCTGCTGACTGCCTAATGCCTCAGCGATCATGTGCTTCTGTCAGAGTGATGTCCTTTAGCCTTACTCTGACCAAGAAGTACCCACAAGGCATTGGGGGCTAGAATTTTAAGGCACCCTATACTTGCCTTACTCTGGAGGTTGCAACATTGTGATATTTTATAGGAGCTACCCTGTCATGAGTAGCCCCACCATGTTGCCACCAGGCCCTGCAGTAGGATGTTGGATGTAGGATGCATGTGAAAAGGCCAAGAGATTCCTGTTGCTGACTATTGCTGATCACACCATTTATAGTAATGCTTGGATTAAGAATGAACAGGATGAAGTGGCATAAACAGCTGTGATTCCCTTGCTGTCACTGATGTTCAATCAATGCCATCTGAGGATTTCGTAATAACTGTTACACACCTTTGCACACATGGCAGGTGGCTGGTCCTTGCACAGAACTAGAGGGAGCTCAGAGAAGGGTCACCATGATGGAGACTCTGATCATCTCTCATGCAAAGAGAGATTGAAAAGACTGGTATGGTTTACCTGGAAAAGGGATACTCCAAGTATTAAAAAAACCTAATGGAATTGAAAAGTGAAGTAGTCTGAGAATTTTTCAATGAAGTATCTTCATTTTAAAAGGCTGACTCATCAAAACCAAAGCCTTTCATGGGAATGGCCTGATTTTGACAAATTTAGTTACACAGAAAAGAAAAGTGAAGAAAAAGACTCCAGTACAAAAATCCACTAGAAGTTTAAAGAACTGGTAAAGGAGGCTGACTAAATCAGGGGTTTACAAATAGGACTTGGGGGCATTTATCTCATATATCACATGTTTAATTCCTGTCCAGACTGGTAGTGATCACACATTATTCCCCTCTGTTGGCCTTAAGGTAGAAAGCATGACATCATTAAGTGGTCCCAGCCTACGTGCTCCAGTGGGCACCTGCCTACATCCAGTCACTAAGCAACAACCTCCAGTACACGAATCATCTCAGCCCATGAGCAGTTTCTAAGGAGATTGAAGGACGCCTGAGGTGTGGAGAACGCATGGGCTGTGGACACCTCTGGGGGGAGGTTTTAGTGAAAGAATCCCAATGGGAAGGGGAAAGCTTGCCATGCTATGGTCCATGTGGTACTAGTCTTGTGAATGAGCAGAGCACACCCAAGCTGCCAGTCTGGAGCATGACTGAATTAATTTCTGAACAAGCAAGGGAGGTCCCTTCATCCCTCTACCAGGCCCACATCCTTGCTCTGATGTGTGCTTCCGACTGGAGGAAGACTAAGCATATGAATCCTTTAATGCAGACCCATAATTCCCCAAGGTCAGAAGACAGATTTGTTTCTCAGACCTGTTAATTGCTGCCACGGTAAAGCTTCCTGACTGATATTTTTAGCATTAAAATGTGGAGCTGCTGACGTTTTCCTGAAATTGCTTATACAACAACGTGCTCATAAGCGTCTCACCTTCACAGTGCTGAGTGGTGCGGGAGGAAACTGAGCAGCTCAACGGCCTTTCCTTAATGCAAAATTGGTAATGTCATTTTCTTGGTTCCCAAATCCAGTCTGATGAATAAAAGAACAAGGTGAATGTACTGGAAAGCTAAGCCAGCTAGATTCATATGCATTGCAAACGGCTCCTACCGGATTTCTCATATCCTCTCGCTGCAATCCTTAAATGCTCAAATAGCCCTGACAGAATATTTGCAGTTTATAGGCATTGAAAATAGGATTGATTTACTGTAGCCACATATCAAAGCATGAAGTGGCACTTTTACACATGTATCAGCAATTAGATGTCTGAAGGCAGCAGAAAAGTCTGTTTCATTCTTTAAGAAAAAAATTGGTTAATGTCCCAGAAACAGCCATTTTGACATCCAAGTTCTGGGAGCTATGATACTATGTTAAGAATTAACAAAGATGCATTAGTCGTCATGTAAAAGTCTGCTTGTTCTAGTCCTCCCCCATCCTTTTTTCTTTACTTTGAGCTGTCTCAATATTCTGCTAACAGCTAATAAGTGTCTGTGAGTAATTTTTCTAGACATTGCAGCTGTTAAAGTAGCTGCCTGTGGACAATGCATTTAAATCAAAATGACAGCCATGTCTATATCTGAAGGAGCATTCAGCCACCATGAACTGTAGAGTGGTGAGACCTGTGTGAGGCAGGCAGCATCCCCATCAGAATAATTTCTAGGACAGCCTTAATAAGCAAATGGTCCACTGTGGACACTGTTTCTTTCTAGGCAGGTTTCTGTCTTGATGGGTAGTATTACAGTGCACTTAAACCACGGGCTTATGTAAAAGACTTCTATAGTCACATTAACGAAGCACATAGCCAGCAGAGAACCTGACCTGCAGTGTGGATGCTATCAGTAGATGATACCAAACAATCAAGCATTGGAAAGGGAAATGCACACCAGCAAAAAGCCTAAGTATTATTCTGTATTTAAGTCCACTGGTTGTGCACTGCCTCTTTTACAAAGTTGAATTCAAACATTTGCCCAAGAATATTTCAAGACTTGCAGAGTGCATTGGGCCAGGAACTACTCCTACCTATGCAATGAAGAAAGAGCAAGGCATATGTCTCCAACTGTTCCACCCACCACAGGTGGGGATCTATTGGTGCCGTTCTAGGAAATTGGTTTTGAAGGGTAGGAGATCTTTCTCTTGTGAAGGACTATATCTGAAAGCCTGTTCCAAGGTTTACCCCTTGCAGTATTACCCTACCTGGATAAAAAAGAATGCCGGGGGCACATGACAAACTATCATACATACAAGAAACCATTCCTCAACCTCCTTCCCCAGACCTCACTAGTAACCCTTTGCTGGGAGTGTTTGCAACCTTTAATGGTGTTAATCTGTCACCAGGTGCCGGAGGGGAAACAGCTTGTCTCTGTTTCCTAACTGTAATAACTACATATTGAACAGTGCTGGGCTTGATTTATTAACCATGAGATTTTACAGGCTGCCTGCTATTGACAAATGGCTGCAATTTTAGCCCCTCAACCCCCCTCCACCCAATCAATACCTTTTAATCGAGTCAAATCTCAACAAATTAAATTAAAGCAACTTCCCAAAATAGCCCCAAAGCGAATGAACCAGTGTGTGTAAATCCTGCCACTTTGACATACTGCAAATGAGTTATAAAAAACAAAGCACAACGCAGGATGAGGTTACGTCCGTCTGAACATGTCTACTTTTGTATGTTGTAAGATTTGGTTTAATTAAATTTGATTTTAAAGAATTTCTAATTGAACTGAAATACATAAGCAGTATGGTTTAATTAGCAGCTAATTGAGAAATGGGGAACTTGAATGGTTTGAAGGCATTGGTGGGACTCAAGTAATGCTGAGGCTATGTGCTGACATATTGCATGGGTGAATATCTGCTCAAGGGAACCTATATTTCATCCCAGCCAATATGAAATGAAATGGGAAAAATAATGTAATGGAGAAAGGGACTGAAAGGAAATCAAAGGAAAACAATATCAAATTAACTTTTAAAGTGTCTGTGCATGTGCTTTTTGCTTTCCCATAAGCAAGTACATACATGTCAGCACCATTCATCACTCTCTAAAGCCGTATGTTGGTGGGAGACAAAGGGGCTGACACTCTGAGCTCCAGGGTGCCATTCCTGCCTCTCATCACTATTTGCTATTCAAAGCAGTAGTGACAGTATTGTCTCCTTGTCTCCTCCTCATGGCTGTTGGGACAGTCTTAAATACTGTTTCTAAATTGCTTTGAAAATTCTGGCCATTTTAGTGCAAATAATTTATTATTTCTTGTGATTTTGTTCCTTGTCAGTTTGCCACATTTATCTCTTCACTGCTTCTGCTGGGTTCTCTGAGTCCTGTATTTGAGTATAAATTATTTTCTGACATGATATTGCAGCATTGGCTATTTATAGCAGAGTCTTGCATTGGCTGAGTCTCTCTCATTCCTCATTTCATTGGGCAAGTTTCTCTGATTCCTATTTCTCATGTTGTTGGCTTCAGTTGATATGCATCTGCTAATTACAATGTAGGATGTTATGTAAAATGGATCACGTGCACACTCACTCTCTCTTGTGGGCACGCACTCCTTTTTATGGCAGTATTTACTTGGTAATGTATACTGTACTACTGGACAGCGCATGCTAGACTAGCTATACAATAATGCCTAATTACAAAGAATTCTTCTTTCCCTCCCCACACATTCAGAAGCTGCTTCTCTGCTTCTGGGGCTCCAGTGGTCAGCAGAGTTAGACCAATAGAGAAGGTGGCCTCTTACTTTGGTAGGACTCAGTCCCGTGACAGACAGCTATGTAGCCTTTCAGCATATACTGGAGCACGGAGGTCTTTGGGGAGGCATCGCTTGCAAGATGTAGGTGCCTTAATTGTGTGATTAAGATACAGCCTCCGTTTCCATGGAGAAGGCCCGGATGGCTCATCCAGCTGTCCTCTTTGTCTCAAGCTGACTTGATGTTTCTCTCTCCCTGTTCCAAGCACTTTTCACTCCTCACTGGGGCGTTCATTTTCACAGCTCAGCCCCGGCCTCCTTTCTCACTTCATTACCTTGATCTATTTTTAATTTCACTCTTGTTTTTAGTCCTCATCCTTCTGCCTCTTTTTTTTTCTTTTAACCCAGCTCATTTCAAGGAATATTTGACTTTTCACAGCATAATTGGTATTTTGCAGATATTCCCTTACCACATGCTCTTATCCCTAGGCCAATTATGTTCCATATCCTTGTGTAAACACCTCTACTGTCTCATCCCAGCTTCTCTTTCAAAATCCCCTTTTTAATCATTCTATGATAAATGAACCTGGATTCTAGCTCTGAAGTTCAGAATGGCTGCCCTCACTTCAAGTCAAATCTGCCTCTCACTCCTGTGTTGCCCTTTATTTACTCCTGTGCCCGCTCTTCTTCTTGCCTTTCTCACTACAATCCCCTCACATGGAGCTGCACACATCCCTTTTCTGATGTACTGGATGTATTTAATGCAAGAGAAATTTCCCCCATGCAAGTGGCATTCTGCCTTATCTACACCTCAGAAAAGCCACATGTGTGAGATTGACCCATGCCAAAGTCTAAATGTCATGGAAGTTCCAGAAAGTCCTCCCGAGTTGGCTGATATGAGATTCATGCAATGCGCAGACCAGGAGCTGATACATTGTGCAGATGTGAATGTCACCCTTTTTCATAGCCCCCTTTTCTGAAGATGATTTTCAGTACTAGGCTCTTGACACATCCCTTCATCCCTATTTTAAACCCAATTGAAAATTAAATGAAGCCCAGGAGTTCAAATCTTTCATAGTAGGGTAGAGCTTGCATGTCTCACTCCCCAGGTACCTCTCCGCTATTTACCAGCTACATTCATTCCCATTCCCCCTCCCCGCCTGCCCGCCCCCACCCCCACCAGCCTGTCTCTCACCTACTGACTCATCAATTTTAGGCCTGTGAGACGCGCCTAGTATTCGCTTTAGATTCAGCCAATTCGGGGGACAGTGATTTGATTCGGTAATTCAAATAACCATCCTGAATCGATTCAGCCGAATCTCCAAATCACGCAGGCCCGTGCCCTGCCCACTCTCCCAGCCCTTGCAATGGCTGCCCTGCCCGCCCCTGCTCCCAGCACTTTGAAAAAAAAAGCCCTGACTCACCAGGTACTGCTGGGTGGGTGGGCAATTCGCCACTGCCCCATGCTGCGTGGGGGGCTCTGCCATGAGCCCTCTGACCTCTCCCCTGCTGTCCCAGCCCCCCCCCCGGCTGCTCCACCCACCCCAGCTCCGGCCCTTTAAGGAAACCCTCCCCCCCCCGACTCACTGGTTCCTGCCCAGCAGGGGACAATCCCTGATGCCCCCCACTTCCCCATGCCATGTTGGGGGGTCATCCACAAGCTTCCTGAAGCCCCAAGGCCAGTGCAGAAGCTGGTGAGTCCTGGGGTTATTTGGGGTTTTTTTTACTTAAAGGGCTGAAGCTGGGGCAGGTAGGGCAGCCACGGGGGGGCTCTGGGGGAGCAGGAGGGCTCAGGGGGCTCATGCAGAGCCCCCCACACAGTGGGGGGCAGTGGGGGACAGCAGGGATCTCCCCCCCCCCCCACACACACACACACAGCAGCACCTGGTGAGTCAGGGCTTTTTTTTAAGGCACCGGGAGCTGGGGTCGGCGGGGCAGCCATGGAGGGGTGAGGGCTGGGGGAGCAGGCAGGGTATGGGGCCTGGCAGGCATCCCTCCATGGTCCCCTCCTCCCACCCCCTGGGCCCCCTACTTACCAGCTCTAAGTCCAGCTCCAGCTACCTGCTGCAGTGGGCAGGGACTGCCCAAATCATCGAAGCTCTCTGAATCTTTTCCAAAGATTCAGAGAGCTTCAAATCAATTCGGACCTTTTTATTGGTCCCCTGATTTGATTCGGATTTGGAGATTTGGCCACCGAATTGGACCGAATCTCCTCCAATTTGAATCACCACCCAAAGCTTCGCACAGCCCTAACACACCAACTGCAAATGCTTCCTCAGCCTGACAAAGCTTTTATACCCAAAAGCTTGCAAAGAAGTATTTTTCCAACTATTTGAGTTGGTCTAATAAAAGATATCAGATTTACCCAAAGAACTTTGTCTGCCTGTGTCCTTAGACATAGGCAATGTGTTGGTGGGGCATGGGGAGATCCCCATGCCCCACCACGTGCAACCCCTGAGATTGGCTACTGCTGAAGCCGCTGCCGGCTTCTGCAGGTTGTCACCACTTGCCACCCGCCCCACTGTCGATGCAGCCGTTGGCATCTACAGGTAGTCCCTGCTCACCTCCACCAACACCAACGCCAGCAGCTGTGGGCAGTCCCTACTCACTGCCCTGGTGCCCCTGAAGTCTCAGGAGGCACCAGTCATTCATATCCTTAGACCAACATGGCTACAACCTATACCCATGTCTCACTGTTTATTTTATCCCACATCCCTCCTTCTGTACTGCTTCCTTTATCTCCTGCATCTTCACTCTTATGCCAATAATAGAATCTGAGCCAGAGACCAGTCCTTCTTTCCACCTCCATGAAGTATCAAAGAGATACTTTAAGCTACTTCTACTATTATTATTATTACTAACAATTTATAAGAAAACATCACCATCTTCTAGTGCAGATGGATTACTGGACAACTGACAAGAGAGTTGAGTTATAACCAGTTGACTATTGCTATACAGTGCTGGGGCTGTTGTCTTGCCAGCTTACATAACATAAACCAAATCAGTGAATGAAAAAGGGAGGAGCACAAATGGGGCTGATAGTGGGATACTGGACCAGTGCCTCTGCCTGTTGTTAAGAGTCACTTGTCTGCTCCTGGAGACAATGGGCCAGATAACTGGAACTATGCCAGCTCCACCAGCTGGAAATCTGGCCTTATGTCTTTCCAAGGAGATACAGAACAGAGGTCCTACTTACCTTTTGTAATTAAACAGTTCATGGAGCTTCCCACAAGACTCATGGTGTCAGTTACTATGTCCTGGCTAAACTGGGGTGTGGGTAATAGCACAATGGCTACAGAAGTCCTGCCTTGTAACCCAATGGATACAACATTCTTCTTTGCACCCCATTGCAAACTCATGTCTGTGACTTTGCTCCTCCTGTGAAGCTGGAAGTCTGCCTCTGTGGAATGTGGCTGGCCTGTGCCATTGGAATTAAGTCTTGGAACACCGTGGTCCAGTTTGCTCAAATGAAGTGCTCTCATACCATAAAAATCTCTGGGAGTTGGAGGAAATGGACCAGTGATAATTCCAAGAGTTGTAGGCTAGTCTTTTTATGGGACTTCACCACCCTTTCACCCCACCTTTACCACTTCAGTGAATTTTAGTGTACATTAATGACTCTTGTGCCTCCCTTTATGTTCTGTGACCACAGGCAAGATATGGTGCATCTGTAAGGGCAAGGGATGTGGTTGTCATGGGTGACCTAAACCACCCAGATATCTGCTGGGAGGATCAGTCAGCCAGGTCTGAATGCTCATGTAGGTTTTTAGCCTACCTATAGGACCTCTGCCTAACCCAGGAGGTACACAAACCCACCAAAGGAAATGCCTTGCTGGACTTGGTCCTTGCCACAGGCGATGACCTGGTGAGGGATCTGTGGGTGCTTGACTACCTAGGCATTAGTGACCATCATCTCCTGGAGTACTGCATCCAGTTTTGTGCCCCACAATTCAAAAAGGATGTGGAGAAGCTTGAGAGAGTCCAGAGAAGAGCCACGTGCATGATCAGAGGTCAGGAAAACAGACCTTATGATGACAGGATGAGAGCCCTGGGGCTCTTTAGCCTGGAAAAGCGTAGGCTCAGGGATGATCTGATGGCCACCTATAAGTTTATCAGGGGTGACCACCAGTATCTCCGGGAACGTTTGTTCACCAGAGTGCCCCAAGGGATGACGAGGTTGAACGGTTATAAACTACTACAAAACCATTTCAGGCTGGACATAAGGAAGAATTTCTTTACTGTCCAAGCCCCCAAAGTCTGGAATAGCCTGCCATCAGAGGTGATTCAAGCACCTACATTGAACACCTTCAAGAGAATATTGGATGCTTATCTTGCTGGGATCCTATTACCCCAGCTGACTTCCTGCCCTTCAGGTGGTGGGGCTGGACTCAATGATCTTCCGAGGTCCCTTCCAGGCCTAATGTCTATGAACTCTATGAAATCTATTAAATTTACTATCCGGCGCAGGGTGGTGAAAGTAAGCAGTAAGGCAAAAGTCCTTGACTTCAGGAAGGCCGACTTCAATGAGCTAAGGAAATTAGTGAGAAAGACATTGGTGAGTCAGAGCCTCAGTGAGATGGGAGTCCAGGATGGGTGGCTGTTCCTTAAGGAGATGATCCTCCGAGCTCTGAGGGAGTAAGTCCCAACGTGAACCAAAGTGGGCAAGAGTGCTAAAAAGCCCCCTTGGCTCAGTAAAGGCATCCAGGAGGGCCTGAGGGCAAAAAAAGTGGCATATAATCAATGTAAGCAAGGGGCTATCACCAAGGAGGATTACACCTCCATTGCTCGTGATTGCAGGGAGGTGATTAGGAAGGCCAAGGCAGAGACAGAACTAGGGCAGGTGACCAAAATTAAAGATAACGAAAAGTCCTTTTTCAAATACATAGGGAGTAAGAAGAAGGCACCAGGTAACATGGGGCCCCTACAGGACAGGCTTGGCAATCTCATGATTGCAACAAAGGAAAAAGCTGATCTCTTCAACAAGTTCTTTGCCACCATATTTCTAAGCAGGAACTGGGACAACTCCCCCACTAGGATTACAGACAGGCTCAGGGGACACAATGCCATGCCTAGGGTCAGGGACAATCTAGTTAGGGAACTCTTGGAGGGGCTGAACATGTATAAATCAGCAGGTCCGGATGCTCTTCATCCGAGGGTACTGAGGGAATTGTCTGGGGTCATAGCAGGGCCCCTCGCACAGCTCTATGAGCATTCATGGTGCTCTGGGCAGGTCCCAGAGGACTGGAAAAGGGCTAATGCAGTCCCCATTTACAAGTAGGGGAGAAAGGAGGACCTGGGTAACTACAGGTCAGTTAGTCTCACCTCGGCCCTTGGGAAGACCTTTGAGAAAATTATCAATGAACAAATCTGCCGGGGCCCAGCATGGGAGGTGATGCTCAGGGGTAACCAACATGTGTTCATTGCGGGCAGACTTTGCCTGACTAACTTTGTTTTCTTTTACAACCAGGTCACAAAGTCCTTGGATGCAGGTGTTGAGGTGGATGTCATCTACCTTGACTTCAAGAAGGCCTTTGACACTGTTTCTCACCCCTTTCTCATAAAAAAAAACTAGGTGACTATGGCAGTGATGCCTACACAGTCAGATGGGTGGCAAATTGGCTCGATGGTCACACCCAGAGAGTGGTGGTGGATGGGTCATTTTTGACCTGGAGGGATGTGGGCAGTGGAGTTCCCCAGGGCTCAGTCTTTAGGCCTGTGCTATTCAACATCTTTATCAGCGACTTGAGGTGGGCATGGAAAGCACGCTATCTAAATTCACTGATGACACAAAGATGTGGGGAGAAGTGGGCACACTGGAGGGGAGGGACAGAATCCAGCTAGATCTAGACAGGTTACAGAGGTGGGCAGATGAGAATAGGATGGAATTCAATGCAGACAAGTGCAAGGTGCTGCATCTAGGGAGAAGGAACCTGCAACATACCTATAGGCTGGGGAACACCCTTCTCAACAACACAGTGGCTGAAAGGGATCTTGGAATCATTGTTGACTCTAAGATGGACATGAGCCGCCAATGCTAGGAAGCTGTCAGTAAGGCTAGCCATACCTTGTTGTGCATCTACACATGCATCACAAGCAGGTCCAGGGAGGTGATCCTGCCCCTCTATGCAGCACTGGTCAGGCTGCAGTTGGAGTACTGTGTCCAGTTCTGGGCACCGCACGTGAAGAGAGATGTGGCTAACCTTGAGAGGGTCCAGAGGAGGGCCACTCACATGGTCAGGGAAGCAGGCCAGGCCCTACGAAGATAGACTAAAGGGCCTGAATCTATTCAGCCTCCACAAAGGAGACTGAGAGGGGATCTGGTGGCTGTCTATAAACTCACCAGGGGGGACCAGCAGAAAATAGCAGGTGGTGCCTTGTTCCCCCGGGCACCACCTGGGATAACAAGGAATAACGGCGACAAATTGATTGAGAGTAGGTTCAGGCTTGATATCAGAAGGCATTACTTTACGGTTAGGGCTGCCAGGCTCTGGAAGAGGCTCCCAAGGGAGGTGGTGCTCTCCCCTACCTTGGGGGTCTTCAAGAGGAGGTTGGATAGATATCTGGCTGGGGTACTATGATCCCAGCACTCATTCCTGCAAGGGGCAGGGGGTCAGACTTGATGATCTGTTCAGGTCCCTTCCAACCCTAGAAACTATGAAAGTATGATGCTTGGGTATGTGAAAAAGACAAGGCAAATATATACACCACCACCAAGGTGGAATACTCTGCTCTGGTCCAGACCCACAGAGAGCAAACCAGGAAAGCCAAGGCTGCGACGGAACTCCAGCTAGCTACAAGTATCAAGGACAATAAAAAGTCATTTTTTAGATATGTGGGGAGCCAGAGGAAAAGCAAGGGCAACATTGGACCCCTGCTAAACCAGATGGGACAACTGACAACCAATGCCCAGGAAAAAGCAAACTTGTGAAAAACTGATGGAAAGTACCCATTTAGTGAGTCCCATGGGACGGCCCTGCCCACTGCGAGACAGGGAGGCTCAAGTGCAGGAGATTCCTCACCCTCCATCAAAGCTGACCTTGTGAAGGAACACCTTGACAGGCTGGAAACCTTCAAGTCAGCCGGCCCTGAAAGTTTACACCCAAGGTACTCAAGGAGCTGGCAAGCATCATAGTTCAGCCCCTGGCATGGATCTTTGAGAACTCCTGGCACTCTGGTGAAGTGCCTGAAGATTAGAAGAAGGCCAATGTGGTGCTTATCTTCAAGAAAGGGAGGAAAGTAGATCTGGCAAACTACAGGCCCATCAGCCTGACCTCTATCCTGGGGAAGGTCTTGGAAAGGATTATCAAAGAAGCCACCCTTAACAGACTAGCTGACAGCAATATCCTGAGGGATACCCAGCATGGGTTTGTTGCAGGTAGGTCTTCCTTGACCAATCTCATTTCCTTTTATGACCAGGTGACCTATCACCTGGACAAGGGGGAAGACATTGATGTCATATATCTTGACTTTAAAAAAGCCTTCAATCTGGTATTGCATGATCACCTCTTGGCAAAACTGGCAAACTGCGACCTCGACCTCACCACGATCTGCCGGCTGGGGAATTGCCTCTGTGGTAGGACCCAGAGGGTGGTGGTTGATGGAAGTCAATCATGGTATGCTGTGACCAGTGGGGTCCCTCAAGGCTCTGTCCTTGGACCTATACTATTCAATATCTTCATCAATGATGTAGGCATTGGTGTCAGAAGCAGACTGGCCAAGTTCAGTGATGACACCAAACTCTTGGGTAAAGCATCCACACCTGAGGAAAGGAGGGTGATCCAGGCAGATCTTGACAGGCTTATGAAATGGGCAGATGAGAACCTGATGGTGTTTAACACTGAAAAATGCAAATTCCTCCACCTTGGGAGGAAAAACTTGCAGCATACTTATAACTATGCTGGTTAGCACTACAGATGAAAGGGACTTGGGGGTCATGATTGACCACAAGATGAACATCAGCCTTCAATACGATGCTGCAGCTAGTAAAGTGAGCAAAACACTGGCTTGCATCCATAGATGCTTCTCAAGCAAATCCCAGGACATCCTTCTCCCATTGTATTTGGCCTTGGTGAGGCCACAGCTGGAGTACTGCATCCAGTTTTGGGCTCCACAATTCAAAAAGGATGTGGAGAAGTTTGAGAGAGTGCAGAGGAGAGCTACGTGCATGATCAGAGGTCAGGAAAACAGACCTTATGATGAGAGGCTGAGAGCCATGGGACTCTTCAGCCTGGAAAAGTGCAGGCTTGGGTGCGATCTGGTGGCCACCTATAAGTTTATCAGGGGTGCTCATCAGGATCTGGGGGAAGGTCTGTTCACTAGAGCGCTCCAGGGGATGACAAAATTGAACGGTCACAAACTCCTCCACAACTGATTCAGGCTGGACATAAGGAAGAACTTTACTGTCCGAGCCCCCAAGGTTTGAAATAGATTGCTGCCAGACATGGTTCAAGCACCCACTTTGAATGCCTTCAAGACACATTTGGGTGTTTATCTTGCTGGGATCCTATGATCTCTACTGACTTCCTGCCCCTGGGGCAGGGGGCTGGACTCGATGATCCTCTGGGGTCCCTTCCAGCTGAAATGTCTATGAAATCTACAAAATATGTATAAACCCGATTATAAACAGAGTCCTCAGGTCACTGTCTGAGTGCCCATTCCCTGAAGACAGCATAATGTTTGCCAGGTTCATCAGTTCTTGGCCGTCCTTGCTAAACAGTCACACAATTCTGACCAAGGCTTTTAGAACTGGCCAGCACACTCATAAAAGGTTAACAACAAAAAAACCACAATCCTTGGCTCTACACTGTTCTGGGGTCTAACCCCGAGTTTCTTACCGTCTCTCTGAGTCTTCCCCCACTTTTAACATTGGCCCTGTTTATGGGATCTTCACCCCTGCCCATGTCTTAAGTTAAAGTCCTCAGTACTGTCACCAAACGGGGTACTTCTTCTCAAATATGTACAGCTAACAATAAAGAAAATAAACAAAAAAATTACTTAATTTCTTCTCACCATCACACCATCACCTGTCCAGGATGAGGCTGTTTCTGGCCCTCGTTGCAGTTAGTCCAGTCCTAGGTATGTCACTCAGGGTCTGGACCCTTCCAGGAATTGCCTAAGGAGCCTTTTTTCCCTCTTGCAGGACAGCTCTTCAGACTTACTGGATGGCCCTCTGGCCACCAACTTGCAGGCTCTTCAGCTCCTGCCTGCTGGAGGCCTCCCACTTCCGTCTTTCCGCTGCACCAGAAATGGGTCTGCTCCAGAGCCCGGCGTCATCCTCTCTGCACTGCCCCTTTCCAGGACTTAAAAGTACCTGTGCCAATTGCCTTCCCTCCATAGGATCATAGAATCAATGGACCAGAAGGGACCTGGGAGATCATTAAGTTTGGTCCCCTGCCATAAGCAGGAGGTTCATGACCTCCAAGTAGCTCAAAGAGGTGCTTATCCAGCCTCCTCTTGAACACTTCCAAGATTGGCGACTGCACCACCTCTGCTGGGAGTGTGTTCCAGGTTCCAGTTACCTTTATGGAGAAGTTATTCTTCCTTATGTCCAGTCTAAGTCTTCTGTCTGTTAGTTTGTGACCACTGGTCTTCATGCTTCCCAGGGGTGCCTTCCTGAAGAGTTGCTCCCCCAGATCTTGATGCTCCCCCCGACATACTTGTCAGGTCACTTCTCAGCCTCCTCTTACTCAGGTTGAACAAGCCTATTTCCAGAGTCTCTCCTCATATGGCCTGTCCTCCAGGCCCCTGATCATGCAGGTGGCCCTTCTCTGCACCTTCTCGAGCTTATTCGCATCCTTCTTGAAGTGCAGTGCACAAAACTGGGCACAGTAGTCCAGCTGCAGCCTCACCAATGCTGAGTAGAGAGGGAGAAGCACCTCCCTGGATCTATTGGCAACACATTGGCTGATACATGTCAGAGTTCTATTCGCCCCACTGGCAACTTCATAGCACTGTTGGCTCATATTCATCTTCTGGTCGATTGTGACCCCCAGGTCCTGTTCAGATGCTGTGCCAACCAGTGGGTTACCACCTATCCTATAGTTATGGTGAAGGTTCTTCCTACCCCAATGAAGGACCTGATACTTTTCATTGTTAAACCTCATCTGATTCTGATTCTGAAATAGCGGTATGAAGTAACCATTTAGGAGCTCTGCCTTTTCATGGGGATCTACTGTTGGCTGCCCCTCCATATTCAGTAGGGGGTCCTACGGTGGGGCTCAACTTTTTTCTTCTTCCCCATGTACCTATAGAAGGACTTTTTGTTTTCCTTAATTTTGGATGCTAGCTTGATCTCCATGCCTGCTTTCCATATCTCATACCTCATACCTGCAGACCCTGGTTATATGAGTGAACTCTTCTCTGGTTGCTGATCCTTTTTTCCATTGCCTATATGTGTCTTTTTTTTTTCAAAAGTACTCTTATATCTCTGTTGAGCCAAGTCAGTCTCTTGGCTCCTTTCCTGCTTTTAGATCTCGTGGGAATGGTGTCTTTTTGAGCAGAAAGGATTGCTCCCTTGAGGAGGCACCATCGCTCCTGAACCCCCAAATCCTCCAGTTGGTGGTTGCAGAGGACCTTTCTAACTAGACTCCTGAGTTTGTTAAAGTTTGCCCTTCTGAAATCGAGGACCTCTGTTCTACTAGTTGAAATCCTAGCCTTCTGGTACATTCATAGATTGTAAGGGCAGAAAGCTGCTACAAAGTCCCCTCTCAACCTTCTCTATTTTAGGCTGAAGAGTCCCATGTCCCTCTGCCTTTCCTCTTATGGTTTGCCATGCAAGTCTCTGATCATACGGGTGGCTCTTTTCTGGACTCGTTCAAGTTATACCACATCCCTGTTGAAGTGCAGTGCCCAGAACTGGACACAGTACTCCAGCTGCAGTCTCACCAATGCTGAGTAAAGTGGAAGAATAACTTCCTTGGTTTAGCCTGAGATGCATCAATTGATGCATGCCAGAGTATTATTTGCCTTGTTGGCTACAGCATTGCAGCATAGTGGTTGCAGGTGGTCAAGTGTTGCAGGATGGTGAACCTAATCAGATTGTGCTTGCTCGTTGTCAGCCAGGCTACCACCAATCCTCAGTTCCCCGCTAATGTCCTTCCCTTTAGTAAGCACTAAGTCCAGAGTGGCTTCCCCCTAGTAAGTCCTTCAACAACCTGTGACAGAAACAGGTCATCAATAGTTGCCAAGTAATTGACTGACCTGCTGGAGCTGGCTGAGTGGTCCCCCCAACAGATGGCAGGGTAGCTGAAGTCACCAATGAAAATCAGGTCTTTAGTGCTGGCTGCCTCAGCCAGTTCCCTGGAGAATGCCTGATTGTTCTCTTCTTTTGGGGAGGGAGGTCTGTAGTAAACCCCCATCATCAGGTCTCCCTCACCTAAACCCCCTTGTATCTTGACCCAAAGTGGCTCAAGGGACCTCTTCCCACTATCAACCCTGACCTGCAGGGAGGGGTACCACTCTTTCACATAGAGGGCTACCCCTCCTTTCTTCCCAATGCGATGTTTCCTGTAGAGCCTATAGCTGTTGATATCCACTTCCCAGTCATGCGTGTCATCCTACCAAGTCACTGTCAACCCTATGAGACTGAATTCCTCATCTATCAAAAGGAGAGCCAGTTCCTCCTGTTTCTTGCCCATGTTTCTGGCATTCCCATAAAGGCACCTGAGTTCTCCTCTGGTTGCCTCAGTTTTTCTGTCACTATCCAAATATCCTGGGGCTTTGGTGCTCATCTGGATGGCCACTATGTCAATGCTCTCTCCTGGGTCATCATGGAAAAGGGATCCATGTATAGTAGTGGCTTCATGTACAGCAGTGGAACCTCCCCCCTCTCCCTCAGTCATGCCTATTTTAAAGCCCTCCTCAGCAAGTCGGTGATTCTCATAGAGAAGAACTTCTTCCCTCTGCCTGTGAGGTGTTATATGTCAGCTCTGTGTTCCTGGAGAACCCAGGTGCAGTACCTAGCTTGTCTGAATCACAAAGGACTCTCCCCACTTCCCCACCCCCACCTCTGCCATAACCAGAACTGATCAGAAGAAGGATTTACAAAATGCAATGAAGATGCAGTGAGAGACACAGCTAAATCCCTCCGGATAAGGGTGACAGGATTAAGGTAACTTCCCTAGTCTCATTTTCATTGGAGATGATACAGGAGATGGGAAAGGGAGGCACATCCATTAGCATTCAGAATGGAGAACAGAGATTCCAAGGCAAGGACCACATTGAACTCTGGGACCAGAGAAGCAAGGGAGCACTGCATGATGGGGGATCCCTGCTCCAATTGCTAATCAACCCATGTCTGCACACACCCAGCTCAGCATTTATCAGACCAATTCTAGTAATGACTCCTTTATTGGTACTCAAAACACTGAATCTTCCTATTTGCATTGTAAGAGCCCTCAGGGTAATGCCGCCCATAGCCAGGGACGATCAACTCCTATTGTCCAGCATAACAAAACAACTCTGGTATACTCCTTTGAGATGTCATTTACGCATAAACAAACCTAGTGTTCTCCCTTGAACCACTGTTATTTCCCTACAAAAACCCCTACCTGAGCTCAAGTTTCTGTTCTGGTGCTTGGATCCAAAAGCTGAACCAGTTCCACTGGGACTTCACCTTCTCTTTTCCTGCCTTGAATACCTCTACTGATCATGCTGGGGCTCTGCCTGTCTCAAGCACTCTGGACCCTAAGCTGAGCGGCTTGTCTATGAGCTCCAACAAATACCTGGGAACCTTAATTAGTTCAAGCTTCGCGGAGTGGTGAGACCCCAACTCTCTTTCTCTCTCTTTGTTTAAGCCCACTTTCTAACCTCAGACTTGGTTTAATCCCCCCCACCACCACCACCACCTCTTACTCCAGGTACGGCTTTATAAACCTGAATTTTCCTGTCAGCCTAGAGCTAGATTTCCCAAAATACCCAATTGAAATTGTGTAATATTGTAACCATGTTGTTTGTTTTTCCTTGTATGGCTATTACTACTAGTGTCGTTATAAGTTTCATATACCTGGCAATAAAAAAACTTTTATGGTCAAGCTGGCTGCCATACTCTTTCTGAACCTTAATTACTCTTCCTTCTCCTCAACCTCCCCATTTGCTCTGCAGCAATGCTTCTTTTACCTAAGCCAAAGTTCCCTGTAAAGCTCCAAAATCCTGATGGTCTGCTCATCAAGGGAGTTACTATCAGGACAACTGGGCCAAGAAATTTGGAAGTGCTGAGTTCAGGACATATGCGGGTGTCAGCCTATAAATGCTGAGTAACTCTTCCTGCTCAGATGTGCTCTGTTAGCTTGTGTACATGTGTCTGACTACATTTTATTGTTGCCCTGCTGAACTAAGTTCTGTGCTGAGTCTGGCATATGAAGGTGTGAGCTTGTAAATGCTGATTGACCAAGCCAACTCAGACGTGCTTTGTTTCTGTGCTAAGTTTGTGGCATATGAGGGTGTCAGCCTGGAACTGCTGAGTAACTCTGCCCGCTCAGATGTGCCCTGTTAGAGAGTGTGAGTGTGAGTGTGAGTGTGAGTGTGAGTGTGAGTGTGAGTGTGTTCGATCAATTCAGTGGCTGGAGGAACCCAGTCCCATTGAAACTAAACCCTGCAAGGTAGCTCCATTGGGGGTGAGGACTTGCAGAAGGGAGAGATACAGCTCCATATAGAAACACAAGTGACACAAGCAGGACTTTGATAGAATTACAGAGACCCCAGAAATGTAACCCTAATAAATGAGCACAACCCAAAAGGAATGGGCAGATCTGGTAACAGAGGTGAATACTGTCTCTTACATGTAGACCACTGCCATTGAACTGCCTACTAAGGTCAAGGGGTGTAGGTTGTCGCTGTGATGGTTTAAGGACATAGGCAGACAAGGTTCTTCCTCAGCCTGACAAAGGGTTTTTAAACCCAAAAGCTTGCTAAGAAATTTTTTTCCAACTATTTATCTTGTCTAATAAAAGATATCAGATTCACCCAGAGAAACTTGTCTGCCTACTAAGGTCCAGGAATCCAAAGCCTACGCAATGACACCATCTCCGAAGCCTCCACTTGACCTCCTTGATGCACTCCTCCCTTCGTTGTCCTCAGCCCCTGACTGGGAGTATTGAGGAGAAGACCACTTGTGCCCCTAGGTCCTTGAGTTGCCCATGATTCTCCCAGGGCTGTTTTCTGCTGTGTCATTGGTGCCACATGGACAAGAAGCATGGGATAGTGATCCATTGGGTGGACTAACTTAGGGATCCTTTCTGTGACATCTAGGATCCTAGCTCCTGGAAGGCAGCAGACCTCTAGAGTAAAAGGGTCTGAATGACAAATGACTCCTTCTGTGCTCTGTAGCAGGGAGTCTCCTATGACAGTCACCCTTCGTGTTTCCTGGGCAGGGGTGGTTGTTCCCATCCTGCTTGCAGAGCAGAGGACATGGATGCCCCATCCATCAGTGATGTAAGGGCTGCACGGTGGGGCTGTGTAAAACTTCAAGCCCTGATTCGATTCAGTGCAGATTCAGTCCAGTTCAGCGGCCAAATTTCCAAATCCAAATCAAATCAGAAGACCCTTTAATCTCTCCAAATTGAATTGGAACCCTCTGAATCGATTCAGAGTGATTCAGCAAGATTCAGAGATTTGGACATAGAGACAGCTTTAAATATTTTTTCTACATACCTCTAGGTAGCAGGTGCTCATGAATGCTGCGATAGTGGGGTGCATGGAGCATCCCCCAGAAGCACTTCTGGTTTACTTCTGGGTCTGCTGGGGAGTGCACAGCCCCCCCGCCCCCAGTTCCCCTGGCTCAGTGCCTGGTGCCTCCTGGGTTGGGGTGGGTACCTCCTGTGGCCAATTGCTGAGCCAGGGAGGCACAGGGGGGCCCCCAGCCTGCTCCCCAGCAGACCCAGAAGTACTTCCAGTCCACTTCTGGATTCACTGCTGAGCACATGGAGGGCCCCCCTGCACTCCTATAGGATGCCCCATGCACCCACAGCAATCACGAGCCATGTCTGCTACCTCAAGGTATGTAGAAAAAATTTTTAAAGCTGTGTCTATGTCCAAATCACTGATTCTCTGAATCAGCGTTGAATCTTCACATTCAGATGTGGCCAAATCAAATCAGGGGCAGTGATCTGAATCAATTAAATTGAATCACTGTCCCTGATTCAGGCTGAATCTGAATCCAAATCGAATAGGGCCTGCTTCACACACCCCTATTGAATAGCTATTGTGTAGGGCTATTGGTGGAGCTACTGATGTACCTCGTCACACCCCTGCTGGGCTCAAGTGCCTCTCTATAGGTGCACCTGGCCCCACTCTGCTCTCACAATTACCCACCAAATGGTGGGGAATGGGTTTAAGGTGCCCCTACATGCCTTTCACTGGGGGGAGTAACTGGTCTGGTATTTCTTGGGGGCTGTCCCCATACAGTCCCACCAGACCCCCCTTCCCCAGCAGGGTGCAGTTTCACATCATGCCCAGGGCCAGGAGCCTCCTGCCATTCCCCTAGCTCCTGGCCTTACCTCCACGGTGTTCCAGGAGCAGTAGCTCAGCTGGCTGATGTTACTCCCTTGGCTACTAGCAGCAGACTGCTGCCCCAGCCTGTGTGCTGGGTCCTAAAATGGCCACCCTAATCAAGCACCTGTCGGCTGCCTGACTCCAGCCCTTAAAGTGGTAGGCACCAAAGGGCCACTGCCACTACTGCACAGTTGCCACTGGCAGGCACACCAACAAGGGGTTCCTGGACATCACCACCAGGGCTGCTGTCACCCTCCTGGGCCTTCAGCCCTGCCACTGCTGGGCCCACCAAGCCAGCCAGGACTGGTGGCTGCACGTTGTCCAGCACACTTGATACAATAAGCAGTGTCTGGATGCATTCCAGCTGACCTGGACCACCTTCTGGGACCTCCTCCAGCAGTTCCATCCCCACCTGAAGCAACAGCACATCAATATGCAACTGGCTTTCCCCGCAGACACCCGGCTAACACTCGCCCTGCTGAAGCTGGCCACACCCACCAGCCTCTGGTACATCAGACACCTGTTTGGCATGGGGAAGGCCAGGTTTGCATTTGCAGGTAGCAAATTTAAGCATGATTATGGGTTTTTATTGCACAGTAAACATGTACATGTGTAGACATATGTGCTTGCTGCACAGTAAGCTAGGCTACTGTGCAGTAAAGTGTCTTGTGTAGACCCACCCACTGTGATGCAATCAAGGATCAAAATCTGGATACCTGAATTCAGGCACATCTGAAATATGAAAGACAGCCACAGCAGTTAACTTATATTAACTGCTCTTTAGACATGGATTATTTATGGCAGATACTGTAAAAGTACCATGGAAATGATGAGGTATACAAATGAACCAAATAATACAACACACATAGAGCTACACCAACATGCTACAAATCACACCTCTTTCAGTTAGAAACAAGGGAAAAGATGTGATTAACTGCAGCCATTTTATTTATTTATTTATCTATTAAGCTGCCTTTGGATTTATTCCTAAAAGCCTTTTTCACCTATCATTTCCAGCTTGGCTAAGGGGCAGCAGTCCCCAGAGGTCATGAATCAAATCTGAGAAGATTGATCAGTTTCCAAAAAAAAACATGAGGAAAAAGTTTAGGTTCATAATAAATACCAAGAGCTTCCAGATAGGAGTAAAATATGGGCCTGGTTCAGGGAGCTAGATACTCAGGTAACAGAGCTTCTGTACTGCAGAATCCCTTCCTTCTACATGCTTCTTGGGATCTAGCAAAAACTCTGGAACTATATAAATCACTGCAACCTATTTCATCAATGTACCCACTTGTAAGAAGGAGGGTGGGGTCTTGCCCTTCCCCCATCTCAAATCCCCTCCTTTCTTAGAAAACTCATGCCACTCACAATAATCTATACTGCAGAGGCCCTGCCACTACAGCTGTGCTGGCACCAGTGACATCATTAGAGCCCTCCATAGGCCAGGTGTTGGGGGTTCTACCAATGAGGCTATGCCCCCTCCTGCCAAATTCTGATCAGTTGATACCACTCCTCTTCTGCTGCCATAGTTGTATCTACATCAGAGTTTTGGCAGCATAGCTCTACCCTAGCTAGCATAGCTATTAGGACTGTGCAAAACAGCGCCATTTCGTTCATACGTGCAGTTCATAGGCTTATCTGTGAAAAGCGGTTTGTAAATTCAAACAAGCACTGAACTTTGCAACCTCATCACCAGAAGCCAACTTCCTACAGTCCAAAACACACTGAATGGATCCAGGCCAGGCCATGATAAGACATGCAAAACCTGCCAACAATATCTCCAGTATGGAGATATCTTCACACAACAGTACATACATGAAGACATTACATGGAGACATTACATGAAGACATTACGTGGAAATTATATGGAGACACCAAGCAACAACTGTGCACCAGAATGAGTGCACAGCAAAATTCTATCAAAGACAAGAACAGGACACCACCTGTCTCCAATTTCTCAGGCCTGATCCTCAAAGGGAATATACAAACCACTTTTCACAGATGAGCCTATGAACTGGACTTTATCAACCTCCTAGGTAAAGAAACTGATGGACTCAGTATAGACATTGGAATTCTGACACGCTATAACCTGCCAGACATCTGACTCCCCATGTACCTCTCCACTTCTACCTGCACTGCTACATCCCCCTCCCCCACCCCACCACCCCAGCCTGTCCCTTACCCCCTGATGCCTCCACTTCCTTGTTCACTGACTGGCTTTCTTGCCTGCAATGCATGCCAACCTCTGGCTTCTTTACTATTTCTTTCATCCAGGAACAGCGCACACACAAACTGCAGCTGCTTCCTCAGCCTGACAAAGGGGTTTTCAACCCAAAAGCTGGCATCCCAGGCAGCTAAGCTGTGCTTACCTGGAGCCTCACAACTTCACTGCAACCAGCAAGCCTCAGGCCTGTCAAAGACGTGACAGGTATGGGATTTCCCCAGCCAGGACTGTGTGCATGCGTGTAGTGGCTGGAGGTTATGGTGCCTCCTACACGCCGTTAACCAGGGGGATCCTCAGTCCTAGCATTTCCTGGGGCTGCCACACAGGCCTTCCAACACTGGCAGAGTGCAGTTTTAGTGGCCATGCCCTTCTTCATTAATGTTATCTGATTTATGTAATATATGTAGATAAGATAATTGTATGTATGTTTATTTATATAATGTATATATGTTTGTATGTATGCATTTACGTAGTAAATAAAATAAAAACATATAAATATATGTATGTGTTTTCCTATATAAATTCTATATTATAATATGCAATATAATTATGCTGTGCTTCCCTGCACAGTGAAAGGAATGCACACTGTGAGAGAGAGCACAGATTTGAAAAGAATCAAAATAGAATCACAAAAACAAAAAGAGGATTTTTGGGGAGAAAGAAATTGAAAGGAATCAATGAATATAATAATAAAATAAAAGGGTATAAAAAGAGAGCAAAAGGTATCAAATTCACCATACAGTGTAGGGTGGGTAAGACAACTAGTAGGGTGGCAGTGCTTGACTTTAGGAAGGCTAACTTTAGTGTGTTTAGGAGTCTAGTCAATGACACACTGCAGGATAGGAGTATTGGTGAGATGGGAGTCCAGGAAGGGTGTTCATTCCTAAAGGAAGTGATCCTTCAGGCACAAAGGGAGATGATCCCAGTACAAGGGAAAAGGGGGAACAGAGCCAAAAAACTCCCTTGGCTAAACAGGGAAATCCAGGGGAGTCTAAGGGCAAAAAAGAAGTCATATAGGCGGTGGAAGCAGGCGGGAGCTACCAAGGAGGAGTATACCTACTTGGCCCGCACTTGCAGGGAGGCAGTTAGAAAGGCCAAAGCATCTACAGAGCTGAGGCTGGCAACACAAATTAAAGACAACAAAAGGTCTTTTTTTAGGTATGTAGGGAGTAAAAGGAAGGTTCAGGGCAGCATAGGACCCCTACTGAACAAGCAGGATCAATTAGTGACAGATAGGGGGGACAAGGGTGAGCTATTCAATGAGTTTTTTGCCTTAGTATTCTTGAACACGGGTCAAGATAAGTCTCCTAATGGGTTCTTAGATGCGCATCAGAGGGATACCAGCCCACCAACTGTTGGCATTGACTTGATGCAGTCACTTGAATGGCTTGGATATGTTTAAGTTACCAGGCCTGGATGAGCTGCATCCAAGAGTACTGAAGGAATTGGCTAGTGTCATAGCAGAACCACTGGCACAGGTGTTTGAGCACTCATGGCACTCAGGTCAGGTCCCAGCGGACTGGAAAAGGGCCAATGTGGTCCCTATTTTCAAGATGGGGAGGAAGGAGGATCCGAGTAATTATAGGTCAGTTAGTCTCACCTCCATCCTTGGAAAGGTCTTTGAAAAGATTATGAAGGATCATATTTGTGGGAGTCCGGTGGGAAAAATAATGCAGCAGGGCAACCAGCATGGATTCATAGCAGGTAGATCATGCCTGACCAATCTGGTTTCATTTTATGACAGGATCACAAAACACTTAAACGCGGGAGTAGAGGTGGATGTCATTTTCTTGGATTTTAGCAAGGCCTTCAATACGGTATCTCATCCCATTCTCATAAATAAATTAACAGGCTGTGACATAGATGTTTACATGGCACAGTGGGTGGCAAGTTGGCTTAGTGGTCACACCCAGAGAGTGGTAGTAGATGGGTCGGTACTGACTTGGAAGGATGTGGGTAGTGGGGTCCAGCAGGGTTCGGTCCTTGGACCTATACTTTTCAATATCTTCATCAGTGACTTGGATGTGGGTGTGAAGTGTACTCTGTCCAAGTTTGTGAACAATGCTAAATTGTGGGGTGAAGCACATACTCTGGAGTGTTGGGAATGATTGCAGGCAGACCTGGACAGGTTAGAAAAGTGGGCAGCTCACAATAGGATGCAGTATAACAAGTACAAATGCAGAGTGCTGCACCTAGGGTTCAAAAATATCCAGCACAGCTATTGGCTAGGAAGTGACCCTCTCAGCAGCACAGAAGTGGAAAGGGATCTCAGAGTCATAGTGGACTCCAAGATGAACATGAGTCATCATTGTGATGAAATCATCAGCAAAGCTAACTGCAGATGCATGACAAATAGAACCAAAGATGCATGACAAATAGAACCAAAGAGGTGATACTTCCCCTCTATGCGTCATTGGTCAGATTGCAGTTGGAGCACTGCATCCAGTTTTGGACACCATACTTCAAGAAGGATGTTGATAGACTTGAGAAGGTCCAGAGGAGGGTCAGTCATATGGTTTGGACAAGCCTTATGAGGAGAGACTGAGGGACCTGGAAATTCATTAGAGGAATACAGCAAGGGATTGGAGATGCTCTATACACTAGAGTGCCTCTTTGGGTAACAAGGAACAATGTTCACAAACTGAGAGAGCAGATTTAGGCTGGATATCAGGAAAAACTTTTTCACAGTAAGGGTGGCCAAAATTTAGAATGGGTTTCCAAGGAAGGTGGTGCTCTCTCCTACCTTGGGGGTCTTTAAGAGAAGGCTGGACAGGCATCTGACTGGGGTCATCTGACCCCAGCACTCTTTCCTGCTTGGCAGGGTGTCGGACTCAATGATCTGTTGAGGTCCCTTTTGACTGTAGCATCTATTAATCTATTAATCTATTGCTGAATCCCACTTGCTAGGCTAGCAAGTAGGAAATGAATGATAGCCTTTGTTGTCTGATGCTGCTGAGCTGCTGGAAAACAGCTCAGTAACTGACCCCAAGGCAGAAAGCAGCCCAGTTCAAACAATGCTACTTTTATGCTATTTTTCCATCTCTCTGTGGCAGTGCACCTTTGGGTGCCTGCCACTTTAAGGCCAGAGGCTGGCAGCTACCAGGTGCCTGATGAGGGCAGCCATTTTGGGAATACTAGGCATATAAAGGCTGCAGTTAGTTGCTGCCAGCCCAGGCAGAAACACTGCATAGTTAAGCTGCACCATGGAACATCTAGATGTAAAAGTAGGAGGCTCTTGGTCCTGGGTATGACCTAAAACTGAACCCTGCTGGTGAAGGGTGGCCTGGTGGGGCTCCTAGTGGCATGGGAGCCCCCAGGAAATGCCAGGCCAGTTAGCTCCCTGATGAAAGGCAGGTAAGGGCACCTTAACCCCAGCCCACACCATCTGGTGGGTAATTCTGAGCACTGTGGGAGTAGTGGTGGTACCTGAGCCCAGCAGGGATGCAGATCCTGGAGACCACAGAGGGGGCAGTGTGTAGAGCGTTGGGAGGCCCTGCACAGAGTAAGGCTGAAGTGGAAGTAGGCCTGAAGGACAGTCCCAGGGGTGCACTCAGTAGGGCCGAATGGGAGTAAGCCTAAAGGCCAGTGCAAGGGCCACCCCCATGAGAAGTTGCCTGCAAGTACGAGACAGAGACCCCAGGGTGGGGCATAGTATAGAGTTGCCCAGTGAGGGGCTTGGGGCAGAATTAGCCCAGGGTTTGGCACAAGGCCGGACCATATAGAGTTGGGGAACTCACGGGAACTGAAGGTCTGTGTGGCAAGGCCAGTATGCAAGTAGTGAAGCCTGATGGCCCAAGAGGGGCCACTCAAGGAGGAGCAAGGGCAATGGAGTATGGCTCAGTAATGGGTGGTATGCCAGAGGCCCCAGTGAGATGGGGACAGAGTGTAAGAGGCCTCCTGTAAGACAAGAGGTAGTGTGAATGCATGGGTGAATGGAGCCCAACTTTGGACTGGGTTTGCTCCAGTCTCAGACTGGGGAGTAATACTAATCTGGATGCCATCTGTGAGGCATGGGCTGTGGTGTAGAGGCGGTTTGGAGGTGCAGATAATGCCCCCTAGCATTGGGGCAGGAAATGAGCAGTCTCCCACATTATACCAACAGTTTATGGAACAGCAAAGTCATGGCAGATGAGACTGGGCAGACTGCCCCATAGAGATAGCTGGGCAGACCAGCATGAGGTCTGGCCCCAAGAGCTGCTTCCTGTCACACCCTCCCCCAGAGCACTGAGATTGGAAGGGACTTCAGGGAAGGATCACAGTCACTGGCCAGCTACACAGTCAATATCAGAGCAATCCTTCCCCCCTCTTCCCCCTCCCTCTCCTTACTTTCTGTTTCCCTGAAGGCAAGCGCAGCTACATCTTTGAAACTTGAAATGTTTCAAAACTTTTGAAACTTTTTGACTGCCCCTCATTTCATTTCAAGGCTGTTTTGAAGCCCTTCATTTCATTTTGATTTCATTGTTTGAAGCTCAAAATGAGTCAAAACACCTGGCAAAATTTTGCACCGCCCCAATAGCTATGTCATCAAGATTTTGCATCATAGACTGAGCCTTGGGGGAGGCTAGTTCTCATCTATCTCCTACTGAGAAAGGCACAGGTTTCCTGGGATCCAGTAGGATTCCATGTTTCAGAGCTGCACATGGAGCTGACTTATTTAAACCACTTTAAGTGTAAAACATGACATGTGTGCAGAAATTGTTTTTTTCACCACTTAAAGTGCTTTATTGCCATGACTTAACAGAAGTGCATGGCTTTACAGCACTTTAAACTATCCCTTGTTAAATGATGTATTACATTAAAGCACTATGTTTTACAGCACTTGAGCAATTTACAGTGCTTTAAATATCTTCTGTATGCTGGCCAAATTTCTGACCAGTGGAGAAACTTAAGGAGGCTGCAAAGTGCCCCCTGCCTCCTAGTCTGGAAAGTGCAGGGAGGCTCAGAGGCCACCCTCCACCAAACATTGCACTTTTGTCATGTTTAAGAGTGCTGAAACTTTATGGTGCTATAAAAAGTGCTCTAAATTACAGCACAGTGAAACATGCACAGAAGACTTCTGTATACACCTATGATCTGGGAGCGAAGCAGGAAAGGGATTAGGCACTGGCCACCTCCTCCAGCTCCATCCCATCATCATACACAACACTGCTTCACTTGGCAGTGAAGTCACCCCCAGCAGGAAACTTGCAAATGTCTTCATAATTGGAAACATTCTCTTCCCAATGCATGTATGTTTCTTGCTCTTTAATCTCAGCGATACGTGCTTTGTTCTCCTCCTTTTGAGCTCTACTGCTGCTGTGTTCAGCCTTAAGGATACAATTTTCCTTTAAATTGCCCTAATTCCTGCTGCCTGTTTCCTGCGCTGCTCCCTGGATGAAACACAAGCTCCTGCTGAATCTTCAGGCACTCAGCTGGATTGTGATCTGACTGACATGACCCTAGACTATATCAGAAGCAAAGCTTGTTCCCCTGCCACCCAGGTGGTGATGCTGTGGCAAAACTGATATAAAGAGGATCAGAATCTCAGCCCTTTACCTTCTCTTACTGGGACAGGAAGACACTTGTGTCACTGAAAAAAAGTATGGCACTGAATGACTCCACAGCAAGTCTTCTGTTAATTTATTAAAACAAGTAAATGAGGTTTCTCCCTCCATAAAGAGTTGCTTTTACTTGTTTGGCTTTATTTCACTATTTGGCTTTCTTCTCTCAGCCCCACATTACACCTTGCTGGAGCTGGGCTTTCTCTGCCTTCTTCACTCAGCTGCCTCTGTAGCCCCTTGCTAGGCTTCAGGATTCAGAGATATTCTTACACTCTTGCCTGGGCTGGTGTCTCTGTTTCAGTAAGAAATACAGATCTGAAGACTGGGCTTCCTGAGTTGGCTTTAAAAACTGCCTTGAGTTTTGTGTATGCTGTTGCTTGCAAGTGCAGGTTGGCCGGCCCAATTAATTGTGGGTACAAACAAGAGACAGCCAGATGAGTTCTGAAGAATACACCCAGCTTGCTTACTCTCTTCTGCATTTGTGTCCTGGCTGGCAGCAGGGGGAAATCTCTATAGAATGTCTCTCTGTCTTGTTACCAAATTTGCCCATTACTTTGGGGTGTGCTCATTTATTAGGGATAGTTTCTAGGGTCTTGGTGATTCTGTCAATGTGCTGCTTGTGTTACTATATGGAGCTGTATCTCTCCCTTCTGCAAGCCCTCACCCCCAATGGAGCTATCTTGCAGGACTCAATCTCAATGGGACTGGGTTCCTCCAGTCACCAAATCAGTCATACACACAAACACACACAAATGAACATGACACGCCTGACCTGGCCGGGCTGATCAGCATGGACAGGCTGACACCTTCATATGCCAAGAATCAGTTCATAAGAGCAACAATAAAATGCAGTCAGACACAAGCACACAGGTGAACAGAATCCCTCTGAATCCGGCTGGGTGTCCAGCTCACACCCTCATGGGCCAGCATTCAGTTCATAAGGGCACGTCTGAGTCAAACTGGGTCAATCAGCCTGTACAAGCTGATTTCCTTATGTGTTTCAAACTCAGCACATCCCAATCTTTGGCCTCTTGATGAGCAGACCCCACAATATTTTTGGGCTTCACAGGGATCTTTAGCTTAGGTAAAAGAAACGTTGCTGCAGAGCACGGGAGGAAAGAGAAGCAGAGAAGGAAAAATATACCCAATTACTACCATTTTGACTATAAAAGTTATTTATTGCTAAGCATATGAAATATATAATAGTATTAGTAGTAATAGACATGCAAAAGAAAAACAAACACAAACAATGACAATACTACCCTGGTTTCACTAAGTATTTGGGGAAACTTAGCTCAAGCTTAACTGATACAGTTCAGGTTCAGAAGTTTATGCCTAGAGAGAAAAGAGAGAGAGAGCGCTGGGATCTCACCACACAAGGTACTCAGGCTGCAGAGCTGATAGGCACAGTCTGTAGCACAATTCTTGAAGAGAGAGACGATCTGTTCTTCCAGCGTCCCAAGAATGACAGGGGATGGTGTCAGCACAGGAGTTTTCTTCTTCTTTCCTTTCTTTCTTCCTTCTGCTTCTTGAAGCACACACACTTTTTACAGATTTTTATACCCTCAGTTCAGCTGCTTCGAAGCATCCTTAATTGTGTAAATCATTGTCTTTTCTATTTACAAGGGGTTATCTGGTTTGGAACATCTCAAGAAACTGATTGATAATCAGGAAACACTTAATATTAGGGAGTAACCAAATACTTGGGAGCCAGCTTGAAATTCCTATGGATGGCAGATATACTGATGGGATATCTCATGGTTTCTTCAGAAACAATAGATAGCTTGCAGCATCAGGATTTTGGATTTTTACTTGTTGTGCACAAGCCTCAGCTTGGCATGACTTTTCCAGATTTTACTATAGTCTTTTAACAGACTTAAGACAATTATTGGGGTGCTCATAACATTTGTGGAGAGGACTCCCACCAGTCGTCTCAGGAAAGGTATGACAACACCTGTGATTAGGGTTCCAACAGGCTGGACGTTGTGATGAACCCTTAACCATTGTTCAAATTTTGCCCATACCCCCTCTGACTCGGTCTCTTGCCTCCACATTCCCTAACCCGGCAACCGAGTTTTAGTCAATCAAGTTTAAATAGGCCTCCCATAGTGGGACCGGGGAATGTACAGCCCGAGATGCCTATTAAACTTAGTTGTGTGTGTGTGTGTGTGTGTGTGTGTGTGTGTGTCGGGGGGGGGAGTCCTTAGTAAATCCAGATTAGAACTGGTCTGATAAATGCTGAGCTGGGTGTGTGTGAACATGGGTTGATTAACATTTGGAGCACAGATTCCCCATCATGCAGTGCTCCCCTGCTTCTCTGGTCCCAGAATTCACTGCAGTCTCTGCTTCAGGCTTTCTGTTCTCCATCTCTCATGTAAATGAATGGTCATCTGGTTCCATCTTGGATGCAAATGAGACCTAGGGCAGTTGGTTCACTCTTGTCACCCTTATCTGGTGAGGGTCTTAGGTGTGTCTCTCACTGCATCTTAATCAGTTTCGTTTAGGTGGGGGGGGAGGGGTGAGTCCTTTGTGAGTCAGACAGACTGCATCCTGTGCCAGGGTTGCCCAAGAACACACAGCTGAGGCGTAACAGTCTGCCCCAAAAGAAACTGATTGACTAGAATAATGCAAACAGAGTAATCCATTACTTGTGCCCACAGGTTAACATCACTGCCCCAGTCAATCCATCTCTTTTGTACTGCCATGATCCTTCTGCAGCAAACACAGCTGTCCTGGCCCTGGTTTCCTGCACTTGTTTCATTGCTTGCCTCCCTGAGTTGCCCTCATTCTTTACAGGCACTATGCCCCATCTCATCTCTTTGAACACCTGACATGTCTGTATTACAACTGAAATGCAAAAAAATTGCACCCAGTGTGGTAGCCAGAACCAGAGGGGTTACTATCATGAGCAATAAATATATGCTCTTGGAGGCATTCAGCAATTGTATAAGCAGTTAAGATTAGCTAATGCAAAGCTTGTAAGTTTGCAACCTGCAAGTGGAATTTGTCTGTCACAATTTAACCAAAGTGTTGAATCTAACTGTTTGCATTGATCATGGGACCACTGAGCCCCAAAAATAAGCAGAGCTACAAGATTAGCTAATCTAACAAGTTTTTTAAAGGTCAAGCCATAACAAGATCTGACCACCTAATATAATTAGCACATTCCAAAGAATCCAGGAATAAGAAACTAAGGGCAGAGTAATGCTAATTTCAAACCTCAAAGTAATGTGGTGTAATTTGCTTATTGGGTGAACCTGAGTTTGGGCAGTAACCTTTCATGATAATTTCTAACACCTTTTGATCCCATAGGGTAACAGCTATAGGGCAAGATTGCGAGTGTCTCTAAAGCCAACAGATTAGCATAAAATAAGGTATAAAGAAGCAGGTATGTCAGGTGACCAGTATGAAGGATGGGACAGAAGGACCATCGCTGTACCAAGCCTGGACCCCAGACTCCCAGTATGAGCAAGGACCAGATCCTGACCAAGGGACCTTCCCAGTGACCCCTCAGACAGCGTTGTTCGGGGACATCTGACTTCTCTGGAACAACTTGGTGCACACCTGGCATAGAGGGACTGCCGATATATTGCCAACCTCATGTGGGAACTCTTTGTCATTCTGTCTATCTTGTCATTCACTATTAGCTCTTTAATACTGTACTATCCATTTGTCACATTAACCTTTCTGTTAACTGTTGTATGCTAAGCTATAAATAAATTTGCCTTTACTTCACTCCTGACTCACCTCCTCAATCCCGAACACAGCAGCCTCACGGCTGATACACTCACAGCGCCTAGCCAGCCTGTGACAACCCAGTACTATGGTGCAAAGGTTCTACAGAGCCATAAGCATGTGCACAAGGGGAGAGAAGGGGACGAGAAGGGGTCAAACCCTTGGGGATCTCTTCAGTTTCCTTATCCCTTTTCTCTTTCTTGCTCACACCTGAGGAATTCCTGAGCTCACATGGTATGCAGGGCTGGAAGGATGCTCCTAGAAACCCCCCACTGTTGAAAATAACTGACTTATATATTATTTTTCATAGACAAAACAAACACCATCATAGAAACAGCTAGGTTTTCTGGCTACACTGCTGTGATTGGAAGGCTTCTAACCTCTCTGGTTAGAATTTCCAGCATCTTTGTATTTGCAGGCTATTACATTTTATACCTACTTCTTGTGCCAGTGTTATCCTTTAGATGTTGGGGTTCTTCTCATTCGCTGATGTTCATCACTTTGATAGGCACCAATCATGTCTTTATAGATTCATAGATTCATAGATGTTAGGGTCAGAAGGGACCTCAATAGATCATCGAGTCCGACCCCCTGCATAGGCAGGAAAGAGTGCTGGGTTTAGATGACCCCAGCTAGATGCATATCCAACCTCCTCTTGAAGACCCCCAGGGTAGGGGAGAGCACCACCTCCCTTGGGAGCCCATTCCAGACCTTGGCCACTCGAACTGTGAAGAAGTTCTTCCTAATGTCCAGTCTAAATCTGCTCTCTGCTAGCTTATGGTCATTATTTCTTGTAACCTCCAGGGGCGCCTTGGTGAATAAAACCTCACCAATCCCCTTCTATGCCCCCGTGATGAACTTATAGGCAGCCACAAGGTCGCCTCTCAACCTTCTCTTGTGGAGGCTGAAGAGGTCCAGGTGCCCCAGTCTCTCCTCATAGGGATTGACCCGCAACCCCTTAACCATACGAGTAGCCCTTCTCTGGACCCTCTCCAGGTTATCCACATCCCTCTTGAAGTGTGGCGCCCAAAATTGCACGCAGTATTCCAACTGCGGTCTGACCAGCGCCCGATAGAGGGGAAGTATCACCTCCTTGGTTCTGTTCGTCATGCATCTGCTGATGCACGATAAAGTGACATTAGCTTTTCTGATGGCTTCGTCACGCTGCTGACTCATGTTCATCTTGGAGTCCACTAGGACTCCAAGATCCCTTTCCGCTTCCATGCCGCCAAGCAGGTCATTTCCTAGGCAGTAGGTATGCTGGACATTTTTCCTCCCTAGGTGCAGCACTTTGCATTTCTCCTTGTTGAATAGCATTCTGTTGTTTTCTGCCCATTTGTCCAACCTGTCCAGGTCTGCTTGTAGTTTTTCCCTGCCCTCTGGTGTGTCCACTTCTCCCCACAGTTTTGTGTCATCTGCAAACTTGCACAGAGTACACTTCACTCCCTCGTCCAAGTCGCTGATGAAGACATTGAAGAGTATCGGTCCAAGGACCGAGCCCTACGGGACCCCACTGCCCGCACCCTTCCAGGTCTTCTGCCAGCCCTCATTTTGTTAGGCTGAACAGGCCAACCTCTCTTGGCCTCCTCTAGTAAGAAGAACATCTTTCCTTTCCTGTCTTCATCCTAGCACCCCTTCTCTGTACACAAACCAGTTTGAGTTCATATTTGTGGAACACAGGTAAACAGGAAATCTTTCTTGTTCCTTGTTCAATTGCATAAATACTTCTCTGGCTGTCCTGAAATTGCCTCTCCTGATGCATCCTGGGGGCACATTTGCATTTTTCAGTGTTGCCTCACACTAGTGGCTCGTGGTCATTTTGTGATCCACTAGTTCATCCAGGTCTTACTTTATCTCAGGCATTAGCAACTTATGAACTCCCATCTTATATCACATATTCTTGTGCTTAGTCCCCAAGTACATGTTCTTTGTACCCAAGTCCATGGCCTTTCACTTCATACTACTGCATTTCCTCTTGTTTTATTTCTCCTCTCCTTTTGTTCTTTTTATGTGATAACTCAGTCTTCCACTCCATTGAGAATGCCTCCCAATTTTGTGTCACCACCAAGTTTCAATAGCACACTCCTATTTTCTGTGCCAAAATACTGAAGAAGGTCCACCCCAACAGGTAACACCCATCCCAATCTCATAAAGTCTTATACATATCATAAAGTCACCAGTAAGCAATGTGAAACATTCCTGACATCTAACAACCTCACACATTTTTCTCTACTATTACAGGTCTGGAATGAAGCAAGTATGGAAAGCTGAAGAGCTTATTTGTACCACATAACCTGCAAGGTCTTCCTCTCTCACAAGTTCTCTAGAGTCAAATGTACTTTTCTGTTGAGCACATCTTTTATTTAGTTGTCTGTTCATTTATTTAATACTAACATGTATTTATGAAAATACTTGTTAGCCTTTGAGGCAAAAAAAATGAAATTAGTGGGAAGGCTGAAATACCCACACCTTGGTTAAGTGCTGCACATGGCAACAGCATGTAAATGGTTAGGCTCTAAAATATTTACAATTCCCAGGCTTGCAGTTTATTGCAAATGGATTAAGAACACCAGGCTTGCAAGTGCAGCCTTATCTAGTCCATAATTGAATGGAATAAGCTCTCTTATCTTTGCGTTTTGGTTTTTTCCCTAGCTGTCCCTTTATCTCACAGAGATTAGAGATTGCAAACAGTCATTGGATGCCTAATTCAAATTCTTGTCAAAGGGCTGCTGCATTTTGTCATTTCTGCTCCTGCATGGATGCTACTCAGTTCACTTTCACCAGCCATTTGTGAAGCCTCTTTTAGATTTAAAACTTTCTCAGGAACTGTCCCAGCGGGGGGGAGATGGGACTCCAGTAGAGGAAATTCTCTTTCCCCTGACATCCTTATTGTATGAGAAAAAAATATATGCTGATTGGGATTCTGTCATCTCCTTCTCTGTGCCCCCTACCTGTTATGGGTAAACAGGATACCACATACAGTTGGAACTGCAGGTAGTCAGTGAACAGGAGGAGAAGCAGAAAGACCTAACCAGTGAAAAATTGATACTTTTTTTCTGTGCACATGTCCAGAGTAATAAAAAATAGGAAGACTCTCCCAGTTAAGAACTGGCTTCTTGTCTTTTGGAGGAAGCTTTTACCCAGAGAACATCTGGAAATGGAAGTCAAGATTCACACGGATTCTTATTCATTTGTTGGTTCCCCTGTGATTGGCTTCACAATTAAAGGGAATCCAGAGACCTGGTGGGTTAACATCAATCTGTCTCTGTCTGCATGAATGATTCCATTCTCCCGATGAAAACATGCAAGTAGACCTTTCCTGTTAGCTGGAAGAGAGTAACATAAAAAAAGAGTCAAGGAAAGCTTCTACCTTCCCCTCCCCCCCGAGTAAACTATGACTAGCTAGAAGGTGGGGAGAAAGGAGCAGATATGACAGCAGCAGCTATAAGGAAACTCTTCATCTCCCAGAGGGCAATTCAGCATGTCTGATGTATGAATCACACAAGGTGCTTATTCATAATATATTTTCATTTATTGAAGAAAGAACATTTTGAGGCATGAAACCATCCTTCTCCCTTTTCACTCCCTGCCTAACTCTTCCTAACTAATGGGAAAGGCTCCCGCTAAATAATAGATAATCCAATTTTGTTGGCAAACTGACTTTCCACAGAATAATTTTCACATACAGTACACACCGATGTATTATTTTTGCTTATTGCCATGGTAATGTAGGGTAAACTTGGCTCCATTTTCACTTACAGGCATTGTGGTGAAGACTTAATAGAGGGTCGGCTGTCTCTGAGCTTGGGCCCTTCTGCTGATGGAAAATTAAAGCTCTAGGACAGTAGTTTTCAGCCTGTGAAAGGGGTCCACACAAGATTACTATGAGGAATCAAAAGTATGCACATACCCACACCTACAATTCAAAAGGGTCCATACCTCTTAAAAATTTCCAAAGGGGCCTGCAGTTGAAAACTGCTGCTCTAGGTCCAGGAAATGAGGCATAGGAATCAAGCAGCTTTTGCTATTCTTCTCAACAGTCTGTGGGTTTGCATGTATGGTGCTGACTTAAGAGTCATATTGACTTATACGTGTCATGTCACCTCAAGTGCTTGGAGATTTGGGGTACAAGTGCTGTATGCCTGAAAGCATGGTGTTTATAATGCCCATAATTATTTATTCTTCATCAACTATTAAACTAAACAAACAAGAATTCAACTGGGGGAAAAACTAATAACAAAAGGAATGAGTGTGATCTAAAAATAAGGGAATGAAGAGCAAATAGGGAACTCAGCCAGAACCACATCATGTGCAGGGTAGATAAATATCCACTGTGAAACACCTCCCTAGGAGGTAGCTACCACAGCTGAGTTTTTGTTTGTTTAAATGTTTAAAAATGTTTAAATTTTTAAGCCTACTCCAGAACTCTTTGTCATATCTTCCCTTCTTTATTTCCAAATTGAACATTTCCTCCAAATGAAAAGGAATACTCAAGCATATCTAGTGTAAATGAATCCTACAGATTTTTAGAATTGTTTCTGAAAGACAGACAGTGGAATGATAGTAAAAAAGGCCTGAAGATGGGATATAGACTGCAGGGACACAGGGATTAGATATAAGAAGCTGTGCTCTTTGTAGGGTCTTTCACACACTGGAATGGCAGTGCAGCACTGGTTTGTTCTATACAAAGGTTTATTCTGTCTTCTGAAGCGATGAGGGGACTGCAGCTTGTTGAGTGCAAAAGGGGAATCCTTATGTCTTGAAGCGAAGTCAGGATCCAAATGAAAACTGCCTGTTCAGACCCATGTCTAATATTACCCACTTGTATGGCAGCTGGTGCGCATGCCAGATAAAAAAGTACCGCACTGTTTCTACTGGTGTTAACTTTCAGGCTCACATAGGATACAATGCCTTAAATGAAAGCAAAATAAAATATGTAGCTGAGAGAACAGGCTCAGGGCATGAGATTCAGGCAGTGTTTAGCTAATTAAAAATAGTCACCACAATAAGTAATTCTGATTAATGTAATTATGACTCAAAGCAAGTTATCCTTAGAATTTGCACAGGCTACCAAGTTAAAATTTGCTTTTGATCATTAAATTGTTCTTCCCAACTGTGGAGTCTTCTCCACCAGAGCGACTGGCATCCAGATCATGAACAGAGATTACATTGATCATGTTTACTGAGTGTCAGATACTGGAATGTATCAATGACCTGAAGTATGCCACATGTCATCACTTATTGAATACTGCTAGTTCCGAGAACATAAAAAGCAAGAGATAGCACTATGCACCACTGAAATATTGCCACAAGGTGGCAATCCAAAGGAAAGTTATTTGTCTAGCACTATACAGTAACAGAAAGTTAATGCTAAATACATCCTACCCTTATTCGAACAACTGGTAAATAAAGATTAAAGGACCAAAGCTACAGGGTATATGTTGTCTAATACTCAAAGAAAGTCTCTCTGAAGGGACAGCTTGCACCCAATAGGGAGTTACCTGACAGGTAATGGGGGGGTCTGAACTGCATGTACCAAATCCATCTGCAGTGCTTGGGGGCAGATTCACCATAGCAGGAAACAGTACCTACATCTCCTCAAAACATGGAACAGACTCTAGCTTGGCTGAGTGGCAGCTTCTTGAAGCAGGTTTTACAGCACAGCAAGGATAGGATTCTTTCACTTTAAGTGCACTGAGGATACTCCAAAGAGATTTCTCCTTTGAGCGTGTATGTCCCTCAAGACTTTGCTCATTCTGCTAAGATCAGGAGTATCTCCAGTGACCATTTCCTCCTGTTTTTTGAACCCAAGCAAACACAGGAGCAAGGAAACAGTTAAGGTGTGTCAGAGCATCCGGTTTCCAATGAGGAGAAAAAAGACCACTAACAAGCAGCAAAATAAACACATCCAAATAAAAAGATGTGGCACTTCACAATAACCTGAAATCCCCAGTCAAAATCAGACATTTCCTTCCTCTTGGCCATAAATGTTTTTAATTTTTTTTTAGAACAAAACCTTTCCTGAATCTTTCACACTTACTGGGTGCATATACACAAGACACTTACTGTGGAGTTGCCTAATTAGCTCCACAGTAAAGTGTTACCATCTACACAAGCAGTGCTATTAGGCTGGAGTAAAGTAATTAACTGCCATAGGATAATACTGCCCAACACAAGTCCTATTCTATGGTGGAGTTATTTACTCCACCACAGTGTACTTGTAGATGGTGACTAGCACTGTCCGGGGCACAAGGGTGCTACTGTACCCTCGTGCCCCAGCCAGCCCCTCCACAGCACATTAAGCCAGACAGGACAAGCCCCAGGTTGGCAGGCTCACCTCCTGGGCCCTCTGCCAGCTAGGGCTGTACCACCCCAGATCAATGTGCTGCAGTCCTGGGCACATGTGTAAATACTGTGCCCAAGAGCAATAAACTCCAGGGTGAACTGCACCAGAGTATATTGCATCAAATTAATTTCATGTGTAGACATGCCTATTGTTAACAGAGAAGGTAATGACATTTGCTGGGGATTGATTCATGGGTAGATTCTGGAACTGATACTAAACCGGGTATTTACCATCTATAAAAGCCTATGAATTGATAACATGACATTAGGCTCAAGAACTAACAAAATGAAATGTCAGATTTTATGTGAGAAGTTCAACACATTTAAAGAAATAAGAGCCCTTGAGCCAAAGACAGAGACCTCTCTGGATCCATGGGTTAGAGTGATTAGATTAATTGAGAGGGAGTTCAGCTGAGCTATGAACTGTACAAGAGTTTGCAAACTTTGCAGAACTGTATGCAGTAAGGGAGCAATTGTGAGTTTCAGCCATTAAAAATACCAGCTACCTGGGTGCCCTTGGGCTCTAGCTTTCTTGCTCTAAGTTGTAAACTGTGCAGTTACATGGTCTAACAGATACCACTAAATAATGGGTGCACAATTATATAGTTCCTATGTTTGCAGAGCTGAGGGGAAAGGAAACATTAGGGCTTTTGGAGAGTTTGTAGCTGAGGGCTCTAGGCAGCATGGTGCAATGCCGCTGAACATTAGGAAAGGTTTCCAAGTGTAACCATGCCATCAGTTTTGGGTGAGGTGGTAAAAATCCATGGAAAGGGAGAAACACTCACAAAGTAGGGAAGAGCACATTTCCATATGTTTCTGCCTGGCCACTGGCTCTGGAATAGGGATCACATTGAGCCCTTTTTCTATCTGCTCCAGCCGAATGCTCCTTTTTCTGTATGTCCAGAAATCTCTGGTTCCTCTCTCCTTTGAACTCACCCAAAGGGAACGCACAGAGAGGGTTGGCTTTACAAATTCATGCCCACCCTTCCTTTCCTTAATGAAAGCTTTGTCCGACATTTATAAAAACAAAACTTGAATGTATTTTTGACATGCAGTGTTATGAAATGGAGTGGGGGTCAGCCTTAGTGAGCATCGACATCCAGAAATGTTTCCGCTCTTCTCTCAGCCACGGACCAGAGATTATCTCCTCCAACCCCACACTAGAGGCAGAATTATCCCTTTCCAAACCTTCCTATACAAATTCATTGTCCAGCACATTAGTAAAACTACAGTCAACCCTGACACACCCATCAGACATAACACCTTACCCTGCTACAAGTAAATCAAGAGGACTATGGCAGTCAATGTTCTGCAGCTACATAGGTTGTTAAAATGCACTCAAGAGATCCAAGAAAGAGGGACACATCCCCCACTACAGAGGAAGGCAAGCCCCCTTGCCCCTCAACCTGTACCAATCTGTCTGACCCTGAGCAGAGGGGTAAGGTCCTCTACCCAGGAAGCTTAAGATTCAAGTCTGGAGCGCTGGCACACCCCAGTCAACAAAAATGTTTCTGGAGAAGGCAAAAAAAAAAAATAGCCCAAACACACACAGCAGTAGGAGGAGAAAAAAAACTCCTTCCTGGCACAGCTGAGTTATGCCTGTTACCCTGGCTGACTCTGGCTGCATGTTTTCTAGTGTGACATTGCTGCTACCTATCACCTGTGATACTGAAAAGTAAATAACAAAACACCCCGCACAAGAAATCCAGTATGCTGGGTGTACTTGTCCGTGTTCCTGTCTTCAGATATCTTTAGTTTTCTGGCACATTCCCAGATTTCCCACAATGAATCTTCCCTGAAAAATCTCTTGAGCAGATTTCCTGAAATATGCACAAGCTTTGGGATGGCAATCACTCTCAAGAAGATTGTGATCATGTACCCAAGGGTGAAAAAACCAATACCTGTGGAGGATAGATCTCTTGGTGTTGTTAACAGGTTTTGCTGCCTGGGCTCTACAGTCAGCAGGAATCTTGACCTTCAGACTGAACTGAATAACACAATCACACAGGGGTGGCACCAGCCTCTTCCCAGTGTTGGGGCTGGGCCAGGGTTGGGCTTGGCTAGGCCGGGAGGCTCCAGCCCTCCCAGCACCGCCACCATTGCCTGCCTGTCCCACACAGCTGAGCCCACCCCATTCCCACCTGCTCCAAACCCAGCCCCCCCAACTGGGAAGAGACTGACACTACCCCTGCCAGGTGCACCACACCTTTGCAGGCTCACCTGCATGGGGCAGGCAATAGAGCTGGGAGGGGTGGCTATAGGGGACTAAGGTGAATTTTGGGGTGCCTATAGCCCCTCAAGCCTCCCCCAGTACTGCCCCTGGAATCAGAAAAGCAGCTAAGAATTTCAGGCTACTACAGAAATGTGCATGGAATAACAGCAAACTGTCAGCTAAGGTGAAGATACGAATCTACAAGACTTTATCATCCCTGCTTTGTGGTTCAGAAATGTGGGCTATGTATGCTAGGACTATCAAGAGACTGAACAGCTTCCACACATGATGTCTGTGCTAGATCCTGAAAATAAAGTAGGAAGACAGGTTACCAAACACAGAGGTACTAGAGCATGCAGGACTGACACACTTAGAAACCACTATCAAGAGAAAGAGGTTGCAATGGATTGGTCATGGGAGAAGATCGTATCCCCAAGAATATTTGGTATAGTGAGATTTGAGATGGCTCTAGAAAGCAGGGTGACCCTCTAGGGCAGTACCACAACATGTGCAAAAATAATATGAAGTTATTCAACATCAACATAGAAAGCTAGAAGGAGTGTGCAAACTCCTGTCTGATCTGGAAGGAACATCTGGCCCTGGGTGCAGCTCAACATGAGGCAGCTTTGATCCATAGGATGGAAGCAAAATGAGAAAAAAGAAAGCAGTGTACTGTAAATTTGGACTCCAGCTTAGACAACATATGGACCTGTGAAACTTGTAACAAGCTGTGTCGCTCTGGAATTGGGCTTGTCGGCCACAAATGTATTCATCAGGCATCTGACTACACCTTTTATGTATACACCATGATCCAGAGGATTGATGGTTGCTTACTTAGAAGGAGCGCTGAAAAATCAGAAGGGAAAAGAGATTCTACTTTTTTCTGTACCTGAGATTTGAAAATCTTCAACTCTTCCCTGTAACCTGACAGGGAAGAAAATGCTGCAATGGCAGAAACATCTGGCAGCTGTTTTTGTAGTTTCTGCTTTTCCTTGGGACATTTAAAGGTCTCAGCCTGCTTAGAAGAAAATACATAATTGGGTATCACAAGTAAATTGAAAAAGATAAGACACTACAGCAGCACTGAGTTTATGAACCATGGAAAAGGCACTAGTGTGTGAAATGACAATTAACTTTATTAAGGAAAGGACACAACACTTACACACCATTCTTGTCTTGGGGTTAATGCTGCTTCTTCCCCTGAATTGCTGGCTTACAGGTTTACTTTGTCCACATGAGGAAACTAAACATCTTTGAGATGATCCATAATTGGAGATGACTTTCTTAGGTAGCCCTTCCCTGCTAATGTAAAGAAAAGCCTTGTGCAGGATTTGCCTTTTGGGGAAATGCATAGAAATAATGTGATTCAGATCAAAATGCAAAACAACATATGGTGTGAGAGAATGGTATGATAGGCTTCCAAAACTGAGACTTTTCACTGAGTGACTGCCCTGAAGAAGCCCTGTCATATTAACAATTTCTGCCCATTAACACCTGAGAGCCAGTAGACAAGTGGTAGAACTGGGTGTAGCTGTGCCATCTCCAGTACCTTTGTATGCTAACCATTAGGGCTGTGCAAAGCTTTGGTCACTGATTTGATTCGGCGGAGATTCGGTCCGATTTGGCAACTGTATTGCTGAATACAAATCGAATCAGGAGACCCTTTAATCTCTCTGAATCGAATCGGAACCCTCTGAATCGATCTGGAGAGATTCGATGATTCGAACATAGACACAGCTTTAAATGTTGTTTCTACATTTCTACATACCTCAAGGTACCAAGCGGCTCATGAATGCTGAGACACTGGGGTGGATGGAGCATCCCACAGGAGCATGGGGGGGTCCCCAGTGCACTCAGCAGCATACCTGGAAGTAGACCAGAAGCACTTCCGGTCCATTTCTGGGTCCACTGCGGAGTGTGTGGGGGACCCTCCCCCTGCCCCCCAGCTTGGCGACTGGTGCCTCCTGGGCCTGGGGGAGCACCCAGGGTCCCCCTGCAGCTGACTGCCAAGCTGAAAGGGCATGGTGGAGGTGTCCCTTGCGTGCTCAGCAATAGACCCAGAAGCGGAGTGGAAGTACTTCTGGTCCACTTCTGGGTCCACCGCCAAGCATGCAGGGACACGCCCCCCCCCCCCCCCGCCCCCAATGCTCCTGCAGGACGCTCCATCTGCCCCAGCATTGCAACATTCACGAGTCACGCCTGGTACCTCAAGGTATGTAGAAAAAACTTTTAAAGCTGTGTCTATGGCCGAATCTCCGGTTCTCTGAATCACCATCTAATCTTCGGATTCGAATTCAGCTGAATCGAATTGGGACAGTGATCCAAATCAACTAATCGAATCACTGTCCCCTCATTTGGGGCAAATCCGAATCCAAATCGAATACAACCCATTTCGCACACCCCTACTAACCATTACTAAATGGCAACCTTTTAATGGCAGCCACTGCATGTCCTCTTTGGTGCCCCTATTGCTGCTATTTTATAAGAAACAACTTTCTCTTGTGCACAGCTTTATTCTCTCATAAGAATTCATGTGTTGCCCATTACCTTGGCACCTAAGTACATGCCATAAGGCGTCATTAACATTCTAGAGCAGAGAGGATCAAAATGCCGGCACCAGCATTTCTAAAAGTGGGTGCCTGAGGTGATGAACCTAAGTGTCTGGTTAAGCTCCCAAATAAGTGGCTGTATTTTCTAAAGCTGCAAAGCTCCCAACAGCTCCTAATTAAGTCAGAGAAATTCAGCACCTCCCAAGCTACGTGAGACCCAGGGAGTCTAATTCTGGACACGAAGCCTGACATTTTCCAAGGTACTGGAAGAAGCCAATGGTTAGTGTATGGAGAAAGGGGGCATGTCTTGCTACTCTTCTTAACTGTGACTGGCTTCAGGCATGTGTTTATTTCTGGCCCGAGAAGGTGTAAATTGGAAACAGAGCTACACTGATTTCCCCAGCAGAACACGAGGTCCACAGTATTCTAGTGGCTCTGGATTCAGACTGCAACTTGATCGGATGGTAAATAGCTTTGTTCCATGAACTTTGTTGTCTTTCTTTTCCCTTTCTTCCTGCTGCAGATGCACTGGAAGGGTCACCTGGGACTCCAAAGGAGAAGCCAGGGGTAGTAATACTATGAAGGAAGGTACTGCCAAATGAAGGGAGAATTAAACGGCGGACACAGGAACAGGAGAAACACTTTTTAGTCCTTTAAGTTATTGGTGTGTTGTTCTGAAGTGCCGACACAGAATCCTCCAAGGACTTGCTTCCTTTCAAATGAGGTTACCATCTCCCAGTTCTGCAATTAAATGTGTCTGCATAGTCTCCATTTAGTACGACCAAAGCACTTAATTTTCATTAAAAAGATGACATTGCAAGCAATTATCAAGGACGGTCAGCAGTTACTGGTATTCATGTTCCTGAGGACAGAATGGTACATACAGATGCATAAATTACTGGGCGCTCTTTTCATTTTTTCCTTAGTCTTTTCAGCAAGCTGACTTGATTCAATTGTTTGTTCCTGTTCTTTTTCCACATCCTAATTAGGTTTGTGCCATATAGTCCAGTATATCCATAAATTAGATATGAGCAATGGTTTGTGATGTGTAAGACCTGAATAATCTCTCCCTCATACATATTCCCGATTGGACAGGCAAAGGTGCATGCAGTTTGCAAATGAGTCAATCACAAGCCCTTAGTATTCCCCTACTTTGCACTGATGCAAATACCATTGGTAAAGGATTCTACTGTCCTAGCATTTTACATGGTGTGTGACTTTATACCAGTGGTTCTCAATTTGTTTCAGACTCAAGGCAGCCCTCAATAGACTCAAAGCCCCGCTTAATAGATTCAAGGTATCCCTTAAATAAATCCAGCTTAATTTTCCCTCGATTTTTGACTACATAAAAATAATAGATTGTTTTTTTCTGTTGCAAGAACTCAGAAAGACCACAAGAAAGCAGAATGTTTTTAACACTATGGAGCACATCCAGATGATAGTGCATGAGCAGTTTGTGGCACCTCAAAGCTGTTTGAGGTACTGCAAACGACATGCAGCGCATGTACACCTGTTCATCGCACTGCTAATTTGCAGTGTGAAGCCAAAATCTGACACCAGGAGATCCCAGTGCAGTGCACACGGCAGCAGCATGCACTGTCAGAAACAGAGCCTGGCTGGCCAGAGCCACACTCTAGCTGCCAGCTAGGCTCCGACTAGCCAGATAGGTGCCACTCCTGCCCCTGGAGGCCCCCAGAACCCAGGTAAGGCTCCTCTACCCCACCTGGATCAACTTGTTGCTCACTGAGCCATGTGTGCAGGGGCATGCCCTGGGACAAAAAGCAGCAGCACAAATATGTGCCGTGGCTTTTTGCCACGGGAAACGTGTGCCCCTGCATGGGAGTGCTCATCTGGATGTACCCATGGATTCCTATTTGAAAACTCTAGGGGGGGGTTGTGAATCATATTTGCACACCTAACAGTGCTAACCATCCCATGGCACCCTTGAAAGAAACGCAAGGCACCTCAGGGTGTCACAACATCTTGGTTGAAAATCACTACTTTAGAAGATACAAGGCTAGAAGGAATCAAGCTGAAGACAACACCCAAAATGATGTGTACCACCAGCACTAGAATTTCAGGCCCTCTATTTAGAAAAAAATACTTAATGTCCCCTATTAAGACCACCAGACACTGATGTTGAAGAACTTTGAAAACCAAAGGGCCCTTGGGGGATGTAAAACGTAGCTGGACAGAAAAGCAGAGGCCTGGAAGCAAGTAAAGGCTAGTAATCAGCTCCTCTCTTTAAATGCCTCTGCTACTCATTCGTATGAAGGAAAGCCCCCTTCTGCTCTCTGAATAGGACAGCCAACCTTCATGTTATGTTCTCTCACCACTCTCCCAGGACTAGAGCATCAAACGACTAACCAGAAGATCTCCTTAGTCCTGTTAGATTAGGAGAGGTGAAATCCTCTCTGTACCCTGCACTGACCAGTCCATTTCCTGCCCTTTGCCTCTGAACTTAAACAGCATGCACTGAGCTGGATGGAGAGGCTGTTAAGGTTTCTGAAGTACATGGCAGCTTGGGGAATTGTCTAGGTACAACTTATGAATTCTGATTGATTTTATGAACCCTATGTTATGTATAACTCTAACCCTCTGTGTGTATTAAATCAGCTACCAGCCAACAGGGACCATGTCACATATCAAATACCCTGTCTGGAAGCAGCTACTGAATGAGCAAAATAGTAGTTATCAGTGAATGACTTGTCTTGGTAGAACAATAAACATGCTAAAGATATTAGTCAAGCTAAAGGAACTAGTTACCTTCCCAGGTTATCTGCAGGGAATAGGGGAGAGGATAAAGCAGTGAAGATTCCCCAGAAACAAGGTGGAACAGAAAGAAATGAGATTATAAATGCAAGTTTTAAACACTTAGACTTGGAGCTTTGGAGAATGTCTCTGTGGCACAGGCATACTTGAGCACCAGATATTGCCCTATTAGTGCATTGTTCAGGTGAGGCTAATACACCCTGCTTCTCAGCAGAGCTTGCATAAGCTGCTAGGGAGGCTTGGGGAAGGGTCAGCGCAGGTCTTGAAGCACAGGGCTGACAAACAGAACACACAGGGCCAGATTCCTAGATCTGACAGCCTGGGTCCTGGCTCTTTGCAATAGATATTTGATATCTGAATTGGAGGCATTAACAGCCAGCTATCAGTGGTTCATTTTTTGGCAATGAAGGTACTTCAATGTCACTTCCATTGAGTGAAAAGCACTCATCTCTACTGAGATGACAAGCCCTGGAGTACACTGTGGACTAGTTTGGAATTCTGGCAACTGGTGAAGTGAGCTGCCCAGACCAACTGCAGCCTGTCCTGCACCTTTTTCTAATGGTTTTATACAACACCTCACTCCAAATTCTGGAAGGGGGCTTGCGTCAGTGCAAACATTGTTAATGCATGTTAATGCATCCTACTTCCTCTGCCAGCATTCTTTGTCCCAGATATAGGGAGATGGCCACAGTTATCCAGTAATTAAATTACAAGTCTACCCCAGACTCTGTGAAACTTTTTCTTCCTGTTGCAGGGCTTTATGAGTGGGTCTGTTTACGCGCTGTTGGGTTTAATATCTACACGTTTGAACTGACTGAATTAATTTTTGATCTATAGTTTTCCAATAGGTTTCTATGACTGCCCTGATGCTGTGGGAATTTACTTCTCTGTTTATTGACATGACACATTCCCTAGCATTTTGCTGACTGCTCTCCTGCAGCTTTTGCTGTGGCCAAAGCAGTTCTGGATGGATTTCTTTATGCAGTGATTCTCCTTCTTCTTTCATATGACAAAAATGGCTTTGTATCTTTATCTTTGTAAGCGTTGATGTTTTTGTCAATTTGGGAGCTCTAGGCCCTCAGAGACATTACCAGGGACCACTGCATGGAAGTGGCTCTCGTGAATCCCCTGCAGTGATTCGGACATTCCAGCAAAACGTCTGGCATCCATGCATGGGAAGAGAGCAAACTCCAGTGCCTTGGTGATGTTCCATGGATCCCCACCTCCTCTGGTGGAAGGAGAGAAGGGTTTTAGCAGGGCTATTGTTTTGGGGAGATTCAAGTATTTTAGTTCTTACTGGGTGCATCTACACAAGATATTTACTGTTGAGTTGCCTATTTACCTCTAAAGTGAATGTCTCAGTGTGTACACATTCAGTGTTATTAGGATAAAGTAAACTAATTAACTCTACCGTAGATTAGTACTTGTACACTCAAGTAGTATCCTACGGTAGAGTTTTTTACTCTGCAACAACACATGTAGATGCTGATGGGGCTGGCTGGGACATGAGGGTGCTTCAGTGCAAGGGCTGCCTTCCGGCTAGCCTTGTGCTGAAGCACCCTCATACCCCAGCCAGCCCCTCCATAGCATGTTGAGCCAAGTCATAACAGGCCCGGGCTGGAAGGCTGACCCCTTGAGCCGCCTTTGAGTCAAGGCTGCTCCAAACCAGCTCAACATGCTGTGGTGTCAGGCGCATGTATAAACATGGCACCCAGGAGCAATAAACTCCAGCATGAACTGCACCACAGTTTATTGTTGCATATTAACTGCATGTGTAGATGCACCCATTGAAACTAGTATCAAAATTTAAAAATGAGAGAAAGGACTCTCAGAAATTTATGAGCAGCTTCCCTGAGGACCAAGAGGCCAGAACAGGGAGATGATATATAGAAAAATGCATACTCAACATGCTGATGTGTCTTAGTTTTCTTCATTGGCCTTCCACAATTATATAGAGGAGAAGCAGTGTTTCTCTTCTCCTACCATTCCAGTTAATACCAATGTAGCTCTATGATGCCCATCCCCATTTGATAAGCAGCCACAACAAGGGCTGAAGCAATAGTCTTGCCTAAAATTAGCTTTTCTGCTTCATCTTTTTCTCTACAGGCTGCAGCCATCAGACCCCTGGCAACTCAGGCATGGTGCTCATAGCTGAGTCAAGCAAAGAGGGTTGCAGGGGCTGAGCTCTGTTCAATATTTCCAGAGTCCCAAACCCTGCTTTCTCTCACACCACTTCTGTACAGTATTCTGAGAAGAGGGGGAAAGTTTCTCCACCCAAACAGGGAAATCCAACAGTATGAAATGGTATAAAGGTGAACAAAAGCCATCTTACTATTCAAAATCTGTAGAGGTACCGAAGCCTTGCTTCGGCCATAACAACATAGCACCCTCCCAAGGAGGGAAGAAGAATGGAGATCTTCTCTGCTGTTGGAAGTCAGAAAAAAACATTGCAGATTTATACATACACACATACAAACACAGCAAGCACAAAGTTGCACACATGCACCATATGGTATTTAATCCCCCCTGTCTGATGAAACTGCAACCAGATTTTTCTAAAAGCCCTAAACCCTTGGAAGCTGTGGAGAATGTTTGTAGCTCATTGTTATCTTTTATTACTTAAACCCCCCACAGAAATAGGCAATGGGGCCTCCAAATTATACCCTGGGATCCAGATCCTCAACTGGTCTATGATTCATTAGTCTCAGATTCATTAGTTCAAAGGGCCATTCTCATTCACACCAGGTGAGCAGGAAAACCTTAGCTTACAGATATAGCACTGTGCGGACTCTTCACTCTGCTCCACTGGGCTCTTTACTTGTCTGTCCTAGACACTTTTGGAAAAGAGGATGGCCTTTTATTTTATGCTGCTCAGTGCCCGGCACAATGAGGAATTACCAGCCACAATTCCCTGAAAATCATGAAATTGCATTGAAAAGCACAAGGTTTGTTTAAATAACATAATTTGGACTCCTTTTGCTTTCAGGTTTTTTAGAGTCCCAGGTGCCCAGGCATCACATTTTCAAGTTTTACTCCTTCATCACAAGGGCTAGAAACTGACTTCTAATGAACTGGAACCTAAGACTCATATATTCGCTTGACTCTAAAAGCTGGGGCTTTGCATGAAGCAAAACACTGTGAGACTTGCAGGGCAATCTTGGTTGTTAGAGTGCTGTAATGGGGCCTGTTACGTGCTGTGAAAAGACCCCATACATGTACAGACCAAACTGACCCCTCACTAAGTGAACTATCTCAGAGAGCTATTAGACTTAGCCAGCCTTCCAGCCCCATGCACACAGACTGATTCAGAGCCTCTTCCACCTTGCAGCCTGTAGTCTTCCCCCCAAGTACAAGGCAGGCTTCTTTAGGATCTAATCCCCCTTAAAGATTTGGGCCCCATGTGATATAAATGATCATATGTGTATATTTGAGATGAGTACTAGGTTGCTGTCATAATAGGTGCCTTCCTTCATTACTGGAGGCTGAACAAACAGACTTACAGGGCATCATTTGCTCACTGCTACTTTTATACAGTGTAGGAGGAGGGGCTGCCTGTTTGAAGCTGTGGAATGAGTTCCAGCAACCCATCAGAATCACTGAGGGAGGAATGGGGAGCTATGGGTATCCATATATCTGGGTTTGGCTGGGATAGTCCCAGATTTTGTAGGCTGTCCCAGCATCCTGGCCAGTTGGTGAAAAATGAAAAAAAAGTCCCAGATCGGTGCCACCCTGCCCACATTGCCTGGCTTAGCTCCTCCTGAACAGCTGGAGGCAAGGGGTAGGTTGAGCTGAACACCCCTCCTCCTGCCTGGGGCAGAGAGGAGCCAGGGCAGGGTAGGGCAGGGCAGGGAGAGAGCTCTTTTGTGAGCATGGGCTGCTTGTGTGTGTGCATATGTGGGTGCATGCATGTGGCACCCTGGGCAAAGTTTTATTTTGATGCTCTCCTGAGCAGTGGCTGGAGGCAGGAGAGCGTGGGTTAGGCTGGGCACTGCTTCTTCTACCTGGGGTGGGAATCCACTGGGGGGCAGTGTCCCAGATTTCCTTAAAAAATAGTATGGTCACCCTAGCCATGGGGAAGATTTACTAGCCAAAGAAGGAAAGAAGAGATCTGGGTAGTGGTTGTCTTAAGCCTGTTCTTGTTTATTTGCCCACACATCAAAAGCAAAATCAAGTAGACAATGATCCCCAGAGGCCTTCTTCCCTTTACCTGCTGGGAGGGGCAGAAAGTATTCATATCCCAGGGGCTTACCGTCCCTCTTGCTGTATACTCTGTTCCAGGAGCCAGGGGACTGGACATGACCTGTTAAACCTTTATATGTTAGAGCCAAATGCAATCATTCAGCTACCTTCCAAGTATAGACTGCACTCATGTCTTGGCCTTTTTCCAGCTGTCCCATGGTAGTTCCTGTAAGGCCGTCACACACTGCTTTGATTTCCATATTCCTAACATGTTCTTCACTAACAGTGTTCAGAAGAGAAACTCCCAATCCTTCACCTTTTTAACCCTGACTCCCTCAGAGACAGTATTATAATTGAATCTGTTCACATTGGACAAATCACTGCTAAAGCAAGTTGACCTGCCCTTTTCCCCTGTGCACTCCACCAGCCCAAACTCTTTAAGCAAACCTAACCTGGTTACACAGAGATTTACCCCATATTAACTGATGTTAGCTTCCCTGGGTTGTTGCCGGTTGTGGCTGCAATCCAAAACAGAACTAGCATTAAGCATTATCCTCTCAGAAAGAATGGCGGTCACCTCTCACATCTACTGATGGATAAAATGAGAAGCAAAAGGCAAATGGGAGATTTTGCCTATATCAGTGCTCAAACTGGGCAACTGCAGCAAAATATGCTCCATGGATATTTATTTGACCAGCTCTCTGAATCCCCTTTCACTATGCCTGCCTCTCTCCTTTTGTCTTAGTTCATCTATACCTATACATGTTTGCCTTCTGCTTTGAAGGTTAGAGTAGGATTCACACTGGCCCTCAGTAGCAGGTGGGGGCTTCCTATGAACAAACAAAAAGTGAATTTAAAATGCACTGGGCCAGGTATGAGCGTTTTGTAGCCAAGTGGTTTCAGCAGAAAAACTGACCTGCAGGCAAAGCAAGTGCTTCAGATGCTGGCAGTTTCCTTTCCTTTAGGAACTGAAGCAGCCACTCAAGGTCTGCCAGCCCCTTTGTAAAGCTGAGAGCCATTCTTGTTGTCTCCCAATTCCTGCATCAAAGGACAGAGGTGCCCTAAAGCTGGAAACAGTCTGCATCTGCTGCTGCAGTTTATTGGAGTCAAACTTTTTTTTTACAGTTAGGCTCTTTCTGCCAAAGTGTTGGGTTTTTTTAAGTATAAACAACTCACAATATTATGTAAATTGGCTGTGGGGCAGTTGGCTGTATAACTGACTTAACAAATCTAATAGGTGCCAAAGAGACTCCTGCCAGCTGATTTTATGGCATTTTCTCGATGTTATCTATTGTACTCTGTGATTCTGCTTGGAACTGTGTTACGTTGGAGCTGTCAACCTCCACTAATGAGAGATGTTTCTTACCTGCTGGAGCTTACTATCAGATCCTCTCCTGCCTGAGCAAAGCATATTGCCTAATACATCCTGTTTTTCTCGGAGGTTTATAGGAGGCTAAACCATCTATAATCAGCAATTTGTGGACACAAAATGCCTGCTTTTTAATAAATCATAATCTGAGAGACAAAGCAGAAGGGAAAGGAAATAGGACTACATGGCAAGTGGAAAAGGAAAGCGTGCTATGTTCACAAGCTCCACAAAGGGCTTCAAGCAGGATTAATGATCATCATCACTAGCTGCAGCGTGGGTGGTTCTGCAATTACCAGCACCCTAAAGCAGTCAAGTTGAGATGGTTATTTGAGCTGTGGTGTGACATGAGAGGAATGGACAGGGGGAAACTTGACAGTGAAGAGGAACTGGGGGGAGAGGGAGCTCAGTTCTACTCCCTGCCATGCCAGTGGGAATGCCAGCTTTTGAAATGCTCACTAGTTGCCAAAGCTTTATGTTATCAGATTCCAAGTCTGCTTGTCAAACCTATGTCGGCAGGTTATTCTCAGCATGGCTAAGCTGCATGCTCCCAGGCAGCTTGTCAACACACTGCCCCACTGCTTGGACTTGTTCAGAAAAAGCATGAGGCATCGCAGATTAGGCAGAACTCTGGTTGTGTTTTATTCATGGAGAGAGATGTGATTTTTCTCCCCTGCACAAACCCTGTGAAGTGGCAGTTCCCATTTGAACAAAATGGCTTCCCATTGTGTCCCTGTGTCACCTAAAATAGATGTTTGTTGCCAACACCCTTACATAACGGTATCCTTATGAATCAGGGATGTTTGGGCAAGCTCTTTGAGGTGGTCCTGGGATCATGCTTATATTTATTTTGTATTAAAATGAACCACCCTCTTCTGTACATGGATCAAAAGCCTGATCCTCTTCCCATTGAAACCCCCAGGAGCTGCTGCCTTTGCCTGCCTATACACATGCTCTGACACGCTCTAGTTAGAACACTGCAGCATCACGGCAGCATCGTGTGCGCTAAACCCCAGCATGTTTAAAAATGGCCGTGGGGCACTTTAACTAAACCTCATCGAATGAGGTTTAGATGAAGTGTTCCATGGTCATTTTTAAATATGGGGGATTGATACATGTGACACTATGGCATTTTAATTAAAGCAGCTGCCCAGAAACCAATCTAATTAAAACACCCCTCCCCCCAACCTCTAAGCACACGTATAGGCAGCCTTTGATTTCAAAGGAAGCCGGCCCAGCCTTAGACATCCTGATCACAAATTAAACTGAATAATGCTCCTCATGGTTGCAGTCTAGATTCAGACTGAAGGTTGGTGGCTTTGGCCCATCAAAAGATTAAACACATGCTGAGAACTTCCCCACCCAGATGCTCCAAGACAACTGGGCTGAAGTTTTCTCAGCTGCCCAAGGGACGTGCATGCCTGGTTCTCAGGAAATGGGTGAGTACTGCCCAAAGTTGACCCTTCTTTCTCATTGCTGCAAGACCCTCTTACCAAAATGTGTAAGAATTGGCATAGGTTTGGGGATATCTGGCTGCAGACACCAGTGGCAAGTTGGGCTGAGCTCCTGAAACACTTTCACTAGAAATCAGCAATCACTTTCTGAATACCCAAAGACAAGCATGTCTGCAGCTGTCTGGCAATTTCTGTAGCAAGCTAGCATGACATATGGAAACTTATACTTAATGGTTGGACTGAGGCGGAGAGGGTAAAAGTTTGGTCTAGTCTCCCCAAGAAGGGCTCTGCCAGGATGCTATATTACAAAGTCCCTTGCTACAGGTACGACGTGTGCTCTGCCAGTATAAATAACCAATCTCCTTGAATGCTAGAAGCCATACCGGTGAAAGGGCTTTCACACAGCAGGGTATTTGCCAACATAGCTACATTGGGTGTGACATTGTCACAATCCTAACTGATACCTGTTAGCAAAACTTTGCTTCACAAACTTAGGCATAGTCACTCAAGTTAGCTTGCTCATAAGCATTGGTGAACCTGCCAAGCCTTCAGCTCTGGGCTAGATTAGAGGATTTTCAGGATCCTTTGCCTCCTTCCTGACCAGAACTGAGAAGCATGAAAGTCACTAAACCTACATATCCTAGATGGGGGGAAGCAAGCTATGCACAAACCTCTAGCAGATCTTCTGAGCTCAGCAAACCTCAGAAGATCTGCTAGAGGTTTGTGCATTAAGTTCTCCCACCTTGATTTGGCTGTTCTGAAACGTAGCTGTTCATTGCTGCAGCCCACTATTAGCACTCTGGAAATTGTGCGTCTATACTGGATTGTTCCTCTCCTCTTATCTAGTTTTTAAATCCATGGCAGGCCCTTTACCTTGCACTCTGTGCTCCTTTACCAAGGAGGATGCTTTGAATACATATGCTACAGCAGAAACCATACATGGTGCAAAAAGAAAAAAACAAAATTGAATAAAGAGGGTCATTTTTATTTTTCAAGTTTTATACGTTCATGAAAGCAAAGTTTCATGTGGCTGAGCCTGAAGACAAATTGCTTCAAAGAGCAATTTTAATTGAAATGATAATAATGAAAGAATCCTAGCCAAAGTTGAAATACGCATTACAAATATGCACTCCTCTTATGAAACATGCCCATAAATAGCAATAATAATAGTGGGCTTTGGTCAAAAGCCCTTTGGCTGCAATTTATGAATGTTGTTTGTTTTCTCAATCTGCACATCATCTTTTTCCCCCTCAAAAAATAAACAAATATCCTTAATTTCTAACTCTTTTTACTACATATTTCATTCTCCTTTCCCCCTTGTGTCTTATATTTTAATTTTGTTTAAGCATTGCTGCTGAAAAATGGGATTGATTATAACATTTTTGAATCACTATGGATTTTTTTTCTCCATGACAACGCAGAAGTGGTTTGCAAACTGAGTATGAATCTCAATCCTGTAAGCCTTTTCTCACCTGACTACTTTTGTAAGGACAGATGAAAAATGTTCATGAGCCAGGATAAGTCCCAAGACCAATGGGCTGCAGGAAGATAACCTTAGACACTATTATAAAAATAGGCAATAAAAAGATCACTGGCCATTTGTTTTGCAGGGATTCAGGCTGTAGCATTCTTATTAAAAAAAAGGGTCAATTTTACTTGACCAAGGCTCAGAGTGATAAGAGAGAAGTATATTAGATCAGGGAGGAGGCATAGACATGAAAGGAAAGAAATGGGAAGGCATAGAGAGGGGGGAAAACTACCTGAGCTCCGAAGTCACTTAGGCATGCTTGAAAAGCCTAGCCTTGGAACACCAAGGAAGCAGAAGATCCTTGGTACCTCAAAGGATTGGTCTCCCAACATGGAAACTAGTGACTGAAGGTAGGCAATGGAGGAAAGGCTGCTTGGTTAAGAGTAGAGATTTAAAAACAAACACACAATAACCCAAACAAGCGTGTTTATGAAAATTCATAAACATTCACCTCAAACTTTCACCTTGCTAAGGTTCTCAGTGGGTGCATCTACATGTGCCATTAATTTGAAGTAGGCCTACTGTGCTGTAACTATACTGTGCAATAAGCCTACTGGGAGCAGTCTACACGTGCTCCCTTTTGGGAGCAGATTTGCTCCCAATGGGAGCAGCCTAATACAGGGCTTCTCCCACCCTGCTCTGCACCCCTGCGACAGCCAGGGGGAGCTCCAGACTCCCTCTGGGTGCTAGCCTGGGGGATAGCAGGGAGCACAGAGCCAGTCCCCATGTCCAGGGGACCAGGAGACACCTGTCTCCTGGCCCTGTACACATCAGGAGGGATCCTGATGTGCACAGGTGAGAGTAGCTCCCCAGTTCCAGCACTGCTCAGCTCCCTGCTCAAGTGGGGAGCCAGGAACCCCACAGTACCAGGACAGGGAGGGAGGCACATGGCCAGCCCACAATTTTTTGGGGCCCCCTGCAAGAAATAATTTTGGGGCCCCCTGCCACAAAGAAGCTGGGGGGGAGATAAGCAGCTGGACATAGGGGGCCCTTTAGCTGTGGGGCCCCCTGCGACCACAGGTTTCGCAGGGTAGGATAGGCTGGCCCTGGGGAGCCAGAGAGGGACTCAGTCCCCATGCTGATCATTTCTTGGGGGAGCTGGGAGTTGAGCAGTACCAGGACCAGGCCCTCTGCAAGTGTGACTTACCAGAAGCAAATTTGCTCCCAGTCAGTGTCTACACAAGCCCTACTGTGCAGTATCTACAGCACAGTTAATTTAGTACCTATATCTACAGGTACTAGCTAACTATGCTGTAGACTAATTTACTGCACAGTGACTTATTAGCACAAGGGTTCTCAAACTGTGGGTCACAACGCCCTGGGGGGTTGCGAGCAACTTAAAAGATCACAAATTTCCTAGGGGGTACGGGCAGTGGTGTGGGGAAGTGGCACGCAGCAGCAGTGTGGACTGGTGGATGGCAGCAGCTGCTTCTGTGTGCAAGCTCCTCATCCCCTGCCACCCCCATCCAGCACTCAGGGTCATGGTATCACAAAGTTTGAGATCCCCTGTATTAGCACATTTACTTAGTGACACTTTACTGAGCAGTAGATTAGTCTACTGTGCAGCAAAGTGTCTTGTGAACAAACTGTTCTCACTGTGACAGGGTCTAGGGTGCTTTGTGGTGAGGTAACTAGAAAAGCCAGACAACCTTATTTTGTTGGCAGAGAGTCTGGCACAAAAAGGAGGCTAAGTGATTTACCCAAAGTTGCACCACGGAGCAAGAGAGAACTCAGTATAGAGTCGGGGGGGGGGGTGTGTGTGTGTGTGTGTGTGTGTGTGTGTCTTCCACCTTTGCACTGAACTCCAGAGTCTTGTTCCCTTCTTCTGAAAAATGAAAAGCAAAATGAAAAAAGGAAGGACTTTGATTCCAAATAATTGACAAGTGGCTAAATGGGATATACTAGCACAGCTTTTGGAAAACATCAGTAGAGAGCACTGCACACCTGCATTCCATGGCTTATGCTTGAACAGTCATCACAATTCCACACAGTGGCTCCAGTGATACCACTTCCACCCTCCTACCTTCCCTGAGTCATTCCCAGGACCTTGTTCATGGAAAGGTTACCAAAATCCACACTGACCCCAGAAAAGCCATGTGGTTAACTCCGTTTCCTCCAAGCTTGTTTCTGGAGCCCTTAAGATTCCCAACTCCAGATGTTTTCTGACAAGTTAAGGTGGAAACAAATTAGCTGTCTTCTGGTACTTTAGGTGATGCATCCTTTAATATAAGTTCAACATCCCTTGAAACGTGAATCTCCCCTCTGAGATGGAAATGCCTCAGGAGAGAGCCAGCAAGTGCTCTATAGTGGGTAGGCCTGCCGTCTGTACGCCGTCAGAGTCCTCACCCTCTGATATTCTTCCTGCATCCCTTCAAGTGTTTCTCTTTCTGCAGGGTTGCAGAGGAGGTTCACCTCCTCCTGGGAAGACATTATTAGAGACTTAAAATCTGAAGATCGTTTTTAATTTTCCTCTTCAACACTTTGTAGCTGCTCAGATTCCATAACATGTGGGCCCACTCTATGCATCATTGTAGTCATGCCATGCCAGTAATATACGGCACTAATTCATGCTGATATATTTTAGCACAAATCTGTTCCCACACTAAAATTCATCACAAAGGCGACAGTGCTTGGAGTTGGGGTTGTACAGTATATCATCAGCATAACAGTCTCTCATGATGTATAATGCAAAATGCTGCCATTCTCGTGATGCATGGAGCATCCCTCTCAGGAGGCAGCAAAGCCATAAGTTTTCTTGAAAGACCAAAATTTAAGACCTCCTAAGAAAAAATGAGCATTAGTAAAGGGAGGAGGTGGTGACTTGTGAAGCTAGGGCAAGTGAGTATGGAGAGTGCAGTGCATGGAGACCTTTCTGGGAGGTTAATAGTGGAGATGTGTTTGTGGTAAGAACAGAGCTCTTGCTGCCACATAATTATTCTTTGAAGTAAGCTACCACTTCCCAGAGGCAGAACTTTTCAGAGCTGGTCACAATAGAGCTGGATAAAATTTCAAAAGCACTTTTTTCAACATTTTTCACTGATTATTTTGTTATTCTCTCTGCCATCAAAGCAAAATAAAAGTGTCCTTTTGAGTCAAAGTATTGAGGTTTCTTTGGGGAGAGCACTTTTTCCTGCTTCCCTCGCTGGAACTAGGAAGTGGGTGAGAAGAGCAAAATAGAAGCTAGGTTGGAGGGAACAATCCCAAGCTGAACATTTTTCATTTGATTCAGATGAAAATTGTGCATGCAAACAAATGAAGACCGAGAATTTTACTAGCTCTAGGGAGCATGCAAAGGCAGAGATTGCTTTAGAAAAAAGAGTTAAGGCAGGATCCCTCATTCCTTGCCCCCAATGATTGGAGGAATGACTGATGCTACAAAAATGGAAGTATTTTTTGTCCGTCTTATCTACCAAGGAGCTGGCATGGTCCCCTACTGACAGCTGTTGATTAATATCGGTGTTTAACAAAGTGGATGGAGCAGAGAAGGGACAATATGGGAAACATGCATCTGTGGGAGATGACTCTCCTCTCACTTCCTGCAAAACTGTGCTTCTTTGGCAAAAAGAAAAAAGTGGGTTAAGAAAAATTAGGATAACTAAAGGCAGCCTGAGATGTGTGCATCTTCAGTGGAATGTGGTGGTAGAAGAGGGAGGTTTTACTAGGAGGCCATTTTGAATCAATTTTAGGTAGAGCTGTTCTGTCTTTCGCAGAAGCTCATAATGGAGGTATATGGAAGCAAGCCAAGACCTAGCTTCAGCTCAGAGGTGAAGGGGGATGCATTTCTTGACTTCCTGAATGCATTTCTTGCATTTTGCTAAGCTCACAATCGATATGGAACTCCAGCACTTCATCCACATAATTCTCACCTTTTGGCCAGCTCTTTCCTGTATGTCCCAAGAAGGCTGCCTTGGCTAGATCTTCCTGATGATACATTTTTTAATCAGCTAGAGTTCTGGGATGAAGGATCCTGTACTGAATAATGGGCAAAAAAGTTTTAAAAACTTCCTTTCTCTGAAATGTTATATTCATCACACATCCCCCAGCAACCTGCTATTAGTCCCAGAATTGTGGCCAGATGAGAACATGCATAATTCTTATAACTGATGCCAGGCATTTGTTATTGTCCTACAAAGGCTGGGAAAGAACAAAGTAACATTCAGTGGAAGGCCTTTATGGAAATAAATGTGTTTTAAGAGCTAAGCAGAAGAACAGGAATGAATCCAGCATGCAATTCAGACAAGCAGCTATTTCATTAATGTGGGAATACAGCAAAAGCCATGATGGTGGGTCATAATCACAGTCACAATAACAGATGGTCTGTACTAAATTTCCTGGTTGGGCTGTAATTGGAATATTTCTGTTTAGCACATCATTCTGCCTGTAGATTTTTATTATATGATTTACCACTGCTCTGGAAGATTATCACATGAAAGCATGGAGCCTTCCTTACTGGGATGCTTTGAAAGGGAAGGTGGGTGTCACCAAAGGGGAATACCCTGGTGTGACAAAGAGGACTCCTGACTCATTCACCTTCTAAAAGATAGCTTCTAGAATGGTTCTTGAGCCAGGGTGATGGGAGCTGTTTCTTGGGAGAATGATGATAGGCAAGTGCCTGTGGCATGTACCACCATGAAACCAACACCCTGCTTATTTTCTCTTCTTCTTCCTCCTCCTCCTCCAACCAATGGGAGACCCTCTACTTCAAGGTGAATGGAGCTGATTTCAAGAGGCATGCACTTCAAAGCAGAACTTGGCAAAATTTTGGTAGCAAATAATTTACTCTAAAAAAAAATGTGGGCTTGGTTCAGCTGAAACTATTGGTGCATTTGAGCCAAATTTGATGAGTAGTTCCAGCCGAAAAAAACAACACATTGGAAAAAGTCTGCCTGTATTATCCTAACCTTTTTAACAGAACATGCCAATACTTCCTAACTCCACTGAAAACAAAATAAGGAATCAATTATGTAGCAGTAGCAAAAAGGCATGTCTGTTCGTGTGTGAAAAATGTTGTATTTATGGTTGACAGATATGGGGAATGTGGAATCTCCCAGGATATCATCCCAACAAACACCTAAGCCTGCATTTATGCTGCCAAAATTTCCAAAGCAGCTTCCCTCCTAGGTGTCCAACTTACTGGGTACGGTCCTGGTTATTCAGGTGCTGAGTACCTGCACCTTGTCCATTGACCACTCTTTGTTATGTTGTGAATGCTCAATGCTGCTGGAAATCAAAGTGTCTCAAACCAGGCATAAATCAGTGGCCACATTTAGAAAATACTGTTCACAATGGGGACATCTTGGTGTACCCTCTGATAATCTAGCCTGCCACTTTAGATGACACACTCTGTCTTGGCTAGATTCTGGATTCCAAAGCAGTTTTACTGGTACTGGTAGGACCCATGTCAGTAGCCAACTAGCCTGGCTCCTTATGTGCTTTCTCTCCTGCCCTTTTATGTACTTCTATCACAGATAACTCCAATCTCTTCTTGGCTTTCAGTGGTATCACTGTAGATATCACTGTGCTGCCCTCATCCTGAGCACTAGTAGCTAAATTTCACCCCAACTAACAGTATTGGTACATGTAGAATGAGTTCAGCCTGAACATGCTAATTAAGACATTTGGGTGAAAGTAGTCTGAGTGGATTGTCCATATTCAAGTTGGTACTCATAACCATCACAGTCTGCAGTGATTTGGCACCAGGGAAACACATTCGTGTCCACATTTATGCTATGTCCAAAACCTGTGTTGCAAATGGGGTGGACAAGAATGAAGAGGGAGAACAGGCCAAAGGTTTTGGAAAGTGGAAAAACTCATCAGCAAGGGGCTTTGAACCTGATCAGAGATCTACAGCAATGAGGTGTGTGTGTGACTCCAACAGGCTGATTAACTTCAACCTTTCTTGCATAGGTGCAACACAGTGCCTGAGCCACTGTAGTTGCTGCCTGATTTATGACATTTCATAAAGCCGGGAAACTATAAAAAAGTGCTATCTATATTGAATTTTGGTACCATAAAAAGATATAAAACTGATGCATACAAATCCTGGCAGCCACAGATAAAATTTCATTAGTGCATTAATTTAGTTTCTGCTGTACCAGGAGCTGCAGCACCAGCAGTGAGCACTGCATTCCCTTAGAACCCAGGAAGGGATTAGTCATCTACTGAGAGGCAGTACAGCAGCCTGTTCTGGGCACCACCATTGCAGGATTTTTGCTGGAGCACTGTGACCTAGCTCTTTCTCTTCATTACCAAGGGCAAATATTTGCCCTGCCTCACCTCACCTCTTCATGGCTACATAGGACCAGAGTACTGAGAAAGGCAGACAGCCCTGCTGCCTGGGCAAGGAGCTGGACTCTGGTCACCTCAGCAATGAATCCAAGCCTACCCCATGCTCCCAAGCATGGTGGGGAGAATAATAGGATTTTGTAGGTAAGCTACCAAGTGAACAACAAAAGAAAAGAAAAGAAAAGAAAAGAAAAGCTATTTCAGGTTTTTCCATGCTGTTGTTTTGTATTAGATACTTAAATATTCACAGAAATATGTTTTTCTACCTTTCCACTGTGCTACAAAGCCATTCTCACTTTCTCTGGTCCAGTAAGTGCTGCAGTGCTGAAATATTTGAGTAAATCACTCAAGAATGATGCCTTCCAGTCCCATGGGGCAGAATGTTATCATATCATCCCTTCTCTGGATGGATGGTGATTCCCCATTCATAACACTGAAGTTCAGCAGCAGTTACAACGGCAGGATCCTTTAAGGTTAAAAAAAAAGAAAGGAAAAAACCCCCAGAATCTAGTTTCCCTAGCATTAATCTCTCTCCCTCCAGGGAAATTACACCACAATAAATCTTTATTTCTCATGATGGGTTGCCAACTTTAATAAAGGTTTCATTGGAGGATTGGACAAGCCAACGAGCCAGAGTTCTGAGCATTGGAACTAAAAAGATGCACCTCTCTCTCTCCCCCTCTCTCTGTAAATAAGAGCAGGTTTGGATTGATTTATTTTCTCCTTTAATCCAAGACCTGTTTCTCCAGCTATCATGCAGAACTAAGTGAATAATTGTTGATCAATAATTCCTCCAGTAAATTTAGCCACTTCTTCCTGTTCTTGGAATATCCCTGATTTTCTGGAATTTATTTGCTGCTAAAATGTATTTTATAGAATTTTTAAAGTCTTTTTTCCCCCCTAGTGGTATGGATTGATCCCAGAGCCATGAACTATGAAAAGAGAGGCCAAGCAAGCTACCGTGTTTTAAAATAGAGCTAGGTCTGTTTATAAATGGCACAACATGATTTGGTTACCCACAAGGGCTGAGGATTTGTCTTGATGACCCAGAAGGTCTCTTTCATCCTGTGTTCCTATATTCCTATTTGATAGGTGAAATTGGAATGACACTGCTGTGTTATGTGCCAGATTAGTCACATGGCCTACTTTCTTTTCCTCAACTGAAAGAAAACAGATGTCCAAATACTTTCCCACTCAGTTTTTACAGAGTTTGCACGTGCATGCAGCTGTGGAACATTACATTCTCAGAAGACCTCTCTGCCCAGCACAGACCACGCTCCCTTGCCAGCCATGTCATCTCACTGACAGACAAAACACCTTGCACAGAGACGTAAGCTCATGATTTCCTGGTCTCTGTGATTTTGTTCTGCTCTCCCATGTCTCACGGTGTTGTCTCCCTTGTGGTCTCATTTCTCTTAACCTAAGAGCTGATGAAGGGAGGGAGCTCTTGGCGAAATAGATACTGCCCTGAGTGTCATCTACTTTGTCTCCTACACAGAATCTGGCAAGTAGCCCCGCTCTGGGATTCTTGCCTCTCTGCACTCAGCATGCTTCCCTTCCAGAAGCTAGATCTTCCTTCCTGCATCGGGTCCCTTTCAGGCAAGGGAAGGCCATACATTAGAGCGCACAAGCACAGCAGGCAGAATGAGTTATCCCCAGCTTGTTAAAGGGTAGCCTAAATACTTCAGATACCATTTGTTAAGAGAGTTTTGACTCTACAATGAGAGGTCAATGTGGTTCCAATCAATAAAAAGATTCATCCCTCACCAGGGAACAATCAACAGTTTGCGCCTCTGAACAGACCAAAGGAAAAAAGGGAACTAGGAGCATCACAACCAGGACAGCAACTGGTCATTAAGATCATGAACAGCTGCACATTCTTGATCATCTCTAGAGGAAGAGGAGTATGTAAGGGGGTTATATTTTACAGAGTTTAGGTGAGGGTACTCAAAATTTTCTGTTTTCTTTAGCCATAGAATACATATTTGTAATAGGAAGGGATTGTGTTTTCCACTGTGCATCCCCAAAACTTTTATACGACACTTGAACCTATGGCTTCTGCTACTCGGTTCTGCCCCTGGCTGTCTCTCCACCCAGATGCCTGGGTACAAGATTCTAAGGTACTGTCCGGATGCTCTGCAGATTCGAGGCCCACTGCAGACCTCCATGCCCACCATTAATGACCGGTGCCTCCTGAGACTGGGGAGGCACAATTTGTGGGCAGCAGCATCAAAAGTGGTGGTGTTGTGGCAAGCGGTGACTGCCCACAGAAGCCAGCATTGAAAGTAGGGGAGAGTGGTGACCGCCCGCAGAAGCAGGTGGCAGTGGTGGCAGCAGCGGGTAGCAAGTGGCAACCACCCGCAGAAGCCAGTGGCAGCCAATCTCACGGGGGGCACGTGCCCCCCCATGCGTTGCCTATGAGACCCACTGCCGTTCTTGACATAGTCTGCTCAGATTGTAGCTTGGGTTTGCAACTGTTGATAGCTTTAGCCTGGCGTATAAATTAGACCCGAAATTTATAATCCACAGATAAGAAGGGCACTTTGGCAGACAGGCCAAAATATGTCTTTGGACTAACAAATGCCATTCAGAAATTGTGATAATGTTTGGCTTTCCATTTTGTTTCTACATTCTTATGTCTGTAAATATCAACTTTCTGTTTATTGGCCTGGAACATCAGTTCACCCCATAACCTTGGCTTGAGCTGATTGTTCTTCTAAAGACAGGGTACTGCAACAGTAGTTGCAACAATTATGTTGTGTTTCCCTTATTCAGGGAGACTCGAGCAGCCTCCACTGGAAAGCTGGAATGATTCTGGCTTCCAAGTGCACTCCTGGTGACAATAGGGAGCAGTAATATAATTATTGTAGGTAATCTTCTAATACCTCAATAATAATATAATTACAAAAGCTGCATTAAAGTCTAATCATTCTTGTGCCTTGGCAATCAAGTGACCCAAGTCAAAGTAAACAAAAACAACACACCAGATAAAATGATTGAAAATAATGATGAACAATAAAATATAATTGGACACAATAATCCTTAGTTCTGCCTTCACTGGTGATATTGGCTCATGTCTGAGGTTCAGAGGAGATATCACTTGTAAATCTCATTTCTGACATTCCATTCTTAGTGTCACACTCTATCCAAATTCACAGTCTAATTAACATTTTGCCCTGAATTATACAGGAAAACTCAGTGGACAGAAACTGATTGCAAACACAGTCATACTAAGGTCTTTTTGAAGATGAGTACTAACCCCATTAATTATATTTTCCAATTAGACTTTAATTACTAAGAAATTAGAAATAATGCTTCATTCTTTCACTTGTTTGGTTCTGACATGTGTGAGCAAGATGTAGTGACATGAACTTTAGTGCACACTACATATGCATGCACTTAAAAGTAGTGAAAGTGGTTAGACCTATTCACAACTTTTATTTTTTCCAAATCACTGACCTTGGAGACTGTCTAACTGTTTGAGATAATTTGTCATCTCTTTTAAAGTACATCAGTCACATGTTGATGCAATTTAATTTATCATTTTAATGCCCATTTATAGTTTAATAGGGAAAACATACAGCCTTTACTCTCCATAGGTTGTTTTTTTATCAGATCCTGTCAGCATGAAGAGAGACATCCAAGGAGATGCAGTGATTTGGCATAGCCAATGTGCTGTTCGCTGTTTCAGTACTACTATGGTGACACAAAAATAATAGTAAATAGGGACAGTGTGGTGATAGGTGTACTTTGTTGTTTTGAAGTGATAACTTTAGGATAACACACACAACCAAGACCTAGCCACTGAGATTCACAGATTGTAAAGCTGGAAGGGACCTCAGAAGATCATCAGGTCCAGCCCCCTGCACCAAGCAAGGAAGACAACTGGGTGACCCCAGCAAGGTGACCATCCAGTCTCCTCTTGAAGATTTTCAGGGGAGGCAATTGCACCACCTCTGGAGGGTGGTTATTCCGCAGTCTGGACACCCTAGTTGTAAAGTAGTTTTCCCTAATGTTGAGCCTGAAACAGTCTTCCAGGAGTTTGTGACCATTACTCCTAGTTTTCCTCAAGGGTACCCTGGTGAACAGCTGTTCACTGAGCCCTTGATGTATGCCTCTTATGTAGTGGTAAGCTACTACCAAATCCCCTCTCAGCCTTCTTTTTTCAGTCTGAAGAGTCCCAGATCCCTCAGCCTTTCCTCATATGGCTTGCTGCGCAAGTCTCTGATCATCATATGGGTGGCCCTTCTCTGGACTCTCTCAAGCTTTACCACATCCTTGTTAAAGTGCAGTGCCCAGAACTAGACGCAGTACTTCAGCTGTTATCTCACCAATGTCGAGCAGAGTGGGAAAATCACATTTTTGGTTTTGCTGAAGATGCATAGAAGCTTATCTGGTCCTGCTCACTTATATACACCCAGTTTCTTTAACTGATCACACACTAGTTCTACAGCAATAGTAAGAAGGCAGTCATTTGAACCCTGCTCATTCTGTATCCTAGCTGGTGTGATTTTCCCCTTGACCCAGTGAAAGCCTGAAGCAAAGTAGTCATTCAAGAGTTCAGTTTTCTCCTGAGTGCTGGTAATTAGCTGCCCTGAGTTGTTGAGCAGTGGGCCCACACTCCCATTTTCTTCCTGTTCCCTACATACCTAAAAAAGGACTTCTTGAGGCCTTGATTCCCATTGCTAATATTAGTTCAGTCGCCACCTTAGCTTTTCTAATCTGATCTCTACAAGTACGGGTCATTGCTATATAGACCTCCTTGGGGGCTGTCCCTAGCTTCCATTGACTGTACACCTCTTTCTTCTTCTTAAGAGGACTGTCACAGGCGGGGTACTACAGGAGGGCCGTGATCTCCTCAAGGTCCCGTTCCCATGCCAAGTTGTCCCAAGGGCGCCCTCAGATTCTCGCCCGCCACATCTTTGGTGTTCTAATATATTAGGGAGGCTGCCTTATGTCTCCTTGGGCATGGTTACTTCTGGCCCCATGAACTCCCAGACTCTTTGTGGGTCCCACTCTACAATGGGTGCTTCAGGGGCACCCTAGCCTTAGGGGCTATGCGTGGCTCCAACCACCCCTTATACCACGGCCCAAGCCTCACAGCTGGAATAGATGTTGTTCAGTCTCTCTCTCTCTCTCTCTCTCTCTGTTTCCGTGCCCTTCTCTCAGGGCCTTCTCTGCAATGCCACCCTCCTCTGGGGCCTTCTCTGCAATGCTGCCCTCCTCTGGGGCTTCTCAGTAATGCCCCCTCTCTGGGGCTCATCGCACCCACATGGGGTTTTCTTAGCAATGCCCCCCCTTCTCTGGGGCTCACCAGTAAAGCTGCCCCCTTCTCCAGGGCTCACCACACTGCTGCCCCCTAATCCGGGGCTCAGCACGCCCGCACCGGGGCTTCTCCGCAATGCCCCCTTCTCTGGGGCTTGTCAACTGCCCCTCTCTGGGGCTGGGGTCTGTGCACCCCGAATGCTGCACCCTCACTGGTGCTGGGGTCCTCACACTCTGCTGTGAGTCCCCTGTGAGGCCTCTTCCAACCCCTAATAACCTCACCCAAACCACCAGTGATAAACAGCAAAACAAAACACAAGCCCCTAGGCTATAACATAACTTAAAGCCGCTCAGCTAAAACCACGTTGCTCAAACATCCCAGAGCTGCCATCCTTTACCCGGCTTGGGCTGTACCTGCAGTCAGGCTTCTTCTCGCATCTTTGCTCAGGGACCTCTTTCCTCTCTGGCTGCTAGCAGGGAACTGGCTCTGGCCTCCTGCCTGTGATTTATATAGGAGCCAGGCTCTGCCCCTTTCAGTCAGCTGACCTCCTGGTTGCCCTGGCAACCCACAGCTGGGCTCCTTATTCCCTGCTAGGGCTCTTTCCCCGGCAGTTTCCCCTCTTTAGGAGCAGGGCGCCTCAGTGCCCTGTGACAAGGACCATGATTTCTCTGTTTAGCCAAGAGGGCTTCCCAGCCCTTTTGCTATATTTCCTCCGCATAGGAATGGACTTCTTTTGTTCTACAAGGATCATGTCCTTTAGAAATGACCATTCTTCATGCACTCCTTTCCCCTTTAGTCCCTGGTCCCAGAGCACATTCCCTACTAGTGACCTGAGCTTGTTGAAGTTTGCATTTTTGAAATCCAAAACTTCAAGCCTGCTATCCAATTTGTCTGCCTTGCAATGGATGATGAACATAATGGTTTCATGGCTGCTATCGCCCAGGCTGCCCTCTATGTTTAAGTCAGTCATCAAGTTGTCTCCTTTAGCCAGGACCAAGTCTAGAAAAGCGTTACCTCTGGTTGGCCTGTGCACCTCCTGCGTCAGAAAAATGCTCTTTAATGTAGGTCAGGAAGAAACACAACCAATCTAACTTGACCAATTGTTCCCCCCAAGAGATGTCTGGATAATTGAAGTTGCCCATGATGACCACGTCCTGTGCATGCACAGCCTCTGTTAGTTCTCGGGCGAACTCTAGATCAAGTTCCTCACCCTTGTTCGCCCACCTAGTTTGGTATAGCCACTGTCTAGTAGCCTTGGAGTGCATGCCCAGTTCAGGCCTCGGGGGTGTGTCTCCAAGACTTGGGGGTTGGGCTGCATTCAACCCCAAGGGAGGCCCCAGTGCTCTCCTGCCATGACTAGATCTTCCATTCAGTAGTGGGACTCTCCCTCGCGGAAACTCACGGACCAGGCACTGCTCCTTGTGGGCGTTCTTGGAGCTCCACCTCCCCTACACCCCAGCCATACACCAGCCTTCAGGACGACCAGGTGATGGGTCGCTGCATTGTCTCCTTGATGTTCACTCCTGCTCTTGTCTCCTCTTGTCTTTTTTCGCCACAGATATCTACAGGGTGTGGGACCGGCCCTGTCTCAACCTCTGCCTTGGCCCTGTCTCTGAGCCTTTGGGTTCGGTGAAGCAGCCTCCTCGTTTCTTCTCAACCCTTTGAGTCAATTGGGGTGCCTTCCTCGTTCAGGCTCCGGGTGCCCTACAAGGCCCCAATGACAACCAATAAAAGAAAGAAAAAAAAGGAGAAAAGAAAGAAACAGCAGGGGTTCAGGCTATATCCCACCACACTCATGGGTCCAGCATCTGTGGTCATCAGGATCCCTCACCGCCATCCTCCTTGACCTGGCTGTCCAGTCAAGCTGGGTGTTTACCCTTTTAAGGGGTGTTTTACCCTACTAGATCATAATGGCCACTGGAGAGCAGGAAGGCTAGTTCCTGTTTGTTCCTCATGCTCCTGGCACTGGTGTACAGGCACCTGAGTCCTCCTAGAAGGCCCTCGACTTCCTGTCACGCTGAAGGAGAATTATTCCCTCAGCTCCTGTGAGAGTGGCCCTCCTTGTGTCCCTATCTATGGGGTTTCCTTATATGTCAGTCCCCAAGCATGCTCCAATCAGTGTTTCCTCGTCCCTCAGCAAACTTAGTTTAAAACCCTATTAAAAAGATTGGCTATTCTGGCCGAGAGCAGGGACTTACCTCTCCGCATGAGGTGGATGCAGTCTCTTCCCAGGAATTCTCTCTCCCTTAAGTGCATGCTGTGGTTCAGGAAACCAAAGCCCTCTTGGTGGCACCATCATCGGAGACATTGGTTCATTTCCTTGATGCATCCATCCTTCCTAGGACTGTGGCCTGCAACATGGAGCACAGAGGAAAAGACTACCTGAACCCTCAACCCCTTGAGTCAAGCCCCCAGAGTCCTGTAGACACTCATGACCCAGTCCGGATTACTTCTGGCTGTGTCATTTTTTCCCACGTGGATGAAGAACATGTGGTACTCAGAGGGCCAGACAAGCCTGGGGATCCTTTCAGAATCATTTAAAATATATTGGCAAATTTCTAACATTAAAATGCCCCAATCTAAATTTCAATTTGGGAACTTCTATCTCCCTAATATCATTATTGTCATTAGTTTTAAATATTTTTATTGTAGTATAATTTAGAGCAGCACACCAAGATCAGGATGTACCAGACACAATGAAATAGGCATTGAACTAGGTACAATGGAAGCACCACTATAAGTGATGATCTATTACAATTATTTTATAATACAAATAGGCAAAACAGATGGAGACTAGGAGACAGGAAGTAGAGTTATTGAAGTTGGTCAGAAATTGTTCATTGAATTGGATTTTCATCAGACACTAACAATATGTCAGACCTTAAACTTTGGTTGGACGTATAGCTGTTCTGATGAGTTTCATCAGAATGATTTCTTAGGTACAGAGTGGAATTTTGAGTCAAAATAGGAGAAACACCCACAAAATAGCCAATAACCAAGTTTAGTCTGGGTAATGATTTGGAGAAGGGATCTGAACCAGGATCCTCACCTCCTAGGCTAGTCTGGTTAAACAACCTTTTGCATGAGTGTGGGGCAGGAGGACTTGCGGGGAGGCAGAAGAAAGAATGTCTCATTTTTCACAGAAATGATCTTTAGGCCAGGTACAGATGTCACGGCGGGGTCCTCGCAGAGGGCCGTGATCTCCTTGAGGCCCTCTCACCGCGCTACTCCGGCCCGAGGGCACCCTCCATTCTCGCCCGCCACGTCTTGATGTAATATGTAATAGGGAGGCTGCCTTGTGTTTCCTCGGGCCTGTCAGCTCCTGGACCCCTCGTGGGTCTCCCCGTACAATGGGCGCTACCCAAGCGCCCTAGCCTTATGGGCTATGCGTGGCTCCTACCAGCCCCTAATACCACGCCCCAAGCCTCGCAGATGTAAAGGACGTTGTCCGGTCTGTCTCTCTACTGTGGCCCACCCTGGGCTCCCTCTCTCATGCCCAGCCTCTTGCTGGGACTCTCGTCTGGCCCACTCTGGGCCTCCCCTGCCGGTGTGGTTCCGCTTCGGGACTCTCTAGCGGGCCTCCGGTCCTATGGGCCAACCGCATGGATACCCTCCCTGACTCTGGCTCCCCGCGCTGCTACTCCCTGTCTTCTCAGGGGCAACCGCAGCGCCCTGCCTTGGTCTGAGGGGGATTGCCGCACTAGCCTGCGGCCGGGCTCGCTATGCCCGTGCGCCCACACTAGGCTACTCAATAATACACAAGGGCGTTCCCCCTCTCTGGGGGGCTCGCCGTGCCCACACTGGGCTACTCAATAAAACACAATGGCGTTCCCCCTCTCTGAGGGGCTCGCTGCGCCCACACTGGGCTACTCAATAAAACACAATGGCGTTCCCCCTCTCTGGGGCTCGCCGCGCCCACACTGGGCTACTCAATAACGTACAAGGGCATTCCCCCTCTCTGGGGGCTCGCCGCGCCCACACTGGGCTACTCAGTATGGCCCCGCTCTCTAGGGCTGCTCAGTATGGCGCTCCTCCCTTCTCTGGGGCTCGCCATGCCCACACTGGGCTACTCAGTAATACCGCCCCTTTCCTGGGGCCGGGGGGCTATGTTCCCCGCACACGCAATCCGGGGTCTCGGTCCCCGTCCGCAACCTACGGGTTGTGCCCGTGACCCACTGGCCGCGCTCCTCGCCGCCAGCTGCTCGCGCAGTGGCGTGCGAGCTGCGCCTTCGGGGTCTATGTTCCCCCACACGCAATCCGGGGTCTAGGTCCCCGTCTGCAACCTACGGGTTGCGCCCGCGACCCACTGGCCGCGCTCCTCGCCGCCAGTTGCTCACGCACTGGCGTGCGAGTAATTGAGGCCTCCTCCAACCCCTACAGCCTCGCCCAAGCCTCCGGGTGTAATAACACAAACACAAAGCAAAACCACAAGCCCCTAGGCTGTAACACAAATGCAAGCCACATGGCCATAACCCATCATCCTAGCTCAAGCCTCCAGGGCTATCATGAGCTGTACTTGCGACTTAGGCTCCTTCCCATATCTCGGCCGAGGGAGCTCCTGCCTCTCCGGCTGCTGGCAGAGAACCGCCAGCCTGGCTTTGGCCCTGGGCTTTATAAGGGCCAGGCCCTGCCCCCTACAGGCAGCTGGCTCCCCTTAGTTGCTCTGGCAACCCACAGCTGTGCTCACTACCTGAGCCAGCCTCAGCTGGGCTCGTCATGTCAGGCCAGGGCGCGCTCACTCGCTCCCTGGCAGTTTCTCCACTCTAGGAGCAGGGGTACCAAGGTGCCCTGCGACAACAGACATTACACTTTTACTGGTATAAATGATCAAAAATTGGTTCATATCTGTAACAGAACGTAAGTTTAGCACACATAGACTGATTTAAAAATGGCAGAGGAGAACCCAGTCTAAGATTCTGCACCCTCCCCCACCTCCACCATCACCACCACCACCACCAAAGGACAAAAGTTCTGTTCACTACCAAACTAAACTATACCACTTATGGAAAACTGTGTAGCATAAATTGATTCCCCCTCAGGCTTTTTGAATGTCTGTACCTAGCCTTTAGGACTCAGTATCATTCATCCCATTCTTATAAATAAACTAAGCAGCTGTATTGTAGATGATTGCATGGTCAGGTGGGTGGCAAATTGGCTTATGGGATACACCCAGAGAGTGATGGTGGATGGGTCAGTATTGACCTGGAAAGATGTGGGCAGTGGAGACCAGTGCTGTTCAATATCTTCATCAGTGACTTGGATGGGGGCATGGAGAACACTTGCCAAATTCACAGACGACACCAAATTATGGGGCAAAGTAAACACACCGGGGGGCAGGAAATGGATTCAGGCGGATTTGAACAGGTTGGAAAAGTGGGCAGAAAAGAAAAGGATGCAGTTTAACTAAGATAAGTGCAGAGTGCTGCACCTAGGGAGAAAGAATCAGCAACACACTTACAGAATGGGGGATAACTTTCTAAGCAGCACAGCCGCAGAAAGAGATCTCAGAGTCAGAGTCGACTCCAAGATGAACACAAGTCATCAATGTGACGAAGCAATAGGTAAAGCTAACTGCACTCTGTCATGCATTACCAGGTGCATCATGAGCAGATCTAAGGAGGTGACACTTGCCCTCTATGCTCTGAAACAGGGCCGATAATTAGATCAAGGTGGGAAAGGTTTTACTGCCTTAGGACCATTTTGAAGACCTAAAAAAAATATTCCTGCTTGGCACTTGGGATGATTTCATAGATAGATTTAATAGATTTTTAGGGTCAGAAGTGACCTTAAAGACCTCCAAGGTAGGGGAGGGCACCACCTCCCTTGGAAGGCCATTCCAGATTCTGGTCACTCTTACTGTAAAGAAGTTCTTCCTGATGTCTAATCTAAATCTGCTCTCTGTCAGTTTGTGACCATTGTTTCTAGTTACCCCAAGGAGTGCTCTGGTAAACAGAGTATCTCCTATTCCTTGCTGTCCCCCCTCCCCCCATGCCCCCTCAATGAATTTATAGATGGCCACAAGATCACCCCTCAGTCTTCTCTTACAAAGGTTGAAGAAGTCCAGGTCCCTCAATCTCTCCTTGTAGGACCTTACCCGCAGGCCCTTAACTATATGAGTGGCCCTCCTCTGTGTTGGCTTTGATTAAAGGTCTGTTTTTTGGTACTGATTTATAGGTATAGGTATATACATTAGAAGGGGTCAAGATGGGCAGCAGGGATTAACTGGATTTTTAGGAAGCTTGGGTCTCACACAGAGTTCCATATAGCCCTGGAAGCAAACAGGCTGTCTAGCATAACAGGGCTGACAGATGGACACTTCCTGAGAATTGAGGGGGGTATGCCATAGAATGAGATCACAGCCTTCAAACCAGACAGGTTGTCTAACACAACAAGGACATATAACCTAGGAACCAAGGAAGTATGTACCATACTGTCCCATAACATGAGATAAGTGACACCAGCTATAAGGCTTCAGAGCAGCAAGGGGCCTGAGTCCCGGTGTTGGGGGAACAGACCAAATTAGAAGAAGGCCCAGAAGGCTACATGGACGTGTGATCACAGAGAGACAACCAATCAGAGATAGCCACGGATGAAGTGTCATCAGGAGTCGTCAAGGGGGAAGAAGAATACAGAAGCAGAGATTTGAGAGTAACAAAGGGTCCCTCCCTGTACCTCCTTCTCTTCCTCCTTTCTCTCCTTCCCATCCCTCCATCTCCTCCCGAAGAAGGGTCCCTGTCCCCCGGGAAGGGTCCTTGAGGCCACCATGGACAGAGGGCAAAGGACAGAGGACACCAGTAGCCCCTCTCATACACCTCACTAGAGGGGGGCTTGGTGCCTTGGCATCCCACCTCCAGACTGCTGACATCTAACACCTAAGAGAGACAGCCTCAGAGTGGAGCCTGCATCCTGACCAGATGTACTTTGACTATGATGACAGCCCTAGGATTGGTAGATACAGGATTGCTTGATTGTTTGTACTGTTGTTTTTTTGTTATTACTGTGTATCAATAAATTTACCTATTATTGAATGAAAAGGTTGTGGTTGGTCGGAGGGTGGTGCTTGCCTGGAGGGTTGGGCTGAGTCCTAAATCCAGTGCCAACATTCTGGACCCTCTCAAGGTTATCCACATCCCTTTTGAAGTGCAGCGCCCAAAACTGGATGCAGTACTCCAGTTGTGGCCTCACCAAAAAAGATGAAGAGATGTGAATTGACTTGCCAAAACATAGTTTGGAATTGAACTTGTGATCATTGGTGCTCTAACCAGCAGGGCCACGCTCACTCACGTGCTTCTACAAGCAGAAGTCCTGCTTTTGTTCTTCCTCCAAAATCAAATCCAAAAAATGCTGTTCCGCTGCCTCAACATGATTAACACAATCCATTCCAGCCAAGTGGGGTGCTGCCTGTAACCACACTGAGAAAAAGGTGCTTAAGAGTTATTCCTTTAACTGAAATATCTGTTTTCCATAGTTGTGTAATCCTGGCTCTAGTGGTATGCATTTGCCTCCTCATAAAGTAATCTCCATTTTGCTCCTCTCATTATCTGCATATATGGAGGACTTTACATCAGGGAGAATGCCTATTATGCTTGAATCTGCCTTGCTGATGCCATAAATCTTATTAATTTACCCATAAACCTGTCTTGCTTATTTCCTGCTGTGAGTCCATCTAGGGGGACTTTTGATAAGTAGCAGTAACCTTTTCTATTCTTGATGAATAAATCTTTCATGCTGACCTCAAACATATTTGAATAAAAATCCATCAAAAGATAATTTAATATCGGGGGGGGGGTTCATTTTACAGCAGCAGTCTTATGTAGGCAAGACATAGCCATCCAATCTATCTCAGTTTCATTGAGTCTGATTGTTCAAGGTACATATTTTCTTATATCCTTACTTGTAATATGCAGGTAACACTTCTAGGTTCATACTCTGAAAACAGAAGCTCAGATATTTTTGTTCTATCTTCTCTATTCATTCATTTCTGCACAACAGATGTTCACAGATGCTTAGGAGAGTTGAATGAGACATATTGGTTTCACCATCCTATGGAGAATCTCAAAATGTCCCACTACCAGGGTTAGATACACAGTGGGCACATCTACACGAGACACTTTACTGTGCATCATACTCATCTAATGCACAGTAAGGTGTCACCGTCTACATATGAGCTGGACTTACTGCATATTAAAATAGTCTAATGCAACATTTGCTGATACCAACACATACAGGTACTAGATAAAAAATGCATTAGGTAATGCACAGTAGCGCACATATAGATGCTGACCCGGAGCAGCTTAGCTCCTGGTCAACCCAGGCAGCAGGGCACCACTGCTGTCTGGCTAAGCCCCAATGTGGGAGGAGCTGTGTTGGCCTCAGGGGCAGCTGCCTCCCTGCCCTGTGCACATTGGGATGGGCTGGGAGATTTGTGCTACCTGCAGGGGCAGCTGTCTCCCAGCCCCATGCATATTGGGACTGATCCCAATGTGTATGGGGCTAGGAGACAGCTGCCTCTGAAGCTGACACAGCTCTCCTGGCCCCATGCACATTGGAACTGACTCCTCTGCCCCCTACCAGTCCCTGGGATCCTAGAACTCCCCTTGGCTGCACCAGTGGGGAAGAGCAGGGCAGGAGAAGCCCTGGACTGTGATGTTCCTGTTGGGTGCAAATTTGCACCCGACAGGGTGCACGTGTTGACGCATTCCTGGCCACGTCTTACTGCACTTTATTTTACTGCTCAGTAATTTTACTGCACACTAATTGCACTTGTCAACACACCCAATTTGTCAAAATGAAATAATGTAAGATACCAGAACACATGGTCCCATGGTTTCTTCTGGTATGCCAGAAGGTAGATCTGATTACCCATTTAATAAAAGTCATCTTTCCTGGCCTGAGAGGGGATTCAAGGTTGGATGCTTTGTTCCAGTATAATAAGGTGTTAGTCTCCGCTCCTAGGTACACACGAAAGTTCATATTTCATAGGAGGGTTGCAGGTGTGGTAAAATCTCCTGTTTGGAACAGTTCATTTTATGCAGATTAGGCTCAGAGAAACGTTGGAATAATCTGTTTACCTTGAAGCTGTTTGGGGCAAGCAGGATATAGAGTAATATTTCCTTCTGATTATCATGTTTCATATTTGCTACTGCTCCTGCCTTCGGGGTAATTTACATCATCACAGAGCCCAGAGACACCTCACCACAAAAGAAATTCCCACCCAGAGGAATATTCCAACCTTTTACTCCACTGTGAAATAAGAAACATCATAACCAGAAGGAAATTATTGTACATCCTTCTTGCCACCAAACAACTTCAAGGTAAACAGACTATTCCAACTTTTCTCTGAGCCTAATCTGCATAAAATGAACTGTTCCAAACAGGAGATTTTACCACACCTGCAACCCTCCTATGAAATATGAACTTTCATTTCTACCTAGGAGAACTTTTACAGTCTTTTCTCCTATGCCTGAAGAAGGGTGCCTGTATCCAAAAGCTTGCAAATAAAGATTTTTTTTGCAAAATAATCTAGTTGGTCTAATAAAAGATATCACTTCTACCATGAGTTCTGATTACTTTTGCCTCTAGACGAGTATGGCTACAACCTGGATAGCTTGCTAAAATCAAAGTATACCATAACCACTGGTCTTCCCATGTCCACAGAGCCAGTCATCCCACCACAGAAGATAATCAGGCTGGTCAGGCATGACTTGCCCTTACTGAATCCATGCTGACTGTTCCTAATCACTTTCTTCTCCTCCAAGTGCTTAGAAACAGATTCCTCGAGGATCTGTTCCATGATTTTTCCAGGGACTGAGGTGAGGTTGACTGGTCTGTGGTTCCCTGGATCCTCCTTTTTCCCTTTCTTAAATCTGGGCACTATGTTTGCTCTTCTCCAGTCATCCAGGATCTCTCAAATAGACTAATGATTTAGTTAGTCTATAAGGTACAACTCTACCCTGCTTTATTCCATTATAGCCAGAGATAAGATACAAACTCAGACAGAAACCAACCGTCCATTCTGCTTTTACACTTCTTTTTTCTTTGTTTTTTATTGCATTGGTTCTTTTATTAACACTTTGGCAATAATTTCATTCTTTTTTATCCATGGTCTCCTTTTATCCATATCTAACTTTTGCTAAGTTGCCCAAAAGCCATATTTTTGTCTGATTACAGGAAAGGTATGTTCTCTCTCCAAAGAGTCTGAGAAATTCTCCTCTTTGCACTGTGTCCTCCCCTCCCCACCCCCCCAGTTCTGCTCCCAAGGCTGAGCACAGCTGCCTGTGTCATGCTGATAGGCTCCAGAGGTACAGGATAGCCAGAGGGGGACAGAGCTGTTCACTCAGGTTCTCTCCTTGCTTCTCAGTCTCATGGTACTCTGTTCATTAGGGCTGTGCGAGGCTTCAGACAGAGCTTTGCATCCAGAGAAGCTTTGGGTGCTTCAGGGTCCAAAGCAGCACATCCGGGTTGAAGCACTGCCTTGTCAGGCTTCCCGAAGCAGTTTGGAGCTTCCGAAGAGCTTTGGAGCTGCCTCAGAGATCCGGCCATAGGGTATAATGGGGAAACAATAAAATATCTATAACTTTGTTGTTTTTAGTCTGATTTGGATGAAATTTTCAGAGATGGTAGACTCTGCAGATAGGATAAAGCCAAGCTTCGAGAAGATCAGTGTGTGTGTTTGGGGGAAATGGCACCCCAAATTTGTGAAAGCAAAACTCGTGTCACATCTAGGTGTTACTACATAACGGGGTAAAAACTGCAGAGATGGTAGCCTATAGTGAGGCAACAAAGTCTGCCAAGTTTCAAGAAGATTAGTGCAGGGGTTTGGGGGGAACTGTACCCCAAATTCTTGAAAGCAAAACTCATGTCACATCTAGGTGTTACGGCATAGGGGGGTGAAAACTGGAGGGGTGGTAGCCTCTGCTGAGGCCACAGAGTCTGCCAAGTTTCAAGAAGATCTGTGCAAGGGTTGTGGGGGAACTGCCCCTCAAGCTGCAGACAAGCAAAACTCATGCCATGGGTGCTTGTGGGACTGACTGTGTCTGTCTTGGTGCAGGGAGAGGAGACACTGCTGCAGGCCTGGCTGCTAAACTGCTGTGTTCCCAGTTCCCAATCCATGATTCACTCAGGGACCAGCTCAATACACAGGACCTAGCTAATGTAGCCAGTTAATTGCTATTAATTAGCACCTACCAAACCAGGCTAAGGAGAGAAAAGAATCAATACAGACAATCAACGGCCCCAAGACAGAGACAGTCTTGGCACAGTTTTGTTTTGTCCGTCAGCAGCTAGGGGTGCAGGGCCCCAGAACCCCTGCACCGATCTCCTCGACAGCTGGCAGGCTTCATGGCCACAGCAGGGGCCACCATCCCTGCAGCTATCACCCCGCTGTGCCTTAACACACGCCATGTCACCCATGGCACGAGTTTTGTTTGTCCGCAGCTTGAGGTGCAGTCCCCCCAAACCCCTGTACCAATCTCCTTTAAACTTGGCAGACTTTGTGGCCTCAGTAAGAGCTACCACTCCTGCAGTTTTGACCCCCTTGTGTTGTAACACATAGACGTGACAGGAGTTTTGCTTTCAAGAATTTGGGGTACAGTTCCCCCCAAACCCCTGCTCTGATCTTAAAACTTCTTAGACTTTGTGGCCTCATCAGGGGCCACCACCCCTGCAGTTTTCACCTCCCTGTGGTGTAACATACAGCCGTGACATGAATTTAGCTTTCAAGAATTTGGGGTACAGTTCCCCCCAAGCCTCTGCACTGATCTTCTTGAAGCTTGGCTTATCTTATGCTCTCAGCAGAGGCTACCATTCCTGCAAGTTTCATCCAAAGCAGACAAAAAAACCCAGAGTTATAGATATGTCATTGATTCCCCATTATATCCTATGGCCGGATCTCCGAGGCTGCTCCAAAGCTTCGGAGCCACTTCAGCCAGATCAAGGCAGAAGCCCGGTCTGGAGCTCCAGATCAGGTCACAGCCATCTGAAGCAGCTGGATCTGAAGCCGGATCGGATCGCTGCTGACTCACACAGGCCTCCTGTTCATCAGGCAGATTAAGTCCAGCGAGTTTCTGCATGAGGAAAAAAATTATTTTAGAACTGTCAAAATAAGGTCTCAAAACTTGAACACAATCCATTTTGGTGCCACTTGTACTTTGATTAGCATAAAGTATCTTAAAAGAAATTCTCCAAGAGAGCTTCAGCTAAACTCTGTCTCAATATTATGGCACTTTCTACCACCAACAGGCAAGCTCAGACAGAACGGTAGGAGGCGGTGGGTTGGAGTGTTTCTCAATAGGTTTACCCTGGGGGTACTGTCCCACTGAGTGCCCTGACAGCCCTGGACAGCAGTTACGAAGACCTGGGTTCAATGCCTGGCTGTAGCACTGACTCTCTGTGTTAGGCAAGTCTGTGACTGTTTCTCATCTATTGTGTGTTACCTCCTGTGATATAGGGCAGGAGTGTTGAGGGATGGCAAATACTGAATAAAGAGATGATCCTCAGTAGCTAATTAATATTTCTTCCTAAACATTGCCCTGGTTAACCAGCTCTTGCTTTCTCACAGTCAGCAAGACTGTCTATGCTCTGACTATTGAATGCATCATTTCCTGTTATTTAATTATGGACATCTCATAATCCACTCCTAATTGGAAAATATAATAACCAGTGATAGCTGAGCACATCCGTTCACATAAGCATCCAGAAGTTTGAATGCTCACTTGAAGTACCATTCAAAGTATTTGCAGTTTTCCAAGTGAAGGGACTCTTTGCATCAGATTTCTCCTGTTTCCTCATTCTGTCTGAGTCACAATCTAAAACAGCCACAAGAGAATCAATTACCTAGGTAATTTCAGACCAGAGCAAGATGCAGAAGATCATAGAAAAAGGGGAAAGGTCAAATGAACTTTTATTGATGTAAAGGAAAAATAGAAAGGATTTAAGTCAAAGTTTGGTATGACCACTGGGAGAAGGGTCAGGCTGATTTTTACTGTATCTAAGCCTGGGTGTGCATTCATTAAAGAGTTGTTCTTCTTTGATTAAACAGCTTTAAAAATTACAACTTTTTAACACCACTGACCATCATTAGTGCCTGGTCTAAGCCACAGCTGCTGGTGTTACTGATGTTTAGTATCTTTGGTAACATTGGACAAACTGTGGAGAGAATGCACTGGAATACTTTGGAGCTTGTGTAGTACTGGTAGGCTTATTAATTACATACTTCCAACAGACCTAAGGTAAGGTGTACTCTTCAGTTGTACCATCTACCACAGCTATCAGATACTTCATATGGTGCAGGGCTTCAAACTATATAGTCACTGATGTCAGGACCCAATCTTTAATTATCTTGTGTAACCTTGCCACATTTCCCTGCATGCTGTAGCATTCAATGGGCTTCTCCAGTTTGGGATCTAAGAGCATATGTTTGGACCTCAGAAGTAGTTTCTGAAGCAGTTTGAAATTATTGAGTGCAACAAGGAGCTAGGGGCTCCCATTACTTTAACAGTGAAGAAGCCACAAGGAGGTCCCCAAGTGAGGAAAGACTGCTCATTATGGGCTGAAGAGGAGTAAGCAGCAGGGACCTATAGGCTACCTATTGCAAAGTTAACAGCTCACATACAGTAGGGACAAACCCTACTGGGGCAGCAAGGGCACTGCTATAGAGTAGCAGCCATAAGCTCACCTAGAGACTATCAGGCATAAGTGAAACTCATGTGCATGGCTGGGGAGTCACCTGGAAGGAAGAGCACCTTGGAGGCTCTTAAGACCAGTGCCTGAGACCAGGCAGGCAGTGTGGCTCTGCAGATGGCAGGGAGAGGAGCACCTGAGCAGGATGGCTACAGGAGAGTGACTGACTGGTACCTGAGCTTCCCTGGGGAACTGCATGTGAAGAGTTTGTAGCTTACAAGGAAGTATGACCCAGTATGGGGAGAATTTTAGTTGTAGCCAATGGGCTACTATTTTTGTTTAAGCTTTAAACTGGTGGACCAGAAGTGGCTATAAGGGCTAATGAGGAGGCCACAGCGGGCCTCCTGAGAGGCATATCATGGTTTAAACCACAGACATATCCGAGGGGCATGTGGGTGTTTTGAGCCCCTCCAGGGCCCAGGGCTCAAGATGCTGACAGGTGGAAACTGTGAGAGTTAAAGCCTGAAGCAAGAAAGGCAAAAGAGGTGGCCTGGAGCCAGGAAGACTAGGGCTGGAGCCCATGAAGGACAAAAACCAGGGCCGGGGTCAATAACCCAGAGCTGGGGGGGCAGCAAAGGCACCAGTCACAGGGCTCAAGTGCCTATATACTAATGCTAGGAGCATGGGGAACAAGCAGGATGAACTAGCACTCCTGCTTGCAAAAAACACCTATGACTTAGTAGGGCTAACTGAAACCTGGTGGGATTCTTCCCACGACTGGGCGGTACATATTGAGGGTTATAGGCTGTACAGAAAGGACAGGGTGGGGAAGAAAGGGGGAGGGGTTGCGCTCTATGTCAATGAGCAATATACTTCAACCCTCATCAAGACGGAATCGAAGGAGGAGAAAGTAGAAGGATTGTGGGTTAGGTTACATGGATGTCAAGGAGAAAGGGATTTGGTGGTAGGGGTTTGCGACAGACCTCCACACCAAGGGGAAGAACTAGATTTGGGGATCCTGAGGCAGCTCTCGGAGACCATAAAAGCAAAGGAGGCGGTAGTCATGGGGGACCTAAACTACCCAGACATCTGCTGGGAGACACAGACAACAAAGTCCCACCATTCACGCAGGTTTCTAACCTGTGTACAGGACCTCCACCTGACGCAGGAGGTACACGGTCCCACTAGGGGAATGCCATACTGGACCTGGTATTGGCAATGGGGGATGACATGGTAGGGGACCTACAGATCGGTAGCCATCTGGGGGACAGTGATCACCAAATAATAGAATTCATCATAAGATGTCGAGTGGGTAAGGTAACTAGTAGGGTGAAAGTGCTAGACTTTAGGAAAGCTGATTTCAATGAACTCAGGCAATTAGTCAAGGACACACTGCAGAGTAGGAGTTTTGAAGTGATGGGAACCCAAGAAGGGTGGCTGTGCCTTAAGGAAATGATCCTTCAGGCACAAAGGGAGATGATCCCGATGTGAGGAAAAAGAGGGAAAGGGGCCAGGAGGCCTTCTTGACTGACCAGAGAAAATCAGGACAGCCTAAGGGCCAAAAGGGGAGCACATAAAAAGTGAAAACAGGGAAAGATCACCAAAGACAAGTATACCTCCTCTGCTCGCACTTGTAGGGAGGCAGTTAGACGGGCCAAAGCTACCATGGAGCTGAGGATGGCATCCCAAGTAAAGGATAACAAGAAATTGTTTTTTTAGATATATAGGGAGTAAAAGGAAGGCCCAGGGAGGAATAGGACCCCTACTAAATGGGCAGAAGCAATTGGTGATGGACAGGGGGGACAAGGCTGAACTCCTCAACGAGTTCTTTGCCTCAGTGTTCCTAAGAGAGGGGCAAGACAAGTCTCTCACTGGGCTTGTAGAGAGGCAGCAGCAAGGCACCAGACTGCCATGCATAGACCCTGAGATGGTGCAGAGTCACTTAGAAGAACTGGATGCCTTTAAGTCATCAGGCCCGGATGAGCTCCATCCGAGGGTACTGAAGGCACTGGCTGACGTCATTGCAGAGCCACTGGCAGGAATATTCGAACGCTCGTGGCGCACGGGCCAAGTCCGGGAGGACTGGAAAAAGGCCAATGTGGTCCCCATTTTCAAGAAGGGGAGGAAGGAGGACCCGGGCAACTATAGGCCAATCAGTCTCACCTTCATCCTTGGCAAAGTCTTTGAAAAAATTATCAAGGCTCACATTTGCGAGAGCCCAGCAGGACAAATTATGCTGAGGGGAAACCAGCATGGGTTCATAGCAGGCAGATCGTGCCTGACTAATCTAGTCTCTTTTTATGACCAGGTTACGAAACACCTGGACACAGGAGGAAGGGCGGATGTCATATACTTATACTTCAGGAAGGCCTTCGATACGGTATCCCACCCCATGCTGGTGAACAAGTTAAGAGGCTGTGACTTGGATGACTACACAGTCCAGTGGGTGGCGAATTGGCTAGAGGGTCGCACCCAGAGAGTCATGGTGGATGGGTCGGTTTCAACCTGGAAGGGTGTGGGCAGTGGGGTCCTGCAGGGCTCGGTCCTGGGACCAATACTCTTTAATGTCTTCATCAGCGACTTGGACGAGGGAGTGAAGTGTACGCTGTCCAAGTTTGCGGATGACACAAAACTGTGGGGAGAAGTGGACACACCAGAGGGCAGGGAACAACTACAAGCAGACCTGGACAGGTTAGACAAGTGGGCAGAAAACAACAGAATGCAATTCAACAAGGAGAAATGCAAAGTGCTGCACCTAGGGAGGAAAAATGTCCAGCACACCTACAGCCTAGGAAATGACCTGCTGGGTGGCATGGAAGTGGAAAGGGATCTTGGAGCCCTAGTGGACTCCAAGATGAACATGAGTCGGCAGTGTAACGAAGCCATCAGAAAAGCCAATGGCACTTTATCGTGCATCAGCAGATGCATGACGAATAGATCCAAGGAGGTGATACTTCCCCTCTATCGGGCGCTGGTCAGACTGCAGTTGGAGTACTGCGTGCAATTCTGGGCACCGCACTTCAAGAGGGATGTGGATAACCTGGAGGGGGTCCAGAGAAGGGCCACTCATATGGTTAAGGGCTTGCAAACCAAGCCCTACGAGGAGAGACTAGGGAACCTGGACCTTTTCAGCCTCCGCAAGAGAAAGTTGAGAGGAGACCTTGTGGCTGCCTATAAGTTCATCACAGGGGCACAGAAGGGAATTGGTGAGGTTTTATTCACCAAGGCGCCCCTGGGGGTTACAAGAAATAATGGCCACAAGCTAGCAGAGAGCAGATTTAGGAAGAACTTCTTCACAGTTCGAGTGGCCAAGGTCTGGAACGGGCTCCCAAGGGAGGTGGTGCTCTCCCCTACCCTGGGGGTCTTCAAGAGGAGGTTAGATGAGTATCTAGCTGGGGTCATCTAGACCCAGCACTCTTTCCTGCCTATGCAGGGGGTCGGACTCGATGATCTATTGAGGTCCCTTCCAACCCTAATATCTATGAATCTATGAAAACCATTAGGGATAAAAACCAGGGGCCAGGGACCTGGACCCCAAGGGGAGTGAAACAGGGACTAGTCACAGGAGCTAAGGTCCAGAACAGTGGGTGTTGGGCTACGGACCCAGCTAGAGGAAAGGGGCAAAGCTGAAAAGACCAAGGACTTGACAAGGGCATGAAGGCCTGAGGAGTCCAGACATTGTATGGGAGCAAGGTGCCCACTGGAGTGATTAACCATTAATATTTGTGAGGTATGGGCATGGCTGTAGGGGTAGAAAGAGACTATGAATAGCCCTTAAGGCAATCGATGCCCTGGGGGCACAGATGGGCCAGGAAGGCCCACTTAGTTCTTGCAGGCTAGACTGGGACCAGCAGAGTCTGGGAGGGACCTACTAACCAAGGGAAAGACAAGGGCTCACTCTTAGGACACTTGGGTAGTGTGGCACGGATAGGGCCTCAGCCCCTGTCACACTCCTGCAGAAACAGCTCTGTGGGCAAGGCAACTCACCCATCCAGGTCCAGATGAGTGGTGTAGCTGAGACAGCCAGGGGAGCACAGCTGCCAGCAACCCTGGGAGTGCAAGAACCTGTGCTCTGAGGAATTAGCCCTGATTGGCCCAGGGCAGAGAGTGGGCAGTTTAAAGGGAGGATGCTGAGGTAAATTCAGCATTCAGTATCCCCAAGAAGAAACCTGACTGGAGGCAGCAGGAAGGGGGAGGAACCCAGAGGAGCAGCCCAGCACACTGGACCTCAGAAGCTATGGAGAAAGAGACAAGCCCTAAAGAGAGAGATCAATCTTTTTGCACAAAAGAGATAAGTAACTGGGGGAAGGGGGAAGAATGGAGACCCTGTCCTCACAGAAGACCAGGCTGGTCATCCAGGGGAAGAATCCCCATGGGGAGTGGTTGGGCCAGCCCACCAAGAAAAGAGGGAAAGGGAGTGAATTAAAGTGGACTGGTTTGCTGTGGCAAGCAGGGACAGCAGCAACCCTGAGGCTGCCAGCATAAGGAATAGAGTAAAGGCGTCTTGCTGGTGTGCAAAGAACCGAGCAGGGACACACTGTCAATGGCAGAATAGACACAGAAGAAGGGGAGAAGAGACCCGAGGGAGGTACTAGGTAATTTTGAGTTGGAAAGGAATAGAGTGAGAAAAGGACCCAGCTAGGGGCCCTACCTTTGATTTAAATCCCTCTGCACTAAGGAGGAGTCATAGCAATAAAAAGGGAGATGAAGAACCCTTCACCTGTTGATTTGATTTGAGTTAAAGAAAAAGGGGGAAGCAACCTAAAAGCCCCAACGAGGATAATTGAAGAGGGCTGAGGTGGAGGCCTCAGGACCTACAAAGGAAGAACTCCAAGGGATCTCTGAGAGATAATGCTTCTTTGATGTGAGGAAAATATTCATAAAGCAATGGAACTGAGAAGGAAATAGGATAACCTACTGTGAGCTCAAGGTCTGGGAGAGAGACCCAGACAGTCTCCGCTCAACATCCATGGAGAACAGTGAACATCCACCTGAGAGAAAAGGGGCAGAGTATAGGGAAGGTTGGAGCCCTGCAGAAAATCCACGCTGAGATCAGATAGATGTGCAAGCAAGAACATCCATCCTCCCGGACATAAATTCCATCAAGGTGTGGCAGGCACGTGTAGGAGGATACCTTGCAGTCCGAATAACTCGGCGAGTTCCAAGGTGAGAGAATACTACTCACTCACAGGTAGCCTCCCTTTTCATAATCAAATTATTTCAACAAAAGCATGGCAGGTGAGAGGAAAGGAGCTAGGAGAAGAGAAGGAGCCATGAGGCCACCACAGGGCATCGCGATCTTCCGGGGGCCCAATCCTATTACACTGAGACACAAACCTGGAACACCAATACACTGGTTTCATAGCACATCTCTGAGCTACACCATACCTTAATCTTAGGAACTCAGTGTGGAGTTAGGCTAATACATACAGGGTGCATCTACATGTGAAATTAACACTACTCAGTAAGCTCCAGAGCAGTTTGAACTGGAGTCAGCTGCTCCCAGGCACAGTATCTACACATGCACTCAGGAAAGCAGCAGTTTGAGCCAGGGCAGAGCAGCCCTGAACTGGCAACAGGCTTGGAGAGTTAGTCCTGGGTTCCAGGTGGCAGCGTTGGGTGGCAGCGGAGGCTGACTGGGGCACAAGTGCTAAAGAGCAGAGCGATGCAGCAGGCATCCCCCGCACTTTAGCACCCTCGTACCCCAGCCAGCCCCGTCACCATCTACATGTGCGTTTCATTGCATTTAATTATTCTGCTGTAAGACAGTACTGTCCCTGACAGTACTATCTTATGGTGAAGTTAATTCATTTACTGCATCCTAATACCGGCGCACCTGTATAGGCAGTGACGCTTTACTGCAGAGCAAATTAACCAGCTCCACAGTAAAGCACTCATGTGGATGCACCCCCTGTGAATAACATTACTCATCTTCCTTGAATGGCCATAACTGAATCATTAATTGCCAGATGTAACTTATCAAGTCTCAGCTTAACACACACTCTGTTTATGTATGGTATAGCCCTTGTAGCCATGTGTCACTGTCTTTTACATATGTCATACAGGAGTGACAAAACTATTTCCCCTAGCCATTACCATCAATTCATAGATCTATAGCATTTAGTACAATATCTCATTGTCTCAAAGTGCTGTCAAAGTCTTCTCTTGACAAAGCTATCTATAGCCCATGCAGTCACTGGGATAGGTACCACTCTTAAATGATAATCCCTGTGTAACATTGCAAATATTGTATGAGACACGGAAGGCTAAATCCAGGTGCTGGTGGTTTCAAGAGGAGCAGTATTTGGCCTGGAAATCATGCTACATACATTAACCTGAACCAGTTAATTTGCTAGGATAGTCACTTTTCATGCTTTGTTTTCTAAAACTGGCTCCAATGCACTCAACTTGATTTTGCCTTTTGTTCCCAGAGCTGAGGCTCCAAAGAATTGTACAATTTATAGTGCACATTTTCAATGAGGAAGTAAAATCTCTGATGCAAGATCACAATGCCAAAGGAATTCTCATCTGATGAATTTGCATAGGGACCAATGCTCAGAGCATTAGCTAGCCCAAAAGAAACAACAACAGAATGTCAGGTGTAGGAGGCCTCAATATGACAAAGAAGGAGAGGATGTGATTCTAAGAAGAGGCAGATGGATAACTGACTGGTACACTTTGAATCTGTGAAAGACTGAAAAGGTCACCAGGAATTTGAAATGAGATCATGAGGCATGCAAAGGAGACATGACAGATGCAAATTCAGAAAGTTATATTGTATCCAAACAACAACACCAACAAATACCAACATTTGGGAAGTTTTAGAGTCCATAAGATGTTGCTTCCAGCCTCAGTAAGATAATTAACTTAGTCCCCAATTTATAAAACTTGCCTAATAGCAATTTCTTGATGCCAATGCAATAAATATATTAATAGTGCAATGTTAACTTTATATGAAACCTGTTTTTTTCTGCCCAGCTCATCTTACATGTGTGTCTCACTAAGCATATGTGGTTGGGACAGCCAATCAGGCTCTTGTCCTAAAGAATGAAGAAGAAAAGAAGAGAGGAGAAAGTGGCCAGCAAGAAGGCTGGCTGAAAAGACCCATCCAGAGCTACCTGGAAGATGGTCATCTCAGGCTCCCGAACATGCAGAGCTAGGGCTGCCCCTCCCCTGGAACTGCACAACAGGTATGCTCCCCTCACCCTGCATGGGAAGGCTCCAATGGAGACACCAGAGTAGAAGGTGGGTAGGTAGCAAACTGTCACCCCCAAGAGGAGACACAGGGTGGTGGTGGTGGTGGGAGACTTTATCTTGCGGGGCACCAAGGGACCCATCTGCAATCTGGACCCCTAGCTCATTAGGTCTGCTGCTTCCCTGGGGCCCACATCTGGGATGTTGCAAAGAGGATCCCTAGGCTTGTCCAGCCCTCCAACCACTACTCCATGCTCCTCATCCACGTGGGCACAAATGACACAGCTGGAAGTAATCCAAACCTGGTCATGATTGCCTACAGGGCTCTGGGGGCTGGGCTCAAGGGGTTGGGGGCATGGGCAGTCTTCTCCTCTGTGCTCCCGGTTGCAGGCCATGGACCTAGGAGGGAAGGATGCATTGAAGAAGTGAACCAACAACTCCGGCAGTGGTGCTACTGAGAGGGCTTTGGTTTCACAGCACACACTTCAGGGAGAGAGGACTCTTGGGAAGGGATGGCATCCACCACATGCGGAGAGTTAAGTCCCTGTACCAGGATCGCCGATCTTCTAGATAGGGCTTTAAACTAGGATGGGGAAACACTGACTGGAGCATGCCTGGGGACTGGCATACAAGAAAGCTCCAAAGTTGGGGACAATAGGAGATCAGCTCTTGCAAAAGTGTAAGGAATGGTTCTCCCTCAACATGACAGGAAATTGAAGATCTCAACTGGAGGACTCGGGTCTTTACACTAATGCCACAAGCATGGGGAACAAGCAGGAGGAGCTAGCTGTCCTACTCTTTAGTGGACATTATGATCTAGTAGGGATTACGGAGACCTGGTGGGACTCCTTACATGATTGGAACATAGCCATAGAGAGCTACACCCTGCACAGAAGGGACCGAGTATGAAAGAAAGGTGGAGATGTAGCTCTCTATATGAGGGAGCAGTACACCTCCTTCGAAGCCAACATTGGTTCTAAAGAAGAGTGGCTCAAAACCCTCTGGGTCAAACTACAGGGGGCAGAGGGGGGAGGCATGGTGAGAGAGATTTAACTGTAGCTGTATACTATAGACCACCAAACCAGGGTGAGGAGCTTGATCTGGAGTTCTCTCGAGACCTGGCAGAGGCCAAACATGCAGAACATGGTTGCCATGGGTAACTTCAATTACCCAGACATCTCTTGGGAGGAACACTCAGCTAAGTCAGATCGGTCGTGCTGTTTCCTGACCTGTATTGAAGAGCTCTACCTGACTCAGGAAGTGCATGAGTCAACCAGAGGTAATGCTCTCCTAGACTTGGTTTTGGCCAAAAGAGATGATCTGGTGAGTGACTTGAATACAGAGGCAACAGCAACCATGAAACTATCATGTTCACTGCTCGTTGCAAGGCACGCAAATCAGCTAGCAGGGTTGAAGTTCTGGACTTCAAAAAAAGTGCATTTCAACAGGCTCAGAGCAATAGTAGGGGATGTGCTGCAGGACCAGGTGAAAGGAGTGCCTGAAGAGTGGTCATTCCTCAAAGCACAAAAGAAGTCCATTCCCATGTGGAGGAAAGGTAGCAGAAGGGCTGGTAAGCCCTCTTGGCTTAATAGGGATACCATGGTCCTCTTGGAAAAGGAGAAAGAGGCATACAAACAATGGAAGCTTGAAACAATCCCCAAAGAGGACTATACAACAATGCCCCACACTTGTAGGAAGCAGATTAGAAAGGCTAAGGCAGAGGCTGAATTTAAACTAGCAACAGAAATCAAGAACAATAAGAAGTCCTCCTTTAAGTATGTAGGGAACAGGAGGAAAAAGAAATGGAAACATGGAGCCATTGCTTAACAACTCCAGACAGCTGGCAACTGACACTCAGGAGAAAATTGAACTCCTGAACGACTACTTTGCTTTGGTATTTCACTGGACTAAGAGAAAAATCATACTAGATAAGGATCAGAATGGGCATGGTGGGAATGACTATCTTCCTACTGTTGATGTTGAGCTGGTGCATGATGAACAGTTAGAAAAGTAAGACATTTATAGGTCAGCAGGACTGGATTAATTTAATCTGAGAGTGCTGAAGGAGCTGGCCAAAGTCATTGCGGGGCCTCTGGCGAAACTCTTCCAAAACTTGTGGTGCTCAGGGGAGGTCCCTGAAGACTGGAAGAGGGCCAATGTTGTGCCCATATTCAAGAAGGGAAGGAGAAAGGACCCAAACAACTATAGGCCCATTAGCCTAATTTCTATTGCAGGGAAAATCCTGGAAAAATTCATCAAGGAGTCTATGTGCAATACGCTTGCAGAAGGTAGGATACTGAACAACAGCCAGCATAGCTTCGCCATGGGCAGATCTTGTCTTACCAGTCTCATCTCCTTCTATGACCAGGTAACTCGCCACCTGGATAAGAGAGAGAAAGTCAACATTGTATACCTAGACTTCCAAAAGGCCTTTGATCTGGTATCCTGTGATGTTCTCATAGGAAAACTGGAGAATTGTGGGGTTAACTGCTCGACAGTTAGGTGGGTAGGACCCAGAGAGTTCTAATGAGCAGATCTGTGTTGTCCTGGTGAGAATTGGCCAGTGATGTCCCTCAGGGACTCATGCTTGGTCCAATGCGTTTCAACATCTTTATCAATGATTTAGGTGTTGGGGTGAAAAGCTCACTGACCAAGTTCACAGATAACACCAAGTTATGGGGGACCATGGTCACGCTAGAAAATAGGCAACAGATACAAGTAGACCTAGACAGGCTGGCAAGCTGGGCAGATCAGAACCAGATGAACTTCAACACTGAGAAGTGTAAAGGGCTCCATCTGGGGACAAACAATCCCCAACCTACTTACAGACTTGGTGGAAGATGGCTTCTAATACATCCAGTTTTGCAACCTCATCCTGATCTGAAATCAAATCTAGTTGCAAGAAGTACTAGCCCACTGCTTCTCTTTGACTGACTTAACAAAGCCTCCCTTTTGGCTGGTAAGGTGCAGTTTTGAAAGATAAAAGGGACAGTGTGATGTCTGATGCAACAGCCCTTGTAATTACCCAGTGGTTGGCTTTATACTGGGTGCGGTATAATGGTATATCTATGGTAGGTGACCAGGCAACTGCCCTAGGTGCTAACTTGGGAGGGGCAAAAAAAATGGCTGCCACTGCGCCTCCCACAGTCATTCCATCAGAGCGGCAGTAGCTGGAATTTGCTGCTGCCCTTGTGCCCTGGGCACCTGGCCACATCACTATGCTTCTGGTGTGGTGACAAACTGGTGAAGACATTTCATGTTAATCTCCAGAGGTAGCAGTCAAATAATGCTCTAGACTTGTGCTAAGGACTCTCCTGGTCATTTAGGTTGGGGAGTCAAAGCAATTGGATCTGCTGCCAGCTACAGTTCTCCCTGTAGCCTATGGCTACAGAAACTGCCATCTGGTAAACATGCTAGCCCTATGGGCTGTTATGCTCCGAAGTACATTTGGAAGTACAAATTTGTGCCGCAACTTTGTGCCATAGCTCAGGCCCCTGCACATGTGCTTTGTTACAGGACACATTGTCCTGCTGTGGTCAAAGTGTGCATACCCAGCTCATCCCAACTCCCAGTGTGCTGTTCTAACAGGGCTCCATGTGCTGTGGGGGTGCTGGCTAGGGCACAGGGTACCTCAGCACAGGGTTGGCTGGCAGGGTACCACAGTCCCCATGCTGAGGCACCCTGCACCCTACCCAGCTGGGGAGTGGCATGTGAAGACAGGGGAGCCCCTGAGCTGAGACACGCTGTGCCCCAGCCAGCCCCATTGGCTGGGATGTAGCATGCCTCAGTGTGGGGCCTCTGCAGCACGCAGGGATGGCAGAGCCCATCACCATGTGCCTCAGCATGGGAGCTACCTGCTCCCAGGGCTGTGTGGTCCCCCATATCAAGGCTGCCTGCTCTCCCATCTCTGCATTTGTCTAGGCACATGCTGTTTTGGTGTGCTTTTCTCTACTTCTTTCCCAGGGGTTGGTTGGGCTTTTTTTGCTACTGGGAAATCCTGGCAGCAAATTTTGCCTCCATGCTGCAAATCAGCAGCACTGCACATGGTTTAACATGCAACGCGTTCAGTTTGTGGCACCACAAAGAGATATGTGATGCCACACACTGCACAGGCCTGCATGTGTGGACATGGCCATTGATAACACCCAAACACAAGTAAAAATTCACTGATCCCAGTAGGCTTGACAAGATGCCTTGATGCAATGGAGGCCAAGCAACCAGTATTGTCTTTTCAGATATTTCTCTGCTGTGAGCTCTTAGAATTCCCCTGTCGTGTCAAAGTCTTCCCTAGATCCTTCTTGGCTCCCTCCCATCTCTAAAAATTTCAGACAGGTCTGGCTCTCATTTGTGTCTTTTTAGCCCAGGGAATTGTGTTGTCCTTTTTCTCACCTACTTCTTCAGATACCACTAAAAGTAGAACTTTTTTATATAACAAATAAACAACAACTCCCCCCCCCCCCAAAAAAAAAACCCATTGCTTTCATTTCTGTTTGGCTCAGCATTCTGAATATTGCAGAAAGCAACTTGTCCTTCTTACTTAAGGACAATGTAAGGCAATGATAAACTCTAGGCCTTTGCGAGTAGGCAGCTATTTGATCTGGCTTTGGATCTGGCTACTTCAGAGGCCAGGGATCCAATCCAGAGCTCTGGACTGGGTTCCTGCTTTGATCTGGCCAAAGCGGCTCCGAAGATTCAGAGCCACCTCGGAGATCCGGCCATAGGGTATAATGGGGAATCAATGACACATCTATAACTTTCTTGTTTTTTGTATGATTTGGATGAAACTTGCAGGGGTGGTAGCCTCTGTGGAGAGCATGAAGTCTGACAAGTTTCAAGAAGGTTGGTGCAGGAGTTTGGGAGAAACTGTACCCCAAATTATTGAAAGCAAAACTCATGTCACACCTATGTGTTACACCACAGGGGGCTGAAAACTGCAGGGTGGTGGGCCCTGGTGAGGCCACAAAGCCTGCCAAGTTTCAAGGAGATAAGTGCAGAGGTTTGGGGGAAACTGCACCTTAAACTGCGGACAAGCAAAATTCCTGACATGGGTGACACTGTGTGTTAAGGCGCAGCAAGGTGAAAGCTGCAGGGATGGTAGCCTCTGCTGTGGCCACAACACCTGCCAGCTGTCAAGGAGATCGGTGCAGGGGAAGTCTGGGTTCTGGGGCCCTGCACCTCTAGCTGCTGACAGGCAAAAGTCGTGACATGGGTGCTTGTGCAACTGCCTGTCTCTGTCTTGGGGCAATTGATTGTATTGATTCTTTCTTCTCCTTAGTCTGTGGTTTTGTAGGTGTTAATAGTTGCTAATTAACTGGTTACATTAGCTAGCAACTGTGTATTGAGCTGGTCCCTGAGTGAATCATGATTGATTGGTAACTGGTAACACAGTAGCTTAGCAGCCAGGCCTGCAGTAGTTTCCCCCCCACCTGCCCCAAGACAGACAGATGCACAAGCACCCATGTCACGAGTTCTGCCTGTCAGCAGCTAAAGGTGCAGGCCCCAGAACCCCCCTGCACCGATCTCCTCGACAGCTGGCAGGCTTCATGGCTGCAGCAGGGGCTACAATCCCTGCAGCTTTTACCCTGCTGTGCCTTAACACACACAGTGTCACCCATGTCATGAGGTTTGTTTGTTCGCAGCTTGAGGTGCAGTTTCCTCCAAACCCGTGCACTTATCTCCTTGAAACTTGGCAGTCTTTGTTAACTCAGCAGGAGCCACCACCCTGCAGTGTTGATCCCCCCTGTGTTGTAACACACAGAAGTGACACGAGTTTTCTTTCAAGAATTTGGGGTGCAGTTCCCCCTGAACCCCTGCACCAATCTTCTTGAAACGTGGCAGGCTTCATGCTTGCAGCAGAGGCTACCATTCCTGCAAATTTCATTCAAATCAGACAAGAAACAACAAAGTTATATCTATTTCATTGATTCCCCATCATACCCTATGGCCAGATCTCTGAAGCGGCTCCGAAGCTTTTCCAAAGCAGTTCGGAAGCTCCGAATTGCTTCAGGAAGTTTAACAAATCCAGTGCTTTGACCTGGACATGCTGCTTCGGGCACCAAAGCATCCGAAGCTTTTCTGGATCCGAAGCACGGTCCGAAGCCTCGCACAGCCCTAATAAACACCTGTCAAATAAGAGACCTTTTTGTGATAACAAGGCCTGATTGTTTGTTATATTCATGGGCCATATCCACACATGCAGGCATGTGCAGTTTGTGGCACTGAAAACCACACTCCCAGAAACGTAAAATTTACCCTGCACCGTAAATTTGCAGCGTGAGGGCAAATTTTGCTACCAGGAAATCCCAGTGACAAAAAAAAGGGCAAGATTAAAAGCAGTGCAGCACATGTGACAGGAGTATGGACTGGGAGACACAGAGACTAGGTCCTTCAGGGAGATGCTCTGGTTGCCAGGAGCTGGGAGGAGCAGGGAAAGGGCAGTTTGCCCAAAGTGGGGCAATTTTCCCCACACCAAAGCACACATGTAGGTGTATGTGTTGCAGCAAAAAGTAGCAGCACAAATTTGCATGTGCGGATGCAGCCATGGAGTCTAAGACCTCTTGTATAACAGAGGCCTGACAAAGGTAATCCAGTAATTCCAGGTTCAAATTGATATCTCCTGGATGAGCTACTGTATCTCTTTTTGAAAGCTTCCTAATGTCCCTCTATTTAAATGCATCATAGATTGCATCTGTTGGGGCAAGTTGTTCCAAAGAATAATGGGTATAGATTCATGCAATGTAACTGGAATTGTGCCTACTTTCACCAAGATAAATTTGCCTCTCACTGGGGAGAGCAGCTACCCAAATGGCTAAGATTTCATCATCTGCCACACCCCACTTAACACTGTCACTTCATTAATAAAATACTCCAGCTGGCAAGACTGTGTATACGGTTGGAGTTGTTTCTTTATAGAATGAAGTTCCCTCAGTCAGATTACCCTCATTATAGTGAGGCTGAATGTATGACAGCAGAAAAAGAAGCTATACACAAACTTCAAAAAGTTCAGAGCTAAATTTTAGTTCAGATAATAACTGAAAAGCTACACAAAATAAGTGAACCTCTGAAACCTACAAAATGGGGTTGATGGTCACTCAAGAGAAATATTTCCAAGACTTCAGTTTCACACGTCCCTAGCAATATTTTGACATTTATTCCTCATTAAGGAAAAAAAAAGTGTACCCTATATTAATAATCCAAATGTTGTTATATTGCTAATGGTAAACTGTAATATCTTATATCATTGCTTTAGAATATCATAGTATTTTGCGTGCACACACACAAACATACAAATAATCTATCCATATGCACAGAGGTAGCTAATTCCCATCTCAGCTGTAGCCTAGAAATGAAACAAATTATAGAACATTTCAGAACTTTAAAAGGGTTGGTTGGTTTGAGTGTATAAATGGGTTAAGGTTCTGGGGATTTTGATTGTTTTCTAACTTGATACAGCCCATTTCTAGAAAAAAAATATATATATATATAAATAATTTGATCTTAGTTCCCCCAGTATCTGATTGGCAAATACAAATAATTGTGTTTTGTTTTATTTGTTGAAGCACTCTGAATGGCCAAATTCAATTACATTTTGAAATCCTGCTGCTATGCAGAGACCAGAGTAAGCCCCAAATCATTTTTTTCAAAGTATGGGCAGCCTTGCATAGAATCCCAATGGAACGTCTATTGAATTCAGCCCTAGCTCTAAAGAGAATACTAAACAGAAATGGAAAGTTTCTGATGAAGTTCAGTGCATCACAAATGGGATTTTGGAAGGGGAAATGTAATTGCCTCAGCTGCTAAGGCAGCCTTCTCCATTGCTGCCTCTTCTTCCATTGCTTGCCCTGTTTTTCCATCCAATGCTAAGAGCCCAAATGTACACCCTCTGAGAATCTAGCTGGAAAGTGAGAACCAGGGCAAAAGTGCAGCACAGGTGTTAGCATCATTCTGCAAACTCTTCACATGGGCATGATTTCCAGGTTTGACAGCATTGTAGTAATAGCAGTTTTTGCACTAGATCAAAGTTTTCCTCCGGGATAAGTGGGCAACCATGGACACTGATTCAGTTTTTTTCAAGTACTTCTGATGCAAGTGGTAGTTATCCTTATGCTAAACAAAATTATCTGTCTTTACATTAATCAGTAATATATTTTAAAGGTTAATAGTCACACCAGGATTTAAGACCTTTTGTATTTTTGAGCTAAGCTATACCTGCAATGTATTTTACATAGACCAAGGTAGTCTTAAAATTTAAACTCAAACAGGCATCCCCTACAAGGAATTATAGGTAGTAGAGCGGACTATATGTTTAGCCAAGTTTGTGATGTGGTGGCGAAGCACAGCTAAGAGGTTGGACAATCCCCGTTTAAGCAAGGCATGAAACTTCCACCAGTCTGGGTGTCTATAAATTCATATGCCTTTGGGCAGGGACTTCAGAACAGAGTTCCTAGATGAAAGCTAGGTGCTATAACTCTGTTTACCAGTGAGATAATATGCTTTCTTTGTCTAAGTGCCAATACAGTTTACTAATAAATTGACTGACCTTGGGATCTGGAGTTCTGCGCATTTTTAGTATTGAATTCAACATCTGTTCATACAGATTGGCTGTGGGTCCGTAAACTCCATGCGTGGCTAAAATCATAGAATGATTTTTTTGAGGAAAGTATAATGAAGACAGTGCTTCCATTCATATACCTTTAAACTTCCCTGAAAAATGATAGTGGTCATTTAAAATAAGGCACGCAGACAAAATCAGCATGGAGGGACCTACACAAATGCCTTAAGTTATGGGTTCCTACTGCTGAACCTTGCAATTAAGGCAAGAGAACTTTTCAGCTGGGGTGAGCGTCAAATGTTTCAGAAGAGTGTTACTATAGAAACCATCTCAACTGTTCTTTCTCTGCAGCCTTGTTGGTGCTAATAAACAGCCTCATTATTTTGCAGAAAGTACTTTGGAAATCAGCAGCACCACAGTTTGGGCCAATACAAAATTAATGAGTGAAAATAGTGGGGATATTTTTTTATTGACCATGAAAAGGAGGAAGGCAGCATTTTCCATTAGGAAGAGATATGGCTCATTTGTTCAGTTTTGCTGTATTTATGTTTTATGTATTAGAAAAATGATTCTTGCCATCATTACACATTACTAATTCCCTTGTTATATTAAATGTATGGAACAAGAATGTCTCCTGCCTATCAAACAGAGTTAATAAGTTATGGGAAAACTCATTAGAAAAAGATGGAATGAAAGGGGGCATAAATGTTGGATTATATGTCTGAGTCTCACAGTCCTGGTTTAATTGTAACCATTTCTGGTACGGGTTTCCCGATGATTTGTGGTAATGTGCATGCAATGCCCAAGTGGGAATATGGGCTAGGGGCCTGCAGGGATACTAGATCTGCCCTGCTCTGACTAACTCTTCACGTGTCCATTCCTCAGCTATACCAGTACCCCAATCTCAGGACAGCCAGCTCACATGTCCCTGGTGATGCTAACTACCAGGTTATATCAGGAGGTAAGGTTGATATACACAGGTGCTTAAGGCTAAGGAGTAGCAATGATGGCTCAGAAACCCTGTCATCCTCTTCTGGGTGACACAAATGCACCGCTTAGAGCAGGCAAAGGGGAACCTGAAACTCTGGCACAGATTCATCTGTAGACACTAGGACCTGAATGGGAATGTCATGTTCCTCTAAAGAATAGTACCATATAATCTGAAGCCCCAAATGTCACTAACGAGCATTGCACATATATTATTGAGAGGCTGCTAGGGCAAGATTAACCAGATTCTGCTCTCAATACATGTGCAAAGCTCATTAGTGACTATAAGAGAGTTTCACAGGCATAACCAAAGGCAGAATTATCCCCTAGGATTAACTTTTCTCCTTAGCCGCCAGCACATTGGCTGCTACATGTCTTTTACCTATTTGCTATTCCCACCAGCCATTTCATCAAACAGTGTGCCTACAAGGGATGAAAAAGGCAAGAGGGCAGTGGTGATCACAGGTGTCTGAGGCTTGTCAACTATAGTGTCCAGAGTTTGTTGAAGTCCCAAGTGGGCATATAACCATCAGAAATCCCATCTAAGAGCACAAGAAATAGCAAAACTTCCATTATCCTTCAGTACGTTGTTTGCTTTTGGGGAAGCCAAGAAATGTATCAGCTATTTCAAGCTATGGTGGCTGGAAGGAGGGGTGGGGGTGACGCGTCCATTTATCAGTTAAGGAACCTTCAGTCCTCTGCAAGCTGGTGACGGTAGTAACAACTTTTGGTCATGTTTTCCAGGCTGGGACAATGAATAGTATTTAAAGGGTAATAAAAAGAGGGTCATAAATTTTTAATTGTAAATTCTAATGGCAGGGATTGTATCTTATTAAATGATAATTTAGAAACATTTAATTTCAAGTATACTCATTCTGTCTCTACAGAGTAGCAAAGGATAAGACAGTTTAAAATAATAACAGGACTAATATAACCTGCTGGTGAGAGAATAAGACATATTGCTCTTTACAAATAAATGGGTTCTGCTGTTAATCACTTTTATGGCCAGTACTTCCTTCAAAGCTGGCAAGATATCTTATTCATACAGTGTAGCAGAAGCAAACAAACAGAACCTCTCTGGCGTCTCATCTGATTTCAGTGCACCAGCATCCTGCCAATAATCTGCAGTGTGGTCCAGATCCTGTCCCTGCTGAAGTCAAGTGGTAACACTCCCATTTACCCGAACATGGAGCAGGCTAAAGAACTGTGTGAAATATAGTGTTTGGGAATACACATTTTGAGTCTCAGGTTTAAAAGCTGAAAGAAAAGAGAGAATATTCAAGTATTCAAGCTAGAAATTATGGACTTTTATATGAGTTTGTATTCTTTATCTGTTAGCAGAAAGTAATTGTGAAGACCTAATTATTAAATATTGTGAAGGGTAAGATGCACAGCTTTCCTAATGGAAATGGCAACAATTTCATAATTCCTGAAGTGTTCATGGCCAGGAAATTTAACTTCCATACAGTTTAAAAATGGGGATATTGACATCATATATATAAATATTTTACTGTTACCCTTCCAAAGCCACAGTTGCTCAAATATGGGTCTAATTTGCCAAAAATCCTACTCCTCTAGTTTCATAAAAAGTTGCATTCACAGTTTGAAAGTAGGCTAGTTTTGACTGAAAATAATGCATGGACAGAGGGATAGAATGATTGTCCCTAAAAACAGTATGTCCTTATCCTGTCATAGGATACAAAACTACCTCAATTTTAAGTGTTCTTAATTGAGTTCTGAACATTTTGCAAAGCCCTGTTTGCAGCTACTAGACAGAAACTTACTTCTGCTCAGTTGAATACCATGATTCATGGATCTGAGAGGCATATATTGCCCAAGAGAAGATAAATTAAATATTTACCTTAAGGAAGGTTACATCTTGATATACACTGACTATTTATTTTGGTGAATGTATTGTACTTCTCTGTTTGTTTCATCTGAAATATCTGTAGATGTCTCCCTTATTGCCCTGAATTCACAAGTTAACCATTTTCTATTTGCAACTAACGTTTTAAAAGGTAGATGCACTTAAAGTCCAGAGAAGAACATAATTCAACGTCAAGGGTGGAAATAACAGCTGGCAGCTGCTGTTCATGCTTCTCTTACATGAACCTCTATTCCACCAGTCATAGATAGGGACCTACCAAATTCATGACGGAAGTAGGCTGCACGGCAGCTCCTTTAATGTTGCAAGTTCCCCCGCGCACACCCCCACCAATTGGCAGCGGGGCCTCACTGCTCACTCCTGATTGTCAGGAAGGAGAAAACTACTTTAAGTATGGTGCCGTTTTTGTCTCCTGGCCAGTCAGCAATAAGCCCTGGGGCCCCTCAGCCAATGAGCAATGGGAGAGGGGGCACGGGATAATGTTCAAGGTTAAAGAAGCTGCCGCGCACCCCACTTCTGTCATGAGTTCAGTAGGTCCTTAATCGTAGAACAACAAGGCTAGAACAAACCTCCAGAGGTCATCGATCTACTTGAACCCGCTTAGCCCCATGGGGGTGTGGCCAGGCCCAGTAGGAGGAAGTGGCTGGCAGGGAACAGTGAGCGGGGCTGGCTTTTGAAGATGCCTGCCGGTTCCAGTAGGGGGAAAGAGGGCGTGGCTTGTAGGGGGAAAAGGTGTGGTCCAGCCCCAATCCAGATGTGGAGGAGGGGATATGGCCTGGCTGTGATCAGCAGCAAAGGGCTTAGGGTTTGGGAATTTAAGGGTGGGGAGGGTAGCCATATTAATGGCCACGGCTTTCCAGCTACCAAATTTCCTGCTCCACAGGGAGGCCTGAGGGCCCAGATCCAATGACTCCATGGCCTGCATACAACACATACCTAACACTCTCATCTGCCTCAGGTGAAGCAGAGGAACCATGACAGCCAACATCCTGCTTCTATGAAATGATGTCAGTATATGCTTAAGTGACCCCAGGAAGAGGGCCATGGTCTCTATGGAAGAAAGCAAACACCCCCATAGTCTGTACCAATCTGACCATGGGGTAAAATTTCTTCCTGACCCCAAATATGGTGATCAGTCTGACCTTGCGTGGAGGGGTAAGACCCTCTTGCCAGGAACCTCCAGCTTTGCTCCAGCAGGAGCATTAGCACAACCCAGTCAAAATCCCCAGCCTTGGCTATAGCCAACACCCAATGCCATCGAGGGAAGCTTAAAAACTCTCTGACACATGTAGCAGAAAGGAGGGTGGGGAAAACATGTGGGCTACCAGCAAAGCCCAAAAGCATGGGAAATGCCCATAGTAGAACACAGGCGTATCTGTACCTAGTTTATTCCCAGCCAGTGGCTGTCCAACCTCTTCTTGAACAACTCCAGTGATGGAGAGTGCACAACTTCTCCAGGCTTCCAGGCATCTATTCAACTTCCTCACTATTCTAACAATGAAGAAGTGGTTTTTTGGATAGCCAATCTAAACTTACTTTGCTGCAACTTCAAGCCTTTGGTCCACATCCTCCTCCCTGCAGCAAGAGAGAAAAGGTGCCTTCCCTCTTCTTTATGGCAGCCTTCAAGTATTTGGAAACTTGTATCATGCCCCCTTTCAAGTGCCTTTTCTCAAGCTGAACAAGACTAGCTCCTTCAGCCTGTCTTCATATGACTTTCTTTCTGGGCCCTTTATTATCTTTGTTGCCCACTTCTGAATCCTCTCTAACTTCTCCGTGTCCTTTTTAAAATGTCGAGCCCAGAACTGTACACAATACTCCACATGTGGCCTAACCAGCGCTGAGTAGATAGGCACTATCACCTCCCATGTCTAATGCTTCTATTAATGAATCCCTAAGCCTCATTCCCAGTTGATGCAACTGCATCACACTGCAGACTCATGCTGAGCCTGTGATCTACGACAACTCTCAAATCCTTTTCCAGAGTACTGCCATCCAGCCACACTCATGTCTCACTCATTTTAGCATTTTCGATTATTCCTCCCTGAGCATACCACCTTGCATTAAACTTAATTTACATGAAACTTTGTCCTGTCAGCCCTAGCCCAACTTTCCTAACTGTCAATATCCTTCTGAATTATGCTCACATCCTTCAGTGTGTTCGCAATCCTTTCCAGTTTCATGTCATTTGCAAACTTGCTCAGGAAGCTTTCTATGCCAGCATCCAAATCACTATTAAACACACTGAACAGCACACAGCCCAGTCCCTGTGGTACTTCACTCCTCCTGCCATTCTGACATGGACCAGTTGATAATTACTCTCTGCTTGCAGCTATTAAACCAGTTATCTATCCACCTTCTAGTAGTTTTATCTAGCCCACATTTCTCTAATTTGTTCATGAGACGGTCGTGAGGGACCTTGTCAGAAGCCTTGCTAAAGTCCAGTATCCAGGTTGTAGCCATGTTGCTCTAGAGGCAAAAGGTCTGATTAACTCATGGTAGAAGTGATATCTTTTACTAGACCAACTAGATTTTTATTTTAAAATACATTTTTATTTTAAAATACATTTTATTAGACCAACTAGATTGCGATTAAAGACATTTTTTTGCAAAAATCTAGTTGGTCTAATAAAAGATATCACCTCTACCACGAGTTCTGGTTCCTTTTGATGAAGTCCAAATACACTATATCTACAGCATTCCCTTCATCCACCCAAGTAGTTACTTTGTCAAAGAAGGAAATCAGATTTCTTTGACATGATTAGTTTTTCACGAATCCATGCTGTCTGCTTGTGAGCAGCCTTTCCTCAGCCCGATGCTTGTAAATGGCCTTCCTTGGGAAATGCTCCAGTAACTTCCCAGGTATTGAGGTGAAGCTAACTGTTCCCCAGGTCCTCCTTTTTTGCCTTTTTTAAAGAGGAGCACTATGCTGGCCTGTTTCCAGTCCTTTGTTACCTGGGCCATCTCCCACAACCTCATGAGAATCATTGTTAAGAGCTGCAAGATCTCTGCCAGTTCTTTCAGTAGCATGGGATGAAGTTCATCCAGCCCTGATTTCTTTTAGACCCAACAAAAACTCTTTGACTGTCTCTTTGGCTATGTCCTCCCTCAGTTTGCCCCCTTACTTATGTAGATAATCCTTATTAGGTGTCTAGTTGCAAGTTTGATTTTTGTTTGTTTGTTTTGGTTTGGGTTTGGGGTTTTTTTGTGAAGACTGAGGTAGCCTCACCTATGCTGTAAGGAGAAAAAAAAAAAAGAAAGAAAGAAAGGAAAGGGGGTGGGGGGAACACACCACAAGAAGCTGCATGCCAAACACCCACACCAGGACCATTGCACACCCACACACATAGTCTTCTGCTCCCTGACTCCCTCCTTCAGTGAACTCCCTAAGCAAACTCCCTCTGTTTGCTGCCCTCTGTTCACTGTTCTCATTTTAATAAGGTTGCCTAGCCTAGCTCCACCCCTCAATTGCCTAAACCAGCCCTACCTAAAGCATTCCCTGTCCCTCAGTCACTCCAGAGGAGGGAAGAAAAGAAAAGGGAAAAAAAAGAGAGAGAAAAGAAAGGGGAAAAACCGAAAAAAAGAAAACACACAACATAGGGGGAAAAAGGGGGGGAAAAACCCAAACACCCATACCACACACTAAGCAAACACTTTAGCACCTATCAGCTACCCTAAGTCACAAGCACAAAGATAAAACTCTTCAAGGCAGTCTCACACCCAGAGCAACTACTCTCTGCTGACTGCTCAGTTTATTGTGACTGGTCTGCTGGACATCATGAACAGTAACTTAGCAAGAACCAATCACATGGAGTTATTTCCATGTACAATCATATTGCTTGATACTCCTCCAGACTTGTAAGGATGCAAATTACAGAATCTCTCATTAATATCCTTGTAACCCATGAATAATTCCACTGGATTCACTGACTTAACTAGGGGTGTGTATATCCATTTGCTGCACGTAGTCTACGTTTAGGTGGCTTGCTTTAGGCTGCATGAATGCAGACTGGGAATGCCATTTACAGTTGTTTGCTGGTGCTGGAGGCTGCACAGGAAACCTAATGTAAATAACTTGGGATGGGGAAAGGGGCAGATGGGTGCAGGGTCTAGCTAACAGGTCCATGGGGGTGGGTCTGGAAGGAGTTTGGAGGAATCTCAGAGAGTGGGGAGAGGTCTGGCAGGTCTGTGGGGAGGTTGGTGGGTCCGACAAGAGTTGTTGTCCATCCAGGGATAGGCAGCAGTTGTGCTTTCCCAGCCCTAGGACTGTGCTCTCAACGTGTACAGGCTTTCAAAAGATTGGGTTAATTCATTGTTAGTATAAGTTAGTTCACCTTCATAGATGAACTAGTAAATTCACCCCCTCCAAAATTATTAGAGGTTCATCTTAAGTTCATCCCCCACTGCTGTAGCGGGGCAAGTGGCATTGAGGGGGAGGGAAGCAAGCAGTGAGATGCAAGTGGCAGGGATGGCAGGCATCCTGATCTTGGACCAGTTGCTCCCGCTCTGAGAGCAGAAAGGGAATCAGCCCAGAGTCACAGAGGAACACAGGATCCAGTGCTGCCTACAGATACTTGATTCTGAGAGGAGGTTTAATTTTCCTAATGATGAATGGAGGAAAAAACCTCATCCTCGAAATGAGTAAATATGATACTTGATACCATACGAGTATGGTATCATATGAAATACAGACATTTTTTGCCTAATTTAACCCTTCTGAACATCTACACAGATGGACATTTAGATCATAGACTTATAGAAAATCACAGAAAATTAGGGTTGGAAGGGACCTCAGGAGGTTATCTAATCCAACCCCCTGCTCAAAACAGGACCGTCCCCCTATTATTCCAGCCAGGGATTTGTCAAGCTGAGCCTTAAAAACCTACTTAGGTGATCTAAATGTAATGGCTATACATCCCCTGAGAGACTACTGGCAGCAGATTTTGGCCCATATCACCATATCACACAACAACGTGCAGTCACAGTTTTCCTTTCTTTACAGTTAAAACTGATATGTGGAGGATATTTCTTGCATCTTTGCTTACACTCCAAATAAAATAGTTTTGATAGAATTGACCTTAGAACTTGTACCCTGGCAGGAGCCTTCTTCCCATGCAAATGGGAATTAGAGTTGTCTAGATCTATTCTCAAGATCATATTAATGGCACAAACCCTGCATCCCTGTAGGAGGCAGTCAGACAGCAGAGAAAGAAATGGGAGATGTAATGAATTATTCCTCTTCCCTGTAAGAGAAAGAGCAGAAGTGTAAAAGTAGGGCAGCTAGCTCCTCAGCAGCTGACTGCTGCTGTGCCCAACATCTGGTGTGACTGCCTTGTATAACATAAGGAAACTCAAAAAGGAGAAGGCTGCATAGGGAATGAATGGATGTGGCTGAAACATTAAGTTATGATAGCAGTATCTTTTCAAAAGTATTAAAATGAAAGCAGGCCCGCTGTGCAGAAAAGCCAACCCAGCATGGGCTGCTTATTCTGTTGTTAACAGTACAAGACCAAGCATTAAAAAGGGTTTTGTTTTCTGGTTAAATGTAATATAAAGTACTTGCTTTTCTACAGTAGCGCTTCTCTGAGGAGCTGAAAACTCTTTGAGACCCTTATAGAATTAGGGCTTCCTGTAATGGAGGTAGCTGTAAGCGTGACTCTGCTATTGTATAGATTACTTAGCCAGAACAAGGAGAGAATTTATTTTCCCAAGGTGATTCAAGACAGACTTCCCCTTTTCCTTCAAGCTGATCCATCTTTCTAAGGTGTGGCCACAGGTGCCTTGAGAGCCACATTTGTCAAAACAAAACTATTGGTGTCTCAGGGGCAGAGTACAAAACCCTAAATTAGTTCCAAAAGGCTTGCAAGGTTTAAGAGTCAGAACAAATGTTGTAATCATTCTGCTATACTAGTATTTGAGGTTGCATAAACAATTGATTTTTTCAGTAGAGAAAAACAAATAAATAACTGATTTTCTAACCCCTATTCCCTGTTACTCATTATTGCTACCTATGGCACTGAATGATGGACAATGAATGACTGATATTTTTGACTGTTTGTTTTTGGGAAGGGGTGAAATTGCTATATTTCTTTCTATCCTTTTTTCCTTTTCTACTATGTGACATTTCAAAAAATGAAGCAGTAGTAGGATGTCAAAAAGAAAAAATGAAAACTGTGAGGAAAATCTTGGGACTATTTGTTCTGTTGGGTTCAGTGCCAAAATTTGTGGGAATAGGAAGAGCAAAACAAAACACAACCCAAAAATCCCAATATCAAAACACCAGATGTCAAAATGGTTCATATGGCACTACAGAGCTTTGGGCTTCAAGCTGTAGGGTCTAGACTTTAGTAGCATTCATATGTTGACTATAAAAGCCTTCAATAACCTTGGTCTTTGTGACTGGAGCAGAGCCTGCCTCTGCTGACCTGGTCATGACAGCTTACCTTGCTGGGCTAGTATAGGGTTAACATATTTCCAAGTCCATAAAAGAGAACACCTATTATGGGGATGAGGGGAATAAGATGGGGGGGGTAGTGGTGTCCTGCTCCTGCCCATTTTGTTGCTACTCACTGACAAGCCACATGCCCACCCCAGCCCTGCTGCTGCCCATCACTCTGGACGCACTGACCCCAGACCAATACCCTCCCACCCCCCCACGCCTCCCCACCGGGTGGGACATGGTTCTATCAGCCTGGCTCAGCTCCCTCCCCAAAAGATGCAGTGCCACTCGGCCCACCCCCAGGTTTAGCATGGCTCTCCTGGCCCAACCCCAACCCCGCCCCCCTCCACCAGCTCCACTGGTGGAGGAGGGGCCCCACTTCCAGCTCCCAGGAAAGCAAATGTGAAAGCCGTAGTTTTAAACTTAGTGCCAAAGATAGGTTCCAAGTTTAAAACTGCAGCTTTCACTTTCTTGCTGATAAGGATCCCGGGACCACAGCCCCAAATTGGTAGGGGCCCCTGGGCTCGTGCCCAGCTGGCCCATGTATTATTTGATCTGCCTATGCCTGCTGGTGCCCCTCACTCCTGACCTGCTGGCTTGCCTGAGTCCGCGTGGGAAGCATGTGACACCCAACAACCAATCACCTTGCCCACTGCTCCAAGCCCAAAGCAGCCAGTCTGGAACAGCATAAAACATGGATATTTGCTCTTTAAAAAAAAAAAACCCACCCGGACACAGCACAGGGGTTTGTCCGGGAAAACCTAGACATATGATAACCCTAAGCTAGTATAGACATGCCCCCTGAAAAAAATCCATCCCATTTGCCTGCATTGTTTATTGGACAAAAGGATCTCCTAGCATCTGATGAAGTAGATTTTTGCTGTAAAAGCTCATGCCTGTCTGAAGCTGTGGCCATGTCTACATGAGATGCTTACCTGAGCAGCAGCATAGTTTACTGTGCAGTAATTGTGCGCATCTACATGTGTGCATGATTACTGTACAGTAAAAATGGCTGATTGTGAGTAAATGTAATACCTTCAAATGCATGTATCAAATTTACTCACAATTAGTTACTGTGCAGTAACGCATGTATAGAGGCAACCCAGAAGCAAATTTCCTCCCACTGCTACTAGGGGGCCGGCTTGAGGCTAGCCGGCCAATCCCACCAAACTACCTGGCTGCACCCTCCACCAGCAGCTTGAGGAGCCCAGGCCAGCACCTGCTGCACCAGCTCTACAGCCCCAGCCCCAGCTACAAGGCGTGGTCTGCCATGACACCCATCAGCTGCTAGCATTGTCAGCTCCTCCCTGCAAGGAACCCCTACCTGGGCAGCCACCCACCATGCCCTGCTGTCCGAGGACACTGCCAGAAGCTGCACACCATTGTTTAAAGCCATGACCATGCAGAGCCACCAGCCATGCCAGTCCCACCCATATAGTAAGGCCCATACTGGAAAGAGGGCCCTCCCTGCCCCAGCCCGTGACCCAGCCCCTGCCCCTGCCCCTCTCCCCACCCAGCCTACTGGAAATCTTCTTGCCCCAGGTCCCGTCCCCTGCCACTGCATACAAGGAGGCAAGAGACAGTGTAAAACTGTATTGAGCAGCCTGTGCCCCCACAGCTAGGTGGACACAGGCCTCTCACACACGAAGGAATACATTGATGCCAGCGATGATGTCCTCCTCAGCAGCATAAGTAGCCCTCCTGGTGGCGGTGAAGATTGTGGGACAGCCTGGGCTTTCCCCCTGCACTGTCTTAGCTCAGGATCCCATGCCAGGTGTGCAGATTCACCCAGGGCACCATGGCCATCAGCAACAGGGTGTAGTGGGTCAGGCACCTCTCAGTCTATGCAAACAGCTCCTTGTGCAGCACCTGGGCACATGCAGCAGGGGCACGCTCAGCACACAGTGGCAGTGTGAGGGGTGCTGGCTCCAGGGTGCCTCCCCAGAGAACACTCCTGTCAGAAGGGCAGAGGTGTGGGCAGTTCCTCATCGCAGTCATCTGGGAGTCCCATAATCCCAGAGCCCAGACACCATGGTCTGGGCAGCAGTGCAGCAAAACAGTTGGCCTGCAGAAGGAGGGTCATGGAGCAATGGGGTCCGGAGCCATGGCAGCAGGTGCTGCCAGGACCCTTGCTTGTTCAGTCCTGGGAATGGGGTGGGGGAAGCAGGCTGCCTGCAGATGGCACCCAGCAGGCCCCTGGCCCCTGGGGACCAAACAGGAATGAGGGTTTGACCAACAGCTACCTGGGTCCAGGCCTGACCCACCAATTTACCATGGTCCCTGGGCACCCCTGCATGCCTGACCCCCAATCTGAGGCCATGCAGTGCTTGGCCCCTGGTACAGAACATCTTATCTATGAAATATTGCAAACTCACACAAACAGCTTCTTTCTCATGGCTCTACATGGCCTGCCTGCAGCTGCACGTTGGGGAGAGGCTGCATTGGCAGCCAGCATGCAGCCTCATGGTTGCTGCTGCCCATAGCCAGGGCCCTGAAGAAGGACCTAGAACAGGACCCTCCTTCTGGACTGCCTGGTCACAGCATCAGAAGACCAGCTGGCAGATGCTCAGACCTGGAAAGTGGAGGATGTAGTCCACCAGTACAGGTGGCAGGTGGTGAACGTGGCCCACAAAGACATGCAGGACTGGGTGGACCGGGAGTTTGGGTACAGCTCCTGGGCCTGGACTTCAAGTGGGTGGAGGCCCTGCAGGAGCAGACTGCAGTCCTGGCCAGGTCAGTGCAGGCCATGGACGATGACCACCAAGTTCTAGACACCGTTCTCACCAGCACAGAGACAGAAAAGGATCTTAGAGTCATTATTGACTCAAAGATGAACATGGGCCACCAATGTGGGGATGAAGTCAGAAAGGCTAACTGCACCTTGTTATGCATCCACAGATGTATCATGAGCAGGTCCAAGGAAGTGATCCTCCCCCTCTATGCGACCTTGGTCAGGCCGCAGTTGGAGTACTGCATCCAGTTCCAGGTGCTGCACTTCAGGAGGGATGTGGACAACATTGAGAGGGTCCAGAGGAGGGCCACTCGCATGATCAGGGGGCAGCAGGGCAGGTCCTATGAGGATAGGCTATGGGATCTAAACCTCTTCAGCCTCCACAAGAGGAGGCTGAGAGAGGATCTGGTGGCTGTCTATAAACTGGCCAAGAGAGACCAGCAGGTAATGGGTGAGTCCCTGTTCCCCCGAGCACTACTGGAAGTAACAAGGAACAATGACCATAAGCTGACAGAGAGCGGATTCAGGCTGGATATCAGGAAGCACTACTTCACAGTCAGGGCAGCTAGGATCTGGAACCAACTTCCAAGGGAAGTGGTGCTCGCTCCTACCCTGGGAATCTTTAAGAGGAGGCTAGATAGACACCTTGACAGGGTTGTCTGACCTCAGCATTCTTTCCTGCCATGGCAGGGGGTCGGACTTGATGATCTGCTCAGGTCCCTTCCGACCCTACTAACTATGAAACCATTTTGGCCCTCACAGTTGTCTTCATGCCACCCGTGGCTCAGCCCCCAACCCTAGCCCTGCCTGTCCCCTGGCAGCCGCCTGCCACCCAGCATCAAGCCCCAACCTGGGCCTGCGAGGAAGTCCTGCATCATCTCCAGCAGCCAAGAACCCCTGGCCCAGCCCCAACCCTAGGTCTGGTGCCACCCATCCACTCCACCTGGGCCCAGGCCTGCCACTCACCTTGGCTCCATGTGGGCACAGAGCCAGAGCTGCCTGCAATGGGGCCAGAACCATACACTGGCTCCACTGACCCTAGACACTACCTGTCAGAGAGGGAGCTGCCTGCACCAGGGGAGCACTGGCCACCATCCTGCCTGGGTGAGCCCCCCACCTACCGGAATCACTGCAGTGTGCATACCTGCAGAGGAAATGGCCAGAGGCCAGGGTGCTCACCACCTGTCCCCAGGCTTTGTACCCTAAGCACCTCTACCCCACAACCCCTCCATCCTGGGACGGCACACAAAGGGCATTGTACATAGTTTTCACAGGGAAGAAGGTGTTTTATTGTTTGTGGATGGAGTGAGTGGTGGAAGGTCTCTGTTGGGGAGGCAGATGGGAGGGGAGGTCTATTTGTTAGGGAGGGAGAGGGGAGGAGGGCTCTGTTTGATGTCAGGGGAATAAAAACTTGCTCTTTTCAGATGTGTCTACAGTGAGCATGCTGCTGGGGGTGGTCTTGGGAGTGGGGGGTCCCTGAGTGATGATGCAAGCAGGCTAGAGCAGGGAGTGCTGAAAGAGGAGGTCGGCCAGTGCCTCCCACACCTGGTGCCCCACTGGCAGGTGTGCAGCTCTTCTGGGGCCTTGGTTGGGGATGTCTGCAGCTGTCACTGCTGCCGCAGGTGGTACTCCTGATACTAGGTGTCCTCTGCCCACCATGCCTCCTCCACCCAGGCCTCATGGAAGAGCTCCCCCTGTGCCTCACAGGTGTTATGCAACATATAGGCTGCAACAGTGACCCAGAGGAGGTTGTTCTCAGCAAACTTGAGGCAGGCAGTGAGGGTATGCCAGCAGCCCTTGAAGTGGCTGAAGGCACACTCCAGTGCACAGGTCTGGCCCAGGCATTGGTTAAAGTGTTCCTGGCAAGAGTCCAGCTGGCACATCAACCAGGATAGGACTGGGTAGGTGGAGTCCATGATGAGGAGGGGTGGGACCACCATGGCACCCATCTGCAGGTCCAGCACCCTTGGCCCACTCTTCACCAGGCCCGGCAGGGCAGAGTTCCTGAAGACACAGGTGTCATAGGCATTGCCCACCCAGCCAGCACTCACATGCATGTGAGTGGCCACAATGGCCTGGAGCACCATGGAGTGAAAGCCTCTAGCTGTAACAAGGACAGTCTCTGTGGGGAAGACATGACAGGGATATGGGTCCTGTCCAGGGCCCCAATGCACTGGGTGAATCCTAGGGCATAGAACCCTGCCACCACTGCTAGGGCATCATGCACACAGATGCTATTCAAGGGGGAAACAGGAGGGGTGAGATGGCCATGAGCCAGCTGGCAGTCAGCGTGGTAGGCCAACAGGAGCACAAGGCACTGGTTGTCACTGCCAGGGGCAGGGACTGGAGCAGTTATGGCATGGGGAGGCACAGGCAGTGAGAAGAGTGCTGCCACATGTTGATCCTGTGCTGCACATACTGCTCCTGGCCAGGGAAGTGGCTGGCCAGGGAACAGCAAGCAGGGCTCACTTCCTGGCAGCTTCAGCTAGAGCAAGGAGCTCCCCCTGGTGGTGGCCCCAGAAAGTGGGAGCATATTGGCAGCAAATCTGCTGCTGCTTTTCTGCATGTAGACATGTGCCCAGGACTGTTTTACTCACAAGTAAACTGGTGCCACATGAAATGCACGTGTAGACATGCCCAGGTAGTCAGTAAGATGCTATTCTGCCCTGCCTTCTGCCTGACTTCAGACCAACACATCTAATGACCTCTGTGGACAAAAGGTTATTCTGTTGCTGTGGAACACACCAGCAACATAGCATATCCTCTCCTGATTCTTCTGCAACCACCCTCAAGGTGAGGAAGCTAAATCCCCAACCTGTGGCACTCCTGGGGCAGGAGAGGTGTCAGCAGGAGCCAAAGATTCCAGGCTCTGGGATGCCGTCACCAAAAAGCACTAACAGCGCTAGGGTTGGCAAGGGCTATACTTCTGATTACTCTTACACTGACTCCTAGCTTTGTCCACATCAGAACAGAAGTTAATACTGAGCTTACCATTGTCTGGAACCTGGGGCTAAGATGTCAAAGTATTACACACAGTGGAGGGAGGGATTAGTATTCAGATAATATTAAGATAATTCCATAGTTTCTGGAGCCCCTGCAAGATGTCAGTGCAGCAGTGTGTCCCTTGCATGACAGGGTTAATCTGCACCACAGGTGGCAGGTCACCTTTCTGCTTTTCAGGACTCACCACTGTAAATAGATTGCAAGAAACTGAAGTGCTAATAAATCTAGCGTTGCCTCTCAATTTCCCCAATAATCATTAGCAAATTAAAATGGAAATGTCACCACAAACCCATAAAAATTCTTAAGTGCAGGATAGAAAGCCCTCTCAGGAGCAGAAATGTCTTTTGTCTGGATAACACCCAGTGCATATTTGCTGTCAAATGTTACTCATGACAGCCACTGAATTCAAAGAGTCTAACTCTGCGGCTGATTAAGTCTTGTGTTGCCTGCCTTTATGTGTCAGTAAACTTAACAATGCTGGTGTAATCGAGCCTGCTTTATGGCCCTGGTAATGTACAAACTGGGGTTGGAGCAAGCAAAATGACTAATGAGGAGATGAGAGATGGGAGTCCAGATAGAAATCTTCAGATCACTACAGCCAGGGAGTGAGCCCCAGTGATGCTGTGAGATATGCTAGCTAGCCACCTCCTGATGCCAGTGAACCAAAGGGACAGGAGGAAGGGAAGGTGACCTAAGGCATAAAGTGAGGTAATGTACTCCATACACAGTGATTTAACTTATCCTTGAACTTACTGCTAGCAAGTGAGTCTCCCATTTTCCTTCCTTCTATCTCAGTACCCCGTAGAGGAGCAGAGCTTTCTGATCCTCTATTACAAGGGAAACATGGGGAAAAGGCCAAACCAGCAAAATGTAACAGGCCTCCTTAATCACACAAAGCTTCTTACATAAGAGACACGCTGTTTTCTACAAAGCTGCATGCTATATTACCAGCTAGATATAAGACCCAACGAACCTGCCACTTGCGCAGCCTATATTAAGCTATATATCCTACTGTGATGTGGGTGGCATGGCAGGTATACTGCTAATGTGTCAAAGGTTACTCTTATGTTAGGTCATGTAGAAATTCAAGCATAGGCTGATTGGGCATTTACACATATATATATCTGATGCATGTATAAAGAGGAGTTCCCTGGAACCAAACATCCAGAGACAGGAAGGTCAGCTCATAGGCTTGAGTATCTTTCTGAACCAAAAGCAGAGTTGAGAAGATGAAGAGAAAATAGTCTCTGCATAGGAAAGGTTGATAAAGAATCATAGAATCATACAAAATTAGGGTTGGAATGGACTTCAGGAGGACCATCGCCAACTAGATCATCCTACCCAAGGCTTTGTCTAGCCAGGCCTTGAAAGTCTCCAAGGATGGAGATTCCACCACCTCTCTGAATAACCTGTTCCAGTGCTTTAATACCCTCTTCATGAAAAAGCTTTTCCTAATATCTAACCTAAACTCTAAAAGGTTATTTCTTCTCCCTCCCCTGTCTGGAAGAAGTTCTGGAGAAACTACAACTTCATGTTTCCCAGGACAACCCTTTTGAATACTGAAAGAAAATTATTCTCAGCTGTATGGGATTTTCCCCTGATGGCTGTTGATGACGCTGCCTGGTTTTTAATTGGGAGTGAGTTAGAGAAGCACTGTTTAAGAAGAAGGGATTATGGGGAAACAGGTAAAGTGCATAAAAGCAATGGTAGAGGGAGCACATCATATCTGCTGGATTGGTAGTATGGGGGAAGGATGTTGTACTCTCCTTTTTAATGTAAATTCTTTTCCAGATAAGATTTTTTTTCTTGTACTTACTACATTTGTCTCCTGTATCAGTGGATAGCTGTAGTTGTGATTTTGATGACTCTTCAGGATACATTTTGTCTCCTCATTGAACTTCCTCCAAAATGGATGTTAGCTACATTTTAGTTAGAGGCCCAGTGAGGAGAGTAAAGCTGGAGGTCAATTAATTATGAATTATGCTTTGAGTCAGGCTCAGAAACTCTTTTTGACCACTTATATTTATTTATTTATTTATTTATTTGATTAAAGAAAAGGGAAGACTTAGGTTTTGAGTTTAGACAGGGTGTGGAACTAACTAGCTGCTTTAGCTGAAACAGTTTCACCTTGAGTTAGTGGAGTTTTGTTGTGGTAGCTTTACTTTGGGAAAATTGATTATTATGCTTTTACCAGCCAATTAGATATGTGGCCTAGAGAACAAATGGTGGTAGTGTTCATGGATTATATTGGAGGTTTCATTTAAAATAAACAGTATATAATACCAATGTGGATATGCCCACTTAATGCTAAAACACTCCTCTAAAACCATGAATAAAGCCAGACCATGTGAAATGCTTTAGGAAGAGCCATATAAGACAACGGCAGAGGGAGAAAGCAACAGATATGCTGTGCATAGCAGCAACTTTTATTTGTTCAGTAGCTGTACTTGCATAGCCTTGCGGTTCTAGTCTGACTAACAGCTAGGTATATTAAGTGATCATACTTGTTTAATTATTCTTGAACTCTCAGGTTCAGCATGCTTATGTATGCTGATGTTAAATGCCCCATCAGTAGCAATGTCCTCTGCATTAATGGAAAGCAATGGTTTTGGAAAAATATTAAATGCTAGTGGATTAGGTTCTTACTTAGATAACACCTGAACCACAGCCCAAATGTTATACATGACGCCAATTATTCTCCTGCCAGAGTGGGATTCTGTACAGAGAGCTATTTAAAACCATGCAGCCCACTAGTAGGGTAATGAAGGTATTTTCTCTGAATGCCTGGGTAGGCTCTTTTTACTCTCTTGAACTCTGATCTCAATTCATGCAGCTTAATTTTAGGTTTTGTTGCAAAATAAATCTCAGCTATCTATTCAGCCTTCTTTTGGATAATGCTGTTTCGGTTAGCTGGCTAAACCAAAATATTTGGATCAAACCAAAGCAGAGGTCTTTCAGAGTAAAGAAGAAAGCAAAATTTTAATTTTGGTGCAGCCCAATGTGTTTCATTTAACCCAAAACATTTTTTTTTTTTTTGGTTGTGGGGTTATTTAACCCTTTTTTTAATTTCTTTTCGTTTTGGTTTCCAAGGGAAATTTTCACTTTCAATTGAGTTAAATTAAATGCAGAAAATATCATTTTAAAAATATCAAAATAAAATATTTCAAGAGCTTCAGAATTTTTCCCTGATACCATTCATCAGATATTCACAAATTTAATCCACATTCAGAAGTGGCTTTGATTTTCCTGAAACTCCTTTTTGCAGCTAATTTAATATGCACCAAAAAAAGTTCATATAGCTCTTTAAGCTCCAAGAAACAAAAAATGGTGGTATACATAGGGCATGTCTAAACCTTCATTAATAAGCCATAATTATGGTGTTGGTACTACTGCACTTTAGTGCAGATGAATACTTTTCATGTGCTGTTAATGCGCCTTAAAACTAATTCTACTGAGCACTACTGCATTAGCACCATTTTTGCCAGCTGTACTAATGCTCAGTAGAATTAGTCTTCTGCACATTATGTGTCTCATGGAGATGTGCTCATAGAGACGCATCTTCCTTTTTGTATTCCTATGCCTACACCAGCCTCCTAAGGAGCTTGCTAATAAAGATGGCGTCTGGTCTTGAAATTTAGGTTCAAAATCCACATGTAATGTCATGTCTGAAGTAGATTTGCATTCAACATGGTTGCTAATATTTGATCAGAGCCAAAGTTCCCCTCTTCTTTTACCATTTTAAAAATAGAAAATCTTAACACATTTGAGTTAAAATGACTGTTATTTATTAAACCCATATGAAAGCTGCTAACGTGCATATATTAAATTGTCTGTTATCTTTAAGGCATAGGTTAGACTGGAAAAGGTTTTGCTCCCTTTAAAATTTCTTTACCTGCATATTATTTTATTTTTAAGTGTAAGGTCATTAAAGCATTTATTTCTTGTTGGGGCAGGGCCCCTAGTTATTGGTGGTGAAGGAGTGATTTTATCAGTGGCAACATGTAGGGGGTGCACAGAGTTGTATGTGCACCCCCTGAGAGTGCTAGTGCACCCCCCGCCCCTCAAGAGTGCCAGCTGGTGAGTGCATCAGGACAAGCAGTCCCCCCATGGCTGATCCCACCGACCCAGAAGTGCCAGTGAATCAGGCAGAGGGACCCCCCCGCCCCTGTATGCACAACTGGCCAGGTCCCCTCCTCCCCCAGTTGCAGACTGTCTGCTGGGGGGGCAAGTGCCCCCCACCTCCCCGACTCAGGAGGCATCAGTAGCCCATGGATTTTATACAGTAATCCTGGAAGCCTTATGATTGCTTTTTGACCTTTCCTTTATTGGACAATAAAAATGAATGTGCAGATAATAGAAGATTGTTTGGGGAGTATAAATATAATGTGTTTGGCCAACAGGAGTGGATTTTAACACATGATAAAGAGACTGTAAGAGCAGTACTGAGTAAATAATAAAATATTTTGCAATATTATTCAAAAAGTTCCTGAAATATCTCCTATTTCATTACTGTACTTGCAGATTATTTGAGTAGCATTCTCCTAGAATAACAGATTCTACTGGAAAATCTAGCATGAAGAAAGGTAATGCATTATGCATGAGCCTAAAAGATAATTTGACATGAGATGGCCTAAGCAACTGAGGTACCTTTTGAGAAAGAGGGCTACAGCCTTGTCTTATCTTCATACACAGCAAGTAACAAGCTTCCTTGGCTTCTTAACCCTGTGCAGTCGCAGAGCTGAGTTCATCAGTATTAGAAGCCATATAGCACCTGCATGTCCTACACCTGCGGTAGATTTACATCACATACATTGCCAGCCCTGCTAACTCAGGTGAAACATAGCTGTCACAGTCAGAAGAAGGGTCATTTTCACCGTGAAAGCAGTTACTTCTGAAAATGACTGTGCCACAGAAAAAAAACATCCCCTGGGTGATGTTCTGGTGCCATAACCTCTGAAAATACGTGGTTGGCAAATTGCTAGTTCTTGTTTAAAAATATAGCAAGGGTGGAAAGAAAGGTCGTGAAGAGACCAGCCTACTCCAAGGACAGCTCTTTTTGTGGATCCTGTGCTTGAAAGGTTCTGTGTGTGCTAGAAGCGTTTGTCACAGAGAAGCCAACATGGCATCTTTAACTTAAAAAATCCTATTAGAAGCATAGCAAGTTACTACAACAGTTAGTTTTTTGTGATGGGCACTTAGCGGATGCCAGGTAATCTGAGGTCTTTTCATCAAAGGGTTGCCTCTTTCCCATACATATGCCTGATGCTTCTTAGCAACTGCTACTTATGGAATCATCTAATCATGAAGATTTCATTTATAGAACAGCAAGCACATTCAGGGACTGATCTTCACAGTGGCCTGTTGTTTACTTCTCAACCTATTTTACTGTGAATGAAGGTTCATTGTAAGTGGGAGGCTGCTATAGCACTTGCGCACACACAGCTTTGTGTATGCAAACAAATGTATACACCAGGGCAGCCAAGGGCTTGTCCTAGCACACTCCCCAGGGGAAGAATCCCATGTCTGTCTTGGAGTTAGTGGCTGTGTCTACTTGAGACACTGATTGCACAGTAACTCATTCCTACTGTGCAATAGCAGCATGTGGCACAAAGCATGATGTGACACTGCTGCACAGTAGTAACAAGCTACTGCAGTCCGTGTCACCTAAATGCCTTTCAATGACACAACTGCGCAGTAACTCCAGTTACTGCACAGTCATTTAGGACTTGTTTATACAAGTCCTAAATGACTGCACAGTGATGACTGCGCAGTCAGCGTCTCATGTAGATGCAGCCAGTAAGGCATTGGAACAGAACAAATTAACGGACCAGAATGCAACTGCCTCCAAGTATTCTGGGAAGGACAGACAACTAGGACAACTTGGGGAGGAGGGTTATTATGGAATAAAACCTTCATTCATTATGATTTTATGTATCCAGCTAAATTAGTTGTGTGCATTTCTCATTTAGCAATGAAGGATATGCACGGCAGACTTCTGTTTGTCTGAATAGGCTTTCAATGTAGCTGTTGTAAAAAGATTAATGAAGCAAATAGCTCAAAGGTTTCCAATATGTAATACATTTTCTCCAGCATAATTTAAATATTTCAAATCCAAATACTGGAATTGACTATTATAGCTATCCTTCCAGATTGGCTTTTTCAAATTATGTATGTGAAAGAATGTAGGCTTTTCATTGGACTATTAGTTTGCCCTAGGTACTGGTCATAGGTCATGTTGATTGGCTTTATTAAGATAATTTGTTGGAGATGCAGGAGCCTGGCTCCTGCACTTGGAAAATGCAAGGCTTGGACAGGTTCCACCATGGTAGTGAACACTGCACTTACATTTTTTTCCAGGAAAAAGGTCACTAAGAATTCATAGATTCATAGATTGTAGAGTCAGAAGGGACCACAATGGATCATGGTGTCTGACCCCCTGCCCCTGGCAGGAAAGAGGACCGAGGTCAGATGACCCCAGCCAGGTAACTATCTAGCCTCCTCTTGAAGACCTCCAAGGTAGGTGATAGCACCACCTCTCTTGGAAGCCCATTCCAGATCCTGGCCACCCTTACTGTGAAAAATTTCTTCCTAATATCTAACCTAAATCCACTCTCAACTAGTTTACACCCGTTATTCCTAGTCACTCCCTGGGGCGCCTTAGTAAACAGCGCTTCTCCTATTCCCCGTTGACCTCCCCTAATAAATTTATAGGCAGCCACAAGATCTCCCCTCAGCCGTCTCTTGTGAAGGCTGAAGAGATTCAGCTCTGTCAACCTCCCCCCATAGGGTCTATCATGAAGGCCACTAATCATGCGAGTGGCCCTCCTCTGGACCCTCTTGAGATTCCCCGCATCCCTCTTAAACTGTGGTGCCCAAAACTGGACACAGTACTCCAACTGCAGCCTGACCAGTGCCACATAGAGGGGAAGCATCACCTCCTTTGATCTATTAGTCATGCACCTGCTAATGCACGACAAGGTGCGATTGGCCTTGTTGATGGCCTCGTTACACTGCCGGCTCATGTTCATCTTGGAGTCAATTACAACTCCAAGATCCCTCTCTGCCTCCAAGCTGCTGAGAAGGACACTCCCTAACCTATAGGCGTGCTGGGGATTCCTCCTTCCCAGTATCTCACATTTATCTTTATTAAATTGCATCCTATTTCTCTCTGCCCATTGATCCAACCTGTCCAGGTCGGCCTGAATCTGCTCCCTGCCCTCCGGTGTACTAACTTTGCCCCATAACTTGGTATCATCAGCGAACTTGGAGAGCGTGCTCTCCATGCCCTCGTCCAAATCGCTGATGAAGGTATTGAATAATATCGGTCTGAGGACCGAACCCTGAGGGTCCCCACTGCCCACCTCCCTCCAGGCCAAGAAGGAACCATCCACCACCACTCCCTGGGTGCGGTTCCTAAGCCAGTTGGCCACCCACCTGACCGGGTAGGTGTCCACTCCACAGTCCGCTAGCTTCTCAATGAGGATAGGGTGTAAAACTGTGTCGAAGACCTTCCTGAAGTCCAGGAAGATGACATCATCCTCAGCTCCTTCATCCTGGCAGTGTGTGACCTGGTCATAGAAGGCTACAAGGTTTGTCAGGCAGGATCTACCTGTGACAAACCCATGCTGATTTCCCCTCAGCATCGTTTCCCCTGCTGGGCCTGCACAAATGTGTTCTTTGACTATTTTCTTTAGCATTTTCCCAGGAATAGAGGTAAGACTGACTGGTCTAAAGTTACCCGGCTCATCCCTTCTCCCTTTCTTGAATATGGGCACCACATTGGCCCTTCTCCAGTCCTCAGGGACCTGGCCAGAGCACCATGAGTGCTCAAACAGCTGTGCCAGCGGCTCAGCTGTGACACTGGCCAATTCTTTCAGCCGCCGTGGATGGAGGTCATCCGGGCCTGCTGACTTGTACCATCCAGCTCCTCCAGGAGCTCCTTAACTGTTTCAGTTTCAGTCTCCTCTTTATCTTGCTCAGGGATATCAGAGATAATGAAGCCAATATCCCCCTTTCTCTTTGAAGACCAAAAGAAGGGGCATGTGGTGAGGCTAAAAGGTATTAGTGCTAAATAGAGGAGTTCAGGGATATATTTGGTAGCCGTGTTGGTCTGAGACAAAAAGAAATGCAAAACTCTAGAACTCTTGATTCAGAGATGATACCTTTTATTAGACCAACTAAGAAATCACAAAAAAAAAAAAAAAATCTTTTTCTGCAAGCTTTCAGTCTTACCATGTGCTCAGCATCACCTTTGCTTTAACATAGCCTTTTAACCCAAACTTGCTGCGATAGAAACTGCGGAGGGTGATTTTTTTTTTCTCTCTAGAAGAACTCTCCCTACTTTGAGGTAAGCAATTTAGACCCATCTTCAAATACACCGGCTCTCTGCTAGCTTTAAGGTGTTGTGTTGTGACATGCCATGACTAGCACAGATTACAAATACATGCATCCTGGACTGACAGTAAATTTATTTTATTTGTCTGCTTGGAACTGAGCCAGGAGGCACCTGACAGAAGTGCTCCTCGATGCTGTGACCAGAATGGGCTATAATGGTGATCTAGTCTAACTTTCTGCATTGCACAGGTCAGATGCTTTACCCGCATTGTTCATGCAGCCAGTCCCATTGATGAGCACATCCATTTGAAAGGCCTTAAAATCTTTGCAGAAAAACTGAAGTGACAATGAAGCTGACACAACCCCAGGTAAATCTCCCAGGCCACACCTACAGGAGATGCTGGCTGTGTAGTCCTTACTGTGCAGTCATTTAGTACTTGCATACACAAATACTAAATGACTGTGCAGTAACTGGAGTCACTGCGCAGTAGCATTGCTGAACAGCTTTTAGGTGATACTGACTGCACAGTAGCTCATTACTATTGCACAGTAGTATCACATCACACTTCATGCCATGCAATGCTACTACGCAGTAGGGCTGTGCGAAGCTTCAGTCCCCAATTCAATTTGGCGGAGATTTGGCCCGATTCAGTGGCCAAATCTCCAAATCTAAATTGAATCAGAGGACCCTTTAATCTCTCTGAATTGAATCAGAACTCTCCAAATCAATTTGGAGAGATTTGTAAAGATTTAGAGATTCAGACGCAGAGACAGCTTTAAATGTTTTTTCTACATACCTCTAGGTAGCAGAGGCTCATGAATGCTGTGATGCTGGGGCGCATGAATCATCCCACAAAAGCGTGGGGGGCTCCCCAGCGCACTAGGCAATAAACCCAGAAATGGACCAGAAGCACTCCCTGTCCACCTCTTAGTCTGCTGGGGAGCACGTGGGGGGGGGGGCCCTGCACCCCCCCCCCCGGCTCGGCGACTGGTGCCTTCTGGGCCTGGGGGGGCACCTGGGGTCCCCCTGCAGCTGATCACCAAGCTGGGGGGGTGTGGGGAAGGCCCCTGGCGTGCTCCCTGGCAGACCCAGAAGTGGACCAGAAGTACTTCCGGTCCACTTCTGAGTTTGCTGCTGAGCACCTGGGGGTCCCCCACACTCCTGTGGGATGCTCCATCTGCCCCAGCATCACAACATTTATAAGCCACGCTGGTGCCTCAAGGTATGTAGAAAAAACTTTTAAAGATTTGTCTATGTCCAAATCACTGATTCTCTAATCAGGGACAGTGATCCGAATCAACAAATGGAATCACTGTCCCAGATTTGGGCCGAATTCAAATCCAAATTGAATAGCGCCCACTTCGCACACTGCTACTACGAAGTAGTAATGAGCTATTGCACAGTCAGCATCTCGTGTGTAGATGAAGCCCCAAAGGCTAACTGACCCTCACTGAAAAATGTGTCTTCTGTCTTCTCTGAACTTGTCTTGCTTCAGGCCCCAGACTTTGGACTATCTTACACTTATACCTCTTAGGTTCCACAGACCTCTGCTTTTAGAAATGTTCCCTCCAAGTTTGACTTCGAACAGACAGGAGAGTTCTCAGTTATACAACTCAGCAAGACTTCTGTCAGGAACAGAACAGACCTTAATTAAAATGAGTAAAGTTGCCACATAAGAAAGCACAAGGAAGCAATACCATAGCGAGGGGATGGTACTGCCCCCTGGACCTGTGTGTGGGGCAAGGGCGGGTTGCTGCTGCAGGCTTGCCTCGGGCACCAAACTTTCTTGCTACAGCACTGCAAGGAAGGGTTAATCTAAGTCTTGGGGAGCTGGCATCTACAACCAGCTCTTAGCAGCTTTGAAATGTTTTGAAAGTCTGATTTTTCCTTTGGCTTGCCCTTTGCTCCCTGCCCAACTGTCTACCCAGCAGAAAGGGAAATTCCCTGGCCCAGCTGAAGACCTCTTTCTCACCTTCCTCACCCACTGCGACTGGACAGAAGCAGCAGCTACCCCTTCTGGCCTGTTTTTGAACTGTATCTCCTATATTCACTTTCTTTGAGAAGCATTTCGTAAAGCACTATTTTTAAACCTATTTTGAAGGCAGGTATCACCTTACATAAACAAACACTAATCCCAAACAGCCTGCTTCATTTTTTTTGTGGCCCCACAGTTGCAAACTTTGTTAAACTTTGAAATGCTGACACTTGTGAATAAATTAGAGCACAAATTTAATCAACTGAGCTCATTGTTTCCTGTTGAGTGAATTAAAAAGCTGTTGGCTGCATGTATAAATTGCAGTCTGAACCTGAGACTGATAAATGTTACTTTTGAACTTTAACGCAATGGGGAAGCTGATTAAACTTTCAACATTTTTTAATCACATAATGTATTTAAAATGTATTAGCTGAAAGAAACAAGAAAAAGGTTAGAAGAAATCGTTGATACCGGGATAGATGTATTTGCTCCAGGTGGCTTAGAATGGAGATGCTTACTCAAACCTATCCCTGACACTCGCACTCAATCTGCAAGCTTTGCTAAAGGTCAGAAGAGATGTTTTTGATACTTCTCTGTGGCAAATTCTTTTCCTGTTGTTCCATGCCTATGAAGTCCCAGTTTCAACCAGAATTTATAATAAAGACATTTTCCTGGGAAGTCTATTTCTCATGGCATTTTAGTAATACTAACAAAATTGAGCCACAGAGATACCTTTTGTCTTGTAGCACTGAATTGTTAGCATCTGGCTACTGTCTCAAGCTTACATTAGTGTTCTAGAAGCTGCCTTATATGTAGCTTAGATGAAGGGTTAGGATCCTAAGACTTGATCACCCCTGCTTTTTCCACTGCTTTTCCAGTTCATTTTAAGGGTCCTGTTTTCAAGCTCCCATCCAAAATTACCTTCCCAAGCAAGGCATGCATCTTTGTACCAGGAAAGTTGCATGCACATTCATCCAATCATAAAGCATTAGTGTTCATGCAGCAGCTTCTATATTAAAGGACCATGTGTGAGAACATGGCCCTAAACATCTCAAGCTGGGGAAGGTACCAAGCTGTGGCATGATGACATATCTGGTATATAAAAGGCAGGACCAGGTCGGTATGATACTTTCAGATTTTTACCTTTCCAAATAATGAATCAGTTAAAAAGACAAAATAATGTTTGTGTTTTGCTCCCTGAGACCTCAACCATTATAATTATATTATTTATCTGGCATTCTTGCCTAGAAGGTGCAACAGAAATTGGAGTCCTATCATGCTGGGACATGATTACACATCTGGCAAAGAAAGTCCTTGCCCTGATTAACTCTGTCTAAAGGTAGATGCTTTACTTGAGATTAATGAGAATTATTGTGCAGCAAGCATCACCATCTACATGTGCAGACACTGACTTCTCAGTAATTTGCTGTAATCCTGAGTAAATTTGCTACCTTTAAATACAAGTAGCAAATCTACTCACAGTTAGTTACTGTGTAGTACATCATGCAGAGATGGTCAACTAGGCAGCATGGGGTGGGAGATTGATCCCTGCCCACAGAAGCTGCTGCTGCCAGAGTGGGCTTTTGGCAATGTGGAACTGGGAGGGAGCCAGGAGACAGGGCCAGGGGAGAAAGCTGGGAGACAGCTGGGGCCGAGGGAGACAGAAGAGTGGCAGACCAAAAGCTGGGGGAAGCCAGGAGGTAGCAAGCGAAAGATGGGGCCAAGGGAGACGAAAGCTGGGAGACAGCAGGTGAAAGACAGGGCTGGGGGCAGCAGAAAAGTGGCAGGGTAGTGGAACAGACGAGCTGGTGGAATAAAGCCAGGAGGCAGCAGGGAAAAGCCAGGACTGTCTCTAAATAGCCATGCACTAACACTACTGCACAGTAGCACCAGTTACTGTGCATTGATTTAGTATTTGGTTATACCAGCACTAAACTTAATGCGGAGTAACTACAGCACATTAATGAACATGAAGATCAGGGGCAGGCAATTATTTTGGGTAAAGGGCCGCTTACTAAGTTTTGGCAAGCCAGAGGGCCACATGACAGGCAGCCCAGGGCAGAGTAATATTAATTTTCTAAATTTTCTTAGCAGCCCCATGGGCCAGATAGAATGGCCTGGCAGACCACATCCAGCCCCCGGGATGCATTTTGCCCACTCCTGATGTAGATGCACCCACTGAGAGGGAGAGGTGACCGACTGACACTGTAATCTGGGCAAGCCAAGAGTCAGGAAAAGTGTCTGGGGTTTCCAAGTCACTCCAGCCACTCTATTAGCAACACTGCCTCTCATTTCATAACCTTAATTCAGGTGGAATATATTTTCACCTGGCTCTCAGGGAATTGATGCTTAGAAGCCTGCAGTGTCCCCCCCCCCCACACACACACACCCCTGTGTGCGTCTGCGTGTGTGTGTGTATATGTATACAGGGCTGGGATTCTCCCCTATTTGACAACCTGGCATTTGCCAGTGGCAGTACATAATGGGGCTCTCTTATTTTGTGAGCAGAGGGCATATCCAACTGTGACTTAGAAATGCCCCTTATCCTTTCAGGAAAATCTTCCTTCAAAATCCTCAGTGCTAAGGGGCACACATGTTCTCTTGGACAGGACATTCTTCTGAGCCTTAACGAGTACATGCCCATGTCTGTTTTTGCCAGGGCTCCAGTGAGACCAATTACACAGAAAGGTCCAACCTTTAATGGGCGACATGCATGAATGATAGTCAGAAGCAGGCTTTCACTTTCTGAGTACCTAGTACTGAGGGTTAATAGAAAGCAAAAAGAAATGTATAATTGCTTCTGTGTCTTTCTGCATAATTTCATGGTTGTCACAGGTGAACACAGATGTTTGCAATCACACCTATGGGATGAAATAATAAAGCAAGGAAATGCAAACAGGTAGAAGAAAAAGGAGAGGAAAAAGTTTGGTGTTCCAGACCCCAGCAGAAGAAAAGAGTCATCTGTTTAAGGGCTCCTTTTTAGTTTTATTTCCCCCACTTCCCTAATGCAGTTTAGTGGAAAAAGAAAGTGGTGCTAGAGTTCTTGGATAGTTTGCAAAGTTTTTCTGGGGCTTCTGATAGGGGAATCCAAGCTAAAAACACCTTCTCCAATGCACAGAACTGGTAGATTTCTCTCTGGTGTGCTGACCTCTCTAGAAATAGCTGGACACAAACAGCTATTTCTGTATTTTTCCTACCTTGGATATTGCTCAGACTCTTTTCTTCAGTGGAGCTAATACATCAGTGGGACATTTATTTTAACCACCTTTTTTTTTAAAGGAGGAGTTCTGTTTGAACTACAGACCAATAAGCCTCACCTCAGTCCCTGGAAAAATCATTGAGCAGGTCCTCAAGGAATCCATTTCTAAGCATATGGAGAAAAAGAAAGTGGTCAGAAACAGTCAGCATGGATTCACCAAGGGCAAGCCATGTCTGACCAACCTGACTGCCTTCTGTGATGAGATAACTGACTTAGTGGATGCAGGGAAAGCAGTGGACATGATATATCTTGACTTTAGCAAGGCTTTTAATATGGTCTCCCACAGCACTCAAGCTAAGGAAGGTACAATCAAGCTAAGGAAGTACGGGTTGAATGAATGGACTGTAAAGTGGGTAGAAAGCTGGCTGGATCATCAGGCTCAAAGGGTAATAATCAATGGCTCAATGTCTAGTTGGCAGCCAGTATCAAATGGAGTGCCCCAGCGATTGGTCCTGGGGCCTGTTTTCTTCATCCTCTTTATTAACAACCTGGAGGGTGGGATGGAGTACACCCTCAGCAAGTTTTCAGATGACACCAAGCTGGGCGGGAGTAATAGATACACTGGAGGGTAGGGCTAGGATCAGAGTGACTTAGACAAATTGGAGGATTGGACCAAAAGAAATATCATGAGGTTCAATAAGGACAAGTGTAAAGTCCTGCACTTAGGACAGAAGAATCCCATGCACTGGTACAGGCTTGGGACCAACTGGCTAAGCAGCAGCTTTGCAAAAGAGGACCTGAGGATTACAGTGGACAATAAGATGGATATAAGCCAAAAGTGTGCCCTTGTTGCCAAGAAGGCTCACATCATTATGGGCTGCATTAGTAGAAACATTGCCAGCAGATCAAGGGCCGTAATTATTATTCCCCTCTATTCTGCACTGGCGAGGCCACATCTGGAGTACTGTGTCCATTTTTGAGCCCCCCCCAGTACAGAAAGGATGTAGACAAGTTGAAGAGAGTCTAGCAGGAGGTCACAAAATGGTGAGGGGGCTGGGGCACATGACTTCTGAGGAGAAGCTGAGGGGACTGGGCTTGTTTAGTCTACAGAAGAGAAGACTGAGGGGAGATTTCATAGCAGCCTTCAACTACCTGAAGGTTGGTTCCAAAGAAGATGGAACTAGCTTCTCGGTGGTGGCAGATGACAGAACAAGAAGCAATGGTCTCAATTTCAGCAAGGGAAGTTTAGGTTGGATATTAGAAAAACCATTATCACTAGGAGGGTGGTGAAGGACTGAAACAGGTTACCTAAAGAGGTGGTAGAATCTGTATCCTTGGAGGTTTTTAAGGCCTGACTAAACAAAGCCCTAGCTGAAATGATCTAGTTGGTCCTGGGCCTGCTCTGAGCAGGGGGTTGGACTAGATGACCTCCTGAGGTCTCTTCCAACCATAATTTTCTATGATTCTATAATAGCAAAAGAGCAGGATTGCTCATGAAAATTGTGATTTTCACCCACTGTCCTCCTAACAGTAATCTTTGCAAACTCTATGCAGCATGACAAGAATGATGCCTCTCCCCGTCCCCCCCCCCCCCCAAAACACCTGAAATTACCCTGTATTTGAATATGACCAGCATCCAGATCCCATGAGGGATCATTTGGTATTGCCCTAATACTGATGCTTCCATTGGAAATGACACCATCCTCAACAGGGCACCACAGTGCCCTCACAAGAGCAACTGAATTTTGGCATGACAGTGTAAGGACAGCATGCGTGGGTTTTCCATGCACCTGCATATGTGAATTAAATGGAAAAAGTCCTAAATCCAGTGACTGCATGGCCCTTTGTGTCATCAGATACAGTGGGATTTCCATGAAAAATCTGTCTCCATGACAGTAATTACATGGTAGTGATAACATTGATTAACACATTAATAAATAACTTGGCAATTAACATTTAATCAGCACTGCTGGGAAGACTAATTACTCTGAGAGTTAGGTGGAGGCCTTTCCACAGGTAAGACTGAAACAGGTTTTCCATTACCCCTGGTCTGAAGTGTGAGCATGCACACATTCCTCAAAAAAGTATCACGTCTGCTTTGGGTTGTGAAGATCGTGGTCCAAAATATGGAGCAACTGGAAAATGGGCATTTAATGTTCTTGTGAGAACTCTTCTAATGCCTATGAGTAATTTCTGCAGAAACTTCAGGTTAGGCATCCTGGGGAGATTGAACCTGGTGAGAACTCTTCCCTGGAACAAACTTTTAGACTTGGGTCCCCTCCTGAATATTATATTTAGCCTCCTGCTTAAGGCATGAAGGAGTCTTTGCCAGAAGCACCTCTCCCTGAATAGCAGGGGCTAAGAGATGCACTGTCTTCACAGCTTGCCAAGACTGGTGTAAGCAGCAGAACACACAACTGTCTCTGTATACACATGCTTGCCCACATAGAGCAATCCTGGCACCACCCCAGACATTGGGAGAAGCAGTTCTGAGACTATATCTAGTTTAAATTTTGCTACCAGAGTGGTACCACTGGACTACTCTCCATCTTGCCCCGGTTTGTCATGACTGGTGTTCTCTCTCCCTGTCACACAAGAATCTGCATACACAAGGTCTTCTAACAGGCCCTTCATCAACAATGCACTTTTCCCTTTCGCAAAGGATTAATAGACTCCACAGGGGCAGATCCAGGATTGGCAAGGCGGTGGGAGGGGGGCAGGAGTAACAACCCATGCTATAGGGATGGCTGCATCTTTACTCCTAGCCTCCCCCCGCCCCAGCAGACCATACCTGTGAGCTGCCAAAGACATTTTAAAATCCCCAGAGCATCTAAGAATCCCCACACTTTCCCTTCTGTGCACAGAAAGTTGACACCTCCCTTCCTCTTCCCCCACCTGCCCTGCTGCTTTTCCTCCTGCCCAGGGGTGGGGGAGCTGGAGAGCCACTCCTTCCCACTCCAGCCAGGCTGCATAGGGGCTGGACTCAGCAGGGACAGCAACAGTGGCAGCAGTGATGGGCGGGTGCCCCTGAGCTGCCCAGTCCCTCTGGGAGCAGGCTCAGGGAGGCAGGGGGAATCCCCCTGCCCATTGCTGCTGCAGCTGGCTCTGTCCCAGGTGAGCCCAACTGCTGTGCACAACAGGAACAGCTCTAAAGCTTCCCTGCCCCGGGGACAGCAAGAAAAGCAGCAGTGGGGAAGGAGACATGCCTCTGAGCATAGTGGGGAAGGGACAGGTAATTCTTACCTACTTTGGGGACTTTTTTAAAGTCTCAAGAGCAAGGGTCAGCAACATTTTTGGGTGGAGTGCCAAAAATACCTGCAACCTTGACTTGTAAGATGTTGGCATGCCAGGGCAGGTGGTGGGGGTGTTGCAAGGGCCCCAATCCTTGTTATGGCAGTGCAGCCTCATCCACTTCCCCACCATCTGCCCCAAGCTACACATGCTAAGCAAAATGCCTTTGTGTGCCACTCTGGTGTGCATGCCGGGAGATGCTTACCCCTGCCCTAGAGGCTCCCATGGCACGGTCCAGTCCAAAAAGGGGGTGCAGCCCCAACACTGCACCCCTTCTGGATCTGTCCCTGGACCTTCCCCTCTTCCTGTCTACTAAGGAATTAGATTTGTTTCCATAATAAAACACTCAACATGAAAAACAGTCAATCTAGAGCAATTATATTAACACACCGTGTCATCTTCTATTTTTTTAAATAAGATGCAACTTGACTGCTGAAATCCAGTTATGCATTTTAACTCAAATCATGCTGGGATAAGTAAGTCATATTTCCCCTTGAAGTCTGACAGCATTACTAATATTTGCTGCCTTAAATATAACAACTGCTTGTAAAGCATGAAATAAATATTACTCAGCTAAACAGAATCCCAGCTTTGAGGTTCCCTGCTTTCCTGACTCAGTTGTTTAAAAAAAAAAAAGTAATTCTCTAACAAAGCACTCAGGGAAGTTATAAAGGCAGATGTACATGACACATGCTGAGAAGAAAAAGCCATCTGTGATAAAGCAATAAGGAAGTTAGGCTACAATGCCACTTACCTACCATAGCCTGGTTTATGCTAGAGAAAAGCTAGTATATAAATATACATTCATATAGGGTTCTGTTACAGGGAACCTTCCAGTGATCTTCTACTAACATGCTGGTAGCCATCTCCCTTCTTGGACTTTCTTGCCATGCCTTGATGGGAGAAAATAATTAATGTTACCAAAAAAAGGGAAACTGCTGACTCACATTACAATAATAGGTGTCCAATATATTGGCCTCTATTGCAGGGCTCCACCACCCCTCATACCCTCTCCATTCCCAACCAGCAAAAGTCTCAGAGTTCTTGACCTTCTGGCAACACTAAACTTTTCACCCAGCTTGTAACTCCAGTGAGTTTGTTCCATCTCCAGCTCACTTTGTTAACTCTATCCAATAAACAGTCCTGTCCAGTATCATCAAGTTGCCCACTGGGGTTCAGTAGGCCTCTTAAAAAAAAAAGGCCTCTGTCTCACTGACCTCTTGCATCTCCCCCTGGTAACAGAACTCATAAGGGCTTTTTCACTCTCTACCCCTTGCCATCAAACACTTGGCTCTCAATGCCTCACCATTGGCTCTCAGTGCCTCACCATTGGTCACTCGGCTGTCTCACGGTCATAGGACCCATGGGAATTGCTCCTGCCTGTAAGGCTCTACACCGCCACATAGACTGTCACAACTTCTTGGAGTTGCCCAGCAGACCCCTCTCTGGGGCATTAACCTTCACCAGTGTTGTTTCCTTTCTAGGTCTTTTCATGCAGAGCAACCACTCAAGAACATCCCTGGCTCCACCGGTTCTGGATGGTCTTCAAGCAACCATCTTTACAATGATGTCATCAACACATCTACCTCAGGTAAGTACTTTACTATATTCTTCTCTTGAACAGGGGCTGGTAATGGTCCCCCTGTTACAATCCCATCAAGCAAGACATGATCACAACACACCATGGGACACTAGAGGAAAGCTAGTATTTAAATACTAGCTTGGATGCTCTTGGGTAGCTTGAAGTCTTGGGCAGTCCACCCATGAACTGGATATATTTTTCTCTGGTTCTCCTGGTTTTTTTTCCATAGGTTTTCCTTTTCCCCACTTCCCCTGTTCTGGAGGGTTTGGCTGCCTGGGTCCCAGGGATCTGTGACTTAGAGTAGAGTTGCTCATAACATAATCCTGGCATGCATCTTTTCTTGACATCCCAGAATCAGAACTTAGCTGGGGTCTCTGTAAACACCAGGATTGGAAGTATATGAGAAGGGGAACTTTACTGAGCCAAATGACAAGGAATGTCCATGTCCCAGTATGAACACTGCCTATACATGGCTTTATATTGCAGGGTCTGACTTGCTATTTCATCATAGTGGCCTGACAATTGCTGAACCCTTTTTAAAGGAGACAAAAACTTTGTTGTCATTTTTCCTCCTGTAAGTGGCTGTGCATTATTTACATGCCCAACCATGCTGGGTTCACTTCACACACACACACACACACATACACACACACACACACACACACACACGCACACCTACCTATCGATAGATACCTATCTATTGATAGGTGTGGGGGGGGGATGCGCATGCGTGTGCATGTGCGTGTGCATGGATAGATACAAAAAACCCTAGCAGCACCTAATATGGGCTACCTGGCAAGTTTTCTTCAGTGAATAAAAATAAGCAAAAAGAAACATCTGAATGTATATTTTTACTATAAAAAGCAAACACAGTTGCAAATGAACAACAAACAAATATAATCTGCCCAAAGAAAAACATTAAAAATTACAATATCGACATATCTACATTATATCATTCTTTGGTAGTGAATAAGCTGTCAGCCAGCTTCACCATCATTGATGCTCCCTGTATTCTGAGCGTGATGAGCAGCAGATTGAATCCACCTTCCCTGGAGGCTCTGAATGGATCCAACACTTCTTTCTGTCAGCCAGCTCAGATCAGGACACACACCTCTCTTTAGCAACAGAAGCCAGCGCTCATGTAGCCCTGATCAGTCAGTAGAGCTGTGCGAGTTGGTAGCGATCCGATCTGGCTTCAGATCTGGCCACTTCGGATGGTCGCAATCCGATCCGGAGCTCTGAACTGGGTATCCACCTTGATTCGGCTGAAGCAGCTCTGAAGCTTCAGAGCCACCTCGGAGATCCGGCCATAGGATATAATGGGGAATCAATTAAATATCTATAACTTTGTTGTTATTTGTCCAATTTGGATGAAACTTGCAGGGATGGTAGCCTCTGCTGAGCGCATAAAATCTGCCAAGTTTCAAGAAGATCAGTTTGGGGGGGAGGAGCTGTACCCCAAATTCGTGAAAGCCAAACTCATGTAACATACAACTGTGACAACACAGGGAGGTCAAAACTCCAGGGGTGGTAGCTCTTACTGTGGCCACAAAGCCTGCCAAGTTTCAAGGAAATAGGTGGAGGGGCTTGGGGGTAACTGCCCCTCAAGCTGCGGACAAGCAAAACTCGTGCCATGGGTGATACCGTGTGTGTTAAGGCGCAGCGAGGTGACAGCTGCAGGGATGGTGGCCCCTGCTAAGGCTACGCCGCCTGCCAGCTGTCGAGGAGATCGGTGCAGGGGGGCTCTGGGGCTCTGCACCCCGAGGTGCTGACAGGCAAAGATGTGCCAAGACTGTCTCTGTCTTGGGGCAGTTGATTGTATTGATTCTTTCCTCCGCTTAGCCTGGTTTTGTAGGTGCTAATTGATGCTCATTAAGTTATTATGTAGTAGCTAGGTCCTGTGTATTGAGCTGGTTCCCAAGCCCCTGGTCCCTGAGTGAATCATGATTGATTGATTGGTAACTGGTAACACAGCAGTTTAGCAGCCAGGCCTGCAGCAGTGTCTGCCCTCCCTGCACCAAGACAGAGACAGTCAGTCCCACAGCACGGAGTTTTGCTTCTCCGCAGCTTGAGGGGCAGTTCCCCCCAAACCCCTCCACCGAAGTTCTTGAAACTTGGCAGGCTTAATGGCCTCAGTAAGAGCTACCACCCCTGCAGTTTTGACCCCCGTGTTGTAACACACAGCTGTGACATGAGTTTTGCTTTCAAGAATTTGGGGTGTTGTTCCCCCCAAACCCCTACACTGATCTTCTTGAAGCTTGGCAGGCTTCATCCCCTCTGTGGAGTCTACCAACTCTAAAAATGTCATCCAAATTGGACAAAAAACAACAAAGTTATAGATATTTTATTGTTTCCCCATTATACCCTATGGCCGGATGTCCGAGGCGGCTCCGAATCTCGTTGGAAGCTCTGAACTGCTTCGGGAAGCCTAACAAGGCCAGCGCTTCGACCCGGATGTGCTGCTTCGGACCCCGATGAGTCCGAAGCTTCTCCAGATTGGAAGCTCTGTCAGAAGCCTTGCACAGCCCTATCAGTCAGCATTCACAATAGGACAGTCTGGTTCTATCCACCAGACACTGCCTCTCTTCATAAAGAGTTCCTCTAGGCCCTCCAGCAGAGCCACCACCAATATATTACCCTTGGAGCATGCTCAAGCAGGTCTCACTGACCTTCCCAAGCTGGGCAGATTCTGAACAGTTCCCTTCTCAGTACAAGGAAGTTACACTCCCTCTAAATCAGTGCTTCCCAAACTTTTCCTGAGCATCATTCCATTTACGGTCCCATTTTCCCAGCATGGCCCCCACTCCCAACCCATAGCCCCCAATCCCTGCAACCCCATCTGCTGATATTGCAACCCCATTTGGGGTCATAACCCACAGTTTGGGAACTACTGCTCTAAATCTTCACTTCTTACCTCTGCACATCATTAATGTGGCAGTGTGTGACAAGGGTGACATCCAAGCCCGGTGCTAGTATTGGCCTGCCCATCTCTGGGCAAGCCACCTGCCTTGTTTTCCTGCCACATCGTGTTGGTAAATAAATGGGATTTTAAATAGGTAAGAGGCTGCCCTTCGAGTGCCCAGCTGTGACAGGGCAGTGCATAAACATTCCAACCTCCCCCTTATACTCATGCCTCACAGATTCATAGATTCATAGATCATAGATTCATAGATGTTAGGGTCGGAAGGGACCTCAATAGATCATCGAGTCCGACCCCCTGCATAGGCAGGAAAGAGTGCTGGGTCTAGATGACCCCAGCTAGATGGATATCCAACCTCCTCTTGAAGACCCCCAGGGTAGGGGAGAGCACCACCTCCCTTGGGAGCCCATTCCAGACCTTGGCCACTCGAACTGTGAAGAAGTTCTTCCTAATGTCCAGTCTAAATCTGCTCTCTGCTAGCTTGTGGCCATTATTTCTTGTAACCCCCGGGGGCACCTTGGTGAATAAAGCCTCACCAATTCCCTTCTGTGCCCCCGTGATGAACTTATAGGCAGGCAGATGTCACACTGTGTAATGATACTCCGGCTCAAGGCCAGGCCAAACTGGGCATGAGGTTAGATCTTTATCATACTGTCCCCTTCAGGGCCATACACACACCTACACACACCACCCTCCTGTCACTGAGGCCTCTTATACTCCACCAGCTTTCACCCGGTCTCTTGCACACTTTCTATCCAGGCCACATTCACTCCACCATACTCAAAGAGATCCTCAGGTTTTGCTGTGTCCCCTCAGTCGGCCCTGGCGTGGTCTTTTGGGCCTCTCCCATGACCCTCACCTGAACAGGACTGAGCGATTGCTCAACTATGGGCCTACGTGGCCCCTGGCCCCTCACCGGACCACTACACCCCTCTCTCAGGCCCTGACTCCACACCTTCCACCGGGGTCTGGGGTCTTCCACCCTGACAGGGTCAAGTGCTTCTCTCCCTTAAGTGTGCCTGACCTTCACTCTGCCCTTTCCTCAGGGCCCAGGGTCTTACACCCGTTGGGCACAGGTGCTCCTCTTTGAGCATGTCTGGCCCACCTCCAGGGTCCAACACCCCATGGGAATCAGGCACTTCTCCTAAGCTTACCTGCCCCCCACCTTCTCTGTAACCCACCCAAAGGTGGGGGCAGGGTGCCCCAGCCCACCTTACACCAGGTAGGTTCTCAGTCCTGGCATTTGAGTGGTCCCACCAGGCCTCCCTATCCTGGCAGGGTAGTTTTAGCCTCACTATTACCTCTAAGTTTTTCCTGAAGCCAGATCTCAGCAGGAAGCTGTTTCATCCCTACTGGCTGGTCTCAAACGGCTCTCCACTCTCTCAGAGCTGGGCCATAAAGGGCTGCCCTCATCAGCCACCTGGGAGCTCCCGGCTCTAGCCCTTAAAGTGACAGACACCCAAAAGGGTGCTCTGACACACGGAGCCACACAACTGCTTTATCACTGATGCTTGCCAGATCCTCATCCTGAGTGCACAGATGTGCTGCACACATGAGGATGTGGTCAACAGTTTGTCTTGCATCCCACACTCACATACTGGACTGTCCTTTAAGCCAATCTTATAGTGTGGCACTTGAAGGGAATGAGCTGACATGCAGCATAAATGTATATGCCCATACTTCTGCCATTACAACCTGTAATACAACTGTCTTTAGGAAGAAAAAAGTACTTACTGTCTCTTTCAGTAGAGATGAATGAGACACCTGCAAACCCTGAAAAGCAAGACAGAGCTTTATGCACAAAAATCAGCCCTTCATTGGCAATGTAAATCCATTTTAAAATGTTATTAACATCCATTAGATTTCATAGACATTAGGCCTGGAAGGGACCTCGGAAGATCATCGAGTCCAGCCCCCCGCCCAAAGGGCAGGAAGTCAGCTGGGGTCATAGGATCCCAGCAAGATAAGCATCCAGTTTGCTCTTGAAGGTGTTCAATGAAGGCACTTGAACAACCTCCGGTGGCAGGCTGTTCCAGACCTTGGGGGCTCGGAAAGTAAAGAAATTCTTCCTCATGTCCAGCCTGAAATGATCTTGTAGTAGTTTGTGACCATTTGACCTCGTCATCCCTTGGGGCGCTCTGGTGAACAAACGTTCCCCCAGATACTGGTGGTCACCCCTGATAAACTTGTAGGTGGCCATCAGATCACCCCTGAGCCTGCGCTTTTCCAGGCTAAAGAGCCCCAGGGCTCTCAGCCTGTCATTGTAGGGTCTGCTTCCCTGACCTCTGATCATGTGCGTGGCTCTTCTCTGGACTCTCTCAAGCTTCTCCACATCCTTTTTGAATTGTGGAGCCCAAAACTGGATGCAGTACTCCAGCTGCGGCCTCACTAAGGCCGAGTACAAGGGGAGAATGACGTCCCGGGATTTGCTTGAGAAGCATCTATGGATGCAAGCCAGCGTTTTGGTCGCTTTACTAGCCGCAGCATCGCATTGCAGGCTCATGTTCATCTTGTGGTCAATGATGACCCCCAAGTCTCTTTCTTGCATAGTGCTAGCCAACATAGCACTGCCGAGCCTATAAGGATGCTGCGGGTTTTTCTTCCCAAGGTGGAGAACCTTGCATTTATCGGCGTTGAACACCATCAGATTCTCATCCGCCCACTTGCTGAGCCTGTCCAGGTCAGCCTGGATCACTCGCCTGTCTTCTGGTGTGGATGCTTTGCCCCAAAGTTTGGTGTCATCTGCGAACTTGGCCAGTCCGTTTCTGACTCCAGTGTCCACATCATTAATGAAGATGTTGAACAATATGGGTCCAAGGACAGAGCCTTGGGGGACCCCACTGGTCACAGGACACCCTGATGAGTGACTTCCATCAATTACTACCCTCTGGGTCCGACCACAGAGCCAATTTTCCAGCCAATGGATCGTGGAGGACCCAAGGCAACAATTGGCCAGTTTCTCCAAGAGGTGATCATGGGAAACCAGATCAAAGGGTTTTTTGAAGTCAAGATATATGACATCAATCTCTTCTCCCTTGTCCAGGTGATAGGTCACCTGGTTGTAGAAGGAAATGAGATTGGTCAAGCAAGACCTACCCGCAACAAACCCATGCTGGCTATCCCTTAAGTTGTTGGCGTCAGCCAGTCCATTAAGGATGGCCTCTTTAATAAACTTTTCTAAGATCTTCCCTGAGATAGAAGTCAGGCTGATGGGCCTATAGTTAGCCGGATCCACTTTCCTCCCTTTCTTGAAGATAGACACCACGTTGGCCTTCTTCCAGTCTTCGGGCACTTCACCAGAGCGCCAAGAGTTTTCAAAGATCCGCGCTAGAGGCTGGGCTATGATGCTCGCCAGCTCCTTGAGTACCCTGGGGTGAAGATTGTCAGGGCCAGCTGACTTGAAGGTATCCAGCTTCTCAAGATGTTCCTTCATGAAGTCAGCATTAATGGAGGGCAGGGGATCACCCTTGCCTGGACTTCCCTGTCCCGTAGCGGGCATGGGCGTCCCATGGGACTGATGAAAGACCGACGCAAAGTACCTATTTAATAGGTTGGCTTTTTCCTGGGTGTCAGTTGTCAGTTGCCCCATCTGGTTCAGCAGGGGTCCAACGTTGCCCCTGCTTTTCCTCTGGCTCCCCACATATCTGAAAAAGGACTTTTTATTGTCCTTGATGCTCAAAGCTAGTTGGAGTTCAGTTGCAGCCTTGGCTTTCCTGGTATGCTCCCTACAGGACCGGACCAGTGCAGAATAATCCTCCTTGGAGGTGACTTCCATCCTCCATCCTTTGTAGGCCTTTCTTTTTAGCCTCAGGAGGTCTGCTAGGTCCCTGGAGAGCCAGGGGGGCTGCTGTGCCCTATTGCTGCCTTTCCTCCGAGATGGAATAGACTTAGTTTGTGCATTGAGGATCGCTCCCTTGAGGAGCAACCACTCTTCTTGAACTCCCCTCTCCCCGTGGTCATGGTCCCTTAGGGCCTCACTGACCAGCCTCCTGAGCTTGTCAAAGTCGGCTTTCCTGAAGTCAAGGACTTCCGTGTTGCTGACTGACTTGCCAGCTTTTCGGCGGATGGTGAAGGTGATCAGCTCGTGGTCGCTGTCACCCAGCTTCCCATTGATCACTAGGTTGCTGACTAGGTCATCCACAATAGCCAGTACCAGGTCGAGCAGTGCTTTGCCTCTCGTTGGTCCATAGACTTCTTGAGTCAGGTAGAGGTCATCCACGCACGAGAGGAAGCTTTGCGACCACTCAGATTTTGCTGAGCGATCCTCCCACGAGATATCTGGGTAATTGAAGTCACCCATGACAACCATGGTCCTGGAGCATGCTGCCTCAGCCAGTTCCTGGGCAATAGAAGCCCCACCGGGCTGGGTGCTGTGTAAGCATGTACTGAGATATGCCTTGCCCCAAACAGCTAGAATGGACAAGCAGACCAAAGCTGGGAGGAGGAGTAGAAGCACAAAGATAAAAATGATTGGACCAAGGGCAGTAGCAGGCCATGAAGACCAGAACCTGGATGTTCTGCTCCCTTCTCAGGATTCTAGTCACGAGACCACACTGCCTCTTGCGTTGGAGTCATCCTTTCATCATTTCATAACTTTCCTCTGCATTATTTCATAACATTTCTAAGCTCTCTCCTCCTCGTCCTGTCAGCCCCACAGGGCAATGGATGCTGTTGGAAAGGAAAGACAAGCTTCTCTTTCTTTCTGCCTTCGAAAGTCACGCTGCCTATGCTGAGAACACCTGTCCCCAGTCCTAAGTGCTTCCAAGTCATTATGGTAGTGTTTTATTAATTGCTACTCAACCCAAGTGGAATTTATATGGAATGGCATATTATATACACACATTACAGCCAAATGAGCTTTTCATGATTATTGTTATTACCATAATTACCAAAGGAATTAGTAATGATATACTGCCTCGTGTTAAAACACTGGAGACTAAAGTACCATCCAGCACATTTCAGCATGAGATAATATTTACTTATTTAAAGGCAATATAATATTTATCAAGCATATGAAGCTCGATGCACTTTGATAAAGGAAGCTGCATTCGTTTTCAATGGAAACATTTACAGTCACTGTGATGGATTCTCTCGTTTTCTGAACCCTGCACAGCTGTTGGGTGACTGCCTCTTTCTCACACTCTGAGACCACTGTGACATAATCCCTGGAGGAATCCCAAGACGGGTTTGTGGTTGTGCCATGAATTTGTAGATTACATTTTGTAAATGTCATTCATGTTCCTCTTCGCTAGCAGTGCCTCAGCTCTTTTGAGATGACAAGCAGGATTTGGCCTTGCATGGAGCAAATATGAGATAAATGTTGCATTTGTGCCAACTGGCAGATCTCCATCAATTTAAAAAGTGCTCCTCTTGGCTTGTACTTGTGTAGGTGAGGACGGAATCCAAATCACGAGAGTACATAGAAGAACCCTTCAGAATTTGGGTGAGGATCTATCATCAATGGGACACACAAAAGAAAAGAAATCCAGCTGAAAAACACAGGCAGTAAACGTGTATTTCTGACAGTCTTTACTCAGCATGTTCCTCAATAGCTGACATTTACTCCTAATGACCACGTTTTATATTTAAGGGGTAATTGTATTGTTCAAACACACAGGACCTATCCATTGAATTGAATGGATGAGCCGATATAAAGCAATCCACTGATAACAAGGAATTTTTTTCCTATTCTGCACAGTCTGTTTCATCCAGTCCTTGTTCTCTCAAGTTCCCAATATCTCTAGGCCTGAGCAATAGTTTTGGTCCCTGGGGTAAGGCACCTTAGGTTTAAAAGGAAGGAACTCAGCATGTTCAGCCAGCATGTCTCACTTTGTGTTCCCTTTCCTGCTGGCCAAACTTTCCCAGGACTTTCACTAATTCAATTACAAGTACATCCTGGAACCTTATCATCCTGCATGGTGAGAGCACCTTGAGGGGACTTCTGAGTTCCTTTTCAATCACCTTTTGACAGGGAACAATTGTTACAACCAAATTGTTCTCTGCAGATTTGAGCGAAACTGTTTCAAGCTCATAGGAAAGCTCTAGGTGCAGAATTTTAATCACTCGCTTGCCATTTTGCATTCTTTAAAAGAAGAGCAGTTTAATGTCAGTTAAATATTAATGAAGACATAACTCAACATTCTTCTGCTCCTTTAAGAACCTGCAGTTTTTTGCTTCAGCGTCTGAGATCCTGACCTCACCCAAGGTTCAGGTTCAACATACCCTTTGACTTTTACTCAGAGGAGAATACGTTTTCCCTCCCAGTTCTATGAATCATATCTTGCCTAAATGATTAAATGTGAATAAAGACCCAGAAAATCCAAACTGGAGTGCAAGGTAACTGGGTGTGAACTTGCTGGTCGTAACCTGTTTTGCTGGTGGAGTCCCTGAAGATGCAGACATAAAAATGTGCCAGAAAAGTAATGGTCCTGATTCTCAGAGGCTCTGGGGAGCTACCTCATGCTGAGAAAGAGATTTGCTTTCTCTCTGTGGGTTAAATATAACTTTGTACATTGTGGCAGACCAAAATTTCAGCAACCAATTTGAAGGCTTGATTTAAAAGAAGCCCTTGTTTTTTGCTCTGTGTCTCAAGGAGAAAACCTGAGACCACTCCCCAACCCCGGAAGCATTTCTATTAGCTGGGGGCTAATCAGTCTCTGGTAAGTGCCTTTGATTCTGGAGCTTGATGATCACCTGTGTATTATTATTTTATTGCTGTGTATTAGCTGTAATGCAGACGCAGTCATACTCAGAAGCACCAACTGAGGTCAGTACCCGTTCATGGTGCTATACCTAAAAATGCTAACAGGAATTGTAGGAGAAAGTGGATTTTTAATGCCATTTTATGCCTCATGGTATACCAGGACACTAAATAATTCAGAAACTGAACACTTCTCCTGTGTCCCCATTCTGGTTTCTTAACCTTGAGACAATCCACTCTCATAAGAAAAGCCAAGATGCTTGAATTCAAGTAATTTATACACAGATGTACATCCAGACTTTAAGTTACAGGGTTGGGGAGAATTTGGAGTATCAGGGATTCTTATTTCTGAGGTGCTGATCTCGTCATCTTACACATGTTCTGGGGGTGACGGGCTTTAGGTAAAGTGCCCCCACCACCATTTTGAAGTGCAGGGACGCTGAATACATGACATGCAGAAGCTGCTGGAGCATACTAATTAGTGTGCTCCAGCAGACTCAATTAATCAAGTCTGCTCAAATGAGCTGTAATTACAGCACATGCTTAGCAGCATCCCTGCACGTCTACAGGCACCAGTGAGTTTCTTCTGTATCTTGTCACAGATGCATTTTGATTTTTTTTTTAAACTGGAAAAAAACTCAGTGGTAAATAATATTTTATCTTGTTTTACTAAGTTCTGTTTGAGCTCTTCTCCAAAGATTCCCAGAGGATGGATGATACATGTACTACTAGTTTTAAAAATCACAGTGTGGACTGAAGTAAGTGTGTGTTTAACTTTAAGCATGAGTATAACCCAATTGACCTGAAATCAGTTATTTCATGTTCTTACTATTTTACTGAGTAGGAGTGTATACAGAGTACTACATTCAACATCTCTGGGATCAAAAGTCCTCATCCCACATTCACTTGCAACTGTTGCAACGGACTGGAACGTAGTGACCTATTAAAGTTAGTACACATGAGGAGATAAACTCCCCTGAAAGGGAACAACTTTCCCTTTTGTGGGTGAGAGGCTGGACACCCACAAAACAGCTGGTCTGGACAGACTGCACCCAAGAGTGCTTAAGGAACTGGCAGGCATCATAGTGCAGCCACTGGCAAGGATATTCGAGAACTCATGGCACTCAGGTAAAGTACCTGAAGATTGGAAGAGGGCCAATGTGGTGCCTATCTTCAAGAAAGGAGGAAGAAAGACCCAGGGAACTACAAGCCAATCAGTTTGACCTCAATCCCTGGAAAGATCTTGGAAAAAATGATCAAAGAAGCCATTCTCGATAGGTTTGCTGAAGGCAACATTCTAAGGAACAGTCAGCACGGGTTTGTTGCAGGTAGATCATGCCTGACCAATCTCATTTCCTTCTATGACCAGGTAACATATCACCTGGACAAAGGGGAAGAAGTTGATATCATATATCTGGACTTTAAAAAAGCCTTTGATCTGGTGTTCCACATTGTCCTCATGGAAAAATTGGCCAACTGCAGCCTTGGCTACACTACAGTCTAATGGCTGGGGAACTGGCTTCAAGGTCAAACCCAGACAGTAGTAGTTGACAAACTAAATCAACATGGCAGTCAGTGACCAGTGGTGTCCCCCATGGTCCATTCTCGGACCTGTACTCTTTAACATCTTTATAAATGATCTGGATTGTAGTGTCAGCAGTGGGCAGGCTAAGCTTGACAACGACACCAAACTTTGGGAACAGCATCCACAATTGATGGCATTCAATACAGAGAAATGAAAGGTGCTCCACCTCAGGAAAAAACACTTACATCACACTTACAGGCTCAGCAGTGTTACACTCACTAGCACCACAGCCAAAAGAGACTTGGGGGTCATGATTGACCACATAATGAATATGAGTCTCCAATGTGATACCACAGCCAGTAAAGCAAACAAAACGCTGGCTTGCATCCATTGATGCTCCTTGAGCAAGTCCCAAGATGTCATCCTCCCATTGTACTCGGCCTTGGTGAGGCCGCAGCTGGAGAACTGCGTCCAGTTCTGGGCTCCACAATTCAAAGAGGACATGGAGAAGCTTAAGAGAGTCCAGAGGAAAGCTACATGCATGATTAGAGGACAAGAAAACAGGCCCTAAGAGACAAGGGACTCTTCAGCCTGGAGAAGTGCAGGCTCAGGGGTGACTTCATGGCAGCCTATAAGTACTCAAGGGGTGTGCATCAGGACCTAGGGGAACACCTGTTCACCAGAGCACCCCAAGGGATGACAAGTTCCAACAGTCACAAACTCCTCCAAGACTGTTTCAGGCTGAACATAAGGAAAAACTTCTTTACTGTCTGAGCCCCCAAGGCCTGGAATAGACTCCCCCAAGAGCTGGTGCAAGCACCTATTCTGGACTCTTTTAAGAAACATTTGGATGGTTATCTTGCTGGGGTGCTGACTTCCTTTTCTTCAGGCAGGAAACTGGACCCGATGACCATGCAAGGTCTCTTCCAGCCCTAAGGTCTTTGAAATCTATGAAATCTATGAAACTTTGCAATGCCACTGGAGCACAAGTGCTTAACTGCTTGAACATGCATCTACTTGCCTTTTAACTGCACTTAGAAGGTGTTGAGTTAAATGTGTGACACCACACAAAATGTCTAGTACCCTCTTGATAAAAACATTTTTATGAATCCAGGCAGTTATAAGATGTCTCAAGTCCGTACTTATAGGCAACAGCACTAAAGAGAGATTGAAATATTTAGAAGTTATATGTGTTGCTTTGGCTGAATTATCTGTTCATGCTAAATTCTGGCCAAAACCCCACTGTACTCAAGTCATTGATTATTTATCTACTGTGGTTTTGTGTTTTTGTCAGAACATCAGTGTTTAAACTCTCAGTGTCATAAGAAATTGCTTCCTAAATATTTCTATAATTGAAATGAGGGCAATTAATAATAGATACAGCCATATTTGCTCTCTTATTTCTCAATTCCCAGGCTGAAGCATAAGAAACAATACAGCACTAAAAAATCAGTATTGATATATCAGTTGTTTGTGTCCTTCTCCCTTATCGGGACAGTAAAAAGCTCCTAATGATTGATGCAAACCATCCCGTTCAAGAACTGGTGGCAAGCTTTTTCCAAAGCCCAGGACCAAAAGGTGTCCAAATATAGGCCACTGGTTGATACCCTGAGAGAAAAGGGTTATGATGTGATTGTACAGATACTGATTGCTGGGGCACTTAGAGGATGAATCCTGAGCAATAAGAGTGTTCTGCAAGCCTGCAGAGTACCCTGCTGCATGATGAGGTGCCTCATGGTGTCTAATACCATCTGATGGTCAGAAGACATCTACGTCAAACACATCATGCCATCACTTGGCCACAGCTGACCAAGACCACTCACCAGCAGCAAGAGCAAAGGGATGGTGTGAACCCCTTCAGACGCACCAGACTCACAAAGGCAATTAATGCCTTTGAATATCCCACCCTTCCAATTGTATGCTCCATGCTAAAAGCATTATTTTTATTGCACAATTAACCAGTTGACTGTACAATAGATGTAATGTGTCAGGGGCCTGAGAATGTCTTAAAGCCTGACAACTCTGAATCAGTGCAAATACCAGACACAGGGTCTTGTTTCTTTTCTTTCTATGGCATTGTGCTGAAACTTCCTATCCACTTTACCCCAGGCTAGTGTGGACTGCATGCTCAACTGCATGCCCTACTTTACACCACCATACACCAACTATGTACATATGCAGCCACTATGCACAAGGTCCTATTGTCTTCCAACTCTACAAAGCTATGCAACAACTATCATTTTTAACACTTTTGAATAAGGCTTTTTTTTTCCCTTCTGAGATAGGACTAGACACTAAAAGTAAATACTAATATGTCTGTGGTGATGTCTCTGCAATACCCGGGGCCAAGTTATCAGCTCAGCTCACTGAAACACCAGCTGAGTTGCATGCTTATTTGCCCCAACTGAGAATTCTGGCTTCATGTCTATAGTTATTATTTTCCCTAGATATTTATTTTGAATTCAAAGCCATTTCATTGTTGTACCATGGAAGTACTGCTGGAATAAATAAGTATGCAACCACCATGAGACTTTAGAAAATAACATCAGCCCTAAGACAAATGGTGCAACCATAGGTGAAAGAACAAGAAGGATGTGGGCCTGTTAGCATTCAGAGAATAGTGGTGTTGACATCTAATAGCTATGCATGATAACAGCCAACCATCCAAGCAGGACTTCAGCTAAAGCTATTATGTTTCTCAAATGGTTTTAAATCCAAAAGTGTATTGTGCGAGCTGATTTTCCTTTCATTAGACTTGGCTCTGTAAATGCACATGGATGTTTTTTTATAATGCTTTATCATTATTCGAACCACACTGGTAATTTCTATCTGCATCTGGTTTGTACGGGTGCAAACCAAAGACGTAAAGAACTTGGGATCTGCTATTAGGCTGAGTGTACACATGCCACGTGAATCATTTTTTCAGCTCATACAACAAGTTCTTCATAATAGACTAGGGTAGATGGTTCCTGTCTCTTTCTCTCCTACCTTCTACTCATTTGCATTGGCTAGCTTATTTTTATTCCACCTGAGGGTTTAGAAACCTGCCCCATAGACCATGCATCTCTTTGTGTCAGGGGCTTTCATACTGGCTCAAGAGAAACAGCCATTGCATAGAAATGCACTGATTTTCCAGGATGATTGCTATCCCTGCAGCCAAGCAGGCATTAAAAGCCTCTTTTCACATCCAGCTGATTTGTTTTAAGGAAATCCAAACTCACCCTGGAGGAGAAGACTCCTGCCAAATGTCTTTTAGGCAATTCTGTCTGGTCCCATACCACTCAGCCTGGCTGACCAAGGGGATGCCAAGGGCAGAGTTCATCGTTCTTTCCTGCAATCAACAGAGATGGTTTTCATGAAATGTGCTTTGAATGTCTAGTGCTCTTTTCCTAGGGACAGGGGAGAGGAATTTGAGTAGAAGCAAGATGTTGGTATTTCCCAAGAAGGAAGCCTCCACTCTTTCTAGTAATGTTGCTGGGATTAGCATGCAGAGCAGCATAAGCTAAACAGTTTAAGTCTCAAAATGCAGGAGCACTTGTGAAGTCTTTGTTATGTTCTCCAGGGGCATGAACTGAGCTTCTTTTACAGTCAGCTCAGCTCTCTGTCTTGAAGTTTTCAGAAGATCTAGGCTTCCTCTCAATTGATCCCGTGCAGACTCACCTAGTGTTTACTTAGAAATAAACTCCACTGTCCTAAGAGCTTTCATAATTCATAAACTGGATGAGACATGAGGAGCAGTCCAGAATCCACCCAGCCACTTTCCATCTTCTAATCAAGGATTAATTTAGACACTAAAGAGAAAACTGTTTATGGGAAAGACAAATTCTTTTTCTCTCAATCCTAATAAAAATCAGAGTGAGAGTGAGTTTAACTCAATGGGGAAATGGTGACCTAAAACTGTCGACAGATATTCAGTGGAGGTTTCAGAGTTTACTGCAGTTATTTTCAAAATTAATTCCAAGAGCTGGCAGTATCTGTGGTTTAGAAATGTCTTGCGTGTGGTGAGTCCTGTCTGAGCCTCAACCAACAAGAGACATGCATGCTAACAAAAATGAATGCTGCTGAGCTGAATTTATGCTGTAATCAAACATGCGGTTTGCGAACTCCAACTTAAGGGGGAAAAAACCCCCAAACCCTGACTTCATTTGCAATGAATACTATTACTGGAACCATGTACCATAAATGCAGCAATGAAATACTTTATGAAGTCTGTTTAGATCTCCCTCTGGTCTTTTCAGTTTCATTATGACTAGAGATGCAGCTTCAATGCTATCAAGAAAATAAATCCAGATATCCAGAGTGTATTTAATATAGTGAATCCCAAAACCATGCACTCCCCAATTCATTGCCCCTGGACTCAGTTGTTATGCATGCTATTTAGCATACCTACACTGGTGCCGTTTCTGACAGGGAGTATAGCACCTGCCGTTTCTACTTGCCCTATGTAGCACCTGCCCTGTTTCTACTTGCCCTATATATCCAAATGCCTTTACTGGATCCTAGAAATAAGCAGATGCATTTAACTACTGGTGTTGCTTAATTGCTCAATGGGTACACTGAGTTTTGTGCATCTTGTGTAAGCCTTTTTGGATAAGTCTAGTAAAACTATCAGTCCCAGAATACAGAGTCCCTGCTCTATGCTGATTTCAGTTCTAAAGCTGATTAACATTTGTCCAAACTAAGCTAAAATAAAACAAACACCAGCATCTAAATAGGGACTAAATGTTCACTGGAGCATTAAATAAACTGACTGCACAAGTTTTGTGGTACAACTTGGAACTATTAATATGAAACATAATGGACAATAAAACCCTCTCAAAAAGGAGGTCTCTCCATTTAGCACTGATAAAGACATACACATGTCTGACCATACAGATAGCACTAGTGTAGGAAGCAAGTGTCTTTGAGGTTTCATAATTCTGTAAAATCCCCATAAAATGCCGACACTTGTGTCAAACAAAAAGTAAGGAAGATCCCAGATGGAGCCAGAAATGCTCATAGTGATGAGCTCGGTGAAACTTGGGCTGCATGGGAATCTAAGTGAAGGGGTAATTTTTCTATACTCTGGAAGGTTTAAACCTCATTTATGTATTTTAATTATGGGCTGTAAGCTGAAGTCCCTCAAAGGGATATTTAGCATAATATTGACAACTGGTTGTGACTGTAAATGCTATCAGAGCAGTGAATAAAACTCTGCAAACACTCAACACTGCAAACATTCATCGCAGCAACAACTCTGCAAACTAGTCTTTTTGAAGGTCAGGCGTGTCTGAAGTGTGTGTATTATGTACCTTCTCAGTTAGAAAGTCTCAAGGCCAGATCCTCAGCTGCTATGACTTGGTGCAGCTCTCGTGAAGTCACTGAACGGTGCCTGTATTTCCTCCAAGTGTCCCACAAGGGAGAGACGGCACCAGCAGGTGAATGGATAGTGTGAGATTTCAGCCCTGAGCCTACTTCAGCAGATGCTAAGGGTTTAAAACACTACAACAGACCTCAGCCTCTATGTTAGCAAGTAGTTCACCTAAACTGACAACAAAAGGAAAAGACCTGCAACAAATGACTTGGAGCAGATACTGTGCCCTAGAGTACATCTCTTAGGCAGCATTTTCCCCTTGGAGCATGGAGCACAAATCTTGATTAAGAGGGCTGGTGAGTTGGTTGTTCCTTTGGCAGAGGGCAAGGGTAGGATTAGAGAAACAACTCCCATCAGTTCTGGCCCTATATGTGACTATACAGTGGGTTTCCAGGAGAGAGCTGCCCAGGTGACAGGGATCTTTGCTGTCATTGGGCTTGCAGGCTCCCAGCTTTGGTTCTGAGTTTGATCTGCTGTCCAGAAGCAGCAGATGAAGCTTATGCTCCTGGTGCTCTGAGGAAGTCCCTCCAGGGGACTGGAGTCACTGGCTTATCTAATTTCATAAACTGAGGCTGATTACATTAAATTAGACTCCAAAATAAAATAAACATCAGCTTTAAATAAGGATTAGGATTCTCAGCAGGGTGTTTAATTGAACAAACTGCCTTTACTAATTTTATGATATGGCTAATCACTATTAGGGGGGAGGCAGGGAGAAAGAAACCATGCACGGCTACTGTTTTAGGCAGGTACAGCACTGCGCCTGAAAGCAGAAGTGGGGTTTCTCTGCTTGGCTTGATGGAATAAGTGGCCTCAAAGGTGTCATGTTTAGGTGAGCAGGGTAGTGGCTACTTACAGTGCCACTAGTTATGGACCATTTTTGTGAATAGCATCACTGGCAAGATCAGTCAGACATCTAAGCATAGCTACACTTTACATATTTTACAATGCAACAGTCTAAAGTGCCTGGCAGATTGTACATAATAAGAATGGTATAGGCATATGCATGTGTGTTTAAAGGTGTGAATTTCAAATGGGGAGCAGCTGCAACTAAATAGACTCATGCATTATGTTCATCTAGTTTCTTATCAAAATAGTCTGCATGACAAGCCAACTGCTTCTCAAGGTGGTATCAAGGTTGCATCACCATGAATAGTCCCTGAGGAACATTCTTCTTTGAAAAAGCTGTCTCCATGCTTTTGGATGCTAAAAAATGAGAGTCAGTTCAAAACACATTGCTAGGACAATCCCTTATCATAGACATATTATGTGTGTTCCCTGAAGTAAGTGCATTGAGAAGCCAAACTGTTTGATATAGAGGAGAGACACAGGTCTCCTGCTGACCTCCAATCTCTTGCAAGCACCTCTTTTCTGGTTTCCTTGGTATATTAGGAAGGCCCTTGTCACCTGCAAAACTTTGCATCAGTGAAGAGCTCTGCAGTGGAAAATGTTGTTTTGGCATCAGTGTGACTCAAAGCTGGCAGGTCCTCACAGCTGGCTGGAGGTCACAAGGCTCTGCAATATTCTTCCAGGAGTACAGCTTGAACCCTGTGTATGTGGCAGTGCAATGTCAATGTATCGGTATGTGAGACATAGATCTAGCCCTGGCTGTCTGCACAGATGCATATATCAGCCAGGCAGCTCGGTATAGTACAGCCCTGAGTAGCCTTGTTCAGTGCAAGTGCATGCCCTGGCCATGCAGGCTGGAGCTGGGCGCTAATTGAGTTTTACACCAGTGTGAATTCATTTGCCACTTACTCTTAATACACTATCTTCCCAAAGTATGGGTAATTCCAGCATTTACAAATCTAATTAGGCAGGCTTTCAGACTCCAAACATAGTCAGAGGGTCCACATGAGCCTAGTACAGTCATTATCAACCAAGATACCCTGGCACCCTAGGGTAGCTTAAGAATCCTTTCAAGGGTGCCATGGGGTGCCACACAATGTCAACATTGTTAGGTGTGCAAACATGATTCACAAAATAAACCCAGAGATGTCAAATAGGAATCCATGGTATTAAAAGCATTCTGACCTGTTGAGGTCTTTCTGAGTTCTTTTCAGTCAAAAAATTGCTCTATTACTTTTCTGCCCCCAAAATGAGTGAAAGCAAAGTGTTTTCTGGCATTTTCTGAGGAATGCCTTGAGTCTAAAAAGGTTGAGAACCATTGATTTAATAAGTTACTGAGCTAGCATGGTTCAGGCCTGCCAATCTCTATAGCCAACAGCATACAAGGGAGCAGAGTGCTCACCATTGCATCCAGCTGCCTTTGATTCCCCAGCATGAATGACATGGTTCCTACTTTCAGCTGAGCACAACATTTTGCAGAGTCTTGAGCCAGACTTGACCTCACTTCTTTAGGGCCATCACACGATGCAGTCACCACTCAGCCCCCTTGCCTGCCTTTTCAGTGTGTTGGCATCAATCCCTCACCCACAGACACAAGGCTTTGAGCTCCTCTGATGTGCAAGCCCCGTGTAGACATGTGTGCCTGAGCATTAGAATTGTGTATAATTTGCTTTGCCAGCACTACAATTAGTTTGAGAAGCAGAGTCTTTTATTGCAGTGCTTATGGCTTTGTTTTTCCGTTTGTCTAGCTGATTTCTCTAATGCTTTTCATAAGCAGCAAACTTGCTCATTATCCTCCTTCCCTCCCCCTTGCACTCTCCTCATAGACTGCATATTTTAACATTTCATTTTGCAGCGCTGCTGAAAGCGCTGCCTACTGCGTGCTGTTTTCTCATTTAAAGGAACTGCAAGATTACATGGTTAATTTGTATGTTTAAAAAAAACATGTTTAATGTCTGAGCCTTGATGAGCAACTCTGAGACATCTGCATGTTCTGTAATGCACACTCAGCAATTTAGAGACAGCAGCCACCCCACTGCCCACATCAGCCAGACTCCTGCTTGGAGCACATGAGCAGTTGAGCCTCATGGCATGGGGCATATTGGTTGTAGAGACTCTGGGAGCGGTCTTTTTGTAAGGAAGATGGGCAGCTTGTACTGACACTAATGGTGCTCTGTTAGAGCAGTGGAAGTTCAGAGTCCATTATATTATAATGGGCATAAAAACATCTTGTTGTAAGACTAGAAAATGATTCAATGGGCAGAGAATGCACTGTCTAGGGTTGCTCAGCTGGAGGAGTACAGTATCTGAATCCCAACCTGCAACTGGCTGGGCATTTAGCTAGGGAAATCCCAGTTAACCCTGATCAGCCAAGTTCCGAGCTAGGTTAGGCTGAAGTGATAAAATGTTAGGTGGATATGTCTGCATCCCAACCCCATTCTCTGGAATCATCCAATCCCTGAAGTCTCTGTCCTCTTGAGAGTGTCTGTTTTATATGACCTCTGCCTACCATAAGAGTTGTTATACCTGCTGCTCAGGCCTCTGGGAGACAGGAGATGAACTACAGTATGTGTCTGATCTACTCTGGCCTCATTACTATGTCAGGAGGCCAACATCACTGCAAAGAGCTGCAGATGACGCATGAACTCTTTTAAAGCACCTGTTAACAATGGCACATTTAGCACCCTGCTCCCAAGGATAAAGGACAGCCAGCACAATGCATCACATCCCTAGAGTAAATCATTACAGCATTTTGATGTGAAACTAACTACTGCAGTATGACACACACACACATACAGGCTTTACAAAAGTATCCCTAATGAGAGTATTCAGCTGTGATTTCAAGGATACTGGAGCACTGCCATGTAGCCACATCTCTGTAGTCTTAATAGTTTAACATTTTTATACAAGCATCCATTATTGAAATCAATCATACAGTTTTAAAGGTATCACATCCTGGATCACTTAATTATACTGCTCATTTTCCAATCTTTGCAGGAAAGCAGTCCTGTTCTCCTGGTGCTCACACTGTTACCCATCACAGCCAATACCAATCCCTTCAATTTACCCACTTAAAAAAAATCTATCTCCTTCCATCACTGCAAACAACAGTCAGAAGTCACAAACTTTAAGCTGAGGTGTAATTTGAAGGATAATGCTTTGGCTTTGTGTGGCTTCTTTCAAAAGGGCCCGATAAACCTGCTGCGTAAAGCGTTGCATGGATGAATTAGTTCACAGCAAGACTTTCAAGACACTTAAGTGACTTATGAGCCTTCTGCCACTGGGTTTCAATGACCCCTGAGCTCCAGGATGCTGAAGTGCAAGGTGTCAAAGGTGTGTAGGAGTTTGAGACCTCTAATGAGTTCAAAAATAGGCCTTTGTCTCCTAAAACTCTAAGGTAGTTCTGAAAATATGTCTGTATGGCTGCAACATGCAGTGCATGCTGGGTATTAATATGGTCTTTTGGTTAAACATGTGTCACAAGAGACCTGAGCTCACCTCTTCCACTGCCCCAGCTCTGCTCCAGACTCTGTGTGTGAGCTCAACCCCCTCCCTTTCCCCATGCTGGGCCTTAACCGTGTACATTATGCTCCTCCCTGGGAAGAGCTGTACATATGCTCTGTGCCATGCACACTATGACCCTGTATTCACTGGGGGTCTCTCTAAGCATCAGCCTCTCATCCCCATGGATTGTGTCAATCTCACAGCAATGTCATGATATGGGAAGATCTTCTCTCTCCTGTATACAGCAATGGTGACAGAGGGGTGAGATAATTTGAGCAAAGTCACAGACCACATTGGTGGCAGAAACAGAAGTTCACTGTACACTGCTCCCTCAAGACCCACGTATTGTTCCCTCCAGTTACTAGACACACTGTATATTGGCTGCAGAATGCAGGAGCTGGCTAATAGCAGGGGGATTAGGCTTGCACGCAGATATTCAATAAATTAACCAAGGGAAAATACAGGAAGTTGTGGAGATTACCTAATTCACACTTTGTCAGCCCTAGGATCTGTTCATTTAACCATGCAATGGGCTAGATTAAGGATGGCATTTCCCCTCCAAAACTACCTGTGGTCCATCTCTGTTAGTTTCAAGGTAACATCCTAATAGAAGCAGTTATAAACATCTCATAACATGTCCTGAGATCTTGGGCAATCTTCCCCCTACCCACCTTCCTATCCACTCAGAACTAGGTTTCTTCCAGATCCATAAAATAAAGGTCTGATGAGGAGGGATACCAGACAAAGGCCTACTTCTCCAAAGCAGGGGAGGGGTGCTAGAGTTAAGGACACTTAAGTGACTTATGAGCCTTCTGCCACTGGGTTTCAATGCATTAGGCCTGTGTGAAATTTTGCTGGCTGTTTTGTTTCGATGCTGTATCAACTCATTTCAAGCTCAAAACAGTGAAATCAAAATGAAACAAAGGGCTTCGAAACAGTCTTGAAATGAAACAAGGGCAGTTGAAATGTTTTGAACGTTTTGAAACATTTCAAGTTTCAAAGCTGAAGCTGGGCTTGCCTGCAGGGAAACAGAAAGTAAGGAGAGGGAGGGGGGAGAAGGAGAAGGAATGCTCTGATATTGACTGTGTAGCTGGCCAGTAACTGTGATCCTTCCCTGAGGTCCCTTCCAATCCCAGTGCTCTGTGGGAGGGAAGGGAAAACAGCATAAAAAGAAGCATTGTTTGAACTGGGCTGCTTTCTGCCTTGCGGTCAGTTACTGAGCTGTCTTCCAGCAGCTCAGCAGCATCAGACAACAAAGGAAACCATTCATTTTCTACTTGCTAGCCTAGTAAGTGGGATTCATCAATGCCTTTTGCTTTCTGTACCTTTTATTTTATTATTATATTCATTGATTCCTTTCAATGTATTCCTCCCCCAAAATCCGCTTTTTGTTTTTGTGAGTCTATTTTGATTCTTTTCAAATCTGTGCTTGCTTTCACAGTGTGCATTCCATTCACTGTTCAGGGAAGCACAGCATAATTATATTGCATATTATAATACAGAATTTATATAGGAATATATACATACATTTATATATTTTATTGTATTTATTACATAAATATATATATACATTGCATAAATACACATACATACAATTATCTTATCTACATATATTACATAAATCAGAAAACATTGCAGAAGAAGACTCAGATTTTCCAGCACACCAAGGCAAAGGCAAGACACTGTGAAACACACCATGAAGCATGCTGGAAAAGTAGCTGGCAAGTCGTCAGGGAGGAGTGGAAGAAGGGGTACAGGGAGAACTGTAATTTCCCACCCCCCACCAACTGAGATGCAGCCTCTTTGCTACAGCAGGCAGGCAGGAGGCTTCCATTAGCTCTACACGCAGCAAGGAGAGGGGAGCAGTGCCAGTGAGCACCATGGGGATGCTGATGCATCTCCACAAGCACCACCCCCTTGCCTTTGCTCATCCTCAGCCTGGCACCAGTGAGAGCATGCCCAAAGGGAAGTCTCCCTTTTTCTCCAAAGCCTCTGTCTGCACAAAGCAAAGGCAGGCCATCCTGGAACAGTGGGGGAAAGGCAGACAGACAGAAAGTGGGGCACATTGCAAGGGCAAGCAAGATCACACAGAGCACTGGGGAGATGCTTGCTGTGGATGGCCAGCCCTTCTCAGTTGAGTGGCCAGGGTTAAAGTGGCTCATGGCACTCATGGCCCCATCATACCAAGTGCTTGCACACACCACCTTCATCAGGACAGTGGTGCCCTCCCTGTATGAGGCACGCAGGGAGTACTTGAGGGAGGAGCTGTGCAAGGCAGGTCCACAGGTGGCCTTACACTTCACCTGGGATATCTGGAGCAGCTGGGGTGAAGATCATGCATACCTCTCCATCACTCTACTTCAAGCCGAGGTAATGGATGAGTCCCAAATGGCAACAGAGAACATGGGGCCCATGAACTGCTTGGTGCAGGGGTGGCTTATTGACCAGGGCAGGCTCCCCCATGGGTTCATGGTCACCGACAAAGGGGCCAATATGGTCAAGGTGGTCTGTGATGCCAACTTTGTTGGCATCTGCTGTGTGGCACACAAGTTCCACCTCATTGTCATGGGTGCCTTGGAAGGGGACAGGGCTGCTGGTGATGGCACCAGCACCACCAGCAAGCTTATTTAAAAAAGAAGGCAGGTGGCAGGCTACTTCCACCAGAGCATCAAGGTGGGCAAGATGCTGTGGGACAAACAGGCAGAGCTGAACATCCCACAGCACAAAATCATGCAGGATGTGGGGACTCAGTAAAACTCCACATACCTGATGCTCAAGAGGCTGGTAGAGCAACAAAAGGCCATCCATGAGATGGCCTTGCTTATGGAGATTGGGATCAATAGCTCCCTTAACAGAGCTGAGTGGGGTACCATCTCCCAGATCTTGGTGGTCCTCAAGCCCTTCCTCGAGGCCACCGAGACCCTCAGTGCTGGTGATGCCCTCCTTAGCCAGGTGATCCCTGTAGTTAGGGAACTTCAGAACCAAATAGAGTAGTTCCAGGGGATCAATTCCTGGCTGGGACAAGCCACTGTCACCAGATGTACAGGCACTTGTGAGGCAGCTGAAGGAGGGCATCAAGAAACAGCTTGATCCCTTGTGATCCAGTACAGTCCATGTGCTGGCAGCCATGTGTGACCTGAGGGTGAAGGGGAGCGTATGCAGCAGCCAAAGCCTGAATCAGTGGACAAAGGTGCTGGTGAAGAGGGTCAGAGAGGCAGAATGGCAGAGGTGGGGGGACCTGGAAGAGGGGGATCCACTGTCCCATGCCAGCATGCCAGGCAACAGCCAGTCTCCTCTTCCACCACAGGTACTGCCAGGGCAAGGCTTCACTAGTGGGGTCCAGAGGCACCAGACCCCACCATCAAGCACGTAATGCTCAGGCCTTGGTGGCTGCCTAGCTCACCGAGAACATGGAGCCATGGCTGTGTGACCCCTTGGCCTACTGGGCAAGCCACAGCCAGATGTCGCCGGATCTGGTCACAGTTGCCCAGGATCCCTGTCCTGTCCACCGACCAGTGTTCCAAGAGAAGGGGAGTTCAGGATTGCTGGGAATGTAGTGACACCCCACTGCACTGGCTTGGATCCTGGTTTGGTAAAGCAGCTGGTGTTCCTCAAGGTGAACCTGCCACTGCTGCAGTTCCCCAATCTCCAGGTGCAGGTGGAGTGAATGCCACTCTCCTCACTCCATCCACACCGATTTCTTTTTTTCATTTTTTAAAAACCATTTAATGCCCCACTCTCAGAGCTGGTGGGGGGCACTCACTGCATCACCAGCCAACAGGAGAAGAACGTGTCAGGACAACCTTGGAGGTATGGGCTGGGGCTATGGGGAAGGAGGAGGCCCCAGGTCCTGGGCATGACCACTAAAACTGCAATCTGCCAGGGTCAGGAGGCCTGGTGCGACTGCCAGTGGCATGGCAGCCCCAGGAAATGCCAGGACTGAGGGTGAAAGGTGGGTAGGAGGCATCATAACCTCCAGCCACCACATGCATGCACACAGTCCTGGCTGGGGAAAGCCCAGACCCGTCACATCTTTGACAGGCCTGAGGCTTGCTGGTTGCAGTGGAGGTGTGAGGATCCAGGTGAGCACAACTTAGCTGCCTGGGATGCCAACTTTCAGGTTGAAAAACCCTTTCTCAGGCTGAGGAAGCACCTGCAGTTGGTGTGTGAGCTGTTCCTGTATGGAAGAAATAGAAAAGCAGCCAGAGGCAAAAAGCCAGTCAGTGAAAATGGAAATGGAGGAGTCAGGGGGTGAGGGACAGGCTGGGGAGGGAGGGAAAGGGGGATGTAGCAGCATAGGTAAAAGTGAAGAGGTACCTGGAGAGTCAGATGTCCGGCAGGTTGCAGTGGGTCAGAATTCCAATGTCTATGTTGAGTCCATGAGTTTCTGTACCTAGAAGGTTGATGAAGTGGAGTTCATAGGCTCATCTCTGAAAAGTGGTTTGTAAATTCCCTTTGAGGATCAGGCCTGAGAGATTGGAGACAGGTGGTGTTCTTTTCTTGTCTGTGAGAGATTTTCGGTGTGTGCTCATTCTGGTGTGCAGTTGTTGCTTCGTGTCTCCACATAATTTCCATAAGGGCACTTGGTGCCCTGATGGAGATATATATGGTATTGTGAAGCTATCTCCATACTGGAGATATTTTTGAGAGGTTTTGCATGTCTTGTCATAGCATGGCTTGGATCCATTTGGCATGTTTTGGGCTGTAGGAAGTTGCCTTCTGGTGATGAGGTTAGTGTGGTTCAGTGCTTGAATTTACAAACCACTTTTCACAGATGAGTCTATGAACTTCACTTCAACCTCCTAGGTACAGAAACTCATGGACTGAATATAAACATTGGAATTCTGACACACTTCAACCTGCTGGACATCTGACTCCCCAGGTACCTCTGCACTTTCACTTGCACTGTTATATCCTCCTTCCCCTCCCCACTCCCACACCCCAGCCTGTCCCTCACCCCCTGACACCTCCATTTCCATTTTCACTGACTGGCTTTCTTGCCTGCATTGCATGCCAGCCTCTGGCTTCTTTACTATTCCTTCCATCCAGGAACAGCACACACACATACCAACTGCAGGTACTTCCTCAGCCTGACAAGGGGTTTTTCAACTCAAAACTTTGCGAAGATATATTTCTCTAACTATTCAGTTGGTCTACTAAAAGATACCAAATTGACCCCAAAGAACCTTGTCTGCGAGTGCCATGTCCTTAGACCAACACCCCAGTCAGTCAGCTGACTGGAAGGACATAAGGCCCTGGGCACATCTAAGCCCCAGGGCTGGGACTGGCAGGGAGATTTCTCTGGTAGCGGCTGGAGAAGAAGCTCCTGCAGGAGAGGAAAGAAAGGCTCCGTGACAGTTTGGCTGTCTGAGATGCTGCTGATGCTACTTACTAAGTTATTACCTATTGTTATTTAAAGTTGTGGACCATATTGAGGCTGTAGGGGAGGAGGAGACCTCATTGGGACACACTACCGTGTTGTGCAGAGGCCCCAGCACCAGTGAGTGCACGCCTTAACACACACACAAAGTAATACATCATGAGTTTTGCCTGTCAGCCACTTGAGGTGCAGTTTCCCAGAAACCCCTACACCTATCTCCTTGAAACTTGACTGACTTTGTAGACTCAGCAGGGGCTACCCACCCTGCTGTTTCCATTCAAATCAGGCAAGAAATGACAAAAGTCATAGGCAGTTTTGTGATTCCCCATTATAGCCTATGGGTGAAATGTCAAAACAGCATCAAAACAGCAAAACAGTTTCAATGAAATGAAACGGAACAGTGCTTCAAAATAAAATGAAACTCAAAATGAAACACTGTCCTGTTGAAACGGCAAAACAGAAGTCAAAATGAAATGGTACTGTTTCGCACAGCCCTATTCTGCATCATCCCTAGATATTTTCAAAGTGTGTCATTTACTACTTTTTCAGACAGGCACCTCCCTCTTGCCCTTCCTGTGGTTTTTGTACATTGATACACACACTCACTCCCTAATACCTTCCCCCACAGCTAGGGGTGGCCACCCATCTGTAGCTGGGTGGGACAGTCCTAGAATGGGATCATCAAGTCCTAGACCCAGGCTCAGCATTCGTCCCAGTTCACAGCATCCTGCAGGGATCCAGGTCTCCCCTTGCAAGCCAGCAGCATTCCAGCCTGCAAGGGGCTGCTGGGAGTAGGGCGTGTGTGCCTGCATACATGCATGCGGTCAGAAAAAAATCCGGGCAGCCTGGAGAGCAGCTCTCTACAGGAAAGTCTATGGGGGCGGAGGAGGTGTGAGGGAGGCAGATCAAGGACCCCACAGTGAGGACAGGAGTGGGGCAGGGGCTGCAGCTCAGGGTGCTGCCCAGGTGGGGTGGTGCATGGGGCTATGGCAGGGAGCAGGAGAGAGCCACAGGTGACTCATCCAAGGGGTGTGAGAGAGGATGGCTCCCTGCCACTGCATGCACCCCCTCCAGGAAGGGGGTCATGGGGGACATGTGCCCCCCAGATTTGTGTGTGGGGTGGGGCTGAGGATGGGAACAGATGTGGACTGTCCACTGTGGGCTCAGGGCTCCCTTCCCTGAGACCCTTCCCCCAGGATGTGCCCTCCCCCCAGGATGACATGTCCTTTGTCCACCTGGCAGCAGCCAGAGTCGCAATAGCATGGAGTTATGGCCCCTGCTGCTGCCAGCAGGCAGGGGGCATGCAGCCAGCACAGGGCTCCCGGTAAAAGGCAGCAGGGCGGGGAGCCCTTATCCATCCCTGCCCCACTCAGCTCTGCTCCAGCTATGCCTCCAGTAATGGGTTAAGGGGGGGAAGCATGTGTCCCCCCTTTATGTTTTAAAAAGGTAATCACCCTACTCACAACTCAAGTTAAACTGCAGTTGATAAGGGCATCCCTTAAGCTACCATGTAGGTAAGAGCAGTGTATTGGTCACATTCTAGGTTTAAGCAACATGGCTTGAACTCAATGACACCTAAAGGGAAACCAGTGAAGCATTCCCTCGTTCTTCCTGGTCCTTCCCAGAGTTGCATCCAATAAGTGACTGCCTGATGCTGGGGGTGGTTCAGCAATGTAGGACCTATTTGTTTCATGTCTAGAATCCCTAGGTAGTAGGTGAAAGGTTGGAGAGCAAAGCATTATCATTTGGAGATCCAGTACAACCTCTTTATTTATCCACTGTAGGATAGAGAAGAAAGGGACTTTTGCTATTATTTCACAGCAGTTCACAACCAGAGCAGTGGTGGAAATTTATACTATGAGCAGTCCGTAGGGATGAGACTATTGTCCTACCAGCACTGCCCTTGTGGAGAGCAACAGTCAAGTATTTCCATGTACTGGAGATGGGAGAAGGGACAGTGTCTTCATACACACCCTGTTACCATGGCCACATTTGCCTGCTTGTCTTTGGCTGTCACCTACCTGCACATGAAGGGCTGGTATCTCTTTTCTTGTCTCTCTCTGTTCCTACACCTTGTTCTACTCACATCTACTCTAAGGTGATTCAAGGTTGGATCATCAAGAACCAAGTCAGCATTTCCAGTGGATGAAGAGGGTTGTGAAGGGCTGGGGTAGGCAGCAGAATATTTTAGAAGAACTAAAGAAAGATTCTACAAGTAATAACTTTTAAGATTTCTGCTGATATAAATAACAGCCATAAGTCCCTTTTGCTTTCACACTGGGGTAATGCTGGCTCACTATTACAACACAGGGGGAGGGTTTTCATTATGAGATGACTTTTTACCTTCAGGCAGCAGTCTTAAACCAGGACTCTTTATCTTTCTGACAACTTAATCTTTATTTGCTACAGACAACAATATACATAATTACAGCTCTTGACATATCAGACAGAAGGAACACTCCAGCCTTTCACAAGAAAAATGGAAGCAAAGTTTTAAAGTCAAACACACTTTCAGCAGTACTTAAAATAGCTGCAAACTTGCTTGAAGTTCCTGGACAACATTTTGCAACTTTGATGCTTCATGTTAATTGCATACTATAAAATCCATGTTTCAGCGCTGAATAAATGTCCTGATATTCAGAAATGCTGAGTTCTCATTATATCCATTGGCTGTAACAGCAGCTTCCATCAAGGAACACTTTCACTAGGTCAGAGAAAGTAGTGGGGAAAAGGTTTAGTGACAATCTGGATACTGGATTATAACTCCCATGGAATTACTTCTGCTCTGTTCCTGCCATCATATTCACTCCTGGCATGTTTAAATATCATAGATGTTTATGATTAAAAGTAAGACCTTCACTCCTACTGGCGCTCTGTCAAGACTGGTTAGCATTTGTGATAACTATGAAAGCAGTGGGAAAATTAGCAATAGAATAGTTTTATGTTAATGCCAACTTGAGACAAAAATAAAACACGGCAAGCATCAAAGATGAGTGTATCCCAGGTGAAGAATGTGGATCCTCAGCAGACAAGCCTTTCATTCCCTTCCTTCCTCTCCAGTAGTCAGTTTTGCAGCAAGGCTCTTCAGAGTGCATTGTCTAGCAAGTCAGCTGTCAATTGCAGTCAGTTGTCCCAGATGATAATGGCTAGAAAATGATATTTAGAATTTTGTTTTTGGGAACTGGCTTGTAGATAAGGTACATATACATTAGAATAATGGTCTAGGGAAATGGTAAAGGTCAATTGGTTTTTTAAAGTCTGTTTGTGACAAAGGTTCCTTCAAGGTTCACTGTGTCTGAAGCCAAGAGACACACAGGCTGGGAAATTGAAGACATGTACCACACTGTTCCATAACATGAGATAAGATAGCATTAAGTCACACTGCCCAACTGCAGAGCCTTTGGGATTTCTGGTTTTGGTGGACAGACCAAATTAAGACACTGGTAAATAACCAAATTAAGATGTGTGTATAACCCAGGTGGTACTCAATTTATATACCCCTTCTCCAAATGAAGGGAATGTTAGTGGGGCAGGAGCACTGGGGAGGCATGGCTGCTCAGCTGCGTGCAGCTTTCCTCCTCCTCTATAGAGCAGAACCAGGACACGTATTTGGATTTATTAAATTGTATATAGTTAAGAGATAAGACAATTAAAATAGGATATATATACACAGAGGATATAGGAACTATAGGCAGTATATTTACAAATCAATGCAAATACTCTATATACGGGTGAGGGAAGAGGTAATCAGAAAAGGGAGTCTCAGCAAACATTAGGCATTCTTATACTCTAATAGGGTGCAAAGTTTACAAAGCATGAGATGCAAATTTACAAAGCATGAGGCACAAGGTTTACAAAACGTGAGGTACAGAGTCCAAAGGAAGACAAAAAGGGCAGCAAGCTGCACTAGGGTAACATAGGTGACCTGGGGCAGAGGGCCCCCCAGAAAGGAAAATAGGGGCACCTTGATGTACCTGCAGCACCCTACAACCTTACTTAAATGGGTGGGGCCTTAATCCCTAGCCCCTCTCCCTTGCCCCTTTCAGGGGTTTCCTGGCAGCTTGCCCCAACGAGAGGGCCGGCCTCCCCTGTGGCAATTCCCTTCTTGGACAACTCATGCTCCTGGGGCCTGTGGAGGTTCTCCTCATCACCCTGGTGGAGCATTTCCTCCCACTTCAGGGCCTCAGCTGCTTCATGGGGCTTTCCCAGCCAGCCTGCTCATGGGCTTGTGCGCTGTTGTGTGCACTAATGGCCATGACTCATGCAAGGTGTGGGGGACCCAAGCTTTATGCAGTGCTGGGGCCTTGGTCTGCTCCCGGACCTTCTGTGCACCACTTGCTCGGCCCCATGCTGGGGTTGGGGACCCAAGCCAGCACGTTCAGCTCCTGGGTCTTGGTCCACTCCCAGACCCTCCATGCACCAATCTGTGAACCACATGCCTAACCTTGTGCCGGGGGTTGGAGACCCGAGCCGCCGTATGCAGCTCCAGGGTCTCAGTCCACTCCCAGACCCTCCATGCGCTGGCTGTGCACCAACGCTAAGCTACCTCACAGCAGGGCTGGAGGACACAGCTGCTTGCTGCTCCTCATCCAGCGAGTCTCTTCAGCCTCTTCTGGGGCAACCAGAAGAGTGCCCCACCAATCACTTTAAACCTCTCCAAAGCCAGTGCACTGGGCTGCCACCAGCAAGCCTGCCACGTGTGCATGTGATGGGTTTGGGAAACAAAGGAATATGCTGACAGGACAGAATGTGGGCTGTATGACAACCATAGGGAAACCAATCAACAATGTCCAGGAATGAAGAGTCATTAAAAGGGGAGAAAGAATACAAAAGGAGAGATTTCAGAGCAGCAAAGGTTCCCCAAGGAAGGAACCCAAGGCCACCATAGACAGAGGGCACACCACCTGCCTATCTCACTCATCCCACTGTAGGGGGTGGGCCTTGGCCCTCAACCTCCAGGATGCTGAAATCTGACATTCAAGAAAGAACTACAGGGTAAAGTTCACTTACTGGCAGACATGACAGCTCTAGGATTGGTAGATACAGAATTGGGGAGGTTATTTTGTTTGCCTTGCCTACATTATTTTTATCTACTATCACTGTGTATCAATAAAATTTGCCTATTATCAAATGGAGAAGTCACAGTCAGTTGAGGGTTTGGGTCCACCTGGAACAAAGTATCTGGGTCATAAATCCAGTGCCAACACCAGACAGTCTGCTGAATCCAGCACTGGGATCTCCACCCTCTTATAAGAGCAGCACAAAATGAAGCATTGTCCAAAATATCATCTCAACAAATCCAGGATTTCTCAAAGCCATGTTCCATCCTCAACCCTTTAAGACTACATTTAGTACAATGTTAACCCTTTCTATCAGCCATCACAACCTTTTCCACAGGGACATTCCCATTTGCTTCCAGTTCAAGTTTACCCATGGAAACAGAAATGACAACATGCCTTAGATGGTTGTCCAGGTTACAGATGATTTTTGTGCACAGCCATCATAAAGACTGTGCACACCGAAACCCACACAAGTGTCTCACTGACATATGATCCAATTTCTGAAGTTAGCAATACTTGGTCTCTTGTGCTCTCATTCTTTTATTTATATGCAAATGAAAGGAAATAAATGTCAGCTTTCTAAGAAGCATTCTCTGACTTTGGCTGCAGAAGTGTCAGTTACATGTCTGCCTGGGTTAAATACTTCTAGCACCAGCTATCTTGCCTGCTACCCCCTGAGTCATTTGCTACCTACACAGACGGCATTGCATAATGAGCTTCATCAAGCACTACAGCCAGGGAAGCTGCTATTTGATTCCCTTTAAGCTGTAGAAAGCAGTCAAATTGATATAACAGTCACAAAATTAGTGAGGATAACTTGGCAGCCTTCCAGCATAAGTCAGTCTCCCAGGATATAATCTTACTTTAAGTAATGCTCTGAAGCCAGGCCAAAAGTTAGAATCATAGACTCAGGGCTGGAAGGGACCTCAAAGGATCATTGGGTCCAGCCCCCTGCATGATCAGGAAAGACATCTGGGGTCAGACGACCCCAGGCAGGTGACCAGCCAGTCTCCTCTTTAAGACCTCTAGGGTAGATGATTGCACCACCTCAGGGGGGAACTTGTTCCACAGTCTGGACACCCTAAATGTAAAGAAGTTTTTCCTAATGTTCAGCCTGAAACTATCTTGCAGTAGTTTGTGGCCGTTGTTTCTAGTTTTTCCCCAGGGCGCCCTGGTGAACAGTTCTTCGCTGGGCCCCTGATGTACACCTCTGATATTGTAGTAAGCCACAATCAGGTCCCCTTTCAGCCTTCTTTCTTTAGGCTGAAGAGTCCGAGATCCCTCAGCCTCTCCTTATGGCTTGCCATGCAAGTCTTTGATCATATGGGTGGCCCCTCTCTGGACCCTCTCGAGCTTTAGCACATCCTTGTTGAAGTGTGGTGCCCAGAATGGGACACAGTACTCCATCTTCAGCCACATCAATGTTGAGCAAAGTGGGAGAATCACTTCTTTGGATTTACTGGAGATGCATCAATTGATGCATGCCAGAGTTTTATTGGCCCTAGAGACTACTGTGTCGCATTGACGGCTCATTTTCCTGCTGGGGTCTATTGTTACCCCCAGATCCCTTTCATCTGTAGTGCTGGTCAGGTTAGCGATGCCCAGCCTGTAGGTGTGCTGGGGGTTCTTCCTTCCCAGATGCAGCACTTTGCATTTCTCTACATTGAACCTCACTGGGTTCTGTTCTGTCCAACATGCCAGCCTGTCTAGATCTGCTTGTATCTGCAGCCTATCTGCGGGTGTGTCCGCACAACCCCATATCTTGGTGTCGTCCAAGAACTTGGCCAACGGGCTTTTCACCCCCTCGTCCAGGTCGTTGATGAAGATATTGAACAACACTGGGTCAAGTACCAACCCCTGGGGTACGCCACTGCCCACAGCTCACCAGGATGACACTGATCCATTCATTTGGACTCTGTGTCCTACCCTGCAACCAGTTTCACGCTCACTTGACGGTCCCGCAGTTGAGCCCGATATCTTCCAGTTTTCTGATCACTACCTCATGGGATACCAGGTCAAAGGCTTGCTGGAAGTCAAGGTACACGATGTCAACCACTTTTCTCTCATCCAAGTGACAAGTCACCTGATCATAGAAAGAAATGAGGTTGGTCAAACAAGACCTGCCCATGACAAAAGCCATGCTGGCTGTCATTCAGTGTCATGCCTTCTGCAAGTTTGTCACATATAGCCTCTTTGATGAATGTTTCCAGGATTTTCCCTGGAATAGAAGTTAAGCTAATTGGCCTGTAGTTTCCCAGGTCTTCACACTTCCCCTTCTTGAAGATAGGCACAACACTGGCCCTCTTCCAGTCCTCTGGGATTTCTCCAGAAGCCCAAGATTTTTTAAAGGCCTTTGCTAGGGGCTCTGTGATTACTTCAGCCAACTCTTGCAGCACTCTTGGGTGGAGTTCATCCAATCCTGCTGATTTATATATGTCTAATTTATTTAATTGATGATCATACACCAGTTCTATGGCAATGGTGGGAACGGTGTCAATCCTGTTCTGTGCCCTACCTGGCATGCTGTTCCCCTTGGTCTTGTGAAAGACTGAGGCAAAGTAGTCATTTAGGAGTTCTGTTTTTTCCTGCTACTGACCAGGTATCCTGAGGCATTGAGCAACGGCGCCACACTCCCATTAGTTTTCCCTTTACCCCCTATGTAGCTAAAGAAGGACTTCTTGTTCTCGATTCTTGTAGCTAGTTTTAGTTCGATTTCTGCCTTAGCTTGCCTAGTCTGTTTTCTGCAAGTGTGGGCCATTGTCAAGTAGTCTTCCTTAGAGGCTCTCCCAAGCTTCCATTGTTTGTACGCCTCTTACTTGTTCTGTAGGAGGGTTGCAACTTCCCTGCTTAGCTAAAAGGGTTTTTGACCCTTCTGCTACTTTTTTTCTCCATAAGGGAGTGGATTTTCTCTGAGACTTAAGGATTGTATCCTTAAGACATGACCATTCTTCTCGTGCTCCCTTTACCTGTGGTCCTTGGTCTCTCAGGGCATTCTCTAGTGACCTGAGCTTATTAAAATTTGCGTTTTTGAAGTCTAAGACTTCGAGCTTGGTATCTGTTTTGTCAACCTTGCGACGGCCCATGAACGTAATGATTTTATGGTCACTATCGCCTAGGCTGCACTCTATGTTTAAGTTGATCACCAGGTCATCCCCTTTGGCCAGGACCAGGTCAAGAACTGCATTGCCTCCAGTTGGCCTGTGCACCTCCTGAGTCAAAAAAAGCTCTTCAGTGCTGGTCAGGAAGGATCGTGATTAATCTGAGCTGGCCAAGCACTCCTCCCAGGAGATGTCTTGGTAGTTCACGTCACCCATGATAACCATGTCCCATGCACACACGGCCTCCATTAGTTCACGGGCGAATGCCAGATCAAGTTCCTCCCCTTGGTTAGGCAGCCTGTAGTACACACCTACAGTCAGGTCCCTCTCACCTCCCCTCCCCCAGATCTTGGCCCAAAGGGTTTCAAGCTGTCCTTTGGGGCCAACTTCGGCCTGTAGGGAGGTATACTGCTCCTTCACATAGAGGGTAACACCCCCAGCTCTCTTCCCTAAGCATGTAGCCCTTTCTGGCCATGCTCCAGTCATGAGAGGAGTCCCACCAGGTCTCCATGATCCCTACTAGATTGTAGTGCCCAGTGGAAAGCAGGAGGATTAGTTCCTCCTGCTTGTTCCCCTGTTTCTGGCATTGGTATACTCCTTCTACTGAGGTCACTGGCCACCTGTTGCATTGAAAAGGAGCTGTTTTCTCAGCTCCTGTAAGAGTGGCTTGCTTGGTTTCATTGTCAATGGAGCTTTCCTGTATATTGGTCCCCAGGTAGGCTCCAGTCAGCATTTCCCCATCCCCCTGCAATCTTAGTTTAAAGCTCTATCTACGAGATCAACCATCCTGGCCAAGAAAAGGGACTTGCCTTTCCATGTGAGGTAGGTGCTGTCTCTCCCCAGGAGTCTTCTGTCCTTGAAGTGGGTGCTGTGGTCATAGAAGCCAAAGCCTTCTTGGTGGCACCACCATCGGAGACGCCAGTTCACCTCATTGATGCATTCTTTCCTCCTTGAACTGTGGCCTGAAACAGGGAGCACAGAGGAAAAAACTACCTGAGCCCCTGATCCTTTAAGCCCAACTCTCAGCGCCTTGTAGTCACTCATGATACGGTCTGGATTGCTCCTAGCCATGTGGTTTGTTCCCACATGGATAAGAAGCATGGGGTACTAACCTGTGGGCTAGATAAGCCTGGGGATCCTCTCTGTGACATCAAAGATCCATGCCCCAGGGAGACAGCGGACTTCCTGGGCTGTGGGATCTGGGCAGCAGATGTCTCCCTCCATTCCTCTCAGCAGAGTGTCGCCTACTACAATTACCCAACATTTTCTCCTCCAATTGTTCTGTTGCCTTGCAGCCTGATTAGTGGTAGTTGTGGGTGCAGCCTCCGTTGCTGCACTCTCTGTTGCTGCACTCACTCCCAGCGATGCCAGGGCCCCAAATCGGTTCCCCAGCTGCACTGGAGGAGTTGTTCCAGCAATGCAGGATCTAATTCTGTGTTGTCTAGAACAGAGGTAACTGTCTTCCATCTGTCCGTGTCGGGTCTCTCTTGTGTTGCTATGCCACCATTTGAGGAATCCTGCAAACAGTGGAAGTACCTGTCAATCTCATCCTCAATGGCTCTGATCTCATGCAGCCTGCTAACCTCTTTCTGGAGTTCCTTCACCTGCCCCTCCAGGGCCTCAATCCAGGCACATGTGGGACAGTTGAGGGGACTCCCAGCCATCCCGCTGCCCCTGGGCCCCTGAGGACCCACCAGGCAACCCCTGCAGGCAGGGGGCCCGGGTGCTGCTGACCCACCCAAAGGCTCCATCTGGGTGGAGGCCTCAGAGGAGCCCTGGATGGGAGGCAGCATCAGGGCAGGGTCCCTGGCTGTGGACCGAGTCACCACCCCCATTAACACTCCCTCACATGCACTCACCTAAAGACTCTGGAGAGACTGTCTGAAGCTGCCAGCTCTGACACATGGAGTCTCAGGCCTCTCCTGCTCTCCCCTCTGCACAAACTCCAGAGTAAACTCCGGCATGCCCCTAAAGAGCACGCCTGTTTGCAAGGCCTGTTCGTGCAGCTCGAGAGCGCGGTTCCTGCCCGGTGCAGCTAAAGAGGGGTGGGAGGGGAGGAAAACCCCTTCCTGATTCCCTACAGCTGGCCCAACTGGCCCGGCCCCTCCTCCCGCTTCTCCCCTGCCCTGCCTGGCTTACCTTGATTCAGCTGTCGGCTCCTTGTTCACTGCTCTGCTCAGTGTGGTCAGAGGGAGCTGAGGGCTCACATGTGCTGATACACACATGTGCCTTCTTCGATGTCCAAGCCCGACCGGCAGGGATTTAGGTTGCAGTCGGTGCTGTCACTGGATCTATGCTGGTGCAACCTCTATGCCTTCAGCACAGTTACTGTAGATTTACATTGAGGTACCTAGTGGGGAAGAATTGAGCCCAGCATTTTTAACTCCCCATGTATTTTAAATTGTAGGGCAGAAACTAGGTGCTGCACCTGGGGAGGTAGAACCAGCAGTATACCTACAGGCTGGGGAACTCCCTTCTCGTCAGTGAAGAGGCAGAAAAGGATCTTGGAGTCATTATTGATGCCAAAATGAACATGGGCCGACAATGTGGGGACGCAGTCAGGAAGGCCAACTGTACATTGTCATGCATCCACAGATGCATCTCAAGCAGGTCCTGCGGCACTGGTCAGGCCGCAGTTGGAGTACTGTATCCAGTTCTGGGCGCCGCATTTCAGGAGGGATGTGGACAACATGGAGAGGGTCCAGAGGGGGGCCACTAGCATGATCAGGGGTCATCCCAGCAGGCCCTACAAGGAGAGGCTAAGGGACCTGAACCTGTTCAGCCTCCACAAGAGAGGGCTGAGGGTGGATCTAGTGGCCATTTACAAACTGGTCAGGAGGGACCAGCAGGCATTGGGGGAGTCCCTGTTCCCCCGAGCACTCCCAGGAGTGACTAGAAATAACGGTCACAAGCTGGCCAAGGGTAGATTCAGACTAGACATCAGGAGGTGCTACTTGACGGTCAGGGTGGCTAGGATCTGGAACCAACTTCCAAGAGAAGTGGTGCTGGCTCCTACCTGGGGGGTCTTTAAGAGGAGGCTAGATGACTACCTTGCCGGGATCGTTTGACCCCAGCACTCTTTCCTGCTATGGCAGGCGGTCGGACTTGATGATCTGCTCAGGTCCCTTCCAACCCTACCAACTATGAAACTATGAAGCTATGCCCTGTACCCAGCACAAGTCAGGAACAGACACAAGTACTGGGACTTGTGTGCCTGTGTGTGTACCCATAGAAGCCAGTCCATTCCCTAGGGTTAATTTGTATCCATACAAGACCATCCAGCACAACCTAGAGATCAGACATCTAAGTCAGTCTTTTAATAAGAGACAGCCCAAACAAAACACACTTTGGACCCTAAACAGACAAAGGGTGTGGGAGTGGATACACATAGGAAAATGCCTCTCATGAAGTCACAGGGCAGGTAAGTAACCAAGGAGGGAGTACAGCCCATATCAGCCAAGTCCCTCCTGCAGCTCAACTTACAATGCTGCACTCCTTCTCACTAACTCCTGCTCTGTACTGTGTGATATGCATTCAGTTGCAGCCCAGCTAGCACTCAAGAAGGAGGAAGATAATACTGCTGCTTCAATGAAAAATAGGGTGTTTGGATTCCTGGCCTTCAGGAACTTCAACAGTTAACTTCTCTTAAAAGTAAACACCAAGAGCAAATAGGACTTTTAAACCAAAAACTGTCCAGCAATTAAGGGGTTAGCAGAGAGACTGCAATAACATAAGGTGGTAAAGTCTGGACGTCATTGATAGCATAAAATAAAAATCTTACAAGTTGTTTTAGAAAAGACAAATCAAAGATGGTAAAGAGAGTGTCTGAGGGGGAGTATGTGTTGTGCAGGTTGAGTGTTGAAGAGCTGCACCAGTCACCCCATACAACAGCTGCAACAAGAGCCTTCATATTACCTCCTAATCAATAGAACTGCCAACAACAATGCCAATAACTTTGATTGTTAATAAATGACAGTCATAAAAATGACCTATTGTGGCTCTAAAAGAAATTTAATTAAGGAGGAACGTAAGGGATTTATCACTTGACAACTTTGCTGCTAAAATGGCTAAACTTGTATAACTAATCATTGCTAGGACATATTCCCTGCAGATCTGGATATTAAAGCTGGGTTCCTGTTGTATTCACATGTTTGGCTCAGTCTCAGGCACTGCCACTTTCCAAGTGGATTTAGATAGTGTTTCTAAATTTTTCTACCAAGTTTCCATCAAAAGAGTCTCAGTGCAATGCCACCCTCAGCTGATTACAGCCTGTCTCCAAAACACACTCGTCCCTCAACAAATTCAACAGAGGACTCTCTAGAGTCAAGGTAAGAAGATGCTTTCTTGGATAGCTTTAATTCTGGTTTATAAAAACCAGGGGAGATACTTGCCCATGTTGTAGCCTTCCAGTGCCACTGAGCAGCTACACTGACTGTTGCGGAAATTCCTCCAAGTATGTCCAGTTGACCCTTACTAACTATGGAAGGTAACTAGCTAAAGCACTGGGAGGGTAGTAAAGCACTGGAACAAGTTACTCAAGGATGTAATGGAATCTCCATCCTTTGAGGTTTTTAAGACCTGGCTAGACAAAGCCTTGGGTGGGATGATATAGTTGAGGATGTTCCTGCTTTGAGCAGGGAGCTGGACTGGATGGCCTCCTGAGGTCCCTTCCATCCCTCATTGCCTATGATTTTATGATTCTTTATTGGTCCCTCCTGCATTTTAAGTGTAGGGGAATGCAAGGGACAGGAGGAAAGGAGATAAACTGAGATAACACCCAGGAGCATTGGAGTATGCAGGCCTGCACTTGCTGGAGGACAATCCTGTGGAGGCAGAGATAAATTGGGATTTGGAACACCCTGTGCTTTGGCTATCCTGGGCTGAGGAACAGCCTGTTTAAGGATACTGTAAATTAGAAACAGTTTACAGGGCTGTTCTAGCTGATGCTGGAGGCTGTTTTGTTCTCTGGAATAGCCTGAAATGCAGGAGCTACAGAAGTGGCATAAAGGAGGCCAATGCCTCCTGAAAGATGCAGCAAGAATTGTGGCGCTGGATTATCATCCAGCAAGTGCAGGCTTGGTGTATTCCAATGCTCCTGGGTGTTCATGGAGCACAATCTCCATGGGAGCTATTGCAGATTTGGGACCAAATTTGAAGATTTGGGACCAAATTCTGTACATTTCTGACAGAAACATGATCCAGATGTTAAACATTTACTAGCACATGGGAATGTTACATGCCATAGCATGGGCTCCACTGGCCCAGGAAAAGTACCCCAGGGCAAAGCTTAGGTCATGCCAGACCTGCATAATCCTTAGCAGTGCCTTCATCTGAGCTGCTCTCTGTGTTATCTTGCAAGGTGCTCATGAACTGGGTCTCCATTTCTCTCCCCGACATTATCCGTGGCAGTGACATGAGAGCATGATGAGAGTGGAGTTACTTGTAATCAGTGCAGACAGCTCCAGAAGTGAAGGCAAACAGCATTTGGCAGCCAGGACTTTTAATGAGACTGTCATTAAGCAATTTAGTCTGCAAACCACAATCTGCTTCAGTGGTCACTGGACTGAAGATGCCACAAGGTAACACAGGGCTACAGGGAACCTCCAGGATTGTTTGAGTCCAGTCCAGGGGCAGCCATGTCATATAGTCCTGTGTAATTATTTTATCAAGCTCCATCTTAAACCTAGTTACTCTGCTTGCCCTAAGCACTCCTGCAAAATCCTCCAGAACCTTTTTCCTCTGATAGTAAGAACTGTTCTTATTTTCATGGCTCGTTTCTCCCCACTTATGCTTTAGCCTACATAGCTCTTCACTTTACTTCCTACATTTATCTCAGCCCTTGTTCTAGTAGCCCAGGCTGCAGTTTCCTGTGTAGATGGAAAGTGTTAATGCCCTAGTAAAGCCTTAACTGACTTTGCAATGAGGACTTTGCCCTTTGCTGGTATGTTAAACTAATGGGATTGCAATGGTACCACAGACTAAAACCTCTCTTAGTATTTTGATCCTCAGCCAGTAGTACTCAGCACAGCCAAAGAATTTTACCAGCAGAGTGTAGCATAAACCAAATAACTCACTTTCAGCTCTAAGTTAATTATGATGCACCAACTTTGTGGGCCATACAGATGGGCAAGATGACATGGCCCTACATCTAGTTGCTTAGCAGCTTGGCAAACCTTGATGTTCGTCATGTGCCTGAATTTAATTTTTTTGTTCAGAGATGTTCTAGGAGGCCTGGTCCCAGTTAGGGCAAAAGCTTTACATCAGAGCCCCATGACATCACATTACCAGCAGCGTATGATTCACCTCTCCCTCTAGGAAGAGATGTTACTCAATTGCACATGAATTATTTGACTGGCAAAAAGGCTATTTTTGACAAGCCCTTTTTCTCTGAGCTCTAACAGGTCCAGCAGGCCTCTCCACTGCCCCTCATTAGCAGGACTTGCCTCATTTTGATTTAAAGGATGTTTCTTCCCCCACAAAGATCCACTGTGACAACACCCTTCATTACTCGTGTAAATCATGGCATTGGGAACACTGAATGTTCCATCATTACTTCAGACCATCGCAAACCAGCCCCGCATTATCCATCAAGCCACAGATATTTGACTTCAGCAATTCAGTGTCTCCACTGCTTTTTTAGAAAGCTATTTTGCTTTCCTCCATTTCACCTCCCTTTGCACCTATATTAAGTAACAAATTATTTATGCAGATCTGGCATGTGCTATGTGTTGTGCTATATTGTTCTGGATGAAATACTGGGAAATTTACTGTCTGAGGAAAATTCTGCATCACTCCTTTCTTCTCTCTCTATTATCTTCTACAGTGTTGGTTGCAGTGGCATTTTTGCTAGATTTTCTGCATGCATATACCCTTTTCTTCTGGGTGAAATATTTTTATATCTTTAATTAGTTGCTTAGTCTTAACATTTCTATTACTCAGAAAAGGGATTCTACACAATGCACAGGATGGTATTGTTCATTAATTACTACCTTTTTAGCTGCCAAAGAGGAAATTAGGTGACATGAATATGCAAATCTAGTGCTTCTCAACTGATACAATTAGAACTTCATCATATTGGGATCAGACTTGCAGTGACATTTTGCTTCCTGCTTTCTTGGTTTATCTTAGTTTTCTTTGGTGTTGTACATTTGTTTTGTTTTTCCTTTGCAATAGCTGAAAAACTCAGAAACCATGGTAAAAACTCTTAACTGAATTAGGATACAAGAACATATCCACAAAAACAAGAAAAAATTTGAATTAAAAAACCACCGCATTAGCTAATCTGTAGGAGTGCCTGAAAGTTTGTCCTTTTGGATACATCCTTCTGTTGCTATGGAAACTGGTAAGAAGGGGGGGTGGGGGCTTAAAGATTTCCAACTTTTTTCCTTGGAGCCTGGCAGAAAACAACCTCTTCATTTTTTCTTTCTCTCTCACACTCACGCCATGATGAGTAAAGCATATCCTGAACTGCAATGGTATAAATTTCAGCAGAAGACACAATTTATATGGCTTCTTTGCATTGCATTATTGCAGGCATTCTGTCCCCATTACAATCGCATCATTTCAGAGACTCGAGCATTAACAGTGTCCTACAGAGAAGTGCTGCTATTATAAGGCTGAGAATAGGCTAAACAGGATTTTGGAAGTTTGCGCTAAACACACCTATAACCAAGACAGAGAAAGAACTGAAGTGGTCTGAAGAGGGTTAACTTATTTCATAAGTTAAGGCAAAATACGTGCTGTTGTATAGGAAACAAAGCAGCTAAAGGTTTGTGAAAAGGCAAAACTCCTGCTCTGCTGTTTTTTTTCCTTTCCCTCTCGCTCATATATTCACACAGTACCTTACAAACCTTTGCCTCCTTTCTAGCTTTGCCTTTAGTTCTAAGTGACACAGCCCTCAAACAATATTTTCCTTGCCAAAAAATAATCTTCATCTCAGCCAGGTTTCCTGTCCCTCCTTCTAACTGACTCCCTTTGGTAGCCTTGATTTGCAGCTACAGAGAGGACCTGGTCTGACTTCCAAGGTGGGTCACTGGGACAGCGCCGGTTCTCTCCACGATTTTAAATTCTGACATCCAGTCACAAGCTTGCCATGGAAATGAAGCTGGCTCTGGACTCCTACTATAATAGGAGAGGGCTGAGAGGTAGTTAGCCATATTAGTCTAATGTCAGGGGGGAAAAAACTGGTTCAGTGAGGCAAAAGCTTCATAGGCAACAACCTATTTCATCAGAAGCTATTTAAGTGCTGTGGTAGCCATGTGCCACCTACAGCTTCCCTCAGCCTTTGGCACAAAATACTTTACGTTGGCCCCAAAACACGCACTGCTTCCCACATTGTTCCCACTCCCCATTTCTCTTGCAAGTGTCACCATGGAGGTAAAGAATCAGGGTACCCAGGGGGTAGCTGAGAGATGGCCAAACTCTGTAACATCACGAGAGGGGTTAAGACAGAGAATTGGGCATCTGCAATCCTGGCATCTCTTCTGGGCTCTAAAAAAGACATCCTGCATAACCCAGGGCAAGGCATTGCGCTTCTCTGTGCCCTTGGGGAATGTACCTGTGTGTGTCAGGATCAGAGATGGTAGGAACACCAGAAAAGGCTATGAATGAAGCAAAACATTCCTTTCCTCTCCTACCTGGGCCATCCCATTCAGCCCCACAGGCCAGTCCTGAGACCTGAATTTGCAAACTTTGAAGAGCAATCTCCCTTCTATTCCCATCCCTGCTTCTCAGCAGGAGAAGACCAGGAAGAAATCCTGCTGTCAATGCTGGCAGTGTTTCCAGGAACCTGCTCTTACCATCTGGGTTGGGAGGGACCTCACCCCTTTATCAAAAAGAGTTCCAACAACCAGGGGAGCTAAAATAAGCAGACTGCCAGGTCACGGTTAAAGAAGGCTGAAGCAGCAACCAAGTTTTTGCTGTAAGAGGCATAGAGCAAGAAGGTGTGTTAGGGTGATGGGGTGGTGCTGCCTTCCCAAAGATTAACATTTTCAGAGAAAAGGAAAGAAAGGGAAAGAAAGGCTCCAGCCCCAGTACCACTTGCTCCCTCACTGTGGGGACTTCAAGCTGACCCTGCTATACTTACCTGAGGGGTGCTGCGGGAGCTGCTTTCCACACTACCTGCCTGCCAGGTGCATGTCTACGTGTGCACCTATGCACATAGCACCCTCTGCCTTCATAGCTCTTCTCTGGTTCCCCACAGCTCCAAGCAGCACCTTGGGGGCTGGAAGTCTGCCAGCCTGCAAGGGGAAACTCACCCTTTCCCACATTTGTCTTCTTTGAAGGGGAAAATCCATAGTTTTCTGCATTTTTGATCTGGTAAACGGAAAACCTGGATCCCTGATTATTACTAGGTTACAAAGAGAACTCAGGCCCAGCTAGAAATGTCTAGTTCAGCTTTTAAAGGGAACAGTTTGGATTTCTGAAGATAAAGAGCACAAAAATAGTAAATTATTTCAATGGCTCATGACAATGTAGCTAACAGATGTGGCCCTTGAGAAAGCAGAGCCTGACAAGGAGAATAAATCCTTCCTTATGTCAGACGGAGGAATCAGCACATCTGCTCACAATGAAACAAAAAAACGAAGATGCTGATGCTGTGACTTTTCCCCAAAGCTCAAAGAATTTCCTACATTGTATTATCCAAGGCCACAAAAAACCTGACAATTAGTCTTCTTGTAACTTCCAAGTCAAAGCAACCAAAGTGCCTTCACCCACTCTGCTCAGGACTGCAATTCAGGTGAACAGTCTATTAAGCTATCACTAAAGTCAGCCAAAGCCCAGAACAGCATGCTACTGAAAAAGGTAATTTACCTGATTCGGTACCACAGTAAAGGCTGCCTCATTAATAGTTCACTGCCTGCCCTGGCTGAGGACAGATGATAGGAAACATTTATGTGCTGGCAGAACAGCACATAACTTAGCTAATTCTCTAGTGTGTTAGAAATGCATGCAAGGCACAACTGTTGCTTTTCTGCAACAGTCCTAAACATTCTGGGGCTATGCTACATGCACTCATCACAGTGTCAGCACATTTGCTCCTGCTGGCCCTGTGGGTAGGATAGTCTCTAGATGGTTTATTTTGTTGGCTTTTGCCTTGACAGATGGCATAAATTATATAAAAATCACAATTCATCACAAAGGTGCCAATACCTGACATTGGAGGAGGGTGCTGTAGTGCAATAAAATCTCTATAAATACATCTCATTCAACATAAAGCCCTGTCAAAAGTGCTGGTGTGGACATGATATACACATTTCTAGATGCACAGGGTTGTTCCACAGAGTCTATTCAAATAGGAAAAGGTCACAGCGTTAAAGCATAAGGAGGACTGTTCCCCCTCCACTGCTATGCACTCCCAGAGAAGGGGCCATGGGGCAGTACGTACCCCTCCAGATTTGTGCACAGGGTGGGGGTGGATGCAGGCTGCCTGCTGTGGGCTCAGGGCCACAAGCAGGACCCAGGCAGGACCCAGTGCAGGATGGCACAGCAGGTTGGAGAGCTTTGGTGGAGAGCTGCTGCCAGGAGCCCTGTACTGGCATGCTGCCATGGCAATGCACCCCCTGTTGGTTGGGAGTGAGAGGCAGGGGGCACCTCACCATGGCAGCATGACTGGTGCAAGGCTCCCAGCGGCGGTGGCAATGACAGTACCGTGCTTCTTCACCCACCTGCACCAGGTCCCATCTGCTGGGCCACAAGGCCCCTGGAGGGAGGGCAGGAAGCCCCAAGCCTGCAGTGTGCAGCCCGCATCCTTCCCCATCCCCCATGGGCTCCACTCGGATCCGCTCCAGCCATGCCACCTGCAGGGGAGGGGGAAGCAGGCTCTGCATTGTGCTTCAGCCACGACAGCTGCCACCTCCTGTGTGTGGCAGCTGGGACTCAGGCACTGCTGGGATAAGCGGAGGGGTGTAGGCTCTGGCCCTGGTCCCATAGCCCTGGCAGCGGAGGCCCCCTCTAGCCCTGCCAGGGGGACTGTGCATCAGAAGTGAGTGTCAGTGGCAGGGACAGGGGCTGTGGGTCAGAAGTGAGGGCACCAATAGGGCTGGGGCACAGAGGGCTGGGGGTTAGGAGTGAGGGGCACTGGCAGGACTAGGAGGCTGCAGGTTGGGAGTGAGGGGAACCAATAGGGCTGGAGGGACTGTGTCTTGGGAGTGAGGGGCAATGGCATGGGCAAAGGCAGCTGCCTGGAATTTCAGGGCTACTCAGCACCATAAAGCAGCAAGCGGGGAACAGCCACAGCTGGACCTGTGTCCTGGTGAGCAAAGGGGGCAGGGGGAACTCTGATTTTCCATGACTGAAAAAACAAAACCAAACGCTAAAATGTATAGATATTTAGAATGTATTGTATTATTACGGTTGAGACACTGGTAGGCTTCCAAATTGCTTAAAATTGTGACTATATTGAAAAAACATGGTGTTCAACTGGTATCTATATGTATAGTGGCATTTCATTTTAATCATCCAAACACACGAATTTTGTTTTTTTTAATCAGAGAATGTTTTTATTTTTATCAGAGAATTTGTGGTTTTTAAACAGAAAAAACCAGGATCCCTGAACAGAGGAAATGCTTCATTTGATGGCCCAGGATTGGTAAATCAATCACTTCTATCCTTCCTAGAAGGTTCAAAGCTCTGGTCTGACATGTTAACTACAAATCCTTTCCTAATTATATATGCAAAACAATGCTGTTTACCTTTATAGTATTTTCCATGAGATTAGAATGACCTGACCCTCATCTCACAGTCCATTTAAAACAGCAGTACTGTTCTTACTTCAAAGGGGATACCCTGGAAACAGCCTGGTATAAGAGAGATCAGAATCTCCCACCTGCAATGTCTTTTGAACTTGTTTCATTGTAATTGCCCAACCTGATCTGAGATAACTGCATCAGTCCTGGGCTCCAGTTAATATAAAAATCTTAAAATATAATTTTGCCCTCTCTTTAAAAATCAAGGATATTAGAATGATATTTTGAATAAATATTAAAAGTGGTGATCTGATCTTGGTTGCCACTAGCTACTACATTTCTTCTCTGTGAACATGTAAAAGTTAAAAAGATGAGCTCATATGAGTAGAAATACCAAAGTCATTCCTAAAGATCCTTTTTGATGTCAGAGAGTTCTCTGAGCACATTAATATACAATTCCAGTACAAAAGGCTTTAGTGAGTAAGCAAGAAAAATGGATTTTGTAAAAATTGACACACAGAGCTATAAACAGAGGGGCTCTGATCCTGTAAAAGTTTCATATCCAGGAATACCCATGAGAGAGAACATGAAATACTAACCATAAAATCATAGGAAGAGTAGTCATAGCATCACAATGCTGGAAAAAACCTCAAGCAGTCATTTAGCCCTTCGCTCTGCCTAAGGCAGGATCAGCTGTACCTGAACTATTCCTGGTGTGTAGTTGTCCAAACTGTTCATACACCCACCCAGTGACAATAATTCCACAGCCTGTTGAGATAGTCTACTTGAGTGGTAAGTTAGCCTTACAACTGGGGGGAAGGGGGTTCCCATTATGGTAAGTGAAATGTAAGGGTATTTACAGAAGTTACATTTTTGTGCAATGAGGCCCCCAAAAGTGCTTTAAAACCATAACATAACAAACATTTATGGCTCTGTAACAGGTATCCGCTCTGGGCTGATCCAAACGTGGCCCGAACACCTGTTCTTGGGGCAACCGCCCACCTTCTTGCCTGCCATGCCTTGCTGTTAATTGATTAATTGATGTTAATTAGCAGGAGGCTGCCCTTGTACTGCCCCGCTGCCAGGGGGTGCTATCTGCAGCTCTGTTTCCTCCCCCACACTGCAGTCCACACCTCACCGATGGAATGGATGTTGTGTCCTAGCCTTATTACAATCTGGCCCTTTGTTGTCCTCTCTGGGCCTTCCTTTCTTTGATATGCGCCCTCTCTGGCACTAGGGCTCTCCCCGGTCCTATTTTATTATGTGCCCTCTTCCCTGGGGCTCCCCCAACAATGCTGCCCCCTCTCTGGGGACTCCTCAGTGATGCTGCCCCCTCTCCGGGGTTCTCAGTGTGCCCACACAGGGGCTTCTCAGTAATGATGCCCCCTCTCTGGGGCTCCTCAGTAATGATGCCCCCTCTCTGGGCTCACCACGCCCACACTGGGGCTTCTCAGTAGTGTCCCCCTCTCTGGGGCCTTCTCAATAATGCTGCTCTCTTTCTGGGGCCGTCTCAATAAAGGCTGCCCTCTCTCTGGTCTCACCACACCCACACTGGGGCTTCTCAGTAGTGCCCCCTCTCCGGGGCCTTCTCAGTAAAGCTGCCCTCTCTCTGGGGCTGTCTTGATAAAGGCTGCCCTCTCTCTGGGCTCACCACGCCCGCACTGGGGCTTCTCAGTAGTGCTGCCCTCTCTCTGGGGCTCCTCAGTAATGCTGCCCCCTCTCTGGGGCTCCACCACAATACTGCCCCTCTCTGGGGCTGGGGTCTGCGCACCCCGAATGCTGCACCCTCACTGGTGCTGGGTCCCAACACTCCACTGTGAGTTCCCTATGAGGCCTCCTCCAACCCCTAATAGCCTCACCCAAACCACCGGTGATAAACAGTAACACAACCACAAGCCCCTAGGCTATAACATAAATGGAAGCCACCCGGCCATAACAACAGTCCAGCCTACCAGGGAATACTCCATCCCTCAGCCGTGTCAGATGCTGCACCTTCAGTCAAGCTTTCCCTCTCTTCCAAGGCAAAGCACTCCTTCCTCCTTGGCTGCTGGCAGCCAACCACCTGTGGCCTCAGCTCCTAGGGTTTATAAGGGCCAGGCCCTGCCCCTTCTGGTCAGCTGACCTTCCCTGGTTGCCCTGACAACCCACAGCTGGGTGCCTTAGTCACTGCTAGGGCTCCCTCCCTAGCAGTTTCCCCTCTTTAGGAGCAGGGCACCTCAGTGCTCTGCAACAGGCTCCCTTCTCCCCTCTTCCCTCTTGCTTCTTCACCCCCATGACTGTCTTGACAGTAGCAGTGTCAAGGCTTTCATTCCTGGAGCTGGGATTGAGGGAAAAAGAGCCTCACCCCACCTCATGGACCTGACCTGGCTGGGCCCATATGGCAAGGGGTGCTCTGTTCCTTCCCTACTCTCCCCCCAGCTGCTGCTAACAGTTGCAAACTGGTGGGGAGAGGGGGGCAGGGCTGGAGAGAGAGGCTCTAGAATTGTCCCCACCTGCTGGTCTGAGCCAGTGGAGGCAGGGTCCGAGACCCCCCTGCCCCCCAACAGGTGAATGCCTATTAGGTTATGGTGCTCTTACTCTTGGCACTTCATGTAAAGCACTAAAAGTTCAAGTGCCTTCCCAGTAGGCTGCCTGTACTAGTGTATATGTCACAACTCTCCAGAACTCTAAACTTTGGGAAGGTCATCTGTGGCTCCCAGCTTTGCTACTTGATCCCTAAAAGCCATTTTGAAGATAATGTGGGAAGGAGCTGATTACTGTCTCCTACATGCAAGTCTTAGTAGTCCCCGTGGTACTGTAAGCAACTCAATGCTGCTCTGAATTCTGATCTAGAAAAGACTGGTGCTGCACATTTTATGTGATCAAGGAAACCACCTCTGTAGGGAATGTTAGTCATCACCATTTTCTGCAAATGCATTTTGAATTAGTTGAGCATCTGATTTACTCCATGGAGAAATATCTTCATTCCTTTGGCTGAAGTGATATTGCAAAATTCAGTAATTGCTTCATAAGCAATAAATTACCCATTGATTAATTTACTTGAAAGTTTTCCCAGAAGGTTTTTTCAGAGGGAAGGTTGTATATGTGCTAAACATGAGGTTTCTGAACTGGAGCAATATGTGGGTTATAAATAAACTTGCAAATTCCCTTGCATGTTCAATAGTTTGTATTCCACAACCAGCCCTCCCAGTGTCCCATCACCTTGTTGTTCAGATATCTTTCAGGAGCAAAATATATCCTTGCCACTTCTTTTGGATGAGCATGGTTCTCTCTGTTCGTAAGACCAGAGATAACAGTAAGCAATTACATGCCATTTTCTGAGCTTTTAGGATTAGATGTCCATCAGCTTGGTTCCACTGATGTCCATGGAGCAACCTTCTTTTAAGATAAAAGGACAAGGCTCTGTTATAGCACTTAAAGCCATTTTGTATTGGAAGGCAGAGTAGGTGGTCTTGTACCTACAGTAGCTCTTAGTGGACCTCACACAGGAGTGGCACTGCTAAACCCTTCATAATGGGGCAGCATAGACTTGCCCTCTTCCAATACATAAGCGGACTTCAATCCCCTCAGCCCTGTCATGTTTAAGGTAGGATCTGTCATTTCTGTGGTGTCACTCCCCTAGCCCACTCCCAATGAAGAAAACAAACTTCTTTCTGTTTAACGGACAAGCAGCAGGATAATGGACTTCCCAAACCCTTAAAAAAATAAGAAAAAGAAGATGATGTGGGCAGTATGGTGCATGCCCTGGCTCTTTCCCTTCCACATTTGCAGAAACCTTTGCTTTTGTCTCAGACTTGTAGTGGGGATTCTTCACTCATCCTAAAACAGCTATTCAACTGCATCTCCTATCTAAGGAAGGAACATGCAGTTAGATGGCATGATGAACTGATGCAGTCCCATAGGGACCTCAGAGAAACACAGTGGTATGTTCAGTAAGACTGCATTGACTGGCTGACTGCATCCATCAGCTGTGTGTTGGCCTGTGCAAAGAGAAGAATCCCTACTTACAAAGGTGGAACATGGATAAAACAGGAGCTCTTAGGGATCCATCTGGTTAGATATGCAAGCCAGATATCCCTCACCCTGGAGATGGCTACAGTGCCTGGTATAATTGTGGACCCAGGTTCATCTTGCAGATATGAAAGAGTGAGATAAAAATGTCATGACCATTTCATTAAAAGAGCAGGCTGTCTGGAAAAAGTCTTTATGCCAAGTGATAAGTCTCCTACATACAGACAGGCATGTTATGCAGATCTGTTACAGGCTGTCAGGTAGCACACCACAAGTCCTTATTTTCCAGGGCAAACTCAACCCACAGACCTAACATAGCCACCAAACATCAAGCATAAACAGTAAAGAGTTAAACCAAAACCTATGGTCTTTTTTCAGACCCTAAGAACTTACCCTAGCTCAGTGCTGCACAGTGGCAGATTTACCACGAAACAAAATGTGTGGTGGCACAGGGCCCCCGATGAAGCGGACCCCAAAATGCAGGAAAAATCTGACAAATGACTGAACTTAATAAGCATTGTGTCAGAACCCAATAGTTGAGTGCCTATGTCACAGTGGAAGGTTTCATTGATTTGATGCAGTGGAATTTCTCGCCACAGTGGAATTTTCCGCTATGGTGGAAAAACCCCGGTGCAGTAAAAGGTTCCCACCAACTTTATGCAAACACGCACACCACCATTGGCCGGTTCTAAATTATTCATATTTGGTGACTCGTGATTGGCTTGCTAGTCATATAAAAGTTAAAGCAGTTTCCGCCCAAGTCGGAGAGCTCCGCGCACATCTCAGAGTGAACTTGGCAGACTGATCACCCACCAATGACTCCCTGTCGCCGACCGTCCCAACGTACCCCCGTGCCCTGCAGGCCTGATAAGCCGTTCATGTCAGTTCATCTGACTCAAAGAGCTCACGTTTGCAACTGTAACCTAAGTCAGTTCTTCTTCCTGCGCTGTGTACACTGACGGCATAAGTAAATAATCTCTTTGTTCAACCAATATGCTTCAGTACCTAATTCCGCTCCATCGGTCAAAAGTACCCGCCTGCCGTTTCGGGGCTACTGGTCACAGCCCAGCCTACCGCTCGACCGCCACACATTGCAAGTTGGAAATCATCATTTTCGAGTCAAAGTCTGTCTGCTTGACCAATTATCCAATTGAAAAAAAGCATCCTCCCCCACACTTTGCAACAATGCCCGTGATTTGTCACTAGTATGCAATGGTTCAAAATCCCATTTTTATAGAGCCTGATAAAAAAGTGGGATTAAGTGTGTTAAATATAACTGGGTGGTCCACAGCCCACTCAGGCGCACCTGTAGCTACGCCCCTGCTCTTTCAGACACATCTAAACTGCCTAAAATCAAGGTCAGGTTTTTTTGCAATAATGAAGCAACACTGTGAGTTTGGCAGTCAAAAACACAAAAAATGAAGGCAAGGCAAGAAGACAAAGCTAAGCAAAAAGTTTGTCATCTTATTTTAAAAAGCTTGAAATACTGAATAGTGGACATTTATCAAAAAGTATGGGCAAGGAAACATCTGAATTATCTGATCGCTTGCCGAGTTGTGGGGATACCACAATGACTGCAAAAGTTGAACAAGTGAACTCTAAAGTGACAATGGAACTACAAAATATTGGTAATTTTGTCGAAGTAAAGGAAGAAACCTTCCCTGAAGACATTGCATTATGGCCAAAATCTGTTTCATTGAATATGATAGAATACTTCTTAGTAAATAAACCGGAAAATGTAGGTGTGGCAGGACACTGTTGGTGCCTGCCACTTTAAGGACTGGGTCAGGCATCCAGCAGGTGCCCGATGGTGGCAGCCATTTTCAGAACCTACTATATAAGGACTGCAGTCTGCTGCTGCCAATGCAGGCAGAAACATCACCTAGCTGAGCTGCTGCAGGAACACCAGGAGGTAAGAGCAAGAGCTTATGGGGATGGCTAGGAGCCTCTTGGTCCTGGGCATGACCTAAAACTGCACCCTCCCTGGGATGGGTGGCCTGGTGGGGTTCCTAGTGGTGTGGGAGCCCCCAAGAAATGCTAGGCCACTTACCACACTGGTAAAAGGCAGGTCATGGCACCTTAATAACCCCAGCTCCCACACTGGGTGGGTAACCCCATAGTAGGGCCGAGAAGGTAGACCCATGTGAGAGAGTGGGCTAGATGCTTAGGAACCTGACTTGAGGCACCTTTGACTGGTCAATGCTGGGGCCAGGACCACAACAGTGAAAAGGGCCAGGGGCCCACCATGAGGGATGCCCAGAGCTGAGGGCCTCGGGTTCCAACTGGCCTTGGAGGTAAGGCCAGGGTCTGTGTGGCCAAAGGTCCTGCAGGGGCCACACCTGAGAGAGGGAAGAGCGCAGGGAGCTAGGCAGCCCAGAATGAGGGTGGAGTAGGCTGCCTGATCGGAGGGATCCAGTTGGGGTCCAGACTGGAGGATTATGGGGCCCAGTGTGGGGCTGGTGATGCTAAGAACTGTGATGCCATCTGTGAGGCATGGGCTGCGGTGTAGGGAAGGTTCAGAGCCTCAGATAGCACCCCCTAGCGTTGAGGCAGGCGAGACTCGGGTGGACTTCCCCAGAGAGACAGGTGGGTGGGCCAGCATGAGACCCAGCCCCAAACATGCCCCCTGACAGTAGGTAATATGGGAAATTTGAGATAAAAGTATAAGGTTGGAGGATGAAAACAATTTAGAGGTATTCATGAGTCCCATTTTCTGAAGATGAAGAAAAATGGTACAACAGAAATGAGAATTTGGTTGATTTCTTTTTTTTTTGGAAACCACTAAGGCAGTCTACTATTATGTTTGCAAATTATTCCCTGACCATAGTAAAAGAAAAAAAAAATTCATCGATGGGCACTTTAATTGGAGAAATGTTGCAAGAGATATTTCTGATCATGAAACTTCCAAAGCTCATATTAATGCTATGTGTAAGTTCATTCAAAGGTATAAATTACCTGGAAGAATTGATTCTGTGTTATCAACTCAGTTTGAAAAGGAGAGTTCGTATTGGAGAAAAGTGCTGAGATGTGTTGTTGCCACAGTCAAACTGCTGTCTTCTTTGGGACTACCTCTAAGGGCGCATCCACACATCTAAGCATGTGTGCTTACGGCATCTCAAATAGAAGTGGTGCAAATTTGAGCCGGGGCTTTTTGCTTCAGTGCACATGCTCAGACATGCACTTTGGTGTGAAGCAAATTGTGCCACTTGGGGCAAAATAACCCTGCCTGGCTCCTCCCAGCAGCCAGGGGGAGCTTGAGACCAGGGCCAGCACCTGTGCTGTCCCCAGCAGTATAAAAAGCTGCCCTGTCCTGGCCCCAGCAGTATAAAAAGCCACCCTGGCAGGTAGCTCAGGGCTACTTACTCTCAGGAGCTTCTGGGGCCTGGCCAATTGGTACCTGGGGACACTACCCTTTGTGCCAGCTGGATTGCTGAAACAGCTCTGAGAGTTCCCTGCACCCTCTACCCACTGCAGCAGTCTGGCAGTGGGGGCTGCTGCCTGGCTGTGACCTGCTGTGCACCTGCCAGACCCAGATGGGGACTGCACAGCCAGTACAGGCATCTGCCCCTCTGGGCCAGCTGCCAGTGGACTGCGGTTGCAGGGTTGGCCTCTGTGTGGCACTACTGCCATGTGTGCCCCCTGCCCGGCCATCTGGGCAGCTATCGCCCAGAAGATGTTCCGGGTGTGGTGGCCTGCTTTGAACTGTCAAAGCATGTCCTCCTGGCCCCATTTGGCCAGGAGGTCATCCATAGCCAGCTGGGTCCAAGGTGCCAGCTCTGAGCAGGCAGGGTCCTGCCACTGGCCTCCCTAGCAGGAATTCTGGTGTTCCCTATCTGAAAAGTGAAAAATCCTTGATAAAAAAATCCCAAAGTCACTCTGTAAAATACCCTAAAATCCATGTTCCTCCACAAGTAAAACAAAAGACCACTATTAAGAGAGAGAGAGAGAGAGAGAGAGAGAGCGAGACAGAGACAGCCATCAGTTGGACAATTTTTTTTGATATCTTACAGTGTTAAAGCAAGTCTCTTATCATAATAATAAAGTGAACTCTAAATATATGTTTCATGAATTCATGAATACATATTTTGCTGCCCTCCCACAGGGGTGATGGCCCCCACACAGAGGTTACACCCCCCTGAACAGGGGATTCAGCCCCCACACAAGAGGATCGGCCCCCCAACAGGGGTTCAGCCCCCACACAAGGGGTTTGGCCCCCTGCAAGGCCCACATGCCCCACCCCAGCCCCCAATTGCTGTCCCACCTGGCCCCATCCCCCACCAGCTGCTGCAACCCCCCCAATGGCTTCCCTACCCAGCCCCACCCCCCAACTTGCACCCCCAGGCCCCCATGGCTACCCCCACAACCCCAGGCACCATCACTTTAAAAAAAAAACAAACAGAAAAAATCCAGGGAAAAAATGGAAAAAAAGCCTCTACTTACCTTAGAAGCAGGAGTGGGGGTGCTCCAGGGGCTCCTGGAAGAACCCCCTTGGGCAGCACAGGAGAGCGGGGGAGGCAGCAGAGCCTGGGCTGGGGCCACTGGGGCTGTCACCCTGCCCCGCACTGTGCAGGCAGGGCCCCAGTCAGCCAAAAGGCAGCCAGACTGCAGGTAAGTATCAGGGGGTTGTTTGTTTTTTTAAACTATGGGGTGGGGGGGCAGGGATTGGGGGGCTTGGTGGGATGAAGCCAGCCAGGGCAGGGGTTGGGGACCTCAGGGGGGGCTGGTAGGGAGAGGGGCCAGCCAGGGCAGGGGTAGGAGGGGCTGGGGGAGTGGGTGGGGCCATCGGGGTCCCCCTCATGGTCCCCTTCCCCCTCCTCCAGCCCCCCCGACCTCTTACTCACCAGCACTGGAGCCCTGGTGCTGAAACACACAGCCGCGCTGGCCACGTGTTTCAGCACCAGGGCAAGGGGCCATCCATAGAGATGCTCAGGCTGCCAGAGCGTCTCTGTGGAGGACCCAGCCTCCGGTTGCCTCGCTTTTTTAAACTTTGATTTTTTTTAGACCCCTGGATATCCAGGGGTCTCACTTTCTCCCCGCGCTGCAAGTTTGCAGTGCGGCGAGCATTTTTTTATTCCAGCACGTGCCTGTTGCCTGCCTCAAAGAGGTTTGAGGCAGGGCAAGACACACGTGCGCACTCATCTGGACGTGCCCTAAGAGGACATGATGAGTCATCATTGTCAAGTTGAAAAGGTAATTTTTTAACCTGCCTTGAATATCTTGGTGAATTTGATGATTTTCTCAAAGAACACTTGAAAAATTATCAGTATTGTAGCTCAAGGAAGACCAACTTTTTAACACACCAAACCTACGATTAATTCATCACTATAATGGCAGAGCAGCTCAGAAACCAATTCACTGATGAAGTAAAGGATGCCAAGTACTATTCCATAATAGTCCATTCAACACCAGATGTGAGTCATGTAGACCAATTAACATTAATTTTAAGATATGTGACTGGCAATGGTGAAGTTGTAGAGCAATTTCTTTATTGTGTCCCACTAAAATCCCACACTTCTGAATGTCTAGAGACAACTGTTTTGGAAATCATTGAAATTGAGGTTTGAAAATCAAAAATTGTCATGGGCAGAGCATTGCTTTAATAATGCCGCAAATATCGCAGGAAAATATTCAGGTCTACAGGCAAGACTGAACAACGCAAGCCCCTCTGCTTTATTCATACCATGTTGCAGTCATCCCTTAAATTTAATCTGCATTACTGCAGCCGAATCTTGTGAGGAAGCTACACATTTTTTTTGACGTCATTCAAAATTTATGTACTTTTTTTCAGTTTCCACACATCAGTGGTGTATGCTGCAATCACACTTGGAGCAGGCAAATGAAAAACATTAGACAGTCAAAAGAATTTGTGACATCAAGTGGTCTGCTTGTGCAGATGCTGTTTTGGCTTTGAAAATGTACTATGATGATATAAAAAAAACCTTATTAGATATAGCCACATCAAATCCTGAAATACCACATGAAAAAAATGAAGCAAAATCCTTAGCAGAAAAGTAAAAAGTATAACATTACTGTTTATACTCTTTTGTGGAACCATTTACTTCAAAGAACTAATGCCATCAGAAAATCGCTGCAAAGGTTGATACAAATTTATTGAATGCTGCACAATTGTTAGCCTCAGTTAAAAGTTTTGTCATGGAAGTTCAAAATGACTATAGCTCGGTGAAAGCAGAAGCATTAACATTAACAGAAAATATAGGTTCATCTGATATATCTGATGAGAAGCATAAAAAAAGCAGAAAGTTATTTTTCAATGAAACTAGCAACAATGAAATCAATTTGAAAGGAAGAGAAGATCATCATTGAGACTGTCAATGTTATTTGTGACACAATAATAGTGCAATTGCACAGTAAAGGTAAAACTCTAGAAAGAAAAGTGTTGATTTATTTTGCATGTTTTTTGACAGAAGTATGGATGAAAATGCTAAAAGCCACTACAGTAAGAAATTAAGTGAATTCTACCAAGAGAACATACACACAAACCTTTTTGAAGATGAAGTGAAACATTTCATTCATTTTACCGAAAATGATGAGGCCTGTGCTTCGAGATCACTAGTTGATTTGTACAGACTTGTATGTGATGCTTGCAGGCAACCTTTCCAAATGTAGAAACCATTCTGAAAATATTTTTAACAATACCTGTCACAAATGCTTCTGGTGAATGTTCTTTTTCTGTATTGAAATGAATTTAAAATTATTTGCAAAATATGACGAGTCAGGAACATTTGACAAGTTTGGCAATAATGACAATTGAAAGTGCCTCTTTACAAAATATTACTTACAATAACTTAATTGACGATTTTGCAATGAAGAATTGTAGAAAAAAAACCTATCTGAATAATTTTTTTTTTCAAATTAAATAAGTTTCTTCAGAGGGAGTTAACTTTTATTTTTCCATTCATATATCATCTATACTTTTAATTTTTACACATTTTCATGTTACCGTAATGCAAATACAAGCTTTCATCTAGAACAGAAGTTCTCAAACTGTGGTCTGAGAACTCTATTCAGATGGACTAAGGAAAGTTTATTAAGATTTATCTTAGAAAGCACTGTTATCCAAAGCACTTTATAATAGTTATCTAACAGTACAAACAACATTTGGAAGAATCATTAAGTGGTCTGCCGAGACCCTAAGCAATTTTCAAGTGGTCTGTGAAAATAAAAGGTTAGACTACAAAAAAAAATCAAGTTACCTCACTTTATTTTCATTTACTTCCTATTACTTATAATATAGGAGGAGGATAAAGAAAAAAAAGAATGAAAAATGCGGAGAGATAAGAGAAAATGTTCTTTTTCTTGTTTAGGTCCCGAGGACTGGGGGGTAGGCAAAAATGAAGCTGCATACAGGGCCCCACTAACTCTAAATCCACCACTGGTGCTGCAGCTTCTAGCCTCACAACCTTCCCCTTCTCCCCCGCCACTCCCTTCCCTGGGAGATTTTAACTTCCTTTGGGTTTGCCAATTATTAGGGCTGTGCGACGCTTTGGTCCCTGATTTGATTCAGTGGAGATCTGGCCCAATTTGGTGGCCGAATCTCGGAATCTGAATCAAATCAGAGGACCCTTTAATCTTTCCAAATCGAATTGAAACCTTCCGAATCAATTCGGAGAGATACGGAAAGATTCAGACAGAGAGACTGCTTTAAATGTTTTTTCTACATACCTCTAGGTAGCAGGCGGCTCGTGAATGCTGCACTGCTGGGGCGCATGGAGCATCCTATAGAAGCACAAGGGGCTCCCCAGCACGCTCGGTTACAGACCTGAAAGTGGACTAGAAACACTTCCAGTCCACTTCTGGGTCCACCAGGGAGCGCACAGGGAGCCCCCCAATGCTCCCCCCGACCGGCATAGCAACTGGTGCCTCCTGGGTCTGGTGGGTTTGTCTGGTGTCTCCTGGGTCCCGGTGCACTCCCCGGCAGACCCATACGTGGACTGGAAGTATTTCTAGGTTCACCACCGAGTACACGGGCCCCACTCCCCACCCACCCACGCTCCTGTGGGACGCTCCATCTGCCCTACAATTGCAGCAATCACGAGCCGCGCCTGCTACCTCATGGTATGTAGAAAAAATGTTTAAAGCTGTGTCTATGTCTGAATCACTGATTCTCCAAATCAGCATCGAATCTTCAGATTCAGATTTGGCTGAATCAAAGCAGGGACAGTGCTCCAAATCAACGAATTGAAACACTGTCCCTGATTCTGGCCAAATCCAAATTGAAGAAGGCCCATTTCACACATCTCTACCAATTATTCTCACCAGCTGGTCTTGTCCACCTAGGCAGGCCTGCAATCACTTTCTTGCCACCTGCAGCTGAGCTGCAACCCCTGACACATGCAGCCTGATACAAGACCAGTACTAAAGACAATGAAATTTACCTTAGCCCTGAATTTCCTATGTTGCTGAAGACATTGCACACACCTGCTTGTTATTCTGCTTCAGCTTCCAGAGGTCAGTGTTGTGTCAGTCCAGCTGGCCAGCAGTCAAGAGAGAGGCTTGACTTTCTCAAACTGCCTCGTATGTCGCCCTAGCTGATATGCTACCCTGTCTCCGTTTAACACCAGAAATAGACTAGGATGAGAAGAAATAAGAGCAGGTCTGCAATGGGAAATGATATATCGCAGTGGACAGCTTGGGAATATAGTGCATGGCAGAAAGCGTGCTGCATCACAGATGGCCCCCACTTAGAGCTGTAACTTCACCAAACAAGCCATTTCCACCATTTGTGTCTTTCAAATTTTACTCTTGGGAATCCAGAGGAGCAGCAAGAATAGTAAATTAAAAGGCCTGCCTGCTTGGCTTCCAGACTGGTAATGGGCTTTGCAAATAAATGTTTAGCTGCACATTGAGGGTCAGAAATTCAGAGAAATGTGGGCTCATAGTACAGGGATTTGGGGTTCAGGTTTTTTTGTTTGTTTTGTTTTTCTGTTTCATCTAAAGAAAGTAACCAGAAAGATCTGATCCCTTACAGGCCAGGGAAGGATTCTCCACTTTCCAAACTCATGTCTTTGAAACCAGATATGGTTTGTTATTGTGTACTAATTCTTATCTGAACTCCTGCTTTCTAGGAGATGGCTCCGGGGGGAATGATTTTGTGCAGCCCTGCTGCCTTGCACTATGATAACACTAAGTCTCAGGGGCAGCTTTCACAACTGAGCACAATTTGGGATTGACCAAAGTGAGAGTGGGGAGCCTGCAAGCTGAAGAAGGGTGTATGTTAGGGGCTCAGGAGACAATGCTCTCCTGATCCAGAGCCTCAGTACAGTGGTAAGGAAGGTGAACGTGGCTAGAAGCACTATTTGGGCCAAAGAAGGCCAAATCTAAAGTCTTGGTCACCTGCAGCATTGCCAACCCTGTATTTTCAAAAACCATGAGCCAGGTCACTAAGAAAATCACAAGATTGGCTTAAAACTAGTGATTTGTATAAAAAACATACACACCGGGGTCTTTTATTTGTTTTCTTGTGTGACAGCCTCTACAGTTTGTGGCTTCCTGTGAAACAATGAGAGTTAGGACATTTTTAATTTTAAAATGCAAGCTGAACTAGTCATAGTGATCTCTTGAATCCTGGAGGCAAGGCTTTAAGAAGAGCACCAAATATCATGAGACTTGCAATAAAACTGCAACACTTGGCAGCACTGCATGTGAGGCCATTAGAAATCTGGTGAGCTTTCTTAATAGCTGAGGCAATAAGTGATGCTCCTGCCAGTTCCAATCGAGGTAAATAAACTCTGCTTTATTTTCCACACCCCTCCCCCAATCTCTCCAGCCCAAAACTGGTATAGAAAGACTATTTCTAAAGCTGAACCTTTTGCATGATGTCATTGTGCGCTGGTTAAAGAAGTGTTCAATGATAAGTAACTTGGGGGCACGCTATTTGGTGAATGACCAGCACGGTTCTTTTGGAGTAAAACCCATCAGGTTAGGGATGCAATAGAAAGCAAAGATTTGCAAAGTGCAAATTAGATGTATAGTTTATGTGACATTTTGAGTCAGTGGGCTTGTGCAGGTGTGAGTGAACAGAAAACATGTCCTGTGAAAAGGGCTTTTGTGGCTCTCTGAACATTTGTGACATGCATTTAGTTCTCAGTAAAGGTGTCAAGCTGATAGCACTGAAGAATGGTACCTTTGATTTATGCACATATCAGGGATGGAGAATCATCTGCAGTACAAACTTCTCTCCATATAAGGGAGTTGTTGCCTGCTTAATGAGACTCCCAAAAAGAGCTATTTTATGGCAATTAGGATGATAGAGTGAAAGCTGACATGTATAGGGGGAAGACTCTGTAGCCCACTGGCAATCTTATGCACCATCCAGCCCCCAAAGACTTTTTAATTACAGTGTTGTTAAGATATTAGTGAGACTTACAATAAAATATTTCCCCTGTGTTCCCAAGGAGAAACAAAAAGGAATTCAATTATGGAGGCAAGGATGGCAGTGTGCTTGCTAGCAGGACCACTGCATGTGGATGAGTCCCTGCTGAGTGTGTACCCTAGGCTGAGCTACCTTTACAGAGATGTATCCAGAAGTACATTTCCTCTTTATGAGAAGGGAATAAAGGCTGCTGTTCTGCTGCTACTGTATAGATAATACATGTCAGATTCAGTCACAACAATTAAAAAACAGGGACCTCCAAATGGTAAGAAAATGAGAGAACATTGTAAAAAGGGGGGGAAAAGAAAAAAGAAAGGAGGGAAGGCAAGAAAATTAAATTCCACACATCAGGAAAGTGGAGCATTTTTTCAACAAATATTCGATTAGCTGCCAGCAAGATTTTTTTTTTAATATGCAAAATGCTTACTGAGCTTCAAATGAAGTTTCATGGCAGCTTGATTCTTCTGCTCCCATCTGTGCAATGCTACATTCAAATCAACTGCAAAGCATAGCCAGCCCCCACCCCAATTAAGTCTCTCAACATTTTTCCAAAACCTTTTCTTTCCACTTTTTATTTTTCATATGCCAGACTGAGAGAATAATAACCCCTTGTTGGTGCCTCATTATGGAGTGTGCAAGCAGAGGGAAGGAAATTGTTCTCAGGGTGATGTTATTTTGGAGTAGTTTTCTTATATGTTTATTTTAAATGAAAAAACCACATTTTTGCAACCTGGATTTAAAAATGGGTCAGTAATACTGGGAAAGTAATCACTGCTATCAGCAATAAGAATTTGTGGATTTTTTTCCCAACAAGATAATTCAGAAATGATCATAAGAGGTAAAATGAACCTTCCCACAGTTGGTAACTACCCCATCCAAGCAAAGATGAAGTTAATTGATCCTTGGAGTTAGGGGATACATATCTGGTTCTCCAACTCGTGCAACAGAAAACAGAGTAAGAAAGACTGGGCAGAATCTGAATGGAGGGGAATTTTGCTGTACAGTACACAATACTTTGGGTGAATAGCAGATACGAAAGCTTGGTGAAAATTCAGCAGTAGCCATGACATCTGCCTGGCAGCACAGCCATCAGAGCGGGTTTTACATATGCAGCATTTTTTCTCAGAGGTCCTGCTGGTTTTACATGTTGCTCAAGTCTCAGCTGAAAGCAGCTTTGGAAAGGCTCAATCCAGTGTACAACAGAGCTTTCTCTACAATTTGGAGTAGTCTGGGGGTCTCCATCCAGGGAAGATCAGTTGATGTTTCTCATAAGTGATGCACATGGACAGAGCATTGCTTGGCCCGGGCCTGGAGAAAAAGGAGGGCCCTAAGGTCAAGTAAATTACCAAAGCTACGTGGAGTGTTTGGGTCAGGACTGAGGTGAGGAAGGAAAGATGTGAGAAAAATATCTTGGAGATCTTGACTTTGGAACAAAGCCTCAATTTGTGTTGCCTAAACTCAACCCCACCCAATAAAATAAATTTGGCACAAAACTGAAAGAAAGGCAGAAACAAGAAGACTATGAGATGAAGATATAATATTCCTAATTTGAGTAGCCTGGGTCTCCAAACCTTTTTATGTATTTTTCACTGACATCTACTAATACTGCAGAACCTTCCAAATGTCATAAATGATTCAATAGAGGTTTGAGTGAAGCCAAGACTTAAAAGTATTTTTAAGTAGAAATTTACAAAACCTCTTCTTATCTAAATTATGTAGCACTTTGGAAAATTAAGGAGACTACAAAAGACTGAAACTGCAGTCATCAGGGCTAGAACAAATATAAGCACACAGAAGCTATGCTATAAACATTTTAGAATGTCTAATATAATCGATTTCAGCATTATTTCTCCTTTAGATTAAGAGAAAACAGCCTTTTCTTAACAGAGAGAACAAAATATTTCAAGGAAAACAGTTTTTGTAAAATTATCATGCAACCTAATAAAAAAAGATCTCTCTACAACATGAGCATGAGTGTAAGTATTGTTTTGTTTTGTTTTTTGCAAATGCTTAACTTTTGTTTCATGACTAAATGTAGCTGTTCAGATCAGACCAAATGAGAGTTAGTACTTTCTGCATTCTGTCACATTAGCACTCCTTTTCAAGGAGGTGAGAAAAATAAGGATTGGTTTTGATTTTGCAAGACTGCAATGAGGCAGAGTTTGGAATCCAAGCCCCTCTGTCCTTAGAGGGCATTCAGAAACTTGGTTATGGCTTTGACCTTTCTCTGCAATGAACTGATATAATACTCATATACACACACCACCACTGAAGCAGTTAGGTAATATTTTATTCTCTTCCTCATTACATCAATTAGTAGCATGCAACCTGCATAGTAGTAAGCCTGTGTGAAGCGGCTAGTATTTGCTTCGGATTTGGCCAATTCGGGGGACAATGATTCGATTCGGTGATTCGAATCACTGTCCCGAATCAATTCAGCCAAATCTGATTCAGAGATTCGGCTGCTGCCAAATCCCCAAATCTCTGAATCAGCCAGGCCCATCCCCCCACAGTCCAGCAATGGCTACCCCACCCATCCCAGCTCCAGGCACTTTTTTTAATAAAAGCCCTGACTCACTGGGTGCTTCCAGGTGGGGGGCGATCCCCCCACTGCCCCCCACTGCCCTCCCCTGCTGCATGGGGGGCTCTGCACAAGCCCCTGACCCCCCCTCGCTCCCCCAGCCCCCCCACAGGTGCCCTGCCCAGGCCAGCTCCGGCCCTTTAAGAAAAAAAAAACCAAGAAAACCCCTGGACTCACCATTCCTGCCAGGCAAGGAGCAATCCTCACTGCCCCACAGCATGTGGGAGGCTCTGAACGAGCCCCCCAAAGCCCCAAGGCTGCTGCAGGAGCAGAGAGTCCTGGGGCTCTTCTCCATGTTTTTTTTCTTAAAGGAGCAGAGCTGGCCTGCGCAAAGCACCCATGGGGGGACTGGAGGACTGGGGGGCTTGGGGGGCTCATGAAGAGCCCCCCATACAGTGTGGGGCAGTGGGGGGGCAGTGAGGATTGCCTCCCCACCTGGCAGCACCCAGTGAGCATCAGGGCTTTTTTTTTTAAAAAGTGCCAGGAGCTGAGGTGTGCTGGGCAGCTATTGCGAATATCCCAAGTGAATACTAGCCGCTTCACACAGGCCTACTAGTATGCAGGTTGCATGCTAGTAATTGATGTAATGAGTAAGAGAATAAAATATTACCTAACTGCTTCAGTGGTGGTGTGTGTATATGAGTATTATATCAGTGCATTGCAGAGAAAGGTCAAAGCCATAACCAAGTTTCGGAATGCCCTCTAAGGACATAGGAGCTTGGATTCCAAACTCTGCCTCATTGCAGTCTTGCAAAATCAAAACCAATCCTTATTTTCCCAAGGGTTCTTCAGTGGGCACTGCTACCTGGCACCAATACTGCAGAGTCCCTTATCTCTGTTTGGGTACACTATGGTACATGTCTTCAATTTCCCAGCCAGTGTGTCTGCTTGCCTGTGTCAGACATAGTGAGCCTTGAAAGAAACTGTGTCACAAACAGGCTTTTAGAAATCAGTTAATTCTTGTCATTGCCCTGGACCATTATTCTAATGCATATCTACTTTATCTACAAGCCAATTCCCAAAAGCAAACCTTTAAATACCATTTTCTAGCCATCAAACCCCTGCTTGATGGTCTTACACATTCATATTGTACACGGAGCATAATCAAGGGAATTTCCTGGAATTCTTAGTGGGTTGTCTCCTCTATTCTGGGACCTCCACCAGTCATCCCAGGAAAAGTATGATGACATTTGTGATTAGGGGTTCCAAGGGACTGAACATTATGATGAAACCTTAACCATTGTTCAAATGTCACCCATACCCCCTCTGACTCAGTCTTTTGCATCAGCATTCTGTAACCCAGCAACCAAGTCTTAGCCAATCAGGCAGGCTTCCCATACTGGGACAGGGGAATATATGGCCCAAGATGTCTATTAAACCTTTTATTCAGCATTCCAGGGAGCATCATTCCACTCAGCAATCAGTACGTTATCTGATTGTCATGATGGCTGATTAGATCAAAGAAATATCCCATGGTTAGTAGCTTTGCGGACCCAACATGTTCCCAGCAAATGTACCCCTCCTGTACAATGGGCAATGCTTTCCTTGTCATCCCAACTGGACCGCTTGGTGCCATCATAGCACTACTAGTGCCCATCCTTCCTTCAAGAGCTTGTAGAAATGCCAAGGGTCAGGCCCTTTCTGTACAAACAGCATGCCTGGTTTCCATCAGGATCCCACCATTCTACTCCTTGTTTCAGATCTCTGCACAAATTCTGGGAATTAATAAAGCTATATTGCATTACTATTTCTACTATAAAAAACTTAAAATACATATCTAGAACAAGCAAAGCAAAACAAGCAAAAAAAAACAAACAAAAGGATGACAATAAAAAAAAGGTCAATGTGGCCCTTTTGATCTTTGGCATGGCTGAACTTTTTCAGGCCTTGGAGGCCATGCACCATGTGGTGCATCATTTCCTGTAGCTACTCTGCAGATATTCCATAGCCTATCAAGAAGTTCTGCTTTACATTTCATTGTCTAGCATAGTTAATATCACAACTACTTACAGCAATAGCATTGCATAAACACAGCAAAACACAATTACTATGTATGCCTTTCTCTGTACCAAGCAAACTTCTTGATACTTCAGTGGCAGTCCACATCCTGCAAAACAAAAACAAAAACAAAAACAAAAAAAAGGGAGGGGCTCAACCCTCTTTAGGTTAGTTCATATCATTGAATCACTTTTGACATTGTGGCCAGCTTTGCCCTGAGCCTTACCATGCTGGAACTCATCCAGAGATTCTCCTCCTTGCTCCTTTCAGAGGCTGCTTTTTCCACAGTTGTTTCTTCTCAAAGTGACAGGTGCTCCAAGGTGCACCCTGCCACACATCTTGCCTCCATAAAGGGTGGCAAGGGGGCCAGAAAACCCTCTTGGCTGAACAGGGAAATCCAGGAAGGCCCAGGGATGAAAAAAGAGGCATACAGACTGTGGAAGCAGAGGGTAGCCGCCAGGCAGGAATATACCTAATTGGCTCACATTTGCAGGGAGCTAGTAAGAAAGGCCAAAGCAGCAATGGAACTCAGGATGACAACAAAAATTAAGAACAACAAAAAGTCCTTTTTCAGGTATATAGGGAGCAAAAATCAGGTGCAGGGTAACATAGGACCTCTATAGAACAGGCTGGGACAATTAGCAATAGATAAGCAGGACAAAGCTGAGCTCTTTTTTACATCAGTATTCCTGAACACAGATAAAGACATATCATGAAACTGGACTACAGACAGGCACGGGGGGGGGACCATCCCACCAACAGTTAGTGTCGACCTAGTGAAGGGGCACTTGGAAGGGCTTGATGTGTTCAAGTCAGCGGGCCCAAATGATCTTCATCCAAGGGTGCTGAGGGAATTGGCCGGTGTCATAGCAAACCTACTGACAAAACTGCTTGAGCACTTACGGCACTCAGAGCACGTCCCAGGGGACTGGAAAGGGGCCAATGTGCTCCCTATTTTTAAAAAGGGGAAGGAGGAGGACCCGGGTAACTATAGACCAATTAGTCTCACCTCTATCCTTGGGAAAACCTTTGAAAAATTTATTAGGGAATACATTTGTGTGAATCCAGCAGGAAAAGTAATGCTGAATGGCAACCAGTATGGATTCATAGCAGGTAGATCCTGCCTGACTAACCTTGTTTCTTTTTTACAACCAGGTCACAAACTGCTTAGGTGCAGGAGTTGAAGTGGATATCATATACTTGGATTTTAAAAAAGCCTTTGATACAGTATCACATCCCATTCTCATAAAAAAACTAAGCATCTGTAACTTAGATGATTACACAGTCAGGTGGGTGGCAAATTGGCTAATGGGACGCACCCAGAGAGTGGTGGCAGACAGGTCAGTATTGACCTGGAAGGATGTGAGCAGTGGTGTCCCTCAGGGCTTGGCCCTCGGACCAGTGCTGCTCAACATCTTCATCAGTGATTTGGGCAAGGGCGCAGTGAGCACACTGTCCAAATTTGCGGCCGACGCCAATTTATAGGGCAAAGCAGACACACTGGAGGACAGGGAGCAGATTTGGACAAGCTGGAAAAGTGGGCAGAACAAAATAGGATGCAGTTTAACAAGGATGAGTTCAGAGTACTGCACCTAGGGAGAAGGAATCACCAACACACATATGTACTGGGAAATGACTTTCTAAGCAGCACAGCAGCAGAAAGGAATCTCAGTGTCATACTTGACTAAAAGATGAACATGAGTCAACAATGTGACAAAATGGTCAACAGAGCTAACTGCGCTCTGTCATGCATTAATAGGTGCATCAATGGCCACAAAGTGACAGAGAACAGATTTAGACTAGACATTAGGAAGAACTTCTTTACAGTAAGGGTTACCAGAATCTGGAATGAGCTTCCCAGTGAGGGGGTGCTCTCCCCTACCTTGAAAGTCTTTAAGAAGAAACTAGACAAACACCTGGCTGGGGTCATCTGACCCCAGGCACTCTTTCCTGCCCAGGGTAGGGGGTTGGACTCAATGATCTGCTGAGGTCCCTTCCTACCCTGAAAATCTATGAAATCCTAGGCCTCCACCAAGGGTTTTCCTGTCAGGGTATGCTCCCGCCAGCCTTCTCCCATCAAAGGGTGACCCGCAAGGCAGTGGAAGCTAGGGTTTTCAGGTGCCCTATGCTCACCTTTCCCTGGGGTGGCAATCTGTGGCATTCTCTAGAAACTACCCTGCCACAAGTAGCTCCACCACATTAACCAGTCCTAGGAGGATGTAGTTTTCATGTCCTACCCAGGGCCAATCTCCAGGCTCTCCTGCCCTGGTCATCTTTACCCCTTATGGGCAGAGTCTCTTTCTTCTTGGCTTCCTGGCCCCTCTTCAGGCTCTCAGATCTGGCTGTCTTAGCAATGGTCTCCTTCAACTTTTTGGCCTCTCTAGGGCCCCTCCTCTGGATTGCCAGACCCCTTTGGTCTTTCAGAGCTCCTCCAGATCCCTTTGGGCTATGGGCTCCTGGACCCCTCTGGTCTCCAGCTGTGTCCCCCAGACTTTGACCCCTCTCTGGGTCCTGGACCTACTCTTGGGCCAGTGAGACCTTGGCACCTGGCCCTGCTAACACTTGCCTCTCCTGGGCTGCAGACCTCTGACTCTCTAGCCATACTGATACTTGGCCCCTCCTGGGCTGTCAGACATCTCATCAGGTCTCTCTCGCTCGGCTCCACTCTGAGCCTCTGGACCCATCTGGTCCCACTCTCTCCTGGCCCCTCCTGGGCTACACATCACTGTCTCTGCTTCACACACCTTCCAGACTGTGAGTCGATGGCTTTTCATGCTCTCATGACCTTTGGCTGGGCCCTGCTCTTCAGCCCCCACCCTCAATCCTTCTCTTGCACTCTGTGGGTCTGTTTTCTCAGGCTCTTCCATAGATCTCTCACTCTCAACCTCTCTCTCCAGCAGTTCTCTGAAGTTCCCACACTCTTCTCTGGGTCTTAACATTCACTCTATGGGTCTCCTTTAATTTTCACCCTTTCTTTCCCTTGACAGACCTTTATAAGTCTGATGGTACTACTTTAACCATATGCTTCCTGGACTGCATACTTCACAATACATGCTTGTCAGTGGCACACAATCTTTCGGGAAACCTTCAGTCCTAAAAAGAACTTCAAAACCATGTGTCTACAAAAAAGCAGGCACCTCTGATAAGTCCCATTTTTTTCTGTGGCTCAGGCTATCTCTTCCTGCTCAGAATAACTTCTTAGTGCTGACTTTTTGCTTACACAGCTGTACTCTGAGTTTTTGTAAATACCTTCTTGCCTTAACAAGCTGTTAACACTTTCCCTTCTAGCATCAGCCTCACTATTTTTGGAGTGGGGGGGAGAACAAAGTTATCCCTCAACCCCGTTATCAATGCACAGATCCTAAGAGTGTACACACACTTACACTTCCAGTAGCCTCTCTGCCTTGCAACCCACAAACACGTTAGCACATTGAACAAAAGCAAATGAGCAGGTGTCCAAAAACATGGCTTGTCCCCCCAACCCCCATGTCCTCTCCTAGCTCCTAGGATGATCAGCCATTACTGCTCCGTAATTTTCTCTTGAAGAGAAAAATAGAGGACATATATGCGTCGGGTTTCATATCAATAGAGGACAGAGTAGCAGAAAACCGAAATGTCCTCTATGATGGCCACCCTAGGGCAAACATGAGCTTCCCCACCTCTGCCACCACCTGGAGGGAGGGTTACCTGTGGCTGTGCTACACATCCCTGCCTCCTCTAGCTAAGGAGGACATAGCCACAGCCATCAATGCCCTCCTTGGCATGTGAGAGGCCCATGTCTGCCTAGCTGCAGGGGCACGGGCTGCTCAGTAAAGTTCTGCACTGTCTTCTGCCTCCCTGTGTGCTGCAGTGGGGGAACCCAGGGCCAGGGGAGTATGAGTGGGCTGCGTGAGGAGGGGGGACAGGGACAGGGGCAGGGACAGAGACAGGGGCAAGAGCCTGGGTGAGGAGGGCCCTTCCCCCAGTGTAGGCCGTACCACATAGCTGGGACTGACATGGCCAGCAGCTCTGCTGAGATCTGGCTGGCAGCAACAGCATCCAGCTCTGAGTGGTATCCTCTAGAGGTGCAGTGTGCAGACACCCAGCCAGGGTCCCCATCTGGGATGGAGCTGGCACTGCTGGCCACCAGTTGTACCATGGTCAACCACACTTGGTAGCTAGGCCTGGGGCTGTGAAACTGGTGAGGCAGGCATTGGCCAAGTCTCTCCAAGCTGCTGGTGGGAACTGCAGCCAGGGAACTCAGCAGGATGGGATGCTAGCCACCCAAGGGGCCCTCTTCCATTGACATGTCATCGGAGGTGCCAAGCCAGGGCGGGAGCTCAGGGAAGCTATCCATAATGCTAAAAGTAGTACAGCTGAGGCCTGGGACACAAGAATAGTGTACAGTTGCCACATAAAGGGCATGGACGTGTAGGTATGGCCAGACCAATGATTGTGCTCAGTCATGGCTACCCACTGTGTCTGCAAGGCCTTGACCTTTATGCACACTTTTGCACCGACCAGTTGTGCCCATGCTCCCACATCTGGCTTGACTGCACCTTATAGATGTATGCATCAGAGCACCCGCCCCACTCAAACTGGTTCTGCACCTCTGCCTCACCCCACAGCACCACGAGGTCACCAATCTCCTCCTTGGTCCAGTTGCGGCTCTTGGTAGAGGGCATGGAGGTGGACATGGAGGTGTGCATGGGCCTGGGCAAGAAGGATGAAGACGTGGTGCCAGCTCTCTGGGCCCCTGCATGGCTGTCCCGGTGCTGCTGGGCCTTGGCAGCTGCCTACAGTGCCCAAAGCAGAGCTATGGCATGGGACTGGCAGCTGCATCGCAGAGGCAATGCCCTACAGCACCTGCAAGTGCAGGGTTGGCTGCTGAGGGTGTGCGGCAGGTAGGTGGTACTGGCCCTGCTGGCAGAAGCTGCCTGCACATGGCCCTGGGGGCTGACAGGCCTGGCCAGAGGCTGCAGCAGCCTGCAGCACCTTGCAACACCCTGCTGGCCTGATTAGTGCTGTTCTGGTAGCCACAGGGCAGTGTGGTGCCAGGCAGCAGTGTTGAGGTGCTAGCAGGCAGGCACAGCTAAGCTGTGGCCTACCCAGGGGGACACAGGACCCTAGAGTGCCCTCAGGCTCCCTCTCTGTGTGCCCCAGGGCTCAAAATGTCTGCAGGCTTCTAAAGTCTACAGACAGGGGCTGCCACAGAAGCAACCCAGCCCTGGGGCAGAAGAGGCTCCTATCCCACAGCCCTGGGGCTGGCCTGAAGCCTGCCCCTAGTGACTGGGCAGACCCAGGAGCAAACTTGCTCCTGGGTCATGTCTACATGTGTGTTACTGCGCAGTAACTAATCCCTCTTAAATTTGCTACTTGCATTTGCAAGTAGCAAATTTAACCGGGATTAAGAGTTTTTACTGTACAGTAAGCTTGTGCATGTGTAGACATGCGTGTTTACTGGAGCAGTAAACTAAGTTAATGCACAGTAATGTGTCTCATGTAGACACACCCAGTAAAAGGCAAGTTCCCTGCCCCGGGGGACTCAGAAGTTTAAATCAGGTGGAATATACAGCAGAAATAAGGAGCCCCAAGCCCGACCCAATTGGCCAGAAGAAAGTGTAAGAAACAACTGGTAGGATACAGCTACTAAGTATGCATAAGCTGAAGGCTCATCATGTATGTTGAGTCAATGACTTCCACATAGGATATTTATAGGAGCCTGCCTGAGGAAGAAGTTAAATCACAGTAATGGATCAGAGGGAATAACTCAATCCATGTTCCCAAAGCATAATGGAGTAGGGGAGGATGGTTATACCACTGCAAATTGTGAAGGTCAGTGCTATAAAGGAAGAGACTCACTGAGGTGTTAGTTCATAGGATTAAAGATTTCAGACAGTTTGGGATGGTAATCTGTCCTGGCCATAATGTGACTAAATTGTGCACATACAAGAAAAAAAAAAATTAATTGTTACCAGCTGTTGAAGCAATCATGACAAATACAATGTAAAGGCCGTCTTCTGTTTTTCCTTACCAGAACCTCATACATTTTAAAAGAAAATGCAGGGAATGTCCTATTTGCACAAAAAAATATTTTCGGAGCTTCGTGCTAGAGATGCTGCCCTCTGGATTGGCAGCCCCTTCATTTAGATTGTCAGAGGCAGTGGCGTTTTTCAAACAAGACAAGATTTGAAAGCAGGGGAGGCTGGAATTTATACAGCCAGTTTCTAAGTGCTTTGATTTCCATGATGAAGCAGGATGCTTGGAATCCACAGGTATCTATCTGAACTGAAGCCTTGGCTCTGCCTTTTCACTTCCAGGGGGTAGAATTCCTCCACCTCATGGCAGATTTATTGAGTATGTATCATACACCTTGCCAGGGCTAGCATCTGCCCTGAAAGTTGGATTCATTTGTAAAATTCTCTGAGCATTGTTCGCACACACTCTGTATTCTGTATTGTTGACTGTCCTGGTACCTTTACACTATAGCCTGTTTGGGGCTGAGGTTTGCTTAGCCATGCTCACATGCTGTGGGGAGTTATGTACTGTATTCCTTTCTATCTGCTCCTCTCATACTTTGTGTGGACTGCGTTGTAGACAGCTTGGCCTTGTAGTCCTATCTTTTCCTTAGGAAGCATCTCTCTTGACATGGACTCTCATTAATAATGTAGTACAAATGAGAGCTAGCATGCCTTTCTTTTTTTCTATCTAATCACAGCAGGGAAAATCACAGCAGTGCTGAAACAAATATTTATATTTTCCCTGCATAGCTTTCAGGGGGCCCTTGTGCTGAGCGTCTGTTATTTGACACCAGGAACCATAAGTGAATGCTTAAGCAAGGCAGTGGTGCAGACTGAGGCTTATTTAGGTAAAAACACAATGTATCACTCGCCTAAAGGTGACCATGTGACAATCCATCTTCTTCACTTGATAGAATTAAATGCACAAAGCCCTGTGTATTACATGGAAATCAATAGAACTGCAGCACCAGGAAGAAATATGTTACCATTTGCCACACAGAGACTGGGCTCCATCCGATTAAACTCTAAGCCCCTTAGTTTTTAATAACATTTTGAGGTTGTCAGTTTTTTTAATCTCTGCAAATAATGATGAATCCCCTAGTAAAGTATCTATCAGTCACAACAAGCAGCCAAACCATGTCAGCCTTATGAAAGCATCAGTACAAAAGACAAGACAGGTCTCCCCTCTCAAGAGAGCTACTCACTCTCCATTACATCACAAGTCTACAAGGCCTTTTTTAAGGCCTCATAAACAAGCATCTGCTGTGACTTGCAAACTGATCATAAATAAAGTGAATTCAACCAGTTAGCAGTGTCTGATTGGATGTGCCAAGCATGCACCAAGCACAAGATAGAAGCCAAGTGCTGGACAAGAACACTCTTGTCTTGATTTGCAAGTGCTAAGGTGCTAACGCAACCCAGTCTTAACACTGCATTCTTGTTAATCATAATTGTCACAGTCCATGGGGGCATCAGGCCAAATGGATAGAGCAGGTAGTGGCAACTCAGGAAGTTGCAGGGGTGAACCATGGTTTAGGAGTAACCAAGGGTGGGCCTGAGTTCCAAGTGGGCCGTGAGATCCAAAGCCAAGGGTCTGAACCCAAACATCAAGTCAGAGGATTAACCAGAATTAGGGGGTCAGGAAGAAGTCAAGACAAGATCCAAAATTCACAGGTCTGGAGAATCTGAAACCAAACACCAACCCAGAGGGTTAACCAGAATCAGAGGTCCAAGGAGCAAGCTGAGGTCAAACTGAAGTTTGAAGTCCAAGGGGCTGGGTACAAACAGGAATACTAGGGCAGGAGCCAGAGAAGTCACTGGGACAGGAGCTGCTCAAGGACTGGAGGCCAAAAAGATGTGCAAGCAAGGTACAGGTGCTGGAGGAGTTCTTTAAAAGCAGCCCCAGAACCAATCAGAGGGACTGGACTGGGGATCAGCTGGCCTTCGTTAGTTTATGTGCAGTTGACCCAGTTACAATGGCTGCAGGGTAGGTATCCTACAATAATTCTAGAAGGAAAATTGTCTTAAAAGGTGTATTTTTTTCAGTGCCATCAAAACAAAGGACTACTGCACTCCCACTCATGTTCTTGACCCCTGCCTTGCCTGCAGTCCTATTGAGTGCTTGGTATATCACAGCATCTGATGAAGTGAGCTCAAGCTCACAAAAGCTTAAGCATCTCTGATTTAGTTAGTCTATACTGTGCATCTCTACCCTGCATTCTGATTGACTTCTGACTAACATGGCCTATATTACCTCTGTCTGGTATTTCCTTTATGTGTGTCAGCCTGACAGTGGAGGCTGACTACAATAGGAGCAGTATCTTCCCCTGACTTGGCTGCTGGAGTGAGAAACATGAAACCATTTGTGAAAGGAAGAAAGGCATATGCCAGCAAAAGGCATTATAACACCAGGAAATACTTCAATATTATCAATCAAAATCAGGAGTGCTTCAAATGATTGACTCCTTTTTGAATGTGCTCTTTTGCAAATGCTGCCTAGACCTATATATGCTGGAGATGTATTTACAATAACCATTCTTAAAAAATAACCTATAACCAGAATTGGCTGGGTTCACTTTGGAAAATATCTTTGTGAAAATTACATTGGGCCAGATTCAAAGCCCACTGAAAGGCTCCTACTGACTTCAAAGGGCTTTAAATGAGATCAGCTGTTAGGAGCTGCTCATTTTTTAATAAGCCCATGGAAAACTGGATGAGTTGGAAGTCACTAGACAGGGATTCTTCAGTCCCACTGCTGGGAGCCATGGCTGAGATCTGAAATTCCATCCAGGCGTTTTTATTTCAGCTCCAATACCAAAACCAGGAGCAAAGTTTCTGCAAATGGCACTTTGTGTATTATATTGTGGATGAGACACAGGGCTCTGTACCCCAGGGAGAACCATGTGTTTGCAATAATTAGGATAAGAAGGTATTGTATGGCATGAAACAAAACAGAGAAGATATAACATGAGAAGATGCCATTAAGCCATCCCTTTTCTCCAGTGCCTGAACTTTAATTATAAAATATCTACTTGCTCATCACCCTGCAGCTAACATGTGCCAGTCCTCTGCCTGGCGTACAAGGTTATATTAATGAAATAAAGCCATTAGTCACTGGTCATGCTCTGAGAGGAGACAATGCATTACTTACGGTTGCTGCAATAATCAAGGGGTTTTTATACCACGTATAATTCTTGGGTAAATATTTGTAGTCAGGGAGGAATAATAAGAATTCTAATAAACTTGCTGCCAGAAGAAGCTGTTAGTTAATGTACTGCCATCCAAGGCTCTAAACGTACTTGGCTGGGTTTCAGCCATGATCTGTGCCAGCCCAGCCTCCACTAATAAGTAATTAGAAGATAATTAACTTTTGCAACATACAGTGGGAAACATCTGGGCCCAATAATTTATCAGAAACCTTAAAATCTCATTAATAGAGTCCAGTGTGAAGAAGTGTTGCAGTGCCTGTGTCATAATACCCAGACAGACAGAATAAGCTGGGCTGAGCTAACATTGTGCCCAAGCAGAGGCTGGGGCTCAGACCCAGCAACTGAGACTCTTCTAATAGCTGGGATTAAAACACAGAGCTGCCCAGGATTCTTCCTCTACCAGGGCCCCAAGGACTGTCACGCTGCCTGATGCCACCTCAGCAGGTCGGGACAGAGGCTTTAGTCTGTAACCCAGGATACATTTACAAAGAGGGAGCCTATAGAGAGCTGGTTGGTAGTGGAGATTGCTGTCCTCATCTTGAAACCCTCAAGTAACTCAAAGTCAAAATGCAGGGTTTGTTGCTGTTGTTTAAAGATGTTATCTTCAAACCTTCACCGTTGGGTTGGTGGATGTCGTGAAACTATCATCCAACTGCTAAATTCAGAACTTGGTCCGGTTTCCTGGATTTTTTTTATTTTTTTTTTTAAGGATTGAAAAAGCAAAGGAATTTTTTAAGTATTTGGAGTGGGACATTTTGGCTCATTCCACATGGATCCAGCTGCAAAATTCACATCCAGATTCTGAGGGTTTGGATTTCCCTAATTGCTTCACTTTTTATATATGTTTTTTTCCTTAGAGCAAGTTCCCAGTTTAAAGTAAATTGGTGTCACTGAAATAGTCATCAGAGAATTTGGCCCCTAGTTGTGAAGGATCAAATTCCTCAGTATTTGCTTTTCTCTGCATCACCTTGGGAACATTCCTTTATTTATCTGTGTATTATTTTCATTTCTTTCCATTTATCTTTATTGACTGCTCTGAGGTTGGGATGGCCTAGGGAGCTTTCTTCCCTCGCTGTATAAGTCTGCTGCTTATATAATGCTTTGTCTGTGATCTTCATCTGCAATAAAAAATAATCATCTGCAATAAATATAGTTTTAATAACAAGATATAGGCACTCATCTCCAAGTATCAGAATAAAGTTCTCAGCTGAAAGACTCTGGGTATGGTGGCCATTTTACCTGACACTGAGGTTTACACTGGGAATTCCCAGAGCTCCATTCACCTTCACCTGGTGCTACTCCCCAAATCAGTACAATTCATGATATGTTTCTCTATGAAATATAATACTCTTTCAGAGTTGTGTCTGATAGGAGGTCAATGAAAACTAGCATTACAATAATGCTGCAATGTCAAATACAGTCAAGTTTTCTATGGTAAATGAGAGTTATGGGTTCTCTCCTCTCACTTTAAATTTATGCCAGTGGAAATCTATCAACTTTAGTAGAGTTATTCTGAATTACCCTGGTGTATGTGAAAGGAGAATTGAGTCTTTTAACTTGAAGATATGTGGACTGTCATCATAACCTCATGAGTCAGGCAAAATTCAAATACTTGGGGTGGAGAGGGGAGATCTGAGCTTAAATCTTCCCTTTCCAGGTTAAGTGAATTCATAGCCTACGTCCTGGTCTCACTCATCTGGGAAATAAAGACAGACCTGGATTTGAGTGGCATTTATATAGATAAATTAATTATTTTCTGGAAAGAAATTAACATCCATGTAACAGCTGAAAGCCAGGTTTAAATGACAGGAATGAGACTTTTTTTAAACTTAGCAATTAAGGTGTGCCTTACAGAAAAGGACAAAATGGGCTCTTGTAAGTGAACCATTCTAGCCCTTGAGAAAAGCCGGTTGCTGCATTAACAGAAAGTGGGAAACGACAAAATGTGAATGAGGGGAAAGCTGGTAGAACACATCCCAAGGTGACTTCAATTCAGTGAAGCATGAAGCGCATAAAAAGGAAGGAACATTATAAGAAGCAATGCAGTAGCACCTGTACCTACAGCAGGCTCCCCAAAGGGTCCCACTCAAACACAATTTCCTCCTGGCTGAGAGAATTTAATAGATCGTTAGAATTGGATCATTTCATGTGATGTATTCAAATAGATAATCACAGAGCCAGTTCTGCTGGAAATAAACAAGTACCAACAAACACCTTGATTCCAGCTGGCCCTGAACCCCAGCATCTCCAGCAATTAATTGGTGCACACCATGAATTTGAGGAGCAGGAGAGTTGCACCTTCCCATCTAAATCCCTGTATTTCTGAGATCCAAGGGTAGCACAGATGTCCCTGTCCCTCGAGAAGCCCTTTGTGGTTCTGAGCGCATGCTCCTGTCCTGCAGAGATGATCAGTAGTGTTGCAGCAGAGTTGCCCAAACAGCTGTTCCACAAGACTGGGACCCAGACTCCTGGGTTCATTTCCTGGCTCTGCCACAGAATCCAGTTTTCCTTCATGATTTTGAACAAATCGTTTGCCAGCCTCAATTCCACATCTGAAAATGAGACTGATTGCTCTTCCTTCCCTCCTGCCCTGGGTCTGTGCTGTCCCTGTAGACTGTAAACTCTCTGAGGCAGGAATTCCAGCATCATAGATTGGGACTGAGTATGATACAATGGGATCTATTCCTGCGGTTTTCATTTACTGCCAGAATTGCCAGCATGCCTTGTGGGGATGTTTAGACATATGCTCTCAGACATGTATGCATACACGTTCCATGTCCACTACTTACATGGAGAAATTCTACTTCAGAGGACATAGCTGCCAACATATTTGCTCCTTTTTGCTGCAGAGGAGGCTGTGGCAAGATGCTGTACCCTTTGCTCTGTGTCCACAGTAAAAAACAATGAAACTGCACAGTGAATTGAGTCTCATTGGGCTTGCATGAAAAAAAACAAAATAGATTACTCTTAATGGCCTGAGAATGCATTGTAGAGCAACTGGTGCTGGGTAGGAGCATTAGCTGTGGTGAATAGTAGGCCTCACCCCTTTCTTTTGTATTCTACCCAAAACATTACCAAAACACCACCTGCAATTTAAGAAGATGAGCTCTAATAAAGCAAAAAGAACAGTCCAGTTGTTTCTGGATGTCACTGTTCAGGAGCTGCAGCTGGGCCTAGAGAACCTTTGGGAATGGAAAGATACACTGGTGAATCCAAGTGCCTAGCTGCTGCCACTGCTGCATGTGAGATAGAAAGGTCAGCTTGCGAACATTTCTATACCTGACCACATATAGCATCTCTAATGACTGAGGTGTCTGAGGGGTGATTCCAGATGCATACGTAGAATCCAACAAACTGAAAAATACTATCTTGAAGGCTCCTGCTCCAAATGGTTAATCATCATAATTAACATATTTGGATCTAACTAAACTGGATTTAAAGCTGCACAACATGACACCATTAAGTTCAGCATTGTACTTTGGAGCTTTCTGTAGGAATCTTTTTAGGTTTCCAAACAAGTGACATCATTAGTACACACACATGCATGTACACACACAGAGACATCCCTACAAAGCTGTATTTTGAATTTTGTCTTCAAAACAACCCGCTTAAGCAAATCCCAAATCTCAAAAGATCTGAGTTTATCTACACCAAAACTAGAACCAAAGTAAGCAGCTTTTTCTTGTTCATAGAATTAGTCATTTCAGGGCACATCTGTATCCAGACACTCTTCTTTTGGAAATCTAACATTTTTGTTTCACATAACTTTTAGTTAGTAACCAACTGAATTACAGCTTTATTATTTATTTTGGTCCTGATTTTCATGTTGCTAAGCCTTTGGTCATTATTATTTTGTGTTTCATGTTGAAACCAGGTCAACTGGAGATTCTAGTGCAGAGATAAGCCTTTGGTACAAGGAGTATGATTAAGTTTTTACGCAACAAGCAATACTGTCCTGTCAAGTCACCAAACTGCTGCTGCTTTGACATCATTAATTTTTCTTTTCAAATCAGCCAAGATCCTTCCAGTTATTTTATATAAGAAATAAGACAAATGAAAAACTTCACTATTAAACCTTTCAAAGGAAAATTACCCTTTTCTCATATTTTTCCCAGTTACTGTGTGAATAAAGCATTGGGAGACAAGAGATCTAATTTGTCTACATGCAGCTCTGTCATAGTTTTCTTTGCCTTTGCAACGGCTTCCCAATCTGTAATATAAGAATGTGTTTACCTACTGCACCTAAAAAGAATTACAAGAAAAAATTAATTCATGTTGGCAAAATGATTTGTGATCCTTAGATACATGACACAATATAAATGCAATGTGTCATCATTTTATGAGGTGTATCAGCATCCTGTGTGAATTAGGAGGTTGGCTGCAGTGTTGTGCTTCAATTATAGCAAACTTCATGGCAGCCCAAAATAAAGGTGTCAGAACTGGGGAACTTACATGGTGCATAGGTAATTTCATCCATGTAGAACGTTTGTGGCCATGGACACACAGTGATTGCTTTGCTGATGTTCTTATACTGTGCTAACAGCTATTTCTTAGGGAATGTGCCAAGCCAGTGAATGGGATGTGCGCAAATACCCAAAACAGAAGATAAATTCTACTGATCACAGAACAGAGGTGATGCTAGCAGCCTGAGATGCTCACACTGCATCCTACCGATGATACCAGTGCCAATTTCATATAATCAAAAAAATCATAGAGAAGTAGGGCTAGAAGGGATCTCCAGAGGTCTTTTGTCCAATCCCCATGCCTGAGGCAGGATTATCCCTATCCAAACCATCCTATATAATCCATAATCTAAATGCTTCATAAGATTACCATCAACCCCAATGCAACATATTCCTAACACCCTAACCTGCCACAGGTAAAGCAGGGGAACTACTGCAGTCAGTATCCTGCTTCTATGAAATGGTATCTCTATATGCTCAAGAGATCCCACGTAGACAGCCATGTCCCCCTACAGAAGAAGGCAAAGACCCCACAGTCTGTACCAATCTGATCATGGGCTAAAATTCCTTCCTGATCCCAAATATGGTGATCACTCAGTCTGACCCTGAGTGGATAGGCAAGACCCTCTAGCTAGGAACCTCCAGCCTTGCTCCCAGCAGGGACATTGGCACACCTCAGTCAAAGTCCCTAGCCTTGGCTGTTGCCAACACCCAATGCCTCTGAGGGAGGCTTAAAACCCCCCTGACATATAGATGAAGTGAGAGCAGGGCAGGTACAACCAGCAAAGCCCAGACACATGGGAAATATCCACAATAGAACATAGGCATAACTACACCTAGATCACCTCCAACAAGTGGCTGTCCAACCTCTTCTTGAACACCTCCAGTGATGGACAGTCCAAACTTTCCTAGGTGGTCTGCTGTACTACCTCGGTGTTCTAAAAGTGAAGAAGTTTTTCCAGACATCCAGTCTAAACTTACTTGGTTGCAACTTCAAGCCATTGGTTTGCATCCTCCTCTCTGCAGCAAGAGGGAAAAGGTACTTTCCCTCTTCCTTATGGCAGCCCTTCAAGTATTTGAAAACTGTTATCATGTCCCCTCTTTTTAAGTGCCTTTTCCACAAGCTGAACATGTCTAGCTCCTTCAGGCTCTCCACATCTAACTTGCTTTCCAAGCTCTTTATCATCTTTGTTCCCCACCTCTGGAATCTCTCTAACTTCTTTGTGTCCTTTTTAAAATGTGGAGGACTTCAGATGAGGCCTAACCAGTGCCATGTAGAGAGGCACTATTGCCTCCTGTGACTTATACCTAATGCTTCTATAATCATAGAAAATTAGAGTTTGAAGGGACCTCAGGAGGTCATCTCATCCAACCCCCTGCTCAAAGCAGGGCCATCCCCAACTATAGAATCCCATCCAAGGTTTTGTCTATTCAGGTCTTAAAAACCTCCAAGGATGCAGATTCCACAACCTCTCTGTATAACCTGTCCCAGTGTTTTACTACCCTCCTCATGAGAGTTTTCCTACAATATAACCTAAATTCCCTTACCACAACTTGAGACCATTGCTCCTTGTCCTGTCATCTGCCACCCCTGAGAATAGTCTAGCCCTATTCTCTTTGGAAATACACTTCAGGTAGCTGAAGGCTACTATTAATGCATCCCAAAGCTGCACTCACTGTTTGCATGGCTGCACCACACTACAGACTTGTAGTGAGTCTGTGATCTATGAAAACTCTCAGGTCCTTACCATAGTGCTGCCATCCATCCAAGTGCCACCTGTTTTACCATTTTTGATTATTGCACGCAAAGCATTTGTCTGAACTGAACTTAATCCTGTCAGCTCTAGCCCAACTTTCCAAACTGTCGAAAGCCTTCTGAATTGCACTTGCATCCTCCAACACGGTTTCATTCCTTCCCAGTTTTGTGTTGTCTGCAGACTTTCTCAAGAAGCTTTCTATGCCAGCAACCAAATCGTTAATAAACACATTGAACAGTGCTGGGCCCAGGACAGACTCCTATGGGACCTCCTTCCATTATGACATGGATGAGTTAATAATTACCCTTCGCTTGCAGCTATTGAACCAGTTATCTATCAACCTTATAGTGGTTTTATGTACCCACATTTCTCCAATTTGTTCACGAGAAGGTTGTGCAGGACCCTATCAAAAGCCTTGCTGAAGTCCAGATACACTATATCAACAGCATTCCCTTTATCTCCCCAATTAGTTACTTTGTCAAAAGAAGATCACGTTTGTTTGACATGATTAATTTTTCACATACCCATGTTGGCTGCTTGTGAACAGCCTTTCCTCCTCCGGATGCTTGCAAATGACCTTCCCTATGACATGCTCCAGTAACTTTCCAGGTTTTGAGGTGGGGCTAACCAGTCTGTAGTTCCCCAACTCCTCCTTGTTGCCTTTTTTAAAGAGGGACACTACATTGCCCCTTTTCTAGTCCTCTCATACCTGGCCCATCCCGCATGACTTCATGAAGATTACTGCCAAAGGCTCCAAGATCTCTTCTGCCAGTTCCTTCAGTACCCTAGGTTGAAGTTCATTCAGCCTTGAATTCATTCAGACCCAACAAAAGCCATCTGACTGTCTCTTTTGTAACATCCTCCCTGAGTTTCCTCCCTTTCTTATGCAGATAATCCTTATTAGATGTCTGGTTGCAGCTTAATTCTTTAGTGAAGACTGAGGCAAAGTAACTGTTGAGTAGATCCACCTTATTTGCATCTTCAGTTAGGAGTTCCCCCTGGCTTGTTAACAGAGGACCTACAGCTTCCTTGGTCCTTCTTTTCTGGCCAACATACCTATAAAACTCTTCTTGTTGTCCTTAACCTCCTTTGCCAGGTTCAGCTCATTCTTTACCTTTGCCTTTCTGATTTGGACTCTGCAGGCTGTTGCTGTTTCCTGGTATGCGCTTCCTTGGTCACCTGCCCATTCTTCCATTGCCTGTATGCTTTCCTTTTGTATTTCAGGCATTTAAGAAACTACTTGTGCAGCCAAATTGGTCTCTTGCCATTTTTCTTGTGCTTCTATCATATTGGGACAGTTTCTTGTTGGGCTTTCAATACTGTGCCCTTTGAAAGTTCCCAGACCTCCTCGATGCCTTTATCCTTCGGTCCATCCTCCCATGACACCCTGCCTATTAACTGCCTAATGAAATCCACCTTTTTGAAATTCAGCATCCTAATATCGCTGACTTCATGCTTTTCCTGTCTCAGGATCTAGAATTCTATTGTATCTTAATCACTTCCTCCCAAATTAACTGTCATCTTCACATCCCCCACCAGCCCTGACCAACAGGGAAGAACAAGATCCAAGATAGATAATCCCCTAGCTGTATCCTGCACTTTCTGGAAGAGAAAAGTATCCTCCACACAAGTTAGGAACTGGCTTGACATTTTATGTTTCGCTGCATTCTTCTTCCAGCATCTGTGAGGAAAATTGAAGTCTCCCATCAGTACCATCCCATAGTTTTGGATGGATTAAAGAGTGCCTCATCCACCACCTCCTCTGCCTGATTTTGTGGTCCATCATTATATTGGTGCTGTATCTTTCACCTTTCATCTTCACCCAAATGCATTCTGCTCTGCTGTTGTCTTCTTCCTGAACCAAGGAATGAGTGTACAATAGTCTCTGCCTGGACCCTTGCCTTCCACAGGAAGAATTGATGAGAATACCACTTGTGCTCCAAGCTCCCAAATCCTCCTGCCAAGAGCTTCATATTCACCTCTGATCTTTTCACTATCATTCCTCCAGGCAGGCAGCACACCTCATAGATTCATAGATTCATAGATGTTAGGGTCGGAAGGGACCTCAATAGATCATCGAGTCCGACCCCCTGCATAAGCAGGAAAGAGTGCTGGGTCTAGATGACCCCAGCTAGATACTCATCTAACCTCCTCTTGAAGACCCCCAGGGTAGGGGAGAGCACCACCTCCCTTGGGAGCCCGTTCCAGACCTTGGCCACTCGAACTGTGAAGAAGTTCTTCCTAATGTCCAATCTAAATCTGCTCTCTGCTAGCTTGTGGCCATTGTTTCTTGTAACCCCCGGGGGCGCCTTGGTGAATAAATACTCACCAATTCCCTTCTGTGCCCCCGTGATGAACTTAAAGGCAGCCACAAGGTCGCCTCTCAACCTTCTCTTGCGGAGGCTGAAAAGGTCCAGTTTCTCTAGTCTCTCCTCGTAGGGTTTGGTCTGTAGGCCCTTAACCATATGAGTGGCCCTTCTCTGGACCCTCTCCAGGTTATCCGCATCCTTCTTGAAGTGTGGCGCCCAGAATTGCACGCAGTACTCCAACTGCGGTCAGACCAGCGCCCTATAGAGGGGAAGTATCACCTCCTTGGACCTATTCGTCATGCATCTGCTGATGCACGATAAAGTGCCATTGGCTTTTCTGATGGCTTCGTCACACTGCCGGCTCATGTTCATCTTGGAGTCCACTAGGACTCCAAGATCCCTCTCCACCTCTGTGCCACCCAGCAGGTCATTCCCTAGGCTGTAGGTGTGCTGGACATTTTTCCTCCCTAGGTGCAGCACTTTGCATTTCTCCTTGTTGAACTGCATCCTGTTGTTTTCTGCCCACTTGTCCAACCTATCCAGGTCTGCTTGCAGCTGTTCCCTGCCCTCCGGCATGTCCACTTCTCCCCATAGCTTTGTGTCATCTGCAAACTTGGACAGAGTACATTTCACTCCCTCGTCCAAGTCGCTGATGAAGACATTAAAGAGTATCGGTCCAAGGACCGAGCCCTGCGGGACCCCGCTGCCCACACCCTTCCAGGTCGAGACCGACCCATCCACCACGACTCTTTGGGTGCGACCCTCTAGCCAATTCGCCACCCACCGGACTGTGCAGTCATCCACATCACAGCCTCTTAGCTTGTTCACCAGTATGGGGTGGGATACCGTATCGAAGGCCTTCCTGAAGTCTAAGTATACGACATCCACCCCTCCTCCTGTGTCCAGGCGTTTTGTAACCTGGTCATAGAAAGAGACTAGATTGGTCAGGCACGATCTGCCCGCCACAAACCCATGCTGGTTTCCCCTCAGCATAATTTGCCCTGCCGGGCTCACACAAATGTAAGCCTTGATAATTTTTTCAAAGACTTTACCAAGGATGGAGGTGAGACTGACTGGCCTATAGTTGCCTGGGTCCTCCTTCCTCCCCTTTTTGAAAATGGGGACCACGTTAGCCCTTTTCCAGTCCTCCGGGACTTGGCCCGTGCGCCACGAGCGTTTGAATATTCCTGCCAGTGGTTCTGCAATGACGTCGGCCAGTGCCTGCAGCACCCTCGGATGGAGCCCATCCGGGCCTGCCGATTTAAAGGCATCCAGTTCTTCCAAATGACTCTGCATCACCTCAGGATCTACGTATGGAAGTCTGGCCCCCAAATCTGACCCCAAATCTGACCTCCTGGGCCCCCAAATCTGGATCCCACAGAAGGGAGTCACCAACCACCACCACTCTTATCTTCCTTCTTAGTGCAGTGGTCCTGGAGCCCCTGTCCTTACAGCCTTGCATTTCCTGCTTTCTAGACTGCTGCCTCCTCTGATTCATGCCTACAGATGTCCTCTCCTCTGTCTTTTCCTCAGCAGTTCTACCACAGAGTGCTTGAAAATGGTTGATGACTTCATTCCATTGCTTTTCAATTCTGGGTACCCTCCTTCTTCAAGTAGTCACTTGCTGCCACTTTTCCTCTTGCCCTTTGGCCTCTCCAGTACCAGGTGTGGCATGCACAGTAGGGGGTGCTACTATGCATAGCCACCCACCTCACTGTGCTAGGCCCAAAAACCTCATTTTGTGAGTCTCCCTCAGGGAGCCTACAGCCAGCTGTCCCCCTTCCTGGAGAACACCCACAAGCCTGGGGTAATGCTGCCACCACCAGGGCACTGGTCTGTGGCAGGGCTCTGTGCAGCCTGGGACACACAGACGCTATAAACCTATTAATGTGGGTGTTTTGCCCACAGTAATATTTCCAGGTGCTTCTTTCAGCCCAAAGCATCCCAAGATTGCATCAGGTAGGACTGAAGGAAAATGAAAAGACAAACTCCACTGGTCAAGCTGGAAGCAGAAAGCCTCTCTCCTCCCTTCTCAGTAACACAGATAGGCAAGCTGTAAGCCGACACATTTATTGATCAGAAAGCAGGTATGGTAGAATGAGGAAGTCAGAATACACTTTGAGTAAGCATAAGCACCTGAGTCTTTACAGAGACTGAACACAGTGATCCTTTTAAGACGCGACTGGCCTAAACAGAATTCGTAACTCCCAGCAGGTTTCCAGGTTTTTTTAATTACTGTATATCTCCAGGCAGCAGCCTGGGGCATTTGCTTGCAGCTTTCAAAACTCCCACTGGAAGGAAGAGAGTACGCCCCCTGGAATTTTATCTGGCCAGGTCACCTGATTGACCAGCCTGACCCAAGAAGAAAGCAAGGAGAGAGGGAGGGGTCATCTGGGTTGACCCAAGTAAGGGGCAGAGAGAGGAGGAGGGCATTTCTTCACACCAGTTTCTAGAAACTCTTGTCCAAGTAATCTTCCTAATGCAATGCAGCATGGATACCCATGCCTCCAATCTTTGAATCTTCTCATCCCAGACAGACAGCAGCTTACACTTGGTGCAGATGAAGTGCTCCTGTCCCTCTGGGAGAAACATGAACATAGCACATCCCACGGAGGTCACAACAACTGACCCAGACTCCATTTGTGCCTCTTTTGCTCCTTGGAAAACACCTAAGCTGTAAGGAAAAAAAGAAAGAAAGCAGAAGGAGCAGGGGTTGGGAGGCATGGAATGGAAAAGACGCAACACAAGACCCTGTATGCCAAACACCTGCACCAGGGCCCTTACATACATTCACATGCATATGCATATGCAGGCTCCTGCTCCCTGGCTCCCTCCTACAGCAAAGTCCCTAAGCAAACTCCTGCACTGTTTACTGCCCTCTGTTCACTGCTTCCACAGTTGTCTGGGGGCTGCCTTTGTATAAGGCTGCCTAGGCTAGCTCCACCCCTCAATTAACAGCTCCACCCAATGCAAGCCTTGTCATTCAGTCACTCCAGAGGGGGGAAGAATAGAAAACAGAAAAAGAGAGAGAGAGAGAGAGAGAGAGAGAGAGAGAAAGAGAGGGGGAAACACACACACACACATACCACAGGGGGAAAGGGAAAAAACAAAACAAAACAAAGCACACACACCAGACACTAAGCAAACACTCTAGCACCAATCAGCCACCCTAAGTCGCTAGCACAGAGAAAAGCCTCTTCAAGGCAGTCCCACACCTGAGCTGTTTATCACAGAACAATTGCTCTCTGCTTAGTGCTCAGCATCTCAAGTGGGGATTAGTTTTTGTTTGCATAGCCAAACCTTTCTTAACTAGTCTGTATATTAAGTTAATTATACAAAGCTATACAGTAGGTTATATCTAAATTGCAGTCCAGTATAATGAACTATCACTGACTTTCCTAATAAAAAAAGAATTGTTCAAGTCTTCAGGAAGTAAACACAACTGTTAATGTTATTAAACATATGCTACGAAAATAAAATTTGCCATTCTGACTCATCCCTTTGAGACTTTTCAAAATGTTCTTGTTCCTTCCATGTCTTCTGGATGTCCCTGATAATGACATTCAGTGTTCTGTGCCTGTCAGTGAGAAACGTTTGTGTTTTCAGTCTAAGTGTGCAAACAGGAATTTGAGTACACACCTCGTGTCAGGTCTCAAGGTTAATTAGACCCATGGTCCTTGGTGTCTTCGTGGCTTCAACAAGGCACTACTCAAAGCCATAACTGATTTCCACAAAGTTGGAATCGACAATTACAGGTAGTGTTATTTATGTAGTAGGAAAAATCTTCTGTTATCAAGATACTTGTTATTTGGTAAAGGCTTGCACTAATGAGCAAGCGTTAGCATTTAAGGAATAAATTGAATATGGGTGATGCTGTCTATTTTCATTAAAGGCAATCTTCACCTCATTCCAGTCTCCTACTTTGCAGCAGTATAATGTACATGGCATTAAAATCTAATGGTATAAAATCTAATTGTTTTTTAGATATATAGGGAGTAAAAGGAAGGCCCAGGAAGGAATAGGACCCCTGCTAAATGGGCAGAAACAATTGGTGACGGACAGGGGGGACAAGGCTGAACTCCTCAACGAGTTCTTTGCCTCAGTGTTCCTAAGTGAGGGGCATGACAAATCTCACACTGCGGTTGTAGAGAGGCAGCAGCAAGGCGCTGGACTTCCATACATAGATCCTGAGGTGGTGCAGAGTCACTTGGAAGAACTGGATGCCTTTAAGTCGGCAGGCCCGGATGAGCTCCATCCGAGGGTGCTGAAGGCACTGGCCGACATCATTGCAGAGCCACTGGCAGGAATATTTGAACGCTCATGGCGCACGGGCCAAGTCCCGGAGGACTGGAAAAGGGCCGATGTGGTCCCCATTTTCAAGAAGGGGAGGAAGGAGGACCCGGGCAACTATAGGCCAGTCAGTCTCACCTCCATCCTTGGCAAAGTCTTTGAAAAAATTATCAAGGCTCACATTTGTGAGAGCCCGGCAGGACAAATTATGCTGAGGGGAAACCAGCACGGGTTCGTGGCAGGCAGATCGTGCCTGACCAATCTAGTCTCTTTTTATGACCAGGTTACAAAATGCCTGGACACAGGAGGAGGGGTGGATGTTGTATACTTAGACTTCAGGAAGGACTTTGATACGGTATCCCACCCCATACTGGTGAACAAGTTAAGAGGCTGTGATGTGGATGACTACACAGTCCGGTGGGTGGCGAATTGGCTGGAGGGTCGCACCCAGAGAGTCGTGGTGGATGGGTCGTGGACAGTGGGGTCCCACAGGGCTCGGTCCTTGGACCAATACTCTTTAATGTCTTCATCAGCGACTTGGACAAGGGAGTGAAATGTACTCTGTCCAAGTTTGCAGATGACACAAAGCTATGGGGAGAAGTGGACACGCTGGAGGGCAGGGAACAGCTGCAAGCAGACCTGGACAGGTTGGACAAGTGGGCAGAAAACAACAGGATGCAGTTCAACAAGGAGAAATGCAAAGTGCTGCACCTAGGGAGGAAAAATGTCCAGCACACCTACAGCCTAGGGAATGACCTGCTGGGTGGCACGGAAATGGAAAGGGATCTTGGAGTCCTAGTGGACTCCAAGATGAACATGAGCCGGCAGTGTGACGAAGCCATCAGAAAAGCCAATGGCACTTTATCGTGCATCAGCAGATGCATGACGAATAGGTCCAAGGAGGTGATACTTCCTGTCTATCGGGCGCTGGTCAGACCGCAGTTGGAGTACTGCGTGCAATTCTGGGCGCCGCACTTCAAGAAGGATGCGGATAACCTGGAGAGGGTCCAGAGAAGGGCCACTCATATGGTTAAGGGCCTACAGACCAAGCCCTACGAGGAGAGACTAGAGAAACTGGACCTTTTCAGCCTCCACAAGAGAAGGTTGAGAGGCGACCTTGTGGCTGCCTATAAGTTCATCACGGGGGCACAGAAGGGAATTGGTGAGGATTTATTCACCAAGGCACCCCTAGGGGTTACAAGAAATAATGGCCACAAGCTAGCAGAGAGCAGATTTAGATTGGACATTAGGAAGAACTTCTTCACAGTTCGAGTGGCCAAGGTCTGGAACGGGCTCCCAAGGGAGGTGGTGCTCTCCCCTACCCTGGGGGTCTTCAAGAGGAGGTTAGATGGGTATTTAGCTGGGGTCATCTAGACCCAGCACTCTTTCCTGCTTATGCAGGGGGTCGGACTCGATGATCTATTGAGGTCCCTTCCAACCCTAACATCTATGAATCAATGTAATAGTCAGTTTTATAAAAGCAATATATTCTTCTAACAACCAGAAATAATGCCATTGGTAGAAGTGTTATTACTTAGTGGATGCATCTACATGTGCTATCACTGTACATTAGACTTACTGCACAGTAACCCATCCCCAAGAAAGCATCTGCATGTGCAGTCTCTTGGGAGCAGATTTGCTCCTTATGAGAGCTGCAGGTCTGGAACACTGGACACAAAGCACTCACTTTCCACCAGGGCTAGCAGGGTAGAGTTTCAGAAGACCTGGCTACTTGCTGGAAGATGGGGCCTGAACCGCCTCATTGCAGCCCCCAAGGTCCTGCCGGGGTTGCAGGCTCAAGCTGCCACTTGTGGCTCCCAAAGCCTAGGTTCCGTGCACAGCACTGTGAACCATGATGGGCCCAAGCAATCTCACATCACTCCCAGGGCCGGGTCTCTGTGCACCATCCCTGTGCACTGTCAACAGCCCGAGTGGTCTCGCACCACTCCCAAGGCGGCTCCTCTAGCGGCAGCTTCAGGAGCCTTGGGCCTATTGTCTCCTGGGGGGGAGCTCCCGAGCTTTTCTTGGCTCCAATTGTCTTGAGTCCCTCTCTGCATCTGCCCCTCATGTTGAGCCCACAGCTCCTTTTATACACTCCAGGGCTCCACCCCTGAAGTCTTCTGGACCTGACAGTTTACAGTCTTCATTCAGGTCCAAGCAAGCTCTTCTCCCCCTCCCCTCAGGAAAGGGGTGTGACTTTATTTCTCCTGCTGCCTCCTGATTGGTGGATGGGCTCCACCAATCAAAACAGCAGGATCTCAAGCCTGGGACTCAACTTAAGCTCTGAAAGGTGAGCCCGCTACAACAGTAACTGCCTGCACATGTAGATGATGACACTTTAGTGGGCTCATCTACACAAGACACTACTGCGCAGTTGTTACTGTGCATTTAGTATTTGTATTAGCAAGTACTAAATAAATATGCAATAACTGGAGTTATCAAGCAATAGCACCAGCAAACATCTTAGGTGATACTACTGCACAGTAGCCTAACAATACTGTGCAGTTGTGTATTAGCACTGTCTGTGCTGGAAATACGCTACTGCACAGTATTATTTGTCTACTGAGCAGTCAGTGTCTCATGTAGATGTGCCCACTGTGCAGTAAATTAGGCTACTGTGCAGTAAAGTGTCTCATGTAGATGCACCCAGTATGTTACTCTGAGAGCTGGATGGTTCATTCACTGAAAAATTCTCTTTGAGGACAACTGAAATTATTAATTAATTTGGGTTGAATTAGGCAGGCAGTTTGAACCAAAAAATTGAGAGGAAATTCAACAACTCAAAACTTTCATTTTAGCAATTTTGAAACAAAATGCTTTGACTCTTCATTTCAAAATATATGTTTTGCAATTTAGTTTGATGTCATTTTCAAAGGGTTCAAAAACCACTCAAAAACAAAATGAAACTTTATTTCAGGTGAAACTGTAACCCGGATGTCAGAGCTACCCACCAGCTGCAGCCAATTATGGATCCCTATGGTCTCTGCCTTGGAGCCCCCTTCCTAGAGTATGGGGAGTCTCCCCACAGAAGGATACCTGGAAACTCAAAACCTTCAATCAGGCAACACTCAATACTTAACTATATACAATTTATATACAAAAGGAGAAAAAGGAGAGGTAGAAAAGTCCATAAGCATCAATGTATACATCAACAAAGATACTAATAACTATTATATATTAATAATTATTACATATATGCTGCAGCAGTATGAAACCCCAAACAGCCTCTTCTTCTGGAAATTTGGGAGCAGTCTTGGGGCGGGGGTAGGGATCAGTGAGAACCCCTTACACTTGACCCTCAGGTCGGTTCCTAGATGAGTTTTGCCCTATGATGCTTGTAGTGACATTGTACAACTCCCAGCAACGAATGTCACACTGGTCCTAGATGCAAGAAACAACCCAGTCTTTTACACACACTCTCCACCCCCACAAGAGAGGCAGCAAAATTCTGACTCATTCACATGTGTAAACCCCTTCAGGGTCTTGTACTCTATAGTGTAGCAGTCATAGACCCTCCCTGGATCGGTGTCGTACCATTCACCCCTCCTATGGGGTGGGTGGATCCATCCTCCTTTGGCCAGAACCTGGCTCTTCCCCCTCAGCGGGGACTCTGGCAAGCACCATGCAACTTTCTACTGGGCTCCTACGCCCCAGGCAGAGGTTTATGTCCTGTTCCATGGCTCAGTGGAAACCCATGGTTTTACAATCCCCACCTGTAATATCTTTCTCCTGCACTCAGAATTCAATGGGGCACTCTCCCCTGCATGGGACGGGTGACTCTCCCTACCTCCCCCTCATGGACAGGCTGCGAGCACCCAGGGAAGGTTCCTCTGGGACTACAATTCCCTCCCCATAACAAGCAAAGACGATGCTGATAGCCGCATCCAGACTTGACAAGTGTCATCTTGCTCTGTGTCCCGAAATCTGCTGGCCCTCAGAGCGCCTTGATCTCTACCATCCCAATCTCACTCCAGCCTTTCCTGCTGATTTCAGGCTCTTCTGGGATGCATTTGACCACCCCACTGGGTCAGCTCAGCCCTGTTCTCCAATGTCCTCATGCTTCTCCTCCCCATGGAGGCAGCACATGCCTTCTTTTACCCCCTCAGGGGGCACGCCCCCAATAGCAGCTCATCCAATCAGGAGTTCAGAATGAACTCTCCAATCACCTTGAGCCACATCCATGGATCATGGCTAGTACAATCAGAAGTTCGGGTTGAATGGTTCAATCACACCAAACTTCACTTGTTGCAACAGGTCAAAGCATAAGCCCAACCATACAGAGACCAAGCTGTAAGAGAGCCGGATCTAATTCTGTTACAAAACAAAACACTTAAAATCACTTTAAAAATCATTCAGTGTCAGCCTGAAATGTATTTTTTTTTCAGTTTTTGGTTTAGCCACTAAACCAAAGAAATTGCTTCCTGTGTATAGTTTGAAAAGTGTTCGAGCTAACTTCCAGGATGGAAGGACTTGGAGAAATTCAGCGTCGATTCTTTCTCAGTAATTCTGCCCATGTGCACTGTACCAGGCATTTGCCTGGTAGGAATCATGAGGAAGTGTAACATATAAGCCTTGCTACGCTAAAGCCAAGCCTTCTGCCTCTTGATCTACAGGAGTTAGTGATAGCGGTTGTAAGTTTCTAACATTTATGTGGGTCCAGCTACTAGTGTCTGGGACTGGGGAGACAACATGGTAACCTTAACTCAAAGACTATGTGTGTGTGTGTGTACAATATAACAAAACATGAAGTTTAAATAGACAACACTGATGGAAACAAAGGGGAAGTGCCTTGTCCAAGGTCACACAGCAGCTGTGGACACAAAATGCTGGTATCCTGGGCTTCAGTCTTGTAGCTGCCTCCCTGAACAATGTTGCAAGTGAATTATCTGGGCTGTATGAAAACACAAGCAAAACTAGACTTGCAAGACGATGCTTGCATCAAGCCGTGCCTGGCTGGAGTCAGTGCTAAGCTAGCAGTCTCTCAGTCTGAGAGCAACAAACTCCACACACAAAACTAGATAAGAAAATAATTGTCATCAAAAGTTAGGAACTCTCTGCCCATGACAGAATAGAAAATAAGCTCCATGTTCAGGAAATTGTCTACATCATGAGTTTGTTTTTATTTTTAATCTATAAAAGAGGTAGGAACAGGGGAAAAGTAGCAAACACATGACTGCATTCAGGCACAATCAGCCTCAACTCAGGACTACAGCAACATATTCTAAAGTTACAGGAGACATCAGTCTCAAATGGTTCAATTTATGTTGTGTCACAACCTTAGCAACATTGAAACAACAATTTATTTTCCTGTGGATTTCCTGCGTTTTCATGTTGAGATGCCTCTGAAGAAGAAACACATAATGTAAAGAGGCTTATAAATATGAATCCTCAATCAGTAACCTGTGGGGGTATGGAAGAAAGATCCAATTGAAGTGAGATAATGAGGGCAGGGATTTATCGTAGAACAGCTGATAGAGGGAAACTTTGTGCACCTGCCGTTACGCTGCAGTGGGAGCGTCTACACATGCCTGGGACTGTGCAGTACCCACCAGTACTGAGAAATCCTGATGGCACCCAGTTATTTATAGATGCTATGTCACCATAGCGATAAGCTACATTGCCGTAGCTCATCACTATGGTGACGTAGCATCTCATGTAGACATGCCCAGTAGTAAGGAAAGAATAAACCGGGGAAGCTATGTTACCACAGTTTAGGTTAGACTTACTGCAGTGTAATTGCGGTACACATTTGCAGTTCCACATTAAATCTTTCCCATACCCTAGAAGGCCAATTCATAGTTTCATAGTAGGTAGGGTCGGAAGGGACCTGAGCAGATCATCAAGTCCAACCCCCTGCCATGGGCAGGAAAGAATGCTGGGGTCAAATGACCCCGGCTAGGTGATCATCTAGCCTCCTTTTGAAGAACCCCAGGGTAAAAGCAAGCACCACTTCCCTTGGAAGTTGGCTCCAGATCCTAGCTGCCCTGACTGTGAAGTAGTGCTTCCTGATGTCCAGCCTGAATCAACTCTCAATCAACTTGTGGCTGTTATTCCTAGTTACTCCTGGTAGTGCTCAGGGAAACAGGGACTCACCCGTTCCCCGCAGGTCCCCCCTGGTGAGTTTATAGAGAGCCACCAGATCCCCTCTCAGCCTTCTCTTGTGGAGGCTGAACAGGTTCAGGTCCCATAGCCTCTCATTGTAGGGTCTGCCCTGCTGTCCCCGGATCATGCGGGTGGCCTTCCTCTGGACCCTCTCAATGTTGTCCACATCCCTCTTGAAGTGGGGTGCCCAGAACTGGACACAGTACTCCAACTGCAATCTGACCAGTGTCGCGTAGAGGGGGAGGATCACCTCCTTGGACCTATTTGAGATGCACCTGTGGATGCATGATAAGGTCCAGTTAGCCCTGCCGACCGTGACCTTGTATTGTCAGCCCATGTTCATCTTGGAGTCAATGATGACTCCAAGATCCCTTTCTGCCTCCGTGCTTTCAAGGAGGGAGTTTCCCATCTTATAAGTGTGCTGCTGGTTACTACTGCCCAAGTGCAGCACCCTGCACTTGTCAGTATTGAAACGCATCCTGTTTTTGTTAGCCCACCCCTGCAAACTCTCCAGGTCTTTCTGCAGTCTTTCCCTCCCTGCTAACGTGCCCACCTCACCCCAAATTTTGGTATCATCAGCAAATTTGAACAGGTTGCTTTTCACCCCATCGTCCAGATCGCTGATAAAGAAATTGAACAGCGCGGGCCCAAGGACAGAGCCCTGGGGGACTCCGCTGCCCACTTCCCCCCAGGTTGAATATGACCTGTCCACCACCACCCTCTGAGTACAACCCTTCAGCCAATTTGCAATCCATCTGACTGGATGGATTTAGTTTAAATCACACCATACGAGATCAGCCAACCTGGAAGAGAAGACACGCTTGCCTTTAGGGGAGAGGTGAAGCCCATCCCACCGGAGCATGCCCCCTGCTCGAAAATGCAGGTTGTTGTCAAGGAACCCAAGGACTGCCTTGTAGCACCAACTCCGAAGCCTTCGGTTGACCACTCCGATGCAGGCCTCATCAGCAATTCCAGTCTTACTGAGAGAAACTGAAACTTGGGCTTACATGAATGTGGGGATAAAGCTCAGAAAAGTACCTGGACATGAATTCTACTTGGAGTCCATCTGACTTCATCGGAATTAGTCTGAATTTACATGGAAGAAACCCAAGTGTACACATTTTCCCACTGTTTTTATTTAAATTTTTATTTACTGCATTGGGAGAAATGTATTATACATGTGCTAGTTCTTGGAGTGAGTCATTATGGATCATTGGATAAATAGCACTGGAAAATATTTATTATTTATATCATTCTGTGGCCCTGCTGCCTATTGTAGAAACTATATAATTCTTTTCAAACAACAAACAGTATAGTTATATAGCTCAAACTACACTGTGATCTGAACTAAGGACTGGAAAGATATCACAGATGGACAGACAAAGGGAGATTCTGCTAGGAAAAGGGGCCACCCTTTTACACCCTTGATTAAGAGTAGGATAAAGATAATTTATGAACAGCAGAAATTCATGCTCCTCCTGATGCAGTGGCAATGCCTAGTGGGTGCATGGGGGTCCATGTGCACCCCGTGAGAGCATCGGCGCACCCCTCTGACTGGCCGTGCTCACAGCTTAGGCAACGGGCGGTGGGGGGCAGGCGGAAGCACCAGTAGGTCAGCAAGATTGGCCATGGAGGACCCCCCCCATACACACACACAGTCAGTGAGATTGGCCGCAGAGGGATTGATCACTGACTGGTCACTGGGGGGACACATGCCCCCTCCCCCCCCCAACTAAGGTGGCACCAGTCGCCCATGTCCTAATGAAATGCACGACCACAATTTTGAAGCAAGTGACAAACAGAGGAAAGACATGCTTTCAGATATGGTTACTAGAGGAGCTTTTATATAAGTGGAGGTTATCTTTCATTGGTGCTCACACAGCTTTTCATATCACGCTGAGCTGGAAGAACAGTGCGACATTTGTGTGTCACATAATGCAAGCCACATTGAAAGCTTGGTTCTACGTTAGGCAGCAGCCTAATACAGTTCCATGCCGGTATCTCCCATGGTTCTGTTTCCAGCTCACTCAGTTTGAGTAAAAGACATTCCTGTGCAAAGGGCTTGTGAGCTCTGTTTTGAAGCCAAACCATACAAATGTCACCCATAAAGAGTAAAAATGTTCATTTTTGTAACTGCCAGCACTGCAAGTTCCATCTGGGATCCAGCATCCCTACTCGCACCTTCCTGATGAGAAGCACACATTCTCCAAGACCAGATTCTTCAAAGGTAAGCACTAACTGCAAATAGCATTGAGCTCTGCCATTGGGGTTACTTAGCAGCATGGCTGAGGATTTTTGAGCCACTATCAGCTCAAGCTTACTTGGCCATAGCTATGCTGGCTCAGCTAATGGAGTTATTTTTCTGCTAATGTAAGTGACTTCTGAGGACAAAAGGAATGATCTGTTGAACAGGAAGGTGTCAGTTTTTGCATTATCACTTTTCAGGGTAAAATTGCCCTTTAGAAAAAACTGAGGTGCTGGTCAGGAGTTTGTCTCTGAGTATGGGTGAGTTCTTTACTTAGCAGAAAGTAATTTCCTAGTCAAAACAGGAATTAAGCGTCTTTGTACATCTAAGCAGTAAAGCAATGACCAGTGCCACGTGTGTGGTACAAGTGGCAAGGTAGAGATTTAATTTATGAAACATTGTGTAACAGATGCTAGGGTTAAGATGTGTTTCTGAGGGCCCCAATGGATCCCAGATATGCTTTAGCTTAACATCTACCCGTACACAAGCAACCTCAGTCCCCTGAAGCAGCATTACTCCTTCATCGCATTTGGTATGTCCAACAAGGCTATGGGAGAATGTAGACCGGCAGACCCTGGGATAGCTATTAATGCCACATTCTGTAGTCAAGGCAATGTAACAGGGAATGTTTTGCAGACATAGTGTAATTACAAAAGCAAAGGAGTTTTCACCAGGTTGGTGAAGTACAATTGATTCTGCGGGATCAGTCTGTATAGTTCTCTGACAGTAATATAAAGCTGCTTAATTGTCCAAAAGGTTCTCGTTACTCCCCAAAGATTTTCCCTAACACACCGTTTGCTTTGCAAAGGAGGCAGCATCAAGGAAGGATTCTTTACCATTAATCAAAAGTAGAAGTCAAGCTAAGCAGCTCAATGAACAATTTAGGCATGGAGCAAAGGGTGTGGGAGTTTAAGTTAAAGAAAACAAGAAGAGTTTTTTTTTTCATTTTAACTGTGCTTCTCCCCTGGTTGTTTTCAATGCAGCTCAGAAATGGTATTTTTCAGTCAGAGAGAGTGTTCTTGTCATAAATGGAAAAAAAATAACACTTGTCATTTACACACTGTGGCAAAGGTTGGATACAAGTTTTTGGTCAGAACTTTTTCTTTTACAGTGAGTCGGATATTGTCTAAGGCCATGTTTTTGCAGATAGGGTCTGCTTTCCTCAAAGGGGTGATTTACTATTAGTGAAAACAGCTTCTCCTCGGGTGCATGTTGTATGTCCAGGATAGCCTAGATCAGGGGTCGGCAACCCCCGGCATGTATGCTATTAGTGGCATATGGAGACATTTTTCCCGGCACGCCGGAAGGCACACAAAGGAATTCGGGTTTTTTGGTTCTTTTAAAGTTGCAGCTCCGGGCTCTCCTGTGCAGCCACAAGTCGCAGCACCCTGGCAAGCACCAGGGTGGAGCCAGAAGAACGCAGGCAGGGCACTGTCTGTGCTCTACTGCCCCTGCCCCTTGCTCCCAGGCTGCGCCCTCCAGCCCATTGGCCCCTGGAGGGAGCTGCCCAGGCAGGCAGACGCCCTGTCCCACCGGGGGCAGCACTGAGGTGCCAAGTGCTGGGCAAGCCAGCCCAGTCGGACCCTAAGGAAGGCGGGGGCTGGGTGGCAAGTGAGGACTGCCCTGAGGCTCTGTGGGCTTGAGCTGTGGTGGGTGGGCAGGCGGGGGTGCCCAGCAGCACCCGTGGTGGGGCCTGGGCAACCTGCACAGCTCCTCAGGGATGGGTTGCAGCCACCCTGTGCATGTGGGGATGCTGCCTGACTGGGGCAAGGTGCCAGGCTCAGGGGGCTTCCCTCTCCAGGATCGGCCTCCCTGCAGGCTGGGCACAGTGCAAGCAGGGCTGAGCCATCCCCAGTGCAGGGGCCTGGCCACAAGAGCCCCCAGGAGCCTGGGAACAGCCACCGTGGCTGCCTCAGCATGCCTGGGTCCTGGCCTTGTCCACCTGCAGCTCCCCTCAAGGGGCCAGGGCTGGGGCAGGCACTGCACAGAGCTGCTGTGCTGCAGGCTCCCAGCTGGCTCGGCCCTGAGCACCAGCTGCGGCAGCTGTTCCCAGAGCCTGAGGAACAGCCTGTGGGTGCAGCTCCCACTCCCACTGTACCCGGCACGCACAGAGACGAAGCAGGAGCCCCCTGAGCCCGGCGTCCTGCCCCAGCCAGACAGCATTCCTTTTTGGGCAGGGTGACTGCACCCCATCCCTGCAGAGCTGCGCAGGCCAGCTGGGTCCTATCTCCGGTGCTGCTGGGCCCCCTGCTGTGGCCCGAGTAGCAGAGTCCTGGGGCAGCCCCCGCTCTCCACCTGACGCCAGCTCTCTATTTACTATAAAAAAATAAAAAATAAAAAAGCAACATTAATGAGTATTAATAGTATTAAATATGCAGTGCATCCTGCCATGTACCCCCTCCGCCCCAGTTTTGTTTTTGTGGCATGCTGGCACTCCGGCACCTTACAAGGTAGACATTGTGGTTTTTTCAGCACTCTGGCCAAAAAACATTGCCTACCCCTGGCCTAGATAAAATCTGGCCAGATCCCATATCAGTCAATGAAACCTGGCCCTCCTTAGTCCCTGAGCTCATCATTCTGTGCTTTCTCACAAGTGCACATCTGTTACAGGCACTAGGGCCCATAGGGTCTAAGGACACTGCAATCCAGGGGTTTTTTGCTTTTGATTTCTACCTCCCACAGTTATTCAGAGGCCTTAGCTACAAGGGCATGTCCAGAGGAACCTTTTGCATTTACAGATGATAATGTGGTTCTAGTGAAATTCTTGTCACAAAGTTGCCTTTTCACCAGGTATTTTAATCTCACTCTCTCCCTTTTCCCTGCTGCACCATTGACAGGAGAATGGGAGGATGGGGGGAAGGGTGGGGTGGGGGAGAAATGGAAGGGAAGCAAAGGGAAAGAGAGTTGTGTACTGCAGGGTAAACTACCTGACTCCAGATAATAACTTACAAAGCTATTTCAATATAAATTATTCAAAGGCCAAGCTAACATCCTGTTGAGGTGTCCTCAAGGCCTGATGTAACCTTATTAAACATTGCTGTTGATATTAAAGGTTACCTGTATTCAATCTCTGCACTCTCAGACTTTTCATTCAGTGCTTTGTGTGTGCTGAATAATTAAGTGAAGCACCAAAAATGTTTTTTTTTCCTATTGTGACCTTCCCTAGTTTGCTATCTTCTTCCTTCTTTTCACACTGCAAAAACAGCCCTTGTTGAACTCTTCAGAGGCTTCTAAGTGGCCTACAAACAAATAATATTTTTGTCATTTTGAATATGCAGTAAAAGAATCTACTACAGGAGGCAGGTTAACAAAAGATGGCTGGCATTTTTCACCCTGACACTAATACAGCCAATTGTGAGTGAGTTACACATTAGCTGTGTGACTAGGGATAAAGGGACCTTCAAAAGGTTCCAAAAGGGAAATGTCTTATGATCCCCTTCTCTCTCATTGACATGCATATAGATGTACACACAAACACACATATGTGCGTACGCACGCACACACAGACACGCACCACAAAATCATGATGTTTCTGACATCATTTTAAAAGGATCTTCTTTAGGAACTACTGTTTGGATTCATTTTTCTTGTTTTCACTTAAAATATAGAAATTAGAAAACTAAGAAACACGGCACTAGTGACTTCATGGACTGCTGAAGGCATGCTCAGTGGCCTCTGACCTTGCCTTCACCTTAGGCTCGTCTGTCTGACTTTTTCTAGTGACTTACACTGACAGCTAAGCTACCACACATGCAGACTGTGTTAACTCATAAGATAGCGTTTCTAGGGCATTCATTTCCACGGGAGCATGAACAGAGACTTCCAAAGGATCCTGCACTGTGCAGTAGGGCTGTGTGAAATACCATCGTTTGGTTTCAGCATCCATTTCGCCATTTCGAAGGGACAGTGTTTTGTTTTGTTTCATCATTTCATTTCGTTTCGTTTCAAAGCGCTGTTCCGTTTCATTTTGTCGAAACTGTTTCGTTGTTTCGACTCATTTTGATGTTTCACCCATAGGTTATAATGGGGAGTCATGAAAATGCCTAAAATGTTGTCATTTGTTGCCTGATTCAGATGCAAATTGCAGGGATGGTAGCCCCTTCTGAGGGCATGAAGCCTGCCAAGTTTCAAGGAGACAGGTGCAGAGGTGAACTGAACCTCAAAGTCTTGAAAGCAAAATTCATGACACTTGCAGGCAGCGGCAGCCTCCTGTCATCCAGCACCCAGATCTGGGGGCTTGCACCCCCAGGAGGACTGTGGGGCTGTGCTGGACTCCTCCTGGGGCTTCAGTCCCCCAGATCTGCACTGGATGATAGAAGGCTGCCACCGCTGCTGCCACCTGGGACCAGCACTGGACACACCCTGCACCCAGCTCCAGGGAAGACTGATGGTCTGCTGGCCCCATGCAGCAGCGGCACCTTCCTGTCATCCAGGTTTAGATCCTGGGGCCCACACCTCTGGGAGGGCTGTGGGGCTATGCTGGACTCCTCCTGGGGGTGCGGGCCCCTGGATCTGCGCCAGATGACAGGAGACTGCCGCCACCGCCGCCACTACCGCCTGGGACTGAGCTAAGCTCCATGGGGCTGGCAGAGCCGATTGGAGCACAGCCCGGCAGCAGGAGGCAGGCAGAGCTGGGGCTGCGCTCCGATCAGCTCCACTAGCCCCATGGAGCGCAGCCCAGCAGCGGGAGACTGGGAGAGCGAGGCCAGGGCTGCGCTCCACCTCCTGCTGCCAGGCTGAGCTCCGTGGGGCTGCAGAGCGCAGCCCGGTGGCAGGAGGTGGGCAAAGCCAGGGCTGCATTCCAATGGGCTCTGCCAGCCCCACATAGTGCAGCCTAGCAGTGGGAGGTGGGGATCGCCAAGGCTGCACTCTCCACTGGGCTGAGCTACGTGGGACTGTGGAACCACTCAGAGCGCAGCCCTGGCTCTCCCCTGCCTCCTACCACTGGGCTGCTTCGAAATTCAAAATGTTTCAAAACTTTCAAAACATTTCAAGTGCCCTCATTTTGTTTCAAAGCTGTTTCAATGCTTTTTGTTTCATTTCGATTTCGCTGTTTCGAGCTCAAAACACATCAAAAAAGCTTCAAAATGAAACACTTGGCGAAATTTTGCACAGCCCTACCACGCAGGCCCAACCTGTTGTCACAGGGAGATAAATGTTACAGTTACTTTCTTACTGGACAGGGCCTTCAGAACTGCACCCCTGTAGAGATAGGGAAATGCTGTGGGAAGCAGTTGCTAACCTAGCAGAAAAGTGACTGGACCACGTAAATACATTATTCATCCAGCTTATTAATAGTTAAATTCTCCTCACATAGCCTTCCCCTTAGGCACGGTACTGGAAAACACAGTATTATCAAGGAAGTATGGACAAACATAAGACTGGGGAGAGAAAAAACAGATATAAGGAAATGTGTCTTCATTTCACTATAAACAAAGTATTTTTGTGACTATGTTGCTTAGTTCATTGAAGAAAAATAATTCGCAAAGATTTGCACAGATGCAGAGGTAATATGCCTGTAAAAGCAAAAGCTCAAACAGTTAAAATGAATGTGCCTGAGTTGTAACAAAACCAAAAATGTTGGAATGCCATGATAAATTAAGAAGGAAAGTGGTCATTCCCAGTACCTAAAGGAATCTGGCTGTCTTTTTTGTTTGATGGCATATTTGAGCTTTCATTTACCTTGGGACTTCTTTCTTATTGTACCTTTTCCAATGTACAGCTGCCTTCCAACATGAAATACACTCCCCTGCCCATTCTGCCTGGCTCAAAGGGAAATTGATCAATACCAAAACAACCAAAATTAAAGTGCAACACTATTTGCCGTAGGGAAAACTAAAACCCCAGGACTCAATTTTCTTCCCATCTTGACTTCGACAGTAAGAAGCATAACATTTCATGCCTAACAGGACTGTGCTCCAGTGAATATAAAACAACATTTAAAAAAAAATCAATTCTCATCAAGCAAGTATTTTCTGTAGTAATATAGTAGGATTCCTTTTGAGGCGTGATTGTCCTCTTAACAGTTTTGTCTGAGTATACTTTTTGTTATAATTTTAAACATGGTAATCCATTATCTGTCATTGCACACAATGGAAAAAATATAGGGAGTTGCCAAACCATAATGACTAGAGATGGTTGAGACTTTTTGTCAGAATATTTTTTGCCAGAAAATGCTGATTCATCTACCTTTTCAGACTTGGTTTCAACAAATTTCTCTGTTCAAAAATATTTTGAGAAAAAGTTTCCAACATTTCAGACTGTTGAAATATCATATTTTGACATTTTCTAAGTGAAAAAAATATACTTTTTCTATTCAGATGTCTCTATTCTGTTAAAATTATTTACATGCATTTAGGACTTCACTTATAGTTAAAAAGAAGAAAAAAAGTAAAATGCTAAAAGGTCAAAATCAAAAGAAAATACTCTGATCTACCTGATCTGTTTTCCCCCAGATTTACACAAACATACAAATACACACATAGGTCTGTGCAAAGTGGCGAGTATTTGCTTCAGATTTGGATTTGGCCGATTCAGGGCAAAGTGCTTCAATTCAGTGATTCGAATCACTGTCCCGAATCGATTTAGCTGAATCTGATTCAGAGATTCGGCCACCACTGAATTGGCTGAATCTCAGAATCAAACAGGCCCCATCCCCTGCCCACTCTTCCAGCCCCGTCAATGGCTGCCCCGCCCAGCCCCAGCATCCTGGCTCTAAAAGAAAAAAAGCCCCGCACTCACCAGCTCCTGCCAGGCAGGGGGCACAATCCCCATTGCCCCGCACTGCGTGAGGGGCTCTGCCACAACTCCTTATCCCCCTATCACTCTCCTAGCCCAGTCAATGGTTACCCCACCCATCCCCTGTATCCTGACACCTTTTTTTATTTTAAGCCCCACACTCAGTGGCTACTGCCAGGCAGGGGGGCAATCCCGGCTACTCCCCACTACCCCACGCTGCATGGAGGGATTCTGCCACAAGCCCCCAGAAGCCCCGATGGCCACTGCAGCAACCAGTGAGCGCAGGGCTTTTTTTTTTTTCCCTAAAGAACCAGGACACTGGGGCCAGGTGAGGCAGCCATTGATGGGGCTGGGAGACTGGGTAGGGGGTAGGAGATCATGGCAGATCCCCCCATGCAGTGCAGGGCAGTTGGGGGCAGCAGGGATCGCCCCCCCACCCCAGCCTGGTAGAAGCCAGTGAGTGCAGGGCTTTTTCTTTGCTTTTTTTTAAAGAGCCAGGATGCTGGAGCCAGGCAGAGCAGCAATTGACGGGGCTGGGAGAGCAAGCAGGAGTCAGGAGCCTGGTGGGGGACTCCCCATGGTCCCCTCCCCACTCCTCCAGACCCCCACCCCCACCAGCACAGAATCCGGGTCCAGCTCCCTGCGGCAACGAGCAGGGACTGGCCAAATCTCTGAAGCTCTCTGAATTTTTTCTGAATTGATTTGGAGAGCTTCAAATCAATTCAGACCTTTTTATTGGGCTCCCAATTTGATTTTGATTTGGAGATTCGGCCACCAAATCGGGCCGAATCTCCTCCGCATTGAATCAGCACCCAAAGCTTCGCACAGCTGTAATATACACCTTTAGGATTACGAAAAACCCTCCAGTAGAGTATCAGCAATTTTAAGGTATTGCACCTTGAACCCATATGTAAATCCATCTCCCTTGGCCTGCTGCCTCTTCAGATTGACTGTTTAACAGTCCTTAGATGCTACTTAAATTTCTATTCTTTGTTTAAGCTACTCACCATCCAGTATATACTGTAATCAGAGGCTCAATAGCAGCCAGTGATGACCTGGCCTTAAATTTGATGCTATATTCTTCACACAAATTAAAAGCACTTGTCCCAATCTGCTTAGCGGCCATGATCTTCTTTCTGAATTCTGTGAAACAGAGCAATTCTTGCACAATGAATCAGATTTCTAGCCGTAAGGAAAAGTTGATGCCCTCAGGCTAGTGGATTAGAATCATATAATCAGAGAAAAATAGGGTTGGAACAATACCAGGGGGTCATCTAGTCCAACCCCTGCTCAAAGCAGGACCATCCCCAACTATAGCATCCCAGCTTTGTATACCCAGGTCTTAAAAGCCTCTAAGGATGGATAGTCCACAGCCTCTCTGGGCAACCTGTTCCAGTACTTTACTACCCTCCTTGTGAGAAAGTTTTTCCAAATATGTGAGAAAGTTTTTCCAAATATCCAACCTAAACTTCTCTTGCTGCAACTTGAGGCTATTGATTCTTGTTCTGTTCCTACTATCACTGAGAACAGTCTAGCTCCACCCTCTTTGGAAACAACCTTCAGATAGTTAAAGGTTATTATTAAATCCCATCTCAGTCTTCTTCTCCAGACAATATAAGCCCAGTTCCCTCAGCCTCGACTCAGCAGTCATGTGCCCCAGCACCCTATGTTCATTGTCCTATACTGGACTCTCCAATTTGTCCACATCCTTTCCGTAATTGGGGGGGGGGGGGGGGGAGGAGGGGCACAACCAGACACAGTACTCCAGATGTCTTATACTCCTCCCTAGTAGTTTGTCCATGTTTCCACTTCTTGTAAGCTTTGTTTTTGTATTTTAGTTCATTGAAGAGTTCCCTGCCAAACCACACTGGTCTTCTGCCATACTTGCAAGTCTTCCTGCACTTCAGGATGGTTCATTCCTGAGCCCTCAGTAAGTTTTCTTTATAGTACAACTAGATCTCCTTGACTCCTTGCCCACACAGACTGACCTCCCAGGAGTTCCTGCCCATCAGTTCCATGAGTGAGTCCAAGTCTACTTTTCTGAAGACAAGGGTCCTTATTCTGCTGCTCTCCATCCCACCTTTCCTCAAGATCCTGATCTTAGTCATCTCATGGCCACTGCTGCCCCATTTGTCATCCACTTCTACATTCCCTGCCAATTTTTCCCTGTTTGCGAGCAGCAGATCAAGAAGAGCACAGCCCCTTGTTGGTTACTCCAGCACTTGCACCACAAAGTTGCCCCCAACACTCTCCAAAAACTTCCTAGATTGCCAATACATTGCTCTGTGGCCTTCCCAGCAGATGTCAGGGTGATTTAAGTCCCCCATGAGAACCAGGGCCTGTGATCAGGAAGCTTCCACTAGCTGTTTGAAGAAAGTCTCATCTACCTGCTCTGGTGGTCTGTAGCAGACTCCCACCATGACATCACCCTTGTTGTTCTCCCCTCTGACCCTAACCCAGAGACTTTCAACAGGCCTATCTCCAGTTTCATACTGGAGCTCTGAGCAATCATACAGCTCTTTTATATAAAGAGCAACTCCTCCTCCTCTTCTCCCCTGCCTGTCCTTCCTAAACAGTTTATATTCATCCATGACAGCATAGGCTACGTAGAGAGGGGACATGGGTGCAGGTGCCAGTGGCATCAGCGGGTGCTCAGTGTGCCCCCCTGTAGTAGCATACTGATGGGGGGCGGGCAGAGGGTCAGTCCCCCAGCAGCACTTCTGGTTTCCAGACATGCTGCCAGTGTTTCCAGGCTCAGCCATCAACCACCAGGGCCCCCTCCCTTCCCACCCACCTCCACTCAGCAATCGCCCACTGGGAGGGGGACCCCCCCCCCGCTCTGCAATTGGGTGCCCCCCCCAGATTCAGGAGGAACCATTTGCCCATGCATGACAGCACTCCAGTTATGCAAGCTATCCTACCAGGCCTGTTATTTCAATCACATCACAGTCCCATGACTATGTGAAAACTTCCAGTTCTTCCTGCTTGCTTCCCAGGCTCTGTGCATTCGTGTACAGACACCTGAGAAAACTAGTCAATTGCCCTACTTTCTCAGGAAGAATGAGAAGGCCTCCCTGGCTGTCCTCTCTTGCTTGTGGCTCCTCCAGGCCAACCACTTCCCCACTTACCTCAGGCCTTTGGTCTCCATCCCCTGTTTAAAGCCCCCTCCACCCCCTGCCCCCTCCCCATTAAGTTAAAGAGCCTATCTCCAAAGATGCTTTTTCCTCTCTTTGTCAGGTGGATCCCATCTCTTCCTAGCAATCCTTCTTAGAACAGCATCCAGTGGTCAAAGCAGCCAAAGCCCTGCAGGCAACACTATCTGTGCAGGCATGCATTGATCTGCAGGATGCATCTGCTCCTGCCAGAGCCCTTCTTCTTTACTGGAAGGATCAAGAACACTGCCTGAGTCCCTGTCCCCTTCACATTTGCACCCAGTGCACTGTAGTCACTTTTGATCTGCTTAGGGTTGCCCCTGACAGTGTCATTGGTCCCCCCATGGATGAACAGCATGGGATAGTAGTCAGAGAGCTGGATGAGTTTTGGCCATCCTTGTGACATCTCAGTTCCAGGCTCTGGGCAAGCAACAGGCCTCCCAAGACAACAGGTCAGGCCAGTAGATGGATGCCTCCATCCTGTGCAGAAGGTTGTCTCCAACCACCACTACTCATCACTTCCTCTTAGTGGCAGTGGTCTTGGTCCTCCCAACCTTAAGGATGCCTGACCTGACCTCATCCATCAACAAAACATGCTCCTCCTCCTTTGTTCCTAGAGCTCCATATCTGTTCACCAGGCAAACCACAAGACGTGGGGATGAAGACTTCTGCTTGCTGCCAAAGGTCACAAGCTTCCACCTCCCTGGGAGTCCGTGTCCTCTGCTATCTCTAGTGCTGCCTCTGGAGAAGAATGTTTGATTCCAGACATTCAAAGAGTTAGCACTATCACCCTGTTTCAGTCACTAAATACAGTGTTATCCAGATGGACAGGGAAGATCTCATGCACCTGAGCCATGCCATGTTCATTTCCAGAGTTAGGTATCATTAGCTGGGAATTTAGCTGGATGCTCAGAGTCTGACTGATGTCTCTACAGAAATGCAGACTCCAAACTCCAGTACTTCTCATCAAATGGTCTCTGGAGTGATCATCCCCACTCCTCATTCTTGTTTTTATAAAGTGTGGAACTAAATACTGCCAGTTCCTCCTCAGCCCCTACCACAACTTCCACGCTCAGCCTGACTAGATTTGAACTACTGTTAGGTACAAAGCCCTCCTTAAGCCAATTCTAGTTTAAAGTGTGACTGTATCTGCAGCAAATTTGACCAAAAAATTGAATATTGGGACTCAAAAGCACAAACTGAGAGGGGGGTCAGAGCAGACTTTGACACTCGGCCCCAGCTTCGGCATTTCTCCTTAATTGGGAGCTTAGACCAAGACTACAGTGGCTTCATATAGGTCTTTTAACTTGAGTTCTGAAATATCCATGCTCTAAGTCACAGCTTTCACTGCTCAGAGTCACTGTGACTTTAATAATTTACTGATGCATAACACTGAAAAAATAGTCAAGGGAGTAATAAAGTCCATTCCTTAGGCTACCTTTTGAACTCAGCCCCAGAGAATTAAAAGCACTTTGCTGCACTCTCTGGCTCACTAATCTCTCCCCAGGGGTGATTATTCCAAGAGCACCAAACATTCACCCATCACTTGCTTCTCTGGAGACTTGATTTTAAAGTGTATTTAATATTGAAAAATAATTTAAATGTGTTTTGAAATACTCATGCAAGCAACATGCTTTTAAAGACTTGAGCAAGAAAGGGGCCTTTTGCAAAACACATCTGCACTAAGGAAACACGCTAGTGTAGTGGAGCAGCTCTGCGCTTATCATCTGACAGGAAAAGTTGCTACTGGGAAGACAGAGCTTTTTGACACACCTCACAGGACTTCTGCAGAGTGTCAGTGGACAAAACAGTAGGGCCACATCCACATGAGCGTGGACATTTGGGTCGCCAGGGACAATTAGCAGGAGGATACCTTATGCCGCTGCTAGTTATCCCTGGGGAACACCTGTACCCCATGCCCTCTGGCACACAGCCAGTTACCCTGAGTGGGTTAGGGGAAGTTAGGGCCAGAACTAGGCTGGCCCCAGCAGCCTTACCTGGGGTCCTGGGGACCTTCTGAGGCTGCAGCAGTGGTGATCCTGCCACCTGGATCATGGCTCTGGCCAGCCAGGCTTTGGTTTTAAGCGGAGCATGTTGTCCCCACATGCGCTGCTCTGCTTTTTTTCTTTTGCGTGGGTTTTTTTACCCCTGCATATCCAGAGGTCAAACCCTCCCCACCCCCACACTGCTCCCTTGCAGCACGAAGGACAGCTGAATGTGCAGTACGTGGTGCTGCAGACGTGTCTGCAGTGCCACATACCGCACAGCCGCACTCATCTGGACATGGCCTTGGAGGTATTGTGAGACCCAAAATGGTGATTTCCTGAGATGTGTGGAGTGGATGGGAACACAGCATCCAGACAGCAAACCCCATTTATCCATTGCCTGACCCTTCTTTAATTTGCTTTGTAAACTGATCCTGTGCGGGATGCAGATTTTTGACAATGTGTCAAGCACTGGCTGCTCAGATCAAAAAGCATCACTCTTCTCTTTGACTGGCAAGCTGTCAGCTCTCTGCTTCTCCCTCATGCTCACTTGACAATCCTGGTTTTTCATACTGGGAGTCACTGAGCTCCCAGCAGTAGCATGCTTGCATCCAAAAACCGTTACAAAATTCTATCCACCTCTGCAATGCTGTAGACCCCTTAAAGTGCTGGCAAGTAAAACACCACTTCCTTGTGCTTGGCAGGGATTTTATATTCATTCTGCTAATTATTAGCAGAGACATATTCTGATATCACCATAGATAACTGCCACACCATTGCATCACATAATATTCTTACCAATAATATTTTTGCAAAGACTTTTGGACCCAGCTTATACAAAAAGTGATTGAACTAGAGAAATGTTTCTTCCTTTTAACCTCTCCCTCCTGCATGCATGGAACTACCTCAGAGATAATAGCCAAGTACTACAAACAACAGAAAATGTCTGTTGTGGCATTAGGATGCAGTGAGGGTAGTGATTAGGCATGGGATCAAACTATTTTGACTAAAACTCATACTATATTTACTCAAATATGAGATTACCCTTATTAGAAGATGACCCCCTCAAAAATAGATTCCATATATCAAAAATGTATACATTTGATATAGTTTTCCAGGTATAGAATCTAATTATTGGAGATTTGCCTTGAATATGTCAACTTTCCACTGATACAGAAGGGAAAATAAATCTGGGAGTTCAGGTAGCCCTTTCGTACTCCTACCCCCCAACTTATTCCTTTGCAGCCCCTTCCACCCTCCTATCAGACCCTGCTCTCGCTGAGCACATAGAAGTGAGGAACAATTGTGAAAAAACTGACCTAAAATAAACATAGCTATACCAATTTGCATATAGCACCCATAGACTTAGTTCACCCAGAAAGTATGCATTTTACCCATTTTGAAACCGCTGCAAGTTTTAGTACAGGTTCTCCATAAACACTTTTAAGTAGCACTGTAGTATCTACTGTGAGAAAGTAAAACTATTTTTACATATATATATATATATATATATATATAGTGTGTGTGTGTGTTTATGTGTGTCTCCCTATACCTTCACAGTTCTGTCTTGTTACCAATCCAGTTCACCTGACAATTCATGACACACATCTACAATTAAACTATCATCATCCCCTTTACAACAGCCACAACTGTGCAACTGCATGCCCATGTACCCATCATCATCTCCTTTACCTGACACAAAAGACTACTTCAGTCCCAGTCTCTGCTTCATTTTGGCCTCGGCCTTTTCCTGCACCTTCTGTCCATTCAGCTCCAAGTCAAACTCCACCCTGAGGAACTTCACCCCCTCACAAGGGATGGAGACCCCCAGGACCAACAGGTTCCCGAGTTTTCCCAGTACCAGGCAGGTACACTTGCTCACATTCAGCTCAGCCCCTGTCACCACTCTGTATTCGGGCTGTGAGAAACAGCATTGTTCCACTTTGATTGGTGTTTCGACAGAACAGTGTTTCATTTCGAGTTTTGTTTCATTTCAAAAGCACTGTTCCATTTCCTTTCATCGAAACTGTTTTGCTGTTTCGATGCTGTTTTGACGTTTTGCCCACCCAGTGCTAGGAAGATGAGTGCTACCAGTGGCCCCAGCTGGCAGCACCAGCCTCCTGTCATCCAGCAGGCTGATCGGGGGCCCGCACCCTCAGAGCAGTCTGGCACAGCCCCACAGCACACCCGGGGTATGGGCGGCCCCGATCTGCCTGCTGGATGACAGGAGGCTGGTGCTGCTGGCTGGGGCCTCCACTTATTCTGTCTCCCTCTTTAACAATGCAGTTGAAATCTCCTGTGATCACCACTAGCCGGGTACTGGGCACTGCTACAGCCATGTTCTCTAGGAAGGTGCACCTGGCTTTTTCTTTGTTGGCTAGGGCATAAGCATTTAGGAGGTCAAATTTCCCTCCCCTTGCTTCAGAAGTGTCTTGTAACAGCCTGCCTGCAATAATCTCTCTGTGTTAGAGGCCTCACTTTTTCTCCTTTCAGAAGGATAGCTATAGGCTGCCTCTAGAGGCCTACTAGCACCTACACCCTTTGGTCTCTCCTCTGTTCAGTAGCCTGTCCTGCCATGTCTTGATATTAAAGACAGTGGGGGAGGCTGTACAGAGGGCAAGGCACTTTTTCGAAGAGGTGGGCCCTGTCTGGCCCAAAGCTTCTCCCCTCACCACTCTCCCCAGCCTCATCCCAATATTTTACTCTCACTGTGACCCCTAACTCAAAGCCCACTGTTCAGGGCCGCAAGCTCCTGACTCAGCTTCAGTCATGCCCCATGACCCCAGGTTTCAGCACCCAAAATATCTGCTACATAGACAGCTAGGGGCCTTGACTCCTGTTTTTCCCCTGCCACCTCCTGCCTTACAGTCCAGGCAAGCTTAGCCTCATGTGGCCACATAACACACTTCAGTCCTTATCTTCTATCCATTCAGCACAAGTTTTTCAAGTTTGTGGTGTTCCCAGTCACCCCCTTTCAGTAGCCTCTGCCTCCCCTACAGCCATAATCTGGCCCCCAGAGGAAAATGAAAGGCACAACATGTTAACACCAGTCCCAGTTCAAAGGAATGTCCCTCATGGGGTTCACCACACCCCTTGGTGTCAGGATCCAAGTAGAAAGGAAAACAAAACAGAAAGTACCTGGGGTAATTAGCTTGCTTCCTATGTAGGTCCCCAGCTTCTCTTCACTCGGGGCTATCTCCTGAGTCCTCTCACCACAGTCTGGGCTCCAGTCCTCATACCGCTCAGGGAGGGTTCTGTCCCCAACAGCTTCCATAGCCATACAGCCTCCCATGGCCTGAGTCTTGGGCTTATACAGGGCTCCTTGAGTTACATGACCCCTCTACTTCCTCTCCCTGGGTCATCAGGCTCTGCCTGCACCTCGACCCAGTGGCCATGTTGCTTCAGGGTCCCATGCCTGTGAGTTTGCCTCTGGCATCACTACCAGGGCACAGGCAAAAGAGACACAGAGCTGAAGTGGAACGAAGCAAGAGGAAAGGGGAGAATCATAACCATGTAAGATGAAACCAGGGGGAAGGGCCTTCTGCCAGGGAACGGATGTACCAGCAAACACACCAAACATAAGAGGAAAATGTGAAGGGAGGGGGTGAAGGAAGCAAAGAGGGCCAGGTACCCCTGGATCCCCTTCCCATTCTAGTCCTGGGGTAGGAGTCCTGTTACAATAGTCACCCCTGCAGGTCTATTGTCACTCATTCCTCATCACATCAAGAAGTGTCCATTGTTTTCTAAACAAAGCATAATTTTTAGAGCTGGACAAGCCACATTCCTAGAGCCAGAGGATATCTGATTATACTGCCACACGGTGTCCCATTTTTCTTTAGTGGGCTCCTTACATTTACTGACGCTATTAGGATCCCCATGATAAAAGCTGGGGGTGGGGCCAGGGGGTGGGTGGGACAGTTACAGCCTTCCCTTTCTCATGTGCTTATGTTTTTAGGGTCTTTGTTCTGGCTCAAGTTTTTTGTCAGCCTGCAGAAGTCCTTCAGGGAGAAATTTTTTTTCAGAAATCCCACATCTCAAATACATCATTTATGTTAAGAAGACTATCAGTAAATCAAAATACCCTGAAGGCCTGGAGATTCATAGTATGGAAACAGGAGAAAAGCTGGGAGCCAAACCAGAAAACATAGTCATCCCTATAACCAGACCCATTCCAACAGACCTGGCTTTAGTAATGTATACTAGCGGTTCCACTGGGAGAGCTAAAGGAGTAATGATGATGCGTAAAAACTTGTTAGCTGGAATGACAGGCCAGTGTGAGTGAATACTTGGACTGGGATGTAAGGACACTTACATTGGGTACTTGTCTCTGGCTCATGTATTAGAATTGACAGCAAAACTTTCCTGTGTTACATATGGCTGCAGGATTGGATATTCCTCTCCACTCACACTCTCAGACCAGTCAAGTAAAATTAAGAAGTGAAGCAAAGGAGACTGTACTGTACTGAAGCCCACATTGATGGCTGCAGTGCCTGAAATAATGGACCAAATTTATAAGAATGTCATGGGCAAAGTCCAAGAGATGAACTGTATTCAGAAAACTTTGTTTAAAATAGGCTATGATTATAAACAGGAACAGATTAAGAGGGGCTATGATGTACCTCTGTGTAATCTACTGTTGTTTAAAATGGTAAAAGCCCTGCTGGGAGGGAAAGTGACCCCTATCCAGGCTGGAAAGGGGTCCTTGTCCAGTAGGTGTGGTCCAGAGGGGGGTCGCCAGTAGGGCCTCTGGGTGGATAGGTGGTGTGGCATGGTGTTGGTCCAGATGGAGAGGGCCTCCCACTGGGTCTGTCTTCACTGCCCCTTTTTATAGGGGCAAACCTTGTGTGACCCTAGTGACAGGAGGCATGCCCAGGCAAAGGTCAGCCCCTGGCATACTGAGCATGTGTGCTCCATGAAGGGATGTGCAGTTTCAGGTGTCTGTAATGGTGAGAGTTGCTGGTTTTGCAGGGTCTTTTGTCTTTTGCTGGTCTTGTCTCTGTTCCTGGGTGAGGTCCCTGGTTCCTGGATGAATCAATACAAGGTGATGGCCCAGTCATTACAGGCCATTCAGTAGAGGCCTGCTACCATTGTATTTCAATCATTCCCAGTCACTCTCATTCATCCAGGAACCAATTTACACGGGAGGGGTACATGACTCATACAGTTGCAACATGGGATGCCCAGGCAGAGGACACAAGATGGAGGCTTGACATATAAAGTGGAAACTTGACATGACTTTGGTTCACTTACAAACACAGGCCTATACCATACAATATCCATATGAAACAATAAAAATCAATACGAAAATGATAATAATACAATATACAGCAGTAAGAATCAATACAAACCTAATAGTAATACAATATAAAACAGTGCATATCCAAAACCAAAAACTTGCTACCAAAATAAAAATGTTTAAAGCTTATCCTAAGTCTGAGCTCACTTATACTTATCTAGGGAATAGAGAGGGAGAGAAAAAGTCAGAAATGGTTGGGGAAGGGGAGGGAATGCATTGTAAAATAAATAAAATTAAAAAAAAACAACAACTGGGGATTCTGCTACAAATGTATATAATGGAGTAGGTCACCCTGACTTTAAAAAGAGCCAGTGTTGTAGGGGACTACATGATATGGGCACTACCCTATACCTCTCTGCAGATAATTAAGGTGGAGAAGAAAGAAAGAAAGAAGATGACAGCAGGAGCAATGACAGAAGCAGCAACAATGAGAGTGATGATGCCAAAAGGAAGAAAGGAGCAAAGGAAAGTGGGAGACAGAGCAGGAGCAGTAGGAGAAGGTATATTGGGTGAGAAGCAGATGACAGTGGGAGCATGACGACAGGCCAGCCAACCAGGAGTGGCATAGCAGGAAAACATGGAAGAGACACCAAGAGATGCTAGAGAGGAATGGCAGCTGTGGATAAAGGCAACTTTAACTGGCAATGGGAGGCAAATGGGATCGATGATGAACAGATACAATTCCCTGAAAAGGGTACTGACTGAGATTTTAGACTGCCTGATTGGGCCTGCTCCCATCTGCAGGCTGCTTACTGCCTGCTCAGACCCCTTAAAGTAGGAGGCACAACCTGTGCTCTGTCACACACTCCTTAATATAGTTAATGGCCATGATGCTGGCTTGGAGGATGAGGAAAAACCTCCAGAAGATAATACATGAAGATCAAGTATGCGCAGTACCAGGTAGAAGGATCTCCAAAGTGATCAGAGTGATTAAAGATACACTGTCCCACATTCAAGAGAGGAAAACAAACACAGTTATAGCAAGCCTAGATTTAGAAAAAGAATATGACAGAGTAGATCATGATTACATATTTGAAGTGCTAGGAAAAATGGGGTTCCTTTAAAATCCATACAGGGGTGAGACAAGGGTGCCCCCATCACCACTACTATCTGTGTGCAGCACAGAGCCTTTAGCATAAAGAATAAGCAAAGAACAAATCATAAGTGGAGTAAATATATTAGGAAGGAAAAAGGTAAAATGTGTACTACACATTAGACGTGTGCGAAGCAGAAAGTATTTGCTTTGGTTATGGATTTGGTGATTCAGAGAGACAGTGATTGAATCAGTGCAGTGATTTGAATTTGGCCAAATCCTAATCTAAAGATATTCAGTGCTGAATCTTATTCACCATAGGCTATACAGGCAAGCAGTGCTGGCAGGAGCAACTGGGGGAGCAGCCAGATGAGCCCTGGCTTGAGCCGGCAGCCCTGGGAGAAACCATGGCTCGCTCAGCTGCTCCCCCACCGGGCAAGGCAGGCAGTGCTGGCAGCCCTGGGAGAAGTCACAGTGGTGGGGGGAATGATCTGGGAGCTGGAGGATCAAACTGGGAGAAATGGTCAGGGGCTGTAGCTCTCTATGTCAAGGAGTACTACACTTCCCTACTAGCTGACATAGGCACCCAAGGAGGGCAACTTGAAACCCTCTGGGTTAGAATACGGGGAGAACGTGGTGAAGGAGATATAACTGTAGGAGTCTATTACAGACCTCCTAACCAGGAGGATGAGCTTGACCATGAATTCTCTAGAGAACTAACAGAGGCCACACACTCTCAGTGCATGGATGTCAGGATGATTTTAATCACCCTAACATCTCATGGGAAGAGTATTCAGCAAAATCTGTTTGGTCGTGCAGCTTCCTCACCTGCATTGATGAGCTCTATCTGACTCAAGAAGTCCATGGGCTGACATGAGGTGAAGCACCTTTAGATCTGGTTCTGGCCAAAGGGGATGATCTAGCGAGTGACCTGAGGATTGAAGGGGAGCTCAGTGACAGTGATCACAAATTGATCACCTTCCTTATCCATCACAAAGCTGGCAAATCAGTCAGCAATGCAAAAATCCTCAACTTTAGGAAAGCTGATTTTCACAAGCTCAGGAGGTTGATTGTCAAGGCCCTGATGGATCATGATCTGACAGGGAAGGGTGTCCAAGATGAGTGGCCACTCCTTAAGGATGCAATCCCAAAAGCACAAGGGAAGTCCATTCCGGCCCACAGGAAAGGTAATAAAAAGGCTGGTAAACCCCCTTGGCTAAATAGGGAACTCGTGGACCTCCTCAATCTTAAAAGAAAAGCCTATATGGGTTGGAAGATGGGTAATACCTCTAAGGAGAATTATGCATCACTGGCCTCCACCTGTAGGGAGCAGACCAGAAAAGCTAAGGCTGACACCAAGCTCAATCTGGCTATGGGAATAAAGGACAATAGAAAGTCCTTCTTCAGATACATAGGAAGTTGAAAGAAAAATAAGGGCAACATGGGACCCCTGCTGAATCAAAAGGGGTAGCTGACAACAAACACTCAAGAAAAAGCTAATCTCCTCAATGATTACTTTGCATCAGTTTTCCAACAATCCAAGGGGATCACCCCACCTGACAGAACACAAGACTACAAAGGTGTAGGGCCATACACCTACATTTAGTGAAGACATTGTAAGGGAACACCTTAAGAGGCTGGACATCCATAAGTCAATGGGCCCTGATGGAATGCACCCAAGAATGCTAAAAGAGTTGGCCGACATTGTTGCTCAACCATTGGCACAGATATTTGAAAACTCATGGCACTCAGGCAGGTTCCTGAAGACTGAAAGAGGGCCAGCATAGTGCCTATCTTCAAGGAAGGAAGGAAGGAAGATCCAGGGAACTACAGGCCAATCAGTTTGACCTCAATCCCTGGGAAGATCTTGGAAAAAATTATCAAAGAATACATCAACAGCAGACTGAGAGAAGGTGCCATTCTGAGAGACAGCCAACCTGGCTTTGTTAAGGGTAGGTCATGCCTGACCAACCTTATCTTCTTCTATGACCAGGTGATGCATCACCTGCATGGGGGGGGGGAGAAGTTGATGCCATTTACTTAGATTTCAAAAAAGCCTTTGATTTGGTCTCCCATGATGTCCTCATGGCAAAACTGGAGAACTGCAGCCTCAACAACATTACAGTCTAGTGACTCGGGAACTGGCTCCATGGTCAGAACCACAGAGTGATTGTTGAAGGAATTAAGTCAGCATGGATATGGTGACCTGTGGCATCCCTCAGGGCTCAGTACTTGGACCAGTACTCTTTAATATATTCATTAACAACCTGTATTCAGGTGTCAGAAACTAACTGGTTAAGTTCGTGGATAACACCAAAATGTGGGGAAGTGCGAACACAGTGGAGGACAGGCTGGGGATTCAGGCAGATCTGGATAGGCTCACAAGGTGGGCGATACAAAGGGAAATGTGTATGTTCTTCTAGAATGCCAAAAGACAAAGGTTGACTGATGACCTTCAACATGGAGAAATGCAAGGTACTCTACCTCAGGAGGAAAAACCTCCATCATACCTATAGACTCAGCAGTGTTTCACTCACTAGCACTATGTCTGAAAGAGATTTAGGGGTCATAATTGACCACAAGATGAATATGAGCCATTATTGAGATGCCGCAGCCAGCAAAGCAAATAAAACCCTGGCTTGCATTTAACAATGCATCTCAAGCAAGACCCAAGATGTCCTTCTCCCAATTTATTTGGCCTTGGTGAGGCCACAGCTGGAGTACTGCATCCAGTTCTGGGCTCCACACTTTAAAAAGGACATGGAGAAGCTCAAGAGAGTCCAGAGGAGCGCCACGCACATGATCAAAGGTCAAAAGAGCAGGCCATATGACAAGATGCTAAAAGGCATGGGACTCTTCAGCTTGGCTAAGCATAGTCTCAGGGGGGACTTGGTGGCAGCCTATAAGTATATCAGGAGTGTTCATCAGGACCTGGGAGAACGTCTGTTTTCCCCAAAGAAAACAAGGTTCAACGGTCACAAACTGCTGGAAGAACATACGGACGAACTTCTTTACCGTCCAAGTATGCAGAGTCTGGAATAGACTCCCCCCCAAAATGGTGCAAGTACCTACTCTGGACACATTCAAGATGTGCTTGGATGATTATCTTGCTGGGGTTCTCCAACCCCAGCTGACTTCCTGCCGTGGGCAGGGTCTGAACCAGATGATCTCATGAAGTCTCTTCCAGCCCTAATGTCTATGAAATCTATTAAATCTATGAAATCAAAAAGTACCATAACGAGACTGGGAGCTGGAGGGACTTGGAAAAGTTGGGCCTTCAAATAAGAGAGTGAAATAAGAGTGCTAGGGATTTTGATGGGCACTGAAGGGATAGGTAAGATAATATGGGAAAAGATAACAGCAAGGCTACAGCAAATATTTTAGTTATGGTCCAGAAGGACACTGTCCTTTGCCAGAAAAGTGGCGGCTGTTAAAGCTATGCTACTGCTGATTATTATATTCCCATCAACATGGCAGCAGACAGCAAAAGTACAAAGGGGCATCTGTTCTTCTAGAATGCCAAAAGAGAAAGGTTGACTAGATCTGAATCACACAAAGCAAGTGAAATGGGGGCTGGGGGCTGCCAGATTTGGGATTGTTCATCCACATGAAATATGTAAGCACAATATGCAAGGCAATAATGGAAGGAGAGGGGAAAGCTACTTGTATCACCCAATTTCGTGCAGCTGCAATTTTGAGGAAATGGGGAGGATATCAGACCTCTTTGAAGAGTCCATGGGTGTGGCAGCCACTCATTTATTGCATCAGGATGGAAGGATTCATGCAGAGGTATAAAATAGGAAAGGTAGGGCTGGATGTCCTGAAGGATCATAAGAAGTTGATGAAAGCAGTAAGGGAGAGAGACAGGATGGTGTCAATGGGAAACATCACAGAAGGACAAGTGAAGATGGTGTGGGGAGCAGGTAAACAATTGGAAGGGGAACATACTGAGCTAGCATGGATGGTTATAAGAAATATCTTGCTGGTGAAGAGAAGTGCAACACAGATGGGGCTTGATGAGCTCATCAGGTTCCCACGGGAGAGGTTCAGGGAAGAAAAACAGTGGGACATGTGTTTTGGGAGTCTACATGTGAAAAGTGGGTGTGGGAAAGGGTCTGCCACTTTGTCACCAAAATGAACCTGTCATTACCGCAGGAGATGGTAGTATATGGACTCATACCAACAGGACCGAAGGAAATTTTATTAAGGAGTTTATTAGCATGTGTTAAAACTAGTAAGAAAGTAAGAAACTTCTTTGTGTTTAAGTGCCTGAAACTGGGGCTTCATGAACTGAAGTACTACATCTATTGGAATAAGGAAAAGATTGGAAAGGAAAGGGTGGAGAAGTGGTGGAAAGAGAACTAGATACACTTGTTTCACCAAACTGAGAAAAAGAAGGATGGGAGCAGCAGAAAGTTTCATGTAGTTACTGAGGTAACAGTTTTTATGGTGTTCTGTATGAAGAAAAAGATTTCTGTAAGGGTTTGTTTTTTGTGGGAAGTTGATGTGTGTTGTTGAAGGGTTAATATATGTAGTTGTACATTTTTATATGTAGTTGTTTCTGTGATATGAAGTCTTGGTAAAACAAGGATGCTCCATATGTGTAGCTTTGTAATTATTAAAATATATAGAAAAAAAAAGTCTCCCACCAGTACTTCGGCCTTTTCGCTAAGATCAAGCATTTTTTGGCACCAAGGGAAAGGTATCAAGGCTGGCTCTGGCCCTTCCTTTGCCAGCCTGGTATTGCAGAATTTCCAGACCCAGTGCCAGTTCCCTGTGGAGGGAACACCCACCCAATTTTTTAAGGACCAAAAAAAAAGTTCTCATCCCATAATACTCTTAGCCAACCAAGTGTAGCTATATGGTGAGGCCTGCAAGCTTCTGCAAGTGCAGGAAACTCAACTGCAAAATTTTGTGGTAATGGAGGACCACATTCTGGTTTCCCTGTGACTTGCTCCTTGGCCTTTTGTCTAGAGGCAAGCAAGATTACAGGGCATCTGAGCCTCAAAGCCCCTAGACTTGGGGCTTGCATGTAGGATGCCTGCCATAGATTTGAGGATTATTTGAAGCCCCAGAACAATGGGTCTGGGAAGGAGAGGAGAGGATACTTGCCTGGCGGTAGAACCACACAGACTTGAACAATTGAGCTCTGCTCAGTTGCAATTTTGAACTCGACTATTGGGCTTTGCCCATTAAAATTCAGAATGGATTTGGCCCTTGAAATGAAATTTCAAAACATAAAAATCAGAACAGTTGCCCCACATGTGCCATGTACTTTATAGTTTTGCTCAGTTGGCTGCATTTAATCAACTTTATAGTTGATTTCCATTATTGAGCACATGCTGCTTTTAGCAGCAATTAAAAAATAGGCAATGTGTTTAATGAGATTTTCTTGTGTGTGAACGTAAGATAAGTTTTTTTCCCCCCATGTTCCTGGGGGGTGGGGGGCTCACTTTCTATATGAGTAAATGCAGTATTTCCTTTATCTCCTTCCCCCTTCATTATAGAATATATTATTTTGATTTCTGGGGTGTACTTGAGTAGTTTTGTTCAGATCAGTAGGCATTCTAGGTACCCCTAACGCCATCTCCCCTACATCCACCAAAGTCAATGGCAAAACATCCATTGATTTCCATGGCACAGGCTCAGGCACTAATGGCTAGCTCCTGTGATGCTGGTAGTGGTAACTGACTGCAGGGGGGAGCGTGGGATTGTAAATTGTTCAGCAAAAGGCTGTTTCTGTGAAACCTTTTGTTATTAGTGGTAACAAACTCTAATCATTCCTTCCAAACACATTCAGTAAGACTGTATCAGCAGATTGTATATAAAGTGCAGTCCCAGTGTGGTATCACCAAGGAGCACACACAATTATTTCTTGGGATTTGAGAGAAAATAATTTACAATTTCTATAAATATCCAGGAAGGTAACTACATTAACCTTATCTTGATCCTGAATTGTAATTACATAAAGCCTGGCTCCTAAGTAAATTAGTACATTAATAACAATTTTGTTCCTATCATTACTATCATTTCTCAGATCTTTAAGCTATTTGATAATGTAGCCACACACACTGATGGAGTTTGACTGTTGTAATCTGACAATGCATGAGACACTCCAGAGACAATACTGACCATACCACTTTATTCATTGCAAAGTCATTCCAAAAAATCTATTTTCAAAAAACAAATATTAGTTATAGTTTGAAAAAATATTATGTATGAATAGGCCTCATTGATGTTAAATGAAAGGCAAGACAATGGCAGTCTCAGGGAAAAATACTTATTGAAAGGTATCCTTGGAACAGTCAATAGAGACTAGCTCTTCTGAACTATTATAAATAACTAAGTAGATCATGAAAGACTCTTCTCTTTCCTCTCTCTCACACACATGCAGACAAGTGCATGCTGGCAAACATGCAAATACTCCTGTAAAACCCACAATAACAGTATGGGTTATTTATCAGGTATATTGCAAAAAGGAAGTGTACATCACCAAAGACGAAGATAGCAAGGAGGAAGAGTGCACCCATCAGTTACCTGGAGAGTTCCCAGGGAGATCTCCAAACCTTACCACAGCAAAAGCTGCATTAATCAAGATACTTAGGATTCCTTCTTTTTTTTTTTTTTTCTTTTTTTAACCTTCTATGAAAGTCCAGCCTCAAACCTATTAAAAAGAGAGCAGCTGCGTGCAAAGGATAGAACTTGGCCATATAACAAAAATTTAGATTACAACTACACTGTGACAAGGGTAAATATTTGCCTACTTTTAGGTCTCTTCATTGTTGTGGGAAACATAGCCTCAGCCATTTCTAGTAATCCTTCTGGAAGGTCACCAAAACCAGACTACTTCAAACCAGCTAAGAAGCAATCTCCAATGGTCTGAAGTCCTGTACCTCTCTTTTGTAGTAAGAGATTCCAGCTTCAGTGTCATTTATGACTAATGCTATGACAGTGTGACTTGGGTACAAAGATGTAAACCCTTACTTTTCAACATCCCATGAGTGATGGAGTCACTTGACCCAATAAAGTCATATCAGTGTTCATCCTTTGGAGACTTGCTAAACTGGTGTTACCTCAGGCTTCCCAGCCATGCAGAGAACTCTCTTTCCAGATGGTATGATGGTGATATCTTCACATCTGCTCAAGTGCTTCCAGTTTGACGTAGTAAGCAAATGGCCCCAGACCTTTTTCTTCTTATTAGTGAAACATGTTGTGAACAGATGCTATCACTCCTAGGAGAAAGATGCTGGCTATAAATGTTTCAATTTTTCTTCATGTAAAGTGACTTTCGTGCTGATGAGAGGTACCAGATTGACAGCTTGGCTTGTGGTGGTGCTTGAGTCATCAATTGACACAGCATCTTCTATCAGGAAGTAAACGACACACATAGAACTTGGAAAATAAAAAAGAAAAGTGTTCACAAGGTGTGACAATTTGGGGAACATATGCCTGAGTCATAAATTCTGATGGAAGAGTTTTCTAGTTTACTGTGAAATTACTATATCATAAATGTCTCTGGCAGTACATATTCACCTTGCAGAAAATACCTCCATCATGCCCAGGCTGAGGACAGTGGAGAGAGTTTATCTTTAGTGATGGTGCTTTGGCCAGCAATGTATGTGCTAAAAACCAGTTTTCCCCCTCTTTAGAGATTTAGATTAATGGAAAAAGAAGTCAAATGTTGGAGGTGAGCCATATAAGGGCAGGAGACCTCACAGAAACATAGCAAGTGTCAACAGAAAAGAGGTGATGAGTAGATTTTAACACAAAAGGTCAGATTTATTACAGCAGACAAAGAAAACACCAAATGCAATTTGAAACAATATCAACTACAAGGTATAGTCTATAGCTTGCACCCCTTTGGGGAAACTCCACCCATGCCCAGGAAGTCTGGGACTTGGGGGCTCACCAAAGGGTTAGTTCTGGGGGCCTGCATCCCTATACCTTCCACTCAGCAACAGGCTGGAAGGGGGTGCACACCGGAGAGTCTATCAACTGCTCCTTGGGGGTCGCTGCACCTCAGGGAGCTGCTAGTGAGCATTGGTTCTTCTGCAATGCAAGGGGCCCTTTGTGGCTCCCTGGGAGGCTGTACGGCATCAATCTCCACTTCCACATGATGGCTGTGAAGAGGTGATTGTGGCTCCAGTCATCATATCGCACCCCCAAAATTCCTCATCCCAATCACACAGCTGTGCGGGGGCAGAGAAGATCTGCAAAAAAGAATCTCAGGAGCCAGACCTACCTTCATAGTTTCATAGTTTCCTGGTAGCTAGGGTCAGGAGGAACCTGAACAGATCATCTAGCCTGACCCCCTGCCACAGGCAGGAATGAATGCTGGGTTCACAAGACCCCAGACAGGTGATCGTCCAACCACCTCTTGAATATGCTCAAGATAGGGGCGAGGACCACCTCCCTAGGAAGTTGGTTCCAGATTTTGGCCACCCTAACTAAAATATTGCCTTCTGATCTCCAGCCTAAACCTATTCTCCATCAGCTTATGACCATTGTTCCTCATCACCCCAGGTGGTGCTGGGGAGAAAAGAGCTCTGCCTATTTGCTGTTGATCCCCCCTGATAAGCTTGTAGGCTGCCACCAGGTCCCCCCTCAGCCTCCTCTTGCCGAGGCTGAACAGGTTCAGGTCCCTCAGTCTCTCCTTGTAGGGCCTGTCCTGCTGCCCTCCACCAAGCGGGTGGCCCTCCTCTGAACCCTCTCCAGGCTGGCCACATCCCTTTTGAAGTGCAGTGCCCAGTACTGGACTCAGTACTCCAACTGCGGCCTGACCAAAGTCACATAGAGGGGGAGTATCACCTCTCTGGACCGGCTTTGGATGCACGACAAGGTATGGCTGGCCTTGCTGGCTGCAGTCTGGCATTGGCGGCTCATGTTCATCTTGGAGTCAATAATGACTCCAAGATCCCTTTCCTCCTCTGTGCTTTCAAGAAGGGAATTCCCCAGCCTGTATGTATGCTATGCATTCCTTCTCCCCAGGTGCAGCACCCTGCATTTATCTACGTTGAACCCCATCCTATTCTCATCTGCCCATTTTTGTAGTCTGTCTAAATCTATTTGCAACCTCTCTCTCCCTTCAAGTGTGTCCACCCCACCCCACATCTTAGTGTCATCAGCAAACTTGGACAGCGTGCTTTCCACCCCCTCGTCCAAGTCGCTGATGAAGATGTTAAACAGCGCGGGCCCGAGGACTGAGCCTTGGGGTACCCCACTGCTCACATCTCGCCAGGTTGAGTACAACCCATCCACCACTACACTCTGGGTGCGCCCCATCAGCCAATTTTTTACCCATCCAACTGTGCAGGCATCAATGCCACAGTCACTTAATTTATTGATGAGGATGGGGTGAGAGACAGTGTCAAAGGCCTTCTTAAAGTCTAGAAAGACTATGTCCGCAGTGGCACCATCATCCAAGGATTTAGTTACTTGGTCGTAAAAGGCAATCAGATTGGTCTGGCAGGACCTGTCTTCGGTGAACCCATGCTGATTGCCCCGAGCATGATCTCCCCTGCAGGCCCCCCACAGATACGCTCCTTGATGATCCTCTCCAAGAGCTTCCCAAGCACCGAGGTGTGGCTTACAGGCCTATAATTACTTGGGTCCTCCTTCCTCCCTCTCTTAAAAATAGGGACCACATTAGCCAGTTTCCAATCCCCCAGCACCTGGCCAGATGACCACGAATGCTCATACAGCCGGGCCAAAGGCTTCACAATGACCCCTGCCAGCTCCCTCAACACCCTTGGGCAGAGGGCATCTGGACCTGCAGATTTAAAAATGTCTAGCCCTTCCAGAAGATCCCTAAATACATCTGCACTGACTGAAGGCTTGATAGAGCTATCCGCAAGATTGTCCCTGCCTCTGGTAGGTGGGATATCCCGGTCCCTGTTCAGGAAAACAGAGGCAAAGAAACTATTAAAAATATCAGCTTTCTTGTCTGGCATGGCCACCAGATTACTGTTTGTGTCTTGCAGGGGCCCTACATTGCCTGGTGCCCTCTTCTTGCTCCCAATGTACTTGAAAAAGGACTTTTTGTTGTCCTTAATCCTGGACACTAGCCTGAGCTCCATATCTGCCTTGGCCTTCCTAACAGCCCTCCTACACTCCCGGGCCGAGGAGGAGTACTCCTCCTTGGTGATAGTTCCTCCCTTCCACTGGTTGTACACCTCTCTTTTAGTCCTCAGGCATTGCTGAATGCCCTTGCTGAGCGAAGGGGATTTCTGAGCACTCTTACCCCACTTGCTTCTCTCAGGGACTTTGGGCCTGGAGGATCGCCCCCTTAAGGTATGACCATCCCTCATGGGCTCCCATCTCCTCTACTTTCTGGGCCCTCAGTGCCTCCCCCACTAGTCTCCTAAGCTCATTGAAGTTGGCCCTTCTGAAGTCAAGGGCTTTAGCCCTGGTGTGTGCCCTAGACGCCCTGCGTTGGATAGTGAAATCCAGCAGGTGATGAGCACTATTGCCCAGGTGGTCAAGGACCTGCAGTCCCCTCACCAGGTCATCCCCCGTGGCCAGGACCAGGTCCAGCAAGGCGTTACCCCTAGTGGGGCTGTGCACTTCCTGGATAAGGTGAAGGTCCTGTAATACAGCCAGGAACCTATGTGAGCGGTCAGACCTGGCTGTCTGCTCCTCCCAGTTAATGTCTGGGTAGTTTAGGTCACCCATGACAATAACATCCCTTGACCTAACTGCCTCCATAAGCTGACTGGAGAAGTCCTGGTCCAGCTCTTCCCCCTGGTTGGGTGGTCTGTGGTAGACACCCACCGTAAGGTCCCTTTCACCACACTCCCCTTGTAGTTTGACCCATAGTGTCTCTGCCCAACCCTCCTCTAACCCAAAGCTAATCCTTGATGATGTGAGGTGCTCTTTGATCTTTGATGATGTGAGGTGCTCTTCCACCTGCAGCAGTGCCTGGCTGAGTTTCCCCTTCTGTGTTGGCTCCTCTGGCTGGAGCACCTCTCTTTCTCCCAGCCCTAGCTCCAGCCCCGCTTCTAGCCAGCTGCTGCTTCCTATGTACCCTTGAGTGACATCACCTAGCTTTCCCAATCAGGGTTTGCCATACTTCCATGCCTCTCTCTCAACCAATTAAAAAAAAAACAACACTGCTGACCCTGGCCAACCAGGCTAGGGCTTCAGGTGTCCCCTGATTTGCATGCTGTATGAGGGAGACCAGGTTTTCTGGCCTCAGAACACAGCAGAGTGGGGTCCTAGAACAAAAGGCCCCACAGCAGAGAGTTTTACTGCCTACTGTCCAGACAGCACATGTTCCCCTAGGTGAGCAATCAGTAGAGGAAAAAATATGCAATATTACAGCAAAATAGACACTGGTGGCAAACATGATCATAGTCAAACTAAAACACACTCTGCAGGACAGAACAGAATACATAGCAAATATGAAACCAAAATACACTTTGCAGTACAAACAAGATACATAGCAACATGAAACCAGAACACATGTTGCAGTACAAAATGACTTGTACATTTTGTGTGTTACATTCTCCCTACATTTTGTGTGTGTTATACATGTAGCACCAGGGGAAAGGGGGGATGCCAAGGAGGGTAATTCCTACCAGGCCCCATGCATCAGCTAGCAAGGTCAGAGAAGACAAGCCATTAGCTGCCTGACTGACTATAGATGGACACTCACAGACTCTCAAACAAATACTGAGCTACAGTGAGAGGCACTGGATTCAGGCATTGTTTATTGGTCAGTAATCTCTTGTGCTTAGTGCACATCAAAAGCAAGGCCTTCTGTGCTCAGAAACTCTGTGCCAATTCTGCATATCTGTGTGTCTATTTGCTCACACAAGTCATGTAACTCTTAAAGTGGTAAGCAGTGACCCAAAAGGCTCACATCTTCAGTAATTGGTCCTATTGAAGATGTGCAGGGATATGTTCGTCCTATTAAAGCTACAGGGAAATCTAAGTACTGAACCCAAAGGTGGGTAGGCACAGTGTGAGGTTTTGTATCTCAAAAAGAAATGCTAGATATGATGTCCACTCCCCAAAAATGTGCCAACAGGCTTAAGACAACTGCACATGGAGTCTGCATGCTAAAATCATTTAAATGTCACTTAAACCCCCATAATGCCAATGGGCTTTCAGTTGTGCCATTCTCTGCACTGAAGGAACTGTTACCCTGTGTGATGGATTGGCTTCCTGGCAGCAATAAGGGCCAGCCTCACTCTTCTTACCTCAACTGTGTTGGATTCCTTCCCTCTGTCCCAATCCCTTGCTCTCACTTCAAGCAAGAGCTGCCTTTCCTTAGACGTAAATGACTAATGCCACCTTTGGTATATTGTGCATCTCAGAATTACCATCAGGATTAATCTGCTTGAACAACACTCTTCACAAAAACAGATATTGCTAAAGTTAATGAGCTAATGATCAAATGATTTGCATTCAAATGGCCTGTACTGTGTGTTTCCAGTGGCTGCTTCTTATTCCATAGCTAATATTGAGCGAGCAAGGGTCACTAGCATCCCAGGCTAGGATAGTCAAAGGAGTCTATGGCTGATAAACACCTAACTGAGATGGAAAAACAATGTAAGTTGGGCACCTATTACATTAAAGTTCACTTGTATGTTCCATCCCTAAATAAGAGAGATGTGCCATCTTGAGTCACCTGGCTTACCTCAGTAAATGTGGTTTCCCTCCTAAGATAGTTTCTTTCCCCTTATTTCATAGATTTCATAGACATTTGGGCTGGAAGGGACCCCGGAGGATCATCGAGTCCAGCCCCCTGCCCCAGGGGCAGGCAGTCAGCAGGGACCATAGGATCCCAGCAAGATAAGCATCCAAACGTGTCTTGAAGGCATTCAAAGTGGGTGCTTGAACCACCTCCGGTGGCAGTCTATTCCAAACCTTGGGGGCTCGGACAGTGAAGAACTTCTTTCTTATATCCAGCCTGAATTGGTCGCAGTGGAGTTTGTGATAGTTCGATCTTGTCATCCCTTAGGGTGCTCTGGTGAACAGATGTTCCCTCAGATCCTGATGAGCACCCCGATAAACTTGTAGGTGGCCACCAGATCACCCCTGAGCCTGTGCTTTTCCAGGCTGAAGAGTCCCATGGCTCTCAGCCTCTCATCATAAGGTCTGTTTTCCTGACCTCTGATCATGTGCATGGCTCTCCTCTGCACTCTGTCAAGCTTCTCCACATTCTTTTTGAATTGTGAAGCCCGAAACTGGATGCAGTACTCCAGTTGTGGCCTCACCAAGGCCAAGTACAATGGGAGAATGACGCCCCAGGATTTGCTTGAGAAGCATCTGTGGATGCAAGCCAGAGTTTTGCTTGCTTTACTAGCTGCAGCATCACACTGAAGACTCATGTTCATCTTGTGGTCAATGATGACCCCCAAGTCCCTTTCATCTGTAGTGCTAACCAGCGTAGCACTGCCAAGCATATAAGCATGCTGCAGGTTTTTCCTCCCAAGGTGGAGAATCTTGCATTTTTCGGTGTTGAACACCATCAGATTCTCCTCCGCCCATTTACTGAGCCTGTCAAGATCTGCCTGGATCACCCTCCTGTCCTCAGGTGTGGATGCTTTACCCCAGAGTTTGGTGTCGTCAGTGAACTTGGCCAGTCTGCTTCTGACACCAATGTCCACATCATTGATGAAGATGTTAAACAGTATAGGCCCTAGGATAGAGCCTTGAGGGACCCCACTTGTGACCACGCACCAAGACGATTGGCTCCCATCGACCACCACCCTCTGGGTCCTACCATGAGCCAATTCCCCAGCCAGCAGTTCATAGTGAGGTCGAGGCCACAGTTAGCCAGTTTAGCCAAGAGGTGATTGTGGGATACCAGATCGAAGGCTTTTTTAAAGTCAAGGTATACAACATCAATCTCTTCCCCCTTGTCCAGGTGATAGGTCACCTGGTCATAAAAGGAAATGAGATTGGTCAAGCAAGACCTACCCACAACAAACCCATGCTGGGTATCCCTCAGAATATTGCCTTCAGCTAGCTGTTAAGGATGGCCTCTTTGATAATCTTTTCCAAGACTTTCCCCAGGATAGAGGTCAGACTGATGGGCCTGTAGTTTACTGGATCTACTTTCCTCCCTTTCTTGAAGATAGACACCACATTGGCCCTCTTCCAATCTTCGGGCACTTCACCAGAGTGCCAAGAGCTCTCAAAGATCCATGCCAGGGGCTGAGCTATGATGCTTGCCAGCTCCCTAAATATCCTTGGGCGTAACCCATCAGGGCTGGCTGACTTGAAGGTATCCAGCCTATCAAGGTGTTCCTTCACAAGGTCAGCGTCGATGGAGGGCAAGGAATCTCCCTCACCTGGGCCTCCCTGACCCATAGTGGGCAGGGCCGTCCCATGAGACTGGTGAAAAATTGACGCAAAGTACCCATTTAGCAAGTTCGCTTTTTTCTGGGCATCAGTTGTCAGTTGCCCCACTAGTTGAACAGGGGTTCAATGTTGCCCTTTGCTTTTCCTCCGGCTTCCCACATATCTAAAAAAGGACTTTTTATTGTCCTTGATACTTGTAGCTAGCTGGAGTTCCATCACAGCCTTGGCTTTCCTGATTTGCTCTCTGCAGGTCTGGACCAGAGCAGAGTATTCCTCCTTGGTGGTGATTCCTGTCCTCCATCCTTTGTAAGTCTTCCTTTTAAGACGCAAATGATGAGCTTATGATACTGTATGGAGATTCCCAAATGTGCGTGAAAATGCTCTGCTTTCACTGTGGATGGAAAGATGACCTAACCCGTTGAAGAGCTTTTTGTAAGATTCCATGCCAATGAGTCAATAGTTTTATGGGATTTCCAGACATGCCACCACTGAAATACTTAAAGTTTAGCCACCTGGGAGTGGGGGGAGGACAAGGAAATGTGAATCTTCACTTAGTTCCTGCCCTGATGGTTTCATCCCAAGGCAATTTGCTCACTTCAGTGGAATTTTAATTAGTGTTTTATTTCCTTAGCACTACATTGGATATTATACCTGTAATCCAAGTACTTGTGATTAGCAATAAGGGTTTTCTCAAGAGAATGGAGAAAGGAGTTTTTTGGGCAATAAGGTTTTTGCTGGGCTAAGTAAAACTAGTTGGTAGAACTTAGCACTGTGGAAGTCCTCAGCAATACAAGTTATTGTGTATCCAGCCTATCTGAGCTTCAGCCACAGATTTTTCAGGTTCATATTCAGACAATGGTTTCCTGATTCCTTCAAATACAGAGGCCGGCAAGGTTCTTTGGGTAGATGTGATATCTTTTACTAGACCAACTGAGTACTTGGAACAAAGGTCTTTACAGGGTTTCAGGCACAAGCACCCTTCTTCAGGTATAGGGGGTCTAATAAAAGTTATATCTACCCAAAGAACCTTCCTACCTATGTCCTTAGACGAAGATGGCTACAACCAAAACCCTTCAAGTACAGACACGCCCATATGCAGTCCCCACCATGGGTCCTGCAGTTCCATCTGCTCTCCTACCTGACATGTTTGACCCACCCACTTGAGGAGGAAGAGCGTGGAAAAGGTCCCACAGGGCAACCAGCAGTGAATCTGAAAACTCCTCCAATGAGCCATAATAGAGGCATTCATGTTTACAAGTAGGGAATATCAGGATCCGTTCCCAAAAAGAAGCCCTTTGAGAGGCTTCTATAAAAGAAGCACTTGTTGTGCCAGGAGCCCCGAGATCCCCTAGTATTGCACCTGCAGAAATAGTGCCTTCACATTAACGCACATACTTAACTGGCTTAGAAAGAGTTGCACACAGGAAAAAAGAAATGCTACTTTGATCTCCATGGTAACCCACCTTTGAGCTTCTGTGAAAGCTTAAATTTGAAGTACTTATTTGGCTGAAACCCCAGGAATAATCAACAGGAGATTAGATACATTAAGAGCCAGCAGGGGTGGTATGTTTCTCAGAAAATGGGTGCCAGAAGAGTATCTGATACGATTAAGCTTAAAAATCTGCTACCAGAAGGCAGTAAGTGGCGCTTTGTGAGCTAGACACAGCAAACCGTTAATTTAATTAATTTTAACCCCTCTTTCTGCACCCAACTTATCCATGAGGAGACTTTGATTTTTCTGAATTTGTTCATTAACGTGGAATGAACAGATGGTTGGTACAGATGTGTCTCGGTGCAGGGTGGCTGGTCCCATGCAGGGGCCAGTATCACAAAGCTTCAGCATCACTTGAGTCCCACCTGCGCCTTAAGGACCATCCATCTACACATCTGCCAAATTGCTGGCCACTACTCCACTGAATGTAGTGTATCTGTAACTCATCATTCAGGCCCCATGGCTGATGGTCTAAATTAAAGGGAACAGTGTCTGCTTCCAACCCCCATAAAGTTTCCATGACATTCACAGAAGCAATGAACAACTTGACCTAAAAATCCTTGAGCAAAAGCAAAACCAAGGGGTCAGCACACCTGCTGATGTACCAAAGGATTCACCTAGGTCACCACAAATAACAAGCTGTCTATTGTGTTGAATGTGTGTTTGCACGTGCATTCTAGTCACAAGAAAGAAGACAGCTGTAGAGTTTCTGGTTTATTTCCAAAGCAAAGCTTCCTGCTGCCTTCTTTGTGTCAATCAGGTACTCAAATGGAAAGCAAGAATAACAAGTGCTAATTACATGAATAAGAATATGCATATGGCCAAATGTGGTAAAGAGAGGTGCTTTTAATCCACAATGAGCAACAGAGAGCTACACGGAGCAGCAGAGATCATACTTTCATTGAGAAAGGCTTTATAGAGCAGGCATTTCATTGCCTTTCCCACCTCAGGCAGGATCTTCAAGGCACTTGCTGCACAGACAAAAAAGCATAAAATTTGCCCACCAGAAGAAAGAAATATGAAAGTCAACTGACATGAAACTGCTGACCAGGACTGCAAAATAAGCAGAAAGGCAGCACAGTGGCTCTTGGACAGGAAGCAGGCAGCAAGCAGGAGTAACCAGCACACACAACTCAATCTCTCCTGCCTCTGACACAACCCAGAAAGAAGGCAGTCACAGACAGAGAATATGTACAGGCATGTAGATCTACTCAACTACACTGGCTTAGCCAAAGGCATTCCCTGGGGACCCCAAAACATGCTAGTGGTTCGTTCTCTGGTGCATCAAGTTCAGAGACTGCAGAGCAAATGCTGAGTCCTCCAGGAGCTGAGGCTTCTCTGCACTGCACAGATGGAAAACAGACTCCCTGGAGTTCTCATCACAATGTGCAGACAGTGCAGTACCTGGCATCGCTGCACAGATAACGCATTAAGTGTGGACAGTAGGGGGAAGGGACGGGGCACAACTCCATGCCTCTGCCCCCACTGCTGCTGAGTGCTGGCTCCAGTTCCATGCCATGCCATAGGCACAGAAATCTGGGGGGTACATGCCCCCCCATGCCCCTCCCAGGCATCACCTATGCACGCTTTGCTCCCCTGACCCACTTCCATGATAGCATGCCAAAGCCTGGTGCTGTTTGGGACTGAATACTCTCTAGCCACAATGCTGTTGACTACCAGTTAATTTAAAAGCACTAGCTCAGAGAACCCATCCAGTACAGCTCAATTAGCTTATTGATCATAACCAATGAAGGAGATAAAACAAACAATACTAGTCTCTTGTGCTAGTGAGGCATTGCCACATGCTCTTATGGAGCAAGCCCAGCATGCAACTTCCTACAACCCTTTTTGCAGAGGAGAGCAAGACACTGAGTGACTTCCCTCCCCTGTAAATTCCTGAGCATTGGAAAGGGAGTTCAAAGGGAAGTCCAGTGAGGCCTTCCAAAAGTACAGGCTTTACAGTTTAGAAGCCCAGGCCTTGCGGCACAGCACCTGGGAGAGTCATGATGTCTCTACACAACTCATGGGACATGGGAGATGTTTTTCAAATAGGCTGCAAGCATTTTACAATTGGTAAAACAAACACGTGTCTAAAAGGCAGCTGAGCCTGTGATTCCCTGAGAGACTGTGGGTCAGGAGAACTTGAGCTGCCCGAGGTGCATCAAACAGGCTTACTTCCTAAAAGAAGTTTAAAGAGGGAAAAATCCTCAGGGACAAATGCAGTAAATCTGGTAAAGAAAACTCTTAGCCAGTACTCCTAAGACACTAAGAACAGCGCAGAATGAAAGGCTTCTGGTGTTTATGCCTGTGCTTTCAAACAGAGAAGCAGAGCCTAAGGTAGGGGATTCAATATAATGATGGGGAGATGAAACACACACCAGCCTAAGCCAAGCAAAATACTCCAAAGAGCTGGAAAAAAGAATTAAATATATCATGTGCTGATGGTCTGGAAAGCAGAGCAGAGACACAAGTACATTTATAGTGCCAGAAGCTAGAGGCGGTGAGTGACTTGTGATGGAAGAGGAGATGGCATCTCTCCATAAATACATAGTCCTGTACTGCCTCAGAGAAAAGCCAGAGAGAAGTTACAAAACCCACACAAAGCATTTCTCACCTGTACTGGCATGAATCAGCTGGAACCAGTGGCTGTGGTATGCAGTGGCTCATGGTACATAGTGCTGAGCAGGTAGAATTCAAACTCTAACTCTGTCAGACTCTTTGGCCCTGGGTGATTTCTGAACAATATACCCCCAAAATTCACCTTTGAGCCTCCTGTCATTCTTGTTTCATTTGTTGCCATTTCTGTGCCTGCTACTGCATTTCCTTTACAACCACAACTTGGAATCAACAGTCTAAAAAAATGCATGAGAAAATCCCCTGCTGTGGGCCATCCATCCAGGCTAAACTAGGAAATGCTGAAATCTGGGAAGCTAGAACCTGTTCTCAAGGATCCTCATATCTTTGGAAATGTTCAGATAAACTTCAGATTAGAGCCAGTAGCCTGCAATACAGATCAGGTGGTATCATCTGCACTGATGCTCTGAACTTGAACAAATGAATAAGAGACTCCCTGTCCTGATATGATAAGGCCTGTTCGATCTTCGAAATGGGTATGACCTGTGTCACCCCTTAAGCAGGTGTAGGAAAAGCCCTGGAGAATATCCATAGTGAGCATCAGTCCTGCGATAGCAGGGAAGTAGAAGGGATTGCGTTTACTATTCTGTTGTTTTCTTTCCTTAGTTTCTACATTTGCATTTTTAGATGCTTGTTTGGCATTAACAGTATCTGTCTCTGTAAGGACAGGCATTGAGGACATCATGGCTGCGCAGCGGCTGGATCATGCAATCCCCAAGGAAGAGTTGTAAGGCAACACTAGACCAAAATGCTAGCTGGCTATCCCGATTTTAGCTCTGAATGCTCCCTTGCCCATTCTAATGAAATTATCACTCCTACTCCACCATTTAACAGCTCACAAGGTTCCATTAAAAAGAGATGAGGTTTCTAATTAATTGTTTCCAGTTTGTCAATATTCTTCTTCACCTGACTTAGCTATGCAGACCTGAAGCAGCACTCCAGCAGTAAAGCAGCTCAGGAATGATGCCAATTAAGTTGCCATGCTACAGCATTGTAGAAAGCAAAGCTGGATAAGGTCTGACTCTTCAAGTAGTGTAGATTGTCACACTGGGACAGCCTTAGGAGAGCTGCACCAGCAGGAAATCTGGCCAAGAAAATTCCTCTGAAGTTAAACCATTCCTAGCACCTTCTGAGGCAAGATTGTCCCTTTACATTGGCTAATACTCAATACATATGCTGTTTCAACCACCTTAGCAATATGGCTCCCATCACTGCTCAACACAACTATGAAACTATGAAACTTCCCTTCAGAGTCTTGCCACCCAGGAGGCATGGGTCTGCCACCTGAATGCAGCACAGTAAGGGGCTGGAATATGTCCCCAAACAGCAGCTTAGCCAGGGACTGTGACACTAGTATTACAGCTGTTCCTGTTGTTCATTTCCATTTTCAGCTGTGCTCAACAAAGCATCCCCTTATCATTGGTCCTTGGTGTTCATGAAGATACATTCCTAACTACAGGATTATGAATTCAGCTCTATTAAAGATATAATTAATTAATGGTCATTAAGTGGTTCCTACAGGTTAGGAAGTTCTGTTCTAGGAAGACACCTTAGAATCCAAAGAACTTGCAAACCCCATCAGCAAGATTGCAGGAAAAATAGCAGACTTCTTTCAGATATGTGTACTCCTCTGATGAGCAGCTGCTTTTACATCATTCAGATGCAGTGTACTTCATGTCAGGGACGAATGCAGTTTGACACACTGGATTCACATTGCTCCCTTCTGCAAGCCTTGAGGAAACACATTTTTGTGAAATATGACAAAAATAACCAGTACTTCATGTGACGTGTCCAATGTAATCATAATTAGTGAGAAAGGCTTCTCTTGAGAAGCCTGTGCTCTCCCACCCTTTAACAAGTATCAGCACTGGGTGAATAGTTTAGGCAGTCGTATGGAACAACTATGACATCATTCCTGGAATTGACCTGAGAAATACTTATTAAGATCAGAGGTTAACTAATCATGGATGTTCTGTCCAATTTTGGAAAAATAGGAGCATGTGCAATGCAGTCAAAAACATTAAACCCAGGTGTGGGTTTGGCAACAGAGCTTTAAAACAGACTATAAGAACAGAGAGCCCCAGTCAAGAAGTTTCACAGCAATCCAGGTCTTAACTAGTGTGTGCCAGAAGCACATGGGAAATAAACACAGGGAATGAGCAGAAAGCAGCCCTTTGTATTGTAAAGAATCAGTAGAGGAAAAGAGAAGAGCCAGCTCTAAAGCTCATTGACGTTAATGGAAGTCCTTTAATAGACTTGACTAAGCTTTGGGTCTGTCATAATCCTTGATAACAAAAATCTGTGGGGAATCCTGTTTTGTGTAGACATCTTAAGACCAGAGTTGGTCCCCTAGCAAATAATTTTAGAAACTGTTTATCCCACATCAGCAGGTGTAAATGTTAGCCTGTGTCTCAAGGGGAGGCTAACACAGCAATAAAAACAGAGGACTGTTTTTATGGTCAATTTTATTTTACAGCCTTTCTTCAACAAAATATAGTTAACCACAGGGCATGGTTGTTACAGAAACCCTATGATGACATTGTTCTAAATGTGGGAATTGTGATTCACCAGAAATTTTAAGACATTTCAAACCATAAAAGAAAAGTCTTGTGCAACTCGCATGAAACCGCCTGTCACTGGGTGTGTCTAGATAAGACTCCACTGCTCAGTCATTACTGCACATTTATTTAGTACTTGTATTAGCAAGTACTAAATAAATGCGTAGTAAACAAAGTTACTGTACAGTAGCATCAGGGAGTGTCTTTTAGGTGACACTACTGCTCAGTAGTGCAGTAGCATATTAGCACTGTCTGTGCTGTGATGTGCTACTGCACAGTATTATTCGGCTACTGCTCAGTCAGCGTCTCATGTAGACGTGCCCACAGTGGTATAGTGATGATATAAAAGTGTTTATCTGCAATTACTGAAATAAGCATTTTGCATGAGATACTCTCCCAGCAACCTACATACAGTAATCAAACACTTGTGCAAACAACTGAAATGAGTATCAATTACTGACAGTGGGGCTTTGGAACTGAAGGAATGTAACTCAATGTTGAATGTAGTTAAAGTTTGGTGACACATTCGAGGCTTGCAGGCAGGCCTTCAGCTGGTGGGACAGTGGTGAAATTACATTTCATGGTCTTGAATGTATTTCTGGTGTTCAGAAGTAGCCTTCATGAGCACCGAAAAAAGAGATGAGCAAGTAGTAGATTAAGAGGGAAATGAATGGATGGTGCCTCACCCAAAAGCAAAGCAATCCAGAGCCTCTTGCCCTGTATCCCACCCCATGTGTTATATGTATTCATTGACACCTGCACAAACTGAGAGCATAGCAGATCTTGAACAGTGTTGTTCTGATTTAATTGTGTTTCACTCTGCATCAGCATGTAACAGCTGCAAAGCTTGCCTGGCTTCAGATGCCAGGGATCCAATCCGGAGCTCAGGACCAGATTCCCACTTTGATCCGGCTGGAGCAGCTCTGCTGTCTTGGGGCAAGGTGGGCCGGGAACTACTGCAGGCCTGGCTGCTAAGCTACTGTGTTACCAGTTACCAATCAATCATGATTCACTCAGGCACCAGCTCAATACATAGTTGCTAGCTAATGTAGCCAGTTTTATTAGCAACAATTAACACCTACAAAACCACAGACTAAGGTGAGGAAAGAATCAATACAGACAATCAGCTGCCCCAAGACAGACAGTTGCACAAGCACCGTCATGAGTTTTGCCTGTCAGCAGCTAGAGGAGCAGGGCCCCAGAACCCCCCTGCACGGATCTCCTCGACAGCTGGCAGGCTTCGTGGCCACAGCAGGGGCCACCATCCCTGCAGCTGTCACCCTGATGCGCTTTAACACACACACTGTCACCCATGTCATAAGGTTTGCTTGTCCACAACTTGAGGTGCAGTTTCCCCCAAACCCCTTCACTTATCTCCTTGAAACTTGGCAGGCTTCATGGCCTCATCAGGGAGCACCACCCCTGCAGTTTTCAACCCACTGCGCCTTAACATACACAGGGCCACCCATGTCACGAGTTTTGCCTGTCAGCAGCTTGGGGTGCAGATCCCCCCAAACCCCTTCACTGATCATCTTGAAACTCATCACTCTTCATGGTCTCAGCAGAGGCTATGACCCCTGCAAGATTCATCCAAATCAGACAAAAAACAACAAAGTTATAGATATTTCATTGATTCCCTATTGTACCCTATGGCCAGATCTCCGAGGTGGCTCCAAAGCTTTTCCAAAGCACTTTGGAAGCTCTGAACCGCTTCAGAAAGCCTAATGAAGCCAGCACTTCGATCTGCATATGTTGCTTTGGATGCCAAAGCATCCAAAGCTTCTCTGGATCCAAAGCACGGTCTGAAGCCTTGCACAGCCCTAGTATGCAGCATACAGTGTGTGCTTTTTACTGGAGCATTTCAGTTGTGACCAGAGCCCACATTGCAAACTGGGGGCTCTGATTGGCAGCTACTGAGCCTTAGAAAAAGCTGAGGGAGGGAGGGAACCAACTTCAGCCCCGGAGAGAGGGTGCAGAGACTCAGCCCCCAGCCAGGGGAGACAGAGCTGAAACTTGCCTCGGGAGCAGGCATCAGGACTGGGGAGAGCCTGTGTCATCCCATGAGAAGCTGATTCCCCACAGGGTTCAGAACTGTGCAGCCAGGGACACAGGTGCCAGGGAAAGAGTGGGAAGGGGTTGATAAACAAGGCTGGTAGGCTTGCTGGAGCTGGGAGAAGCAGCAGAGACTTGCAGAGGGAAGCCTCTTTCTGCTGATGGATGTGCTGAGAGGGGGAGACAGCCTGGAGAGGGAATAGGCTGTAAGAAAGCAAACCAGCATGAGTATGTGAGGGGGCACCTAATTAATAGTGTTTGCGGGAAGTATATTTCCAGAAGGAAACAAAAGGGAGTCTATTGCCTGCAACTGCTGTTCAGAGCCTGTTTCGTTGTGTTATGGGGAAGGAAACCATTTTTTTCCCCTGTATGTGATAATACATCCCTTGATTGTGTATAATAAAGGATAACATGTTCATTGGGTTCAGAGCTAATTCCTGGGCAGTGAGGATGAAGGACACATGTCTTCATGGGACTACTCAGTAGGTCTGCCTGAGGGGCTTGCAGGGCTACTGGCACCCTGAAGACCCAAAATCTGGTACATCATCTGGCCTAGCATTCAGGCATAGGTTACAAGTATAAATGATGATACCCAGTTCACTTAGTGGAGAATCACTCTGAAAAAGTTTTTTGGTGGGTGTCAATAGGCAATGCTTCATTATAGACCTGGAGCAGGTGTCCCTTCCAGCCCCTCCCAGTCCAGTGATAAGTAGGAGTCACACTCAATCATCAGCAGGTTTGATCCTCACATATCAATGGATTCACTGGGGAGACTTGCAAACCACAGAGATGCAGGCCCAAAGCAGGGCTGTTAGCAGTAGTCAAAGCAGGAACAAACAGGTGAGGCATCAGGCACAATCTGTGCTGCTAAGGATTGAAGGAGAGCTTGGTGTATGAACAATGCTCCCAGCACCTCCCCATGGTGGGGTATTTTGTAAGACATTGCAATCCCTTGTAATCAAAGATGCTAAAGTAGTACTAAAGGATAAAAGTCTTGGTGGTTCAACTACACTGATTTCACTCTTGCAAAATTAGACCTGGAGCTTACTACTTCTACTGAAGAAAGAGGGGTCCCCATTGCCATAAAGTCTTTTTCTCGCTCTTCTTGCATCTCATTGAGGACATATTTTCACAGCTGCTCTTCCAGGGGAGATGACATGCTTTTAATCAGCACTGCCCCAAAGCACTCACTGGAAAGGGAGAGTATTTTAGCAGGAGGATCACAGGCAAACATCTGAGCCAAGCTTCCTCCTCAGAGCTATTCATTGACTAGGTTTATGGAAATTTCAAAGAATTACTCAGCAAGCCAGAGCTTTCTGTCAAGTACCAAGCAGCCCCTCTGAAGCATTAGGCACACTTTGCAGTTCTTTGCATATTCAGTGAGCACTGAGCTCAAATTGAAGTTCAGAAAGAAGGATAGACATATGGAAGGTATGAAAATTAAATCCAATAAGGAAGGACAAATAGCATTTGGCCAGAATTGTCGAGAATGAAATGCACTTCTGAGGGAAACTGTCATAACCCCCTCTCCTCCTGCCCTAAATAATACATTCCAGAACGCACAAGGAAAGACAAATTGCATTGGAATCAACTCACCAAATGAATAAATTAGTTCCCATGGGACTCAGATGCAAAACTCTGACTGGCATTTGCTTTCATATTGAGTGAGAAGCAGCAGAAGGATCAGAAACACTTCTGGTGCTAGACAAATCTAAGGTGAGCAAGGTGAAATGGGCATCCTGAAAGAGACAGTGGCATGAAAGTGCAAGGCAAGAGATGGCAGCAGAGACAACAAGTCACGGGTAAGGGTGTATAGTGGGCAATCATATGGCAGAGTGAGTTTCCTGTCAGACTGGTGGTAACTTTGCAGATGTATAGCAGTAACAGCCAATGTAGAGTACAGCAGAAATGCAGGTACAGTGGCATGACCTAATGGAAAGAGCAGTTCAAGGACTATGAATTATTCCTGATGTTCCTCTTGGTCTGTGGGTTTGTTGAGCAAGTCACAGCACTGCTCCATGCCTCATTTTCCCCATTCCCAATAGGGACGATGATAACAACTTCCTTCATCAAGTGCCTTGAAATCAACTAACGAAAAGTGATGTGGAAGATTTAAATAATGACAGCAACTCCCAGCCAGCTCTTGCCCCTTCTGATAGGACACAATGAATAGGACTCCACCTAGGGAGCTGTCAGGCACATACAAGAAACAGTTGCAGCAAGGAAACAGAAAAATGTCCATCTGTCCTTCATCTCCTTGAACCAGAGGACTCTGAAGTTTGCTGCATCACAGCTGTGAGAATAGTGCTGGGTGATCCCTTGGCAGTGCTGTTCCTTCAGGAACATGGGCAGTGAAGCAGCGAGGTTTTACATGCTCACAGCTGAGATAAAGGAAAGCATGTGCTACAGTTGAGCCGAGGCAGGGGCGAGCATTTCTATGATGCTCGGGACTGTTTGACACTCAAAAACAGATGGCTAACATTGTATGTAGCTGATCTGAGTGTTTAATACACAGAACTCACTATTCAAAGACCATTCATGAAGTAGCTCTTGCTCCATTATGTGAGATATCTTACCACAAAGATGTTGGCTCTGGTTTAAGATGGATCTTCTCCATTTTCTCCCAGTTCAGGGGCTATTCCTATCTGAGGCTGCAGTTTGGATCCACCTTGGTGAAAAAAACAAACATTCCTCTTCAAGGCAGATAAACACCAGGCAAGAAGTGTACCCTTGTATTGTCCCTATGCCTGAGGAAGGGCACCTGTGCCCAAAAGCTTGCAAAGAACAATTTTTCCAGCTACAGTAAAAGCTGTCTTAACCGGCATTTTACTAACCGGAATACTCAATTAACCAGAATTTCTGGCATGCGCATCAAGTATTTCTTGAGCAGGGCCAGGGGCATGAGGGCACCACCTGGCAGCCTGATGCAGAGGAGGGAAGGAGTTTGCATGTGGGGGCGGCAGCCACCGCCACCATGCATCACCCCACACCGCTGCCACGTGCAAGCCCAGATAACCAGAATTTTTAGGTAACCAGCACCACCTTACCCCACTCATGCCGGAGAGCAAAGCTTTTACTGGATACAGTTGGTCCAATAAAAGATATCACATTTACTCAAATAACCTTGTCTGCCTATGTTCTTAGACCAACACAGCTACAGCAAACACCCCCTAGCACAACAAATTGATTCTTTACAACATCTTTCAGTGAAAATGCAAATTCATTGTCATTCAGCCCATTCCAGAGAAATGGTCTGTCTAAAGCAGCAGTTTTCAAACTATGGGGTGTGCCCCCATGGGGGGGGCATGAAGGAACAATGAGGGGGGCACAGCGCAGGAAAGCATGGGCAAGAAGTTTGCAAGGAGTCAGCACTGTTGCAGCCTTGCAAGGGGATGTGGGGGCGGAGAGCCCCAGGCAGACTCCACCAGCTCACTGCTGCACCTCCAGGAGCCCAGCACGGCAGGTGTGCAGCCTAGATCCACAGCCTAGGACCAAGGCAGGAGGCACTGGAGTCACGGCAGGTGGAGCCTGCCCCGCCAAGCCAAGCAAAACTGAACTGTGGCAGCTGCTAGGATGAGGGGTGTCCTGTGCCTGGCTGCGCTGCTCCTCTGGGCTCGGGGGGTGGTGAACAAACATGAACAAAATTGTAACTCAAGTTGGGGGTCTTAGCTCAAACAGTTTGAAAAACACTGGTCTAAAGGAATTTCTTGCTTCCAAAAGATTCTGGGGAGAAGGCTCGGGATGGTCTAATACAGAATTCTGCTTTCATTTCTGCTAGAAATTGCCTTTGGGAAATTTAGGAGAGCTGTGGTTAAAAAAAAAGTAAAAATTTAAATTTAAATCAAACATTTCATTAGAACCAAACTGAGGGTTTTTCGTTTCTTTTTTCTATTTTCTTTTATTTTCGACACCCCCCTTCCCTCCCCCCCCCAGTTGGTGTTTTGCAATTTTTATCCCAATTCAGGACAGGAAATGTTTTTTAACACTCACTAATTTTCCAAGGCTGGAAAATTATTTTCAATCCAGCTCTAATAAGCACAGCTCAGAGGCAGTGGCAGCAATGTCAACCTGATTGCTAGCACCTGGGATTGGTCCTTTCCACTGCACTCAATGTGAGACTAAAGCTTCAAATAAAACTTTCAATGTCCATTGGCTCAGCCATTTTCAGGGGTGGCAATCCTCCAGAATGGGAGTTATAGACAGTGCTCCCAGTGACTAAGCATACTCACTGTGGGTGCATCTACACAAGACTCTTTACTGCGGAGTTCACTAATTAGCTCTGCAATAAAGCATCACTGTCTATATGTGTTACCCTATTAAGCCAGAGTAAACTAATTAACTCTGCCATAGTATAGTACTGCCCAACACAAGTACTATCCTACGGTGGAGTTACTTACTCTGCCACAAAGCACGTGTAGGCAGTGAGCAGGGCTGGCTGGGGCACAAGGGTGCTACAGTGCTGGGGCTACCTGCTGGCTATCCCCCATGCTTTAGCACCTTCATGCCCCAGCCAGCCCCCTCTGCAGCATGTTGAACCAGTGGGGAGCAGCTCCAGGTTGGCAGGCTGATCCCCTGGGCTTCCTGCCAGCCAGAGCTGCAATTCCCTGGCTCAGCATGCTTTGGTCCCAGGCACACATGTAAACACTACACCTGGGAGCAAAAACCTCCAGCGTGAACTGTGCCAGAGTTTACTGCATTGCATTAATACCATGTGTAGACGTGCCCACTGTGAGGGATTCTGTTCCTCTACCCAACAGCCAGGTATATGCCAGCAGAGTGGTCTTGTCACTGAGTTCTTAACTGCAAGTAATGAAAAAGCTTTTTGGTTTTGAATAGAAACACACTGCCACAAGAAGATAACTGAGGGAGAAAATACATTGTGGAGAAAAGTAAATGAACTATTGTGTAGAAATTCTGTATTTCTTCCTCGTGACTCAGCAGTGATGGTGTGAAGTAACCAACAATGACAGCAATGATTAACTTTCACAATTTTAGAACAGAAGGATAATACGCAATACAATACCTAGCTCTGACTAGAGAGAGAGCAAGAGGATATTTTATTGTCTTGATAGAGATTTGTTTGTGTGTCATGCTATTGTAATGTGACTCTAATGTGTGTAACAGCAGGACGAACCGGGGGATGGTCTGCAGAGCTGTGCTGACTGTTAATTTCATAGATTTCATAGATTTCGTTGACATTGGGGCTGGAAGGGACCTTGGAAGATCATCAAGTCCAGCCCCCTGCCCCAGGGGCAGGAAGTCAGCAGGGGTCATAGGATCCCAGTAAGATAAATGTTGAAATTCCTCTTGAATTTGGACTGCAACTCCCAGAAACCCCCAGGGAAAAAGGAAGAGGAAGCTTGAGGCTGGACCAAATGGACTAAAGGATTGTTTGGGGACACCTCCAGAGGTGTGAGTGTGGAATTTGCCCGTTGGCCTGTGACCCTAACCCCTATGATTCTAATATTATAAAACTCTTTGTCTGTCTGTCTGTCCATAACGTTTATTTGCACTCTGACTGGCTGACTGAAACAGCCAATCAGAGTGCTCCACAAGCGTTCGACAGAAAACGGTACAGGGGAGTGCTGGCCTGGCCTCCCCTGCCCCACTCCCCTCAAGCTTTGCAGAGGATGAGAAGCAGGGGTGGCCCAGACACGGGAGGATGCGGAGCCACTGGGCCCCGATAAAAGCCGGCAGGGAGGAGGAGAGGAGGGAGAGGAGGAGGTGGAAGGAGGGAGCACATTGGCAGTGACCTGACAATGGCTCCAAAGGAGGGGAGGGATCAGGCCCAACCCCAAAGTGGCATGGGCGAGGGTGGGGGGAGCAGGCCTGTTTGCCCCCTCTCCCAACTGGTTGGGAAGCAGGGGCCTCCATCCCCACCCACCATGACAGCACTGGGCCCATGCCACCACTGGGCCCCAACAAAAGCAAGCAGGGGAGGGCGCAGTGACAGCTTCCCATCGCCAGCACTGGGCCCTGCCAACAGCTGGGAGGCAGGGAGGAGAGCGGGGAGGGGAGGCAGGTGTACGTGGGCCAGGTCAACCTGGAGCACAGGGGTGGGGGTAATGGGCCCGAACAGGAAGGGGAGGTAGGGTGGGAACAGGCCCGGATTTGGTGGGAGAGGGGAGCAGGGCCAGACCTGAAACATAGAGGGGGAGGTGGCAGCAGCTGGATATGCTCCCTGCCCCCTCCCTCCTCTCCCCCCCACCCCCGTCAGTCTTGACAAGCAATTGGCTAGTTCTATATAGAAGTGGGAACTCCCCCTTGCTTCTTGTGCCAATTTCTGAGGCTATAGGGTCAGCACACTATGATTTTTACTCTGTTTCCTCTCACTCTGTGCCTATCTTCCCTATTTATTTTGTAAACTCTTTGGGGCAGGAACTGTTCTTTATTTTGTGCATATATAAGGCACACGACAATGGGGCCCTAATCTCACAAAGGTTCTGTGTATGCTACAATAGTGTCATGAGAAATAGCAATAAAAGAGCTACCATTTGTTCCCCAGCAGGAAGGGACCAATACATTTTGGTAGTGTGCCATTTGGGGACATTTCTACTGTTTCTCCCATTCAGTATTTATTTTAGAGGTAACTAGTGTGTTTCAATCAAGGCCCTTTAACTTCACTGACTTATGGGGGTGGGAAATTATACTGTATGTGTGACACTGAAATATACCATGCCTCCAGGCATCATCCAGCCAAATTAATTCTCTGAAAGGAAGTAAGTACATCATATTACAAAAAGGGTGGTGGGGGTGCATCTTCAGAATAAATCTTAAAATATAAATAAAAAGCTTATATTAAACATTTATGGAATGACTGGAAAAGACCAGAAACAGAAGGAAAGGAGAGTATAAATATAATACTAATCTTCTTCAAAGCTCTGATCAAGAAATCAGTCATCAGTAGTCTGCCAGAAATCTAAAATTCAGACATCATTCTTTTTGAATGTGCGGGAGGAGTGTTTGGTAGAAGACAGTTTATTTAAGAGGACTTGGAGGAGAAGGAAGAGGAAAAGAAGAAAAATTAATCAGTCCATAAAAAGAAATAGGCATCCTGGAGGGAAAATAACTAAGTTCCTACAGACAATATCTCACATGCAAACATTGGATTTGATTTTCTGTTACTGATTTCAATAACATTTGAGGACTGTCATCATCCCCCCAGGACAGTCTAAGAAGATTCTGCCTTTCTCTTAAATGAATTTACATCTACAAGTAAGACTTCAGCTGCTGAAACTTCATTTCCCCTTGGGGTTTTCTGTTCTTTCTTAGGATCTGCCCTTTTTCATTTACTTGTTTCTTTTCAGGTGCACATCAATATTATCATCCTCCTCATTATGTTTCCTTTTGATTTATCCACCTTTCACCATGAATCCATTATAGAAACTGCAGAGGTTGATCTAATAAGTTACAAGAGCTCTTAGTAAGTAGGTGAAGTTGTGGCCTGACACAGGGCAGGATTCTGATGAGTGTAAAGTCCTCATAGCTCCATAGAGGACTATTTTGCACCAGCTGAGGATGTGAGCCATAGTGTTTAACTGGTGCCAGCTGGAGTCTGCATGAAATTGTCAAGGGAAAATTTGCCTAAAGAGATGGGAAACTGCTTTATATTATGTCCCTTTCATGGATTCATTCTTCATTTCCTACATCTTCTGCAGTAGGAGCTATCTGTGCTTTAGGTTTGGATAGTGCCTGGAGCTATGGGGTCCGGTCCATGATCAGGTTCCTAAGCTTTCCACAATGCAAAAGATAACAAATCATTTGATAAGTCCCTGAAGATGAATAACTCACACTGAATGAGCCAGGTTTTAGTCTATCAAGGATGTACCTAATGTTGCTGCTTCCATAGCATGCCTTCATCTTAGCTCAAAACTAAGGACCAGATTCCCACCCATTAGATACTAAAGTGGACTTAGGTGCTTCCAGGCAACCCTATTACATCCTGCTCAAGTCCCTGGAAAACTGTTAGTACAAAAGGCAAGCACATCTTCAGTATTCTTGGTGCTCTTTTCTAAGTGGGGACATCTACACAAGATGCTTACTGTAGAGTTGCCTAATTCGCTCCTCAGGAAAGCATCGCCATCTACACATGTGCTACTATTAGTCCGGAGTAAAATAGTTAACTCCATCATAGGTTAGTACTGCCTGACACAAGTATTATACTATGGCAGAGTTATTACTCTGCCACAATGCACGTGTAGATGGTGAACAGGGCTGGCTGGGGCATGAGGGTGCTACAGCACAAGGGCTGCCTGCTGACTAGGCTTACAGTGTAGCACCTTCATGTCCCAGCCAGCCCCTCAGGGTGGGGAGCAGCTCCAGGCTGGCAGGCCAAACCCCTAGGCTTCCTGCCAGCTGGGGCTGCTCTGCCCCTGTATAACATGCTGTGTCCCCAAGTGCATGTGGAAACGCTGAACCCAAACCATGCTGGAGTTTATTGCATTGCACTAATTTCACATGTAGACTCACCCACTGAGTCTTAAGGGTCAGATGACAGTGTGTTATGAAGGTAGATGCATTAATAGATTTTCAGGGACTAGAACGGGGTGGCAAGGAATCACACTTAGATGCCTAAGGCCATTTAGATGCCCAAAAGAATCTGGCCCTATCTCATGAAAGGCAGAAAAGAGGAGAAGGTCCTGCCCACGTGGGTGTTAGTGGTTCTCCAGAAACTAGAGCAAGGTAGAATAGGCTTGCACTTAGAAACATGGATCTCTAATAGAAGGCAAAGGCTCTGGCCCAGTATGTTCATACCTAGTTTAATGTAGCCCTTTTCTCTCAATAGGCAATTGGCTGTCATGTAATTTAACTCCAGGTGTCTCGGTGAAGCTAGATGAGAGAGACAAACACTTGGGTTTTGTTCTGAGAATTCAGAACTGAACCAAAACAATAACCTCAGTTGTGAATCCAGATCTGTAGTACCTTTACTGATAGCAGTTTTTGCAGAAAGAACCAGCTAGGTATATCACCAGACTCCAGTTCAAATTGTATAGTGGTAGCAATGGAAGGGTTGGAATGCCTCATTCCACATGTTCGCTCCTGAATGTCAACCGCAGGCAGCCTGATTTTGGCTGAGTGAAGATGTAGCCTCTGGAATACTTGCAAAGATACTGGTATAAGTGTTCCACAAAAATGTCAAGTACTTGTGTTGTTTGATTTCTTTGCTTCTTTTAAGTATAAATAAACTGGTGAGTGTCTTCTCTGCTTCCTGAAAGCACAAGAACTGTATCTGTGACTCAGCTCTCACAGAAAGCACTGGAGAAGCAGGTCTGACAGGCAGTCAAAGTGAGCAGCCAACTTTCTCTCCATGTGGGTGCAGAGATTTACAACATGTCCATTAGATGAATTACCCTCCTCATGCACACTGGCCAGCAACCAGATACCCAGATTAAAATAGAAGAATAAAATATAGGGAAGAGAGTGCATGGGACACCAAAAATCAAAGATGCCAACTGCATCTTGTAGACCTGGCCTGTTATTCAGTTCTTAAAGAGAAACCCAACACTTTCCTAATACTCCTGTTAACCCTTAGGGGCATATTGAATTCTTTAAAGGCTTTGTGGCTTGGAGAACTCTTGCTATCATTATGAATTTATCATTAATTAATTTATCATGATGATCCATCTTCCAGAAATATTTACTGGCTCAAACTGAGACATGGCTCCTTACTGCCCTTTTATTCCCCTGCACCAAAGTCCTCACCCCTGTGTACATAAGACAAACAAGGGAAGTAGCTTATCCTATTTTAAAAGCACAGAAAGTGAATTAGGCAAATTTCCCAAGGTCATTTATGGAGCCTGTAATATAGTTGGGAAAGACTGCATTAAGCACAAAACCAGCATGCCTCTTTGAAACTGGTCCCTCACATGTAAAGACAGGGGCAGAAATGGTAAGTACTCTTCATGCAGAAGAACGTTTTCCATTGTAGTTTTCTGAAAAGACCCCATGCAGTATGAGAGCTCTGTGATTTCTGGAATCAATGCCACATCTCTTAATTTTCAGCCGTCTGGCCTCACTGTGCATGAGACAGGCCAACCTCCCTCCCAGGGAAAAGCTCTGAGAACCCGCAGTGGCTGTGAATTTCAGTAATCAGCCAGCATCTGGACTCTGCAGCTGGTGTAGCTACTCAGAGGTCAATGGAGTTTGGCAGGTTTGTGCCAGCACAGCATCTGGCCCACAGCCTTCATTAGTGTCTACACAAATTCGGATATCGCAAGGTCTGAAAAGAGTCTTCATTGCTTCAAGAGAAGACCAGGATGTTTCAAAAGTGGACAGCTTTAAGATTTGTGTTTGCTGCCCATGCTAGCAATACCCTGCCAAGCAGTCTGATCCTTCGGACAGCAGCATGTCTGCTTCCTCTCTGTAGACCCATTCATTGCCACTGTCTTCTGAAAGGATCTTATGAACAGGAGTCTGAGCCTTTCCATGCTGTATGACGTATATGTTTCCACATATGAATATGAATTTTGTCAGATCATTTTCAATGATCTCTTTATAAAGACAAATTAACGAGAAAAGAATCTTGGGGAAGTTTGCAAATATCCCCAACATAGAGCTGAAAGCATAACTCTATTGCTTCCTGTTTTAAACTGTTTAACATCCTAATAAGTGTTGTGGTGCTGGGTAGCTGCACTTCATAGTCACATGGTGGTCTATGTCAGAGTGCTTGTTGCAAAATCTAACCAGTTTCCCAGGTGTATTGTCCTATTCTCCTTGAAATCCATGTTGGAAAGTTACCAGATTTGTGATTGTGCAGCCAAATTAAGATTAATCACATTTTTTAAAGTGACAAATGATGCTAATGCTTTGCTCATACAAGGTGTCTTTCATCCAGCCTTATCAAATGCTTTGCAAGCGTTAATTAATTAAACTGTTTTGTTTATACCTATTTTAGAGGTCCATGCAAGTCAGTAGCAGAATCAGGAAAAGATAGGAAGAATCCTGACAAAAAATTAGATGAACTACAACTAAATTCTGATTGGAAATAAAATTAGCATCTTTGGACTTGGATAAATATTCATACACTGAAATAGAACAAAAGTAACTGGCAGGTTGTTTCAGTACAGGGTTTCAGAGTCAAGCAGCTATTCAGAATACATAGGGAAGAAAAACTACAGGCAACAGGAAAGGGTTTGTGAAGTTTTAACCTCCCTGAAATTGAGTCTCTCTATCCCTAATCCCTGTTCAAAGAAAGGGAGGAGATGCTTCTTCTGCAGGAGTTATGCTGAGATGGCCCTCAGGGAAAGGTGATCTAGTAAAATGCAAATTAAACAGTCTGGGTGCTGGCTCCCCACCTGCTCTTTTAACAGCAACTTCCACAGGGAAAACAACCAAGCGGCCTTTTCTGAGCGGGCCAGTCCTGCTGGAGTGTTAGGAGCACGTACTGCCTGCCTAATGGACTAGGGATTAAGGGTGCCTATACATTAGGGTTACCATATTTCCAGTTTCAAAAAAGAAGACAGCTGTTAGGGAGTGGGGGGAGAGGAAGTATATGATTGGGGGGCGGGCAGTGATATGCCATGCCCCAGCCCTGCTGCTGCCCCTCACTCCCAACCCATAGCACTCCCTCCCCCCCGTCCCTGCTGATACCCCTCACTCCCAACCCACAGCCCCTTGACCCTGCCTATGCCCCGTGCTCCCAACCCACAGTCCCCAGCCCTGCCAGTGCCCCTCACTCCCAAGCCACAGCCCCTGCCCACTCCCCTGCCCTGCCAGTGCTCTTTACCCCCACCCCAAAGCCCCCTACCCCCTCCAGCCCTGCTGCCCACACAGCTCCCTGTTGCCCCTGAAGAATCCCCCCCACCCCCTTCCCCTGCTGGAGGGGCAGGCACCTTCCCCACCTCCCCATCCTGCTGCAGCCCCAGCGCCAGCGGGTAGACACACATGCATATACACCTGCCCCCCTTCCTGACAGTCTCTAAGCCCTGGCCTTCCAACCCCCACCGCCCACAGACTTACCTGCCTACAACTGCTGGGGCCGCATGCAGAATGCGTGATGCCCCTGCCTACAATTGCCCTGCCCCGCTGCCCCAGCCCCAAGCACCTCTTTGCTGGGGCAAGCCAGGAAGTCCTGGAAAAAACATCAAAGCTGAGCTGAGGCAGAGCAAAATCCTGAACACTTGCTGATATTTTAAAAAACCGCCTGGACAGAGATGGGAGGACCCAAAAAGAGGACATGTCCAGGAAAACCCAGACATATGGTAACCCTACTATATGTGAGCAGTGAGGCTGCTCTAATATACTGGAATTCCAGCGCATCAGAGCAGACTCGATTAATCAAGTCTGCTGATGCATGGTAATTACTGCACTCCGGCAGCCTCCTGCATCTCATGTATCAGCATCCCGGTGCTTGAAAATGGTGGTGGAGGTCAAATGAGCTTTAGTTCAAACACCCCCACCACCATTTTTAAACATGGGGATGCTGATACATAAGACACAGCGGTGTTTTAATTAGAACAGCTCTCAGACCCTCTCTAATTATGTGTCACCCTCCACCCCCAATCCCTAGAGCATGTGTAAAAGTGCCTTAAGGTACTACTTTGCCCAGTTTGTGGCTCTTCATGGAGTTAGGGTAAGAGCTAGGATACTCAGACTCCTGCAGTTCTTGGCCTGCACTGGAACAGAGCATCAGACACCTCCGGAGCTTCCAGGCCAGACAAAGGGAGTTTCTTCAGGCTCAGGTGACCATTTTGTAGGGGGTTTTGAAATCTTAATTTTGGATGGAGATGCCAATGTCCTTGTTTTTTGTATCTGGCCTCTGGATTGAGCTCTTGTACAACCCAGCCCATAGAGCTGCACCAAGACACTTTGAGTTACTAGACTCAAGCATAGCTTTTAGCATACCAACTTCCTTCCCCTGAGGTCTGGATGTGTGTGTGTGTAATTCCCACCAACTATTTACTTTTGCTTAGGGCCACTGGTCCTTTTCTTCTCCTCTCAGCAGGCATAATGGTGCTGAGTGGGAGCAAGAGTGGAAGCAAGATCAAAAAAGGCTTATCACATGCTCCCTTGTGACCACTCATGCTTGCTGGCTGCCTTTCTGAGATCTCTCTCTGCTGGGCTCCAGCTACTCCAGGGCGATGCCAGGGAACATTTAACAGCAGCTGTGCTGCACACCAACATGGTGCAGTCATTTTAAAGCAATTTACCTATTACATTTCTTGAATTAAGCAATGTAATACAGTACCAGGCTCTGAAAATTTGGATCTGACATTCTACTTATTTTACAACTAAATTAGAATGCTAGTAATTAAGGAACTCACCACCTTCTGGTCAGCCACTAACTCCAACGTTGTTATGATTTCATGATTTAGTATAACTGTTACTATGCCATAATAATTAAAGTAGATTTCTAGTAGGGCTGTGCAAAGCTTCGGTCCCTGATTCAATTCAGCGGAGATTTGGCCTGATTCAGTGGCCAAATCTCTGAATCCAAATCAAATCAGAGGACCCTTTAATCTCTCCGAATCGAACCGAAAGCCTCTGAATTGATTTGGAGAAATTCGGAAAGATTTGAACCGAATCATAGATTTGGCTTTAAATGTTTTTTCTACAGACTTCTAGGTAGCAAGGGCTTGTGAATGCTATGATGCTGGGGTGCATGGAGTGTCCCACAGAAGCACAGGGGGCTCCCCAGCACGTTTGGCAGCAGACCTGGAAGTGGACCAGAAGCACTTCGGTTCACCTCTGGGTCCACCAGGGAGCGCACTAGGGGTCCCTCCACAGCCCTCCCAGCTCAGTGACTGGTGCCTCCTGGGTCTGGGGGGGCACTCAGGGTCCCCCTGCGGCCGATCGCCGAGCCAGGGGGTACGAGGAGGCCCCCCCAGCGTGCTCCGCGGAAGACTCAGAAGTGCACCAGAAGTACTTCTGGTCCACTTCGGGGTTTGCCGCTGAGCACGTGAAGGGCCCCCCTGCACTTCCGTGAGACGCTGTATGTGCCCCAGCATTGCAGAGATCATGAGTTGCACCTGCTACCTCACAGTATGTACAAAAATTTATAAAGCTGTGTCTATGTCTGAATCACTGATTCTCTGAATCAGCATTGTATCTTCGGATTTAGCCAAATCAAACTGAGGACAGTGATTCTAATCAACTAATCAAATCACTGTCCCCAATTCGGGCCAAATCCAAATCGAATAGGGCCCACTTCACACACCCCTATTTTCTAGGGCCGACTCATCACAATATGAACCAATTCTATATGAGTTTATCTACTACATTCATTGCTATGGTATCTGAATGGCTTCCAGTGAAATTTTAAACAACTAATAGCTATCACATGCGTGTTTTTCCATCATCTCTCCACAGGGAGAAGTGTGTGCAGAGGAGTGTTTTGTTTTGGATTTTTGTTGGGTATATGTGTGTGTGTATGTATATTAGACATATAAAAATCACATAGCAACATATATATGGATAAATATATCCCTTTTACTGGGGCAAAGGCATCTGCAGTAGTTTCTGCATCCCACTAAGATGTTTATTGAAAGAAAGTGTAGACTATTTATCTAGTAAAAAAACACCCAAAAAGCTGTTCTCTGATTTCCTTTCTACAACAAGGCTTGAAACAAACAAATGAAAGTCTAACTTTTGCCTCTAATCAGATCCAAACCACCTGAAAAATTCACTGTATATTATTCCTTTGTATTGTCTGTGAGTCTTTTCAGCTGGCAACTTTCAATTGGAAACCATCTATTTCACACTGGATTTACTGTCTTTTCTCATAGTTTTTGAAAGAGTGTGTTTGGCATCAGATCTAGAAAATGTTTAACAGAATATCTAGCTTGTGGGAGTTGCTCTTTCTCTATTCCTGACAGGTGGTCCTTGCTAAGGAAAATCAGACAGGAAAGTTGAAGATTCAGCATACCAGTACTCCCTGTAAAAGCCCCCAGTGACAAGCAAAATTACTTGTTTTTGTTCTTTATTGAATGTTTTGTCACCATTCAGGGAAGAGCTCCTTCAAGAATGTATGCAAATTGCCAAAGGTGGATTTAATTGAATATGATACTGAAGTTCATTTCATTTTAAAAACTGTAATGGTATTATGAAATAACATGTAAACACTTCACATGGCCAGCCTTCACTAGCACACATTCTGCTTCCCACTTCTATATGATTAATTAATTGGTAAGTGAACACAAAGAATCTATTATGCATAAATATCAAGTCTGGGGTAGATGTGGGAAGAGTAATTTAAATCATTTAGAAGTACATTAAATGTTAGTGACTTCTCATTGTTTAGCTATAAATAACTATTAATAATGAATCAGTGGTTATATGTTGTTCTGCCTCAAAAAATAAATGCCTTATGTGATGAGAATTAAAATTATTTTAAAATACCTAATGATTAAAATAGTATAAGCTGACAGAAACAAAACCAAGACTCTTTCTATGTCTCCATTAGGGCTGTGCAAAATTTCACTGTGTGTTTCGTTTCGATGGTGTTTCGACTCGTTTCGAGCTCAAAACAGCAAAATCAAAACAAAACTAAAGGCTTCAAAACAGCCTCAAAATGAAACGAGGGCACTCAAAATGTTTCAAAAGTTGCAATATGTTTTGAGTTTCGAAGCTGAGCTTCCTTGCAGGGAAACAGAAAGTAAGGAGAGGGAGGTGGAAGAAGGGGAAGGATTGCTCTGATATTGACTGTGTAGCTGGCCACTGACTGTGATCCTTCCCTGAGGTTCCTTCCAATCCCAGTGCTCTGGGGGAGGGATGGAAAAACAGCTGCGCCTTAACACACACACACACACGTCACAAGTTTTGCTTGTCAACAGCTTGAGGTGCAGTTTCCCAGAAACCCCTGCACCTATCTCCTTGAAACATGGCAGGCTTTGTGGCCTCAGCAGGGGCTACCACCCCAGCAAATTTAATCCAAATCAGGCAAGAAATAACAAAGTTATAGGCAGTTTTGTGCTTCCCCATTATAGCCTATGGGTGACGCATCGAAACAGCAAAACAGTTTCGATGAAACGAAACAGAACAGTGCTTTCGAAATTAAACGAAACTCAAAACAAAACACCGTCCTGTCAAAATGGTGAAACAGAAGTCAAAACAAAATGGTGCTGTTTTGCACAGCCCTAGTCTCCATACAGTTACAAAATAAATAATTACATCCCCTTCCACCCAACACCCATAGGCAAGCTTCAAACTCAGTTCAGTGCCATTCAGTGCCAAGCTTCAAACAAATCGAAGCAAACCTACTTTACTAAGCTAAATCTAAAAATTAAACAAAACAATATTGAGCCTCTGCTCTGGACACACGCCACAAAAAGACTCTAGAGTGGTTGGAACTGAAAGAATGCAACAGTAAAGGGTCCTTTCAGTACTGAATGACTGAGGTTTCCTCTTCAACCCAGCTCCCCCAAATAAGTGCTTTCCCAGGAAAGGAGCATATGTGTTAGCATCAGCCATTGAGGATTGTGATTATGTTCATGTTGAGCAAGTAATAGGAAAAAGAGTGAGCCAGTAGATAATGTGTGCCAATTTTCACAGGCTCACTAATGCCTCTAGACCTCTATCAGGGTGTCTATGAAACTGCAAGGGATATTTTTCATTCCAATCAACAAGCATGACTCCAAGTCCCATCATATCATTTCTAAAATGTGGGCTGCCAGAAACAAACTTGAGTCTGTGGGGAAGGCTGGAGGCTTCTGTTATTTTACAAATTAAAACTGAACCTAGAGAGGCCAGGCAATGGCAAAGCCCTGCTGCTCAGACAGGGAAGAGGCCCATCCAGGTAAAGGGTTGCTCTCACTGTTAGTCAGGAGATCTCTGCCTAGGGCAAGCTGGCTGCAGGGGAATAGGCCCCTGGAGACCAGTGGCTACCGCTGCTTACCACAGGCCGGGCAGCCCACAATAAGCAGCAGGAGACTGAGCTAGGGCTGCAGTTCTAAGTCGGCATTGAAAGCAGTCACTAGGCCCTGAGGAGGAACCCCTGAGGGTGGTTAGGAAGCCACCTGACCCAAAGGAAGCTGGACTTGAATCATATAAGCCCAGGTCCTGAGCTGGCCAGGCAGTCTAGGCCTGCAAGCCACTGGATGAAGAGCTCTCTCTATGCCAGGAAGACTGCAGAGGGATGCCAGACTGATGTTAGAGCAGCTCTAAGGACTGCCAGCCAAGTACTGGTGTCTTGCAGAAGAACACGGTAAGGGGAAGCCTTGCAGCAGGCAGTGAGCTAGGGTACCTATCTCTAGTGAGATAGGTATCATTTGCTACACCTAGAGCAGGTTAATTTTATATTACAGCCAGTGCTTGTTTCCTTTGTTACAGTTTATAATGGGTGGTTTGGGTTTGGGACTTTCAGGGGGTGGAGGAAGTCCCAATAGGTACTGAGAACACACAGGTGTCCTGAGCCCACTAGTGGTCCAGGACACAGAGTGAGCTTTGGCCTGAAAGCAGGCAGCAGTCAAAGGAGAACCAATGGAGGCTTAATGCCCAGAGCAAGGCAGAGGCAGGGCCAGGGGCCTAGGCAGAGAGAGCCAAAGGAGGCTCAGTGCTTAGAGCAGGATGGAGAATGCCCAGAGCAGGGCAGACACAGAGATGAAACCCAGAAGCTTGGTCTGGCACAGTGGAATAAAGTTAGAGGGTCTAGCAAAAGTAAAGGGGCAGAGGCCAAGAAGGCTGAGGCCCCAACAAGGGAACAATTGCACAGTAACATCTGCAAGGCATAGGCATAGCATAATGGGTGGTTGGAGCCGTGTAATTAGACCTTCAGGCTGAGAGCAGAGACACCTGAGCTCAGGAGCCTGAGATCAGGCTTGGGAAGCCCTGGGACAGCCTCCCTCTTTCTAAAAGATAACAACATTGAGGTGTAGTAGGTGAGTAAAGGAGAATTTGCCCAAAGAAAGCTAGGTTGGTAAGAGCTGAGGGGAATACAGGGGCATCACTGCTACTCCTGGAGCAGAACCCCCTACAGGGGATGAACAGGTCCCTAGCAGTAAGGCATCAGAAGTAATTTGGATTTAACTGCATGATTAATATTTTGAATATTATGACCAGTAACATGGCACCTTCCCTTCTGCCCTACCCCTCCACCCCCCGGAAAGAATAGGGTCCTTGTGTATCTACTGCTGAAAGGCTATTTCAGTCCACAGCACTGTCTTATCTGAGGACCGAAACATATTGGACCAGTTCTTATTCAAGAGGCCCTTGATATTTTCCTATTTCAGTTTATTAAGAGCTGTGCTATGATAAGAGGTTATGCTTTGTATGAGTTGGAAACTCTCAGTCTCAACTAGACTTGGTAGTATCTGCAAAGAATAGTGAAGGTTATTTTGATGCGTCATAACTCATTTTTCATTTCTGATGAGTAAAAATAATCTTGTCAATCACCTCTGTTCAGCAAACGCATGGCCCTCTCTGTGAGGGCACACTTTCACTGATGCACAGCTATTTCTTTCTGCTCTCTTCTCTGAACACACACTTCATTAATATGCAGCAGGCCTTGCTGCCAAGAAAAAAAACCCCATCTTTCTCAAAGGGTGTGCGTTAGTGCAATATTTTCTACCCACAGTCTTTTAGACTGATGATTTTTGTTACGCAGCTGGGCATTATTATTAAGCTAGCACCTATGGTCCTGTAGCAGTGAATATTTTATAAGAAACATGGCAGAGTCAAGTCTCCACAGACTTTTACTATCACAAGGAAATGTCTTGTACATGCAAACAAGGATAGCAGGATAGCAGCTGCTGTGCCCTACATAATGATTTAAAGTAGGGGGAATCAATCTAATAGCCCACATGGTTTAACATTACACCATCCAGCACATGTGGCTTGGACACCTGAAAGTATGCTTGCTAAAAAGCCCTGTACACTCTATGGCTAGGGACAGAAGTTGCACATAAACCAGTTCAAGTGATCAGAAACTGGGTTAAACCTGTAACAGAACAGAAGCTTAGTGCACATAACCCAGTTTCAAAATGGCTGAAACTGGCTTAAGATAAACATGGTTGAATGTAGTATCAGACTTAAATGATTTGGGTTAAACCAGTTTATGAAAATTCTGTCCCAGACCCCATCCTGGTTCAAGTTAAATCACAGTCCCCTGGCATCCCAGCATGCTTTGCACCCCTGGGCTGTGCTGTGTTGTCTGTTCCCCCTGCTTCCTAGCTGGAGCAGCAAGGGCTGGCTAACAAGGTGTGGAGGGAGGGGAGGAGCAAGCCTGGCTGGAGATGCAGCCCAGTCTGCAGAGTGGGGATTGTGTCCTCCAGCAAACCCCAGCTGGGGTCTGAGGCTAGGGAGGGGGGTTAAACACCCCTTCCCCCACTCAAACTTACCACTGGCTGCAACTGTGGATTACAAATCCCAGAGGCACCTGGAAGCAGGAAGAGGAATTGATGAGGAACCCTGCAGAGTCCTGTTGATGTAATTCTGGACTGCAAATCCCAGAGACCTCGAGGGCAGCAAAAAGAGGAAGTGAACACACAGACAGAGCCAGGCTCTAGCACTCCCTGGCTTCTCACCTGAGTCTCTGCAGGCATGTGACTGCATTTTTTGAATTAAAGATGAATGTCTGTTCACTTCTGTTTCAATTTAATCTGTGCAGTTTAAACTAACCTGCAAAGACTGAATCGATTCAGCCTCAGGCTTTTTGACTGTCTATACGTAGCCTATGGGACAACCACTGCTCTTTGTGATCTCCTTTCTCTGTTAATCTACAATTCCATAGAAATTAACTCCTGTAGACACCGATGACATTTTGATCAGTCCTTGATATTGCTATCCCCGTTCTCTTCTAAAAAAGTACCATGTGAAGGCAAAAGGCAGGTTTGGACAATACACAGTATGGGAACCCTGATTCCAAACTCTCCCTTTTCAGCACCCTGTGCCCACCTGGGACTTCTGTCTCCCAGATTTCAATCTGGCAAAGACGAAATCCTCTCTCTGCCTGGTGGATGTGTCTGAGGCTTTGACAGACATGGCAGACAGAAAGGCAGCATGGAAGGGAAAACACTAGGGCTGTGTGAAGCTTCAGGTGCTGATTTGATTTGGAGGATTTTTGACCCAATTCAGTGGCTGAATCTCTGAATCCAAATTGAATCAGGAGACCAATTAAAAGGTCCAAATCGATTCAGAGAGCTTCAGCAATTTGGGCAGTCCCTGCTCGCTGCATCAGGGAGCTGGACCCAGACTCCATGCTCATAAGTAGGGGAAGCTATAGGAAGGGGGAGGGGATCTGCTCCCCCAGCCTCCCTGAATGCCCCCAACTCCACCCGCTGTCCCAGCCTCCCCCCCGCCATGCCTGCCCTGCCCAGCCCCAGCTCCTGGCTCTTTAAAAGAAAGCCCGACTCACCGGCTGATGCCAGCTGGGGGTGATCCCTGCTGCCCCCCACTGCCCCAATGCCACATGGTGGGGCTCTGCCATGAGCCTCCCAACCTCTGCCCACTCTCCCAGCCCCACCCCTGTAGCTGCCCTGCCCACCCCAGGTCCTGGCCCTTAAAAAAAATAAAAGCCCCGACTCACTGACTGCTGCAGTGGCCTTGGGGCTTCTGGGAGCTTGTGGCAGAGCCCTCCATGCAGCGTGGGGCAGTGGGGGGTAGCAGCGATCACCACCCCTGCCTGACAGGAGCCAGTGTGTGGGGGGCTTTTATTTTTTTTAAATGACCAGGAGCTGGGGTGGGTGGCGCAGGCATGGGGGGGGCAGCTGGGAGAGCAGGCAGGGGTCAGGGGGCTCATGGAACAGCTCCCCACATGGCTCGGGGCAGCAGGGGGCAACAGGGAGTGCCCCACCAGCACCTAGCAGCAGCCGGTGAGTGCAGGGCTTTTTTTTTAAAGAGGTGGGAGCTGGGAAAGTGGGCAGGGAAGCCATTGAGAGTGAGCAGGGGATGGGGCTGATTCAGAGATTCAGCCAATTTGACTGCAGCCGAATCTCCAAATTAGATCCAGCTGAATCGATTCGGGACAGTGATTCAAATCACCAACTTGAATCGCTGTCCCCCGAATCAGCCGAACCTGAAGCAAATGCTAGCCACTTCGCACAGACCTAGAAAACACCCATCACTACTGGTGAAGGCAGAAAAGGAACACTTTTGTGCGAGATGAGCTAGATTACTAGTAGGCTGGAGAGTCTTTCTTCTCCCCCTGCCCCATGGTGTAAGTGTCTCCAAGGGAATGTATGAAGGGAAGTGGAATGGAAGTTTTCTCCAACTTCCACTGGTCAAAGGGGAGAGGAGGGGAGGGGTGGTCCACCAGACAGGTCTCCAGTGCTGAAAACAAAGGCAAACTGGAAGCCCTTTGAAGTGTGCTGCATGGGACCTGGTGTTCAGAGGTGTGATCTTAAAATGCCATTTTTGTGCAAAGCCAGCACAAAAAATGTGGAAAAGCTGTGGTGTGCTGGACACTATTTGCATGCAAACCCTTTTTTGTGTGACAAAGGCCACATTCCTTTAATCTAATAGTTGCATAAAGTCCTATCAAAGGCCATGAAAATGCTTTGAACATTTTATACTTTGAAGCTCTTTTTTAGTTTAAATCCAGGACAAGAGAATCTCTTTTCAGGGAAATAACCTAGATTTGTCATGGCACATTTTGACATATATTTATGGTCTCTTGATCTATTTCTGTGCTAAAAATAGCTCTTCAGTTGCTCATTAAATAAGAATTCATAACATAGACAAAAAGAAGAAAGAAATGTAGAGGAAATGAGCAATTATTGCTCATACGTATGCTGAGGACAAACCATCTGGATGAGAATTTCCAGATATTTAGGAGAATACGGTGGTAGCTGTATAATTGCTTCAACATCAACAAATAACATTGGTACAGTCCTAATGGATGGCTCCAAAGGCCAGTGATGGAAAATACAGATCTGCTTGTTTCAGTCTGGCTTAAATAAGAAGAAACTGAAAAGGTATCCCCCATCCCCCCGGAGGCTATGTTGTGGCCTGGGTCATGTTTTTTTTTTATTTAATGGACTATGCCCCATCATGGTAGATGCTGTAGGCAGGTGGTCACATGAGAAGAAGAGCTGGCACTCATCGGCCCTACTATTGGCTAACTGAGCCCAGGGGCAATGAACCAATGGAGAATAAGCTCCTGCTTAACCCACAGACAAAGCCCCTCCAGGTGAGGTTTTTGGTGCAGTGAGAGGGGACAGGGAGGGGAGCTTTGAATGTCCCCTGTCCACTGGTGCCATTCTCCTTCTAAATGGCAGGCTTCATTCTCCAGATCTGCAAACCCAGAGCTGTGACCAGCACTAAGGCAGATGCAGAAGTACAAAAAAAAAAAAGCTGTAAAACAGAGCTGCTTTGTGTATTATCTTGCAACAGGTTAGTGTATAACAGCAGTCACTGGGGTATGTTTTCATAAGCAAAGAAACCACCTCCTATCACAGGCAAAATCCTTTCCAGAGCACTGAACTGGAATGACAGATTAATTGCACATATCATATTTATAATATTGCCGCTGCAATCTTCTGTGGGATTCTGTCACAGGCACGAAAGGGGTGGATTAGTTCAGCTATATGTCAGATCAGGGTATAAACAGTAATCAGCCAGAGAGATTTAAGGGGCAACATGGAGAGTATGACCCTAAATCACCAACTATAAATGAAACAGGGCCAAGGTTGACCCTTTCAAGAGATAGTACATCATACCCAGCATCTGCTGGACCAAGGGCCCATAGGCATTTTGCCTTTTACCATCTCCAAAGCACTTCATCCCAAAGGAGGCAGGTACTTAAAACCTCCACTAACAGTTCTTGCTGTAGCCTCTAAGTAGCTCACCCCACATAGGATGTCCCCAGTTTCATACATGCAGGCAGGCACATGGCTGTTACCTCAGTTTTGGTTCTGAAGGAGACACTTGGGTCCTGAACAAACCCTAAATGCTGCAAGTTCATCTCGGGGATATCTTATTAGAGCAGCTCCCAAACTGTGGGTCACAACCCCAAATGGGGTCACAACATCAGCAGATGGGGTTGGGGGGTGGGAGGGCTGTGGATGTGGGTGAGAGGCCACGCTGAGGAAATGGGGCCATAAATGGGGGTCATGCTGAGGAAAGGTTTGGGAAGCACTGTCTTATCACATGTTGAGCTGCATGGGACTCCAGCAACTACCACCAGGCAGAGGGTAAGACCTGCGAGAGGCTGCTCTGCTTAAATCAACCTGCAACAGCAGCCTTAACCCTGCTGACAGACTGAGGAGGGAAATAATAAGAAATAAGAGTAAAGACATGAGATAAGAACTAGGAAGCAGAGTTGCTGCTTCTTTAAGAGAGCGCTGGATCTGACTTAGTGAGGAGGTATTAATTGAGAAAGGAGTTGCCCCTGGCATGCAAATGGTTTGGGAATAGAGGAGGCTGCAGACACTGCAAAAGGGGCAGGAAGCTGCGCAGTGGAGGGAGGCACCGGGTGCTCCAGGCCCAGGCAGCATGGAGGGTGTGGCAGGTGCAGCCCGATGGCAACAATAGCACCCAAGACAGCTGTGAATAGTCAGCGGCCAAGACATCTTCAGGAAAGACAAGCCTAGAAGCAGCAAGCTGGTGAGAAGGTTGCAAGCAGCAGGGAGGCTGTGCTTCCAGAGAGGCACTGAAGGCAGCAGGGATAGCAGCTGTTAAAGGGATGCTCTCCCTGGCATTTCAGCGGTCTGGGTGAATGCATTACTGGGCACCCTGGAAAGGATTAAGACAGGCATAAAAGGTGGCGGCCTGTCTTTGTTACAGAAATAAAACACAGTAGTGCTGGAGCTAGACCGCAGAGGATTGACCTAAGAAAGGCCATCTTCAATGTAAAGACTATGACTATATGTTGGGATTGAGCCCTAGAAATATACAAAGAAGTAATGTGGTACTTGCTTATCTCTCTAAACTAGAATTCTGAAGTACCATCAAGTCGTGGCAGGCGTAGTACAAAGGGAGTCCAGGAACAGGTCATCAGGACTGTGCCTCCCCATGCCTGCCAGGACCCAAAGTCCAGCTGCAGGAGTAGGGGAGTATTATGCAGCCCTGAAGGGCTAAACACTCAGATTTTCCTATGCTAACTGTGCCCCATTTGACCACCCTATAGGTCTCATTACTGAACTGAGGGACCAAGATGGTCTGGCAGTTTTCCATCCCATGAAGTACAAAAGAAGTAACCAAGCCCACTGGCAGCAAGTGGTAACAACAGAATGTCATTCTAGTTTTACCTAATTTTGAGATACCCCCACATAAATCTTGCATAATGGGGTTCATGTCTACCGTAGTTCAGCCATGGATTATTTTTCTATCTCCCTCTAATTGTGAGCACTTTTCAGCAGTAGCAGTGCTGAGGCCCCAGTTACAATTTTTTTTATATCTTAAAGGAAATGGAGAATAAATTATTGGAACCCATCACCTTTTTGTGTGCAGGCTCTGATTAGACAGTGGTGCCATGTTTCAAAGATAACTCTTGTACATCATCCCTCTTGGATTTATTGGAACACAATGTCTGGTTTTGTGGCTTTATCATTCTTTTTACCAATTCTCCTTTTCTCTTTCGGTAACTAATAGAATGCATTTCCCAGCAGCCATTGTTTCATTTATAGAACCTTCAGTCTGGTTTTGATTGAGTGCACTTAATATAGTTGTTCATGTTGTATAAAGGTTTTTGAATCTGATATTTGACAGCCTTGATCTTCAAGGAATCCATTAAGTTAGGGCAGTTATATTTCCAGGTATTGTTCCCATTAAAACAGCTTTTTATCAAGTCAGTCACACATTTTCAGTATGATATGCAGGAAGAGTTGGAAGTAATAAAGACTTCCAAATTTGGAAGAACTTCGGAAGAACTTTGCTATATTTTATGTAAATGTTAATAGCCAAAAAGTGACATTCTCCAGGAAGGAATAGGTTATACCTTCCTAAAGAAAGAGAAAAGAGAGTGTATGGAAACCATTTCCAGCAGTGACCCAATATGTTCATTCAATTTGTTCTATCAGAAAGATAGATTTTTCAGCCCCCTTCCTCAGACTTAAATGAACTTGTGTAGCAGCTGGTTTAGTAATGCATGACCCTTGGGCCACAGGTTCACCTCTGGATGGAATCAGTTCAGGTGGAAAGCCTTTCAAACTAGATAATTTGATATTTATAAACTTCATAGGGGAGTGTGATGGATGAACTCTCTTTAAAATGATGTCCCCTCCAATCTAATAGGTCTGTGTAATTTATTTTTTAAAAGAGTTGTCCCAGCATCCTCTGACAAGCATTGGGGTCCTTGAGCAGGGTTATTTGCACTTGATGGGTTAGAAGTTGTTTCTAGCCCAATGAAAAAAATCATGCCCAAGGATTACTGCAGGCGTGTGTACCAATGTAACACTTCTGAGCATCCCCCAAGTGTTCAGCAAGGACTCTGAGAGAACAATCCCATTATTACTTGTGTACAATTCTTTCTCCTTCTCACTTTCCTCAGGGCACTTTCCTCCTGGTCTGCTAAGCCAGCCTGTCTCTGCCTTGCCAGTGCAAGTGGAGTTTTGATGCTTGCACTCAGCCTGTGTGTCCTAGAAGGGTTGGTTTTACATTATTTCCCATATTGGTGGTCTTGTTAGGAAAATAGACATTTTTACCTTCCAGCCACAGCAGGCTGATGAGGCTGCAGAAGCTGGCATCCAGAGTCATCAGCCAGTTCCAATGCAGAAATCTAAAAGGCCAGAAGAGGCCTGTCTATATCTGGTTCACAGAGATTGTATAAGTGGCACACTGCCATACCTGTGGCATAATGAGGAGAAAGAAGGGCAGCATAATGACTTGGATACCACATGGCACCTCTACAATGAACCTGCTTGAGGTACCATAAGACTCCTTGCAAAGTTTGGTTACCAAAGCAGCCACAACTCTAAGAAACAAACTGCCTCTTTTGGGGGGATGAGGGGGGCGGTTTGTTTTTCTCCCCTGCATATAAAAAATCCATGAATCTTTAAAAAAACAAAACAAAACAAAACACATCTGGGTCAATACAGCAGGCTGCTTTTCAGCAATATAGGTCATGGAGATCCCATAATTCTGATGTGCCCCTCTGCAGGATTTAGTCTGCATCTCTAAAGCCCTCTTGCCCCAGCCCAAGGTGCCTCTCTCTGCTGCTGCTGCTTATTCTGCTGAACTCTTATTTTTAGTTATTATGTAAAAATCTCACAATCAGTGAAAGTGCCTAAAAATAGTTAGAAGCAAAATGGAAAGTCTAAGCAGCTTCTTCCTCAACCTCATCATCACCAATATTATTATTATTATTACAGTAAAGCATCATGGATCCCACTGCAACTGATAATCCACTGTTCCAGACCAGGCCATGTCTGATGTAAAGCCTTTACAATATAAGTATGCAGGCAGGGGTGGATCTGGTGGGGGGGCAGTGCAGTGATGCAGTTGCACCCTCCTTTGATTCCTGATCCATCTACAGTTTAAAACCAACTGCCTGGCAATGGCATCAGCATTTCTATTCAGGAAGCAGTGGAAGAGTCAAATGACTTCATGGGTCATTGTAATCTATCTCATTTCTTCTAAACTCTTAATATCACAGAAGTTAATGACCCTCTGTCCTTTTTAATAGTTTTGATGTTCCACTAATCAAGCTATCCTTTCTTATTCAATTCTGCTCTCTGTTAGCTGCTCTTGGTAATTTAGGCTGCTTACAATTGTTTAAAAAAAACTGTGCTTTGCTGGAAGAAGTAGCTCCTTACCCGGCTCTGTAGCATCTGTATAGATCAGGTGCTTAGACAGGGCTATTTTGGCAGTTTTAGTTAAAGCTGATTCAATCAACTGTGACGGGCTCGCTGGTAGTGATTTAGCCCAGGGATTTTGAAGGTGTAAAAGATGATTGGGGTGCTTGGAATTCCCTTTCCTCACCAATCAGGCCCCAGAGACTCACCCTCCATGTCCCCTGATTGGCCCCTTGGGTCACCTGGAAAGGGATAAAAGGGGCAGCATGGCTGACTCAAGACAGACCAGCGAGGGACCACAAGGAAGGAGCTTCAAGGAGCTGGCAAGAGCTGGGCCAGTGGGGCGGGAGCAGTCGCCCCAGAAGAGCCTGAAGGAGTGGGACCTGTAGGCAGCAGTTGGACCCTCAGCAGTGCGGCATGCGGCCGACGGGAGAGGCTCCCCGCTGGGCTGCTGGATCCCCTACGAGAGGCTGCAGCCAGCAGTCGAGGCTCCCCAGCTCCAGCAAGGATCTGAGCAGCGACCTGAGAGGTTCTCAGCCCTGCTTCCAGCTCCTCCAATCAGAAGCCAGGCAGCTGAATGTGAGGCGGGGACTCCTGGAAGGTCAAGACCCCTAGCAGCTTGGCACAACACCACCATTGGTGGCTGTGTGGTAGAGTTTCTGCCTACCATGTGGGAGATCCGAATTTAAGTCCTAGCTGGGCTGAATTGGGGTGAGTGAAGTGACAGGGGGAAACTCTTGTTGCAATGGAAAGAGATCATTGTATTTTCCCTCTTCCCACCACCCCTACCTCCTCCAGGTACCCAGGCCCTATATTTCTTGTCATTTGACATTTTGTATTTTGTGCCTTTTATATTTCACCAACCAGTATGGTTTGTTGTGCTGTTTGTGTTTTACATTTTGTTAACCCTGTCTTTTATCGACTGGATGAATATGTCTATGATTGTAAGTGTCTAACCTTTGTTGAATCCTGCCCCCTCAGGGCATTGTAGTGTCCCCTATATCCCCTGGTTTATACCTGCTATGTTCCCACTACTGTTCTCTCATTAAAAGCTTTATGGTTAAGTCCCCACTGGGGATCTGGCTCTGCTCTATAGGGGGAGGAGGGTCTCTACACCTCCCACAATGCTTGTGCACTTGCCCTGATCCCTTCAATTGGAGAGGGGGTACCTCTTGGAGTACCACCCAGGTTACACAACTGTTAGATTAAAGCCCCACTAAAGTGCCCGATCTGTACAAACATTGAGCAAGCCAGGTCCAACTAATGCACTGCCTCTTCTGAGCATGTGCTGGGCTCTCAGGTGAGTTTTTTGTTTTGTTTTGTTTTGTTTTGGTGTTTTTTTGTTTTTAATGTCTGCAAACAGCCTTAGTTCCCAGTTCACAGCTCTGCAAACTGTTTTTAACTCTAGCTAAAATCATTAACTTAGATGTGGAAGTAATGTTCAGTGAAGCATTGGATGCACTGCCAAGATGCTCAGGAAAGCTAGATTTTTGTTTTATGAATCTAAAAAAGAGAGGGGTTTTTGATATGTTTTCATTAGTCCTGTAGTCATTATCTTTTGCTAATTTTACCTCATTCATATATTTATATGCACAATGAATGATATAGCAAATTAATGCACATTCCAATAAAATTGTATTGTGTTGTGTTATATCTTACTATGTATCACACCATCTGCCCCCTCTTTTCAAAATCCTAGATCTGCCCATGCAAGCAGAGCACAAAGGGAAGAGCATTTTGCTGGTGGAGATCTCAGCCAGAGAAGCACACCCAGCTTTATTGCCTCTGTGCTGAAAAACTTTTTCCAATAGGAGCTCCAAAAATAAACTAACCTTTAACCATGGAAAATCTGGGTTGCCCGCACGGTTCACTGTATAGATTCCAGCAGCCTTCCCCTTCGAAAGGGGCACTACAAATATTCAGCATATGTCCTGCAGTAATTATCATGACCGTGCTTTGATGGTCAAATCTCCCTGTATCTGTAGGAATCTTTATCCCCCTTTGGCCAGCTAGTTTGAACACAGATGGTATACAAACTGGAGCTGGGGAGGTTTAGACTCTTTTGTGCTGACACAGGTATCTCTGCAGTCCTTTCATGCCTCTTCCCCAGGAGGCAGAATGGCTTATTTGTTAGGAGCATGGTGCCAACTTTCTGAACTTAAATAAGTCAGCCTGGGCAGCAGTAGGTTTATGTATGCAAGGGCAGTTTCAACACTGAATTTTCTACTTCCTCTTGCTTAACTAATAGCAGTGCCATGTGCATGGGCTTGAATGTGACACCTCCCAGCCCAGAGATTTGTGTACCAGGCCTCCTGATACACTCAGAAGTTTCTGTTGCTAGTCAGACTCCCCTCTGAGGCCAAGAGCCTAGGTATGTAAGACTCCTTTATTAAAGGGAAAGGAAGAGAACTCTCTGTGTAGTCAAATAATTGCAGGGAACGTGAGAGTGGAACAACAGTGAGAACATGTGCTTTCCATTCTCACATGAGGTTAGAGCTTGTGTACAGCTTCTATGGAGTTGGCAAACTTTCCTTTCTTAATTTGTTTGGGGTTTTTTAAGTTGCAAGAACTGCTGAATTCCAGAATTCATCTGGGACTAGAACCAGGTGTATTAAAATGCCATCAAGGGTGAGAAAGAGAACTTGGCTGCAAGAGCTCAGAAAAATCATTAGCTTGGAAGAAGGTTTCCCATCTCTAGCAAACCCCCACCCCATCCTTGCTTTGCTTTGGGCCCACAAATCATCCCGGCACAAACCTTCTCAGATTAAACTGTTTCGCCTTTCAGGTGATTACCTGCCATTTTTTGTATAAGGAAAATAATTAGTGTCATTTCCCCATTCATCTGTTCCATTCCTGAATGCTATGAATTAGAACTTAACATAATGCTGATCAAGTCTATAATGGTCTGTCACTTAAAGAATAATTTGGTTGTCTTAAAGCTAATGTATAATTATTACCAGCAAATATTTCTTACTAGGAAGCCAAATGTCTCTCCAGGGGAAACTTCTAGTGTTTTTAAGATGCAGTTCCTCTAATAAGGAAAGATGTATTTCAAACACCACTAAATGGAATACTGCAAATGTCCCTGGCTTGGGACCTTCCAGTGTGTGCTGTATAACTTCAAGTGACACTTCTGGGTGGCAACGAGAATCCGCAGGAAATTGAAAGGTCAGTAGTCCCACAACCTGCAAGTAAATTTGGAGATAATCTATCATGAACTGCGACCAAAGGCTTTTCAGCCCTTTTTGCTGTTTGCCATTTCTAATTCTACCAGGGCACTAGGGGTTATGAGGACTGAGTGTTCCTCTCTGGGGAATGATTTAGGGAGAGTACTGTAAATCAGAAGAAATTCTGCCTTAATTCATCTCCCAGAGCAGAGGAGGTTTTACTCTGAATGCTTTTGCTAAACTAAGGGGTTCTGTCCTGCCAGATTCTTTATGTTGTCCACATACAGGCCTTGTCACAAAGCATTCGTTCTACAAAATGCAGACATTAGCAGGGCTGTCTCTCTCTCTCTCACTGGTGTGAAGTAGGGCTGTGCAAAGCTTCGGGTGGTGATGCAATTCGGAGGAGATTCGGCCCGATTCGGTGGCTGAATCTCCGAATCCAAATTGAATCGGGGGACCAATTAAAAGGTCCGAATCAATTCAAATCTCTCCGAAAAGATTCAGAGAGCTTTGATGATTCGGGCAGTCCCCGGTGGCTACAGCAGGAAGCTGCAGCTAGCTCCGAGCTGGTAAGTACTAGGGGCAGGAGAGGGGGGGGGGCTGGGAGAGGAGGGAGAGACCATGGGGGGACCCCTGCCAGCCTCCAGCCCCCCGACCCCCACCCACTCTCCCAGCCCCCCCACGGGTGCCCCTCCACCCCAGCTCCCAGCCCTTTAAAGAAAAACCCCGGTGCTCATCAGGTGCTTCCAGGTGGGGGGGGGACAATCCCTGCTGCTCCCCACTGCCCCATGCTACATGGGGGACTCTGCAGAAGCCCCCCACTCACTTCCCCAGCCCCCTCTATGGCTGCCTTGTCCAATTTGGCTCTGGCCCTTTAAGAGAAAAAAAAACGAGAAAAGCCCTGGGAATCACCACTCCTGCAGCAGCCTCAGGCCTTTGGGGGGCTCATGCAGAGCCCCCCACATGGTGTGGGGCAGTGGGGATCACCCCCTGCCAGCAGGAATGGTGAGTCTGCAGAGGGATTTTGGGGGGGTTCTTAAAGGGCCAGAGTTGTGGTGGGTGGGGCAGCCATGGCGGGGGAGATTGGGGCATCGGGGGGGTAGCCCGCCATGCAGCAGGGGACAGAGGGGATCACCCCCCACCCAGCAGCACCCGCTGAGTCAGGGCTTTTTTTTTTTAAACCCCAGGAGCTGGGGTGGGCGAGGCAGCCATTGCTGGGCTGGGGGGGATCGGCCTGGCTGATTCAGAGATTTGACAGCAGCCGAATCTCCAAATCGGATTCGGCCTAATCGATTCGGGACAGTGAAACGAATCGCCAAATCAAATCACTGTCCCCCAAGCTGGCTGAATCTAAAGCGAATACTACCCACTTCGCATAGGCCTAGCGTAAAGCAGGAGGAGCTGCATGGAAGTCAGTTAAGTTACACTGCTTTATAGCCACAGGGAGAGCAGTGGACATGCTATCCCTTGACTTTATCAAGGCTTTTGATATGGTCTCCCACAACAATCTTGCAAGCAAGCTAAGAAAATATGGGTTGGATGAATGAACTTTAAGATAGATAGAAAATTGACTGGATCGTTGGGCTCAGAAGGTGGGCATCAATGGCTCAATGTCTGCTTGGCAGCCGATATCAAGTGGAGTGCCCCAAGGGTCAGTCCTGGGGCCAGTTGTTTTCAGTATTGTAACAGCTGAAAATTATGCCTGTGTGAGAAAGGTGCTTGCTGAAGGGTCTATGAAGACTAGACCAAGTATTTTTCTGTATTTGTTTAGATATTAAGCTATATGTTGTTGCTAAAAGCCTAAATAAAATTTAAGATGTAGTAAGGCCTTGTATAAAGTAAGGCCTAGTAAATTTAGCAAAGCCTTAAAGTAGTAAAGCTCTGTGGCTTTAAAATTAACCTTATCAAAGTAATGCAAGGCTTGTACTGCTATTGGTCAGTCTAAGAACAGTTGAAGTAAAAAGAATCTGTACGTTATCAGTACCGTTTAGAAGCTATAAATTAGCTAAAATATCCGGAAATCATTCAGAAGGAAGATACAGCTCTGTGAAAGGGATTACTTAGCTATTGACCTGGATCAGTGGGCCCGTGGATCTTGAGGAGCCCAAGGACTGAATACCAGGGTCCTTCCCGGTGTGGAAGAAGAAAACCCCAGGCCTTAATTTCTACTGACTTCTTGAGTTAGTGCACTATTTGCTAATGATTGCTTTTTCCCCACCTATTTTGCAATCTGCTCTTTCTCCCGCCCTTTTTCCCTTGTTGAGCTGAGTAGACCTATGAGGTCAATAGGTCAAACCACAGTCTATGCCCTCTTGCAACTTTCTGGTCCAAACCAGTTTTTCTTTGACTTGTTATATCTTGTGTCATGTGACCTGAATTGAAACATATAAAAGGCTTGCTTCAATTGTCTGCTGGGGGGGGCATGCGGTACTGATAAGAGGAAGTTCTGTCTATCCACTGCTCTCCCCAGTAGCTACTTGTAAATAAAGGTCTCTGACAACTTCGTGACCAAACAATAGAGTGAAGCCTGTTTTTTCCACACCGGTACCTCTCAGACAGCACTGACTGGGGACGCCTGACTTCACTGAGCTCTGTGGAAAAAACAACTTGTTGTACATCAGGCATCAGAGGGGACTGCCGATAAGCTGCCGACGTGAATTATTTTTGTCTGTCGTTGTTTGTCTTGTTACTACATGTAGTTGTGTTTTTGTTAAGTCAATAAACCTTTCTTACCTTTCTACCCCCAACCATACTCTCAATCCCGAACCCTCCGCAGGCAGCTGGGACAAGTATCTTCATCAATGACCTGGAAGATGACATAGAGTACACCCTCAGCAAATTTGCAGATGACACCAAGCTGTGGGGAGTAGTAGATACACTGGAGCATAGGGCTGGGATTCTGAGAGAGCTAGACAAATTGGAGGACTGGACCAAAAGAAATCTCATGAGATTCAATAAAGACAAGTGCAAAGTCCTCCACTTAGGACAGAACAATCCCATGCACCTGTACAGTCTGGGGACTGACTGGCTAAGCAGCAGCTCTTCAAACAGGACGTGGGGGTTACAGTGAACAATAAGCTGAATATGAGCCAACAGTGTGTTTTTGTTGCCAAAAAGGCTAGTAGCTTCCTGGACTCCATTAGTAGGAGTGTTGTCAGCAAATTGAGGGAAGTGATTCTTCCCTTCTATTCAGCACTAGTGAGGCCACATCTGGAGTACTGTGTCCAGTTTTGGCCCCCCAACTACAGAAAGGATGTGGACAAATTGGAGAGTCCAGCAGACAGCAATGAAAATGGTTAGGGGCTGGAGCACATGACTTCTGAGGAGAGGCTGAGGGAACTGGGCTTATTTAGTCTGGAAAAGACAGGACTGAGGGGGGATTTAATAGTAGTCTTCAACTACCTGAAGGGTGGTACCAAAGAGGATGAAGCTAGACTGTTCTCAGTGATGGCAGATGACAGAACAAGGAGCGACGGTCACACTTTGCAGCAAGGGAAGTTTACATTGTATATTAGGAAAAACTCTCTCACTAGGAGGGTAGTAAAGCACCGGAACAGGCTACCCAGAGAGGTGGGGGAATCTCCATCCTTGGAGGTTTTTAAGTCTTGACTCAACAAAGCCTTGGCTGGGATGCTAGTTGGGCATAGTCACAGGCGAATGGTAGAGGAGGCACGGGTGGGGGGCGGACTGTCCCCCCCGCCGAGATTGGACCTTACTTGGCAGCACTCAGGACAGGACAGTTTTTTTGCTGCACAGGCCAGTGGCATGTTGAGGGGGGAGGAGGGCACTAAGCCACAGCACAGAAGTATAGGAGTGGATATGGGGCTTTTGGCCCGTCCCTGGGCCCATCCACAAATTGTGCTCCCCCAGACTCAGAAGGCATCAGTCACCCCTGGGGATGGGCCTGCTTTGAGCAGGGATTTGGATTCACTGATTTCCTGAGTTCCCTTCCAACCCTGTTTTTTTATGAATCTATGAAAGCTGGTGCAAGTCTGGTAACCCCAGCTGGGTGTGGAAACCCCACGTGCCTTTAAGCTAGCAGGTTAAATTTTTCACACTTAGAGAGTTGTTTGCCTCTGGACAAAAGAGTAAACACCCAGTAGAACAGAATGGGAGCAGTTTATACCCACTTCTGCAGCGGCATAGCTGACTATGCCAAATTGCAGGCAGAAGAGCGCAACCCCCACTGGCTCTTCTTCCAGAGCCTCAAGAAATCCTCTGGCCTCTCACGGGGAGAAAAGAATGCAGAGAGAAAAGAAGTGTTCTTACAGAGCCTACAAAGAGAACCATCTTCTGAAGCAACCAGTCTGATCACAAAATACTGCAGAGATTTTACCCAGGGCTCTGCAGAAAGAATATGTTTTGCATTCCCTGTTGATTGAATGAAAAAAAAAATGTTCATTTATTTGTTTTAATTTGAGTGAAATACAAGCACCAGGCCGTGCTGCCAGTTCCCTAAGACATGATTGATTACTGTTTGTGTTTTTCTCAATATATTATAATACATTTAGGAGATTATGAGTAAAAAAACTCTGAAAGCTAGGAGGGCAGAATTGAGCTCCATATCATATCCTATGCACGTAGAGATGGACTTCATTACCTCTTTTTGGCTGGAGTGGTTAGTCAAAATCCAGGGTCCCAGGACCTATTTCCATTAGTCAGCAAAGAAATTGGGCATCTTTGGCACAGTTCTGTTTATTTGCCCCTCATTTAGGACTTCTCAAGGGGTCAGTATAGCTCTCCAGGGCTGCTTTCCTTTCCCATTCTGGCCACATTCTCTCATCTTTGATAATCCCCCTCAAGGCCCCACAGGCATCTCTGTCCAGCCTTATCACAAGCAGGTCCTGGTTTTAGAGGCTGATAGCACCTAGATACAGCTGGATCCAGCTGCCTTCCACCCACTCTGCCACCCGCAGAATGCTTCTCAATACACCAGGCAGGCACAGTGGGTGGAAGGTAGCCAAAAAGTGGAGTGGGAGCTGGAGCCCCACACACTGGGGCAGGAGCCACCCAGCTGCAACTTCCTCCACCCCGTCTGGCTGGGCGTGTGGTGCCTGGCACACATCCCCATGGCCACTACCTTTTCCCTGAACTATCTGCTGTTCAAAGCAGTGCAGCAGGGGCAGGAGGAGCCACTGGAGGCCAGAGGAAGCTGAGTAGTACCCGGGTGGCTGGATCCGCACCAGGAGTAGCCCCACCAGGAAGCTGTACACGTTGCCCAGGGCCAGTTTGTTAGTGGGCATGGGTAGGAGTGCAGCACAGACTGTCCCAGTTGGGAGCGGGCAGGTCTCTGCCCCATGCAGAGCACCATGCGGACAGCAATGGGACAGATGAGAGTGGTTGGGGGCAGGCTGCACCTGCAACATGCTGCCCAGGCAAGCTCTGCTACGTGCACCCTCTGCTGTATGATGCCCATGCACCCTCTCCCTCCACCCCTGGCCAACTCCCAGGACCTAGTGCGCCAGCAGCCTTCCCCCCCCACCCCTCCCCTCCACACACACACACACACACACACACACACACACACAATATACAAGAGTAAGACTTTATTTTGAGCTATTATGCAATCACCTCTATATACACTACTCAAAAACACAGAAATCAGGACCAAAATAGTTTGTGACATAAAATTAAAATATGTTATAGTATATGTTTGATTTTTAGTATATGATTTGCTTTTTCTCTAGAATTTATGTACATGATTTCTTCTGAAAGATTTTACATGTGAAGCCCTCTACAACTCACCAAAACTCATTAAGTGGCCTACCAGCCAAAATAATTACATACCCCTGGTCTAGAGCATTAGCCCCTTCCCATCCCCACGAAGAAGGAATTCCCCAGGGAGACATTTTGGCTCTTTTGCACTGTCAGAATGGCCTCAAGGATCAGGACAGCACTGTTGGTACAAGACCTGAGGGTGAATGAACTTCACAGTTTGGCAGTAACAGCCCATCACTTGCGTGTATGTTTTCCATTTGAAATACACATTGTACTGCAAGTTGTCTGCTTTAATAAAGCATTGGATTCTTCTGGTACATACCAGTGCAAGATTTCAAATGTTGCCAGTGCCAAAGGCAGCCACATGTCACAAACAGCTACTCTTTGTAAAGAGCATCAAAATCTGTAGGAGAAAGACCAAGCGGAGGAGTCCTTTGTCAGGGTTAGTGTTATTTCGTACCAAGACTCAGTCATTCCTCCAGTTCCAGGGACAAATTTCCTTTTGCTATCTGTGGGCAAAACCCATTTGCACCAACGGGGAGCTTGGCCTCTCTTGTCCTGCAAGCTGAGAAATGAAATAATCTCCTGTGCATGTTGCTGGGATTGGTATCAGCATAGAAAAAGTGCCTGTGAAATACATTCAGACATGCAGCAAAATGAGTCTGTGGGAGTTTTGCAAAGCAGCACATTAGTTCAGCCCTAGTGGCTGAACCAAATCTGGAGCAGATCAATGTGGGGTTCAAAAGCCTGTTTCAGATAGGCTCAAAGATCCTCTCCAGGAGGGCAATTAGTAAGCACCAAACCATGTTATCCAGTTCACTGAAAACAACGTTCTCCCATTTTGCTGTATGGATTGCAAAGTGTTCTGTCACTCTCTATTTCCTCACAAGGCAACCCTGCAGGGAGCTGGCTGCAGACATCTCAGATCATCGGCTCACTGACCAAAAGGGGTTTTCCCTAGTGATGGCATCCCATGGCGCTGCTGCAAAGGCAGCATCCTCAAAGCTCCCTGCTTCTGATTATCTGCATCCTCACAATAAGCATGCTCTTCATCCCCAACAGGCATCAGATGACCCTCTGTTGATCACAGAGGACCATGGGGGCTGAATCCCCATCTGAATTCAGCCCCCGAGGTCTTCAAGTAGGCCTCTCCACCTCAGAAGTAAAGTACAATGGGAGGATACAGAAGAAAAGTTTGCCCTGCTGTCCCTGCTGCATCATGTCATGCTGCCGGTCTGTCACGAGATAACATCCGCTATTGTTTGAGGGACATGAATGAAAATTTACAAAGCAAAAAAAGGAAGCATGAGAGAGAAGAATGCACCTACCCAGGACCTGGCCACTGATCAATTAATCAGTTATCTGCAGAGAGAATTTTCCCCCATCTAATGATTGCATTGGGAGATCAACAAGCTTTGCCACATGGCTGTCTCAATTAATTTTGCAGCCCGTGCTTTTTCCTCCCTGATTATAATAGATCAAGAAGCAAGGCTTTTCTCAGGGAAAACTCATTTAAAGGTGAACTTTAATTGTGGCTGAGTTTGATCGTCGATGCCAACTGCCACATTTGTTAGCAGCCACGGCTACAGTGAGGTCCCAGCAAGTTTCTTGGCAAGCATGAACAGCTGCCTAATTGCTCCTAAAGCGTGGCCTCCGGTCAGCAGCCATACATTAGAAAAAGTGACAAGCCCTGAAATTGATAGTATGCATCTCCTCCCAATATCCTCCAAGAGCAAGCTTCAGATCTCATTTTCTCTTCCAGTCACTTCCATGTGGATGGATGTCATTGTCTTAGAGAAATCAATATGCAGTAAGGACATAGGCTGAACCTCGCTCAGTGTATCTGAGGAAAACACTGATGGGGAGCAAGGACCATAGAACTGGTATGAAAGAAATTTTTTCATGCCAGTATTAAGCAAGAAAAGGACAGCCCCATGTAGAAAAAAAGAGCCAGACAACTTTGCTCCTTGTGGCCTCTTTTTTGTGGCTTCAGACTCTTCTTGATTTTGGAGAGTTTAGAGCCAACGTTATTCTTTACTTGGGGTTTCTGGATAAATTTAAGCCAGGGTTTTAAAATAATTGTTTCATACTCATTAAATTGTGTGTGCAAGTTTGTGCTCTTATAAAGTTGTGCATGTTCCAGTTTTTGTGCATGCCCCAACTAACCAATTTCACAAACCAAAGAATCTTTGCACAGGCCCAAAGAGCAAGCAATTCTATAGATATGTTGCCTTTTGATATTCAAAAATGAAAAGCCACAGTTGCAAATGTGATTCTACAGCTAAGCAGCAGAATCAAATATAAAACTACATGGCCCTTGATTGGACAGCACTTCGATGCACTTGAAATAAAGACAAGCTATGAGCATCTTTCTAAAACACACATAGCTCTGGGCTGTGAGCAAATATGGTATTGGAATGATGGGAAAACATGCAAGATTCCTGTTTAAATCCAAGAGATCTATTAAGCGTTCTCTGTAAAAAAGATCCTCCCTGAAGGGATTTAAAGCAGAAGGGAAGAGGAAAGCTGCTCAGGGACAATACAGGAGCACAAAACATATTTTCATGCATTGGTGAGTTGGGGAGACTGCAGGCAAGGGCTGTGGGAACTTCCTATTTGAAGCTTTCAAGTGATTGACTTGGGAACAGAATGCCTGGATGTTCCATCACTTGATTCAACAGCTCAAACACAGCACTGGGGATAATTCTGCCTGTTAGCTGAATTTACATTGAAGAGATAAAAGGAAAAGGCTGCTTGTGTTAATAGTAAAAACAATACCTCTTACTGCTATGTTAGAAAGGATTGGGAAATCTGGAGGGCATTTAGCCCTTCTAGTGTGAAATGTACTGTTAAATTACAAAGAGGAGAGATGCAGGTTTCTTTGAACCTGAAAGATATAGTAATTACTGAACCATAACTCGCAGCTGGAAATGTTTTATGCAACCTAATTAAAGCTAAGCTGGATAAAAAAAAGTCATTGGAACTCAGTATAATGTATATAATGGTATGTATCAAAGTGAGTAGAACAAAATTATGGAAGACAGAAAAGTTAAACAGAGTTCATAATCTAGTAATTGTAGTAACTCTTCCATTTCCATAAAGCAACCAGATAGTTGTAAGTAGTCTTATCATGGATGCAAAAAAAACAATCTCTCTGTGTCTCAATCATGTGCTACTGAAAAATGCACAGTCCAGATATCTGCAAAATTCTCACTCCAATCATTTCTCAGCTGAGACCACTTTGTTCATTCTCCATGTCTATTCATCACCCTCGGTTTATGCCATAGTTTCATAGATGTTAGGGTCAGAAGGGACCTGAGCAGATCATCAAGTCTGACCCCCTGCCATGGCAGGAAAGAATGCTGGGGTCAAATGACCCCAGCTAGGTGATTGTCTAGCCTCCTCTTGAACACCCCCAGGGTAGGAACGAGCACCACTTCCCTTGGAAGTTCGCTCCAGATCCTAGCTGCCCTTACTGTGAAGTAGTGCTTCCTGATATCTAGCCTGAACCTACTCTCAATCAATCAACTTGTGGCCGTTATTCCTAGTTACTTCTGGTAGTGCTCAGGGAAACAGGGACTCTCCTGTTCCCCACACGTCCCCCCTGCTGAGTTTATAGATGGCCACCAGATCCCCTCTCAGTGTTCTCTTGTGGAGCCTGAACAGGTTCAAGACCCCTAGCCTATCCTCAAAGGGCCTGCCCTGCTGCCCCCTGATCATGCAAGTGGCCCTCCTTTGGACCCTCTCAATGCTGTCCACATCCCTCCTGAAGTGCGGCGCCCAGAACTGGACACAGTACTCCAACTGCAGCTTGACCAATATCACATAGACGGGGAGGATCACCTCCCTTGGACCTGCTCGTGATGCATCTGTGGATGCATGACAAGGTGCGGTTAGCCTTACTGACCACGTCCTCACATTGGCGGCCCATGTTCATCTTGGAATCAATAGTGACACCAAGTTCCTTTTCTGCCTCTGTGCTGACGAGAAGGGAGTTCCCCAGCCTGTAGGTATGCTGCTGGTTCTTCCTCCCCAGGTGCAGCACCTTGCACTTGTCAGTATTGATTACCATCGTATTCTCATCCGCCCACCCTTGTAACCTGTCCAGATCTAGTTGTTGCCTGTCCCTCCCTTCTAGCATGCCCACCTCTCCCCACATCTTAGTGTCCACAAATTTGAACAAGGTGCTTTTCACCCCCTTGTCCAAGGCACTGTTGAAGATGTTGAACAGCGTGGGCCTGAGGACCGAGCCCTGAGGGACCCCACTTCCCACATCCCTCCCGGTTGAAAATGACCCATCCACCACCACTCTCTGGGTGCGGCCCTCCAGCCAATTTGCGACCCATCTTACTGTGTAGGCATCAATGCCACAGTTGCCTAATTTTTTAATGAGAATGGGGTGAGAAACAGTGTCGAAGGCCTTCCTAAAGTCCAGAAAGACTACGTATGTCCAGAAAGACTATGCACGACACCTGCATCTAAGGATTTTGTGACCTGGTCGTAAAAGGCAACCAGGTTGGTGTGACAGGACCTGCCCCTAATAAATCCATGTTGGTTGCTCCTAAGCATAATCTCCCCTGCTGGTCCCTCACAGATGTGCTCCTGGATAATTTTCTCAAAAAGTTTCCCCTGGACCAAGGTAAGACTAATGGGCCTATAGTTACCTGGGTCCTCCTTCCTCCCTTTTTTTAAAATGGGGATCGTGCATATTAATGTCTCACCATCATCTTATATATATTTAAATATGTTTAACAGAACATTGAGGTTGCAAAATCAAGTGTTCAGAGGGGGAAAAAAACAAATTCCAGAATTAAGGTTGCCAGAACTATCTTATTTGGTGCACAGGGTATAAACAGGTAACTCTGATATTTCTTTTTATTTCCCTTATTCCATATGTGTTATTAACTGCATGCAGTGCCCAAACCATGCAATGACTTTGGAAGTTCTCCCAGAAACTTTTGTGATGTTGTCTATCACCATGGTAACTGACTGGTTCAAAATACGTTCATGAATTTATCCTCACAGCAGCCCAAGCACTTATGGGAGCATTATTAGTCCCACATTACACCTGGGGTACAGAGGTGCAGACATCGAGGCCAGCATCATCACATTGATTTTAGAGGATCAGTCTGAGTTGCTGTAGCCTGATTTTTTGGGCCTTTTACAGATCTATGCAGAACTCCCATTAGCTTCCAATGCAGTTGTGAACATAGCCCATGTGCTCGTTATTCGATTGATATTTTAGCCCAAAGAGGAGCAAGGAGTAAGTGAGGATATTACCCCTTTGCCTCCACAGACATGCAGGATATGGTATGGTATGGGCATATGAGATGATTCAGCTGGATCAGTGGAGGTAACTGAACATGTCCAGTAGCTGTTTTGGAAACTTTTGTTGTAAACCAGTGGATAGACATCACACCATAATTCACTATTTGAGAGCAAAGTTGCTCAGAGCTCCAAACAAGAAAAGTTATTCAACACAGGAGATAGCCCTGTTAAGTCTGCTGTTGGCCCATGAAGAACCAAGGGCAGTGTCTGCTGGAGAGTTGGGTCTCAAAGCCATGCTACTTTAGATACAGGAACTGAAGCCAGGAAGCTATTAACCGAAAGCACATGCAACAGTCCCCCACCTGGCTTACCTACCAGCAGTGCGGGCTCAGGGAGCTCACGTGGCCGTGTCTGCACCACATTAGCCAGAAGCACACTCCCAATTGGCCTGGAGCCCCAGGGCAATGAGCCAAAAGCATGCAGCAGATGGGAGCAAGGGGGAACGGCAGCAGAGGGACTGGGGATGGCCCCAGCTGTTCTCGCCCCCGGCAGAGCCTGGAACACTCTCCCCATTGCAGGAGAACAGTGGGGGCACAGACTGGGCATCCAGCAGGCAATAGCCAGCCAGATGCATCCCAAGCAGCAGCTATGGAGCCAGCTGCACCATGCTTGGGGCAGACAAGAGGGGATGCTGGGATTCCAGGCCCACAGGACAAAACAGAGATGCTGTGGACAAGCCCTGCAGCAGGAAGCACCAATCCGGGTCCAAGCAGTGACACAATAAGGACGGAGCCCTTGCAGGAGATCACCCATGGGAGGACAGTAACTCAGCTATTCTGACTACAGGTACCCAAGGACCACCCACACAGGGCTCCTCAAAGCTACGCCCACACAGCACAGGCCCACCAGAGAAACCTACGGAGTGGGTATTCACCAGCTGGTGACTGGGAGGGAACACAGGCCTCATGAAGGCACTAAGATAGCCACCCCAAGGGAAAGCCATACCTGGCCGAGCACCCATGCCAAGAAGGTCTGCCTGAAGAGGGCACCTTCCTGGAGGCTGAATAGGCTGGATAAGGACAGTGAGGGGGCATAGAGTCCAAAGTAACTCACAACCCCAAGAAAAGGGGAGAGGCTTGGGGCAGTGAGGCATCAGTGCCCTGCCTGGTTGCCAGTCTGAGCCATTTTGAGTTCATCTTACCAGTTTTGGTTAACATTGTTTCTGAGCCTTACATTAGCTGGAGCGAGAGGACCCAGAAGGATACCAGCCTCAGCCTAAGACCATAGGACATGTCACATAACAAACACCTCCAATGTCCCAACAACAGCAACATCACCCAAATGGAAAGGGGTGAGATGTAGGGGAGGAAGAGCCCCACAGAAGATGCTCCACTGCAGCCACATCCAGGCCACAAGAAAGCACTGGAGCATCTCCAGGCGAGTACAGGATCATCATCTGAACATCAATTCATGGTGGACAAGTGGGTAAGGTGTGACATAGCTAGATGCAGGGCATACTGTGACACTGGCAATAGTGACAGGCAGGCTTGTCACAGCGTGACATACTGCTAGTTGTAAAGACCCACTGACTGAGATGTTTGGAAAGGACTGAAATATGTTGTCTTTATGCTCGCGCTCGCCTGAGCCCAAGTGACACATGCGGCACATAATGATCTAATTTTAATAACTGAGGAAGCCTGTGCTGCTGTTGATGGCTTTGTGCCTCCCTCTGGCCCATCCTGACACATCATGTTGTCAGCTCATGAACAGAAATACAAATCAAAGGCAAGGGGCAGCAGGGGGAAGGGACTGGAGAAGCATTTCTGAATCTGCACCTCTGCTTATTCAGCTTGCATAAACAGCTTTGCAAAGTTGGAGATGAGCCTGGGGGTTCAGGAGAACAGAGGATGCAGCAGCCTGCTCTGCCTTTAATCAGAAGCTCCCACTGGTATCTTTCCATTTGTGCATGAATTGTTTTGCTTGCCTCCTAGTGTGTGGTATAATCTCACTCGATGGAGTCAAGCAGGAGAGGAGAGGCCACTCTGCTGCTGTTGCTTAAGCACATTAGGGCACTTGGCTTCACTCACCAAGAAAACATTTTGCCTGTTTGCAGTTGTTCACCATCCAGAACCAGAACAGCTCCTGTGCTGGATTAGTTTAAATTGAGAGTTAACTAGGGCTGACTTGTTGTACTAAATTTAGTTAAGGGGTGGGGTGAATGGAAATGAAATGATTGGTCAGACTATTCTGGTCTCAAATCCTAATGTGTTGAATACATAAGCAATTCCAATATTTAAGCAAGGCTTTAAATGCAACATTTAACCTTTAAGCAAACCTTAACAGTCCGTATAGATATTCTTACACAAGTTTTTCTATGGATACAGTGAGTTCAGCTGCCCAGGAGTCCATCGCCATACCGGGGTTTGAATAATTGTTGTTTCTTTTCCTGTGTGTTGTTTTCCCCTCCCCAACTTTAAGTTTTTCCTTAGGTTTTTATGTACTTTTTTTTTTTGAGTTCTCTTCTGCATGTTCCATATATCATAAATATTTGCCAATCGTCTTTCATAGTTGTCCTTCCTGTTAGACTTAGACAGTCATCTGTACCCTGCTGTCTTGCACTGGTACCACATCCTCTTTTAACTTCTTCACTCATGTGCTATACAGGGGTCACTCTAAACTGTGACCTGCTTGCTCTGCTTTTTCTTTTTCAGTAAGTCATGTAAAAGCACAAAATGGCATTGGTTATGCTAAGCACTTCGCTAAGGTGGCTTTTAGACCTACCAGCTGACTTCTTTGAGATAGAGAAACCACCAAAAACTGAACCTAGGGTTTGAAGATATCCCTCGGACTTCCCATTTGTGCTAAATCTTGGAAAGCGGTTCACAAATGTCCCTGAATAGAAGTGTTCACATGCCCTTAATTGAACCCTCCCCTTTTAGGGGCTGCACTGTTGCCAAAATGCCACCATGGAGTGGTAGAGTACATAAAACATCATGTCTTCCAAGAGGCAGTACCCAGAGTTTTTCCCAGCATTCCTCTTGAGGGGGAAGAAGACCTGAATTGGGGCAGGGGGTTGGAGTGAAGAGGGCTGCCAGGTGTTGGGAGACTCTGTGGCCCCCTGCTTGTGGTTTCAAGGGGGCTGGGTGTTTTGTGGCCCCCTGAAGATCTCTCTAGCTTTTCCAGCTCCTTTGTATAGAAGGAAACCTTCAGGGCAGGGCTGGGTGCAGGAGTGCAGCACAGAGGGCAAGGAATAACTAATAGTTACTGAGCTAATTCACTTCACATTGGGCATAGAACTGACAGCCTTTCTGTTCTATTAAGTGCCTACTGTGTATAGTTCAGTTTCCCCAACACAGCCACCCAGCAAGTGACAGGTGTTTACTGGGAATAGGAACAACAACTTACCCACCACATCAGGGGGTCACAAAGTTGCCCCCACCCCCAACACACCTTAAATAACCTGAGGGTCCCTGCCCAGAGTCCCTGGCAGGGAAGTGAAGCTGACACAGGCTTTCTGCTTCCCCAGCCCTGCAGACTGTGCTCTCTATAGGTGATAGGTCTTTGGGCAGTAGAGTCTAGTTGCATCCCAGAACAGCCCCAGTGCCCTGCTTAGCAGGGCTGTGTGAAACAGCACCGTTTCATTTTGACTTGCAGTTTGACGTTTTGATGGAACAACATTTCATTTCGAATTTCATTTCTATTCGAAACCACTGTTCTGTTTCATTTCGTCAAAACAGTTTTGCTGTTTCGACGCTGTTTCAACGTTTCACCCATAGGTTATAATGGGGAAGCTCAAACCAGCCTATAGCTTTGTCATTTCTGGCCTGATTTGGATGAAACATGCAGAGGTGGTAGCCCCTTCTGAGAGCATGAAGCCCGCCAAGTTTCAAGGAGATAGGTTCAGGGGTTTCAGGGAAACTGCACCTCAAAGTCTTGAAAGCAAAAAACTCATGTCACGTGTATGTGTTAAGCCACAGCGGGGTCAAAACTGCAGGCATGCTATCCCCTGCTGAGGCAACAAAGCCTGCCAAGTTTCAAGGAGATAGGTGTAGCGGCTTGGGGGAAACTGCACCTCAAGCTGTGGACAAGCAAAACTTGTGACATGGGTGACACTGTGTATGCCTTAGCGCAGCAGGGTTAAAACTGCAGGCCTGCTACCCCCTGCTGAGACCACGAAGCCTACCAGCTTTCAAAGAGATAGGTGCAGGGGGAGTCTGGGTTCTGGGGCCCTGCACCTCTGGCTGCTGACAGGCAAAACTTGTGACATGGGTGGGTGACACTGTGTGTGTGTTAAGGTGCACCCTCACTCAACTGACACCAAGGCAGAAAACAGGGCAGTTCAAACAATGCTGCCTTTTATACAGTTTTTCCATCCCTCCCCCAGAGCACTGGGCTTGGAAGGGACCTCAGGGAAGGATCACAGTCACTGGCCAGCTACACAGTCAATAATGACAGCACTCCTTCCCCCACCTTCCTCCTCCCTCTCCTTACTTTAGTTTCTGTTTCCCTGCAGGCAAGCCCAGCTTGAGCTTTGAAAGTCAAAATGTTTTGAAAATTTTGAAACATTTCAACTTGCCTCATTTCGTTTTGAGACTCTTTCGAAGCTCTCTGTTTCATTTCGATTTTGTTGTTTTGAGGTCAAAATGAGTTGAAACCGCATTAAAACAAAACTGCCAGCAAAATTTCACACAGCCCTACCACTTAGGTTTGAAAGCAGTGATGAGTGGTGCATTTTGGGATGCCTGGAGGACTGACTAGACAGGAGGCACACAATGCTCTGTGTCCATGCATAACTTTTAACCAGTTCAAGCAGAACTGGTTGACAATAGTGCGCTTTTAAAACATTCCAGAAAGTTTAAACTGGTCTAAAGTGGCCTGTACATCTAGACTCTTGGGTACTTAGAGTGTTCTAAGTGTTATGTCTGTTCACACCCCAAGTCATTTCCTTGAGCTTTGGCTCATTTAAATCACCATAAATACCACAATTTTTTGAATGTGAATAACTGCAGTAATTCATAGGTTACTTATTAAAGTTTCTTGCTCCATTCACAAACTAGAGCTACTTTTTGTTTCATTTCCATAATGTATCCCTTTCATACACAATAACAAAGCACATTAGAAACCTGCAACACAATTTTCTGCCATCTCTGTTTTACTGTGTTCATAAAGGGATCCTTGGGAGCCATTGAAGGCAGAGATGAGTGATAGATGGACAGAACAGGAAAGCATATAACCTTTAATGAGTCACTTATTTAGTGTATCATTTTGCTCTCAGAATACCCCTGGGCAGACCACATCAGCCACAAACTTATTTAATATTCAAATTAAATGAAAAAAAAATCTTTTTAGATTAATTACTCTGTAGGTTCTTTGTGAATGTTCAATCAGAGCACCAAGCACACTTAAGGCTATCAGGGACAGTATAGAAAAATGTAACCGTAAGCTAGATCTCATTTTCTAGAATAATAAATGACTATAACAGTGGTAGAGGGAGACTTGTTATACTATTTTAATTGATTCCCCCACCAGCTGAAGCCAAAGGATGCAAAGAACATCCAGCATGACATGGAAGCAAATTTCCCAGCACATGAGAAACTTTGAGATTCCACAAATTCTTCCTGTTTCAAAACCAAGGGCAAACCCTTAAAGGGTTTTGCTCCCTACAAAAATTTTTAAATCCTTTTGAGTGAAATGATATGTTTCAGGTAGAGTTTTGAACTTTATTTTTAATTTTTTTTAAATGACAGCTTCTTTAAAAAGAAATGAAAAAGTTATTTTGAGATGAAAAAACAATTGCATTTTGCAAGTGTCAGAATGGGGTACTTGGACATTTTAAAATATTTTTTCATTTTCTTTTCAAATTAAACATTTGCGACGCTGACCCATTTCAATGGCAAGATTTGGTTTTAAAAAATCAGCATTTTCTGATGAGTAACATTTTGTCAAAATATTCTTGACTGGTTCTGTTCAGAACTGATGTTACTGGAGACAATCTGGTTACAATTCTCAGCTTCACATGGAAACTGATTCTAGATACGCTGTAAGGAAGGCCTGCTTTGGAAGAGGGGGCAGACAAGACTGCTGGAGTATTCATATTCCTCAAGAGAGAAGAAACAAGAGTTGGGATTAAATTAGCAAAATTCATCCCTGGACTGAAAAGGGGAGAGACTGGAATGAATTGCTGATAGATACTAGCATTCAACTGCTTCTCAGGGGGAATCCACACACACAGGCAGACTCACAACTCTGCCCTGTTCCCAGCTCATGCCAGGAGTTCCCTGGGGAGCAGCTGTCTGATCTATGCAGAATCTGTGATGACAATATTGTGTGCTGCCAGTATAATATGTTCTCAGGTTTCAAGGTGTTACTGTGATGCTGAGCAAACAATAAGCTGCAAAAGTCTTGCCAAGCCAGCTTTACTCCCACTGAAATCATGGGCTGGGCCAGTGAAATGACAAAAAGACCTTCTCCTGACTTCATCGTGGGAGCAGACAGAAATGACAATTTTCACCGGATCCAGCCACAGAAAGCGGCTTATAGCCGTGGCCAAACGCAAGTCCAAAGCTGCAGACAGCTTCAAAAATGGCTGATCAGGTGAAAATCTGACCCCTCATTGCATGGGTCCCAATATGTCATTGAGTGCAATATTTGCTTTCTTTTGCCTCTCTGCTCCCCATCTGTAAAATGAGGGTAACATTTATTTGATCTCCTGTGAGTGGTGACTTTTTATCCTTCCTGCTGCAATAACAAATGAAGAAGATTGAGTTTGGATCCCAAACATGCAGAGTTTATTCTGGAACTCTACATCCAAGATAAATTAAATCAACCCATTCATAAAGGAGGTGCCTGCAGAGCTGGCCTTAAGGGTGGACAGTGTGGGCAGCTGCCAAGAGCTCTGTGGTCGGGGGGGGCACCACCGGCCCCCTGACATACACACACACACACACACACACACACACACACTGTCCTGCCCTACCACTTCTGCGGGGCAGGAGTCATTACAGCACTTCAGTGGCAACTAATCCTGGGGTCTGGGAAGGGGGCCCATTCCCTCTGGCCGTGCCCAGAGCTGCCTGGAAGCAGCCAGCCAGAGCATCAAGATAAAAAGCACCCTGGTGGTGGCAGCAAGGAGGGACTGCTGCTGGGATTGCGCCTGGACCCAGACCCCTACCTCCTGCTACTGCCAACCCACTTGCATGTGGGGCAGCTCCCACCAGGCTCTGGAAAGCCCCAAGTGCCTGGCACCGCTGCCGTGGGACCTGCCCCCCCTCCATCTCCCCCCTACATCCAAGTGCACTCCTGGCTGCTGCACGCTGTGGCTGGGAAGGTGGTCAGGGCACCATGTAGCCTGCTGCCCTCCTCCCCCACCAGCAGAGACAGTGAGGTCAGCGGTGGCAGCAGCAGCAGCCATAAGGCAACCGGCCACCCCCACCCACAGCAGAAGCCCAAAACCAGTGGAGCTTCAGCAGCAGCTTGGGCTGGGCGTCCTGTGCTGGCAGCCCATCCTGCTCCCTGCCCAGCTACCCTTCCTAACACCCCACACCAATCTCCCCACCACCCCCAGCCCTGCTGCTCAGCACAAGGCCAGCATCTCAAGTGAGCAGACATGAGCTGCCCTGCAATAGCCCACAGGGTTCCCTGTCACCTGCAGCCATGGAGGCATGTGTGCCCCTCATGTATGCACACCCACCCCCACACTCACACAGCCCATGCACACACCCCACACACACAGGGTGGATGACTTGGAGGGCTGCTGGAGGGAAAGGGCAAGAGAAGCACCAAAATACAATTTTTCCCAGGCCACCATTTTCCTGAAGGCCAACTCTGGGTGCTTGTACATGTGAGAACATGAGAGCAGTACTGGGATACACACCCAGGACCCCCCAGACCATGTCCTCTGCCAAATTGCCAGGCTGAGGTACAAGCAGAGCTTGAAGCAAGTAAGATAGGCTTGTTTCTCATGGGACATCTTGGGCTTGGCAGGGAGGTGGAACAGACAGACATGAAGAGCACTGACTGCTGTGCAGCTCCCCACTGTAACTCATGGCGCTTCACAGAGTGAACCCCACCCAACAGATGTTTGCCCAGAGCTCCCTCCCCCTTCTCCCACCTCCCATCCTGCAAACAGCACCAGGGGTGGGGCTGGGCTACAGCAGCCCAGCCCCAATCAGACAGAAGTTAATGAGGGCACTCCACTTTGAAGCACCTTTATCTGAACCCTCATTTCATGAGGATTAATTTGTTACACTAACAGTCACTTTTAAAGTACTTTGTAGCCATGCACTTCTATCAGGATACAGCTGTAGAGCATTTTCAAGGAGTTGATCATGTGACAAATGTCCCTTTTGTCATTGCCCCAGGTTCCTGAGACTTTGTAGGTCCAGTAAAATGTCCTCTTGCTGGGCACTGACAGTGTTTTTTATCCAAAGCTCTTGATGGGCCAAACTCAAACCCCACAGGGCCAATCACAACCTGCAGTCAGTCGACTGAAAGTTTCTCAACTTCAGGGTTGTTGTGGCAGCTTATCTTTAGCCTGATTTTTGCTCTATCTGTATCTCCATCTTCTGAGGATAGCATCAGAATCAACAGAAAAGCCAACTGATTCCTCAAAGCCTAGAACAATTCAGGAAGCAGGATGCAGCCACTCAGGCCCCATGAGAAGACCCTACTCATTCTTGAATCCCAAACCTCAACTCAACCCCCTGTCCTGTCCCTAGTTCTGGGCTTAAAACATCCTTACCCCCAGCCGTGTCCTGCTCTTTACCTGTCCTGGTCCCAGCCAGCAGCAGAAATTTCAAACTGGTCAGACATGAAGTGATTCCCCTCCCCATCACTTCATGGTTTGGGTTATTGCTTTTTGAAAACCTCTTGAAATACCCAGCTGTGGAGAAAGCCTCTGATTAGCTGGAGGCCAAGATCAAGATTTGCACTTGCCCTGCACTTTGTGTGCAAGAATGGATAGAGTTCCTCAGGGCACTCCACCTACTGCAAAAACCTTCTCCACTGTAAAACTGTTTTGTAACTACAATCAAATTAAATAAATTTAACTGTACCTTTAACAGGTACCGCCCTGCTGCTAGCTTCTCATCCAAACCATTCAGCATCTCCTATCCCCTTCAGAACTGACTGTTCCTCCTTCGCCATCTCAGATCAGACTTTTAGCATTAAAATTGTGTATAAAACATGTCAAGGAACAGGGTGGTGGATATAGTAGAAGCTGTCATCTTTACTCTGATGTTCCTATTCTAGCCAAACAGCGAGGACGAGGTACAGTTCAGAACTGGTGAAGAGTATAGAACATGCTCTGTGAATGGGCGATAACAATCTCAAAGAGAAGTTAAAGCATTTCTAATATTTCTGCTTAGCAAACCACCTGAGCCACAACATGCAGGAAGGAGAGAGGGAAAAAGATTCTGCTCATGAACTGGATATCAGCCTATTCCACATACACATGCCTTTGTCTTCATCACAAACCCTGGGAGGGCACAAATCTGGACCCAACTAATTGGTGTCAGTAAGCTAGGAGCAAGGACAGACTGTTCGTTGTGTCTCACAGGGCTTCTAAGGCAGGTTTCCTTTGGAGCTGTTTGGATACTGCAAGCCATATGCATGTGGCCATACAAATTTAAGGAAAAGAAATCAAATTTTCCTCTGAGCAATCTGCAAGCATTGGTGAGAGAAATCTTCTGTTTGAGAGGGCCTAATTCACCCTTTGCTGAGAGACAGCCCAAAGTCCAAGCACTGCCTACTCTGAAAGCTTAGGCAGTACCTGAATGGTCTGTGGTCTGTTTGCTGCTAACTTTCCCCAAGAAAAAGGAAGTATTGCATGTATTTATTTCTGTAAATGCCAAAAATGGAAAAACAAGGTTCTTTGGGTAAATGTGGTATTAGACCGACTAAATAGTTGGAAAAAGTGTTCTTTTCAGGCTTTCAGGCACAAACACCCTTCATCAGGCATAGGGAGAAGTGTGTTTGTGCCCAAAAGCTTGCAAATAACCTTTTTCTAACTATCTACTGTAATAAAAGATATCACATCTACCCAAAGAACCTTGTCTACCTATGTCCTTAGACCAACACAGCTACAACCAACAACCCTAAAAATGGGGAGACACACAGAAGGCAGCTTGAATCTGACAAGCCCATAAAATTCAGGCTCCTTTGTCCCACAGTTACCACCAGTTTCAGCTGACAGTGTGTTGCAAGGTTTCTTGACCTGCTGAAGCAAAAGAACAGCACAGACAGAAAAGCAACTCCCTGTTGCAACCCATAGCATTTTGCAGGAAGTGCTATGAGCTGCGATGATTCCTGGACCCAACAGAAGTGCGCTGTTGAGTCCAGGAGTTGGGGATCCCAGCTGCTTACTGCCAGCAACACCACTCCCTCCTCCAAGTCCCCAGGTTGTTTTCAGAATGAGAGGGGGGAAAGGGAGCAGAGGGAGCTCATTCTTTGGGTTCCCCAGCCAGCATGGGAGGATGGGATGGGTGGATTGGATCCTGCACCTCAGGGGGGCCCCAATCCACCTGTCCCATCCTCCAGCACCAGCTCAAAAATCCCCAAACAAAACTTCCCTCACTTGATATTCTGAAAACAGCAACAGGCTGGGAGCTCTGCAGACAGAAGTTACAGAACGCACTCCATTTTGGAGTATGTTCAACTGAACCCACATGCAGTGAGGGTTCAGATTTTCATGAAATCAGACCCTTTTAAAGGGATTTGCAGTTGTAGACGTGTTTGGTCACAGCTTTAGATCATTTTCTGGGGCCAGATCAGGTGAACATTGTCACTTCTGTCTGCATCCAAAATGACCAACCAAACACTGTTCCCAGCATTCTCTTCCTGCATCTGCTGTCGACACACAACATTAGGAAAGAGTCACATTATTCTAGGAATCCAGCAAGAGTGAGAAAAGTTGCCCAATGGGATGAGAAATAGTTGTTGCTTCCCAGCTTCTTCGTGGAGTTCTGCAGGCTGAAATCAAGAGACAAGACTAATAATCTCCTTGGGAAGGTCCCTTTAAAAGTAGCCTAATGTTGTTGAATGGTTCTGGCTTGGCAATCACAGCAGCACACTAGCTTACCAAAGCCTTGCATAATAGCTGTGACATTAAAAATAGATTAGTGGGAGTCCAGGGAATGTGTGGCCACTCATGTAACTGAGCCAAAGCCAAAACCCCAAAAATAATACAGCACATAAGGTGAGACATTCTGCAAGCACATTAACAAAAGCTGGAGGATTCAACTCATTGGAAGTCTGCTTATTACATGCTTGAGAGATTCCTGGATCAGCAGGAAGTTTCCGAGGAGTGGGCTGGCAGCCTGACACACAACTATAAACAAGGCAGATGTTTCACTTATCTCTGCTCATTGGACTCTAATAGCTACTGGAGGTACCCGTCTTTGCCCATTGAAGATAATCTTTTAGGAAGCCTTTGCCAAAGCAGTCCACTGTGGCAGGCCCAGCTGAACATCAGCTGCAGAGCACAGAGCTAGGGGAGACAGGCAAGAAATCATTTCTAGGACTATTCATTTAAAATTTATAGGTAGCATTTAGGTCCCACTGTCTTTTGAAAGAGGCATGCATGCTGAAGCCTCTTCTGAGCACTTTGTCCTCTGTGAACCCATTCTCCACTTCTGTGAGATCTAAGGAATCCCTTTAACAAGTTAAAATACTCCCAGAGCATGAATGTCAATTTTGCATGCACAAGTATTTGCACAAACCAGATCTTAAATTTGCTCAAGTAAGTATTAGTACAAGAAGCAACTGGATACTTACAAACAGAAAAAGGAAACCATGCCATGTGATTGATTCCACTGTCACAAATAGGCAACACAACTTGAATTTTAAACAGTTGTGATCAGTCCATAAAGAAAAACAGTAAGATACAAGCCAAATGAATGTCCTTAATATATATTTGAGGGACTGTATCTGTTCACAGATCATCTGCAAGTGGAAAAAGAGGTTAATTTCATTAAATAACTTATTTTTGAAGAATCATTCTCTCAGCCCTATTACAGCATTAAAATTCATGTACTGTTCTGTTAATAGTGGCTTCAAATAGCATCCACATTCCAGAGCTGATCAGTCTGAATTTATGTCCTGGTGCATATCTCCTTCTAACACAATGGGGAAAGGGTATTGATTTCATGACATTCTTCAGGAAAGAAGCTTTGAAATATATGAGTGCATGTGCCAGGAGGTCTAGTGGTGCTGACATGTAAATCTCCCTTAAGGAAAAGTCCTACACAATATAACTCGGTTAAACTCAACAAGGTTCTATAAAAATTGTCCTAAACAATCCTGGAGAGTTTCACATTCTGTACTGATTTATGTATAATTTTAAATTAACTAGTAGCATGTTCTGTTCAAGTGTACAGGGCTTTTCCATAACAGCATCCTGGAACTTCATGCTAGAACTAGACTCTCCATTAACTGAACACCAGGAGCATAACTATTAAGCCCGTGCAAATAGGGAATAATTTGATTCATATTCAGATTTGTATTTAGCTGATTGAGAGGACAGTGATTTGATTTGGAGATTCAGATCACTGTCCTGAATTGATTCGCCCAAATCAGCTTTTGAAGATTTGGCACTGATTGAGACAGATTTGGTGATTTGGACATAGACTATAAAGGGGAATCACTGAAATACCTATAACTTTGTCATTTGTCAGCAGATTTAGATGGAAACAGCAAGGATGGCAGCCCTTTCTGAGGGCATGAAGCCTGCCAAATTTCAAGGAAATAGGTGCAGGGGTTTCTGGAAAATTGCACCTCAAACTGCTGAAAGCAAAACTCGTGTCACTTGTGTGTGTTAAGGCAGATTTGGATGAAAACAGTAGGGATGGTAGCCTGTAATAGGGGGCCTTCCCAGTGCTGGTTAGATATCTACCCACTCAGATGTTTCTGGGCCAGCCGCCCGCCCCTCTTTTTCTCAGGCAGAAACAGCTCCCAAAAGGGACAGAAAGGCTGCACACAGAGGCTTATATGCTGTTTCTATGTCCCTCCCCCAGAGCACTGTGATTGGAAGGGGACTCAGGGAAAGATCACAGTCACTGGCCAGCTACAGATGTCAGTCTTTCCCTGCCTGCTCCCCCTCCCTCTTCTCAGTTTCTGTTCTCCTGAAAGGCTGCCTTCTGAATTTCCGAATCTTTTCTGAATTGATTCGGAGGGGGGGGTTTGGTCTCCCAATTCAATTCGAATTCGGTGATTTGACCTGAATCAGACTGAATCTTCTCTGAAAAATCGGCAACCAAAGCTTGGCACACCCCTAATAACTATAAAGAGGAGCTCCTTCCACAGTGCTGAGTAGAGGAGATGGTTAGCATCCTCCAGAAGACATCCTTACTGCTACACTTCATCACTGAAATGACTCAGAAATGAAATGTGCAAAGTGTACATAAGTCCTCCAAAACCAAGAAAAGCATAGGGAATCTGACATCAGACACCTGTGCATCAAGAGTGGAGGAGAGAACTAAATGGCACCTTTTAAGAGGCAAAGCAGATAGAGGACTGGGAAGGAAGTCATTCCCCTAGTGACACTGCCTGAGCCTAAGGGTTGAGACATAATGCCTGAAAAGATGATACAATGTGGAGAGCTGCCCAAAATGGTGGCTACTCTTTCCTTCATCCATTACTGTGCAACAGGACTCTCTGGCAGACTCTCAAACCCTGGGACTACCACAGACCCTCTTTGCTGCAGACATGCCCTTGGAAAGAGCAGTGTGCCTCCTCTTGTGTATATGTGCTTGTTTGCTCTTCTTGCAGAAGATCTGGATCTTGACTCTAGAGAATCAACCTGCTCCCTAACCTGACAAAATCCGTGCTGGTTTCAACTGACCCCAAACTTCTTTGAAGTTCTTAGGAAACCCTCTGTCACTCTAGTCCTCTATCCCTAACCCCTCAGCTAGTTGCTCTGGGTGTTAATAGGATCTTTTATTGATTATTTATCAAGGCTTTTTTCAATGTTTATTTTTCTGATACTCATTATCAAATGCCCAGTCATTTTAGGGCCAGTGCTGTTCAGCATCTAAAGCACAGACTAGATCCTGATAAATCCATAGTGTCATTGTCTCAGCACGTATGCTGGGTACGTGTTGATTAATTGATAATGAAATCATGTTTCAAGAAATAATTGCATTAGAGTGCTCTCAGAGATGCAAGTTGAGTAATACAGCAGGTTTAACAAGATAGCAAAGGATTGTTTTAATGCTGAACACATAGTGAATTACAAGCCAGTTAAGTCCTAGTAACCAGAGAATTCAGAAGTGAAGTAATTATTCAACCAGCTTCTACACTTAGAGCATTACACAGATGAGCCTCTTAGTGCACTGGACAGCAGATTCCCATCTGCATTAAGGCCCTTTATCATGCAGTCATGTCACTGAGAGGTCAGAAGTTCCCTATTCACTGCCACAGCACTACAAAGGGGCTCTCATGCCAGTCACAGGTTCTGAAGTGATGGGTCGAGAGGCAGGCATTGTGTAGCATGCAAGACAAGCAGGACTAGCTGTCCCAATTAAAACCTAGAGAACAGATAAAATGTTCACATGCTGATGCCTCCCTTTGCTGACCTAATCTAGCCAAAGGCCTGATTAAAAGACCCTTTAAGGCCAAAAGGAACCTCCCCATTAACTTCAACTGGTTTTGAATCTGGCCTCTAGAGAAGGCTGCATCATGAATCTGCCCTCCTAGCAAAGAGCACAGTAGGAATGAGGATGGTGCACATTTTTCCTTTCCCCATTAGCATCTTCATGCCATGGCCTCATTCAATGGCTACAAAAGGCGTAGGTCTTTATGACTGTATACGCCACAAGTCCCTGGCTGCTAGTCCTCAGTTCCTGCTGTGAGAAAGTAGCAGGATCTTTGCTCCCTCACATCTTTTTTCCTACCCTTAGTCTCTCTACTCTGCAAATACCCTACAGCACAGGGTGGGAGAGGGGGAGAATGAAACTTATTTGGGCTTGTGCAGGCAGGGACAAGGATGACCATTCAGACACCAATATGATGCAAGACAAAAGATCAGAACTCTGGCAGGGGGGTCATTGCAACATCTCAGGGGAAAACTAAATCCAGCAGAAAGAGTTTACCCAGCAGGGATAATCTCTAATCATTCTTATCTCTTTCTCCCTATTTCTTCTGCCTATCAGATTGCCCTTGCAGCTCACCTTGGGAGTGAGCTGCCCATTACCGCTGTCATTCTGATCCTTATCAGCTCTGAGAGATGGTCTGTCTTACCCATATGACACTGTGGCTTCTGAGGAGCCTCCGATCCCCAGCTCTCTGTGAGCAATGGAATATGTGAATGGGGATGTGTGCAAACTAGCAAACTGCAACTGCTCCTACCCATTCTGGCTGCATCAGTTCATCATCTCTCTGGAATAATGGAGCAAGCACTATGATGTTCAGCTCTGCAAAGGCTTTCAGACTTTCCAAGAGTTCCTGCAGTTATCCAGGATTTCCACCATGTCCAAGCTCACTGGCCCTTCCCCCACTCACACCAAATTGCTTCTCTGCCCATCTCTCTCAGGACTTTCTGTAGCACCCATCATCTTAGTAACTGAAGGTGAAACAATTGTCACCTGATGTCTCATTTGTGATGCCGTAAAAATGTTTATGGTGGCACAGATGGTGAGCTTATAGATGTCACTACCCTTTGTTGCACCACAGCAAAAGAAAATGAGTGGTGCGACAAAAGGAAACACGTTTATTGCAGCAGACATCTATTAGCTCTGTGGCAGGAGAGTACAGCAGCCTGAGCTGCTCCTATTCTCCAGCCACCCGGGGGAGGTGCTCCAGGGGCTTGATGGCCCTTGGAGTACCTGCCTGCTTTCACACTTACAGAAAGGCACTGCAGGGAATCTGCGGTCCCCCTCCATAAGCAGGGATGGGTGAAATTCCCAGCTATCAACCATAAGTCGTGTCCCACCCCCCACAAGTTGCAGGGGCTGGGTCTGGCTGAGCAGGAAAAGAAGGGAGATCACATTGCCCCTGGGCCAACACCATCAAGGGCAAGACAAGGGATGATGTGTGTTTTACGCAGTTTAGCAGATCAGCTGTGCTGTGACACATCATGACACAGCTTGATCCACTTCATTTGGCGATGTCTATTTCTAGCCTGAGCCTATCTCTACACTACAGGCACAGCAGGGACAGCAGAACAGCCCTTACCAATACAGCCTTAAACTTGTCCTGGGTACTGGTGGCTATCCAGCCATTGCTGCACAGATCTCAGTATAAGCCAACGTACCCAAATGCTTGGACAACCTGTGCAAACTTATCCTAAATGCTTGTCCCTTCTTCAGCTCTTGAGCTTTGAAGCTAGGTACTGCACAGACATATGTTCTAGTTAAACTGGTACTGTAAAATGCACTATAGTGGTGCTCAACCCTTTTTGCTCAGTGGGTCAGATGGGCAGTGATTCATCCAAGGGCTTTATTCAGCCAGTGGACCCAATCTGGTATCTGTGGTGGGCGTGATGGGCCCATCCAGCTGTGCAAAGAGGGGCAGGAGACAGCCTAGCCACAGTCCAGCCCTGCAGGAGGAAAGGGGCTTGGCCTGGCCCCATGGGGAGAATGGTCCAGCCCCACAGAGAGAAGGGGCCATGGCCCAGCTCCAACCCAGGCATGCAGAGGGAAGAGGGCACAGCTCTGTCCTGATCTGGCTGTGTGGGGAGAGGGGCATGGCCTGGCTCCAACCTGCTGTGCAGGGCTTGGGAATTTACCAGTGGAGGAGCGGGATTGGCAGTATTAATTGCCACTGCTCCCCTGCCACCAAATTCCCTGACCCATGGGGAGTCCCACAAGCTGGATGCCATGGCTCTGTGGGCCAGATGTTGACCACTTCTGTTCTAGATGCAGCCAGAAACTGAAAATCCCCCCTCACAAAAATAATTAAGTAAAATGAAAGGAAATATATTTTGAAAAAATAAATTCTTTCTAAATTAGGACAAAGTATCAGAACTACTTGGTGATTTTTCTGTGGCCAGAGGTTTGTAAAAGAATTCTGTCTCAGGCGACACCTGCCTCCTGTTCCTGGGCCCAGTCTGCAGTAGCAGGGGACTGAGACGGCTCCCTCACAGTCTTCTGGATGAAATTCCCAGCCATCAACCTCCATGTTCTACAAATGGTGTTGAGACAAAGCCCATGGTAGCTGCAGCAGTTTGTTTAGGTATTCCCGAACAGAAATGTCAGCTCTACTGCCAGAGTGAGTTGTCTCAAATATCTTTTCCTGAAAAGAGAGAGATCCTCTGAGTTTTCCCAAAGCTTCTAGCTGAAGACTGAACTCAAACAAAGGACCCTTTAAATATCACTTTCCAGGCTTGCCAATGTCATGCTGGTTTTGATTTTCAGCAAGAAAAAAAAATGAAGGACTCTAAAATAGGTAAGAAATTGGAATTTATCCAGGTAGTTCTTCAAATCCACAGGTAGAGTTTAATTTTTATAATATTCCAAGAGGCTATACATGTTTATCACAAGTAGTAGAATAGTGATGGATGTCTAATTGAAAACTATATTAATACTTCATGGGTACAACAGGACACAGTTAAAGGAGTGTTAAATTTTGTTAAGACAGTTTTAAGGCAGAGGGTATCACTGATAAAAGACTGTGTATATCAGTTAAACATAACAGTCTGTGCACACATTTGGTGCCTCTGAGTTCCATAGCCAGAGCTCCCCATGCATACTCATATTCAGATAGCAAAGATGGGCACTGGTTTTCAGCCACACAGATTTCCAGCTCCCCGTCAGCAAACTGCAGGCACAGAAAGCATACAAGACAGTACATGCACACTTTATAAGGTGGGCATAATGAGTCATAGATCCTTCAGATTAAATTGCTGCATCATTTTCCAAAAATCACTCTTTGGCAGAATCAGGTTTTTTGCTTCATTCAGTTTATATAGATTGAGAAAAGAGTGAGCAGCAGTTTTAAATCAGAACAACTTATGGAAGAACAGTATCACACACAGTAAATCATTAAGGAACTAGAGCAAAACCATGTTCACTGCCAATTCACCTACATTATTCATTCAGCTCTCTTCTGGTGACTTTGACAATTTTCAAGCTGTCATACTGGAAGCATAAAAGTTGGGTGGAGATCAGAGTGTGAGGATGCACTGCGTATTCACAAACATTCATTCAAATGAAAATGTTGACTCACATGCATGGTGTTTGAACCCCTCTTTTTTCTATTTCTGCAAACATCCTTGTGACTGTAAGCCGTAATTCTGTCTGAGAGGATTTCCAGTGAAGAGGAAATTCAGTGTATGGAGCCAGAATGAAAGCCCATGCCCTAGGTCACATTACATCCTTGAAGCTCAGTGCATCAATACTTTCCCAGAATATAGCCATGGGTGCTTTCCTACCTTGTTGATAAAGGCACATCACAGTTTGTAACAGGAAAATTTACTATTTAGCTTTCCTGCAGGCTGCCTATTTACACTCCCTATTTACACTCTCTGGGAGCGTCCACACATGCAAGCATGTGCATTTGCAACAGCTCAGACTGAAGCAGTGCAAGTTTGAGCTGGGGCTTTTTGCCTCAGCACACGTGCTCAGACATGTTCTTTGTTATGGAGCAAATTGTACCACTTGGGGCAAAATAACCCTGCCTGGCTCCTCCCAGATTTTCAGCCAGGGGGAGCTAGAGACGGGGGCCAGCACCTGTGCTGTCCCCAGCAGTATAAAAAACTGCCCTGTCCTGGCCCCAGCAGTATAAATAGCCACCCTGGCAAGTAGCTCAGGGCTACTAGCTCTCAGGAGCTTCTGGGGTGCAACCAATTGGCACCTGTGGACACTACCCCTTGTGCCAGCTGGACTTCTGACGCAGCCCTGAGAGTTTCCTGCACCCTCTGGCAGTGGGGGTTGCTGCCTGGCTGTGACCTGCTGCGCACCTGCCAGACCCAGATGGGGACTGCAGAGTCAGTAGAGGCATATGCCCCTCTGGGCCAGCTGCCAGTGGACTGCAGTTGCAGGGTTGGCCTCTGTGCAGCACTACTGCCATGTGTGCCCCCTGCCCAGCCATCTGGGCAGCTATCGCCTGGAAGATGTTCTCAGTGTGGTGGCCTGCTTTGAACTGTCAAAGCATGTCCTCCTGGCCCCATTTGTCCAGGAGGTCAGCCACAGCCAGCTGGGTCCAAGGTGTCAGCTCTGAGCAGGCAGGGTCCTGCCACTGGCCTCCCTAGCAGGAATCCTGGTGTTCCCTATTGGAAAACTGAAAAATCCCTGTAAAAAAAAAAAAAATCCCAAAATCACTCTCTAAAATACCCCCAAACCCATGTTCCTCCACAAGTAGGACAAAAGACCACTATAAAAGAGAAAGAGAGAGTGAGAAAGAGACAGCAATCAGTTGGACAATATTTATTGCTATATCTACAGTGTTAAAGCAAGTCTCTTATCATAATAATAAAGTGAACGCTAAATACCAGGTTTCATGAATTCATGAATACATATTTTGCTGCCCTCCCACAGAGAGATGGCCCCCACACAAGGGGTTGGTCCCCCAACATGATGTTTAGTCTCTACACAAGGGGTTCAGCCCCCATACAAGGGCTACACCCCCCAACAGGGGATTCAGCCCCCCAAAAGGGGGTTCAGCACTCTCACAAGGGTTACGGCCCCCCAACAGGGGGTTCATCCCCTACACAAGGGGTACGGCCCCACCAACGGGGGCCAAATGGCCCCCACAGGGGCTACCAGCCCCCTTGCAAGGCCCACATGCTCCACCCCAGCCCCCCAATTGCTGCCCCACCTAACCCCATCCCCCACCAGCTGCTGCAACCCCTCCAATGGCTGCCTCACCCAGCCCCACTCCCCCCCAATGGCTTTCCCACCCAGCCTCACCCCCCAACTTGCACCCAAGGCTACCCCCACAACTCCAGGCACCATCACTTTAAAAAAAACCCAGAAAAAGAACAGAAAAAAATGGGGAAAAAAAGCCTCTGCTTACCTTTGAAGCAGGGGTGGGGGGGCTCCAGGGCCTCCTGGCAGAGCCCCCCAGGCAGCACAGGACAGCACAGGGGCAGGAGGGCTCAAGCTGGGGCTGCTGAGGCTGTCACCCTGCCCGCACTGTGCGGGCAGGTCCCCAGGCAGCCGGACAGCAGCTTCAACTGCGGGTAAGTGCCGGGGTCTTTTTGGGGGGGGGGTTTAAATATGGGGTGGGGGGCAGGGATGGGGGGGCTTGGGGAGATGGGGCCAGATAGGGCAGGAGGAGGGGGGGAGGGGGGCTGGCAGGGGGAGGGGCCAGTCCTGGCAGGGGTCAGGGGCCTCAGGGGGGCTGGCGGGGAGACGGGGGGGCTGGGGGAGTGGGTGAGGCCATCAGGGGTCCCCCCACAGTCCCTTCCCCCCTCCTCCAGCCCCCCCAACCCCTTACTCACCGGCACTGGAGCCCTGGTGCTGAAACACACGGCCTGGCTGGCTGCATGTTTCAGCACCAGGGCAAGGGGCAACCATAGAGATGCTCTGGCAGCCAGAGCATCTCTATGGAGGACCCAGCCTCCAGTTGCTTCAGGGCATGGTCAGGAACCACGCCCTGCCCCATTTTTTTATACTTTGCTTTTTTTAGACCCCTGCATATCCAGGGGTCTAATTCTCTCCCCGCGCCGCAAGTTTGCAGCACGGGGACCATTTTTTTGTTCCCACACGTGCCTGTTGCCCCACTTCAAAGGGGTTTGATGTGGGGCAAGAGGCACCTGCGTGCTCATGTGGACACGCCCTCTGGGTGCATCTGCACATGCATTTAACTGTGCAGTAGACTAATTTGCTGCAATGTGAAGCTTCACGGTCTACACATACAACGTTATTAGACTGCAGCAAGCTAATTGTTGCCGTTGTAAGATAGTATTGTCCCTGACAGTAACTTCTAGGACAGTACTATCCTACAACACTTAAAACAATTGCACCTAAACACACATGTAAATGCTGACCTGTGTAAATTGCATCCAGTCAGCCCAGGAAGCAGAAGGCCAGATCCCTGCCTGCCACCTAGCTGGACAGCTCCACTCTTTGGGCCCTCTTGTGCCCCAGCCAGTCCCTCTGCCACACATTGCTGTGACCCGGAGCCTGGGGATGACCCCCTGAGCCTGCTGCCAGCCTGGGGCTGCTCTGCTCCAGCTCAAACTTCTGTGGTCCCAGGTGCACATGTAGGCACTGTGCCTAGCAGTTAACTCTGACACAAACTGTGCTGGAGTTTATAGTGCTGCACTGATTGAATGTGTAGATTCACCCTCTTTGACATATTCAAAGACTGTTGTGCATATAAGGTTAACATCAAGGCGTTACTTCCCAAGAGATGCTTTGCGAGAACCTTGAAATCAAACTCCATGATTCCTGGCACATGTGCTAATGGATGGCAGATACACAAAATCCAGTCTCAGTGTGGAAATCCCCAGTGAAGCTCTACATCAGTTGTTAAATGAATGTAGTTACTGTCAGCTTTGTTACTTCACTGAGTGTTACTTTACTCTCAAAATCTCGGGGCCACACTGAATTGCATGTGTATTTTTTCTGCTACAGCAGTACTAGGGAATCCCAGCACTGGATCAGGGTATACTCTTCGGAAAAGACAGTCCCTATAAGCAAGATGCAACGATTGGGCAAAACAGATAGGGCTGTGCGAAACAGCAACATTTTGTTTCAACTTCTATTTTCCCATTTCATTGGAACAGTGTTCATTTCGAGTTTCATTTCATTTTGAAGCACTGTTCTGCTTTGTTTCATTGAAACTGTTTCGCTGTTTCGATACTGTTTCCACATTTCACCCATAGGCTAAAATGAGGAATCACAAAACTGCCTATAACTTTGTCTTGCCTGATTCAAATGAAAACAGAAGGAAGGGTAGCTTCTGCTGAGGCCACAAATCCTGTCAAGTTTGAAGGAGATAGGTGCAGAGGTTTCTGGGAAATTGCACCTCAAAGTAATGAAAGCAAAACTCATGTCACTTGTAAGTGTGAAGCCACAGGAGGGTGAAAACAATAGTCATGGTGTCCCCTGCTGAGGCCACAAATCCTGCCACGTTTCAAGGAGATAGGTGCAGGGGTTTCTGGGAAACTGTACCTAAAGCTGCTGACAATCAAAACTCATGACATGTGACTGTGTGTGTTAAGGCGCACCCTCACTGGCAGTGGGACCTCTACGTGACACCGTAGCATATTCCAGTGAGGCCTCCTCCTCCCTTACAGCCTCATCCTCATCCACCACTTTAAATAACAACAGGTAAATATTGTAAGCAGCACAGTAGCACCAGCAGCATCTCAGGCAGCCAAACTGTCACAGAGCCTTTCTTTCCTTTCTTGCAGGAGCTTTTTCTCCAGCCACTGCCAGAGAACTCTCCCTGCCAGCCCAGCCCTGGGGCTTAGATGTGCCCAGGGCCTTATGTCCTTCCAGTCAGCTGACTGGGGACAGGTGCTAGGGATGTAGGTTGTAGCTGTGTTGGTCTAAGGACATGGCACTTGCAGACAAGGTTCTTTGGGTCAGTCTGGTATCTTTTAGTAGACCAACTTTTAGTTAGAGAATATATCTTAGCAAGGTTTGGGGTTGAAACCCCCTTTTTCAGGCTGAGGAAGCACCTGCAGTTGGTGTGTGTGCTGGTCCTGGATGGAAGGAATAGTAAAGAAGCCAGAAGCTGGCATGTAATACAGGCAAGAAAGCCAGTCAGTGAAAATGGAAATGGAGGCATCAGGGGGTGAGGGACAGGTTGGGGTAGGGGGGAAGGGGGATGTAGCAGCACAGGTAAAAGTGGAGAGATACCTGGGGAGTCAGATGCCCGGCAGGTTGAAGTGTGTCAGAATTCCATCTATATTGAATCCTTGAGTTTCTGTACCTAGGAGGTTGATGAAGTGCAGTTTGATGAAAGATACCAGACTGACCCAAAGAACTTTGTCTGCCAGTGCCATGTCCTTAGACCAACACAAGTTTGATTCAGGCTTTGGCTGCTGCATATGCTTCCCTTCACCCTCAGGTCACACATGACAACCAGCGTGTGGACTGTACTGGACCACAGTGAATCAAGCCATTTCCTGATGCCCTGCTTCAGCCGCCTCACCAGAGCCTACACGTCTGGTGACAGGAGCTTGCCCCAGCCAGAAACATTGATCCCCTGGAACTTCTCCATTTGGCACTGAAGTTCCCCTACTATGGGGATCACCTGGCTAAGGAGGGCATCACCAGTGCTGAGGGTCTCAGTGGCCTCGAGGAAGGGCTTGAGGACCACCAAGATCTGGGAGATGGTATCCTAGTCTGCTCTGTTAAGTGGGCCGCACATCCCAATCTCCTTGAGCAAGACCATCTCATGGAAGGCCTTATGTTGCTCCACCAGCCTCTCTAGGATGAGTTATATGGAGTTCCACCAAGTCTCCACATCCTGCATGATTTTGTGCTGTGGGATGTTCAGCTCTGCCTGTTTGTCCTGCAGCATCTTACCTGCCTTGATGCTGTGGTGGAAGTAGCCTGCCACCTTCCTGTATTTGGAAATGAGCTTGCTGGTGGTGCTGGCACCATCACTGGCAGCCCTGTCCCCCTCCAAGACATCCCTGACAATGAGGTGGAACATGTGCGCCACAGCAGATGCCAACAAACTTGTCATCACAGGCCGCCTTGACCATATTGACCCCATTGTCTGCGGCCATGAACCTGCAGGTGAGTTCACCCTGCCCAACAAGCCATCCCTCCACCAAGCGGTTCATGGCCCCCATGATCTCGGTTGCTGTGTGGGACTCATCCATCACCTTGGCTTGAAGGAGAGCCCACTGACAGCATGACTGGTTGCACCAGTACCCTGTGAGGGAGAGATAGGTGTCCACCCCCAGCTGCTCCAGCTGTCCAAGGTGAAATGTAAGGCCACCTGTGGACCTGCCTTGCACAGCTCCTCCCTCAGGTACTGCTTGCATGCCTCATACAGGGAAGGCACCACCATCCTGCTGAAGGTGGTGCATGCGGGCACTTGGTATGATGGGGCCATGAGCACCATGAGCTGCCTAAACCCTGGCCACTGAACTAAGGAGAAGGGCTGGCCATTGACAGCAAGCATCTCCCCAGTGCTCTGGGTGATTTTGCTTGCCCTTGCAACATGCCCCACTTTTGGTATGCCTTTCCCCCACTGTTCCAGAGTGGCCTGCCTCTGCTTTGTGGGTGTGGGGGCTTTGGAGCAAGAGGAGGACTTCTTTTTGGGCATGCTCCCACTGGTATCAGACTGAGGAGGAGCAAGGGCAAAGGGGTGATGCCTGTGGAGATGCATCAGTATCTCCGTGGTGCTCATGTGTTTTGTTCCCTTGCCCCAGCTGGTTTTGGCTCAGCAGTGCAAGCAGACAGCATACATGGGATCATCTACGAGTTCAAAATGGTCCCAGACCACACTACCTCCTCATTTCTGGGGTGTGGGTGCATGTGTGGATGCTGACTTTTCCTGCTTCTCAGCAGGCAGAGGCACAGCAACAGAAGGAGCAGACTCAGCTGAAGCACTTGCCTCCACAACCTCTACCTCAGACTCCTCTGAAATGCCTTCTGGGGAAGGAGACCTGGCTGTAGGGGAAACTTGAGGGGTCTGGAGCACAAACTCAGATGATTCCCCCTGCTTCCCCCAAATTTCCCTTACCATAGCGCTCAGATCCAGTTCCAGCTCTTCCTCTGGCACTGGAAGGCTCAGCATGGGAAGTGAAATGGGGGTGGAGGAGACTGTCATCCTGGTGCTGCTGCTGCTGCTTGTTGTCATGGTGGGGGAGAGTTATGGCTGGTGCTCTTGGAAAGGATGCAGTCTCAGGGACAGGCAGTGGCACTGGCACTACTCCCCTCTCCTTGCTGCCTGTAGAACTAGTGGAAGACTCATGCCTGCTTGTTGTAACAAAGAGGCTGTGTCTCAGTTTTGGGGTGGGTGGGACTTACAGCTCTCCCTGTACCCCTCTTCTGCCCCTCCCTGAAGGCTTGCCAGCTGCCTTTCCAGCATGCTTTATGGTGTGTTTCACAGTGTCTTTGCCTTGGTGTGCTGGAAAATCTGTGTGTTCTTCTGTATTATAATCTGATTTATGTAATATATGTAGATAATTGTCTGTGTATGTGTATTAATGTAATGTATTTATTTATGTAATAAATAAAATAAAATATATAAATGTATGTATGTGTTCCTGTATAAATTCTGTCTTATAATATGCAATATATGCTGTGCTTCCCTGCACAGTGAATGGAATGCATGCTGTGAGAGAAAGGACAGATTTCTTTTCTGGCAGAAAAGAATCAAAATAGACTAACAGAAACAAAAAGATTTTGCGGGAGGAATAAATTGAAAAGAATCAATGAATATAATAATAAAATAAAAGGGTATATAATGCAAAAGGTAATGATGAATCCCACTTGCTAGGTTATCATGTAGGAAATGAATAATAGCCTTTGTTGTCTGATGCTGCTAAACTCCTGGAAGACAAAGCTCAGTAACTGACCCCAAGGCAGAAAGCAGTTCAGTTCAAACAATGCTGCCTTTTATGCTATTTTCCATCCCTCCCCCAGAGCACTGGGATTGGAAGAGACCTCAGGGAAGGATCACAGTCACTGGCCAGCTACACAGTCAATGAGAGCAGTCCTTCCCCCTCTTCCCCCTCTCTCTCCTTACTTTCTGTTTCCCTGCAAGCAAGCCCAGCTTCAACTTCGAAACTAGAAATGTTTCAAAACTTTTGAAACATTTTGACTGCCCTCATTTCATTTTGAGGCTGTTCCAAAGCCCTTTGTTTCATTTTGATTTCACTGTTTCGAGCTCGAAATGAGTCGAAACAGCCTCAAAATGAAACAGCCGGCTAAATTTCACATAGCCCTAATAATTATTGCTAGGCTGTGTATTTAAGCAATTGCTTCTCCCTTCCAGCGCATGTCCATGTGCATATGTATATGTATGTGTGATATTTATGATGGGATATACCTCACAACCTGTCTATTCATTGTCTTGCCTTCATCCAAACACAAGTGAAGTTCTAAGTAGACCTCAAGTGGACTACCTACCTGCCCTTCAATTTTTTTTCATGGTAATCTAACCCTGATGTCCTGCTTTGAGGACTGGTTTTCTTTACTGGGTCCAAGGAATGGTTCCTGCTGGAAACAATAGTAACTGGGCAAATAAAAGTTAATGTGATTTTGACAGAGGATGACACTAAAATAACTCAGCTTAGATATTGATTCCTGCAAAGTGTCTCTTCCTTTCCCACATGGTATGCCTTTTGCAAATTTTACAATGGCAATCACAGTAATTAAACACTCTCAGAGCTTACATATTGACAAACAATACTTCCTACTTGAAAATAATATCCCATTTAGAAAGAAACCCTACTGGTGGCATCATTGCTACTGGCAACATTTGTGCCACTTGTTTATGGTTCTATAAATTTCAGCCTCATAAAAATCGCTAGATACCTGGCCATGCCCTCAGCTATTATAACTCAATGTAGCACCACCAAATTCAATAAAGATGTGCTAGTTTGCATCAGCTGGGCTTTGGGTCCTGTATGAAGTGTATTTAATAAAACCAGAAACAAGTGAATCACAGCTGAATGGTTCCCTGCTGAACCTGGTACAACCTGGAAGAGGTTTCTGAGCCTGTGGAGAGGGAAGATTAGCCTCAGGGCTAACATTCACCAGACTGAGTCTCATGCATGTATAGAGACTGAAACAAAGTAAGACTCTGAGTTCATAGGAAGCAGTCCAGTTTCAAGCCAGGTGAGTATAGACAAACATTTATGATTTCTGATTCACAAGAGTCATGGCCTGATTCTCACACATGCTGATCATCCATGGCTTCTTGTGACAGGATCCTGAGCCAAGACCATGAGGTTACAAACTCCTTGCGGGGTGAGACACTCAATTCCAGGATGGCTAAATTTAGGGATTAAAACCCAACTTTAATAATTAAGTAAAATACTACAATGGAACCGGGGAAGACAGAATTCTTATATCAGTGTTTCCCAACCAGTGAGCCATGGCACAAAAGCGTGCCATCAGAAATGAACAGGTGTGCTGTGGAATTTTGCCATGGCAATGAGCTACAATACGTATGATGATGGGGAATGCCTTCACAGGTGTGTCATGGAAAATTTGTATTAATGTAAGTGTGCCTTGGGCTGGAAAAGGTTGGGAAACCCTGTCATATAATAAAGAGCTTAGTCCATCTGTCTGTCCATAATGCACTTGGAGCTCTTGGAGCACTCCATCCCTACCATCATGGTGGCACTCCACCGCCTCCGAGGAGCAGGGCTGGGTGGGAGCCAGCAGGCCAGCGGCACTGGAGGCAGTGATGGCATGGGGTGCTGGCAGAGGGGGACGGAGGGGATGGCGGGACAAGGTTCCCCCCTGTCCCCCTGGTAGGCGGCGGTGGCACATGGTGGGTGGTGGCCCTCCATCCCCACTCCTCCCCCTCACCTTCATTCTTGATGGTCAATTGGCTAGTACAAAATAAAGGTTTAAAACATACTATCTTCTAACACATTTTCCTCTCACTCCTGGCTAGGGCTTACTTCACAGTCTACAGTTGGTTCCAGTAGCAGGCAGGTATCATCACAGCCACTACAGCAAACTCCTCTTTGTCCCAAGGGGTCTTGGCTTCTTGGCTTCTCTTGGCAGGTTGCCCCACTGCTGCAGGCTTCTCTCCATCTGTCTCCACTCTCTGGGGCTGCCACTTCATAGTTTCATAGTAGGTAGGGTCAGGAGGGACCTGAACATCTAGCCTGACCCCCTGCCACAGGCAGGAATGAATGCTGGCTTCACAAGACCCCAGACAGGTGATTATCCAACCTCCTCTTGAATTTGCCCAAGGTAGGGGCAAGGACCACTTCCCTGGGAAGTTGGTTTCAGATTTTGGCCACCCTAACTGTAAAATATTGTCTTATGATCTCCAACCTAAACCTATTCTCCATCAGCTTATTACCATTGTTCCTTGTCACCCCAGGTGGTGCTGGGGAGAAAAAAGCTCTAACTATTTGCTGTTGATCTCCCCTGATAAGTTTGTCAGCAGCCACCAGGTCCCCCCTCAGCCTCCTCTTGCTGAGGCTGAACAGGTTCAGGTCCCTCAGTCTCTCCTCATAGGGCCTGTCCTGCTGCCCTCTCACCAAGCAGGTGGCCCTCCTCTGAACCCTCTCCAGGCTGGCCACGTCCCTTTTGAAGTGCAGTGCCCAGTACTGGACGCAGTACTCCAACTGCGGCCTAACCAAAGTTGCATAGAGGGGGAGGATCACCACTCTGGACCGGCTTGAGATGCACCTTTGGATGCATGACAAGGTCTGGCTGGCCTTGCTGGCTGCGGTCTGGCATTGGCGGCTCATGTTCATCTTGGAGTCAATAATGACTCCAAGATCCCTTTCCACCTTTGTGCTTTCAAGAGGGGAACTCCCCAGCCTGTATGTATGCTGTGGATTCCTTCTCCCAAGGTGCAACACCCTGCATTTGTCTACGTTGAACCCCATCCTATTCTCATCTGCCCACTTTTGTAGTCTGTCTAAATCTAGTTGCAGCCTCTCTCTCCCTTCAAGTGTGTCCACCTCACCCCACATCTTAGTGTCATCAGCAAACTTGGACAGCGTGCTTTCCACCCCCTCGTCCAAGTCGCTGATGAAGATGTTAAACAGCGCGGGCCCGAGGACCGAGCCCTGGGGTACCCCACTGCTCACATCTCACCAGGTTGAGTACAACCCATCCACCACTACTCTCTGTGTGCGCCCCATCAGCCAGTTTTTTACTCATCCAACTGTGCAGGCATCAATGCCACAGTCGCTTAATTTATTGATGAGGATGGGGTGAGAGACAGTGTCAAAGGCCTTCTTAAAGTCTAGAAAGACTACATCCACGGTGACACCATCATCCAAGGATTTAGTTACTTGGTCATAAAAGGCAATGAGGTTGGTCTGGCAGGACCTGCCCTTGATGAACCCATGCTGATTGCCCCAAGCATGATCTCCCCTGCAGGCCCCCCCCACAGATGTGCTCCTTGATGATTCTCTCCAAGATCTTCCCAAGAACCAAGGTAAGGCTTACATGTAGCCTTCACACCTGTAGGCTACATGGACTCCAGCAGGCTGCGGGCTAGCAGGCACTCACAGGCACGTGCACTCCAGTTCCCTAGCTTATATCTCCTTCCCCCCACTCCAGCTTCTAGAAAGAGCCATAGTTTTCAAGAAAGGGATCCTTCCAGCACCATCCAGAAGGCAGTGTGCAAAACCAAGCAATACCCAGCCCCCCTCTGCAATCCAGTCTTCAACCTTTCCCTGCCAGAACAAAACCCATCCAAAGAAACCTTTTCAACATATAACATCCAAATAAACAATACAACCACATTATAATCACACCCCTAACACAGGCAAAGAGAAGTGTGATAGCTCGGGAAGTCATGGCACTGGAGACATACTGTACTGCCAAATGGAAGCAGTGCCTTGACATAGATTCTTAGATGTTAGGGTCGGAAGGGACCTCAATAGATCATCGAGTCCGACCCCCTGCATAGGCAGGAAAGAGTGCTGGGTTCAGATGACCCCACCCAGATGCCTATCTAACCTCCTCTTGAAGACCCCCAGGGTAGGGGAGAGCACCACCTCCCTTGGGAGCCCATTCCAGACCCTGGCCGCTCTAACTGTGAAGAAGTTCTTCCTAATGTCCAATCTAAATCTGCTCTCTGCTAGCTTGTGGCCATTATTTCTTGTAGCTCCCAGGGGCACCTCGGTGAGTAAAGCCTCACCAATTCCCTTCTGTGCCCCCATGATGAACTTATAGGCAGCCACAAGGTCACCTCTCAACCTTCTCTTGCGAAGGCTGAAGAGGTCCAGGTGCCCTAGTCTCTCCTAGTAGGGTTTGGCCTACAAGCCCTTAACCATACGTTTGGCCCTTCTCTGGACCCTCTCCAGGTTATCCACATCCCTCTTGAAGTGCGGCGCCCAAAATTGCATGCAGTATTCCAACTGTGGTCTGACCAGCTTCCAATAGAGGGGAAGTATCACCTCCTTGGATCTATTCGTCATGCATCTGCTGATAAATGATAAAGTGCCATTGGCTTTTCTGATGACTTCGTCACACTGCCGACTCATGTTCATCTTGGAGTTGACTAGGACTCCAAGATCCCTTTCTGCTTCTGTGCCTCCAAGCAGGTCATTCCCTAGGCAGTAGGTATGCTGGACATTTTTCCTTCCTAGGTGCAGCACTTTGCATTTCTCCTTGTTCAATTGCATTCTGTTGTTTTCTGCCCATTTGTCCAACCTGTCCAGGTCTGCTTGTAGTTGTTCCCTGCCCTCCAGCGTGTCCACTTCCCCCACAGTTTTGTGTCATCTGCAAACTTGGACAGAGTACACTTCGATCCCTCGTCCAAGTCGCTGATGAAAACATTGAAGAGTATCGGTCCAAGGACCGAGCCCTGCAGGACCCCGCTGCCCACACCCTTCCAGGTCAATACCGACCCATCCACTACGACTCTCTGGGTGCGACCCTCTAGCCAATTCGCCACCCACCGGACTGTGTAGTCATCCAAGTCACAGCCTCTTAACTTGTTCACCAGTATGGGGTGGGATACTGTATCAAAGGCTTTCCTGAAGTCTAAGTAAACGACGTCAACCCCTTCTCCTGCATCCAGGTGTTTTGTAACCTGGTCATAAAAAGAGACTAGATTAGTCAGGCATGATCTACCTGCTACGAACCCATGCTGGTTTCCTCTCAGCATAATTTGTCCTGCCGGGTTCGCAAATGTGAGCCTTGATAATTTTTTCAAAGACTTTGCCTAGGATGGAGGTGAGACAGACTGGCCTATAGTTGCCTGGGTCCTCCTTCCTCCCCTTCTTGAAAATGAGGACCACATTGGCCCTTTTCCAGTCCTCCAGGACCTGGCCCATGCACCACGTGTGTTCAAATATTCCCGTCAGTGGCTGCGCAATGACGTCAGCCAGTGCCTTCAGTACCCTCAGATGGAGATCATCCGGGCCTGCCGACTTAAAGGCAACCAGTTCCTCCAAGTGCCTCTGCACCATCTCAGGGTCTACGCTTGGTATTCTGGCATCCTGCTGCTGCCTCTGTACAATCCCAGTGAGAGCCTTGCCTTGCCCCTCACTTAGGAACACTGAGGCAAAGAACTCATTGAGGAGTTCAGCCTTGTCCCCCCTGTCCGTCACCAATTGCTTCTGCCCATTTAGTAGAGGTCCTATTCCTCCCTGGGCCTTTCTTTTACTCCCTATATATCTAAAGAACAATTTTTTGTTATCCTTACCTTTGGGATACCATCCTCAGCTCCATGGTAGCTTTGGCCTGTCTAACTGCCTCCCTACAAGTGCGAGCAGAGGAGGTATACTCCTCTTTAGTAATCTCTCCCCGTTTCCACTTTTTATTTGCCCCCCTTTTAGCCCGTAGACTGCTCTGGATTTCTCTGGTCAGCCAAGGAAGCCTCTTGGCCCCTTTCCCCCTTTTTCCCCGCATCGGGATCATCTCCCTCTGTGCCCGAAGGATCATTTCCTTAAGGCACAGCCACCCTTCCTGGGCTCCCAACTCTTCAAAACTCTTACTCTGCAGTGTGTCCTTGACTAATCTCCTGAGTTCATTGAAGTCAGCTTTCCTAAAGTCTAGCACTTTCACCCTACTAGTTACCTTACCCACTCAACGTCTGATGGTGAATTCTATTATTTGGTGATCACTGTCCCCCAGTGACTTGACATCTTGACATCAAGCTCAAGTAATGAGAAAAGTTTGGGTTTGTGGGGAAACAGTTTCATCCTTCCCCTCTGTCCAAAGATGCACTCTCCAGGCTTGGATCATCCTGGAAATGTGTCACAGAGTGATGATGAAAGCAAATTATAAAGAAAACCAAACATCAGCCAAACAAAATGGCCTCAACATTGCTCCTGGAGACAAAATCAGAGCTTGGACCCTTGTAAATTTTTACCAAATCTTAAACAAGATCTGGAAGTCAGGGAAAATCAGACCAGTGGTCTTTTCTGCCACATAAACTACCATGGAGAGTGCATCAAAGGATATCAATTTCTGGAGATCAGATTGACATAATGACATAATACCCCATTATATTTCATGAATAGTTTGGGGGTTTTTTGCTGAGAAATAAGCAATTTATGTCTGCATTTATTATGTAAATGGCACAAGGAGGGCTAGATTCGATTTCACTTGACAATCTGGAGCAATTCCACTGATCTCAGAATGCAAACCCAACAGTGTTTGAGTTGGAGTTGGTTTTCCAAAGCTGGATACCCAAGTTGGCAGAAATTCTATTAAGCAAACTCACTGATTTCTCCCTGAAGGCAGTGGCTGCACTGGGAATGGGATTGCATCCTTGATGTTGTGGAACAAAACATTCGTTCCCATTTCAAGAACAGGCAGGAGACCCACCATCAGTTTAAGCATGAGTAGATGTAGGACCAAGAAACATACTCTGAATCTGAAGCTTACCAAACACAAGACCAGCACAAAGTACCTGAAGCCAGCCAAACCAGACATGAGGATGTTGGGATGCCCTACTGTTCAGTGTATGCTACATACGCTCCCCTTCAGCAAATGGCCTGCTGAGAGTCAGGCATCAGCTGCTTCCAACCTCAGGGGCTTGTCCTTTAATGGTCACATGGTCCATTATGTGACACCATCTGTCCTCACATTGACTCTTGGGCAATATCTTTGTTCGCGTCAAAGGGAACTGTGTGTTGGATTAAGGGCAGGATGTGAGGTGGCAACCAGAGTAGGTGAGATTGGACTGGCCTGGGTCTCTGCTGTGCTGTGGCAAAATTTCAGACTTCAGACATACTGGAGTTTGGCAGACAGCCTGGTTTACAGGGAAATAATATTTAGGAAAAAAAAGAGCCACAGCAAAGTTCTAAATGCTCTGCTAAAAGGCTCTTTCAGGATTTACTTGATTGTTCTGAGTGCAGACACTTCAGCCTGTAATTAGACACTGTAAAAGTTAATTGGCTTCAATAACAGTTTGAGAGCCAGATTCGATTTCTTCTTCTTCAAACTGCAATCTATTTACAAGTTATAAAGAGAAATAAATGCCCTCTGAAGATGGAGCTTCTCTCTTTTGTTTCCCCTTGCCTAATAACCCTGTTTTGAAGCAACCAGAAAGGTATAACACACATAAATCAAAATCATGCCTTACGTGAAAGCATTCTGTGTCATTAAGTTCTTTCATCCACTATGAATTTTAAAAAAATTGCTCTGGATGATTTTTATTTAGAAATAATAAATATATTTATAGATCATTTAAAAGCAATTATCACTGAACGGAAAGATTTATTCCTGGAAGAAGGCCTTCTCCTCTTCTCTCTGCCAGTGCCACTTAGCCAAAACAAAATGCCTCCGTGATTGGCTTGAGCTGTGCAGACTGCATTAAGGATGTTTCCATATATAAACCACATTGGGTTGAAATAGTGTGGAACATCCTACCAAAGCAACAAGATGAAAAGAAGGCTGCCATGGGTGGGGGGACAAGGAGGTGTTCTGAAGTCCTGAATTGTGTATACCCTAAGGGCCTGACACAAAGTTTGTCAGAGTCCAATTACTTCAGCAGTCCTTCAATTTGTCTTTAGGCCACCAAATTCCACCAGGGATTTGGGGTATCCAGAACCATTTAATGAACTGACTTTTCCATGAAAAACTCAAACAACTGGAGACCATTATTGGGTGTCATGACATTTTAGCAGCAGTCATGAAAAAAAATGAAAATTTGTCATCAGCAAAGCAGCCCTTCCTTCCCGCAAAGATGGAAACAATGTATGGATACTTAACCTGAGGAAGGACACAATGCTGTGAAAGGGAAGGTGAGAAAGGAGAGAGAGAATATGCTGTACTTCACTTGACTGAAGGACAAGCATAGTTCCTTGGAGCCTCATTATAAAATGAGGCACAAGAGAAAACTGGAAAATTGCAAATTCTTATAGTGTTGCCTTGGCTGCTTTCAAAGTTATATGGAGCAAACGTGTGGTGGGACTTAGCCTGGCCTGGAAGTCTACACCATTGGAGAAGAGGTGTTCTGTTTAATATTTCGATGTGTATATCTTTAAATAGCACAGCCCACAGATCCTGCAACCTATTCTGCCTTTGTTCCCCTGTTGTAAAGCCAAAGCAACTTCAGTGAACCCTCAGATTATCAGCTCTCTAAAGCATCTGCGGGTGTCTGTTTTTCTACGTAGCTGCCTGAATAGGCAAGTGAATGCCCTTGGTTTCCTTTTCAGTTGTATATTATTTGAAAATAGACTTAAGTTTGGACTTTCTGCTGCATGCTCAAATGGTATGATCAAGCATTTATCTCTCTGTAATCTTATAGTATAATCCAGAGCTGTTTTACAGCTCCTGTTGATGCACATTTGGCCCTTAAGATTTAATATGGCATTTTTGCTGAAGCAGAGGTGCTATGACTTTAAGTATAATGACTATTGCTCCAGTTTGCTAAAGGTGCACTTAAGAAGCCATTCAAAGTTACAAAACCTCATTAACAGATTGGAAAACATTTGCTTAATGTTACACTGCCATTTCTAAATAAGTCTATCATCTTTTAATTTGGCGCAGTGTCTAAATATTCATTTTAACTAATAAAGATCCTCAGTAATGTCTTATTAGATTGCTGGCAAACTCCCAACAAATATTATGATGATCTTTTGTTTAATTAGGGGTTTCTCAAGCAGTCTTGGTTTCATTCTGGTAATAGGAAAGATAACGCATTTTCAAAAGTTTGAGCTTGATGAATGTTTTCTAAAAGTCAGGGGATCCAACAGTTCTCACCCATCCAAGTGCTGGCAAAACCTGGAGAATTTAAATGACACAGCCCTTCCTGGACTGACTTCTCCTGACTATATAAGCCTGAAAAAGCTCCTCTATCGGATCTCTCCCATCTATTTGCCATTGTGGGTTTTCACTGACGAAGCAGAGCTTCCTGACTAGCACTGATAGGACATTTTCCATCTAAACACTTCTTTTTTCAGTGGAAATGAGGGTGGAGAGGAGGTTGGTACAATCCATTTTGGCAGAAAGCTTTCATTTTCATCTAAACTATGAAGGTTTTCATCATTTTTTTTCAGTTTTAACCTTTTTTGTTTATTTCTTAGCAAAATCTGTTTTTGTTTATTTTCAAATCAGGAAACATTTTTCAATTAAAATATTGAAAACTGCTGACAAGAAGAAGAAACTAGCAAAGAGTTTTATATCTCACAACACAGAGAGGAATAAGACAGTTTTCTGCTCAGGTTTCCACTTTTTCACACTTAAGAATAGTTACAATTCATTATTATTAATGGTCTTTTGCCCACAGTGTGTGAACTGTTCCTTTAATGGGTTGATGCTCCATTGTATTTGTGCCAGGTGTAGCTCACCTCCCCAGGTGAAAGGAATTAATTGCAGAGTTATGTAACTAGAAACCAGGTCTGCTAGGGGATATAACAGCAGTCTGCAGCAAGAGGAGTTTGCTGTGCAGTGCGTGGGGGTTATTTTTCAATGTTTCTATATAGAAATCCTGGAAAAGAGATTTGGCAGGGACAAGAGCGTGTAAAAGAATAAGACCTGGCCATCAAGGGTCATTAGCTGGAGAAAGGGAAGCCTGGAAAGATATTTGAGTTTAGAAGAAAAGCGAGACAGCAGCAGAGCCTAAAGCCAGACCTAATGACCCTGTTACTTCAGGTGCCTCATTCAGCAAACAGTGGGTCCAATACTTATCCCTAGGAGCTTATGCTCTAGGAGTCAGGCATGAAGTAGCAAAGCAAACAAGCAAGAAGACAGGAAAAGCTTGGATGGAAATAACCAAGGAATTGCCACAGCAGTAGATTAGGATCTGATGGAGTAACTCTACTAAGCTTACATTAGTAAACTTGTAGATCATGCAGCAGATGTGAGTCATTAAGAGAATTTCAAAAGGACGGAGGCTGGTGGTTTGATGAATAGGATCTTGGAGAGCGTGCCAGAATATAGATAAAGATATATCATTGCTGGTCTGGGGTGCTCTGTGGGACTCTTCAGTTATTACAGCAGCATATTTTCCTCCCACTTCTGTGATTTCAAAGGAATAATGATAAGCCAGGTCCCCATTCCATATGAGCCATTACCCTATTAATAGGCTAGCACTAAAGGGCTTGGTTTCTAAAAAAATACACAATTCTTTGAGCAGTTTATTAGAGTGGTCTGGGTGGATCAGAGCAGCTGTGTAAATAAACTGAAGGAGTTGTCTAATTGTACCTATTTGTCAGAGCATCTGCCCTGGAAAAATCAGTCAGTGAAAATGTACATTGTTGAGTCAATGAGTGAGAGAGAGGTTGGTGGGGGGTGAAGGGAATGAATGTAGTTGGTAAATAGTAGAGAGGTACTTGGGGAGTTTTATGTTAGGCAGATTATAATGTGTCATAAATCCAATGTTTATATTTAATCCATGATATTTTGTATTCACTAGTTTGATAAAGTGACGTTCATAGGCTAATCTGTGAAAGGTGTTTTATAAATTCCCTTTGAGGACTAGAACTGAGCGATTGGAGAATGTGTGGTTTTATTGTGAGAAATGTGCCCCCACAGGTAATCAGGTAATCTTGTCTCTGATAGATTTCCGGTGTGCATTTATTCTGGTACCCAGTTATTGTTTGGTCTCTCCTACATATTTTCCTGCAATCAGGGCATTTGGTGCATTGAATGAGATACTACATTTCTGGATGTGCAGCTGCAAGATCCAGGAATGCTAATGGTTCTGTTGTGGGGTGTAGTAATTGGGGGGTGGTGTAGATATATTGACAGGTGTCACAGCGGGTCCTTCAGGAGGGCCATGATCTCCTCGAGGTCCCTCGCTCTATGTCAGGCCAGCCCAAGGCACCCTCTTATTCTCGCCCACCACATCTTGTTGGTAAATATAAGGTTGGGAGGCTGCCTATGACTCCCTGGGCACGGCTACTCGGGACCTCTGTCCCCGCGGTTCTCCCGGACCCCTTGGGGGTCTCCCAATACAATGGGTGCTTCCTAGGCACCCCCAGCCTTATGGGCTATGCATGGCTCCTACCAGCCCCTAATACCACGCCCCAAGCCTCGCAGATGTAATAGACGTTGGTATGTCTGCACGCCCGCTTCCCGGGCCTCCTCTATAGTCTAGCCCACTCCTGGGCTCTCTCTAATACCCAGCCTCTCACTGGGACTCTCGACCAGCCCACTCGGGGCCTTTCCTGACGGTGTGGTCCCGCTCAGGGACTCTCTAGCGGGCCTCCGGGCCAACCGCACGGGTACCCTCTCCGATACGGGCTCACCGCGCTGCTACTCCCCGTCTTCTCAGGGGCAACCGCAGCACCCTGCCTCGGTCTGAGGGGTGTTGCCGCACTAGCCTGCGGCCGGGCTCGCTATGCCCGTCTCGGGCTCCTCAATATGGCCCCGCTCTAGGGCTCCTCGATATGGCCCCTCCCTGGGGCTGGGGTCTATGCACCCCGCAAGTGATGCCCTTGCTGGCATCTGCCGCACCCCTCCTGGGCTCCCTAATATGACGCTCCCCCTCTTTGGGGCTTGCTGTGCCCATATGGGGCTTCTCAATGAAATTGCCCCTCGCTCTGGGGCTGGGGTCTATGTCCCCCATCTGCAACCTACTGGTTGCGCCCGCGACCCACTGGCCGCGCTCCTCGCCGCCAGTTGCTCCCGCACTGGTGTGCAAGCTGCGCCTTCACTGGCGCTGTGAAAATAATGCGCCTTTTTGGCGCTAGCCTGCGCCCTCACTGGCGCTAGGGCACCCCACACTCTCTGGGGTCTCTATGAGGACACTGCGCCCTCTTATGAGGGCAATACGCCCTCCTGCGCTAGGGCTCCCCACACTCTCCGGGGTCCCTATGAGGACACTGCGCCCTCTTATGAGGGCAATACGCCCTCCTGCGCTAGGGCTCCCCACACTCTCCGGGGTCCCTATATGAGGCACCTCTGCGGTACCTATGATTGAGGTCAACGCGCCCTCTTGGCGCTAGGGCACCCCACACTCTCTGGGGTCCCTATGATTGAGGCCTCCTCCAACCCCTACAGCCTCACCCAAGCCTCCGGGTGTAATAACACAAACACAACTTCAAGCCTCCCAGCTATAACTCCAAACACAACCCAAAGCCACCTGGCTATGACTTAACATCATGGCTTAACCTTTGCTCGAGCAGTACTTGCTGTTAGCCTCGGGAGCTCCTGCCTCTCTGGCTGCTGGCAGAGAACTGCCAGCCTGGTCTCCGCCCTGGGCTTTATAAGGGCCAGGCCCTGCCTCCTACAGGCAGCTGGCTCCCCTTAGTTGCTCCGGCAACCCGCAGCTGTGCTCATTACCCGGGCAACCCACAGCTGGGCTCGTTATGTCAGGCCAGGGCTCGCTCGCTCACTCCCTGGCAGTTTCTCCTCTCTAGGAGCAGGGGCACCGGGGTGCCCTGCAACAACAGGTTTTACATTTCTTGTCCTGGCATGATTTGTATCCATTTGGTGTATTTTGGGCTGTAGGAAGTTTGCTTCTGGTGATGAGGTTAGCAAGGTTCGGTGCTTGTTGAAGGCTAGGATGGGTGATTCTGGGAAGAGCTCTTTAAGAATTGGGTCTCCTTCTAGCATGGGTTGCAATTGTTTGAGGGTTTTCTGTATAGGTTCCAGGGAGGGATGCGATACCATAATCAGCGGTGTGCAATTCACAGGGGTTTTCTTTATATACTGCAGCCATTCTTCATCAGTCTCCTTCAAATCAATCTACTTCGAATCCTCAAAGGGAATTTACAAAACACCTTTCACAGACAAGCCTATGAACTTCACTTTGTCAACTTACTGGATACAAAAAATCATGGACTAAATATAGACATTGGATTTATGATACATTAAAACCTGCCTGACATCTGACTCCCTAGATACCTCTCCACTATTTACCAGCTACATTCATTCCCCTTTCCCCCTTTTTCCCCAACCTGTCTCTCACCCATTGATTCCCCAGTTTATGTCTTCACTGACTGGTTTTCTTGCATGCATACCAGCCTCTGGATTCTTCACTATTCAGTTCATCCAGGAAGAGCACACACCAACCTCGGAGGTGTAGGTTGTAGCCGTGTTGGTCTAAGGACGTAGGCAGACAAGGTTCTTTGGGTGAATCTGATACTTTTATTAAACCAACTTAAATAGTTGGAAAAAAAATTCTTAGCAAGCTTTTGGGTTTAAAAACCCTTCACCAGGCTGAGGAAGCATCTGTCTTACAGTGATACACACAGCCACAACTTTCTCAGGACCCAAAAACTGCACAGTTTGAGACACAGCACAAAACTACTGTGTACAGATTACACAGAACCTTGCCCTGCTGCGGCCCTCACCTGGAAAAATCCTTGAGAAACACACTGTGCAGAAATGCTTCTGTATCTGCAGCAGACATTGTCTTATTTTTCTTTCCTGTTCCTCATTGTTAAAGACATTTGCATGAAAACAGAATCTTCATTTCCTGAAAGGCTTTTTTATGCAAATTTCCCTAGTAATATGAATCGGGGAATGAGAAATGAAATGGAAGCAAAATTGTCCCCTGATAGAAAGTTTTACTAAGTTTTCTACTAAGCATTCACTGGCTTTTCTCTGTCTACCACAGCATACATCCAGATCTGGATAATTTAAACATAAAAATAAATTATTTAATCCTCCTGCCACGATGTACAAAGCATTTAAAACACATTTGCGAGCCTCCAGTGCGAACAATCAAAGGATCACTGAGTTGGAACATGAAAGAGGATGATTAGATGTCTGAATAACTGAAGGCTCTCCTTTTAAAATTAAAGCTATTCAAAAGGCAAAGCCAACCAAGTTTATATGTTGGGATATGAAAGCAGAGAGATAGGATGAGAGTGGGCTAAATGCTGCAGTGTCTACCAGTTGTACAGTCCTACCCCTGCAACCATGGGCAAAATCCTGCAACAGAAGAAAAAGCTCCAATTCTCTAAGACTGCTTCTGGGGTCTCAGGGATTTGGGGAAATAGTTCCACCAGGTGATGGTACTGTACAGTGCATATGTGCAAAGCTGCACCTAAGCACAGTTTTCCAAATCTACTTCCGGTACTGGTAGCAGCCTAACCATATGAATACTTACTCCATTTCTCAGGAAGGTTTTTGCAACCTGTAATGCGAACTATCCAGTTGTACCTACTGTAAAGGGAGCTTGGCTGTATCTACACCATCCAAACAGTGCCAGTGGGGTAGATGTAACCTCAGCCTAATTTAGCAGAGTGTATCTCATGATGCTTCTGAGCTGTAAAGAGTCCTAGAGCATGATAGCTAGTTTGGTGTCTGCTCTCCAGAAGAGGGTTCAGAGATACAGTGAGGCCAGTCTAGCTGAGAATTGCAAAGGAAGGCTTCATTGTGCCTCAAAAAAAATCTACTTTTTAGACCCTAAGGCAGATTTTCAAAAACATGTAAGTGCCTAGGGGCCAAAATGCTGTTGAAAAGTCAATGAGATTCTGGCTCTGCTGTCCCATAGGCCTTTTGAAAATGATACACTGAGTCTCAGTGACAGGCTTTGGGACTCAGGAGTTCTCAAAGTTTAATTCTCTTCCATTTTTCCATCTATAATTTAAAGTTAACTGTAGCCTCTTGGGAAATATATGAAATGTCTTTAAGACACAAGGGCAGTGAACCTGATGCCAAAGTGAACATCCACTCTGGTTCATTTCCCAGGTCAGACAGGCAGCACTGCACCCATGAGTTGCACATACTCTGGGGCCTGAGAAACAGGGCGTGTGCAACGCAAACACCAATAATTTTCTCTTCCCACTTCTCTGGATCTCCACAGTGATATAAGCAAATGGCCATGAAATGCCCCAAGTAAAGGAGATTTGATTCAGTAGACCAGTCTAAGTCACTCCCATACTGAGAAGAGTAAACTTGTGACTTCAACCATGGTGACTGGAAATTTGTGTAAATGCAGGTGGGCTCATGCATTGCACGAAGGGAAGCAGATTTTGCTGCCTGATTTACACAGGCAGTCCTCTTCCCCCCAAACCTGTTTAGACTCCAAGAGGACTCTTTGGCCCCTGCTACACATTACATATATCACAAAATTCACTGGTTAATCACACAAGAAATTTAGACTGGCCATACACGCAATGTAAGTATTACACCATAAAAATGACTATCCAGCTATAAAAAGAGCCAGTCAGCTACAAAGTTAGTGTTTGAAAATGTGTAACCACTCTATGGCTGGTTTCTATCCAGTTTAATTTGAACATGTAGCAGGGTCATTTGTGGGCATAAAAGGTCCACCTGCACAGATCAAATGGCAGGGTCTAAACCAGAGGTAGTGTTTTCCTGACAAGTCAACTGAATGGCACTAAAAACTGATGTAACTGAGAGGAGAATCTGAGCTTGAGATTCAAAAATAGGTTTCCAAAGGGCCTTGACTGAATTGGGCAAGAAGCTGACTGGGAATTCCACACACTTAGACAATATCCTCAAAGACCTTATCTATGCTTGGACTGATGTTATTAACCACTAGGAGATTCCCATTAACTTCCAGTCTTACTGAAAAGACCAGATTCCTTGCCCAGGAACCAGGGGACCTGTTGCCTTCATTTCCTCCCCACCGCCCCCACTCCCTTTTAGGGAGCTCATGACACCCCTCTCAATCCTTGAATCGAAAAGCAAATCCTCTTAAGTGCTATAAAGATAGTAACTGTCATTTGTTTTGCACTGCCCAGATCTTGTCCCATGGTAAATCCCAGAGTGCAGGCAGAACTACTGATGGTCATCCCAGCCTGCAAACAGAGGAAGTGAGGATTGAAACATTAGTGGTATACAGTAGTCTCAGATCCATGCCTGGTTCCCTCTGGCAGCCACAGGCAGTCACACTGCACACATCAAGGAAAGGAAGCAAGAGCATTTAAGGACCCATTTGTTTTGCCAATGGATGGATTATTTGCCTGTTAGTGCTAATCTGCTGCTCACAGAAAGTTTTCAGGTTCACAAAGAAGAGAAGGATATTATTTTAGAAACAAAGATAACAGTCATTTTTTTCTTTTTTTTTCTTGTGTAGAAGACCTGAAATTAGAATTTAGTTTTTGTTCTGAGCTATTTAAATAGCATAAAATGAACAACAGCCACAGACCTTGCACCAGCCTCCCTCTTTTAGGTAGGGATATTTAAAGAGTGTTCAGGTTGAAATGATGCAAAGGCTGAGAGAGCATGGGGGCACGTCAACACCATTATTCTGAAGTACTTTCAAATGCACTTTAAGTGTATGTAATGCAATAGAATAGAAGCCCCAAAATCTGATGTTTTCTAGGTGAAGCAATAGTAACAGCAATGCCAGCAGCCCACATGCCAGTGTGATCAATGTGACTCAACACTGGCATGCAGGGAATTTATTAATATTGCTACAATACGCCCCTATCTTCCAAGTATGCAGAAATCAGGAAGAAAATGCATCACCTGTAAACGGCAATGCCTATTCCAAAGTTCCCTTTCTTCTGTCCTTTGTTTCCACATATTTATACACAGATTCCTACATTAGTAAGAGTCATTTTTCAACATTTATGCAAGATGATCACACATATGGCATCTTAATCTTAAACTAAGTGATAGGATTGCAAGGCCATATTTAGAAGACAGGAAAAATGCTTCCACTAAATTTGAGCAGAACGGTTTCAAAGTTACTCCACCGTTGCTTGTCAGAAATAATCCTATGAATCAATTTTAGTTCTAGTAAGCAGGGGGTCAGACCTGATGATCTGTTTAGGTCCCTTCCAACCCTAAGCACTATGAAACTATGAAACTATAAGTGTTAGTCACAACAGAGGGATTTTTATTCTTAATATTGTGTGGGCAGCATGTTTGCACAGCGCAAAAAAACAACTGAAAAACACACATACATCATTTCACACAATAGAGCGCACCAAAGAATGACTTGATGAGTCACTGCATAGCTCAATGAAGAATAAGAGGATGCTTCAGGAATGTAGAATGACAAGAAGGAGAGACAAAAGTGTTGGAGAACAGTTTTTGCCTGCTCACATAGCAAAGCAGTTTCCACCTGTCCCAAAATGTTCAGTTTTCAGCACAGTCCCTTTAAGAGTCATTTGTAGTAATGATAAGTAAAGAGAAAATCATTCAGAATTTCATTCTTACTGGGTTCTGTCTAGATACATGCATAAAATTTCATTGGACTTCCATCTGGTTCACTGATTGAAGAACTGCCCTGAAAATCACAGGGGAAAGAATTTGTGTTTTCGTCTACCTTGCTGCTTTCAGGCAGGACAAAATTATTCAAGAAATAGCCTGCCTCATGGCATTTCCAGTTTCTGAGGAACTAAAGAAAGCTGTGATTGTGGGAAAATAAAATCAGGGAGGTGTAACTATTATTTTTTCCCTCAAGATGATAAAATGGTTTTGGTGGAGCACTCTGAGTTTGAAATTAAGTGTCACCTGAATCAGCCTTTAACACAGTCTTTTACATTGGGCATGGGTTGGAAAATGAAGCAAATCAATACTACTGAAATGAGAAGCTCAGTGAGAAGGAGGAATAAAGCCCCAATTTAAATGGAAACTTCCCCTTGTAAGAGGAGCCTCTTCAAAATCTAGCACAGGCATGTGATAGAGTTGTCCTCTATCATGTATTTCCTTGTTACTTATTTACAATCCCACACCACGTGAAATACCATATTTCATTTGCAGGGGAATGTCATTGCTGGTTTCTGAAAGATCATGAATAGAAGCCAATAAAGCATGTAGGAAAGGATAAAAGCAAATGAAACGCACCATATGGCACCAGTGCCAGCCTTGCTGTTTGGAGCTCAGCTCTCCTGCACAGAAAGAGCTAATACACTGTATTCATTGCATTAGAGCGGGGCAAAGGATCCTATGCTGTTGCCATTCCCAATCCAGCATAAGGCCTGTCTTTTCAAAAGTCATTGTGTTCTTTGAAGCTTGTATGTGTTTCTGCATAAGGTGCCTACCTGGTCGATGTCTCCACAGATCACTACCTTTGCCTCTCCTGTCAAAGGAAATTTTCGAACCAGCAGGCTGGCACTGGTTTCAGAAATCTATAAATCCTATAAAGCCAAAAACATCACAAGAATCAAGTGTCCTTTTGTAGTTGCGTATCAATTATAAAAATGCTTTACGCTATTAAAAATTCTAAAGCAAGCTATGATAGAAATTAAAGGGGACAAGCTGCGAAAAGCTGTGTAGTGGAAAAACAGGGCTTTCATTTGCAAGCTGAGTAACTGCTCCATGCCCTGAGGTGGGGAAAAAGGTGGTTAAGAAGGTGTTCATTTGCAATGTCCTGTTCTATGGTAGGTACTCTCTGTCTGCCATAGCATTTGAATGCCTTCCAGAAGCACCTGAACAGATGTGACTAGCACTTGAAACACATGAACCTCTGTTCGCCTTTTTTCTCCTTGACTTCTGAAAGGAAAAGTGAGGTTATTTAATATCTGCCATGCTGCATGCATTTGCTGAAGGCAAGTCAAAGAAGGGCACTTTGCACTTCTTGCACTTCAAAAGGGGAATGAAGGGAGCTATACTTCTTAGATCACAAGGAAGTTATTTCCACAACCTTGGAACAAGCCCCAGAGAGAGGAATTTGAGCAGCTCCTGTTGCAGTAATCTTGAGCCCTCTAGTGACGCTTCTCAGGCCCTTCACACAGCTGGCAGTGCCGGGAATCTCCGAGCAGAACTGAATGTAGTGAGAACTGCAGGCTGAGCAAGCTAAAGAAACATCACAGAATTTGGGGCACTACCCAAAATGTACCACTGCTGCTTCTAAGTTTTGCTCATTAGAGCAGTGGGGGCATTTAGGGGCATTTTCCAAAAGGCACTGAATTTCCCAGCATGTGCAGCCCCCGTGCTGTTACGATTACACCCAGTACAACTATTGAGGAGGATTGCTCAGAACAAACAACCCCAGGCAAATCTCTGCTGTGATTCAGACAAGTCTGAAGAACATTTTTCTATGATTTTACATTTCTGTGCCTCTCTGCCACAGCCAGATGCAGAACAGCCCAAACACTGCTAGTAAAAATTCTCAAAATTTCTGTTTAAATGATAAAGGCTGGAAAAAGCATCCAAACACTGGGCTGTCTATCCCAACCCTTTGGAAGGGAGCACTTATTGCTCATATATGTCCTCCAGGACAAGGAGGGGGAAACGTTCGCTCTGAGAAATCTTAATGATGCGTTTCAGCTCAGATAGTTGCAATATGGTCAGCAAGCCATGCTCCTTGCAGATGTTCCTATTCTTTCAGGGCACTGTGCCAGTTGTCACTGAGGAGGTCTGCACATCTGTAAACGAGCAGCAAGGGCTGAGGCTTTAATATCTCAGCTCAGACAGGTATTAAGTGAGATGAAATTCTCCTCTCATCAGAGAGAAATGCCTGGCATGCTGCTCTCCCTGCTCCTCTCTATTGGGAGTAATCACATTTTGTTGTGATTTAATGGCATAATCCAACAGCACCACCATCAGATACCAGGGTGGAAATTATTTTCCTTGTTTCACCATGCATGACACATGTAGTGAGATTTAAATCTAGATCCCTAGATCTATATTTAAATCTCTAGAGCCAGCCAATTTTTTCTCAGAAAGGAGACCATGCTGAAAGGGGCTCCGATAGTGATTCCCATGTTTTCTAGTTCTCGGCTGTAGCCAGCTGTCTTGGACTGCTTGACACCTGTGTTTAGCACATGTAGGGTTTGTTCTGATGCTGAATACCCCATGTGGTGTCTCAGCTGTGGCTGTGAGCTCCCAACACAGCAGAGGTAGGATCACAGCAGTGCACCCTGCTGTGCTCCTCCGGCAAGCCCTGCTTAGCGAAATACTGCTGTGAGAACCATGAGACATACTGTCAGGGGGGTGTATACGCACACATGTTGCCCCAGAACAGAATTCAGGCTATGAAGGATATAGAGGTGGCCAGTTTACTACCTGTGAAGAATGGCAGCTGTCACATGCCTGGGTTGTTAGCAAAATGATCCCTCACTCAAGCGCTGCCTGGTAACCTTTGTGGGCTGGAAGGGAGGGGCATGCAACCTTTCAGCAATTAGGCTGATGTCTTGGTTGGAACTGCTCATGGTTCTGACATCCCTTACCAATTGCTGAACTGTAAGCCATGTGCTACATGCTTCATCAGGGCCTTCACACCCCCAGCAACAAAAGCCTTGGGTGCCAAATTCAGAGACCTTCTAGTGGCAGCCACTAGAGCAGGGGTGGGCAAAATATCACGTGGGACAGATTTGGATGGCCAAAGGATTTTGTCCAGCCTGCAGTGGGTCCCTTGGTCCCACCCAGCCCAAGGCACAGAGGGGCCACTTGAGTCATGGCACATGCAGCGGAGCTGGGGTGGCATGGTGGTCTGGACTCACTTCCTGGCAGCCCCAGGGACAGCAATTCCTTCCAGCTGCTGCCACTACTAGACCTGGCCCTGCTGCCCCATACCTACCACTGGGGGAAGGACCCATGTGGGCAAGGCGTGTAGCTGGGATGGGATGGTGCTGTGGGAAGGCAGGAAGTGGTGTTCGGGAGTGGGACAGGCAGACGTGGCAGGGATCATGGGCTGGTGATGGCATGGGGCTGGGGCAGAGCCCTGATCCACTCCCCAGGTGGCCCTGCAATGGGCATGGGTTCTGCAGCAGGGGCATGCACAGAGTGGATCACAGCTCTGCCCCTGGCTCTGGCTCCATGCTGTCATCGCCCAAAGGTCCCAGACGCAGCCCTGGACACAGCTCCCTACCCGTAAGCCCTTCCCACATGGATCCCAGATAGTCCCCATGGAGACTCCAGGATCACTGGGCAGTGACAGCCAGGGGCTGGAGCCCAAGGCAGAGGCACAGTCCACTCCTGACACACCCCCGTCCACCAAACTGGTGCCCATCGCACAGGCGTGCAGGCAGCGAATCACACCTCTGCCCTGGCCCCACGCTGTCACCACCCTGTGATCCCGCCTACCCATCTTGCTCTCTAATGCCACTCCCTGCCCGCCCGTGGCCCCATCCCAGCCGAGCACAAAGCAGAGCCAGTTAGGGAGTTTTGGTGAGCTGCTGCATGTGAGGGGTGCTGACCCAGAACCAAATAATTGCTCACTTCTGCATTAGAGAGTCTGATGACATGCAAGGACCCACAGCCTGGGCTGGCTAATCCAGTAGTCAATGCAGGTCCAGGGCATACCTTGTGTTTACACCTGGGAGCAGTGATGCAGGGCAGATAAGCTACAGGTTGGTTTGCCTATATCAGAGCATCAGCCTGAATGAGCATCCCTGGGAGGCTGCTCCTCACTGCATGTCGGCCCTCGGTTAAGATTTGTGCTGCTGTGGCCAGTTCTCTAGGAGAGCAGACCAGCTCGCTTCCACCAGATGATCGGTCCAGAGGACAATGTCTGGAGGGCACCGGTGACTTGCCTTTTAAAACAAAGAGACGCAGTACAACTAACCTGACTATTGCAGTTACAGCATGGACTTCAGCAGTCCCAAAGTCAGTACCCCCTTTCCCACCACTTGTGTCAGGGATACATTCACATTAATCTTTTCCTTTCCCTTTCTGCATAAAGCTATTTACTTGCCTGGACAATGCTCCATGGTATACAGTAGAGATTTCAGGAGAAACTTGCCACTGTTCTTTACCTTGTGCTAAAATTATAAATGAAGCATGATGTCACTCTGCCTGCTCTAACCACAGATACAGGTTTATAGTCCAGATACAGATGCCAGTCAGCTTGCTAGCTGTCTATCTTCAGGTTTAGTACCGTACTGGTTGTTTTATACCACTGTTCAATGAAGGTGGTAAAATTATAAACAGTAATGCAGAAGAGGTAAACATGTCTGATACAGATTTCTCTCCTTCATTTGGAACAAAGCAGCAGCATGTACTAGGCCTGTGCGAAGCGGCTAGTATTTGCTTCAGATTCAGCCGATTCAGGGGACAGTGATTCAATCTGGTGATTCAAATCACTGTCCCGATTCAATTCGGGACAGCCAGGCCAGGCCTATCCCCCGCCCACTTTCCCAGCCCAGCAATGGCTGTCCCACCCGCCCCAGCTCCTGGCACCTGGGGGGAAAAAAACCCCAACTCAGCAGGTACTGCTGGGCAGGGGGCGATCCCCGCTACCCCGCATTGCCCTGCGCCATGTGGGGGGCTCTGTGCCAGCCCCCAAGCCCCAAGGCTCCTGCAGGAGTGGAGAGTCCCCAGGCTTTTCTTGTTGTATTTTTTTCTTAAAGGGCCAGAGCTGGCCCGAGCGAGGCACCCGTGGGGGGGCTGGGGGAGTGGGGGGGTCAAGGGGTTGTGGAAGAGTCCCCCATGCAGTGTGGGGAAGTGCGGGGCAGCAGGGATCGCGCCCCCTGCTTCCTGCCCGGCAGCACCCGGTGAGCACTGGGGCTTTTTTTAAAGTACCGAGCTGGGGCAGGCAAGGCAGCCACAGGGGCACGGGGGGACTGACAGGTGTCCCCCCATGGCTCCCTCCCCGCTTCCTCAGCCCCTTCTCCCCCGCTCCTAGCAGTAACCAGTTCAGAGCTGGTTACAGCTCTGTGCTGCATCCACTGTGGACTGCAAGTATCATCAAAGCTCTCCAAGTCTTTTCCGATGATTCATTGAGCTTCTAATTGATTTGGACCTTTAAACTGGTCCCCTGATTCGATTCGGATTTGAAGATTCAACCACCAAATTGGACTGAATCTCCTTGATTTCGAATTGCCATGCAAAGCTTTGTAGAGCCCTAGCATGTACTCACCTCACACAGCACTGTGGTTTAAATAGAAAGTGTAATATCTGCTGCAAAGGAAGATATGAGACAGCATCTGCTATCACAGAACATGTCTGAATCAATCAGCAAAGCCAGATACCTTACACCCAAGAGTCTTAAAGGAATCAGCTGAGGCATACTCTGAATCATGAGTAGCAATTGCAACAGGCACTAGAAATCTGAAGCCACCCCAAAGGACTGGAATTTGCCAGTAAAATCCTACTTGTTCAAAAACATGAGACAGAGGAGGAGAAGCAAATGAGACAGGTGCTGATTTGTTAATTTAGGACTCCAATAACCAAGAATCAAAAGTAAAAATGCCATGATCCTAGCCAGCAATTCCATGGTCTTGTCAAATGGGCCTGTTGTCCTTTTCTTTTTTCGTTGCATGCCCAGATTTCTCACAGGCATTTCACTATAGACCACATGACATGTAGTTTAAAAAGCATGAAGTGTACAAAATTAACGGGAGACGCATTAGATGTATTCAAAATTAGTTTGGTAACATCTCAAAATTCAGCTAACAGAGAGCTATCCATGAGCAGAGGTATTTCTAATAGTCCCTCAGGGATCACTTCTTGGTCTAATCCCATTGATATTTGTATTGCCTATCAAGGCAGATGGCAGGAAATCTCTGCTGGTAGTCTATGCATGACACACGATAGTTGGTCGGGCAATAAACAGTGAGGAGGTTGGGTTACAGCTGCAGAGTGACCTGAATCACCTGGTTAAATAGTCACAGTCAGAAAAGCTTTATTTTAATACAGCCATGTGCCAGTACTGTACTGGGGCAATGAAAATGCTGGTGTGACTGCAGGAGGGGAGACTTGGAAAGCAGCACCTCAAGGCCAGGCTTATCCTAGGTAACTGCTGACCAGGCTTATCCTAGGTAACTGGAAGCGCACTCCCAGTTTGCTGCTGTGGCCAGAAGAGCTACTGTGATCCTTGGATGCAGAAAAAGGAGAATATCAACTGTTCTGCTCATGAGTTTTGGGCAGAAAGGAGTCAGTGCCCTTTCTCCAGCACCACACTCAAGTCAGGAGTAGTGTAACAGGGCAACTTGCTCATTAAGGGCCAGAGCTAGCTAGTTCTGTTTGATTACTGGATGCAGCTGGGAAAGTGTGGGGTGTTTGTTGCCTGTGCTTCTGTGGGGAGACAGGTCAGCAGGTAATAGGTCTGGGGTTCACTGTAGCTCTTCAGTCCTCAAATCATTACAGATTTGTATCCATGACACGGCGCAATACTGAATCTCAGTCAGTAAAGAGGAGTTCATCCATAACAGGTAGCTTGGGATGTACTAAGAGGGAATTTAATGAGAAGTAAATTAGCCCTGATTGTCTTTTATTTGACTTGATGATTGACAGACATTTTTCCCAAATCTGGTTTTTCCCTATACTGCCCTTGTACATTACTGAATCAGCCACTGCCGCCTCTGGGTTCTGTGAAGATGAAGACTGTTTAGAGTCACATAGAGAATGCACTTCTGCCTCAGATTTCTGTTACTAGCACAAAACTGGTATTGATTCAACATAGCAGCAGTGGTGAGGCAGCCCAGCTGTTTCGTCAATAGGGCAATTCAGGAATGGCCTTCCTGCTTCTCCTCCTCCTCTGCCTTGGAGATACGTGAAACAAGAGTGTGTGGCTTTGTGGCTTTTTTAAGCATGCCCATCTGAAATCCTCTGTAGTACAATGATTTCAGTGCAGCTACCTGAGGGATGCCTCTGGTGCAATGTAGCACAAATCAATGACCTACATCAGGACAGAAACCTCTTTATCATAAGGGGCAAATAAATAAATCAATATGCTTCAGATCATCCTGCCAGTGAATTCAGCGAAAATACCAAGGCATTTTTTTCCTGCAATTTTGATCCCAGACTCTCTTGGCAATGCTCAGACTCCAGAGAATATTGTCTTACACAGAAAGCATATTTGAACTACACAAGCAAAACCCAGAAATGCAAAGATGTGCAAAGTGCAAACCTGAAATAACAATGAACTTCAAACAAAAGGATGGATCAAGTAATTGGCAAAAATGAAAAGGAACTCAGTCAACTTGCCAGTCCCTGCTATGCCCCTTTAAAATGAGCCAAATTAGAGCCATCTTTGGCATATGCAATTCACATTCCTCAAGGAATGTCAAGGCCAAAAGACTGCAGGAACCTTGTGAAGTAAGGATAAGTTGTCCTGAAATACCAAAATGCAGCAGGGGAAAAAAAAGTCATTTGCAAGGTTTTTTGAGCATATGTTCCTTATATACTATATGGAGAGGTCTCAAAAAAATTCAACCCATTAGCATTTTGATTCACTGGCATAATCACTCATCATCTGTCATATCATCCATTACATACTCTCCTGCATCTGCTAAGCTCAGTGTGCAGATTGTGGAAAGGGGAAAAAGATGCTTGGCTCAGGGTGGCTAGGAGGTAGCATGCAAGTCAACAAGCAGCTTTGCACATGCTATCCCTTTAGAAAGGCCTCCACTGAAGGGAAGGAGGTATTCACCTGGTTGTCCCATGAGGCACTGAGTCAGCCTCACTGAAAATCAAGCGGTATTCAGTTCTCACTGCTCCAATGTCATTTCAGCAGACATTTTTAGACAGATCCATTTATTCAAGGACAAGCAGCCAACTTTGCTTGTAACATGATATTGGAACTGGGGGTTAGCAGCGAAGAATGGTAGCCAATTTTTGAGCAATTATAAACTAGATCAAATGTAGTCCTCTATCCCTACAAAAAAATAAGACCTTAATTATTGGCATTGGGTAAGGGATATGTGAATTTACCAGCTTACTGGTGTCTGACTGAGCCTGTCATGATAGCCAGAGGATTATGATGAAAAGGAGAACTTTTGGACACCACTACTCTGCCTCCATATCCTTTCACCTTGTTTCTTTTAATGGGATAAGTTCTCACTTCACATATACCCTGAACCAACGTTCCCAAGTCAGTTTCAAATCAGGGCAGCATTCACCAAGTAAGCTTATCTCAGCGATGCTCTGTTAAGATGCAATGTATTCATGGATGCTGGCCAAGAAGTTATCATTTTGTTAGAAGAGGAGCTATGTTCATCGCTTCCCCGGTGGCACAAAAAGTCTTTCTGCATAGAATATGCATTCCTAAATAAATGGATCAAAACTTTGAGGAGTTATCAATAAAGTATAGGTGTCTGGCACACAGTAAAGTCTATTCCCTCAGCATCAGACCTGTCTGACAGCTGTTGAAAGGCTGATGTGAATTGCCCTGGTCACAGTTAAGACTCAATGTATGGAAAAATTAGGAACTTTCCAAATCCCACCAATTTTTGCTTAAGGTCAGAATGTGAACCCCGACCAACCTCAAAGGTCTTGGGGGTGGGGGCAGGAGTAACAAATTTCTGCTGCTTTTTTTGGCTTCTGAACATTTCCAATCTGAAAATCACATAAGTAGGATGGATGTAAAGACCCAAGGGAGACCTCTTTACCCCAAGACCTGCCTTTCAACACTTGCAGGCTCCAGAGATCTGGAGAATGGAAATTAAGTTCTACATTTTTGGCTAGTGATCCAAGCTCAACAGGATCCCTGAACCCTTGGAAGAACATTTTTATTAGTCTCAGCCCACATCAGGAACATCCAGGGAGAGTGCTGACCTTCTTGTGAAGTAGGCTTCCCTCAGAGCCAGGAGTTGAATGCTCTTAGAAGTTGTCTTTCCACATTGACACTGATGTGGGGAGGACACTGAACAGGAACTTAAGAGATCTGGACTAGATTCTTGGCTCTGCAACAGACTCCTTATATGATTTTGGGAAAATCACCTAATCTTTCAGGGCTAATCATGAAATAAGGATGATGCCACTTTGTTTGGGAAGTTCTCTCAGGAGCAAACTGTGTGTAGGCATAATAGTTAACCCAGCTGAGTCACTCTCTTGATTAAGTCCTCTGATTGCTAATGTAGTGCAACTAGATTGTGTTCCCCTTTTGGGCCTGCCTTGTTTAATTAATGCTGGGGGCCTCCTGGGTTGTTTCTATTAGGAACAGAAATTAGTGCTAGTGTCTGCCTTGAAGCAGCAGGCAGTACCCTGACTCAGGGTCCCAAGCCTGCCTTTCTACAAGTCTTTTACTGCAAAGAGCTCCATTCTTGTGCTCCATCTCAGAGCCATGCTCACAAGTGCTTCTCCTGCACTCAGTCACACAGCACTGCAGCTAATCAATCTGTATTTTCACACAGTCCTTGGGAAAATCCTCCAGCTCACATCATTTGGCTTCGGATTGGCCCTGCCATGTGGCCTATTGCCTTGGGCACTGGCTACCACTTGTTTCCAGCTGCCCCTATACAAAGGAATATTTAATTGCTTCTTCCATTTAGCCCATCAGCTTTAACAAGGACTGTGGTTTTTCCACAGATCAAAATATGCTTCATGGAGCCTTCCAGCATAACAATAAAATGGGTCACACTAGGGTACACTTGCACAGCTGCTGTCCATCTGCTTTGAGGGTAAATTAAAGACTTCAGTATTTTTTTAATCCAATACACCTTGCTAGCTGATCAGGGACCACTTATTGGTGCAGTGCCTATACTTGATGTTATACATGCAGAACACCAGGTCACTGCTTGCAAAAAGAGCATCTGATAACAGTGTTTGGGCCTTAATATCTACCAAAGAGTAAGTAAAATTAGACATGAATTGGACATCAGTCATGGAGACTCCACTCCCTACAGCATCAGTGAACTTGGGCTGAATATGAAAGCTCCTCAGGACTATGCCACCATCCCTTCTACTTGCTGCCAAGAATCAGTTAAGAGAGAACTTTTAAACATCTTTTTTCTATGACTGTCACAATGTTATATACTTCCCCGGAGTAAGTAGGAATTCATGAGCCAATACAATATTGATAAAACAACACATTGTTGTTCAGTTTGAGACAGGTGAAAACAGGGCCAGAGTGATATTTCTCTGAAAAGGAAGGGGGGGGGGGTTTGAAACACACATCCTCAAATTTTGCTTAGATACAGTTTCAACACTTCACCTGATGAAAAGCCAAATGCCATACAAAGCCCTTTTAATTCTCATTAAAGGGAAACTCATTTCCCACCTAGACTTCATCTGCTTTATACTTGCTGAGGCATTTGCAATAGCAGACACTGCACAGTCACTGGGGTCAGATGGTAAAGAGGATATGGCAGAGTCTGTAATTTTCAATCCCTTCAAACTGGCAGCAAAAACATCATTTTAAATTATTTTTTCTTCTCCAAAAATTCACACTGCAGCTCCAAGACCTAGATTTCAGCTAACACATCTTTCCTCAGAGCTGCTACTTGCACCAAAGACTTTCTGGATGTGGTTTGAAAAGCAGACACTCCTCTGCAGACATCTTCCCCTGGGGAGAGAATGAGAGAACAAACAAGACATGACAGATGTTAGTCACATCACTTAATGCACTCTTGAAAGATGCTCAGATGCTACCGGGCTGAACACAATACAAGAACTTCTGGAGAGAATAGGAGAGAGGAGAGTGCCGAGTGCTCTACTCGGCACTGGTGAGACCGCAGCTGGAGTGCTATGTCCAGTTCTGGACGCCACACTTCAACAAAGACGTGGACAAGCTTGAGAGAGTCCAAAGAACAGTCACCCATATGTTCAGAGTCTTAAAAGGCAAGCCATACGAGGAAAGACTGAGGGATCTGGGACTTTTCAGCATAAAGAAAAGAAGGCTGAGAGGGGACCTGGTAGCAGCTTACTGCTATACTAGGGGAGTACATCAAGAGCTCGGCAAACAACTGTTCACCAGGGCACCTGAGGGGAAAACTAGGAGTAATGGCCACAAACTCCTGGAAGATGGATTCAGGCTCAACATTAGGAAAAACTTCAGTCAGGGTGTCCAGACCGTGGAATAAGCTCCCTCCAGAGGTGGTGCAATCACCTACCCTGGAAATCTTCAAGGGGAGACTAGACAGTCACTTTGCTGGGGTCACCTGACCCCCAGTTCTCTTTCCTGCTTGGTGCAGGGGGATGGACCCGATGATCTTCCGAGGTCCCTTCAGGCCTTACAATCTATGAGAGGAACATTCAGCAGTCAGGAACAACTTTGGATTCAAACCCACTTGTTAACGATAATGAGACATTGTGAGCCAGATGCTTAACTGCTGCAAATTTGCCTGGCTTCTTTGATATCTCTGATTTATTCCAGTTGTGGGTCTTGTCTCAGTTCTGATGAGTGTTTGGTGCTCTGTTTGGCTTTCGGATCTGCTGGATGGAGGGAAAAATTCTCCCTGGCCTGAGGGCCAGGACCAGGCTGCACTTAATTCCAGGTCTTCAGAATTAGCATCCTCCTAATGGGTCAGTAAAAGCCAGTGCTCCAAAAAGCCATGGCCTGTTCTGTACTACTCTGCCATGATGCTGTCTTCTAGTTCTTGCAGTGTTTCGATTGCTAGGACTGGGTAAGGGTGGGAGAGATAGCATGGGGGAGCTAATTAATTGTTGGTATGTCTCTGTTGCCAGTGCACTTTTTGATTTTGATCTGCTGTAACTGACAGACCTATTTATTTGTCAGGGTATTTTTAGAACTTTGTCAGGGGCTCATAGAGCATTGGATGAGCCGCTCTGTCATTGTAGTTCAGTAAAAAATGAAATACATGAATACCTCTCCCAGAAAAAGTCATTCTTCCAAAATTGACTTTATTTTTTGGCCCTCTACTCTCTGATTAAGACCAGGTCTGTTTTAGTCCCCAGTAACAAACCAGCCGCTTATTTCATATCTGCAGATTATTTGAATGTGAAATAAGCCTGAATGACATATGGATGATTAAAAGCATAAATGCAATGGTCAGCAAAATAATCGTCACTGATGGAACACAATTGATTGTGAATAGGATGCACTGTTCTCCTCTAGCCAAGGTCAGCTGAAACAAAAAAATAGGTGGGGGGGGGAGGTGCAGTTTTTAATTTCTATTAGTAAAACTTGTCTTGGAGCAATAAAAGTGAAATTACATGAATCATCTTCAGAGGTTTGAGCCAAGCACACCATTATATTTTATTAAGTCTGAACCACTGATGTGCCAGGATACACGGTCCATGCATGAGCTGAGATTGGGGAAGGTAGGCTCCAGCATGTGCCAGTGGGATGTTTATTAGGTGAGTGGAAGGAAATTTAACATACTGCCAAGCTGCATTAAGCTTGACCCAGTGAGAGCTTCCAAATAGCAAAAGACCCAATTCTCAGCTTCCCTGTGGTGTCTCCTTGCATGTGTTGATGAGGGTTAAAAATAAAAGGCTTAGTGGTCAGCAGAATCATTTCAAGTCCTGGAAAGAATTTCCAACTGTTTCTTTCCTCTGCACATTTCATGATGTGATGTGAGTTGAGATTGGAAGGAGAATTAATTCTTTCATTGCTTGAATCCAATTTTCCTCCTGACGTGAATGAAATGGAAAGAGAATAATAAGCTGCACATTAAGCACACAGTGATATGAGTTTAGTGTCATTAACAGGGACAACTTCATTAACAAGCATGAACAAAATAAAAAGTACAATTGTTCCTTCCAAACCATTACCTCAAACTACATGGAAGCTAATAGCAGCTACTGCTCATTCCCTTTTCATATCTAGTACTGCAGGAATCTGTACATGTGAGTAGAGGAGGCATTTCCTAGGGCTGGGATCATGCCACTGGTTAGACTCCAAAGATTTTTGAAAAGCAAAAGAGTGATTATTTAACCTGTGAATGAAAGGCTCTGAAATAGCATGTCAGCTTATGGAAAGCATTTGAAAACAATCTGATAATCTAGTATTTGTTAATGTGGGTGTTCAGGCAGCGTGGCAATATCGTGGTATAAATGATTGATTTCTCTGCATGGATTCTAGAGCTCCTTACAAAAAGGTATTAAATGATTGTACCAACTATACATGACCAACCACTCAGAGCAGAAACTTCAAAGCACAACGTGGAGTTGAGGCCTTAACTAAAGATTGGAAACACTTGTCTTGAAAACCACTGAAGCCATGGTTAGTAACACAGACTAAACTGCATAAAGGAATCAAGTGCAGCTGCCTTGGGGCTGGCCTGCAAAACAGTTTAGCAGAGCATATGGACTTGGTACTGGGTGCTCATCAGGTCCTGGCATGCACTAACACACCCTGGTATGTGCTCAGGTGTTTTTCTGGCTGAAGTCTTCACTTTCCCAAGCAAGCCTGTGTCCTTGTGATTGTGATCTCTAATAAGAGTTTGGTGGCTCTAAACATAAATAGTGCCTTGCAGATTTTAAGCACCTTCTACCCAAGACTTGGAAAGTACTTAATCCTGCTTGAGCAACTAATGCCATGTTTTCCAGCAAGATTACTTAATCCTCACAGTACTGCCCATTTGCCTAGTGCTGTTGAGCAGCAAGCCCTCCATTGCTTGCCTTTCACTTCTGGAGTAACTTGCCCTTTCCAAAACACCGCTCTTTGGTGTTGGTAAAATGCTGCTCTTAACCTGATTCTAATTGAACTGCAGTTTTGTTTAAGTTCAAATGAAGTTAATTGTTTAATTAAAGTCAATGTAGTGAAAATAAGCTAATAGGTACCAACAGGGTACAAAGAGGCTCCAGAACTGGTTAACTGCACTCAGCTTTCCATAGGAAGTGCAACTCTTACTGTTCTCAGCTGGAAAAAATTATTCGGTTTCTGCATGTGTTTGTTCAGCACTTTTGAAAATGAATAAGAAATGAAAAGTGCCCAGAGTCTATAGGACACCTTGTGCAAAGAGCTTGAACTTAACCATACAGATGAATAAGGCTGACTGGGGGGTGGCTGGCAATTTATTTACCACGTTATTGCTGCTGAACATGCAAAATATGTCCAAAGACAATGAACCATCTTGGCTCCTGACTGTTCTAGGAACATAGGAAAAATACAGCTGTAATAGGGATAGTCCCTGTCTTGAGAAAAGAAGCAAGAACATCTATCCATTTTCTTATGACCAGATCCTTGTCTGGCTCTGTAGCTTCTACCCAGCTTTCTGACTCATCTCTGCTCTCCAAGGAGCCAAAGTGAAAAAGCAGTTACTCAGTATTAACTGGCATCACAGTAGTGAATTGGGCCCCACTGTACTGTACAACCCAGAACAGAAAAAGGGTCCCCTCCCTGCTCCTAAACCTTACAGTCTGAGGCACGATCTTAAAATTTCCAGAGCCAGATCCCCAGCTGAAACAAGCCTGCATGCTAGTGTCCTGTGAAAGGTGCTCCTCAATCCTATAGGAATATCATTCCAGTAGTACAGACAGTGAGTTGCCCTGACTTTTTCCTTGTAACACATGTCATTACCTTAACAAGCAAACCAACTGTTCCAGGAACTAAAAAACACTTCAGAAACATGACCTGTGATCACTTCACACATTTGACATGTTCTGCACCATGAATAGGGTTGCCAGCCTTCCAGGATTGCCCTGGAGTCTCCAGGAATTAGATGTAAATCTCCAGGAGACTGCTGAGAGTCACTCAGGAGATAAATGATGAGGCATTCATTAAAATAAATATTAAATGTTGAATCTGATTTACACAGTAGTGGGTTTTTTAAATGTAGTAGCAATGTGCATTTGCCTTCCTGCTGTAAAGTCTACACACTGTAATCTGTAACTGATATATGCAAGCAAGCTGGCACATTTGTGTTGTGTGCTGTGGGCACGCTGGCATTCTGGAAACCTCCTGGAATAAATTCAGAGTTGGCAACCCTAACCACGAACCTGGGAGTGTAACTCCCAGGCTTGATCACGTGGACATAAAAGCAGTGCGGGGATGAGCGCAAACCAGCAAAGTATCCAAGTGAAAGATGGAAGAGCTGGTGGCAGTCCCACTTCATGGAAATCAGCTATCTGCTTAGCTGTTGTTATCATTTGCATTGGCAGACAGCAAATTCTAACTAGCCAGACCCAATATGTGGGGCTCACACAGGAAATCAGTCTTGTACTGGGCCTTTTCACCTTGAGAGATAGATGTTCCAGCACCTCACCGGGTAAAGTCCTGCTCCATTTTGTCCCACTCTTCTTAGAGAAGCTCAGACCAACTACTTCTATCAGTCCCTTTTGTGGTCACTAAGACATGTCACTTTAAATATGAAGTTACTTTATTTTGTCATCATAATGCATGCATAAAATCTTTTATACACAACATGCCAATGTGGCTGGTGGTGAAGCTGTGTCCATCAAATCTTCTATGCTTGTTTTGAAGCAGACGTGAACCCCAAGCCATGTTCGTCCACTTCCTCCTTTCATGCATACCACAGACACACAATCTATCCCTGTTCCTGCCGCTCTTGCACACACCTGTGGAACTGTAGAGCTGCAAGCTCCTTATTCAAGTACAGCTGAGAATGCTTCCTTGTAATGCTAAATGGATGGGAACAGCTGGTGCTATTGTCACCAGAGACAGACATTGCTCTTCTTCCTTTACCTTCTGCATATGCTAACAGCACAGTATTTCATGCTGAAAGGGAGCTCCCAAGTGGGCTTTGCTTTGTGAGGGGCTTCTACAACTAGGGTGACACCAAAGAGACTCTGCCTTTGCGTGTCCAACACTAGTTTCCTTCCTTGAGCAGCTGGTGCAGAAGTTCCTACAATAATTAAATTAAGGAATGTGTGGGAGGCTCTTCTCACTTCCTTGTGTGCTTAATTATGTGCTGGAGGGCAGGAAGGCAGGTCTTGGATAATGATGGGTCCTGATGAGAATGGCTGAATGATAGAATCATGACATGAAAACCAGGAACCCTTAGGCAGTCCTCCTCAAAGTGTGTCACTGGTCACTATCAAATGCAAAGCAATAGAAAGAGTAAAGAGTGTTGCAATCTGTTCCTGCCTCTTTGAGAAGATTTGACTCAGGGGATTTAAGAACACAGTAATATTTTCCTATTAATCTTTTCAATGACAGACTTTTTTCAGCAGTCAGAAGCATGAAAATGAACTGGCACAGGTGGGTTCCCTCCTTCTTTCTTTCTAGAAGCATGAAGGTTGAGACATCTCATCTGCCTCCCCGTTCCTCAGTACTACTTTTAGGCCATGGAACCCACTGGCTTTTCAGTATAATTTGGATGCATCCATGGGGATTCCTGCATCATTTGTCTTGTGTTTCCCATTCCACTTACTTAAGCAAATAATTTAAAAAAATGCCAACTAGAATTGGGCCTCATTAGTACCATCATACCTCAGGATTAATTAGTAAAAGGCTTCCGGCCACTTCTAACTAGCAGCCAAAGGAATGCACTGATGAACACATTGATTTGGCAATAATAATTGCTGTCATTAATAAATACAGTGAACCACCTGTTTTGACCCCACTTCCCCAATACACACAGGTTAAATGAGAAATGGGAAGGCCAGAAATGCTGCATTCATGTTTGAAAGACTGGCCATTTCCCTGAGGTTAGTGGTCTTTATTATCACCTAGGAGACCCTATTCATTTTCCACAGAGGCAGCAGAATTAAGCTCTGCCCAGAAGCATTGAATAGGTACTGAGGACAATCCTATCAGTACTTCTTGCTTACCGAGAAGTCTCTGCAATGACTAAAGGGAAGCTGAGGGAAGAGTATATATGAGGGGATAATACCCTCCAGAAAAAGTTGTGACACTGTGCTGCAGCAATCTGGCACGTATCCTTGGCCCAGAATGGGACCAGTGTATCTATTACAAACCCTCTCAGTCAAAATGAATATTACCTGCCCATGTGTTTTTTCTTGAAAATTTTCCCTGTTCTCAGGCTCATGAAACTGCTGTTGGATCACTTAATACCGCCACATGTGCACACGAAAGCAAGCCTTGGCACTTATGAAGTGTTTTGATGACATACTCAGATTAATGACCTGCCGGCTATTAGAAACAAGGGGAAAATGAAGGAAGTGGGCTGGGCTGAACTGCATGTGCACGCGTGTTGGTATGCAGATCACCGTGTTCAGTGGGGAGTTGTTTAGCACAGGGCTGTACAGCACATCCTGAGTTCTCTCCCTTTCTGCTACAGGATAGCAAGCAGCTCACATTTATTTAAGGCATATAATTGTTTGCCCAAAAATACACCTAAGTGAATCCCTTACTGAAAAAAGTAAAAAGGGAAAGATGCCTGGGAACTTCATGCAACTCTGTGCTCTTGCCTGTGCTGGTGATTCTTTGAAGGCAGAGCTGCAGCTAACTGCTAGCTTGATGGAAGCAGGATCAAAATTTAAAACTTTTAGAAAGGGAGTGGGAGTGGAGGGGTTAAAGCCAGACCTATGGCTTCCCACTGGGTTGTGGCTAAGCTTCACCCCCTGTCAAGCTAAAGAAAGAACAACTGAATGGAGACTGGGCATCCATCCCGGGGCCCAACTCAGTGTCAAGGAAGAGAATCCCAGATTGCCATGACTGGTACCAAATGGGAGCTGCTGATCCCGAAAATGCTGTGGGGTAAAACCAGTAATCTCTGAGGTGGCAGGCAGGCAAGTCCAAGGGTAAAAACAGGACTGCTGTGGGATACCAATGATCTCCCCACAGGATATGCCTTTTCTCACTGATCATCAGATCTCCCACCATGGCTTGGTAAAATCACCCAGGACACATTTTAATTTGCCACAGGGAAGGCGTGTTGATGAGGGCTGTTCAAAGCATGTCTGCATCCACATGTAAACATCCCAGCTCTCCTCCTGTTTCCCAAATGGGATCTTTTTCTCAGATAGTTCTCTACTTTCCAGATCCTCCTTGTTTAATATGGATGTGACAAGCACACTCAAGGGCCCTGCAGCAGGAGGCAGTATATAAGGACGCAGCCACAACCCTGAAGGGCTGTTAGCATGAGAAAAATAAAAATAAGACTTTTTACAAGCTGAAAAGTCTCTGCCAAGTCCACAAAATCATTTAGTGATTCCTGTCACAGACACCAGGCCATTGTACAGAAAGTTTTATAAGAAGCAGACTAGAGCCACAAGGCAAATGCAAATACAGCCTGTATACTTACAGAAGCATAAAGGTCCCCTTTCTACTTATTTTAGCCAAAGTTCCAAGAGAATCGGTATTTCAACAATAGCAGGTTTTTGTGATGTGGTCGCTAAATAGCATTGCTGCCTCAGAAATGATTCAGCCCTGCTTAGGTTTAAAAAGAACTTAAGTATTCCCTCTGATTTATTTAACCAAAGGTGGTTTTCCCCCTTACAAAATATTTATGTGTAGAAGGATTAAATATTTTAAAGCATTTTCCCTCCAGAATAGCTGTTTAGAGAACCATGACATCAATATTAAAAAGAACCTGCCCTGTTAACTTCTTACAGGACAAAGCCACACAAATCTTCAATGCAGCAGAAAGGTTGTATTGCAGCACAAGCCAGGAGCACTATTCTGCAGTATTCCGGATTTTCCTGACATGTGGAGTGTTAGTGGGAAGCTATGCGCACCCTTGGGAATCTGGCAAAAACTTCCTGCCCTCATTAACCATTGCATCTGCTCCACTGACACCCGCACAGAGCAAGAAAATGCGTTTCCAGCAATTTTTGCCATTTTTTTAAACACTTTGGTTTTATGATCATTACAATTTGTATTCAGGGAGACCTAGCAGCACTATGTGGGGATTTTGTTCTAGAGCCTCATAGATGGATTAACCAGTTCAGGGCCCCTGGGAGCCTTATCAGCAGGGAAGCGAAAGCTGCAGTTTTAAACTTGGCACTGTTGTTGTTTCCCAGCAGGGAGACAAAAATGCCACCAAGTTCAAAACCATGGCTTTCGCATTTGCTTCCCTGAAGCCGGGATCTGGGTCCCTCCACTAAAGGGCCTGAGGGAGCAGTACCAGGCCAGGGCCATGCAGCCCCAGGCCAGAGAGGGGAGAGGGCAGTGGGCCAGGAGTGCCGTGCCACACCTCTGAAGGCGGTACTGGGGAGCCTTGGGGGGCTATAGGCCCCCAAATTCACATTAGCCTCCTGTAGCCACCCCTCCCAGCACCACCCACCTGCAGATGTGCAATGTGGTGCAGCAATCCTGGCCTGACCCGATGCACGTGTGTGTGGCTGTGTGGACACAGTCGAGCAGCTGCACCTGCCTGTCAATGTAACAGGCCGGGCAGGAGAGAGATGGAGCTGTGGGCGGCTTGTGGGGGTGAGGAGAGGCTGCCTCAGAGTGATCAAGAGTGGGGCAGGGAGGATGGTCCTGTGAGGGGAAAGTGTGTGTGTGTGTGTCTCTCTGTGTGTGCATCTATGTGCATTGGTGTGTGTGTCTGTGTGCATCTATGAGTGTGTGTGCGTGTCTGTGCATGTGTGTATGTGCACCTGTGCATGTGCATCTGTGTGTGTCTCTATGTGTCCACGTGTCTTTGTGTGTCTGTGTGCATCTGTTTTTGTGTGTGCACGTCTGCGTGCATGCGTGCATGTCTGTGTTCATGGCAGGGAGAGTGTTTGCGTCTGTATGTCCAGGTGCAGAGAATGAATGAGAGTAGAATGTGTGCCCATCTGTGTGCATACCTGCGTGTGTATGTTTGGTCATAGTGGGGAAGGTGGGAGGCAGGGAGAAGAGGTGGGCATGTGCCCCCTGCCACCCCCAGCCCGACAGCATCCATCCAGACTCCCCTGCCAGCACCAGGAGAGGAAGAGGTCCCTCCCCCACTACATCCCAGCTCCTGGTGGGGGTGGGGAGTGGGCTCCAGTTTTGTGCTTGCCCAAGACCCCTGTACATTTTAATCTGCCTCTGTAGGGCCTAGACAAATATTGAAGAGAAAAGTCCCTGCTCTAAGTGCTTCCACTCCAGAGGTTACCTTCCTGCTAGCTTATTAGTCTCCTTCCCACCAAGGAAAGAAAAAGAGATGTAGAAATCCACGGAGCTATAGAACCCAGTATCATGGGTGGATGGAGGATGGGAGGATGGAGGATGGGAGTCACCTCCAAGGAGGATTATTCTGCACTGGTCCGGTCCTGTAGGGAGCTGACCAGGAAAGCCAAGGCTGCAACTGAACTCCAGCTAGCTTTGAGCATCAAGGACAATAAAAAGTCCTTTTTCAGATATGTGGGGAGCCAGAGGAAAAGCAGGGGCAACGTTGGACCCCTGCTGAACCAGATGGGGCAACTGACAACTGACACCCAGGAAAAAGCCAACCTATTAAATAGGTACTTTGCGTCAGTCTTTCATCAGCCCCATGGGACGCCCATGCCCGCTACAGGGCCGGGAAGTCCGGGTGAGGGTGATCCCCTGCCCTCCATTAATGCTGACTTCGTGAAGGAACATCTTGAGAAGCTGGATACCTTCAAGTCAGCCGGCCCTGACAATCTTCACCCCAGGGTACTCAAGGAGCTGGCGAGCATCATAGCCCAGCCTCTAGCACGGATCTTTGAAAACTCTTGGCGCTCTGGTGAAGTGCCTGAAGACTGGAAGAAGGCCAATGTGGTGCCTATCTTCAAGAAAGGGAGAAAAGTGGATCTGGCTAACTATAGGCCCATCAGCCTGACTTCTATCCCAGGGAAGATCTTAGAAAAGTTTATTAAGGAGGCCATCCTTAATGGACTGGCCGACGCCAACATCTTAAGGGATAGCCAGCACGGGTTTGTTGCGGGTAGGTCTTGCTTGACCAATCTCATTTCCTTATATGACCAGGTGACCTATCACCTGGACAAGGGAGATGAGATTGATGTCATATATCTTGACTTCAAAAAAGCCTTCGATCTGGTGTCCCATGATCGTCTCTTGGAGAAACTGGCCAATTGTCGCCTTGGGTCCTCCACGATCCACTGGCTGGAAAATTGGCTCCGGGGTCGGACCCAGAGGGTAGTAATTGATGGAAGTCACTCATCGTGGTGTCCTGTGACCAGTGGGGTCCCCCAGGGCTCTGTCCTTGGACCCATACTGTTCAACATCTTCATTAATGATGTGGACACTGGAGTCAGAAGCGGACTGGCCAAGTTCACAGATGACACCAAACTTTGGGGCAAAGCATCCACACCAGAAGACAGGCGGGTGATCCAGGCTGACCTGGACAGGCTCAGCAAGTGGGCGGACGAGAATCTGATGGTGTTCAACGCCGATAAATGCAAGGTTCTCCACCTTGGGAAAAAAAACCCGCAGCATCCTTATAGGCTCGGCAGTGCTATGTTGGCTAGCACTATGGAAGAAAGAGACTTGGGGGTCATCATTGACCACAAAATGAACATGAGCTTGTAATGCGATGCTGCGGCTAGTAAAGCGACCAAAAGGCTGGCTTGCATCCATAGATGCTTCTCAAGCAAATCCCGGGACGTCATTCTCCCCTTGTACTCGGCCTTAGTGAGGCTGCAGCTGGAGTACTGCGTCCAGTTTTGGGCTCCACAATTCAAAAAGGATGTGGAGAAGCTTGAGAGAGTCCAGAGAAGAGCCACGCGCATGATCAGAGGTCAGGGAAGCAGACCCTACGATGACAGGCTGAGAGCCCTGGGCCTCTTTAGCCTGGAAAAGCGCAGGCTCAGGGGTGATCTGATGGCCACCTACAAGTTTATCAGGGGTGACCACCAGTATCTGGGGGAATGTTTGTTCACCAGAGCGCCCCAAGGGATGACGAGGTCAAATGGTCACAAACTACTACAAGATCGTTTCAGGCTGGACATGAGGAAGAATTTCTTTACTGTCCGAGCCCCCAAGGTCTGGAACAGCCTGCCACCAGAGGTTGTTCAAGTGCCTTCATTGAACACCTTCAAGAGCAAACTGGATGCTTATCTTGCTGGGATCCTATGACCCCAGCTGACTTCCTGCCCTTTGGGCGGGGGGCTGGACTCGATCTTCTGAGGTCCCTTTCAGCCCTAATGTCTATGAAATCTATGAAATCATTTCCTTTAGACGTCAACTCTAGATACCACATCTTGTATTCCTGGAACCAGCACCCGGGGTGCATTTCCCAAAAAGGCAGATGATTCCCCAGCTCCAGGAATGAGCATTCCCTGGGACAGGGAATTGCATTATTAAATGAAATCAATGCAGTAAAATTCAGACTGCAGTTATGTGCCTTTTCAGACGGCAAGATTCATGGCTAACAGCCAGCTATAAATCCAGCTGCTGGACTTTGTTGCCCATTAATTGGCATATGTATTTATAAAAAATCTAATTAAATCTGTCACATTATCACTGTATGTATCTCACATTCCACACCAGTAATGTGCACCACGCATAATAAAGCACAAGGCTGTTGTCTGATCGTTAAGGCTTTGATTGTGGAAAGGAAATATAAAAAGGCTTTGCAGATGTATTAACATGTTCCCTTCTGGCAGGCTGCTCAGCTGAGTCCCAGCATGGCTGGCAAGTCAGTCTGTGCCACAAAAGAACGTTACCATAAAGCAAAACTGCACGGAGGAGAGTGTAGCTCCACAGTGAGCATAGTTCCCAGTAATGACATTGCAAAGGGCCTTACAAGGCAAAGCAGTTGGGGACTGCAGCAAGGTTGTCAGGCCCAGGGAGGAAACCCTACATGCTCAGTGACACCTCCAAAGCTTAAAGGAATGAAGAAAGGCTGTGATGTCCTAGTCAGGACTTTGGGTCTCTTTGAAAATGCCCCTGGATCTTTCAGCTTCCTTTTGGGTAGCCAGGGGAGAAATACACACATGCACACTCAAATTAACATGTCACCTGCAGAAAGGGCCACCTGTCAATATGGCACTCCACCCCCTTCCAGTGCACTGCAGCATCAGCACTGGGCCCACAGCCCAGCTCACAGCTGGAGGTCACTGTCTCATGGCCTGGAGATGTCTGTTTGAGCACTGCCCACTGATACAATACATCACGGACCAGTCACAGCCTGCATATCCACAAACACAACAAGAGATGGTGGCTAGAAACAGAGACTGAGTGAGACAGATGAGAGCTGGGAAAAATATTTACGCTCTCTGCAGTGGCACCACTTTGTTCAATTATCTGCTGTTCTCATAACTTCACCTTCCGAGGTCCTGAGCTCAGCTGAATTCATTTCACACAAGACAGTTGTCACTGATACCCAGCATCTCCACAGAAGAAATGAGGGCAGCAACCATGGCCCTCCTCGAGAGGGGAGGTCCAACACAAGTGGAATGATAATGCTTGCTTAATGGATGGGGAGGTGAAGGTTTCTTCATAAATCAGCTCAGGCAGGAAACTGAATTGAGAACAGTTCCTACCCCCAGCTCAAGGAAGGGAACCATACAGGTTGCAAGCACACAGGGTCACAGCTGGTAACCACGGCAGACAACTCTGCCCCTTGGCTCCCTGCGGTCTATGGCTGGGTTTTGTCTCTCTAATGAGCATTCTCTGAGCATCCATGTCTGCACTCAGAGACTGGGCACTATCCTCCACAGAAAGCGCCTCAGGCAATCAACAAGTGCTCAGCACGATGCAAGCAGCAAACTCCTCAATGCCAGCCTCTAAATAGCATCTATCTATACGGCTCATTTACTGCCTGCTAACTCTCCAGGAGTTGACTGGACTATAGCTCACAGAGGAAGCAGCCCAGAAAGATGCACAAATTTAAAAGTCAGGTAGGAGCTCACACAAAATGTCCCCTGCCCTTCCCCCGATGTAGAATCTGTTGGATCAAAGCAGAGGGAGCAGGAAGGCCTGTTGAGCCAACATCTGACTGGTACAATCCATCTTCCCTTTGTGATGAGGACGACACGTTCCAATTCAGTGGCCAATTTGTAACTGTGAGAGAAAGACCATTCTTCTTAAGTTACAGAGAAGCATCAGTAGGACACAAGAAAACACTTAACAACCCATTCCTCCATGAAGGAATGGAGACCTGTGAATGGGTTGGGCTGGTGGATGTCATGTAACGGGTTACACAAACACCATTGCCATCATAGCAACACTGCTACTCACCAGGCCATATATTTCAAGTACTTAAACTGCAGACACTCAAGGCCTGCTGCAAAAAATGAAGTCACTGGCAAGACTCCCTTTGAGTTCAGTGTGTTTGAGCTTGGGCTTGGGCTTGGGCAAAATGAGCTGTCAGTCAATGTGGAATATCGCCCTAGCAAGGTGCTGCTGCTGGGGCCTTTTTCCCCTTTGTGCTTGGTCAACAGGCACCACAGTGTGTAACACTTTCTTAACGACTATGTGTCAGATATCTTAATTATGTCTGCAAGTAAGAGCTTGCAAATTACAGCTACTGATCACATTTAATCACAGTGTGACTGCTGAGCTGTCAGTTTAACTCAAATCCCTAAGTTAGCATTTATATTCCTACCAGCAAATAATTTACTTGAAGCCATAAATGTGTGGTACTTAATATACCTATGGAGATTCCTGGCCTGTAGTGGCCATGAATAAGGCTCTGGCTCATTCATAATCTTTAAGAAATATTATTATATGAAAATGTAGTGAAAATTATTCAGCTAATCTACTTTAATAACCCAACTTAGGGGCCTCTGTGCTGTAGACAGTATAATAATTTTTTTAAATATTAGCTGTCATTTTCAATCAGTCCGAAGGAGCAAGAGTAACTCGGCACATGACTTAATGAAGGCGTCTAATTCATCAAGCTAATATGTTGTAAAAAGCAGTGACACTGCTTTGATTTGAGCATAAATCCTTTAAGGTCAATAGCTGCATTTGGGCCATGTCTGGGGAATTCCACCCTTCAGCAGGGATGGAAAACTTGAGGTTTTCCCCTCCTTTGTTGCCTGACTCCAAATAGCATTCTAAAAATTTCTCTCCTCTTTTCTGTCTTGGGGCACCATTTTTAGCTACAGAAGTCCTACAGTTTCCAGCATCACCACTGCTCCATCAGCTATCAGGGCAGTTGCCTGCAAGAGGAATGGGTATTCCTCTTGCATTAGGTAACCAGCATTTGTCTGTGTGTTTTCACCATCACCTCGTGTGGAATATGAGCAAGGTCTGTCCATCTCCTTCAGCAAAGTTCACTTAAAGCCTATTCCAAGACCACTGGTGAAGCTAGGCATCTCAGTGGCAGGATGGGGTTTGAGCAGTGTTCCGCGTAAGGTGCCAAACTGTGAATTCTCCAGGCACATCAAAGTTAATGACGTTTTCAGAGCGATGTGATGGAGGCTTTGATTTCTGCCTTGCCACAACCTCCTTTAGAGTGTCATAAGGCAGGCTGATTGCTGTAGGAAACTGCAAGGGGCTCTGCTGCTACTAAGGCATCATTCAAAGCACTTTGTCAGACATTTTCCATCACAACTATGGAAAAGAGACAGGCCTCTTTCTAAAGATCACAGGAATAAAATCCTAGTGAGAAGTCTGGCATGCCACTGTGGACTCTGTTCCATTCATCTCACTTTAAAGGAACTGTAAAGACACACCATAACACACTGGGACCCTTTCACCAGGAACAATATGCTTTCAGTGTTGTAGAGTTTTCATTTCCCCAGTGCATCTGTCCCTAAGCAGCCTCCCTGTGCTGAGTTTGTAGCCATTCACTCAGAGACATTTTGTTAGAGATAAGGAAGGGTAGAGCACTCCCTAACATCTGTGTAATGTTCACTGGAATGATCTGAGATATTGCAAACAGCAGGCAACAACAGTCCCATCAGATATACCGAAACCATGACAGTATGCACATTGGTACTCAGCATTTCTGCCAGACTGACATGAAAAGAATGTCAAATCAGCTTTCTGCCCATAATCTCCTTGGAAGGAAAGCTTCCAGCCCTGAGAACCAGGCTATTTTGTGTTTGAATCCCCAGAGAGTCCTTAATATGAAAATAAGGCCATTACATTGAGGGAATATAGAATGAAAAATAAAATTTCTTTGTGACTTATGAAGTTGCCAGTGTCATTTGGGCTCCTCTATCCATTCAGTTCCAAATAATTAGCCATTTTTCTTGCCAGAAGGGAAATTGTAGCCAGTTCCTCTCACTGATTTTAGTATTACTGGGGAGAATACTAAAGTTCACTTAAAGCCTATTGGACTGGGGAAAGGAAGACTTAAAGTCTTCCTTTCCCCAGTCCAATAATTACTTTGTGCTCAGAAGTATGACCATTGTGCACCAATGAATGCATTGACTGAGAAAACATATTCAATATTAACAAAGAGTAACTGTATGTGAAAGTATGCAGAGACACCATAGCCTGTGAGACAGGTTTGGGTCTCAGAGGTGGCTGTGATGCACCCTGGTGGCCATGTAATTCCTGCCCCCGCTCTAAGTTTAGGGTCCTTCACCTCCTTTACTCACCTGCCATGCCTTTGATGTTAAGATTTATTAAGAGGGAGACTGTCTGAGGGACTTGGCGTGAGTCTGATGTTGGTCAGGTGTCAGGCTTCAGCCTTCCCAGCCTCCACTCTTTTTGCTCTAGCTAAACCATCTAGCTCCAAGGCCCAGACCAGAATGAGCTTCAGGATTTTCAGCTTCTTGGTTTGCCCTCTTAGGCTCTATCAGGTCGCCCCTCTCGGGCTGTTGAGCCTCCCTAGGGTCCCTGTTTGGACTCCATGCCCTGTCTCTGGGCTGCCCAGGCACTGGGTCCCAAAGTCTCAGTCCTAACCCTCTTGAGCTCTCTGTGGCTGCCCCTCTTGGGTGGTATCTGCAACTGCTGTGCTGCCTCTGCTGTGCAGGACCTGCTCTGTTGTTCCCTCTCTGCAGTTGCTATGAGACCTCCCAAACCACCCCTACAGTCCCCCCAAACCTCTGGGTAAAACTGGAATCAAAACACAAAGCCCTTCTGGCTCTAACAAAACTACTACCGCAAATTCTGGGTCCATTGCTAGCCCTCAGCTCTTTAGCTGACTCAGGGCCTAGCATACTCAGTCTGCTTCTAATTCATAGGTATCTGGATACCTTTAAGAGTTTTATGTATAAGTTATTACATTTGTCCAGGGATTACAGGGGAGAACAGCAGAACTGTAGGCAAAGTACTGCTCTCTGAATAAACAAGCTTTATCATTTTATAAGGTTAACTCAGTGGTCTTTTGAGAACAACACATGGTACCAGGAGTAGAGTGCAAAGATAGAAAAAAAATGTAATATCTCAGAATTCCAGAGGAGTTAAAGCTGCCCCGCAATGCAGCAGAAAACTGGAAGAAATTTAAGCAGAATTTCACCATATATACAATGGCCAGTGGAGCTACAAAGAAGGAAGATTCACTCAAGGTAGCTATTTTTTTTCTAAATATAGCAAGCCCAGAAGCTCTGTCTCTTTACAATAGCATATAATTGTCAGAAGCAGAACAGAAAAACTATGGCACAATAATAAAAAGTTTGAGAAATATTGTATACCCAAACAAAATTAAACCTTTGAATGGTATAATTTCCACATGAGACAGCAGAAAGAATGTGATACAACAGAGGAGTTTGTCAAAGACCTCAGACTGCTGAGCCAGACATGCAACTTTGGAGACCTAAAAGAGTCCATGCTCAGAGACCAAATAATATTGGGTATAAGGGATACAAGCTTCAGGAAAAGATTACTAGAGGATCCTGAGCTTAATTTGCAGTTAGAGTGTTGCCAGCAGCTGAGATAACAAATGCCAGGCTGCAGAAGCTGCAGGAAAAAACAGAACAAGCTGAACTAGACAGGATTACAAGACTTCAAAAAGCTAAGGCAACACACAAACAATACAGAAAGGAGGACCTCACTATGAAACAGGCAAGCAGAGGCCAAAGAGAATTGCTTGAAGAAACAATGGTCAGCTGCAGATACTGTGGTGGTTACGACAAACCCATGTGATGCCCTGCGTTTGGTAAGTGCTGCAACAAATGCAAAAGATTCAATCACTTTGGAAGAGTTTGCAGAAAGGAGCAGGATGCATCACACAAGAAGCAGCAGGTACATGCTCTATGCAACAAGGAAAAGGAAAAAATCCTCATTGGCACAATGCAAGATTAGACAATCACCCTGGACACCAATGAACTAATGGTAACTTTTAAATTAGATACAAAGTCACAGGTCAATGTAATACCAGAATATATTATTCAAAAAATGAAAACTAAACCTCTCTACTATGAGAATAAGAAAGTGATTTGGAGCATATAATGGGAACATGATAGCAACCAAGGGTGTATGTGCACTGCATGTTAGAAACAAGGGTAATATAGTAAAAACTCAGTTTGTAACAGTCCCAGGAAAGCTAGTACTAATTTTTGGCTTGTGAACATGTAAAACTCTAGATTTGATAAAGAGAATGGATCCCATTGAGGTACTAGAAAGCAAGAATATAGAAGAAGAATTTTATGATGTGTTTCAAGACATAGAGAAGCTATCTCCTGAGTACAAGGTAGAATTAAGAAAATCAAATGCTGCCACCATAGATGCTCCAAGAAATGTTCCCCTTGTACTAAAGACTGAAAATGGAATTAGATAGATTAGTTAACATGGACATAAAAGAAAAAGTAGTGCAACCAACTGCTTGGGTTCATTCACTGGTCATAATAGAAAAAAAAAAGATGGATCCTTAAAATTGTGTCTGGATCCTAAGCACATGAACAAGTACATCAAAAAGGGAGCATTTTCCAATTCTCACCAGGGAAGAGGTTTTTGGCAACATGGCTGAAGCTAAATATTTCTCTACTTTGGATACCTCTTCCGGATTTTTGCAAGTTCCCCTAGAAAAGGATTAGGTACCTTCAATATGCCCTTTGGAAGGTATTGCTTTTGTAGGCTTCCTTTTGGAGTGTGTTCTGCATCTGAAACACTTCATAGAAAGGTGCAACAAATTTTTGAAGGTCTTGATGGAACTATGGTTTATATTGAAGATGTATTAGTTTGAAGAAATACTATGGAAGAACATGACCTGAGGCTAAGAAAGGCACTAGAAAGAGCTCACAGAGCAGGTTTGAAACTGAACAAACAAAAATGCAAATTCACAGTCAAAGAAGTAACATATCTGGGAAAAAAGATCTCTGGGAAAGGGGTGCAAATCAATCCTGCAAGGGTTAAAGCCATTACAAACATGCCACCCCCTATAAATAAGGAAGAAGTGCAAAGATTACTGGGAATGATCAATTTTATAGGGAGATACCTATCTAACTTAGCAGAGCTGACCAAACACCTTAGATCACTCCTACCAAAGAATACTCCATGGACATGGGAACTGAACATGACACAGAATTTAAAAACTTGAAGGAAAAAAATAATGAAAGCTCCGGTACTAAAATACTATGACCTTAAAAGACCCATTAAATTGTCAACAGATGCTTCTAAAGGCGGCATTGGAGCAGCTCTGGTCCTGCCCCAGCTGTGCTTCTCAGCCATGGCTGCTCCAGCCCCTGGCCCTGGCACCCAGGAACAGGGTCCCCATATTCTCCTGGCCACTTCAGTCATCCTGCTGGCCCACCACTGTCAGCAGCATGTGGCTTACAGCCATCTCACTGTGCCAGGCTCCCCCATATGCAGCAACCACCTGAACAACCACCTCATGCCCTCCCAGGGTCCCTTGCTGCCACACAGCTGCTGCTACCATTCACAATGACAAGGGACTCCAGGATGCCAACACTGGGACTGCCATTGCCCTCCTGTCCCTCCAGCTGTGCTGCACCTGAGCCTGCCACGGCAGATGGGACTGATGGCAGCGTGTGGTACAACACAACTAGAATGATGAGCAGTGGGTTGCCAGCTTCAGGATGACCCGGGGCCCTTTTTCTGACCTGCTTCACCAGATCTTGCCCCACCTTGAACACCAGGAAACTGGTATATGCCTGGCCCTCCCTGCCAACACCTGCCTGGCCCTCACACTGATCCAATTGGCCACTCCCACCAGCCTGCAGTATGTGGGGTGCCTGTTTGGGGTGAGCAAGGCCACTGCTGGGGAGGCACCATCCAGCACATTCTGGTGGACATGTTCCTCCACATCCACAACCCCCAGGTAGTGGTTGCAGGGTTCTGTGCACTAGGGTTCCCCCAGTGTATCAGGGCTCTGGACAGGACACACCTGTCCACCCCACTCAAGCCAGCCCTACTCCAGTTGCAGGAGGTTCCACTCAGTGGTCCTCCAGGCAGTCATGGACCACCAGGGCACTTTCACCCATGTCAGCACTGGTTCGGCGGGCAGTACACATGATGCATGGATATTCCGCAACTTGGGACTGGGTGCACTTATAGAGAGTGGGCACCAGGAATGCAGCTGGGCACCATCATCATCCCACAGGGACCCAGCCTACCTGCTACTCCTGTGGCTGATGAGGCCCTATACTGGGCATCTAGATACCCACCAGGCCCACTTTTACTAGTGCCTCAGGCAAACCCATGCCCTCATCGACTGCATCATCAGCTGGCTCAAAGGCCACTAATGTTTCCTCACAGCCCACTTTGAGTTGGCCAAGAGAAGTCTCCTCCAGCTCATCATAGCATCATGCTGCACACTATTTGTGAGGCCCAGGGAGAGGCATTCAGGGAGGCCTGGGCAAAGGTGGTGCACTGAGCAGAGGAAGCCTGGCAGCAGAGACATGAGCTGCAGCAACAGGGCCAGCAGCAGGTTCCGTCCAGCAAAGTCCCAGGCAAGACGCACACCCACCGGCAGGAGCCAGGATATAAGGTGTGGGAGGACCTGGCAGACCACCTGTTACAGCACTCCCCACTCTAACCCACCTACCCCACTGCCCACACAACCCCTACTCTCCACCCATCCCCAGCACCACTCTCAGGACACACGCATGGTTGAAAAAAGAGCTTTATTCCCCTCACAAGCCCCACCCCCATTCCTTCCCCCTCAACACTAGTTCCCCTAGTCCCCCTAGTCCCCAGCACTCGGGAACCAGCAGCGGGAAGGAGAGGAGTCAGGCGCACGGGTGTCCTGCATGCACATGTGCCCCCTTTACTAACTGACTGACCAGAGGCGGCGGCAGCAGCAGCAGCAGAGGAATCGGCAGCGGGGGCAGCAGCAGCTGATCCCCCGAAGGTAAGTGGGGCGGAGGGACCCGGCGCAGCTGAGCCAGATCCGGAGGGGAAGCCCCCCGGGTCCCATATAGCTGAGCCAGTAGGGAGCCACGCTCCCGAGCCGCGCAGCGCGAACAGAGCACGCAAACAGGTGCGCTCTGTGAGAACGCGCCGGCGTTTGCGCAGGCGTTCGCACCGGCGGGCAAGCAGGAAGGGCCAGGAGTGAGACTCCTGTAGGGGTAGGGCGTAGACACCACACAGATACAACAAACAGCAGCTCGGAATGGTGTCTACGACGACTGCTGCTAGGGCCTCTGCCCAGGGGGACAAGGCTAACCGGGGCTGGTCCGAGGCCTCCACCCAGACCGAGCCCATGGGGGAGCTGATGTCCCCCTACCTCCTGGCCTGTGGGGGATCCCCAGCAGGGCCGGGGGGGGGCCGAGATTGGGGGCCCCCACACCTGTCCGGCAGGAGCCCGTCTTAGGGCTCTGGAGGCGCAGATGAGGGAGCTCCGGGAGGAGGTTGGCAGGCTGAGGGGGATCAGGGAGGTGGAGGATGAAATTGACAGTTATTTCCTTTCCCTGCAGGCCCAGGCACCAAAGGAAGAAGCAGCCCGGGGAGTGCCCTCCACAGCAGAGTGGCAGACGGTCACAGCCAGGACTGGAGCAGCTCACAGCGAACCGGTACCAGCTTCTCCAGTCCGACTGGTGAACAGGTACGAGGCCCTAGCGACCCTGCAGGAGATGGAAGGGGAGGAGGAAACCCTTGGGCAAGAAGAAACACCACATTCTTCACACTCCGAACAGGTCAAGAGATCCAAGAGGACCCAGAGGAGGAGGCGACGAGTGCTCGTCATAGGCGACTCCATCCTGAGAGTTACGGAAGGACCCATCTGTCGCCAGGACCCCTCAGCACAAGAGGTATTCTGCCTCCCTGGAGCAAAGATTCGGGATGTGACGGAGGTAATCCAGGCCAGGATCAAGCGCACCGATTACTACCCCATGGTCCTAGTAGTAGCCCACCGATTACTACCCCTGACCAACCTAGTCTCTTTCTATGACCAGGTTACGAAACGCCTGGACACAGGAGGAGGGGTGGATGTCGTATACTTAGACTTCAGGAAGGCCTTCGATACGGTATCCCACCCCATACTGGTGAACAAGTGAAGAGGCTGTGATGTGGATGACTGCACGGTCCGGTGGGTGGCGAATTGGCTAGAGGGTCGCACCCAAAGAGTCATGGTAGATGGGTCGGTCTCGACCTGGAAGGGTGTGGGCAGTGGGGTCCCGCAGGGCTCGGTCCTTGGACCGATACTCTTTAATGTCTTCATCAGCAACTTGGACGAAGGAGTCAGATGTACTCTGTCCAAGTTTGCAGACGACACAAAGCTATGGGGAGAAGTGGACACGCCAGAGGGCAGGGAACAGCTGCAGGCAGACCTGGACAGGTTGGACAAGTGGGCAGAAAACAACAGGATGCAGTTCAACAAGGAGAAATGCAAAGTGCTACACCTAGGGAGGAAAAATGTCCAGCACACCTACAGCCTAGGGAATGACCTGCTGGGTGGCACAGAGGTGGAAAGGGATCGTGGAGTCCTAGTGGACTCCAAGATGAACATGAGTCGGCAGTGTGACAAAGCCATCAAAAAAGCCAATGGCACTTTATCATGCATTAGCAGATGCATGACGAATAGGTCCAAGGAGGTGCTACTTCCCCTCTATCGGGCGCTGGTCAGACCACAGTTGGAGTACTGCGTGCAATTCTGGGCACCACACTTCAAGAAGGATGCGGATAACCTGGAGAGGGTCCAGAGAAGGGCCACTCATATGGTTAAGGGCCTGCAGACCAAGCCCTATGAGGAGAGACTAGAGAAACTGGACCTTTTCAGCCTCCGCAAGAGAAGGTTGAGAGGCGACCTTGTGGCTGCCTATAAGTTCATCACGGGGGCACAGAAGGGAATTGGTGAGTATTTATTTACCAAGGCACCCCCAGGGGTTACAAGAAATATGGCCACAAGCTAGCAGAGAGCAGATTTAGACTGGACATTAGGAAGAACTTCTTCACAGTTCGAGTGGCCAAGGTCTGGAACGGGCCCCCAAGGGAGGTGGTGCTCTCCCCTACCCTGAGGGTTTTCAAGAGGAGGTTAGATGAGTATCTAGCTGGGGTCATCTAGACCCAGCACTCCTTCCTGCTTATGCAGGAGGTCGGACTCGATGATCTATTGAGGTCCCTTCCGACCCTGACATCTATGAATCTATGAAACACATACAGCCGTCTTGCCTCTCCCTCCCCCAAAAATAGATCCCCCTCCCCCCTCAACCAACAGAGCCTCTTTCCCCCTCTGTCCCCAACAAACAGAGACCCTCTACCACCCTCCCCACCCACCAATAAAAAATTAATTTTCCCGATGTGCAAACTATATACAAGAATTTCAGTCTTTTATTGCCCCAGATGGGAGGTTGTGGGGTGGGGCACCTAGGAGGCAGAGTCCAGGGGCAAGCAGCCAGCACCCTGGCCTTGGACCATTCCCCTGTGGGTCTATGGGCCACAGTGATCATGGTGGATGGTGAGCTTGTCCTACAGCAATGCTGGACAGCCTTCCTTGAGGGTGGGTGACTCCCCCTCTGGTTGCCTGAGTCCAAGGCCAGCATCCCCTTGTGGTGCTGCACCTGGCACCTCCAGATCCTCAGACACATGGCATCAGGACAAGCAACGGAGCTGGGCCCAGGTGGGTGGTGGAGCCAGGCCAGGGACTCCAATGGGCTGGAGGTGCCTCAGGATCTCCTCCCAGGCCCAGACAGGGGCCTAATTCAGGGTAGAGTCTGGCTACCAGGAGCCCTGCAGGGACAGGAACAGGAGCCAGGCATTGGGAGGCATGTATGTGACCACCAGCCCCAGGATGATGTCCAGGACCCAACAGTCATCATCTGTGGCCTCTACTGCCTAGGTCTGCTTAGCCACTTGCTGCCTGAGCAGCTCAATCCACTCATGCTCCAGGGTCTCCATCAAGGCCCAGTGCTCCTGCTGTGACCAGTAATGCACATCCTCCCAGGTGGTTTCCCATGCAATATCCTCCTCCCACAGGCCTTCGCCCACACCTCCCACTCCTCCATCATCTCCACCAGGTGCTGGAGCAGGAAGGTAAGGTCTTGAATCCACTGCTGGTACAGCCAGCACATGCAGTAGGCTCCAGCATTGGGTGGTGGTGATGTGGAGCCCGCATCTCCCCTGGGCCCTGCGGCCTCTCCCCTGCATCTAGATGTTGGCCCTGCAGAGGCAAGACAGAGAAGCCTTTTGTGAGAGTTTGCAACATTTCAGAGATAAGATACTCTACGCCAGGGACCATGTGCTGCCCGGCCTCAGATTGGGGGGTCAGCCATGAGCTGGTGCCCAGGGACCATGGAAGTCTGGTTGTGCAGACCCAGGCCCAGGCGGCTGCCAGCTGAGGCCCCCATCCCTGCTTGCTCCCCTGGGGCCAGTGAGATGTTGGGTGCTGGCCACAGGGAGCATACTTTGCCCACCCCCTTCCCAGGGCAGGCCTGGGCTCAGGGTGTTTCTGGCAGCACCTGCTGCCACAGCTCCAGACCCCACTCCCTCCCTCCCTCCCTCCCTCCCCCTGCAGGCCAACCACTCTGCTGCACTGCTGCCTGGCCCACAGCATCTGGACTCAGGGTGCACAGGGCTCCTGCACAACTGGAGCGAGGGGCTGGCCATGCTCTCACCCTACCCACTGGGAGCTACTCCAGAGAGGTGCCCTAGGGCCAGCTCCTCCCATGCCACCACTGCACCCTGAGCCTGTTCTTGCTGTGTCACCCCCAGCAGGGGATATACACACAATGAGCTGTTTATGCAGGCTGAGGGATGCTCAAGCCACTACACCCTGCTGCTGCTGATTCTCCTGGTGCCCTAGGCACACCTGTGCTCCTGGTTTGGGACCCTGAGCTACAACAGTGTGGGGCCTGGCCTTCCCTACAACCTCTGCCACTGCTTGGAGGGCTACCTGTGGCAGTGCTACATGTCCCTGTCCCTGCTACTGAGAAGGACATTGCTGCTGGCATCAATGCCTTCCTCAATGTGAGAATCCTGTGTCCACCCAGCTGTGGGGACATGGGCTGCTCAATAAAGTTTTGAACTGTAGCGGGGGGAGGGAACCCAGGGCCAGGGGAGTGTGGGCAGGCTAGGTAGGGAGTGGGGGGCAGGGGCCAGGGCCAGGGGTGGGGGCTGGGAGGGCCCTCCCCCACTGCAGGACCTACCACGTAGCCAGGGCTGGCAAGGTGATGTCCAGCTACACCTGGTGTCCTCATCCCACCTGGCATCTGGCCAAGGAAGCCCCAGGGAGGAGCTGGCACTGCTGGTGGCTAGCAGTGTCATGGCCAGCCACTCCTTGTGGCAGGGTCTGGAGCTATGGAGCTATCAAGGCAGCCACTGGCCAGGGCTCCCCAAGCTGCTAGTAGATGCAGTAGCCAGGGAGGTGGGTGGGACAGGACGCTGAACACCCAAGGGTCTCTCCTCCAGTGACATGTCAGGGTGGGGCAGGGGCTCAGGCAGGCTGCCCCTGCTTCTGAACAGTGCAGGATTGTGGCCTGGGTCCCAAGGAACCAAAATTCTGGCCAGCTGCCACATAAAGGGCATGGTCTTGCTCACAAGGCCAGTCTGATGATTGTGGTCAGTCATGGCCATCCAGTGTGCCTGCAAGGCCTTGATCTTTATGCACTACTGCCACACTGACTGGAAGTGCCCTCACTCCTGCATGCTGCCTGACAGTCTCATAAATGTGGGTGTTTGAGCCCCAGTCCCTCTCAAACTGCCTCTGTAGCTCCACATCATCCCAGACCACCACAAGGTCTCCAATCTCCTACTGGCTCCATTTGGGACCCCAGATGGGAGGCTCAGGCATGCACATGCAGGTGGGGCTCTGCCTCAATGGGGAGGACATGGTAGTGGTGTGTCCCATGCCAGCTCTCTGGGCCCCGCATGGCCTTCCCTCTGTGGTCAGCCTGGAACAGCAGCCAGCAGCACTCAGCACAGAGGTACAGCCAGGGACTGGGAGCCATGCAGCAAAGGCAGTGGCCCACAGGACCTGGAAGCACAGGAGAGACTGCTGGGGATGAGCAGCAGCAGAAAGCAGGTGCTGGCCCTGCTGCCAGAGACAGCCAGCCAAAAGCCCTGGAGAAAGCTCAGGGCTGGGCAAAGTGTGCACCAGGCTGCAGCCCTTTGCAACACTCACCTGTGGACAAGCAGCAACTACAGCTAGGAGACAACATAGGCAGAAGCTGCCTGGCTTGTGGGGCACACAGGGCATGCAGTGCTCCTGTGCACAGAGCAGGCTCATCCAGGCTTCTATGCAGTGTGCCCCAGGGCACAAAGTAGCCGCAGGCTATAAAAGCCTGCAGCTAGGGGCTGCTACAGAGGCAGCCCAGGCCCAGGGCAGGAGAAGCTCCTAGCCAAGAGGCCTGGTACTGGCCTCAGGTTGGTCCCTTAGTGGAAGGGCAGACCCAGCACTAAGGTTAGTGCCAGGTTGTGTCTACACATGTGTTACTGCGCTTTAACTATCAGGTTATCAAATTTAGTCACAATTTGCCTAGTTTACTGTGCAGTAAGGACACGTGTAGATGCACGCCAGTACTGTGCAGTAAACAAAGCTAAGGCACAGTAATGTGTCTCATGTAGATGCTCTCTTCAAGTCCTAAATACCCACAATCCAATGGTCTGGTGGAAAATGGAATACAAATAGTGAAGAAATTGTTGAAAAAAGCTACAGATTCACATACCAGTGTTTACCTGTCACTGTTAAATTACAGAGCAACACCCATGAAACATGGATTGTCCCCAGCAGAAATGTGTTTAACAGGAACCTCAAAATCAGGGTGCCTAAACTTGTGGATGATGCTCATCAGAATAAAAATCATGACTTGAAAACATTTAAAAAGAAATCAACAAACCAAACAAAAATGGTACTATGACAGGTGTTCTGGGGAGTTACCACAACTGCACAAGAAAGATATGGTACTTACTACAGATGGATGAACATGGAAACAGAAAGCACTAGTTTCCTATCAAGTGGCTCCCAGATCTAATAAAGAAGTCACACTGGAAGGACAGGTGTTAAGAATGAACAGGCAACACTTGCAGCTCGTAAAGGGGAAAAAAGAAGCAGCATCACAAGTTCACCAAAGAAAATAGAGTTAACATCAAAGTAACAAGAAATAACAGAGGAGATTGAAAGTGACACAGAAGTAGAGGCACCTGAACAAGAAAACCAAATAAGAACTGCCAATAAGGATTGAGAATGCAGAGAAACTGAGAAGATCACTTAGAGCTAAAAAAAACAATACAAAGACTAATAAAGCACATTTTAAGAGGTCTCTAACTATAGGTTGAACTAAACTGCCGATGTTAATATAATATAGGGATATGTTACGTGTAAAGGCGGAAGATGTGTGGATACCTTTAAGAGTGTTATGTATAAGTTGTATAGGTTGTAGCCATGTTGGTCTAAGGACATAGGCGGACAAGGTTCTTTGGGTAAATGCAATACCTTTTATTAGACCAACTTAAATAGACGGAAAAATTCTTCTTAGCAAGCTTTGGGGCTTCACTGACAAAGGGTGTTTGTGCCTGAAGCCCAAAAACTTGCTAAGAAGAATTTTTCCAGCTATTTAAGTTGGTCTAATAAAAGATATCAGATTTACCCAAAGAACTGTGTCTGCCTATGTAACAGTTGTTACATTTCCCCAGGGAACGCAGACAGGAGCAGCAGAAGCGTAGGCAGTACTGCTCTCTGAGTAAACAAGCTTTATCATTCTATAAACTTAACTCACTGGTCTTTTGAGAACAACACAAAAGGCACATATGCAGAGCTCCTTCTTACTCTTTTCCCATGGCCAAACTACCTGGTCAGTCTCTGGGGCTGCCTTATATTCCTCCCAGGGCCCTGCCCCCTTCCTGTCAGGTGACTTCCCCAGGCTTCCTGCAGGTGCCTGCTAATTGATTTAATCAGTCAATCTCCATTTCAGCCCAGCTCCAGCTGTGCTCTGCTTCCCCTGCGGGGCTGTGCCTCGGCTCTTGCTCTTAATGTGACAAAGCCGAGAGGCTCTGTCACACTGTGATATGAAGAATTCAGCCAGGAATGCAGTTGCTGGGAATGGAAGTAAGAAAAGGTTAATCTGGTGTTAGAAAGGCTGGTCATTGTTGATACTAATTAAGAGGCCTTTTGAAATAATACTTAGATGGGAAACTCCAGAGGCATAGGAGACATATAGGAAGGGCACAAGGGGGCACATGCCCCACCTACAGGGCTGCTGCTGATGCCTATGGCAGTGCCTGCGGGAGCTCACCAGCTCCGGTCCCTGCCACCTGTAAGGGGTAGCTGGAGGCTGCATAGCAGGGTGACCTGCACATTGAAATCCTTAACCCTGCAAGGACTGGGAGCCTGAAGAGAAAGGGGCTGAAGCTACCAACCTAAGGCCAGGCAAGAGAGGCTGAGGATAGGAGGGTCAGGAGACCCAGTGAACACATATTAAGACTTGTGAGGTGTGGGCATGGCTGTGGGAGAGGCTGGAGGCCATGATTAGAGCTAGATAGAGCAAGAAAGATACTGGCTTGGGGATTGTACCACCAGACTCCCTTTTAAGACCCTAGACAACCTCTCCAAGTACTTTATTACATCAAGGTGTGGCAGGAGAGTGTAGATGGGGAGGAGATCATGAGGAACAAGAGAGTGCAGGATTATACCACAAGCAAGACCCCTGAGGCCACCCTCCAATGTGGGCCCTGTCACACTTGGATAACAAAATCAGGAGGTAAACAGTACATACAAACTTGAGCTCCTCGGGGCATTTCTATACGAGACACTAGGTTGCCGTAATGATGTGCTACAGCAATGTAGCTAATCACGACAGCAATATAGCATTGGCAGTCACAAACCTTGCTGATGTTACGTCGCCATACTACTCCCCCCAGCTTGGTGTCATCCACTGACTTGCTGAGGGTGCACTCTATGCCATCTTCCAGGTCATTGATGAAGACATTGAACAAAACTGGCCCCAGGACCAACCCCTGGGGCACTCCACTTGATACTGGCTGCCAACTAGACATTGAGCCATTGGTTACCACTCTCTGAGCCCAATGCTCCCAGCCAGTTTTCTATCCACCTTACAGGCCGTTCATCCAGCCTGTACTTCCTTAGCTTGCTTGTGAGAATGCTGAGGGAGACTATATCAAAAGCCTCGCTAAAAATCAAGGTACATGACATCCACCAGTCTCCCCATATACACAGAACCAGTCATCTCATCATAGAAGGAAGTCAGGTTGGTCAGGTATGATTTATCCCTGGTGAACCCATGCTGACTGTTTCTAATCACATCTTTCTCCTCCAAGTGCTTAGAAATGGATTTCTTGAGAATCTGCTCCATGATTTTTCCAGGGACTGAGGTGAGGCTGACTGGTCGGTAGTTCCCTGGATCCTCCTTCCCTTTCTTAAATGTGGACATTATGTTTGCCCTTTTCCAATCATCCGTGCTGCTAAAAATAGCCATGCACCACCAGAACAGCACAGTAATGACTGGTACTATGCCATCATTCAGTACTTTCTAACGCAAGTACTAAATGACAGTGCAGTAACAACCACAGCCAAAGGAGTCACAAGCTCAAAACCCAGATGCGACCCCACCCATCCAAACAGTAGAAAAAATATACACTTGTACCCCCCCAGGTGCTCCAGGCCTCCTTGGCCTTTTTAACTTCGTCCCAAAACAGTGCCCTTACTGGCACTCGGGCTCTCCACAGCCCTGTCTCTCTCTGTGCCTCACTGGCGCTGGGCTGTGCCCCCAAATCTGCGCCCTTCCTGGCGCCAGGGTCTATGCCCCCAAAAGTTGCGCCCTCACTGGTGCTGGGCTGTGCCCCCAAAAGTTGTGCCCTCACTGGCACCGGGGTCTGTGCCCCCAAAAGTTGTGCCCTCACTGGCACCGGGATCTGTGCCCCCAAAAAGCTGCACCCTCACTGGCACTGGGGATCCCACTCTGGAGCGGGTCCTCAAAATGAGACCTCCTCCAACCCCTAATAGCCTCACCCAAACCACCGGTCTTATTCCTAAACCAAAAGAAAACAAATAAACAGTCCCGTCCGTGGGCAATATCTTCCACCCAAAAAATGGGAGTAAGGAAAACAGTATGTCAGCTTACAGTTGCAGGGTTCGTGTTTCAGCTCCCCACCATCAGCTCCAGTTCTTGCTGCAGTACAGCTGTCGTCTCTCCAGGGCTTCTATAGTTCCCCTCTTCCTGGCTTTGGACTTCCCACCAAGCTTCTCCCTGGAGCTCTGAGATGCACTCCTTCCCCCTTGGCTGCTGGCCCCCTTATGACCATTCAACCCATGGTTTTTATAGTCCTGCCTCTTCCGGTCAGCTGACTATCCGTCCCAGTTCAGCGGTTAACCCCTTCCTCCCCAGCCCTCTGTGCCCAGAAGGTTCTGGCCTTGTAGGGGCACATCTTCTTCCTCATGACAGGGTTAGGGTTCCCTGTCACAGCCCTCTGTGTGAGAATAAAGGCAATTGCATTTAGTAACCAGCACAAGTTTGTGTCTAATGCGCATGCATGTGTATACATCTTTGGATGACCCACTGTAACTTTACGTGCCTAGTTCCCAAGCGCTGTGCATCTAAGCTCTTCTTGAACTTCGCCATGGCTTGTTGAGCTGCACGGCCAAGCTACCGGGAGTAACCTTGGGTCAGTTCCCTCAGGGGTCTCTCCTGCCACATCTTTGATGGTAAATAGGTTTCGATCAGGAGGACGATGTCTGGTCCCATCTCCAAAGGTACCTCCCCTCGGTCCTTCTCACGATATGTCTTCTCAGGGCTCCGCCTCCCCTACACCCCGCCTAACACTAACCATGCTGTTGTCCGTCGGGGTCAATGTTCTGACCCTCCCTGGTGCTTGGTCCCTTAGGGGTTGCAGTAGTTGGTCACTGGTGATATTTATTCTGAGCGTCTCCTGCAGCCCCCTTTTCCTCCTTGCCTACACGGCGTCTGATTCTGCCCGGGCTTCAGCCCCCCCCTTGTCGCCCCGTTTCCTCCCCAGGTCCAGTACCTGTTGTCCGCCGACCCTGTCAGAGTGCCGTCCCTGTTGCTTCTGCTGCCCTCTGTCCACACCAGTCCTGCCAGCAACCCCTTGAATACTTGTCGGCCTGATATCTCCATCGCACTCCCCTTCCATGGGAGCCACCACATTCTTGCGTTGGGAGCCTCTAAGTGTCCAGGCTCCTCTGATCCAGCTGAGGATGCTGCTGTTGTTGCTGCTGCTACTGCCACTGCCATTGCTTCCACTTCCGCTTTCACTGTCACTTCCACTTCTGTCCCTCCTCCTCCTGACTTCTTTCCCGCTGGGTCTTTTATCTTGGTGCCGGGCGTCCACATGACCAATCGTCCCTGGCATGCTTTTATAAAGCGCACCCAGGCAGACGCAAGAGCTGGTTCTGGCTCCTCCCGGCTCCACCACGGGTTTTTACTTTGATCTTTATCCACGGCGGCTCTGGCCACCGCGATTTTGCTCCCACTGTGCTCTGCTGCCGGCACAGCGTCCCACCACCTCTCCATCGACTCAGGTAGGTTTTCTCCACACCCACACATGGCAAGATTTATGATCTCCTTCTCTGTTTCCAGTTTGCCTAGGATAGGAGAGCTAGGTAAGTTCCTGTCACTTAGTCCCTTGTAAAGGGAACACTTTCATTCTCAAACTAAGGGTTCTTGCCTTGTTGCCTTAGCAGCCAAAGTGGAAGCTGCTGAGTCACATGAGCACGCAGGGCTGGCCTTGACTCTGCATGGCCCACAGGCCTCTAGGATGTTTCTAGCTTCTGACACATTTTCACCCTTCGATAACTCCAGTACCCCTGAGGAAGTGGTGTCTGTCTCCCATTCCAGGGGGCATGTGTGTTTTGATCATCCCTGCTTCATATGACACCCAGAATTCAGCTCTCTGGGGCAGTTTTTCAAAGGCCCGCATGGCAGTTTGTTACCTGGCTCTATTTGTATCTTTAAAAAATCCCCACACAATTCCCCCAAATGCTGAAATAGTGGAGGCATTTCAAACTGCAGTGCATTGTTGGGGAAAGGGAACAAAGAATATCTCCCCCATATGGCAAAAGCTGGAGAGTTTTTGTGGTAGCTTCAATTCAGTGCAGATTCACTCGCAGCTAATCCCAGTTGATTAGGACATGGTATTCCATCCCAATCCAGGATTCTTTGAAGGCAGGCAAACAGCAGACCAACCATGAGGCTTTAAATGCCACAGGAATCCAAGAAACTCTATCTCCCAGCTATGCCAGGGACAAAGTGAGTGAGGCAAACTTCCAATCAAACATTTTGGTGTAGAACATTTCATTGCTGCAGCTCCTTCAGTGGAAAGACTTCCCCTTCTCCAGATATTTAATAAGTTATATTATCTGGAGACTAGAGAGGGGCAAGCCGCAATGTGTGACAGTGATTCATGAGGTGCCATTTGCTGGCATTGACATTCTCACCATTTCCCAATCTCACAGAAAGAAAAATAATGAGAGGCTATTTATAACGTTGAAAAGACTTCTACCCTGTGGGGCAAATTAGCTGGTGCACTTGCTGGCACATTCCCTCTTCTCCTTAAAGCCAAAGCATTTCTGGGACGAGGCTGTCCATTCTGTGCAGCTGAGCAAACAAGAAAGAGGTGCTGCCTCAACCAGCTCAAAATTATGCCCCAACTTGGGCACTGGGATTGTTAGTGAAATTGCAAAAGAGCACGTTGCTTGGATGAACTAATCCTCTATGCAGGAAGAAGGACAGGAATTTCAAATGCACGGTGGTGCTGAAGAGGGCTGTTTCCCCGTATTAATTTGGTGTAATGTTAGACTGTGACTTTAAAATATAAAAAAAATCAAGCCCAGGAAAGGAAATGCTTCCAGGTGTAAGTCCTCAGTGGCCAAGCTCCAGCCGCTGCTTGTTAGAGCCACCCCAGAATGAGATGCCATGCACAGGGATTGCTATAGCTTAGGCAACCTTCTCCCTCCCTTGCTATCTCCCCATTACCAGCAGGGGCTGGGCTTTGGCATGGGAATGGCTGCATAGCCTTTAATTCAAAAGATTCATCATGCTGAGCAGGCTTTTGCAGAGGATCATGTTACATGAAACAATGGCAAACATGGCAGAAATCTGCAATATTCCCTTCTGTATTCCTGGCGAGGTGCTGCTTTTCTGGAGGGGGAGGGAGCAGGACAAGTAGGGAGTTCAACTGCAGGTGGGGCTTGGGGCACTGAGCCACTCGGATAAAACCCAAGTGATGCTACATGGCCAATGCTAGTGTTCAGGTTGCCCCGGGTACTCCAGACCTGGTCAGAGGGAGTGACTTTGAGAGCCTGTTCAGCTTCCACAAAGGATCCTGGAACTCTTCTAAAAGCCACCAAACTGCTTTCCTACTTGTGCGTCCAAGCAGTGAATGCTTCTCCCTCCTGCCTTCGTCACTCAACTCAGGGCCTAGGGAGCTTTCCACAGCCACCACAGAGAAGTGAGGCATGTATCTGAGAGAAGGTCCCTGCTTGGGGGTATACCCACCTCCCCCATGAAAGGCAGTCCAGACTCCCTGAGCAATTTCAAATTCTCCCTGCTGAAAGAGGAGTGTTATACATCCCCATCTCCAGGGATTCACCACTGAGATGGAGTGAAAACACGTTCCTTTCATTCCAGAGAAGCTGAATGCACCCACCATTGCTCATAGTGGTCCCTTACATTGGTGGGCTGGAGGGAGAAGTCCATCTCATTAGCAGTTCTGTTGCCTCTGGTTCTTCCTCAGCTTCTGGGATGCTTTGACAGTACCATTTTGAAGGGGTTCTCCAAAAAGGTTCCCAGCTCCTCAGGAGCTCTTTCTTTACATGGGGTCTTGTCAAATGCATATAAAATGCTGTTCTTTTTGGAGAGATGATATCCTAAGCAGTGAAAGTGAACTTAAATGTACAGTGAGAACAGTGGCCTGTCTTCCTTAGACATCACAGCCCCAACAGCAACTACCTTCCCAACTCTTGCCCCACAGTGCTGCCTGACCACCTACATTTTTCCTGGCCTTGTTTTCCCTGTTAACTGCACAGGGAGGCAGTTCTCTAAGAAGCAAAGTTCTCTGCAACTCTCCACTAATCCCAAGTATGAAAAGCAGAAAGGAACGTACAATGGCAGGTGGCAGGAGCCTGCATAATGCCTCGACTTAAAGGCACTGTCAGCTTTCAAAGTCAACTGACTTAATCAGAAAGTCAAATCTCAAAGTCCCGCTGAGGAGCAGACTGAAAAATGCTCTTGAAGGACACAACTTGATTACGTCTGTGCTGGCTGTCCAGCACAACATATTACTTTATGTTGCTAAGCAGATGTGCAGGTGGGACAGATAAGGGCCTTGAGGTCTGATGTGGGCTCAAGGGGGTTTGGGTTTGAGTGTCAGTATGAGTACAAAATGCTGATGAGGACTATTAATCTTATCAGTTCCCCTGCAGCCAGACTGCACTGAGACAAAGGAACCTGTGAGAAGGAAGGCACCGTGGAGAGCGGCAAAACAGCCATCACTCTTGTTTATGACTATGCACTTGGAAATTAGGCCTTGAAGAGTATTGTTTGCTCTGTGTGAGTATGGGGGTGTTTGGCATTCCAAATGTGCTTGGCTTCCCTTCTACCCTGGTATCTAAGAAATGTGAAAAATTGATTAAATTAAAATCTGGAGCACTTTGGCAATCAGTAAAGCTTACATTCCACCGTGTAGAAAAACCTTGTTTATGTTGTTTCTATAAGGCGCATCCCTTCTCAGCTCCTGTGATGTTACAGCGGCCTTGTTCATTGTACTGTGGTATTACATTGAAAGAGGCAATAAGGGCACATTGCTGCAAGGGTTTCTTTTAGGAAATGAGTTTGTAACAGTCATAGTTTTCTTCAGCTTTCCCCCAGATAGCTGTTCTGCTCTCTGATGATAGCAGTGGTATTGACAAAATGCACTGATGCTCTAATTAAGATATAAGTCGGCTGTGTTGCAATGATAAGGGTCAGAACTGATAACGCCACTTTGTTCACCTTCAAAGGATGCTGCTTTTTGATCCTGGTGCTTTAGACATAGAATGGCATCATTGGAAGGGGGAAAAAATGCATTAAGGCAATTAAAATACTTTACACACCCTAGAGATTCTCTTTCATAGTCATAATTCTGTTTAATAACCCAAGTCACTCTGGATTTAGTTGAAGTAAC